>NC_140098.1:12932163-14304153 GCF_964237585.1 Gallinula chloropus
CCTTCTTGGCAGCTTCTTCCAAGTCCCGCTCTTCAGCATAGAGCAGAGGAGAAACCATTAGTGACTGCAAGCAGAACTGCTGGCCGGGATTGCTCCAAAAAATCCCCCCAAATTCTCAGCAAGCTCCCGTGCCATGCCTGGCTCACGTGTGCCAGCATCACGGACCACCGGTCACTAGCCAGATACTGAACCACAGCAGCTGCATTTGTGCCCAAGCTTTCAGACCGATGCCGGCCTTGCAGCCCCAGTTCTTATTTGAAGGAACCAGGAGCCCAGTCCTGGCTTTATGGAGGCAGGAGGACTAACAAAAACATTTTGCATCAGCACTGCTGGTGACCCCAGTACGTATGAGTAAGGCTGAGGGCTTGAGGAAGAGGATGGGAAAGGTATAGAGATGCAAAGTCTCACCTTCCTGCTCCTTTGCGGCTGCCTTCCTGGCTTTCCAAGAGTCGCTGTTCTGGTACAGGTCCACAAAGTAGATATGAGGCCGATTTTGAATGGCTTTCAGGAGGCAGAGGAGAGCAGACACGGTGTTGTGTGCAAAGGGTGTCTCCAGCCCATCAAACACCACTCCCTGGAAGCAGTCGCTCAACTGGGAATGAAGGCAAAAAGGCCAAGTGAGCCGTGGCACGCGTTGGGCACCCAGGTCACCCACGCACCAAGGGACACCAGCCATCACCACCCCCAGCACGTTGGCTCCAGTCTTCCCCCACACTCTGCCAACTTATGGCATCCATGAGGATCCCTGCGTGCAGCCCTGGACCCCTCCAAGAGCAGATGCAGGTCTCCTCCTTTCCGAATCGTACCTCGCTGCCCATCCCTGCAAAGCAGGACCTATCAGTTGCCACCTACCTGCAGCCTCTCAGAGAGGATGGCCACCAGCACGTCCTCGGGCAGCACGCAGCTCAGAAAGCCCACCTCTCCCACTGTGCTGGTGCTCAGCCACCGCTGCGGAGGAACGCAGGGAGTGGGAGACGTGAGCAGAGAACTGGAGAGGCCCTGCAATGTTGAACATAACAAGAAAAATTAGTCTCTTGGGAAACACCCAAACCGTTCCTTGGAGCTGGAGCTTCTCACCAGCAGATTAGAATCATAGGATGGTCTGGGTTGGAAGGGATCCCAAGGATCACAGAGCTCCAACCCCCTGCCACAGGCAGGGACAACAACCTCCAGGCCTGGAGCTACACAAGGTTGCCCAGGGCCCCATCCAACCTGGCCTTGAACACCCCCAGGGATGGGGCACCCAGCCCCTCTCTGGGCAGCCCCTTCCAGCCCCTCACCACTCTCTCTGGAAAGAACTTCCCCCAATATCTCATCTAACCCTTCCCTCCTCCAGCTTCACTCCATCCCCCTTGTCCTGCCAGTGGCTGCCCTTTTAAAAAGTTGATTCCCCTCCTGTTTCTCTGCTCCCTTCAGGGGCAGGAAGGCTGCAATGAGGTCCCCCCGCAGCCTTCTCTTCTCCAGGCTGAACAAGCCCAGCTCCCTCAGCCTCTCTCCTTAGGGGAGGTGCTCTAACCCTCTGATCACCTTCATGGCCTCCTCTGAACCCTCTCCAACAGTCCCACATCTTCCTTGTACTGGGGAAAGAAAATTGCTGGCCAGCAGCTCCAAGGGACAACCACCTAGGGAGGGCCCATTCCTTGGCTAGCAGCCCCCCAAGCCTGCAAGCCCCCCTGCACAGCACCCCACAGCCACATCAGCCAGCACTGCGCTCCAGGGGTTTCGTTCCCATCCCGGGCCATGCCCACTGGCTCTCTGCACTCTGCACCCTCACACCAGCCTCAGGATGACACGGAGCCTCCGCTCTTCTCTCCTCTCCTCAGAGGGAACGGAAAGGGCCGAGGCATTAACCACTCTGATCGTGCTTTACCTGGCAGCCTGAAGGATCCCTTCCACGTGGTTTCTGGCCGTGGGATGTGCGGCTGTCCGACCTCCTCTTGCCTACCGTGATGTTCTGACGGCTCTGGGAGCTGATGGAGGGCAGGCTGGCTTTGTCCCTGAAGCTGGACTGGCTCATATTCAGGCTGCGTTTGGGATCAGGGCTGAACTGCTGGCTGGGGGACACATCCATGTGTGGCCCTGCGGAGGGGACAGACAGCTTCCTTATGGATCAAGCCAAGGATTTCACCTCCAGGACCACCATTTCCATAACTTGCACCCATCCTGCTGTCTCATGCCCTGGCTGCAGGCGCCCATCCCTGCTTGAGCTAAGCCCTCGGTGTGGGATAACTCCAGGCCCCTCTTCCCTCCCCCAGCTCCTGACCAGATGCAGAATTTCCTCAGACTTTTGGGGCACCAACTGCCCAATAAAGTTCCCTAAACCTCTCCAACCTCACGTGGAGAACGACACAACAGGCACAAGCCATGTGACCTGACATCATGCGTAGGAAAAGCTCTGGAGAGAAGAGCTCGTCTGCAGCATCCCTCTCATCTGAAACTCCCCCGGGGGGTTGTTCTTCCCTTCCTCTCATATTTGTGAAGCCACGCTCAGAAGTCAAGTTGGCCAGAGCTTAATGAGCTGCTTCAGAGGGCTTTTTCCTCGTTAGAGCAGTGGTTCTGCCTGATGGCCGTGAGAGGCAAGCTGGATTCGGTTTGAGGAGATCTAAAAAGCCCTCTGAGAAAGAGACGGGTGTGCTCCACCGAGGGACGTGTGCTGAGACGCCTGGGGGCAGTAGAACGCCCCTGCCCCAGCCCTTAAAACGGCCATTTTTATACTTTTAAATAGCCAGAGATGCTTTAGGAAATAGTTTTGCATTTCTACATGTGGCATCCGCGGCCCCTAAGAGACCTCAGAGCCACCAAACCTCTCCAGAGGAAGAGGTGGATGGTCATCACAGCCGGTTTCTGAAGCTGCTCTGGGTTCAGCGTTTCTCCTTACCGGCCTCCTCCATCTCCCTCTGCTCGCTGGCAGCCCTGATGCACAGCTCCCGGGCCCGGAGCGCTGCCCAGCTGCTCCTCTCTGAGATGGCTTCTCTCACCACTGCATCGATGGACAAGCAGGCGGCACCGTAATATTTGGACAAGGCGACCGCCGCCGATGTCTTTCCTTGAGAGAGAGCAAGAGGAAGTGAGCGTCACCAAGCTGCCCTGTGAAGTTTTTCAGGGACAGGGTCTGGAAAGCCCCCAGGCAGGATCTCAAAGCCTCATGGGCAGTCTGAAAGCAAGTGTCCCTTTTGGGGAAACCATGAGTGAGGCAGCTTGGTTAGAAGGGTTGTTCTCCAGTCTCTTGGGGTGGCCCCAACCCTGGGCCAAGCACATTAATTTGAGCCCTGTGCCCCCACTCAGATCGTTTCCCAGCCTGCGTTGGTCAGTGTTGTCTCAGGCAACATCTGGGCACGGTTCGGGGTTGAATATGGGCTAGGGTCTGCTCCCACAAGGCAGCATGGACACGAGGTAACACGCTCCCAACGTGTGTCCACACAAGATGAGCCGCACCACTTGCGCCAGCCAGGCAAAGACCTGGGACCGTTCCATGTGCCAGCAGAGCTCTGACCCACCTTGCTTCACTTCAACTGGTCAACCAAGCTCTGCTGGGATGTGTCTCTCCCGCTTCCCCCATCCTTGCGGCCAGCAGCTCACATACCTGTCAGGGGTGCCCCGTGGACGATGATGACGATCCCTCTGCGGTTTTGGGCCGCGCGCCCTTCTGGGGAGGTATCGATGCCAAGGTGACGGGCAATGGCCCTAGAGACAGGGCTGTCATCCAGCTCTCCCATGGGGTCCTTGCTGGCAGGGGTGCCGTGCTGATGCTCTGCTGGGCAGAACCAGGTACCAAAGTCAGCTGCCTCCATACTTGGGATCCTGATCATCCTCCCCACCCCTCGGCATCCTGACAGAGGACACTCTGCCAAAACTGAGGTCTTCAACACAAACTGCCAACATGATTCTATGACAGCAAGTGTGCTAAACAGCATCATCCTGATCCCAGCAGCTCCTGGGAGAAGAGGTGGGGAAAGAAAACCTCCCTGGACTCTCCCTTGGCCCTGCCCCTGGTTCTACTGGCTGAAGAACCCACCCCTGTCCTACCCGCTATGGTAGAGGAACACAAGGGGACAGAATCACAAGGTTGGAAAAGACCTTTGAGATCATCCAGTCCTACCGTACCCATCCTCTACTAACCTGTACCCCTGAGCACCTCATCTACCCATCTGTTAAACACACCCAGGGGCAGTGACTCCCCCTCCTTGGGCAGCCTGTGCCAGTGCCCGACAGCCCTTTGGGGAAGGATCTTTCCCTAATGTCTGATCTGACCCTGCCCTGGTGCAGCTCAAGCCAATTCCCCCTTATCCCGTCACCCATCACTTGTGTCAAGAGAACAACCCCCACCTCTCTGCACCCTCCTGTCAGGTCAGTGTAGGTGGTGATAAGGTCTCCCCTCAGCCTCCTCTTCTCCAGGCGGAACACCCCCGCCTCCCTCAGACGCTCCTCAGAAGGTTTGCTCTCCAGCCCCTTCCCCAGCCCCATTGCCCTTCTCTGCACTCACTCCAGGACCTCCATGTCCTTCTTGGAGTGAGGGGCCCAAAGCTGAACCCAGCACTCGAGGTGCGGCCTCACCAACGCTGAGCACAGGGGAACAATCCCTGCCCTGGACCTGCTGGCCACACTGGGTCTGACACAAGCCAGGATGCTGCTGGCCTTCTCGGCCACTCTGGCACGCTGCCGGCTCACGTGCAGTCGGCACTCACCCAGCACCCCCAGGGCCTTCTCTGCCAGCAGCTCTCCAGCCACTGCTTCCCCTGGCAGGAGCTCGCTTTGGCTGCACTCGGGACTGGTGGAGGATGTGTGTTACAAGCCACAGACTTTCAGCCTTGCAGTTCCTCCACCAAACTGGAGAACAAGCAGTTGCTACAACCATGGGCTTTCCATGGAGAAGGCAGTGGGGATGGAGAGCTGAGGGTAGGTGGGCAGGACTCCCTGCTGCATCCACACTTGGGCCAACCCAAACCCTCACCGTTGTCCTGGCTTGCTTGTTCCTCACTCTTGGATTTTTCAGGCTCATCCTGCAGCCGTCTCTGGTCCTCATAGTACTCCAGCACCTCTGGAGGCAGCTTCTCACCGGGGGCACGCGGTGGCAGCAATAAGGTGTTGCGGCAATCGTAGTCTTTCAGCATCCGCAGGACCTGTGGGCGCCGGGAAAAGAAACCATACACAGGAGGTGTTTCTTGACCTCCATCACACCGAGAGCCAACCTATCTTCTCCCTCATTCCTTCCTCCCAACACCACACCAAGCCCCTCCGCAGCCCTCCAGCAGAGCTGGCTAAATCCAAAATGCCACCAGGCTTTGTCCTGGACACTGCTTCCATCTCCCCTGCACAAACCTGGGAATGCTGGAGCACTGCCAAACTATGTGAACGTGCCCATGGGGACCAGAGCTTCCCTCTCACCTGCTCCTCCATAAGGTACTGCTGGTCAAACTCCAATGAGTAAAACTCGATGGGGAAGTCACATGGGTTCTTCACCACCACCATCTCCCCCACTCCAGGACTGAATGGCAGCAATGGTCCCATCTCCAGTACTGGGGGGCTGAATTCCAGCCGTGGCTCCAGCCCACGCCCTGACACCTGCAGCTGGAGGTGCTGGGTGCTCTGGCAGATGTTAATCTTCAGCTCGCTTCTGTAGGACTTCTGAAAACAGAGAGGTGCAGAAAGGTTCTCCACAAAGTCCCAGGGGACAGAGCCTCAGAGTCATCCCTTGCCCCAAGGTCTGGGATGTCACTAGTACCGCTGGGGGAACGGGAAGTGGCTATTGATGTGCAGCAGGGGCTTGGGGCCCTGGCACGCTGGCTCCAAGGAACCGGGATGGTTCCTGGCGTTGGGTGGAACCGGGTATCCCATGGATTTAAATGGACTGATGGGGGTTTCAGCAGCGCTTGTAAAGGTCCCTATGGGTGGGCTCAGGGACTGCTTCTCCTCCTCCTTCAGGGTTACACTGCCCGGGCAGTCCTGGCACTGCCACCGCAGGCAAACATCCGCTCTGTATCGCTCCATCAGAGGGGCGAGGAGCTCCCGACCGCTCGCAACCAGGGGTGTCATCTCCACTCGGCCTTTGGCCAGCAACTGGACTGGAAGCCAGAGCTCTCGTGTCCATAAGCCACCAGTTTCCAAGTCAAAGTGGCCACGTTCAAACCGCCTTTGGGAACGCTCCACCATTGAAGCGGATTCCCAGTTTGCCTGGAATGTGCCGGCACCGCAGGGACCACGGGCGGCGAACCATGACAGGTGACAGCCCCGCTAAGCCCGGGAAGGGGCCTGGGCTGGGGCTGCTTGCTGGTACCGGTGATTCAGTGACATGGAATAATGCTGAGGGGATGGATATAGGTATAGTTTAACAGACAATTAATTAATAAAATGTAAATATAAGGAGAGTTTGCATGTTTTTGAGGACAGATTTGTTTGGGATTCCAGTAGAATGTGGCTGTAGCTGTGGGAGCTGGTTCATGAGAGCAGCTACAAAATTTACCCCAACAGTGGAACAGCCTTGAAGATAAAGAAGTGAAGGTGGGGGAGTCATTAATAATGAGACCAATGACTATATAAGAGCTAGAGTAGATCTTGTTTTCAGCTAAAGGGTTCCTAACTTGTTTGGGCAGGGATGGGGTTTTGAGGCTATGGAGAAAACTGCAAAAAGCATGGGCTGAGAGGAAGACATCCAGCCTTCATCCCTGACGCCCACCAGAAGGCCCCCTGAGTGTCACTGAGCATGGTCTATCTGGGAGGGATTAATGTAAAGTACTTCCTGGAGGTAATTTGCATACCCCTGCCTTTTCTTAGAAACTCTAATGAATATGTATGTGTTAATCTGTATCAGTAGGAGAGATGTGGCTTTAACCAGCGCACACATCCGGAGCAGCGATGCCTGGTGTGCCCAGCGCTGCGATAAATGGTGTCTGCTTCATCAGCACCAAGGCTGGGGAGTTCTGATCCCGGCTTTTCATGGCTTCACCAGCAGTGGGATTAGCTGAGATCAGCCCTTGCAGGGTTCATCCCCCACGAGCGCACTGGGGTTCTCCCCATGCCTGCAAACAGGCCCCCGTGGAGAGGGAATGAGGGGAGACGGGTGGGTTTTGCCCACCCATACACTGAGAAGGAGCCACACCGCAATGCCCTGATGCTCTCCATGCACGGTCCCCTGTAGGGATGTCAAAGCACCTCTCCAAGGAGGGGACTGGGGGGGGGGGGGGAAACTGAGGCACGGTGGGTATGGGGCTTGCAGAAAGCTCCATATGGAGGCAGACCTCATCTCCCCCTCCCCACACTGGCCTCCCATTGCCACATGGCCTTGCATCTGGGCGTGACGCCCACCCATCTCACCTCTTCCGTGGGTGTAAACCTGACTCGCATGTTGTAGCGCTGTCCAGGAGTCAGGGTCCCAGCCGAGGGCAGCACCTCGAAGACACAGCGCTGCTTCTTCCTCTGCCGAAGCAGCTTTTGTTTAACGTATAGTGGCAAATACTTGTCCACCTGGGCACAGGAAGGAACCTTGTGAGGTCTCTTTGGTCTGTGAGGACAGACCCTCAAATTCCCACAGTGCTCTGAAACACCGTCACGGCGCCAAGAGCACCCACATCCAGACCAGATGTGGCCACTACAGCCTAGAACTGGAGGGAAAACTTGTGGGCAGGGCAGGCAGACGGGTAGGCACCGCCCTTGGAGGAGGACGAATGGGTGAAGGTGGCAGAGAAGCGAAGCATCAGCTGCTCAACAAGTCCAGGTGAACCAGCCTTGCTCCATACCCTCCAATCTCCCTCCCACGAGCTGTCCCCATGCGGTGAGGCACCCACAGTGGCAGAAAAGGCACGAGAGGCACAGAAAACCCAACCGAGAAGTTACGTGTCACGCATCGTCCCTGCCTCACCTTCACAACGGGCTCATTCACAGTGATGGACCATTTACAGGGGACCTGGAGTTGGTTGTGGAGCTGGATGGTTTCCTCCTGACACTGTCCACATTGGACAGCAGCAAACTCCAGTCTGTCCCTGGAGATGCAGAGGGATGGCACAGCCACACTGGCACAGAGGCGGATGGGAAATGTGGGGCCTTCTTCTGCCTAGTGAGGGACAGAGCATCCAGCTGAAGGTCCAGGCAACATCTGCTGCTGCCCCCAACCTGACAGCTGCCTCAAAAGGCCGTGCTGGCACAGGGAGGTGAGGAAGGATACAGTACCTTGATGGGCAGGACAACATTCACTTCTCCCACCGGCAGGTTGGCACTCTGTGGGTCAAAGCGCACTTCAAACGTCTCTGTCTCGCAGAAGGGCAGGTTGTTCACGCGGCCCAGGTCCACACTAAAACCTTGAATGGGTGAAAATAAAGCAGCTGAGATACGCCAGCAACGTGAACAAGTACGTTCAGACCGTATGGGTGTCCACAGGACTGTCAGGCAGAAGGACCCTTTGTGTCTCCAGAGAAGACTGCCACTCCTTCTCTCTTGTCACCGCTCAAACAGAAAGGAATTTCACAGCCTGAATTCAAGACCCGCAGGGTAAAACAGAAACCCATCAGCTGAGGAGCACCAGCAATTCCTTCACCAGGCTCCCAGGAAGGACGCGCAGACCTCTCCAAAGAAGTTCCAGGGAAGATTCCCCTGTGCTGTGGTGCTGCTTGGAAGACAATTTAGAGGAGACACCTGACCACCCTTCAGACGCAGCAAGTCACCATCTGATGGTCCTCAAGGACCTGTTTTGAAAGCCTGTTTTGACCGCACAGGCTGTTGTCTCAATAGAGGCTAAAGCAGCACTGTGTCATTACAAACTCTAAACAAAGCGCTTCCAAACCACCAAGGGTCTTGTCTGCTCCCAACACAAGCTCATGGAGCACACAAAGACACTCAGGAGATGCTCCTGGTAGCCAAGAGCAGAAGATGCTGAGAGGTCACCATGGTGATCAGCCCACAGAGCCCCCGCAATGAAGCGTCAGGACAGCCCAGGTGGCTGGACACTGCGGGCCAGGAGAGTTCTGGCTGCAGAGCACCGAGCAGGGGGGGAAGGAAGAGAAAACGATGCAAAAGAGCACTCAAAACCCTTCCCCGTGGCCCCAGCATATCTGTCAGAGACAGGTCCTTCAAGCCCACAGGAAGTCCCTCCAGCATGGGTTACCAGTGCCACACAGAGCCCGTCCGTCAGCGCAGAAGGACACGGGGAGCTGCCCGGGGTTGGTGATCTTCACGACGTGTGTGTGGATGTCACCAAGAATGACGTGGCCGAAGTCCAGGACGTACTCGGGCAGCTCCACTCTGGAAGGAGAAGCAAGGAGAGTCCTTAAGGTGGAGGAGGATGCAAACAAAGTGGGTGCTTCTGTAGTCACTGCTGGAGAAACTCCAGCCCATGAAGCCCAAGGTCTTATCTTCTGCTAAGAAGACTTCGGTATGTCACAGGGCACCCAGGTCCAAGGTTTTATCAGCTACTAACAGGTTCTTAGAATAAAATGAGTTTAAAACAGACACTGGGCACAACTCCTCTGCTGTGAAAAGCCACTGGAAAAAAGTCCTCAGGCTGCTCACTGGTAGCACGTCCAAACTGTCCGGATCAACCCCCTTCTCAAGTCCCCAGCTATTCCCAGAAACAAGGAGCTCCCAGGAGCAGGGGCGCACCACTGTGCACTACCATCAGGGCACAGGGGCCCTACTAACTTGAGAAGCCTCCGACGAGCATGCTGGTCAAAGGCAGCGTCCTCCGGGGAACCGGAGGAGAGAGTTTGCTGCTGCTCCAGGGCGTGCTGCTCTATCAGAATGTTCTCCATCTCCATCTGCAGACGAACGTCCAGCTGAGGAAAACAAAGACAGTGGCTGGTTAGCAAAGGGAAGTTAATCCCACCCTGCTCTTGGTAAGAAGCAGGAACAAGTCCTTCACTCTGAGGGTGGTGAGACCCTGGCACAGGTTGCCCACAGAAGTGGTGGAGGCTCCATCCCTGAAGACATGCAAGGATGAAGCTCTGAGCAACCTGATCTACTTAAAGGTGTCCCTACTCGCTGCAGGGGGTAGATGGCCTTTGGATGTCCCTGCCAACCCAACAGAGTCTATGACGAGGTCCTTCTGCCCAGCTGCTCAGTCTGCCAGGACCATTTCTGAAGGGAGATGAACTCCAGCACCTTTGCCTGCTCAGCCACCTTTATACAAGCTGATCTGACCAAACAAGTCAAGGATCTTCCAGAGCTCCAAGTATCTGCCTGCCCCCAGCTGCTGCCAGCGCAGCTCAGACAAAAGCTCTCTCCATGAGGGAACCAGGTCAGCGCTGAGAGCTCTTGGAGACACATCTCAGTCACTTGAGCCCAGTCTTCAGGACCTCCCCCTCGGGCACTCAGGAAGCTCAGGCACCCACGGGAAGGACCACTACCAGTGGAGCCCCATGTTTGTGGCCAGCCCAGGGGAGCCAGCTGAAGCGTGCAAGGGGGACAAGTGACACAGGGAGAGGGTGGCCCCTGCCAAACAGGGCAGCAGCCAGTCTCACCACAATGCCAGAGTCGTCCATGGGTGGCTCTGTGGCTGTGGTCTCCCCGACAACCACCGCGTCGTCTCTCTGGATGTCTCGTCCTAGCCTTGCTTTTGCCTCTTTGAGGATCTGCTCGTAGTTTTTGTTTCCTGAAGGAAGAAAACAGTCACAAATAGAAGCATGGGCACAGTGGCATCCCCATTAAAGCTGGGAAGCTCCACACCCCCAGCATTGGCCCTTCCCACAAACACATTCCTCCAGCAACTCATGGAAAGAGGATGCTGCTTTTCTTCTATGTTCTCTCCCACCCATCTTCCTCCACACATGGGAGCATCTCACCCCCCCCCACCCCTGCCCAAATCCCTGCCAGCCCACGTTACAGCTTTCCCAACACTGCTTTCTAGCTGTCCTCTTTATCCAGGCCACCAACAGATGACACTGGCCAGGATGGCTCTCTGGAGCAAAGCCCATGTGCTTCTTGAAAGCAACCAGAAGAACAACAGCCCTGAAACCTCCAGCCTTGGTGGAGGTGGGTGTGAGCTGCCCTATGAGCATGACGACACAGGGGGGCAGAAAAAGACCCCCACGGGACCTCCCCGAGGAGCAGTCAGACAGTGCTCACCCTTGATTCTCCTAGGAAGGTCCAAATAAATCCTGGGAAAAGTCCCCTCTCCTTTCAAGGTGATCTCTTCTGGCTCCAGGTGACCCACTTGGATCTGGAAGGTCCTGCAGAAGACTCCAGGCACTCCCGGCAGGTGATAGACAGTGAGCACTTGCTCTCTGCCAGGTCCAATGTAACCCTGGAGGTGTGGAAGAAGAGGAGGGGAATTCAACTAGAGGGCTTGGCGGAGGGGTGGCTCAGACCACCGTTACACTGAGATGAGAAGGCACGTTGCAGGTTCTCACACAACACATCGCCTTCCAGCTTCCCTGCACCCAAAAGCTCAAGTCTCCTACACCGGGCTGTGGTTTGTCCTCCTGCCAACACTGCCCACCCTCTGCCAGACCCAAGCAGCAAAGAAAAGCCCTTCTGCCAGCTGCTGTGGAGGAGGAGCGGCGTGCCCAAACTCTCAGCAGGGCCAGCAGCTCCTGTCATGGCACTGCAGTGGCTCCCAGGCTGGTGTCCAAGAGCCTGACCTCTTACTCATGAGCCCAACCAACAGCTCCTGCCTGGGTGGTTACACCAAGGGTGCATGGCACTATCTAGACTCACAGTGACCTGCAAACTTACACCCCTGGAAAAGCAGAGGCAGAGGCTCGGATGAGGTCCAGGGATGAAGGGGTTCCCCACAAATCCCCTCCTCAATGGGCTCCTAGAGAAGAGCTGTCTGAGCCTGGAGTTGGGCTCATGCCAACCAGGTTGAGAGCCAATACAAACAGGTGGCAACACTGCTCAGGGGACAGGGCACAGCCACAGCTCTTCTCAGCTCACTGGGCTGGACCTTCAGCTCCTTGCTCCCCCCCACGCCGCAGGGAGAAGCTGCTGAGCAGGACACATCCTGCCTCTTGGTCCCCGGAGCCCTGGACTCCAGCTCCCAACATGGCCTCTGCAAAAGCAACTCCTGCCAAGCTGCTGGCACAGCAGCAACTGCCCAGGGCCAAGCAGAGCCGCGTCCTCTGGAGCAGTGTCACCCCTCGCAGGAGACCAGCACGAGGACATGTGAGAGCCATTTGGCCTCCTCTTCCCATTCCCAGGAGGGACATGGATAGGAATGCTGCTTCAGCTGAGGGATCCAGGCAGAACTGGGACAGGGGATGCTATGAGCTGGAGGAGCGAGGGGCCGGCGCGAGTTCCGACACAGGAGCTGCGTGCCCAAGAGAGGGACTATTTATGTCCTTAGTGCTGACAGGAGGCAGGCAGAGACCTGGAGGAAGTCCCGTCCCACCACCCAACCCTGAGGGGAAGGAGACGCTCAGGAGACCTTGCACCATCCCGCTCCAGTGCCGGTACCAGCACAACTTCACCCGGTACAATTAGGACTCTGCTTGCCCAACGTTTTGTTCCTCCCCTATAACCCCCTCCTGGGCAGCCTGATGTGGAGCCAGCGTCAACCCCTCGTGCTACTCACAGTGCTGGGCAGGACCAGGGGCACGCCAGGCTGAGGACTGTCCGCGGTGGCCGTGCTGGGGCTCAGCACCACGTAGGTGAATCCCATCTTCCCGCTGTTCCGCAGGGTGACCTCTGATTTATTGACTTCGGTAAACAGCTGGAGAGAAGACAGAGGGGCGGGAAACTGAGGACACACATCTGGATGTTGGCGATCTGCTCCTGCTGACACTGGGATGAGAGCCGATGGACACAATGCAGGAGAGAGGCAGAGGAAGAGGAGGGACGGGCACCTGACTCTCCCAGGCCAACCTGAGGAACCCACGCAGATATTTATGGCAGCGCGCAGAGGTGCAGGAACCACCTCAAAAAGGTCAGTAATAAACTGGGGGATGCCCCACTGCTGGAAACATCTGGTCAGGGTGAATGAGACTCTGAGCAACCTGACCTAGTCGAAGATGGCCCTGCTCAGTGAAGGTGGACAAGATGACCTCTAAGGTCCCTTCCAGCCCATGGTAACATTGTTCCTGGTTCCTTTTGTTGCTCCATGGAGAGCACTGAAAGAGACCGTCTCCTTGGACCCCAGGATCTGGGAGCGGATCTGCAGATGGATGTCTCAGGGCACATCTCCCTGGAGATCACCGCCTGCCCTGGGAGCCAGAGTTCATTGAAGAGGAGGGATTCCCAGCTTCAGGAAGGGGAATGGAGATGACCATTAAAACCAGCTTGGACACAGGACCTGGCACCCCAAAGCTGCACCTCCAAACCAGTGAGAGTCCTGGACCTCAGTGGGCAGCCACCTGCCAGGGATGGTCTCAAGGATTCCTGCCAAGAGAAACGCGTGGTACCTGCAGCCCGCAGTCCATCTCCGTGCTGTCCAGGAGGTAGTGGATGAGCGAGGCCTCCCCACGCAGCGCAACCTCGTAGGTCGGGCCTCCCTCCACGCGGCACAGCGCCGTGACACGGGCAATGATGTTTGCATGGCCAAAGAAGGTGACCCTGACCCGCTCGCTCTCGCCCGGCTGCAGCACGCCGTACAGCGGCAGGATGTGGAAAACCTGGAGGAAGGGGAAGAGACACTGAGACATCAGGTGTGGAAATGGGTGCAGGAGAGGAGAGAGCCACAGCTTGGAGCAAAGGACAGACATGGCTGGAGGGCCTCTTCCTCAAACCCAGTCTCATCCTGCAGCCACCCCGCTTGCCAGTGGAAGGACCATGGGAAAAATCTTCTCCCATACTCAGTAATGAATGCGTTAATTAATACTCCACGTTAGAGTAATTTGGGAGGTCTCTTGGCAGCCAGAAGCTCTCTCTGCTGCAGAACCGGCCTCTCACTGCCTCCAGAGGAACACCAGCACACGTCCTTAGGGCCACCAGTGTGACCACGGAAGCGAGACAGGTTCCCACTCACCTCGTCCACCTCAATGGTGGGGAGCTCCAGACTGACAAATGACATCAGCTGCCTGATGGTCGCAGAGCTCTGAGTCTCCACAGTGCTGTTTGCCTCCGCAGCACCCACTGCCTCCGCAGCACCCTCTGGCTCCGCAGCACCCTCTGGTAGAGGCTGGAAAACAAGTGCCATGGGCTGCAGTAAGCAGCAGGTGGGGCTGAGCCAGACCACTCCGCTCGTGGCTCTACCACCTCATGAAACCAGGAAGCAGCTGAGATGGGACCTGGGTGCAAGCCAAGTACAGGTATGTCCCTGCCAATGCTTGAGCATGGGTCCAAGCCCACCCGCAGATGAGACACGGGCTCCAACTGTACATCCTACATGCCAGTTTGCAGGAGGAAGCTGGGTACACCAGGTGCTCGGGGCCGGCAGAGACCCCCAAGGGTTCCATTGTGCAGCCTGGTGCCAGCCTGGGCCTGTTCGCTGCTGCCCGAGGAACATGCCAGAAGCCTGATGCCTGGGACAGGGCAGGTTCTCTGTGACAAACCAGGAGTACAGCTGCAAGCAAAACTCCACCAACAGGAAAATAAGGACTTGGGAAGCCCTCGGCGCAACTCTCCTGTTCTGGGTGGTGCTTAGTTTCATCTCCTGCACTCATCAGCTGAGGAGCTCAGCTGGGACACTCTTCTCCACAGGCACCTTCCTGAAGAAGGCAGCCAAGATGGTTTCCTGTCTTCCAGCAGTGAGGAGCTGGTGTTTAACCTCAGAGGTGCCACTGTCCAAAAGGAACCTTGGCCCTGGGCTTCTGACCCCCTGTTTATAGATGAGGGCTTTGTGGTTGCTCTGGAAGTTCAAGAGGTGAAGACATGCTTTGTGCTACGGCCTTGGCCTCAGCAGAATCTACTAAAAAGATTTATGGGGCATCTCCCCAGGAGATAAGGTACTGGGGAGGGCAGAGTCTTCTCATCTTTCGATGCTTTTTGTGGTCTCTACGTTTCCAAACCCAGCAAAGCTTCACCAAGCACGTGTTCCCAAAGATGCTGACAGCACTTTCCTAGGCCTGTGGTGTCCCACAGAGGTTACATGTGCATGCGTGCTGAGGGTGGTGAGGCCTTGGCACAGGGTGCCCAAGGGGCTGTGGAAGCCCCATCCCTGGCAGGGTTCAAGGCCAGGTTGGAAGGGGCTTTGGGCAGTCTGGGCTACCAAGGGTGTCCCAGCCCATGACAGGGGGTGGGATTTGATCTTTACAGACCCTTCCAACCCAAAGCCTTCTGGGATTCCAACTTCTCCCTCCCCACAGGCCCGCGTCCAGCCGCTGGCCCTGCTGCCAAGCCCGCTCTCCAGGCAGCAGAAGGAAGGCTGGCATGAGCACGGGCCTTCTGCAGTAAGCTGGGGGAGGCAACGCTGGTGAGAGGTGTAGAAAAACACCTACCTCTGTTTCCAGGGTGTCATTTGCATCTGGTGACTGTGGGACAGAATCCCCCACCGCTGACAGGGCTTCAAATAGTTCCTCCACACTCCCATCCCCGAGGATGCTCTCTGAAGGCACTGGGCACTCCAGCTGAGCTCCCTCCTCCTTTGGTGGTTTGGCTTTTGTGAAATATTTTGGTGTTGGAGGAGTTAACCTGGAAAACAACAAAGCTTTGATCGTGGAGCTGCAGTGGGAAGGAGGGAAGGCAGCAGGAGCAGCTCCTCAGCAGGATGCAGCCCTGCGGTGGGAGCTCAGCAGCTCCATAAGCAGGACAGAGCAGGTCAGTGCTTGGGGAGGATGCTGGTATAGCGGCGGTGCCGGCAGCCGGGTGCAAGGAGCAGCAGAAGGGGACAGGGATGAACACCTCACCGGGGTGGGGAGCATGGCAGCAGAGGGAGACACACACGAACCCTGCAGCAAGCACAGACCGCGGCGCAAAGGGACAGAGCCAGGCAGCCATGGGCTGTACAGACCCAGCAGCACCCTCCCAAAAGCACCTGCCACCCCAGACCGTGCCTTCCCCACCTGCAGAGCCACGGCGAGAAGTTCTGTGGCTCAGCCAGACACTGATGCAGAACATCTCCCCAAGAGTGACCCACAGCCGCGGGTCGGCATGAGCAAGCAGCGATGCTGGCAGCTTTCTCTACGTGTAACAAGGCAGGATGGAGCCAGAGCTGGAATGGAGCTGGGGCTGGGATGGGTTGGAGCCTCCAGCCTGCTGTGCCTCAACTGGACAGAGCCCAGCACCGCACGGGGCACCCAGGTACCTCAGCTGCCTTCGGGCAGCCTGACTTCTTCTGGGTGAGAAGGGAGGTGCCTGTGCCAATGGGGCACACGCACCGGAAGCGCCTGGAAACTCTCCAGCCACACACCGGTCTGGCCACCATTCTGTCCATCTCACCGTCACCAGCCCTGACGGTTGATTCCCTCCATGTCAGACCCAGTTAGTTTCATCTGATAATTTACAATACCAACAGTGCTTAACGTGGACCAGAAAAATAGATCTGACATGCTGCCCTTCTGCCGGGCTCTTAATGAGCAATGTGAGGTGTTAATAGCTTGGAGACCGTCTTCATTTCCAGCTCTGCCACAAGGATCACATGGTGTCTCCTGAGGGACCCTGAGAGAGCACATTACCGCTTAATTAACATGCGGAGCAGAAAAGGGAGCTGTCCTAATGGCCGCAGCGCTAAAGAGCCAGCAAAGGGGCAATGCCAAACCCTTTGGAGCAGAGGATCCTGCCAGAAGGACACTCAGGACCCTCAAGGCAGCAGAGCTGGGTGACTCGGCATCTGCTGGAAGAACCAGCACCTGCGGGCTTGCGTCCAGCAAAGCCAATTGTTCTAGGACTCGGAAGAGCTGCCCCTCAATGGGTAACTTCGCTCCGTTTCCCGGGGCGGTATGGAAAAACCATTGGCTGCTGGAATTCAAAGTGCCCGGAGTCAACTTCTGACCTATGCAAGAGAGGCCACAGCGGGAAGAACCGCTCGAAAACGCCTTTAGAGATGCGCTACAGCACAACTGAGAGATTGCTCTTGGGCTTGGAAAGCACAGGCCAGCACTGGGTGGCCCTGGTGCCCAGGGACGTTGGGACAAGTCCTCCTACTGACACCTACGGCTGCACCCAAAGCCACAGCAGAACCCGCCAGAACACACAACGAGCGCCGGAACACACACAACAGCCGCTGTGTGAATGCCATGGCCAGCAGAACACGAGAACTCAGTTCAAGGTGGCGTTTGCCTCGAGCCATGGAAATCCCCACCTCAAGCTGTGGAGAAGCCCCACTCCCTGGGCACCTTCCCTGCCTGAAGTTGGGAGGTGCTTTTTCCACAAGGGAAAGTGAAAGGGATTTGTCAGATGCTACACAAACCATCTCAGGCTTTGCAAAGGACAAACGGGACAGCGGACGAAGAGCTTCAAGGAGAAGTGCACGTACCTCAGGTGGCTTGTGGAGTCGTCCACCAGGAACAGCCACTGGTACTGGACGGGCAGCGGGCTGCAGTTGGTCATCCGGATGTGGCGCTCATGTTCAGTGTCATTCAAGACACAGCCAAAGTCCAAGGTTGTGGTCTGGAAACGGAGATTCGGGAAGAAGACTTCTCCCCGAACGGTGACTTGCTCTTCATGAGGGTGTTCAAGAAACTGTATCTTCAGAGTTCTCTCTGCTTCCCAGCTATTCCAACCCTCTTCATAAGCAGGGTTAAACCCAATGGATAGATTAAGTTCCTTCCCAATCCCCAGCTTCACGGGCTGCAAGAAGATGAAGAGTATTAACCACCGGTATGATGAAGTCCCAAGGTCTGGTGGCACAAAACACCTCAGTGTTCAAAGTGCAACCCCAACGTGGGCTTCTTGCTTCAGCCTTTGTTTTCTTTACAACATGCCCCCGACCATGCAGCACAACTTTCTTCTCTGAGACTCTCAGGCTCACCCCCTTGTGCTCTGCACCCATAATGCAAGAGGGAAATAAATCCTGGCGTGCCCTGACTCTAGAGGAACCCCTTTGTCTTCACACTCAACATGAGCCCTAGGGCACTGTGCCCTCAGCCTGGAGAGGGCTGATCACCTGCATGGCAGCGGTAGCCGTGCTTCCAACACGTCTCTAGCAGAGCCCATGTTTGACACCTCCCACCACCAGCAGCGCAGATGACAAGCGCCTTGGCCTTCCCAAGGGCAGAGCTGCCCTCAAAGAGAGCAAGCAGCTCTTCAGGTCACCCAAGGAGGGCTTCCAAGAGACACCTTCACCACACGGTTGGCCCACACCTAGTTGCCTGCTCCTAGTTGTCTTAGAGCCAGGAGGTATTTCCCCAATTGAGCTGGTCTTTTCTCTCCTTTTCAAACCTGATGCTGTTCAGGCCAACTGACTGCCAATTCAAAGGAATAACCACCTCTCCCAGAGGGCTTCCCAACGGAAACGCACCCCCACCCCCCTTCCTCTTCAAACCCCACTAGCGGGAAGGTCTGGGGCTGCTCACCTGGTCTGGCAGGGGCTGCTGGGACGCACTGCAGACCCAGAAGGGTTGCTCTACCGTCAGGACGATGCTGAGCGGCAGGGAGGAGGTGTTTTTTAAAGAGAGAGGCTTGTATTGAAGGCTCAGGACATCACTGGGTTGCTAAAGACAAGGGGAAAAAACAGGGAGGGGGGTGAGTCACCGCCCTCCGGTGAAGTTAAGCAGTCCCACCTCTAAAAACACGGTCGCTTTGCTCACAGGGTGCCTCATGGGGGGGTTTGGAGGGGTGAGGAGGGCGTTTGGCATCGCTCGGCCACAGCACCCTGCTCTCCCGCCCCAGTCCCAACACAGGAGGATGGCTGTGTGAGGCCCATGCTGTTCTTGTGGGTCCCACACACCTGGCCATGGGCTCAGCAGCTCTATTTTGCCTCCAGCTCAAGAAAGGCAAAATAGAGCTGGAGAGATGGTCCCCAACCCCACAGGGGAGAAATAATGATCTCAGTGTTGATGGCAATAGCTTGGTCCTGCTCAAACCAATGGCAAAGCCCTGAGGACTTGGAGAAGATGTTTAACTTCCTTCCCTGAAGGCCATCACACCCCTCCGTGGGCTTTCAGTCCTCAGCCATGCTACTAAACACCAGGACCCAACCCAGAGACCTACCTTCTCCACCCGGAAAGACATTGCTCTGGGCGACACTTGCAGGATGGGAGCAATGAACTCGCACGTGACATCCACTTGCATTATCTGTGTCTTCCCAAACTGGTTCCCCACGATGGCATGACACACCAGCCGCTCCTTCACTACCTGTGGGCAAGAGTCACACGTCACCCACCAAGTGCCAGCAGGGAGCCCAGAAAACACAATGGAATTTGCAAGCCGTGGACACAGAAGGAATTTGATAGCCTGGATAAACCCATGCCATGGGATCTTGGCCATCAACCCTCCACAACTATTACACTGGGGTGAGCTGTTATGGGAATACTGATACAAGTGGAACTGTCAATTCTAATGACCCCTGGGAGCAGCTTCCCCCATGGAGAACATCACTCCCACCATTCCGGCTGCTCGTTTTTCTCCTCCAGGACTGGGCTCTAAGCAAGCCCTCTGCCCATGTTTGTCTGCAGAGGGAAAATAACGCTGCTCCCAGACGCTCCCCTCCCTTCCCAGGACATTGGTTTTACTCCCTGCTTCCCCCAGAGAAATTACCTCGCCGTTTCTCAATCCACTCCCTGCCTCTGCTCCTAGGCTAAGCCTAACTTATTTTCTCTGCCCTTCCTCCCCTGTAACCCACCGTTTGCCCCTGTTCCTTCAGCCCCTATTTTGCTATGGGCAACTTGGCTTGATGGTAGCTATAGAAACACCCCAAAAAAACCCCTTGGGAACTGATGGTGGCCAGCAAGGAGCGCAACTGGTGCTGACATGGTCACTCGGGGCGTTGAGATATTTTCTTGAAAGCACTTGTTCATCTTCTCAGGGAGAAGTCAAGGGGCTGCAGGAGAAGCCCCAGTGGAGGTGATGCGATGGGGAGCTCAGCACCCGTGGGGGACTTCACCTGAGGAGTGCTGGAGGAGCCCTCCAGAGTCATCTCCATCGTCTGGCCTGGCATCAGCTCCATTGTCAGGGGTTGAAGCTTAAACACGGGACTGGCAGGCCTGGTGTTCTTGGAGGAACCTTTGCCCTTGGTTTGGATGGCAGGGAGACGACCACGACGGGGAAATGGGGGGAAACCTTCCGTTCTCCAATAGAGCCGATGGATGCGTCGTCCTGCGTTTGTTATCTTGAAGTGGTAACAACAGGGATCCAGGCTAGAAGAGAAGCAGAGATGGAAAATGGCTCAGGAACTGCCTCTTCCCAGCACCCACCTGGCTTCAGTGCCCCGCTGGCCTTATCTGACCACCCACCCAGCAACAAATCCACCTCCAAAACCACTGACCCAGCTCAAAGTTACACCAAGAGCCAGACCCTGGTTGCCCCTAAGTTTATCAGCATCCAGCAGCCGGTCTGTTTGCGCAGAGCAAGGAAAAGCTTCACCAAGGACATCAGCATCTCAGTTATTCCCCCTCGTCTCTCCCATCCCTTCAGGAGCACCCGACTCCTCATCCCCAATGTATCATCCTTGGGCTGAACACTGAAGCTGGTTTTGTATTGTGGGAAGCCAGATGTGCTGAGAGAACGTGGGATCAAGTGATGTTTCCCCGACACGAGCACAGCAGCAAGACCAGATGGAGCGGCTGAAGGACCAGAGCAACAACAAGAGATGAAGAACTCCAGCTCGATAGAAAGCCAGATTAATATTCCATGGAGATTGAGTCCTTCACATCAAGGAATGCTGACTGCAGGCCAGGCTGCAGGAATTATTTTACCCCCTATAAATCTGAGCATGGCCAGGAAACAAGAAGCTCCTGCAACAGTTGGTGTCTGTCCAAGGGATGGAGGATGAGCTTGCAAGCCACGTCTGCTGCATGCAGCGAAAGGCAAGCGCAGCAGCGACAGCAGAGAACAAACCAGCCCTGGCCACAGGCTGCTCAACAACAATGGGCCCGAGCTGGGCAGGAAACGGTTTATGCTGCCGACAGCAGCGGGGGAAAGCTTGGAGCAGAACCTGCAGCTCTGGGAAAGCCCAACTCATCTGCCATGCTCCCTGGTCCCACCTCAGCTCACCCAGTTGCAGCCCAGCAGCTCCACAACCCGCAGGCCAGGAGGCGAAGGGGGGCAGAGGACACGAAACTTGGTAGCCTTGTCCTCTGCCTTGCGTAGCTGAGTTGTGGCCGCATGGAGCACAGGACATGCTGGACAAGTGTCCCTACTGACGTGGATGGCTTGTGGGTTCATATTTGCACTCCTAAAATCTATTCTAAATGCTTAAGGTAGGATTAACCTGCTGGCTCTAACCAAAGGTTAGGGTATGGGAGAACTGGGAACCCTCTTTGGCCAGGGAAAGGAACAGGCACCTGGAGAAGGTGATTCCTTCTCCGAGGAATGCTCCAAGAGGTCTCAAACACTTTGAAAAACCTTATTTCCCTCCCCTGTTTGCAAGAACCTGCCAGGTTCAGACACACACGGTAGGATCAAACCAATCCCCTTCTCTGAGCTAAGCTCTTGCCATTAACCCTCTCCCTTTATCCCACCCAACCTCAGGAGACTTCTCTGCTCCCTTTCAGGGCCGGTCCTGCAGCCATCATGGCTGCTCCGTGCTGTGGCAGCTGGCAGAAGAGACAGCAAGGAAAACAGGCAGGAGAAGGGAGGAAAGAGTATCCACATCTGATAGAGAGCAGCCTGGCAGGGGAGAGGAGAGAGACAGCAAGCTCAGAGATGATACAGGGGAAAGACAAATTCTGCTGCTCCTCCCGGACTCCCTGGGGCAGAAGGGAAACCAAACAGCACTGGTAATTTAGTCAAGGAGTTGCTAACAAGCTACTGCTAAGGTTCTCTGCCGCTGCCAGACGATACTCCACAGCCAGTGAAGAAGACAGCAATGCTACTGCAAAAAGTACTGTGTACTGTGTTTCTACTTGTAACGTCACATTTCCCAGCTGGAGGCTTCTGGAACCTGCTGTTTTCTTCCAAATCTTTACTCCATAAAGCAAGGAAATGCATGGATTCTAACCCAGGGCAAGTCGGGAACGATTTCCCAACTGGTGTCTGGCTCAGTGGCTTTCTGAGGGAATCTAACAACCTGAAAAACGCCCAGAAAACATTTCTAAAGGAGTTCCTGGGGCTTCAGTGGCACCGAGACAGGACTTGGAGTGCTGGAGGAGAACCAGCCCCAAGGATTTCAGCAGAACTCCTCCTTGCTGGGCCCACGGCAGAGCCCGGAGCAGAGAGATAACTTACCTGAAGTGGGGGCCCAAGTTGAGCTCTGGAGCAAGCGGTTTGTCCGTGATGATGGTAGTGCCAATGCCAAAAGCCTGGATGAGGACGTTGTAGCTGTGGCTGTTCTCTATGGACACGGTCACCTCGTCCTTGAATTGTTCGATGTCATCCAAGTTTGCTATGACAGCCACAGCCATGTCGGTCTCGGGAGGGATCACTCCTTTACTGGGCTCAATCCTGCAGCGCGAGCGTTTGCCAGCCTGTAAGACACGGCAGACGCTAAGTGAGCACGGACACCACGGACCCTGCTCTCTGCTGGGGTGCAGGAGAAAGGACTAAAGACATGAGGGTAAATACATAAAGGCTTCGTTTCCCTAAATCCAAGCGTCTGGAAACAGCAACTACGCTGGAGCTTGTATTGCACCCTCCTTTAACAGATCCACTTCCTTAACCCTGCTTTGCCCAGCCCAAGGGATGCTCATCCTCGGGAAAAGCTTTATTCCCCCCCAGCCTCCCCCTGGGAGAGCACACCAAGGCAAGCTGCATCTCTCCTGGCTTCCCCACCGACGGGTTTGCACAAAGGCTCGAGGCCAGGACTGCTCAAACCCCACTGCAGCAGCTATGTAGCCGGGGGATCTGGCCTAGAGCCTGAAGGATAAACTCTGCCAAACAGGTTGAGTAAAATCCTGGTGCCCAAAGTCTTCTTTCCCCAAGAGTTGGGCAGTGCTTCCCAACAGCCCCCCCAGGACTGAAGCACTCCATTCCCACTGATCATCAGCCGCAGTGAAGTGTCCTGGCGCTCTCTGCTTTGGGAAATCCAGCTCTGAATGTTTACAGAGAGGCAGTGAAGAAACAAGCAGGAAGAAACCTGCCAGCTGTGCCCCGTGGGCATGGCCCCAGCTTCCTCTCTCTTCCTCTCTTTTCCTCTCGTTTTTCCCAGATTGCCCTTTACAGATGGGGCGATCAGGGTGCTAGACCCCCCAGTCCTCCTAAAACCACATTCAGAGGGAGCAAGCTGGCAGCAGAGCAATGGTCTCCATCACCAGGAGGAGCTTGAAACAAACACAGAGAGAGTAGGGAGATGGTCAGGAAACCCGTGCTCCTTTCAGGAGAAAAAGGCTACGGGCTTCTCTTCATCTCAGAGCTCCAAATACACAGCTCAGAGCAAAACACCTCCCACAATGTAAAGCCAGAACTTGTGAAAAGGACCTAGGATCAATTTCTGCTCAACCATCCAGGAAAACTCCCTGCCTTAGTGAGCGGTCCCCCAGTGCTGGGCTCCTCTTGCTGCGCTGCGGTGGAATACCTTGCTGCTCTCTCAGATAGCGACATGGAAACATCACGTACAAAAATCAAGTCCCAGGCTGCTATGGAGCCATCATTTCTGTTGGGAAATATCCCCACAGATACTTACCACCTCTGCCCGGAAGGATGCAGGGATAAGACTCTGGTTGGAAAGGTAGAGAGTGCGGGAAGCGTCTGCCAGAACGTGGATATTGCCAAAATCAATCTTGCTGGGATACACGTGGACAACTGGTCCCTCTCCAATGGCCTTCAAGCTGATGGTCTGCTCCAGGTAGGGAAGATTAAAAAAAACAAAGACAAGGGAAAGTTTAAAGAAGAGATGGCTCTCAGGGCACTCCTAGACTGGGGGATGATTATGGCTGTTGGACGTTTGCAGTCTTGTAACACCGATGCAGGAGGCCTGGAGCAAGTGTGGGATCTACAGTGATCCCATCAGGAAGCCACAGGCCCCTGTTACTGGGGGATAAGGAAAATCAGCTCCCCACACTTGATTTTCCCCCTTGCTCAGCTCTCCTTCCTCCACCCCATGCCTGCTCCTGCTCCTTTTCTTGCTCCTGCTCCTTTTCCCACTGGATCTTGCCCCAAACTGTCCTCTATGACTTCCAGACAGCTGTACTTGGCTGGTAACTTCTTCCGCATCCCCCACAAAGCTGCCCCCTGAAAACTAGCGCGAGCCCCCAGCAAAGCAGGCTCTTGGCAGCAGAGATCACGGCCATTGGCTGCCTCTCGGTGCTGCCTCTGTGCACTACCAGTACTACAGGAACAAGAGATTCATTATTCATTCTGTCCCTCAAGCAGGATTGTTTTTCTCTCCAGAGTCTGAGACCCTCCAAGTTTTCTTCTTGTAGAGACCATGGTAGGAGGAGGAACACGGGTTCCTGTGCTGAGACACCTTCTCACAGCGCTAAAAACCAGGGAACTTCATCTCCTCTGCTTGGACTTCACCAGTTCCGAATCATAGAACAGTCTGGATTGGAAGGGACCTCAAGGACCAGAGAGCTCCAACACCCTGCCACAGGCAGGGCCAACAACCTCCACGCCTGGAGCTACATAAGGTTGCCCAGGGCCCCATCCAACCTGGCCTTGAACACCCCCAAGGATGGGGCACCCACCCCTTCTCTGGACAGCCTGTTCCAGCCCCTCACCACTCTCTCATTAAAAAACTTCCCCCTAATATCTAATTTAAACCTTCCCTCCTTCAGCTTCACTCCATCCCCCTTGTCCTGACAGTATCTGCCCTTTGGAACAGCTGATTCCCTCCTGTTCCTCTGCTCCCTTCAGGGACAGGAAGGCTGCAATGAAGTCCCCTCAAAGCCTTCTCTTCTCCAGGCTGAACAAGCCCAGCTCCTAAGAACACCTCAACCCTTCAACAGAACCCAAACGCACAGAACTCCCAGCACTGACAATCGCTGTGCGATTCACCGGAGGGCACGGAGTGGGATTTAACCACAGGAGAAAACAGCCTCCCTGATGGAAAACCTTTAACGATGGCCCACTCGAGGAAAAGACACTGACAGCTGTCAGAATCACTAGTCCAGTTCAGGCAGAAGGAGCAGTGTCTGTAAACGCTTGTCTCTTAACAGGGCACTGTGCAAGAGCCAAAAAAACCCCAACAAACCACGTACCAAGGCTGGTACCTCAAAAATGGGAAGCTGAAGCTGTGTGATGATAGATGTTTCATCGCTCTAGGAGGAGGGAGGTAGGGAAAGCTGAGGTCTTGCTGATGCTTGCCCAGAGCTGCCAGGAAGAAGGAGCTGGAGGGAAGAGCTGTGTCTCACCAGCTGCCTTGGCTTCCCCGTGGCAGTGGGGTGGAAGCAGCAAAGGCAGGGCAGAGCCCTCTGGAGGTGGACACAATAACATCTGGAAGATGCTCAGGCTAGCTGGTTTTAACGAGGGAACATGCACTAACACAATGAATCCTCACCAAGGAGAAGGCTTATTAAAAAGCCCAACAAAACTCTTCATCTGCTGTCTTCATAAAGGGGGAAAGAAAAATCCTGTTCAACAGCGTGACAGGCAATGTGACACCCATGAAAGGTGAGCAGCTTTGCTCTGGGTAATACTGCTGCACGTACACCCCCAGCACCACTCTGCCTTTGCTTCTGGGTACCATAACGTCACGGTAGATCCTTTAGGAAAGAAGAGCATCTGTCCCTGGCAGACGGCCGCGGTCCGAGTGACCACCAGTAACCCCAGGTCTGGGTTTTACCAGCTCCTTCCCACAGAGGATGACAGAATACGCCACACCAAAGCTGGCACGCAGCCACCGCAAGCCCAACACCAAGCGACAGACACCCAGAGGGACTCAACGCAATGCAAGGCGCGGCCGCAGACTCGGTATCCGCGCTGACGGGGTGACTTCAGAGCCAGCTCGCGCTCTGCTCCATCGTGACGCGCTGCAGCCATTCCCCCGGGGTCAGGCTGACGTCACAGGACCCCTACAGGGAGGATTTGCCACCAGTGTAGCATGTGCAAGTTGATGCTCTGCTAGCCCAGAAACCTTCAGATGAATCCAGTACTGTGCTTAGGCTATAGGAAACAGGGAGAATGCCGCCCCACGGCTAGAAACTCCCATCCCTGTGGTCAGTACACCCAGGGAAGCCTCTACCGACGCTCGCGGCGAGGGAGCGCAAATGCTGCATGTTAAAGACCGACTTCACGGGCTTGTGGAGCCACTCAACCCCCTGCCAGGGAGAGCTGGGCTCCTCCACCTGAAGCACAAGGAAAATGAAGATGACATTCACTTCCAAAGGCAAATACTTTAGGCAAGGTAAAGCTTTGAACCCAGAAGCCGTTAGCTCAAGGGGAAAAGCTTTGCAAGGAACCTGCAGTTAAACAGCAGGCTGGTTCTCGAGGGCAGAAATCCCCCTTCTCCAGGGAAACGCCCCGTCTACGCCCAAGCAACTGGTTTGTCCCGCTTCAGGCTTGCCTGTCTCTCCTATCAGCACAGCCACAAAGGCCAGGCTTGAGATGTTCCCTGGCATCCAGGGATTGCGCAGCATTGTTTCCATCTGTTTTAATGACAGTTTCAATCCCCAGCCTGCTTTCAAAAGGCCAGCCTCCCTTTCGGGTACAGAAAGCTTAAGGTTCCTGTGGCATCCATGCTCAGAGAGATGGCAAGACATCCTGAAACAGCCATTTCCAAAGTTAATATCATTCTAATCTAAAATATAATTAACTAAATTTGTTCTTGATTTCAGCTAGATGAAGCCAGGACACTACACAAGGCGTTCTCCTGCCTACATCTTGCTCTCACTGCTGCTGCTGTGGATGCCTGAACGCTAACAGCATCTTTCAGGAGGCTCCAGAAACATCATCAGGAATGCTTCACCATTTCCAAGCCTGTGCTGGAAAAAGGAAGAGTCCCTGCGTTGCAGATGCCAGGGGTGTGGAGATGCACAGGGCTTTACGCAGAGATATGACGGATACTTCTCGACGTGATGGGCCAAGCTCTCAGCATGGTTTCTCACACAGGGTGTCCCAGTGCCCTCCTGAACAAAAGTTCCTGCTCTGAAGCAGCAGCTCCTGCTCACCTAATCACGCAGCAGAGTCTGAGCTCCAGGGACCATGCTGGGTTGCAGACTGCGCTTGTTATCCCGTCTCTCCTATCTGTAATTATGTGCCACATCGGACTCTCAGACTGTCACCTGCCCAAGAAGTCCCACCAGCCTTCCTCTCTTCTAGACCTTGGCTGTTGCTTGTACCATGAACCCCTTTCCTTATCCATCCTGGCTGCGTACTGCAGCCCCGGGAAGGATCCCTGGAATTAGGAACCTTGAGGACTCACCAGTGGGGAGTTCTTGTTCCCAAGCAAAGAGAGCACAGCAGAAGCAGAATGATGTCCCAACTTCTGGGCTTCCAGCACCAGCGGGATACTGACAGACCGGTAACCCATGATGATCCCAGAGGGCATGGGGCTGGAGTACTGCACAGCATCACCCTGCTCGTGCTTCTGTAAGAGACAGAATCAAACTCAAATTCAGAGCGACCTCCGACAAAACCTGCACTCCTTAACATCTACCATCGGAACCCAGCTGGGAGACCGGGATGGGCTTCACATCCCAAGGGGGTCCAAAAGCTGCTGCACCCACAGACACACACTCCCATGCCAGCAGCCTCCTCACAGCAGCTTTTCACCACCCTGCATAAAATCAACCTAAAGACTAGAATACAAACCTCTTCCCAAAGTCTATATTCGGGAGGAGGGGGTTCTTCTACACCCAAAGGTTTGCTGCAAACAAGAACCCATCTGAATATAAACCAGCAAGGTCTTACCCCACCCCTTTGTTATTATTTTCCATCCCCTTAATAAACCCTTGGATAACTGTTGAGGGCAGATGCGATGTCAAACCTGAGGAAGGAGCCTGTAGCAGCCTGGAAGGTGGCTCTTGTTCACCAGGGTCAGCGTCTGCTCGTACGGGAAGTTTAGGAAGCACCGTCCAAATGTCACAGTGGGGTCCAGCACTTCCAGCCGAGGAGCGATGCATCTAGGCAAAGAGATGTCCCAAAGGGAATTAGAGATACTGAGAGAACGTAGAATGTGTTTCCTCCTTGAACAGGGTGCAGTGGAGCAGAACACATTTGTCACTGTCAGACAGACATGTATTACCCCGACAGCAATAAATCGCCTTCAGCTTCCTGTATTTGATTCGTCCACCTCTTGTGAAGGAGGAGCAAACTCGGGGTCTCTGCACCGCAGCGCCTTGCCAGCACGGCCAAGTGCTCTGGCAGATTGCCGTGCCCTGTCCAAGAGCTGTCTGACGGGAACCCTGGCCCCAGGAGGTCTGCAAAGACCCTCCTGACGGTCCCACAGCAAGCCCTGAGCTCTGGAGGAACCTTCCCACCGAGGATTGGTGCAGTATGGCCCAGTATCTCAGCAGAAACTACTCCCTCCTCTCCAGAAAAGGGGCCTGAAGAGCCTCAACTGCTTGCCCCGGCGATGGAAGGTCCGAGCCAGCACCTGCCTTATGCAGTGGGTGGTTGTTAAAAATAAAATCACAGCCCAGGCACTGACCGGATGGCAGAAAAGCACCAGTGAGCTGCATCCTACTGGTAATGACACTGACACCCACAGCACAGCGGGATCCAGCCTGGCTGCAGCAGGAATGACTTCCGGCTTAAGTGTGAGAACATTCATGCTCAAAAGGACCAGAGGGAAGCAGCAAAACCTGAGCTCCCCTCAGCATCAAGGACTCTGTTTCTCCTTCGGAAGATCTTGCTGTTATTTTTCCTGCACCAGTCCTGCCCTAAGCCCCTTCCCCATTAGCACGTGCCTTCATTAAGCCAAACAGACACCAGGCTGCTCCCCACATCCCAAAGGAACACTGTGCTTTGGTGGCAACCCAGCCCCAGTTCCCCCACTGACTGCTTGCAGGAAGGAGGAGAGAGACAGCCCTTTGGAAGCCTGTTACACATCACCCACCAAAGAAAGAGGTCTATAATTAATCTAATTAATCTAATTAAAGTCTGGGGGCCGTGCCTGTCTGGTGAGCACAGATGCTCCTCAACACTGGCTGCTTTCAAAGCCCTGCTTAATGAGCTCATTAAGTAATACTTCTCATTTGGAGCTGGCCTTTGTGTGAGGGGAGGAGAGACGATGCACCAGGAGAGAGGACACGCCGCGAAGGAAAGCGCCGATACCTGGCTGTGAGGGGCAGCCCCAGCACCTCCTTGCCGACACCGTCCACATCCACCACCAGCACCAGCTTGTACTTCTTCACAGTGTTGGAGCACAGGGTGACCTGGTGACAGAGAAGAACGTCAAAGACCTTCAGCACCCCCAAAAACTATCGTTCCGTGTGTGGTGTCCCCTGATTCTCCTTCCATGGTAAGGAGAAGGATTTTCCCCTAATCCTTCTGCTGGTCCATATGTAGAGCAGAGTCTGAGAGCAATAAAGGTCTCCTGACAGCATCTGCTTGGTTCAACACCCCGTGTGGTTAACAGGGTGTGTGTAAACTGAATTAAAGCCTAATCAGACAACTGCTCTGCTCACCACTGTATTAAAATTAATCTCAGTTCTAATCTCAGCTACAACAGTGTAACTCCCGGTGCAATGCGCTGCCTCAAACCGAGCGAGTTCAGCTTTACAGCCAGGGCCAAACGCAAAGGACCCCAGAAGTTGGGTGCAGGTCACGCCTGGCAGAGCTGCTTCAGCCCCCCCTAGGGATGGCTGCAGTGAATGCAGCTCCTCTGCTCACCGGGAGAGGGGAAACAAGTCCGGGAAGAAAAGCAAACTGCTTTACACAAGGGCATCTCTCTAATGGCCACCCGCTGCCCTCATCCTTCCTCTGCCCACGGTTAAGCCAAAGCCACGGCTCCACGCAGCGCTCAAGCACACACGTGGCTTCCGCACCTGACCGTAGGGCACAGGATGCTCAGCGGATGGTTCTGGAAACAAACTAATGCCCCTTCACAAACACCCCAGACCAACCCAGACAACAGAAGTGCATCTATCTCCCTCCCATCACTAAAGCCCTCCCGGCTCCTCCCCACCAGTGAAACTTCAGCTCCATCTGCTGAAGCACGGCCGGCCGGATTCTCCCCACACCTTGATATTCTTGGATCCCAGGGCACGGATGGTCCCGCTGCGAGGCTCGATGGTAAATTCGGCTGGCCTGATGGAACCTTCAGCTCCCGATCTCCAGGGCTGAGGATTGTCATTCGACAGCCAAGCAGTGCTGGTAACGCTGGGCGTTCCCGAGCCGTCCCCAGGGATGCGGAGGTGGAAAGTCATGGGCACCAAGGAGGTATTTTTGAGGCGACACGACACGGTACAAGGGAAGCCTGAGGAAGAGACACACAGAGGGATTTATGCCCCCATTATCCCAACATTCCTGGGGTGAACAGCCCCTCACGGTAAAATTGCGCCTGGAGTTTGGCTCTCTTCAATCTGAATTGCAGCTAATTGAGAAGCCCAGCAAGGAATTCATTGCCATGGAAGCTCTGTGCCAGGCTGGTGATGGAGATCCCTCCTTGGCAGCTCTGATGCCCAAAGCCATGAGTTTTTCTCTCTCAGCTGCCCCGACACCGGCACCAGTTACATCTCTCATAGGAGCGAGCAGCCAGACAGAGCATTTACTCTGAGAAATGGATCCATAAAACTCCCCATGAACACCCCCCGTGGTTTGCAATACAGAAGAGCAGGTTGGCACCAAGGAGAAGCTGCAGTAAAAGCAGGGATGGATGAAATGGGGAGCTACAACCCAATGCAAAGCCCTCTGATGCAGTTTTGTTAGCTGGATCCTTACGGCATCTCCTGTTTCAGGGCGACCAGATGGAGCACGTGAAGGTTTGCAGCCCACTTGGCAGGAGCTGAGCCTGACACTGGCTGAGAAATCAGCAGAAGCCGTGTCTCACCTTCCTTAACGAACGGCGACGTCTGATTACTGCTCAAAAAGCTCTGACACCAGCTTTCCCTGCCTCACCAGTGGCATAACCCCACTCAGTGGGGATGTTCTGCAGAGGCAGGAGACCAGCCCAGGAGAAGACATCTGGTTTGGCTGGCCCATCTCAATAACGGCCCTTCCATCAATCCACAATTGATTTCCCATTAAAAACCTCAGCTCATCTCAGTAAAAAGCCTTTTGTGAGGCAGAGATGGAGAACCACAACCTGCATTTCAATGGAGCTCTGGATGCTCAGCCACCAGCGCTGGCACAGCAGAACTGGGCTTTCGGGGTGGGGGGACACAGGGAAGGAGCTCTGCGCAGAGCTATGGCTTGGGCATATTATGGGGTAGGTGATAACAAGCTGCCCTCCCAGCACTTATTAACATTTCACACTAAGGGTCAGGGGACCGAATGGCTCCTGTCCTCCCAACATTTATCCAGAGCAGCTCCAGGCTGGTTCACAGCTCCATCACCCTTCTCCCCCTCCAACGTCTTCCTTTTCCCCCTACCCCAGAGTCGCCCTTCTCCCCCTCCCAGGCATCGCCCTTCTTTCCCCCGCCAGCATCATCCTTTTTTCCCCATCTCCCATTCCCGAGGCCTTTCAGGGACTGATACCCTCATGGCCATGCTGCTGCCAAGGGCCCTGAAGGCTGCTGCTGCAGAGGAACACACATTCTGGGTGCTCTGAGGTTCCAAGCACCCCGTTTCGGTAACGCACGGACCTCTCGGCCCGCGGTCCAAGCCCAGGGCGCACTCACCGAAGGAGACGTCGCCAAAGTAGAGGCAAGGCACACTGAAGTGGAACGTTGGTCCAACGACGCAGCCACTGTGAGGACAGACAGACAAAGGCACTGGCTGAGTTAGAGAACTGCAGAGCTTTCAGCTCTCCCTGCTGCTCGGGCGGGTAAGAGCCAGTGTCAGAACCACAGCGGGTTTCAAACCAGACCCTCACACCCTTGCCCTCATCCATGGGGACAGAAGGTGGCCAGCAGCTATCAGATGGGGCTTAGGGCACAGTGTCAGGCAGGATAGGGCAAAGCTATGCCCCCAAATTGGCTCAATGAGGGGCCGCAAACAAGCGATGGCTCCGTGACTCGGTTTCCCCATCTGTAACACATGGGTAGAGATGCCCACACAAAAGTGGACTCAATGGAGTAACCCTCCTCAGGTTCCCTTCTCAGCTGGAGCCAGCGTTTCCATTGAGTGTATGAGCGTCTTCTCAGGAGATCTGGATCCACACAGTTATCAGAATCCTGGGGAGCGCACAGACACCCACCGACCACAACAAGATCAGCAACAATTCTACACAGGAATGTATCAGCTTCTCACTGCTGACACAGCCAAGAACAACACATCTTAAACCAAACACGGGGCCCTGAACCCACCACACCTCCTCTCCTGTCCCTAAAATCAGCTCCAAATTCCGAAACTCGCCATCACTGCCTGAAATCGGCCCTTGGAGCCACACACCATTCATGAATTTACCTCATGGCTGATGCCACCCGAGCCCAGCTCCGCCTCTTAGTTAAATCGGGGAGCACAGCGAATGGTGCCTTCCAGCTTTAGTCCCGTCCCGCACACGAACAGAGCCCAGCATCCCACAGGAGGGACCCGCGTTGATCCGTGGTGTCCCACTTCCAGCATCCCTTTCTAAGCACCTAAGAAACAAGCGCTCAAGGCCCTGGGTTTGTATTCCATTTAAAGAACAGTCACCTACGATTTGGGCACCTGGCAGGAGTTTCCTCAACTCTCAAACCTCCATCAGCAGGAGATCCCTACTGCTGCTGAAGTTCCTCCACAAGGACTTCAGAGGGTCAGACTCAACCTCCCAAGCCCTAAGAGCTTACTTGGGATGGAGGGAAGGGCACAGCCCTGCTTTCCATTGCAGCACTTGCCAGGTAACGAGTGGGGATCACACTGGGAAAGTGCCAAGGACAAGCCTTGCCAGGAGGCTCCCATTCCTACTGAGTGCGCTGGTATCCAGGCTCGAGTCAAACCCAAGCAGCTGCCCAGAAGGTCCAGGCAAGGAGCCAACCCAGAGCTCTGTGCCCCACAGCCGGTAACAGTGCGGCTTGCAAGGAACTGGGGGGAAACGCGGATGTTTTGGGAACGATCACATCTTATGGCAGCATTAGTGGACTAGGGGGTTCTTGCTGAGTGGGAAGGATAACAAAGAACTGCTCAAACACTCATCCTCGTTCCCTTCTTCATAGCCCAGTGTCCCACCAGCCAGCTCACATCCAACTGGGAGTTGTTCTCCACATGGGACTAAATCCAGCGCTCAAAGCCTCCCGAGGAGCGGGGCGCTCAGCTCGAGCAGGCGGGTGTCTTGAAGCTCAAGTTGGTCACACCGACTCCCCGCTCTCTCTTCAAGCAATAAACTTCTTGTTCTGTTTTTACCTGTTTCTCTTGCCTCACCGGCAAAACCCACTGCAGATTCCTTTCATTTCTTGGCTACCTTGATCTAGCAGGAGGCTGGTGGCCGAGGAGGCACAGCCAGCCCCACAGCTTGCCTGCCTACACCACACTATCCCACCAGCCCATGGTTATGACCCACTGGGACAAGTTTATCCGCTGCTGAGAGCCTGAGAAAGGAGCTTTGACTCTCTTATCAGCCTTTTCTCTTTCCCCCCTCGGCTCGGTGCAGATTATCTTCTGAACCAGCACCGGCCCACAGGATGATGCCCGAGTTCTTGCTGCAGAGAGCTCCCAGGCTCCTGCATCGGCGCTTTTCCAGCTGCAGGAAGGAGGCAGCGCAGCACTCGCTGCACAGGAGCTGGGAGGACACCTTGTCCCAACACAGGAGTGCGAGGGATGACACTGAGCCTGCTGCTACCCAGGTTGGGTGGATTCTTAACAGAGGATTATAAAACACAAAATCACCCAGGCTGGCCTGTTGCTCAAAGGTCTCCAAAGTGCTTTTGGCCTTGCTGTGCTTTCACGTGGGACATCACAAACCCATCCCAGACCCATCTACAGCCCATCACACGCCTGCCGCAACCCAAGGGGGAAGGAGCTACCAGCTCCTGGTACCCACCCTGGGCAGCAGGCATCTCCACACCTTTCCTGTACAAGCTCCAGTTAAACTTTTTCCAGCATGGGTAGTCATTTACAGCCCCAGGATCATCACACTGGGGTGTCAAAGGGTCACAATAGGAACCTGTCGCCACCAAACTCTGTGCCAAGAGTGTCCTGGAAAGCTCCACCAAGAAGGCCAAGGTGCTTCCCACAGGCACAAGTCTTTCAGAGTTAAACAGGGTATATTGAGGGTGTAGGAAGGAAGGAAGGTCATCACCCCTGGGTTGCAAGGTTCAAACTGGAGCCAAGGTTAAAGGGTCTCAGCTCTTAACCTAGCATCCCCACGCCAAGACCTCCCACAACACCTTTTTCTCTCTGCTTCGCCAGAAAATGAGGCAGGTGGGAGATGACTACCCAGAGAGAACTCCAGATGTGCCCACCAAGCTTCTGTAACCTCCCCACTCACCTGATAGTCAAGGTCACGGGCTTGGGGGATCCATTCACATTGAACTTGAATTCTTCTGTGAACTGCCCCAGGATGGTGGAACTGAAGGAGATCTGGATGACCTGGAGATTGTCTGGCAAAATCTCCCCCTCGCTGGGGCGAAAGGTGAAGCAGGAGCCCAGAACTGTAGTTGGAGGAACCAAGCTGAAGACAGCTTGGATGAGTCCTTTGTTAAACAGCACCACCTGCAGCAGGAAGGCAAAATGGAAATGCATAGACCTCTATGGCAACTCCATAGAACCTCTGGCTTTGTCCAGCTGGCACAGAGCTGCCCTGCTCAACTCCTGAGCTGCCAGAAATCCCACAAGGAGCCACCAGGCTCCAGCCCAAGCCCTGCTAGCTCTCACAGCTCACCTCGTACTTGTGCGCTGCTCCCATGAAGACATCCCCGATGTCCAGATGCTCAAAGCTGGAGCGCAGCCGAGGCCCTATACCTTCCCCCTCGATGTACAGGGGCAGCCTGGCCTCACGGCCTGGGGAGAGAATTCAATGTCAGAACATCAATTCCCTCTGATCCCGCATTTTCCAGGCTCTAGCCTCCGACTTGGGGCTGGCAGGGATCAGCCCAGGAAGATCCAGAGAAAGGTACAGGACCCTTCCCTTGGCAGATATGCCTTTGGGCTGCTTTCTCCTTTCTGACCAAACCCTTGGGCTGCTTTCTAATTGAGCCATCACTTTGCACCCTGAAACAATCACAGAATCATTAAGGCTGGAAAAGACCTCCAAGATCATCCAGCCCAACCATCCCCCCACCACCTCTATTACTCACTAAACCATGTCCCTAAGTACCTCATCCAACCTTTCTGAGGGACGGTGACTCCACCACCTCCCTGGGCAGCCCCTTCCAATGCCCAACCGCTCTTTCGGAGAAGAAATTTCTCCTCCTTTCTAACCCGAACCTCCCCTGGCACAACTTGCAGCCATTCCCTCTCGTCCTGTCGCTACTTATCTGTGAGAAGAGGCTGAGCCCCAGCTCCCCACAGCCTCCTTTCAGGGAGCTAGAGAGAGCAATAACGTCTCCCCTCAGCCTCCTCTTCTCCAGGCTGAACATCCCCAGCTCCTCAGAGGATTTGCCCTCCAGCCCCTTCCCCAGCCCCCCTGCCCTTCTCTGGATACGCTCCAGGACCTCCATGTCCTTCTTGGAGTCAGGTGCCCAAACTGAACACAGGATTTGGGGTGATGCTGGGTTTCCAACGCGACCTCTCAATCTCTTCCCATGTGCTAAGATGAGCTTTGAAATCCACTCAAGGAAGGTGTAAAGCTCAGGAAAACACAACCCAAGACAAAAATCTGCTCTTTATACTGATGCAGCTCAGCACCACCTGCACCCAACATACAGCTCCACACCTGGGTGCTCCAGGACTCGCCACCTGCAGCAGCATCTAACCACCACAGGGCTTTAGGATGTCTAGGGAGAAGCAGCTCCCCAAATTCCCACCATGATACCTCAGCCAGGCTCCTCCCCACCACGGGCAAGAGCAGGAGGGGAGAGGAGCCGTACCTGAGATGTCGCAGAGGAACTTTTGTTGATAGACTCTGGCTTCTTGAGGCTTAAAGGTCACACTAATTTCAGCCGAACAATTCGGCCAAATCTCTCCCTCCTAAAACAGAAGCAGACAGCAAACCATTTATCTTCAAACGTCACATCCCTTCGTTCCAACCGTGGCCCCATGAGCCGATATTTAGAGCACCAGGGAAGAGCAAAGAGCCAGTAACACTGATCAACAATATTTATAAGGGAGTTTGGAAGCAGCTGCGAAAAACTTTCCAAGTCCCTGACCTTTACTGGCACCTGGGAGAGGCATTTTGTTAAATTTGGGCTATAACGGAGCAACCAGCCCCGCTCACACTCCAGCGAGTCCAGCAGGATCGCTTCAGAGGTGCCGGCCAGTCACGGACTCACAGACCCTTAGGAGCTGGAAGGGACCTCGAAAGCTCATCCAGGCCCACCCCCTGCCAGAGCAGGGTCACCCCACAAAGCCTTTCCCAGACTACCATCCCTCCATCAGCTTCCTAACTCCTGCAAGCAAGTATTTCCTCTAGCCACTTGTCACAAGGGGTTGATTATTTCTGCAGGGTGCTCTCAAGCACCACGGGCGATAGGTGGGAAGACAGAAGCCACTTTTGGCCTGAAAGGTCTATCCCTGCTTTTAGGGAGCCTCTCCAGCACATTCAGGTAGCAAGAAGTGTCTCTGCCTGAGCTAAAGGCTCATCACCGGAGAGAAGGCTAATGGAAGTTAGTGGAATTTTAGATTCTCCAGTTGATAAAGGAGAAAATCTTTACTATGGTTTGACATCCACACAGCCCCATGTCGGGGGAACAGACAGACACGAGCAAAACTCTGGAGCAAAATTGATTGTTCCATAAATAACAGAATTCATGGAAATCAAAAGGTTGCTGATGCTGGCAGAGACACAAGGGGGGAGAATCGGGTAGTAGCCCACTTGTAGGCAGCCCTGGAGCAAACTCTTTAACATCAGTGTAGATGTCTAGGAGGGGTGTCCACTCCAAAGGACCTGGCTACTCTTCACACCCACTCATCACTACGGGAAGTACCAGGACTCGGTTCTGTGGGCAGATGGATTTCTGGGCCTCACCTTAATGCCCCTCAGGAGCGGGTTAAGCCCGTTGTGGAGGCCTAGTCCTACTGCCACTAAGCAGGAGCCCTGGGTGACACCCCACAACCAGCTCTGGTGCAGCGCAGGATGCTCCGAACGCCCGGCTGATCAGGTCCCACTCTCTACAAGCTCCCTACTGCTCTGACATCATCTCTTAGTCACATCATGCTGCCCCCAGCTGCACCGGTGTGAAACTGCAGCTCTGCATTGGTGACTCCCAACCTTACATGGGTGATAAGAAAACACCATCCCCCTCCCTAAAACAAAGCAGGTTCACCTTTTCTCATGCCAGACCAGGCACACACTCGGAGTTGGGGCTCGGGGGGATTAAACCACGAGCTTTGGCTCGCATAAATGGAAGAGCAAGATAACTAAGCAAGCTGCTGTACCTAGGTGTGTCAGAGGTCAAAAAGCCTGCCTGAACCTGCTGGTCTCACGTGCAAGCTCCTGATGGCACCAGAACAGAGGTTCAGGGCTGGCACAAGACCAGGGTAGGTGAGGACTGGTATTTCTGTGATTAAACAGGGGCTGAATTTGCCCTCCTTCCCACAGAGGAGCGCTTCGCTCTTCGGGTCAGCATCTCAACTGACATGGTCCCACACCTTGCGTTAACCCAGTGGAAGGTGTGCCTTTACATATAAGGCTCCATCCCTCTGAACATGGTCAGGACACTTAGGCAGCTCTTCATTTATAGCCCTGGGAGCAAAGCCCAGCTTTAGGCTCTCGGTGCCCATCACAAGTTGGAAAATGCTTTTTGCCACCAGCTCTCCCGGCCCCACCAGAAACCCAGCGTTTCCTCCCAGCACATCAAGCAGGGATCTGCTGAGTGACCTCATTCAGGGAGGAAGAGGAGGAGGAAGAAGAGAAAGGGAGGTTTCAAAGCTGTCACTTACCGCTGGCTCAATGCTGAAGATCCCATCAGAGAAAAGCTGGGATTCTCCTTGCACCTTGGCACTCTGGTCGGGGATGCTGCAGGAGAGGAGGCGGGAAAGGTGATCTTGCGTCCTGGGGTCTTACACAAGTGAGCAGCCCTCAGGAGAGCGACCTAGCTCAAAGCTGCTGCCACAACCAATGGGGAATCCACCTCCATCCTCAACTGGCTTCTCCTACTCCCAGGATGCTCAGGGGAGGCAGAGGAGGATGAGGAACACCAGGGCAGCCCATCACCAGGCAGGGCAGCAGCCCCCTGGTCTGCGCTGCAGGTTCCCAGCATCACTGTCTTCTCTTCCCTTTCAGACCCGCAGGTATAAGGAACAACCACATCCCCTCTGCTCCCCACCCCGCCTCCACCAGAGGATCCCAGGGCTCCGGGATTCAGGCACCACAGCATCCCAGTGAAATCAGTGGGTAGGTACAGAAATACAGAGGCCGTGAGAAAGGAAGCCTAACATCACCTGATGAAGACCTCAGGACTGGCACCTCTGAGCCCAAACCTTTCAGCCTGGCCCTGAACCACCTGTTTTTTTCCTTTTCCCCTTCTCCTCAGAGCTCTGACACAGTTAATCTCTCCCTCACTTGGTAGTAGTTGCCCAAATCATCCCGGAGTTTAAGGATGACAAGCCAGAGATGGGAAGGGAGCAGAACTTCCGAGTGGGTGCACTGCTGTCCCCCTTCACGCTCCAGTCACTGCCTCCAGAGGGGCAGAGCATCACTCAGGGCCCAGTCTGAGACAGGCAGGTGGGGAGAGGTGGCACTTCCCTGGACTATTCCTTTACCAAGAGGAGGTCATGAGGTTTTCTTTTAACACACTGAGCTCACATAGAAGTCACACACTGCGGAATTAAAAATAGGTAACAGTGGAAAACTACTTTTGGCCTTCAAGCCATTTCTGACTTAATTCCCTTGACCTTTACTTGCTCATAAGCCCTCACAAAGCCTCCAGTTTGTGGCAGTTTCCTCATCAGCTCCACAGTCACGCTAACTCCTACATCCGCCCCACTCTGAGAAGTCACACAAGGATTCCCAAATCACCCAAGCTTTGAAGTGGAATCTCCCACCCTTCATTCCACCTCCCGGGCTCTGAGTGTGTCTCTGCCACCTGAGAGAGGCCTTTCAAAGCTTCCCCAAAGAAATCCTTTGAAGATCCAGCCCCATCTCTCTCCACCATGAAGACAGGGGGTTCTGAAGCCCAAATGCACATCCAAGTCCCATGCTGCCCTACCTTCCTTCCCTGCAGACCCTTCCACCTCCAAACTCTCCCCAGGCTCAAAGGAAGGGCAGAAACACCCTGTGCTGGAAACCTGGACAGCCCAAACCTATTCAGGAGATGGCCTCATCCTCCTGGGCCAATGAAGCTTCACAGACTCTCTGCAGCCCGGGAGCCACTGGCTCTCAGCAGTCTGCGGCTCCCACAAACACCAGAGCTCGCTCTCAGAGGAAATCCAGTCACTGCAATCAAGCTTTCCTCCCTAAAACATCACCCTCAGCCAGAGGGTGGATGGAACTGGGATGGGAAGCACCGAGCTCCATCACCCTAAAGCCCAGGGACACCCACCCTGATGCTGTGGATGGCTGACTTGTCCTAAAAGCACCAACCCCCCTCGAGGCCATACGGTAGCGTTCCCCTTGAGCAGGGTACCTAACCAAAGGCATCTTTGAAACGGACCTTCTCTCCCGCTGATCCTTCTCCTTCTGCGTGCCACAAGCCTTCCACTGGAAGCGGGCGATGATGTTACTGCGGTTGTGGATGGCCACGCATCTGCGGTTCGACAGCGTGAGGTAGGTCTTCTCAATGGTCACAGGCTTCTCATTCAGCCAGATGTTGACTTCTACAGCCACTCCATAAAGCTTTGTTTTAATGTTTTCACCTGGAAGAAAGCAAAGGGGACTCTTTACTCCTCTCACTTGCTGATGAAAGCACGAGGAACGCAGCGAGCCTCAGGTCACAGAAGAAAGGGCTACAGCTTTTATTACCCCTCATTCCCAGGGGAGTCCCACCTCAGCCACAGCTCACACGGCATCTCCTCCAGGCCCACCACAAGTGTCAAGTCTCTCCCAGTCTCTCACTGATCCCCCCCAAAGATGCCTGGAGGGTGTGGGCCAGAAAAGAAGGTGGCAGAGGAAGGAGCAAAGTGACAGCCCATGGCAGGATGGGATGCAGACAAGAGCTTCCCCACACACACACACACACACGTTACGCTTACAGGACCAAATCCAAGTAAATTGCAAAGGAAGTTCAGCCTTGTTCTGCTTTGAAGGACGCAGACAGGATACTCACCTGTGTCGTACTGAACTAGCAGGGAACCGGAATGATCCCCAGTCTTCAGTGGGTGGAAGTCCACTGTTACTTGCATGGCCTCACCGATGCCGAGTGTACCAAAGGAGCGATCGACAGAGAAAGGGCTGCAACAGAGACACACACACTCATCAGGACTGTGGTGGGAGCTCTGGGGGCTCTTTTGCAGTCTAGTTCCCGGCAGATCAGTTCTGTGAGGAGCAAACAAGCAGCTGGCAGCAGCAACCCAGAACACAGGGGGTCAGAAACACGGCTGGCGACCCTCGCTCTCCAAAGTCCCGAGGGTATGAAATGACTTCATCCTCCCCAGATTCCGCATCCAGGCTCCAGTCCGGACCATACCATCAGAGAATGGGTTGTGAAGAGCCCAGAGCAGGTAAGAGGTGTTTGCATGCACAGCTTGACCCTGATGTCCCTGGGAATCAGGGTTTTTTCTGCCACCTAGAAACCTGCTACTCCTGAAAGACAGGAGAGAAGGTTTGGAGGGGGGGTTAATAGCTCCTTTTCTTCTGGCATGCTTTTACTACATCCAGCTGTACGCTTGCTTTGTTGTACAATGTCTGAAGTTTCGCAGGTCCTGATCTCCCAGCAGCACCTTGCAGTCCCCAGCTCCTATACCCTCATCTAGGCACACCAACCCAGGAGTCCCCTTCACACCAGGACCTGCTGAGATCTTGCCCATTACGGCCCTTCAGCAAGAGAGCAACACTAGACCTGTAAGCACTCTGATAATTATCTATCTTGCTATTTAGGGCTTGCTTACTCTCACCAGGGGTCAAGCTTCCCCATCTTGACAGAGTTGGGCTCAAGTTATGTCCCACGAGGATACCAAGGACCAGCATACTCCTGACATAATGCAGAAAGGCAGCTGACAAGTGAAAGAAGCTGGCAAGTCTGTGACACAGGCCCTCAAAGCACCACGTTGGCTTCTCTCCTGCACCCACATGCTCAGTAAACGCAGCGTGCAAGGAGGCTGCACTATACTGCGAGTCCCGGGCTACCTTCATCTTCTAACAGCCAAGCTTTCCTTCGTCTACTGCTGCCTTAATTGGCATCATAAAACCAGTTGAGTTTGGGAGAACCTAGTTCATTAAAAGCTACCTCCAGCCCCAAGGCAGACAGCAAAGTTACTGGGGACTGAAATGCCCCACCCTGTCCACCCAGATCTACAGCAGGGAAAACCCCACCAAACCCAAAGGCTTAATGTTTGCACATGCTACTTTTTGGCAGCAGTCTAACAGCCAAAGTCAACCAGCATAACCATCCCAGCAAACCCAGTCCCTCAGGACAAAGCATCTGAGACTGCACTGAAAAATCCCAGGTACACTCAGCACCTCCCAAGCCCAACCTTCCCTTCCCCCCTTTTCCTGCACCTCAGCCCTAATTTCATAACCTCGGGTGGTCTTTGTGCATCCCTACACCTCCCTGTAGTGTATGGGTACCACAGGGGATCCCTGAATGCTCTGCCTTGGAGGATCATCTCCCGAGCTTTCCGAGCTGGGTGGGGACACTCCTAGAGGGATCTAATCCCAGACCCGACCCTCTCTGTCCCTGGAGCACGGCAGAGCACAACGTCCATCGCCGCAGGAAAAGGCAGCGCTGCGCCTTGTCTGCTCCCAGACACCATTTTCATCTTAAACCTATTGGAATGACATTTCTCTCTGCCAATGTCACGGAGAAGAAACTCATTCTCCTGCCTGAACCACAAGAGCAATGGGAAGAGACTTACTGGATTTATCCTCTTGGGATTTTTATTCCCAAGTGCTGCGGTTAGGGGCTGGGCACGGCCCTGCAGAGGGAGGGCAGGCACAGAGCACACTGAAGCATGGGCAGTGCTGGGGTGGCTGGCTGGGTTTTTTCATGAAAAAGCAGTCAAATCATGGCCAAAATGTGACCACGTTTTCTGGAAGCTATCAAAGATGCTGAATTGGCCCCACAGATTCACTTATGAGCTCCTCTCTGGAGCAAAAAGCAGAACAGAAAACAGCCAAGTTCTCGCACAAACGATGACCGGGCGGGGAACATCACCAGGATGTGACCAGATGCATGAGCTGAGCTCTCAGTACTGTGAGGAATAGTTAAGGATGGGAGATGGGCTGCAAAAGCACCCTAATGGGGAGAACAGAAAGTTCTACACTTGGTGCCAGGGAAGGGAACCCAGAGAGGGGAGGCAAAGACAAGTGGCACAAGCAGGACAGCAGATTGGGGAACGGTGGCACCTGAGCTGGTTTGTCAATGGGCAAGAGCCTGAGTTTGCTCAGGCCAGAAAAGAGAAGTTGCATCAACTAAACCAGAAGTTCAACCTGCACAGATAAAACATAGAGGATACAGGCCCATCAGCCGGCCTCTACATGCTCAGACGGATCTCTCATTCCCTTCTACCCCACTGCTGTCCTCCTCCTCTCTCACATGTGCCTGTACCTGTGTTGTGGCTTTGCATGGCTGGGTTCTGCTGGAGAAGGGGGAGATCTGCAGGGGTGGCTTCTGCAAGAAGCAGCCAGAAGCTCTCTGAAGCCCCACAGAGCAAACACCAGTCAGCTCAAGGCAGGAGTCGCTGTTGACCAAGGCCGAGCCCATCAGGGATAGTCACAGTGCCTCAGAATCACAGAGGGAAAAAAAACACCAAGAAGCTGCTTTTTGCCCCCAGAGACAGGAGTGAGAAGATGTGAGGAACTGTGCAGACACCAAGGCCAGGGAAGAAGGAGCAGGGAGGGATGATGAGATGTTTCAGGCACCAGAGAGAAAGATTCCCCTGCAGCCTGTGGAGAAGACCATGGTGAAGCAGGCTGTCCCCCTGCAGCTCATGGATGGCAGGGAGCAGAGATCCCATCTATAGCTGTGGAGGACCCCACGCTGGAGTGCCTGGAGACACCTGAAGGACACTGTGACTCTGTGGAAAGCCCGTGTCGGAGCAAGCTCCTGGCAGTGAAACTTGCTGCTCTAGAGCTCTAGAAGAAAAACACCCCCACACACATTTTGTTGGGCAAATGAAGTGAGGTCCCTTACCTCTGAGTGCTGATGGAGTAGCGGGCCTCCCGGTTACCAACATTACGAACCAGCAGAGTCTTCTGGCTGCTGTACTTCACTGGACAGGTGGAGAAGTCCAGGTGGAGGGGGAAGTCCAGGACCGCCCGAGCACCAATAGCTCGGATCGGCACAATGAACTGTCCCCTGTCTGTGACACAGGTGATCTGGTGGGAATAATCCTGAGGGGAAGGAACAAATCACAGTACGTTCAGTCCCCGGCGGAAGGAAAACTGCTGCTTCCCACCACTAACAGGAGCCTTTGAGAATGTAACAGCACTTCTTTCTGTAACGACCTTTCCCTCCAGCAGCACCACTGGGACAGGGCTGGTACCCTGCAGAGAGGAAACCGCCCTGCTGATCCAGCTGCCTCCTCAGTGAGCTGGCAGAACCAGACCAAGTCACCTGATAGCTTGATGCCGAAGCACCAGAACAGAGTAATCCCACGGAAGGGATTGCAGCAGATCAAGGACCTGCTTCCAGCACCGCTCCGCACCCGGTTATGCCGCGGCACCAACTCCATCTCAGTGACCCCACTTGAAGCTTGGTGGGGGATGCTCAGGTACACTGTTGGATGGACTTGTCCACCAGCCATTGGTGAAATCACAGAATCACAAGGTTGGAAAAGACCTTTAAGATCATCGAGTCCAACTCTTCCTGTCCTGTGCTAAACCATATCCCTAAGTGCCTGATCTGCCCTTTTTTCAAACACACCCAGGGACCGTGACTCAAGCCCCTCCCTGGCAGCCTGTCCCAGGCCCTCACAACTCCTTACTGAGATGACTGTTTTAACATCAGGGGAGGCAGAGATTTCCCATCCCTTTCCACAGCATCTCAAGGACAAGGCTGGGGACACCCACCCTCCGAAAGCTGATCCACCTCCCCAGCCCCGAGCCGGCTCTGCTCCATACCCAAGCTATTCCTGAGAGATCCCTGACAGGTACTGAAGGGCACCAACAATTCCAGCCCTGCCCTCGGCGCAGCCTCTTCCAGCTCCTCCCAGGCCCCGAGAGCTCTCACTGCACATCTAACCTCTGACTTCCCTTTCACCTCAGCCCAACCCTGGGGGAGGCAGGGGACAGCTCTGCTCTCTCTGCTGCACACTGTGGCACAGACGATGCCTTGCTAACGCCTCTGAAGTTTCTAGAAGTGACTGGGTGCCTTCCTGAAGCTGGTGCTCTCAGGCCCTCAAGCGGGAGGCATGGGGACAGCCCCACCAGAGCCAAGCATGCTATTCCCAGCCCTGGGCTGCTTCAGCAAGGAGCCAGCCAGCCATTGCCCTGTCCCCCACCCCCGGCCGGCTGGGGGGCAGCAGCAGGAAGGTGAATTAAGCCACCAAAATCATTTCACTGCCAGGTTGAACAGCTCCATCTCCAGATGTACGGTGGAGTTAGATGCCCTAACTTTGCCTGCACACGCTCTTTCAGGCCGATGTCTCTGTCATCTACAGAAGTACCGCGCTGTGAGTAGCTGCAGACTGCCGGACCACAGCCTAGAGCACTGGAGGAGCTTTAGAGGTGATGTTCAGCTGTCTCACTACTGTGTCCAACATGACACACCCAAAGGTGACACCAGGTTTCAAAGGTCCTTGTCTCAGATCCTCTGAATAACAGGCTGCTTTTAAACAGACTTTTGTATTTCTAGTTACTGGAGCAAACCTGTAATTACACAGCAATGGGCAGATAATAGAAACCAACACCTTGAGCGGCCAACCCACCACAAGTAGTAGATTCTTTTGTCTCTGAAGTCAGCAGACGTTAAACATGCCAACACTGAAGGATAAAAACAGTCTGAATTGTCTAAGAGCCTACAGCCTATGACCTTCCCCAGGGGAAAAAAACACTTCCCACAGTTCTAGATCCAGCACAACCCTGTGAAACCAACAGTTCCTCCAAACCCCCACCCGATGCCCTGTTCTGAACCTAGCCCTGTACGTTCCCCTGAAGGCACCAACCTCCTGGGACCTCCAGTCTCACCTTGTTCTCCTCAGGGGTAAAAAGGACACGGTAGGTCAAAGCCAGTCCAACTGCTACAGTGCAGGACACACCCTTGGGCTTGACCAACTTGAAATAAGGTGAGTCCTCCAGAGTGACCTTCACCAGCCGAGGAACCTGTGGGAAAGACATGAAACTGCCATCTTGGCACTCGTGGAAACACGAGAAGAGCAGCCTTGGCCGTGCCCTGCTGACATCCTTCCTTAACCACCTTTCCAAAGCACCTTGAGCTCCGACACTTCTCCACTTTTCCCTTCCCAACTTCCTGGGGAAATCACCCCCCGATGCCAGGTTGGGGTTTGTATCCAAGGAAAGGCAGAGACCTTCAGGAGCACCTAACTCTGGATGCGCTGGGGCTCTCCAAAGGGAACGCAGAGCGTCACGTCGTCCGAGGAGACCCCGAGCGGAACCCAATTAAGCTTCGCAGGAGCTTCAAGCAGCACCTAAAGGTCTCCCACTGCTTCTGCTAAGCCAGTGGCTTTCTGCTGCTGTTTCAAAGCCCCTTTCCTGGAGTGCTAACGCTGCTAACTGTAACTTATTCAGGCATCAAGCAGAGAAGCCTCAGCCCCTGCGCTTTGACAGCAAGCTGCACAGAGGCAGCCAAACAGGCTACAAGAGGTGGAGGTGCCCAGACAGAAACCAAGGGTAACCAAGGACCCACCAGGACACTGTCCACCCTGAGGTCTGCAAGGTAAGGACCATACAGCCACCAGTCTGGAGCTCCCAAGAGGAAGGATGCTGACTAGGAAAGCTCCTTTGAGTCAGGTCCCATCAGACTCTGGGGAGGAATGGGAAGGTTTCCACCATCTTGTAAAACCAAGGTGGTGAGACATCTGATTCTGGGTGTGCTGCCTAACCCGCTCTGCTGTACACCACAGGAATTACACTGGTATCTTCCAGCACAGTCCTAAAGCTCCGTGTCCCAGCGCTCACCTTGTCACAGTTCCTCAGAACCAGCGTCGCTTTGCAGACCTCATGGGGGGTGTAGTTCTTAAACACCACCTCTGATGGGAAAGGCCGAATTAAGCTCTGGTCCACGTCCACTGCTGAGGACTGGAGATGAAAGAGAGGAGAGAGAGATTCAGGGGCTGGGACAAAGATTCACAGATGAGAGCCCCACGCTGAACAGGCTCAAGCTAAGAAGCTCTTTTGGGTCTTTCTCCAGGTTTCCTTCTCTAAAACGCAAGGCAGTGCTGATCTGCAGCAGAACCCTGTGGCTGGTGTGGTCACACAGCTCCAGAGCACGCTCTGTGAGAGCCACCAGCACCCACAGAGCAAGGGAAACCTGAGAATTTACACAAGACACCGCAGGAAACAATTCTGGGATGATCTTTACTCTGTGTCCCACACATCCCCAAACATCATCTTCGATGCAGAGCCTAGAAACCAGCGAGAGCAGCAGCACCGGAGGAGGTAAGGCCGAAAGGAAAGCAACACAGCAGCTAGAGAAGAGCCAAGTGTTGCGAGCGCTGGGTGGTGACGAGGTTCTGCTTCGTTCTCAGCATTACTGAGCACCTTGAGCAAGACTCCACTGGGTATTTCCTTCTCCCATGAGCTTTAAACAGATTCTTTACCCTATTCTGCTAGTGCAGTGTTATTTAATCCTGCTGCAGAAGCATGGCTGACAACAGGCACCAGCCGCAAACCCTCAGGGAGCAGAGGCATTCCTCAGAGATAAGTCCTCCCCAGCCTTGTCTCCCCTCTTCCAGCTGCACTGTGCCCACCCGAAAGACAGAGGCAGGTCTCCCACTTGCCCCCAGACACCACGGTGACACTGCAGCCAGTAGCTGCAGCTCACTGCCAGTTCTGCCTGCACTCATCTGACACGTTCCCAACCTCCCGTGCTGTCCCAGGCAATCCCTCACCCGTTCCTTAAGGGTCTCTCACTGTCCCCCCCAGTAACCCCCTGTCTGGGCGGTGTCATACCCAGTGGTCCTGCAGAAGCAGCAGCTTTAAGCACCCATCCAAGCAAGTGTTACTCCAGATAAAACACATCCCCCCCACTCTGCCCAGGGGGACTTCCCTGGCAAGACCCTGAAGCCTGCAGCCCTCACACCCTTCTGAAGGCTCACGCTCCTCCTTCCAAGCCAAAGCATTAACAAATCGGCTTCATTAAGCCCTGAGCAGGTACCGCAGGGTCTACGGCCTTCCAAGGCTGACTCTGCCACTGCTGAGGGTGTCACGGCCCTGAGGGTTTGCTGTGACTACACCAAGCAAGGAAGCAGGAGGTTAGTTCAGAGGGAGGATGGAAAATGGCAAGCTCCTGCCCTTGTGTCCCACCCCAGCCTTCCCCCAGTACCATCCCTTTGGTGACAGCAACTCAACTCCAGCAGAACTTGGTCGGGGGTTATTAATCCTGGCTTAGCACCAGATGTTGCTTCAACATCGTCCCAGGGGGGAAATATGTTTTCCCTTTTCCCCAACAGAAGGAACTCGACCAGCAGCAGCGGTTTGAAAGGACAGCAGGACCTTGTCACCGAGGTATTTAGAGAAGCTGGGGGCAAGCCTGCCACCAGCACACACCTCCTTCAAACATCACATCAAACGGCAAGGAAAAGGGCAGGAAAAGGTCTACCTCATGACGGGAGATTTCACTCGTGTCTAGAGGCGGCAGAATCCGGGGCCGCCTCATCTCCCGGGTGCTGGCCAGCCTCTCTGCCTTGGGGACAGACATCTCCAGGAAGGCAGAGGGTGTCCCCTGAAACACAAAACACCAACAAGAGCTGCAGAAACATCTCTGTTCAGAAAGGCTTTTCTTGTTCAAGCACCCCTGATAAACCATTTGTCACCACAGCCACTAGGATAGTCCTGGAAGTCCCCAAAGTTCCCCACTGAAATATTTAACATCAGTCAATGAATGATGGAGAGCGGAACACGAGCTCTAACCAAGCGGCTCTGTCCCCTGCGCTTCTCCTTCATCCTCTGATGTGACACGTTTGAGCATTTCTGCTCTTCAGACATTTGTTTCCCCTTTAGCTTTGCAGGACTCAGGCAGTGACCTTTGAAAGGAGTGGGGAGGAGTCATCAGAAACCCCCTAACTCATCCTCACACAATGCTCACAACCAGCCGGCGTGTGGAGATGTCACTGCCGGCTGAATCGCAGGAGAGCAGAAAAGTAGCGCTGTGCTGGGTCCAAGCTTTAGTTATCTTTTTAATTAGCCCTTGTTTTCTCTCTGTTCTGGCCTCACAGCCCTCTCCACAGAAGCATACAGAGATACCTCCTCCATGAGGTTATCTCCAGTAAAGGGAGCCTTGGTCAGCAAAAGGCACATTCATGGATGGGAGGAGGAACTGCCCCACGTTCATGGATGGGGAGGAGGAACTGCCCCAACTCCACAGCTGCTTCAAGGGCTGGATCTGCGCTCAACCCAGGATGACACTCATGACAGAACTGGTTTGGACCCCATTCTAGCTGGGACTGGACACGTCTCTCAAGTCTTCAGGCAGAGTCTGAGCAGCCCCACCACATCCCCAGCTGCTGGGAGGGCAGGGATGGTCAGAGCAGCGCCTGCAAGGATGCTTCCGTGACAGAAGATACTGCTGCCCTCACCAAGAGGATGGGTAGAAGCACCCCAATGCTTCAGCTACTCCAGTGCACTGCCCAGGACATCCCGTTAACTGGGTTTCAGCAGCACATTCAGACAAGACTCTGGACTTTCAGCCCACATTCCATCTCCCACTGCACCTTGATGGCCACCTCCAACACAAGTATGGCAGCAAAGAGATGGGGTGGTGGTGTGTACCTTCACAGTGTGGCTAAACAGGAGGGGCAGGCAGAGGAGGGACACAGGGCAGGTTTCCAGCCTTACCACAGCTCCTATCTGGCCACAGCAGGTACTTACATTTACATACTTCTTCTTTGGAGCTGTTACTACTCTCCGTTGTAATATTGTAGAAAGCTCACTAGATCGACGAACGTTTTTGGTAGCCATGTCTCAGCTAATCTGGAAGGAGCAACAATGGGACTTTGAAAATTCAGGAAGAGGAGCTGACCCCAGGCGACTTTGTGCCCGACCTTATCACCTGCTCAGGGTTATTACACCAACCTCCAGCCCAGGGACCGCGGCTGCCCCGAGCATGAACAAGATCAGACCAGATCTCTTCCCACTTCGCCAGCCCAACGCCCACCCTCCGTGCCAGGAGCTTTGCTGTGTTTCTAACTAACGCAGCACGGAGTTCAATGTTCTGATGAAAAACTAGAGTCTCCAGGCTCAGTCGGTTGGTTTGAGCTACAGAAATTATCCAGCAAATATGACTCCTTCCAGGCATGAAATTCCCACAGCCCCCAAGAGCATTTCTCCCGGGAGAACAAGGGCCCTAATTTTCATTTATTAACACTCACACTCGAGGCTCTCTACAGGCATTCGAGGCTGTAACAGCAGAAAGAAAACCACGAAGCCATTAAAGCAACAACAGCAATGAGCTCAAACATGAACACCACGTCTGTGCAGGCAGGGCTGCTAAAGACTTGATCCTAACGGCAGTTCTTCTCCAGCACCCCCACCCCACAAGGACTGCGGGTTGACCGGTCCATGGCCGGCTTTTAGGTCCATGGCCCAGTCGCCAGCCTGACAACCACCTCTCCATCTCCATCACACACAGCGAAGCACTGCCATTCTGTAGTGGCTCCTGTCAGGATCTGAGCCAAAGCTCATGGAACTCATAGGCAGACACAGGCTGTCAGGCTGTTTCCACAGGCAGTATCATACCCTACCCAAAGCAAACGCTTGGACCCACAGCAGCCTGCAGCTAAAAGCACAAGGCGAACAAATCCGCGCTGCCCAGGGGCTTCAGGCATGTGCACAGCAGCCACGGCTCTGCTGCCACACAAGGATTTGGTCATCTACCCTTGAACCACACACCCAAGCTGGAACATGGGGCACTGCCAGCACCCCTGAAAGCCATCCTCTCTCCCTTTCTGAACCACATCCCAGCTTCTGTGGCATCAATTCACCGTGCACAGCTGTGCTGTGTCCACATCCTGACCACTGCTGTCACCCACAGAGCTCTGCTATCACCCAGCTCACCCAAAATGCTCCCGCAAACCCCAATCCAAGTCAAAATCTTTTAATCTCAACCTGCAAACACCTTCTCAACAAGAGTTCTGCGCATCCCTGCCCAGTTCTCACGAGGGAGTTTGAATCTCTGGCAAAACCAACAGCAGTTGAATTTAAAAGATGCCAAACTGGAGACATGCAAACAGCCAAAAGCAGCGGCAGGAGCATCACCCCCCGCCTCACCTCGGCAGGCTCCAGCCTCATACCCACTTACCCAGCACACACACACATTCCTGGCTGCCAGAACAGACAACAGGCCCTATTTCCTGGCTTACTGCTGTCCTACTCAGCACTGCACTAACCCTGAGGTATAACAGACACTTCACCCAGTTACACCCCACCCTGAAGGCACTGAACCCCTCATTTACACGTCGCAACACTGAGGTTTAAGCTCCAAACACCCAAAGGCCCGTGAACAAGAAGAGGAGGGCAGCACCAGCAGCCTCCATCCCCTCCACTCCTGCCCCAGGGCCTGGATGCGGCCACAGCTGCATCCCATGGGGGGGCAGACCTTGGCCTGGGAAGTCTGCTCTGATGGGGAGCACAGCGGGGCAGCTGGAGGGGGCGGGGCAGCTGGGGGGGGCAGGCCCCGACACAAAACGCTGCCGCCTCCTCCAGCCCGGCATGAGAGCCCCCCCTTCGCTCCTTAGGCAGCCTCCCCCCTGAAATCCCGCCCTCCGTCCCTCCCAAACAGACCGCCTCCTGGCAGGGAAGCCTCCCCGGCAGGAGGGTGAGCACCACGGCCTGACACAGTTCGGGCGGCACCCAGCTCACACCCAACACCCCCCCCCGGGCACGCTGTGCCAGGCACCCCGACCTCTCCAGCCCCCAGCCCCGGCGCTCCGCCCGCCCCCGCTCCCGCCCCTCCCGAGGCCGCACCTCCGGAACGCGGCCACCGCCCCAAAAACACGGGCTTGGGCACCGCTATCCCCCCCCTCCCGCTCCCGGGGGCCGTGGGGACACTCACACGCCGGAGCGTGGCTGCCAGCCGGGCTGCTGCCGCTGGCAATGAAGCAACGGACACAAACGTTCCCGTGGCAACGGCGGGACGCGAGCGAGGCCCGTGCGGCAGCGCCCGGCCAGCCCCGCCTGCGGGCCCGGCCAGCCCCGGGCAGAGCTGACCAAGCGCCGCACCTCGGCGGGGAGTTACTACCCGCTCGCTCCTGCGCCGGGACCGGGGAAACCGGCGCCACGGGCGTGGGGCAGATGCCGCTTGGTGATAGCTCAGAGCCCAGTTCAACCAGCTCACTGCCTTGCCGGCGTCTCCTGACCCCCGGCCCGGCTCTCCGCACAGCCTGGCACCCACATGCAAACCACAAGCAACAGGCTCTGACACTCAGCGCTCCCCACGTTCTGCTTCCCACCAGCTCCAGCACCCTCCAAGCGATGTTAGAGTCTCAAGTGCCTCCTGCCTGCCCCACCGTGCACTGCAAGCAGCTCCTCTTGCAGGAGCGCAGACGGGTGGCTGAATCGTGCTGCACTATACACAGGAAATCCTCCTCCTTCAGCAGCTATAAGGCACCTCTCTCCAGAGTAACTGGTTCATTTGCCTTTCTGTTACACTTTGCTGGGAGAGCCGGAGAGGAGATCTGCTAAAAGGGAGAACCAGGATGCTCCCGAACACTTTTCTTCACCTAAATCATCTTGCCCTGTTCAGGCTTAAGTAGCAGGACCACGTTTCTTGCTTAGAAATCACCCGCTTAGCCGTAATTACCATATAAACAGCATCTCACGGGAGCCAGGAAAGGAGAATTTCCAGGACTAATCTCTTGCCCCTCCAGCCCACCACTAAGTGGCTGAGCGCTTTCTAAATCAAGCCTTGCTCCCCAGGAAGCCTCACCTGGCACCTTTATACTCCAGCCCCTCTTGTCTTTTTATCACTTCGGTACTGCCATCCCACAATTTATTGTAAAAGCTCCACCACGGCAGAGATAATTAACAGGTGCCTCGTGTTACACCTTCCCCTTCCTGCTTTTCATAAACTCAAGCTCTCAGCTGGCGGTGAGGTGAGCAAGGCAGACCAGGCCCCCTTCCAAGGGCCTCCCAGAGCTCCACGTGCTGTGAATTTACAGCCACAGCTCCTGCCGTCAGCGCCCCCAGCCCCGGCGCTCCGCCCGCCCCCGCCCCTCCCGAGGCCGCACCTCCGGAACGCAGCCACCGCCCCAAAAACACGGGCTTGGCACCGGAATCTCCCCCCTCCCGCTCCCGGGGGCCGTGGGGACACTCACACGCCGGAGCGTGGCTGCCAGCCGGGCTGCTGCCGCTGGCAATGAAGCAACGGACACAAACGTTCCCGTGGCAACGGCGGGACGCGAGCGAGGCCCGTGCGGCAGCGCCCGGCCAGCCCGGCCTGCGGGCCCGGCCAGCCCCGGGCAGAGCCGACCAAGCGCCGCACCTCGGCGGGGAGTTACTACCCGCTCGCTCCTGCCCCGGGACCGGGGAAACCGGCGCCACGGGAGTGGGGCAGATGCCGCTTGGTGATAGCTCAGAGCCCAGTTCAACCAGCTCACTGCCTTGCCGGCGTCTCCTGACCCCCGGCCCGGCTCTCCGCACAGCCTGGCACCCACATGCAAACCACAAGCAACAGGCTCTGACACTCAGCGCTCCCCACGTTCTGCTTCCCACCAGCTCCAGCACCCTCCAAGCGATGTTAGAGCCTCAAGTGCCTCCTGCCTGCCCCACCGTGCACTGCAAGCAGCTCCTCTTGCAGGAGCGCAGACGGGTGGCTGAATCGTGCTGCACTATACACAGGAAATCCTCCTCCTTCAGCAGCTATAAGGCACCTCTCTCCAGAGTAACTGGTTCATTTGCCTTTCTATTACACTTTGCTGGGAGAGCCGGAGAGATCTGCTAAAAGGGAGAACCAGGATGCTCCCGAACACTTTTCTTCACCTAAATCATCTTGCCCTGTTCAGGCTTAAGTAGCAGGACCACGTTTCTTGCTTAGAAATCACCTGCTTAGCCATAATTACCATATAAACAGCATCTCACGGGAGCCAGGAAAGGAGAATTTCCAGGACTAATCTCTTGCCCCTCCAGCCCACCACTAAGTGGCTGAGCGCTTTCTAAATCAAGCCTTGCTCCCCAGGAAGCCTCACCTGGCACCTTTATACTCCAGCCCCTCTTGTCTTTTTATCACTTCGGTACTGCCATCCCACAATTTATTGTAAAAGCTCCACCACGGCAGAGATAATTAACAGGAGCCTCGTGTTACACCTTCCCCTTTCTGCTTTTCATAAACTCAAGCTCTCAGCTGGCGGCGAGGTGGGCAAGGCAGACCAGGCTCCCTTCCAAGGGCCTGCCAGAGCTCCACGTGCTGTGAATTTACAGCCACCGCTCCTGCCGTCAGCACTTAGAGCACTATTTTCTCTCCCCCAGCACCTCATCTCTGCTATCTTGGGCTTCCCAACTTGCATCAACCCTTCCCCCCACTATTTACTCTTTTTCCTGCATAGGGACCACGTTTCATTGTGGTTGGCAACACATCAGAGCTTCCACGCAACAAGAGACCTCGGAGTGGAAAAGCAGGAGACAAAAGGACTATTACCGGGTCCCCAGGTCGGCAGCAAGTGGCCTGAGCGGGGTCAGAGCTGCCTCTGCCGGGCTGAGGAGCACGTTAGCGAAGCGCTGCCACTCTGTAGTGGATCCTGTAAGGATCGGAGCCAAAGCTCATGGAACTCATAGGCAGACACAGGCTGTCAGGCTGTTTCCACAGGCAGTATCTTACCCTACCCAAAGCAAGTGCTTGGACCCACAGCAGCCTGCAGCTAAAAGCACAAGGCGAACAAATCCGCGCTGCCCAGGGGCTTCAGGCATGTGCACAGCAGCCACGGCTCTGCTGCCACACAAGGATTTGGTCATCTACCCTTGAACCACACACCCAAGCTGGAACATGGGGCACTGCCAGCACCCCTGAAAGCCATCCTCTCTCCCTTTCTGAACCACATCCCAGCTTCTGTGGCATCAATTCACCGTGCACAGCTGTGCTGTGTCCACATCCTGACCACTGCTGTCACCCACAGAGCTCTGCTATCACCCAGCTCACCCAAAATGCTCCCGCAAACCCCAATCCAAGTCAAAATCTTTTAATCTCAACCTGCAAACACCTTCTCAACAAGAGTTCTGCGCATCCCTGCCCAGTTCTCACGAGGGAGTTTGAATCTCTGGCAAAACCAACAGCAGTTGAATTTAAAAGATGCCAAACTGGAGACATGCAAACAGCCAAAAGCAGCGGCAGGAGCATCACCCCCCGCCTCACCTCGGCAGGCTCCAGCCTCATACCCACTTACCCAGCACACACACACATTCCTGGCTGCCAGAACAGACAACAGGCCCTATTTCCTGGCTTACTGCTGTCCTACTCAGCACTGCACTAACCCTGAGGTATAACAGACACTTCACCCAGTTACACCCCACCCTGAAGGCACTGAACCCCTCATTTACACGTCGCAACACTGAGGTTTAAGCTCCAAACACCCAAAGGCCCGTGAACAAGAAGAGGAGGGCAGCACCAGCAGCCTCCATCCCCTCCACTCCTGCCCCAGGGCCTGGATGCGGCCACAGCTGCATCCCATGGGGGGGCAGACCTTGGCCTGGGAAGTCTGCTCTGATGGGGAGCACAGCGGGGCAGCTGGAGGGGGCGGGGCAGCTGGGGGGGGCAGGCCCCGACACAAAACGCTGCCGCCTCCTCCAGCCCGGCATGAGAGCCCCCCCTTCGCTCCTTAGGCAGCCTCCCCCCTGAAATCCCGCCCTCCGTCCCTCCCAAACAGACCGCCTCCTGGCAGGGAAGCCTCCCCGGCAGGAGGGTGAGCACCACGGCCTGACACAGTTCGGGCGGCACCCAGCTCACACCCAACACCCCCCCCCGGGCACGCTGTGCCAGGCACCCCGACCTCTCCAGCCCCCAGCCCCGGCGCTCCGCCCGCCCCCGCTCCCGCCCCTCCCGAGGCCGCACCTCCGGAACGCGGCCACCGCCCCAAAAACACGGGCTTGGGCACCGCTATCCCCCCCCTCCCGCTCCCGGGGGCCGTGGGGACACTCACACGCCGGAGCGTGGCTGCCAGCCGGGCTGCTGCCGCTGGCAATGAAGCAACGGACACAAACGTTCCCGTGGCAACGGCGGGACGCGAGCGAGGCCCGTGCGGCAGCGCCCGGCCAGCCCGGCCTGCGGGCCCGGCCAGCCCCGGGCAGAGCTGACCAAGCGCCGCACCTCGGCGGGGAGTTACTACCCGCTCGCTCCTGCCCCGGGACCGGGGAAACCGGCGCCACGGGCGTGGGGCAGATGCCGCTTGGTGATAGCTCAGAGCCCAGTTCAACCAGCTCACTGCCTTGCCGGCGTCTCCTGACCCCCGGCCCGGCTCTCCGCACAGCCTGGCACCCACATGCAAACCACAAGCAACAGGCTCTGACACTCAGCGCTCCCCACGTTCTGCTTCCCACCAGCTCCAGCACCCTCCAAGCGATGTTAGAGTCTCAAGTGCCTCCTGCCTGCCCCACCGTGCACTGCAAGCAGCTCCTCTTGCAGGAGCGCAGACGGGTGGCTGAATCGTGCTGCACTATACACAGGAAATCCTCCTCCTTCAGCAGCTATAAGGCACCTCTCTCCAGAGTAACTGGTTCATTTGCCTTTCTATTACACTTTGCTGGGAGAGCCGGAGAGGAGATCTGCTAAAAGGGAGAACCAGGATGCTCCCGAACACTTTTCTTCACCTAAATCATCTTGCCCTGTTCAGGCTTAAGTAGCAGGACCACGTTTCTTGCTTAGAAATCACCCGCTTAGCCGTAATTACCATATAAACAGCATCTCACGGGAGCCAGGAAAGGAGAATTTCCAGGACTAATCTCTTGCCCCTCCAGCCCACCACTAAGTGGCTGAGCGCTTTCTAAATCAAGCCTTGCTCCCCAGGAAGCCTCACCTGGCACCTTTATACTCCAGCCCCTCTTGTCTTTTTATCACTTCAGTACTGCCATCCCACAATTTATTGTAAAAGCTCCACCACGGCAGAGATAATTAACAGGTGCCTCGTGTTACACCTTCCCCTTCCTGCTTTTCATAAACTCAAGCTCTCAGCTGGCGGTGAGGTGAGCAAGGCAGACCAGGCTCCCTTCCAAGGGCCTCCCAGAGCTCCACGTGCTGTGAATTTACAGCCACAGCTCCTGCCGTCAGCGCCCCCAGCCCCGGCGCTCCGCCCGCCCCCGCCCCTCCCGAGGCCGCACCTCCGGAACGCAGCCACCGCCCCAAAAACACGGGCTTGGCACCGGAATCTCCCCCCTCCCGCTCCCGGGGGCCGTGGGGATACTCACACGCCGGAGCGTGGCTGCCAGCCGGGCTGCTGCCGCTGGCAATGAAGCAACGGACACAAACGTTCCCGTGGCAACGGCGGGACGCGAGCGAGGCCCGTGCGGCAGCGCCCGGCCAGCCCGGCCTGCGGGCCCGGCCAGCCCCGGGCAGAGCCGACCAAGCGCCGCACCTCGGCGGGGAGTTACTACCCGCTCGCTCCTGCCCCGGGACCGGGGAAACCGGCGCCACGGGAGTGGGGCAGATGCCGCTTGGTGATAGCTCAGAGCCCAGTTCAACCAGCTCACTGCCTTGCCGGCGTCTCCTGACCCCCGGCCCGGCTCTCCGCACAGCCTGGCACCCACATGCAAACCACAAGCAACAGGCTCTGACACTCAGCGCTCCCCACGTTCTGCTTCCCACCAGCTCCAGCACCCTCCAAGCGATGTTAGAGCCTCAAGTGCCTCCTGCCTGCCCCACCGTGCACTGCAAGCAGCTCCTCTTGCAGGAGCGCAGACGGGTGGCTGAATCGTGCTGCACTATACACAGGAAATCCTCCTCCTTCAGCAGCTATAAGGCACCTCTCTCCAGAGTAACTGGTTCATTTGCCTTTCTATTACACTTTGCTGGGAGAGCCGGAGAGATCTGCTAAAAGGGAGAACCAGGATGCTCCCGAACACTTTTCTTCACCTAAATCATCTTGCCCTGTTCAGGCTTAAGTAGCAGGACCACGTTTCTTGCTTAGAAATCACCTGCTTAGCCATAATTACCATATAAACAGCATCTCACGGGAGCCAGGAAAGGAGAATTTCCAGGACTAATCTCTTGCCCCTCCAGCCCACCACTAAGTGGCTGAGAGCTTTCTAAATCAAGCCTTGCTCCCCAGGAAGCCTCACCTGGCACCTTTATACTCCAGCCCCTCTTGTCTTTTTATCACTTCGGTACTGCCATCCCACAATTTATTGTAAAAGCTCCACCACGGCAGAGATAATTAACAGGAGCCTCGTGTTACACCTTCCCCTTTCTGCTTTTCATAAACTCAAGCTCTCAGCTGGCGGTGAGGTGGGCAAGGCAGACCAGGCTCCCTTCCAAGGGCCTGCCAGAGCTCCACGTGCTGTGAATTTACAGCCACCGCTCCTGCCGTCAGCACTTAGAGCACTATTTTCTCTCCCCCAGCACCTCATCTCTGCTATCTTGGGCTTCCCAACTTGCATCAACCCTTCCCCCCACTATTTACTCTTTTTCCTGCATAGGGACCACGTTTCATTGTGGTTGGCAACACATCAGAGCTTCCACACAACAAGAGACCTCGGAGTGGAAAAGCAGGAGACAAAAGGACTATTACCGGGTCCCCAGGTCGGCAGCAAGTGGCCTGAGCGGGGTCAGAGCTGCCTCTGCCGGGCTGAGGAGCACGTTAGCGAAGCGCTGCCACTCTGTAGTGGATCCTGTAAGGATCGGAGCCAAAGCTCATGGAACTCATAGGCAGACACAGGCTGTCAGGCTGTTTCCACAGGCAGTATCTTACCCTACCCAAAGCAAGTGCTTGGACCCACAGCAGCCTGCAGCTAAAAGCACAAGGCGAACAAATCCGCGCTGCCCAGGGGCTTCAGGCATGTGCACAGCAGCCACGGCTCTGCTGCCACACAAGGATTTGGTCATCTACCCTTGAACCACACACCCAAGCTGGAACATGGGGCACTGCCAGCACCCCTGAAAGCCATCCTCTCTCCCTTTCTGAACCACATCCCAGCTTCTGTGGCATCAATTCACCGTGCACAGCTGTGCTGTGTCCACATCCTGACCACTGCTGTCACCCACAGAGCTCTGCTATCACCCAGCTCACCCAAAATGCTCCCGCAAACCCCAATCCAAGTCAAAATTTTTTAATCTCAACCTGCAAACACCTTCTCAACAAGAGTTCTGCGCATCCCTGCCCAGTTCTCACGAGGGAGTTTGAATCTCTGGCAAAACCAACAGCAGTTGAATTTAAAAGATGCCAAACTGGAGACATGCAAACAGCCAAAAGCAGCGGCAGGAGCATCACCCCCCGCCTCACCTCGGCAGGCTCCAGCCTCATACCCACTTACCCAGCACACACACACATTCCTGGCTGCCAGAACAGACAACAGGCCCTATTTCCTGGCTTACTGCTGTCCTACTCAGCACTGCACTAACCCTGAGGTATAACAGACACTTCACCCAGTTACACCCCACCCTGAAGGCACTGAACCCCTCATTTACACGTCGCAACACTGAGGTTTAAGCTCCAAACACCCAAAGGCCCGTGAACAAGAAGAGGAGGGCAGCACCAGCAGCCTCCATCCCCTTCACTCCTGCCCCAGGGCCTGGATGCGGCCACAGCTGCATCCCATGGGGGGGCAGACCTTGGCCTGGGAAGTCTGCTCTGATGGGGAGCACAGCGGGGCAGCTGGAGGGGGCGGGGCAGCTGGGGGGGGCAGGCCCCGACACAAAACGCTGCCGCCTCCTCCAGCCCGGCATGAGAGCCCCCCCTTCGCTCCTTAGGCAGCCTCCCCCCTGAAATCCCGCCCTCCGTCCCTCCCAAACAGACCGCCTCCTGGCAGGGAAGCCTCCCCGGCAGGAGGGTGAGCACCACGGCCTGACACAGTTCGGGCGGCACCCAGCTCACACCCAACACCCCCCCCCGGGCACGCTGTGCCAGGCACCCCGACCTCTCCAGCCCCCAGCCCCGGCGCTCCGCCCGCCCCCGCTCCCGCCCCTCCCGAGGCCGCACCTCCGGAACGCGGCCACCGCCCCAAAAACACGGGCTTGGGCACCGCTATCCCCCCCCTCCCGCTCCCGGGGGCCGTGGGGACACTCACACGCCGGAGCGTGGCTGCCAGCCGGGCTGCTGCCGCTGGCAATGAAGCAACGGACACAAACGTTCCCGTGGCAACGGCGGGACGCGAGCGAGGCCCGTGCGGCAGCGCCCGGCCAGCCCGGCCTGCGGGCCCGGCCAGCCCCGGGCAGAGCTGACCAAGCGCCGCACCTCGGCGGGGAGTTACTACCCGCTCGCTCCTGCGCCGGGACCGAGGAAACCGGCGCCACGGGCGTGGGGCAGATGCCGCTTGGTGATAGCTCAGAGCCCAGTTCAACCAGCTCACTGCCTTGCCGGCGTCTCCTGACCCCCGGCCCGGCTCTCCGCACAGCCTGGCACCCACATGCAAACCACAAGCAACAGGCTCTGACACTCAGCGCTCCCCACGTTCTGCTTCCCACCAGCTCCAGCACCCTCCAAGCGATGTTAGAGTCTCAAGTGCCTCCTGCCTGCCCCACCGTGCACTGCAAGCAGCTCCTCTTGCAGGAGCGCAGACGGGTGGCTGAATCGTGCTGCACTATACACAGGAAATCCTCCTCCTTCAGCAGCTATAAGGCACCTCTCTCCAGAGTAACTGGTTCATTTGCCTTTCTATTACACTTTGCTGGGAGAGCCGGAGAGGAGATCTGCTAAAAGGGAGAACCAGGATGCTCCCGAACACTTTTCTTCACCTAAATCATCTTGCCCTGTTCAGGCTTAAGTAGCAGGACCACGTTTCTTGCTTAGAAATCACCCGCTTAGCCGTAATTACCATATAAACAGCATCTCACGGGAGCCAGGAAAGGAGAATTTCCAGGACTAATCTCTTGCCCCTCCAGCCCACCACTAAGTGGCTGAGCGCTTTCTAAATCAAGCCTTGCTCCCCAGGAAGCCTCACCTGGCACCTTTATACTCCAGCCCCTCTTGTCTTTTTATCACTTCAGTACTGCCATCCCACAATTTATTGTAAAAGCTCCACCACGGCAGAGATAATTAACAGGTGCCTCGTGTTACACCTTCCCCTTCCTGCTTTTCATAAACTCAAGCTCTCAGCTGGCGGTGAGGTGAGCAAGGCAGACCAGGCTCCCTTCCAAGGGCCTCCCAGAGCTCCACGTGCTGTGAATTTACAGCCACAGCTCCTGCCGTCAGCGCCCCCAGCCCCGGCGCTCCGCCCGCCCCCGCCCCTCCCGAGGCCGCACCTCCGGAACGCAGCCACCGCCCCAAAAACACGGGCTTGGCACCGGAATCTCCCCCCTCCCGCTCCCGGGGGCCGTGGGGATACTCACACGCCGGAGCGTGGCTGCCAGCCGGGCTGCTGCCGCTGGCAATGAAGCAACGGACACAAACGTTCCCGTGGCAACGGCGGGACGCGAGCGAGGCCCGTGCGGCAGCGCCCGGCCAGCCCGGCCTGCGGGCCCGGCCAGCCCCGGGCAGAGCCGACCAAGCGCCGCACCTCGGCGGGGAGTTACTACCCGCTCGCTCCTGCCCCGGGACCGGGGAAACCGGCGCCACGGGAGTGGGGCAGATGCCGCTTGGTGATAGCTCAGAGCCCAGTTCAACCAGCTCACTGCCTTGCCGGCGTCTCCTGACCCCCGGCCCGGCTCTCCGCACAGCCTGGCACCCACATGCAAACCACAAGCAACAGGCTCTGACACTCAGCGCTCCCCACGTTCTGCTTCCCACCAGCTCCAGCACCCTCCAAGCGATGTTAGAGCCTCAAGTGCCTCCTGCCTGCCCCACCGTGCACTGCAAGCAGCTCCTCTTGCAGGAGCGCAGACGGGTGGCTGAATCGTGCTGCACTATACACAGGAAATCCTCCTCCTTCAGCAGCTATAAGGCACCTCTCTCCAGAGTAACTGGTTCATTTGCCTTTCTATTACACTTTGCTGGGAGAGCCGGAGAGATCTGCTAAAAGGGAGAACCAGGATGCTCCCGAACACTTTTCTTCACCTAAATCATCTTGCCCTGTTCAGGCTTAAGTAGCAGGACCACGTTTCTTGCTTAGAAATCACCTGCTTAGCCATAATTACCATATAAACAGCATCTCACGGGAGCCAGGAAAGGAGAATTTCCAGGACTAATCTCTTGCCCCTCCAGCCCACCACTAAGTGGCTGAGCGCTTTCTAAATCAAGCCTTGCTCCCCAGGAAGCCTCACCTGGCACCTTTATACTCCAGCCCCTCTTGTCTTTTTATCACTTCGGTACTGCCATCCCACAATTTATTGTAAAAGCTCCACCACGGCAGAGATAATTAACAGGAGCCTCGTGTTACACCTTCCCCTTTCTGCTTTTCATAAACTCAAGCTCTCAGCTGGCGGCGAGGTGGGCAAGGCAGACCAGGCTCCCTTCCAAGGGCCTGCCAGAGCTCCACGTGCTGTGAATTTACAGCCACCGCTCCTGCCGTCAGCACTTAGAGCACTATTTTCTCTCCCCCAGCACCTCATCTCTGCTATCTTGGGCTTCCCAACTTGCATCAACCCTTCCCCCCACTATTTACTCTTTTTCCTGCATAGGGACCACGTTTCATTGTGGTTGGCAACACATCAGAGCTTCCACGCAACAAGAGACCTCGGAGTGGAAAAGCAGGAGACAAAAGGACTATTACCGGGTCCCCAGGTCGGCAGCAAGTGGCCTGAGCGGGGTCAGAGCTGCCTCTGCCGGGCTGAGGAGCACGTTAGCGAAGCGCTGCCACTCTGTAGTGGATCCTGTAAGGATCGGAGCCAAAGCTCATGGAACTCATAGGCAGACACAGGCTGTCAGGCTGTTTCCACAGGCAGTATCTTACCCTACCCAAAGCAAGTGCTTGGACCCACAGCAGCCTGCAGCTAAAAGCACGAGGCGAACAAATCCGCGCTGCCCAGGGGCTTCAGGCATGTGCACAGCAGCCACGGCTCTGCTGCCACACAAGGATTTGGTCATCTACCCTTGAACCACACACCCAAGCTGGAACATGGGGCACTGCCAGCACCCCTGAAAGCCATCCTCTCTCCCTTTCTGAACCACATCCCAGCTTCTGTGGCATCAATTCACCGTGCACAGCTGTGCTGTGTCCACATCCTGACCACTGCTGTCACCCACAGAGCTCTGCTATCACCCAGCTCACCCAAAATGCTCCCGCAAACCCCAATCCAAGTCAAAATTTTTTAATCTCAACCTGCAAACACCTTCTCAACAAGAGTTCTGCGCATCCCTGCCCAGTTCTCACGAGGGAGTTTGAATCTCTGGCAAAACCAACAGCAGTTGAATTTAAAAGATGCCAAACTGGAGACATGCAAACAGCCAAAAGCAGCGGCAGGAGCATCACCCCCCGCCTCACCTCGGCAGGCTCCAGCCTCATACCCACTTACCCAGCACACACACACATTCCTGGCTGCCAGAACAGACAACAGGCCCTATTTCCTGGCTTACTGCTGTCCTACTCAGCACTGCACTAACCCTGAGGTATAACAGACACTTCACCCAGTTACACCCCACCCTGAAGGCACTGAACCCCTCATTTACACGTCGCAACACTGAGGTTTAAGCTCCAAACACCCAAAGGCCCGTGAACAAGAAGAGGAGGGCAGCACCAGCAGCCTCCATCCCCTCCACTCCTGCCCCAGGGCCTGGATGCGGCCACAGCTGCATCCCATGGGGGGGCAGACCTTGGCCTGGGAAGTCTGCTCTGATGGGGAGCACAGCGGGGCAGCTGGAGGGGGCGGGGCAGCTGGGGGGGGCAGGCCCCGACACAAAACGCTGCCGCCTCCTCCAGCCCGGCATGAGAGCCCCCCCTTCGCTCCTTAGGCAGCCTCCCCCCTGAAATCCCGCCCTCCGTCCCTCCCAAACAGACCGCCTCCTGGCAGGGAAGCCTCCCCGGCAGGAGGGTGAGCACCACGGCCTGACACAGTTCGGGCGGCACCCAGCTCACATCCAACACCCCCCCCCCGGGCACGCTGTGCCAGGCACCCCGACCTCTCCAGCCCCCAGCCCCGGCGCTCCGCCCGCCCCCGCTCCCGCCCCTCCCGAGGCCGCACCTCCGGAACGCGGCCACCGCCCCAAAAACACGGGCTTGGGCACCGCTATCCCCCCCCTCCCGCTCCCGGGGGCCGTGGGGACACTCACACGCCGGAGCGTGGCTGCCAGCCGGGCTGCTGCCGCTGGCAATGAAGCAACGGACACAAACGTTCCCGTGGCAACGGCGGGACGCGAGCGAGGCCCGTGCGGCAGCGCCCGGCCAGCCCGGCCTGCGGGCCCGGCCAGCCCCGGGCAGAGCTGACCAAGCGCCGCACCTCGGCGGGGAGTTACTACCCGCTCGCTCCTGCGCCGGGACCGAGGAAACCGGCGCCACGGGCGTGGGGCAGATGCCGCTTGATGATAGCTCAGAGCCCAGTTCAACCAGCTCACTGCCTTGCCGGCGTCTCCTGACCCCCGGCCCGGCTCTCCGCACAGCCTGGCACCCACATGCAAACCACAAGCAACAGGCTCTGACACTCAGCGCTCCCCACGTTCTGCTTCCCACCAGCTCCAGCACCCTCCAAGCGATGTTAGAGTCTCAAGTGCCTCCTGCCTGCCCCACCGTGCACTGCAAGCAGCTCCTCTTGCAGGAGCGCAGACGGGTGGCTGAATCGTGCTGCACTATACACAGGAAATCCTCCTCCTTCAGCAGCTATAAGGCACCTCTCTCCAGAGTAACTGGTTCATTTGCCTTTCTATTACACTTTGCTGGGAGAGCCGGAGAGGAGATCTGCTAAAAGGGAGAACCAGGATGCTCCCGAACACTTTTCTTCACCTAAATCATCTTGCCCTGTTCAGGCTTAAGTAGCAGGACCACGTTTCTTGCTTAGAAATCACCCGCTTAGCTGTAATTACCATATAAACAGCATCTCACGGGAGCCAGGAAAGGAGAATTTCCAGGACTAATCTCTTGCCCCTCCAGCCCACCACTAAGTGGCTGAGCGCTTTCTAAATCAAGCCTTGCTCCCCAGGAAGCCTCACCTGGCACCTTTATACTCCAGCCCCTCTTGTCTTTTTATCACTTCAGTACTGCCATCCCACAATTTATTGTAAAAGCTCCACCACGGCAGAGATAATTAACAGGTGCCTCGTGTTACACCTTCCCCCTTCCTGCTTTTCATAAACTCAAGCTCTCAGCTGGCGGTGAGGTGAGCAAGGCAGACCAGGCTCCCTTCCAAGGGCCTCCCAGAGCTCCACGTGCTGTGAATTTACAGCCACCGCTCCTGCCGTCAGCGCCCCCAGCCCCGGCGCTCCGCCCGCCCCCGCCCCTCCCGAGGCCGCACCTCCGGAACGCAGCCACCGCCCCAAAAACACGGGCTTGGCACCGGAATCTCCCCCCTCCCGCTCCCGGGGGCCGTGGGGACACTCACACGCCGGAGCGTGGCTGCCAGCCGGGCTGCTGCCGCTGGCAATGAAGCAACGGACACAAACGTTCCCGTGGCAACGGCGGGACGCGAGCGAGGCCCGTGCGGCAGCGCCCGGCCAGCCCCGCCTGCGGGCCCGGCCAGCCCCGGGCAGAGCCGACCAAGCGCCGCACCTCGGCGGGGAGTTACTACCCGCTCGCTCCTGCCCCGGGACCGGGGAAACCGGCGCCACGGGAGTGGGGCAGATGCCGCTTGGTGATAGCTCAGAGCCCAGTTCAACCAGCTCACTGCCTTGCCGGCGTCTCCTGACCCCCGGCCCGGCTCTCCGCACAGCCTGGCACCCACATGCAAACCACAAGCAACAGGCTCTGACACTCAGCGCTCCCCACGTTCTGCTTCCCACCAGCTCCAGCACCCTCCAAGCGATGTTAGAGCCTCAAGTGCCTCCTGCCTGCCCCACCGTGCACTGCAAGCAGCTCCTCTTGCAGGAGCGCAGACGGGTGGCTGAATCGTGCTGCACTATACACAGGAAATCCTCCTCCTTCAGCAGCTATAAGGCACCTCTCTCCAGAGTAACTGGTTCATTTGCCTTTCTATTACACTTTGCTGGGAGAGCCGGAGAGATCTGCTAAAAGGGAGAACCAGGATGCTCCCGAACACTTTTCTTCACCTAAATCATCTTGCCCTGTTCAGGCTTAAGTAGCAGGACCACGTTTCTTGCTTAGAAATCACCTGCTTAGCCATAATTACCATATAAACAGCATCTCACGGGAGCCAGGAAAGGAGAATTTCCAGGACTAATCTCTTGCCCCTCCAGCCCACCACTAAGTGGCTGAGCGCTTTCTAAATCAAGCCTTGCTCCCCAGGAAGCCTCACCTGGCACCTTTATACTCCAGCCCCTCTTGTCTTTTTATCACTTCGGTACTGCCATCCCACAATTTATTGTAAAAGCTCCACCACGGCAGAGATAATTAACAGGAGCCTCGTGTTACACCTTCCCCTTTCTGCTTTTCATAAACTCAAGCTCTCAGCTGGCGGCGAGGTGGGCAAGGCAGACCAGGCCCCCTTCCAAGGGCCTGCCAGAGCTCCACGTGCTGTGAATTTACAGCCACCGCTCCTGCCGTCAGCACTTAGAGCACTATTTTCTCTCCCCCAGCACCTCATCTCTGCTATCTTGGGCTTCCCAACTTGCATCAACCCTTCCCCCCACTATTTACTCTTTTTCCTGCATAGGGACCACGTTTCATTGTGGTTGGCAACACATCAGAGCTTCCACGCAACAAGAGACCTCGGAGTGGAAAAGCAGGAGACAAAAGGACTATTACCGGGTCCCCAGGTCGGCAGCAAGTGGCCTGAGCGGGGTCAGAGCTGCCTCTGCCGGGCTGAGGAGCACGTTAGCGAAGCGCTGCCACTCTGTAGTGGATCCTGTAAGGATCGGAGCCAAAGCTCATGGAACTCATAGGCAGACACAGGCTGTCAGGCTGTTTCCACAGGCAGTATCTTACCCTACCCAAAGCAAGTGCTTGGACCCACAGCAGCCTGCAGCTAAAAGCACGAGGCGAACAAATCCGCGCTGCCCAGGGGCTTCAGGCATGTGCACAGCAGCCACGGCTCTGCTGCCACACAAGGATTTGGTCATCTACCCTTGAACCACACACCCAAGCTGGAACATGGGGCACTGCCAGCACCCCTGAAAGCCATCCTCTCTCCCTTTCTGAACCACATCCCAGCTTCTGTGGCATCAATTCACCGTGCACAGCTGTGCTGTGTCCACATCCTGACCACTGCTGTCACCCACAGAGCTCTGCTATCACCCAGCTCACCCAAAATGCTCCCGCAAACCCCAATCCAAGTCAAAATCTTTTAATCTCAACCTGCAAACACCTTCTCAACAAGAGTTCTGCGCATCCCTGCCCAGTTCTCACGAGGGAGTTTGAATCTCTGGCAAAACCAACAGCAGTTGAATTTAAAAGATGCCAAACTGGAGACATGCAAACAGCCAAAAGCAGCGGCAGGAGCATCACCCCCCGCCTCACCTCGGCAGGCTCCAGCCTCATACCCACTTACCCAGCACACACACACATTCCTGGCTGCCAGAACAGACAACAGGCCCTATTTCCTGGCTTACTGCTGTCCTACTCAGCACTGCACTAACCCTGAGGTATAACAGACACTTCACCCAGTTACACCCCACCCTGAAGGCACTGAACCCCTCATTTACACGTCGCAACACTGAGGTTTAAGCTCCAAACACCCAAAGGCCCGTGAACAAGAAGAGGAGGGCAGCACCAGCAGCCTCCATCCCCTCCACTCCTGCCCCAGGGCCTGGATGCGGCCACAGCTGCATCCCATGGGGGGGCAGACCTTGGCCTGGGAAGTCTGCTCTGATGGGGAGCACAGCGGGGCAGCTGGAGGGGGCGGGGCAGCTGGGGGGGGCAGGCCCCGACACAAAACGCTGCCGCCTCCTCCAGCCCGGCATGAGAGCCCCCCCTTCGCTCCTTAGGCAGCCTCCCCCCTGAAATCCCGCCCTCCGTCCCTCCCAAACAGACCGCCTCCTGGCAGGGAAGCCTCCCCGGCAGGAGGGTGAGCACCACGGCCTGACACAGTTCGGGCGGCACCCAGCTCACACCCAACACCCCCCCCCGGGCACGCTGTGCCAGGCACCCCGACCTCTCCAGCCCCCAGCCCCGGCGCTCCGCCCGCCCCCGCTCCCGCCCCTCCCGAGGCCGCACCTCCGGAACGCGGCCACCGCCCCAAAAACACGGGCTTGGGCACCGCTATCCCCCCCCTCCCGCTCCCGGGGGCCGTGGGGACACTCACACGCCGGAGCGTGGCTGCCAGCCGGGCTGCTGCCGCTGGCAATGAAGCAACGGACACAAACGTTCCCGTGGCAACGGCGGGACGCGAGCGAGGCCCGTGCGGCAGCGCCCGGCCAGCCCCGCCTGCGGGCCCGGCCAGCCCCGGGCAGAGCTGACCAAGCGCCGCACCTCGGCGGGGAGTTACTACCCGCTCGCTCCTGCGCCGGGACCGGGGAAACCGGCGCCACGGGCGTGGGGCAGATGCCGCTTGGTGATAGCTCAGAGCCCAGTTCAACCAGCTCACTGCCTTGCCGGCGTCTCCTGACCCCCGGCCCGGCTCTCCGCACAGCCTGGCACCCACATGCAAACCACAAGCAACAGGCTCTGACACTCAGCGCTCCCCACGTTCTGCTTCCCACCAGCTCCAGCACCCTCCAAGCGATGTTAGAGTCTCAAGTGCCTCCTGCCTGCCCCACCGTGCACTGCAAGCAGCTCCTCTTGCAGGAGCGCAGACGGGTGGCTGAATCGTGCTGCACTATACACAGGAAATCCTCCTCCTTCAGCAGCTATAAGGCACCTCTCTCCAGAGTAACTGGTTCATTTGCCTTTCTATTACACTTTGCTGGGAGAGCCGGAGAGGAGATCTGCTAAAAGGGAGAACCAGGATGCTCCCGAACACTTTTCTTCACCTAAATCATCTTGCCCTGTTCAGGCTTAAGTAGCAGGACCACGTTTCTTGCTTAGAAATCACCCGCTTAGCTGTAATTACCATATAAACAGCATCTCACGGGAGCCAGGAAAGGAGAATTTCCAGGACTAATCTCTTGCCCCTCCAGCCCACCACTAAGTGGCTGAGCGCTTTCTAAATCAAGCCTTGCTCCCCAGGAAGCCTCACCTGGCACCTTTATACTCCAGCCCCTCTTGTCTTTTTATCACTTCAGTACTGCCATCCCACAATTTATTGTAAAAGCTCCACCACGGCAGAGATAATTAACAGGTGCCTCGTGTTACACCTTCCCCCTTCCTGCTTTTCATAAACTCAAGCTCTCAGCTGGCGGTGAGGTGAGCAAGGCAGACCAGGCTCCCTTCCAAGGGCCTCCCAGAGCTCCACGTGCTGTGAATTTACAGCCACCGCTCCTGCCGTCAGCGCCCCCAGCCCCGGCGCTCCGCCCGCCCCCGCCCCTCCCGAGGCCGCACCTCCGGAACGCAGCCACCGCCCCAAAAACACGGGCTTGGCACCGGAATCTCCCCCCTCCCGCTCCCGGGGGCCGTGGGGACACTCACACGCCGGAGCGTGGCTGCCAGCCGGGCTGCTGCCGCTGGCAATGAAGCAACGGACACAAACGTTCCCGTGGCAACGGCGGGACGCGAGCGAGGCCCGTGCGGCAGCGCCCGGCCAGCCCCGCCTGCGGGCCCGGCCAGCCCCGGGCAGAGCCGACCAAGCGCCGCACCTCGGCGGGGAGTTACTACCCGCTCGCTCCTGCCCCGGGACCGGGGAAACCGGCGCCACGGGAGTGGGGCAGATGCCGCTTGGTGATAGCTCAGAGCCCAGTTCAACCAGCTCACTGCCTTGCCGGCGTCTCCTGACCCCCGGCCCGGCTCTCCGCACAGCCTGGCACCCACATGCAAACCACAAGCAACAGGCTCTGACACTCAGCGCTCCCCACGTTCTGCTTCCCACCAGCTCCAGCACCCTCCAAGCGATGTTAGAGCCTCAAGTGCCTCCTGCCTGCCCCACCGTGCACTGCAAGCAGCTCCTCTTGCAGGAGCGCAGACGGGTGGCTGAATCGTGCTGCACTATACACAGGAAATCCTCCTCCTTCAGCAGCTATAAGGCACCTCTCTCCAGAGTAACTGGTTCATTTGCCTTTCTATTACACTTTGCTGGGAGAGCCGGAGAGATCTGCTAAAAGGGAGAACCAGGATGCTCCCGAACACTTTTCTTCACCTAAATCATCTTGCCCTGTTCAGGCTTAAGTAGCAGGACCACGTTTCTTGCTTAGAAATCACCTGCTTAGCCATAATTACCATATAAACAGCATCTCACGGGAGCCAGGAAAGGAGAATTTCCAGGACTAATCTCTTGCCCCTCCAGCCCACCACTAAGTGGCTGAGCGCTTTCTAAATCAAGCCTTGCTCCCCAGGAAGCCTCACCTGGCACCTTTATACTCCAGCCCCTCTTGTCTTTTTATCACTTCGGTACTGCCATCCCACAATTTATTGTAAAAGCTCCACCACGGCAGAGATAATTAACAGGAGCCTCGTGTTACACCTTCCCCTTTCTGCTTTTCATAAACTCAAGCTCTCAGCTGGCGGCGAGGTGGGCAAGGCAGACCAGGCCCCCTTCCAAGGGCCTGCCAGAGCTCCACGTGCTGTGAATTTACAGCCACCGCTCCTGCCGTCAGCACTTAGAGCACTATTTTCTCTCCCCCAGCACCTCATCTCTGCTATCTTGGGCTTCCCAACTTGCATCAACCCTTCCCCCCACTATTTACTCTTTTTCCTGCATAGGGACCACGTTTCATTGTGGTTGGCAACACATCAGAGCTTCCACGCAACAAGAGACCTCGGAGTGGAAAAGCAGGAGACAAAAGGACTATTACCGGGTCCCCAGGTCGGCAGCAAGTGGCCTGAGCGGGGTCAGAGCTGCCTCTGCCGGGCTGAGGAGCACGTTAGCGAAGCGCTGCCACTCTGTAGTGGATCCTGTAAGGATCGGAGCCAAAGCTCATGGAACTCATAGGCAGACACAGGCTGTCAGGCTGTTTCCACAGGCAGTATCTTACCCTACCCAAAGCAAGTGCTTGGACCCACAGCAGCCTGCAGCTAAAAGCACGAGGCGAACAAATCCGCGCTGCCCAGGGGCTTCAGGCATGTGCACAGCAGCCACGGCTCTGCTGCCACACAAGGATTTGGTCATCTACCCTTGAACCACACACCCAAGCTGGAACATGGGGCACTGCCAGCACCCCTGAAAGCCATCCTCTCTCCCTTTCTGAACCACATCCCAGCTTCTGTGGCATCAATTCACCGTGCACAGCTGTGCTGTGTCCACATCCTGACCACTGCTGTCACCCACAGAGCTCTGCTATCACCCAGCTCACCCAAAATGCTCCCGCAAACCCCAATCCAAGTCAAAATCTTTTAATCTCAACCTGCAAACACCTTCTCAACAAGAGTTCTGCGCATCCCTGCCCAGTTCTCACGAGGGAGTTTGAATCTCTGGCAAAACCAACAGCAGTTGAATTTAAAAGATGCCAAACTGGAGACATGCAAACAGCCAAAAGCAGCGGCAGGAGCATCACCCCCCGCCTCACCTCGGCAGGCTCCAGCCTCATACCCACTTACCCAGCACACACACACATTCCTGGCTGCCAGAACAGACAACAGGCCCTATTTCCTGGCTTACTGCTGTCCTACTCAGCACTGCACTAACCCTGAGGTATAACAGACACTTCACCCAGTTACACCCCACCCTGAAGGCACTGAACCCCTCATTTACACGTCGCAACACTGAGGTTTAAGCTCCAAACACCCAAAGGCCCGTGAACAAGAAGAGGAGGGCAGCACCAGCAGCCTCCATCCCCTCCACTCCTGCCCCAGGGCCTGGATGCGGCCACAGCTGCATCCCATGGGGGGGCAGACCTTGGCCTGGGAAGTCTGCTCTGATGGGGAGCACAGCGGGGCAGCTGGAGGGGGCGGGGCAGCTGGGGGGGGCAGGCCCCGACACAAAACGCTGCCGCCTCCTCCAGCCCGGCATGAGAGCCCCCCCTTCGCTCCTTAGGCAGCCTCCCCCCTGAAATCCCGCCCTCCGTCCCTCCCAAACAGACCGCCTCCTGGCAGGGAAGCCTCCCCGGCAGGAGGGTGAGCACCACGGCCTGACACAGTTCGGGCGGCACCCAGCTCACACCCAACACCCCCCCCCGGGCACGCTGTGCCAGGCACCCCGACCTCTCCAGCCCCCAGCCCCGGCGCTCCGCCCGCCCCCGCTCCCGCCCCTCCCGAGGCCGCACCTCCGGAACGCGGCCACCGCCCCAAAAACACGGGCTTGGGCACCGCTATCCCCCCCCTCCCGCTCCCGGGGGCCGTGGGGACACTCACACGCCGGAGCGTGGCTGCCAGCCGGGCTGCTGCCGCTGGCAATGAAGCAACGGACACAAACGTTCCCGTGGCAACGGCGGGACGCGAGCGAGGCCCGTGCGGCAGCGCCCGGCCAGCCCCGCCTGCGGGCCCGGCCAGCCCCGGGCAGAGCTGACCAAGCGCCGCACCTCGGCGGGGAGTTACTACCCGCTCGCTCCTGCGCCGGGACCGGGGAAACCGGCGCCACGGGCGTGGGGCAGATGCCGCTTGGTGATAGCTCAGAGCCCAGTTCAACCAGCTCACTGCCTTGCCGGCGTCTCCTGACCCCCGGCCCGGCTCTCCGCACAGCCTGGCACCCACATGCAAACCACAAGCAACAGGCTCTGACACTCAGCGCTCCCCACGTTCTGCTTCCCACCAGCTCCAGCACCCTCCAAGCGATGTTAGAGCCTCAAGTGCCTCCTGCCTGCCCCACCGTGCACTGCAAGCAGCTCCTCTTGCAGGAGCGCAGACGGGTGGCTGAATCGTGCTGCACTATACACAGGAAATCCTCCTCCTTCAGCAGCTATAAGGCACCTCTCTCCAGAGTAACTGGTTCATTTGCCTTTCTATTACACTTTGCTGGGAGAGCCGGAGAGGAGATCTGCTAAAAGGGAGAACCAGGATGCTCCCGAACACTTTTCTTCACCTAAATCATCTTGCCCTGTTCAGGCTTAAGTAGCAGGACCACGTTTCTTGCTTAGAAATCACCCGCTTAGCCGTAATTACCATATAAACAGCATCTCACGGGAGCCAGGAAAGGAGAATTTCCAGGACTAATCTCTTGCCCCTCCAGCCCACCACTAAGTGGCTGAGCGCTTTCTAAATCAAGCCTTGCTCCCCAGGAAGCCTCACCTGGCACCTTTATACTCCAGCCCCTCTTGTCTTTTTATCACTTCGGTACTGCCATCCCACAATTTATTGTAAAAGCTCCACCACGGCAGAGATAATTAACAGGAGCCTCGTGTTACACCTTCCCCTTCCTGCTTTTCATAAACTCAAGCTCTCAGCTGGCGGTGAGGTGAGCAAGGCGGACCAGGCTCCCTTCCAAGGGCCTCCCAGAGCTCCACGTGCTGTGAATTTACAGCCACAGCTCCTGCCGTCAGCGCCCCCAGCCCCGGCGCTCCGCCCGCCCCCGCCCCTCCCGAGGCCGCACCTCCGGAACGCAGCCACCGCCCCAAAAACACGGGCTTGGCACCGGAATCTCCCCCCTCCCGCTCCCGGGGGGCGTGGGGATACTCACACGCCGGAGCGTGGCTGCCAGCCGGGCTGCTGCCGCTGGCAATGAAGCAACGGACACAAACGTTCCCGTGGCAACGGCGGGACGGGAGCGAGGCCCGTGCGGCAGCGCCCGGACAGCCCGGCCTGCGGGCCCGGCCTCACCCTGCCTGAGGGTGGATGTGGGAAGCTTCCCGTTTCCATGAAGAGTGCTGGGATCTGAGGTTGTCAGATGCTCCTCACGAGCTATGGGGGGAGTTTGGGGTTTCCACCAATGTCAGCTTCACCCTCCTTTCCCCATGTAAATCAGAAAGCTGTAAATAGCCTCTAGACGAGCAGGGATCTAAAGTTTGTGTGCTGAATCTCCTCCCAACTTTGAGGAGGAAGTTCAACAGGTTCAATGTCCTTATTCCCCTCTCAGTTCAGCGATCACAGCTGGGCTACACATTCAGCCTGAATTGATCCCTGTGCTGCAATGCTCTTTTACAGCAACGTAGATGATGGAGCAGGTCACCCCCAATTTGTGCTGGAATCCTTCAGACCTGGGGACTGCGGGGTGGGAGAGGCTGGAGAACATATCTGGTGGGTCTGGCAATCTTGAATACATCTTAAGAGCTTTTCTGCTTGCCCAAGGCCAGCTCTTCTTATTTCTGGGGAGCTCTGAGTGGTATTGCTCCTTCCCAAAATGGGGATACTGGTGTCTGAGCACAGCTGAGGCTGCATGTGCTACTGCAGCGCTGCTGGCAGGCAGCAGTGAGTTGAGGGACAGGCACGTAATTAGCAACTGCACCTATTTTAATGGCATCTTCCCTTCCTCTTATGTGAATCTGTACCCTAAGTCATTGAGTCAGTGATGAAGAATTAATTGAGTGGTTGTGGTTGCCATTAGAGAAACAGCAGTCACCCCCTGCCACGCTGCTCAGAGATGGCTTTTGTTCCGTGCTTTGCCCTCCCTGTTTGTGCCAGAACAGTAGGTGGGTACAGACCTGGGAAGATGCAGCTTCACCAAACACCCAGAGCAGGACCCTGGGTTGGTGTTGGTGGAGCAGCAGCAGCTTGTTGTCCATCCCACCGAGTGTCTCACCTGCAGCCCTGGTATTTCCCTGGGGTTGTGTGTCCTTCTGGAGTTGGTCTGGGGAGCCGAATCCTGCTGGGTGGGCCCCTGCGCATAGTCAGAGCTGCAGCCACGTTGGCAGTTGTGGTCCTGGTTTTTAATCTTACATAGAGGCTTACTGCAGAGGCTGGGCTAATAGTAACTTGGAGCAGCGTCTGCCCTGACAGCTCTGGGTGGGAAGACAAGTGTTGCCTCCATCAAGTAAACAGCCATGAGAGGCACAGTGACCCTTCGGGGCTAATTACAGCAGCCTGGGTTAGTCTGGGCTGTTCCAGTGCTGCATGTCCATTGGGAATATGGCCCTGTGCTTCTCCTGGGGACCCAGAAGGCTGATCCTGGAAGTTTTTCACTTCCTATTTAGAGATTTTAATTGTTTTAATATATGGCTTGAGACAAACCAGGTTGCTAGAGCAGCAGCACAGCTTGCTGAGGATTGTTTTTTGTGTCTCCTCATCAATGCTGTTACAATACTCTGCCATGTCCTATGGGGAAAAAATCATCAGAGTTATCACCATGTACCTGAAATATGCTCACAGTGTGGAAGGTGAAGTTGTTACTTGAGGCTGGTGGCTGATGGAGACTGAGCTGAAAAACACGGGACTTGGGGTATGTGGAGGGTCAGCCCTGCCGAGAGCCGTCGCCGGCAGCGCTGTGGCCAGTATGGCAACGTCAGTCTGGCCACAGCAGCAGTGAGAGTGCTCAGCTCTGGCTGTCACATTAGAAAGAGCTAAGGAGTTGGCAGCAGATCATTTTAGGCTCCTGGGAGAAGGGCTGGCTCCTCCAGGAGATGCAGATTCACCGCTGTCCAAGACAAAGTATTGATGCTTTTGATGCTGACTGGGGCAAGGCAGGAATAACTTGTCTGGGGAATGTGGGCATGTTCCCCAGGGCATGCAGCATGGGCCTTCCTGCTCAGAGCTGATTTGTAACCTGAGTTTCACCAGCTGTGTTACTGGGTGTGTGGGTTACGTGAGCTACGCTCCCAGGAACTCTGCTGCCTGTTTGAGGAGGTTCTTGGGGACACAGCTCAGTGACAGGTTACAGAGCCACTGCTACACACAGGTACCTGTGGATTTCCTCTTCTATACATGGCCCCTCGTGCTCTCTCCAACCCTGCTCTGAGCTGCCCTTGCCAAGCAAAGAGTGAATGAGACCACTTGTGTTGGAAGCCTTGGCTGGCCCTACAGCTCTGTACATGAGGCAGTTGGAGAGCACCCAGTCATAGTCCCCTCTGCTCCACAGTCAACATCTCCTCTGGCAGCCAGATTCTCCTGGAGTTGAGTGGCCTGTGAGCTAATCCTGGTGGCAGAGCCCTCTGCTCTTTGTTTTGAGGTGTGCTGCTGATGTGCCCGTCTCCACCCTGGCATCCAAATTCAGCAGCACTGCTGAGCACCGTGCATCTCCCTAGCAAGCTGCCTTCAGGGAGTGTGAGGGGGTGCCCCAGGCAGCTTGGGTGCAACCAACTGACCACTTTCCTCTGTCCTGTGACAAACAGTTTCTCACCAGCTTGGATGTCTCCTCCATAGTCTTCTTTCTGACAGTTTCTTGGCTTCAATGTTCTTTTTTGCTTGACACTGTTAATACTTCCCCCCTCCCCGTGCCATGCAAGTGGCAGGATGTTACTGGTGTCTGTGCAGCTGTGAAAAAGGCTGCTGGGCTTCCTTAACTCAGTGCATGGGCGAAGCTGTGATCTGGGGGGACCTGAGCCAGGGACCTAAGTGGCTGATTCCAGAAGCACAAGCTTGAATTCCACGGTCAGCTGGGTAACCCTCAGTGAAGTGTCTTCTGCGAATCCGTTTCAAACTAGAGATGAGGTGCTTGTCCTTCAGCTGCTGGCTGCTCCCATACTTTGTGCAGTCTGTGAGCATATAGGGTGCTGTGCCTTTCACTGCCCTGGAGAGTTAAATCCCCCAGGGAAAGGAGCAGGCAGAGCCAGGTCTGCAGGAGCAGGGCTGAGCTGCCTTGCGATTTCATTCTTAAAACACACTGGCAGGTTTAAAGCTGAAGAAGAGGAGATGAGTGAAGAAAGGTGAGCAATGAAAGCTTGCCTCAGGATGTTCAGCCCAGTGGGATTGTGGGGGCAGAGAGCTTTTGAGTCAGACCTCCCACTTTGTGCACACCTCAGTGAATTTTCAGGCCGAGTTGCTGGGAGGGAAGTGTCCATGTTTTGTCCTGACCTATCCAAGGTTAGTTTAAAAAAACAGTTGTTGCCCTGTGAGGGTGATGCAGAAGTATGAATGGTTCTTGTCCCTTGTATGGCTGCTGAGGCTGGAATGCTTTGGGAACTCCCTCCTCTGCTGGTGCTGCCTGCCCTGCACCCCAAAGCAGCGTCTCCTCTGACAGCTCCTCGCAGCCACCCTGTTGCTATGCAGACACTGCTTCCTGCACGTAGCCAGCTGTGTTGCTCCCTCATGGGAGGAGAACAAGCATTTAGCACCTGCCAGCCCTGTGGAGGCATGTCTCTGCCTCCTTGGGCACCAACAGGATTAGTTTTGCAGTTGGTTACATGATGCCTGCCAAAATAGCAGGCAAAGCTGAAGGGGTTGGGGGCTACTTACAGGTTTGATGTTGGCTCGTGCTCTGTGTGCAGAAGGGAGACCAGCCCAGGTCTGTATGGCCTCACACAGTCAGTGCTGGCAACAAGCTGAGCAGATGGTTGAGCTGGGTCCGAGTGATCCTCACGGTGATGGTTCTGATAGTTTTACCGCCAGCCAGCCCTGGGAGCAGAGCAGGGGATGTGTCTGTAAAGGAGCCTCCTCCTCACCCTGCTGGGCTGGGCAAAGGGGCTTTGGAGCCTGCTGTCAGGGCTGCATGGGGCAGCTGCTGCACAGGGCTCTGTCCTTCAGAGCCTTCTCCACTCCCCAGCTGCTTGCTGGGGCTGGGCACCACTCCCTCTTCAGCAGGTGCGTTGTCTCCGACCACCAGCATCACAGGGCACCTGGAAGTGAGGGGAGGAAGGGGCACAGTCAGGGCTTGGCCTGGGTGGGCTCCACTGCCCTGGAAACCCCCACGCCATGCCAATGTGACTCTTACCGCAGTGTCTTGGCATTGGGCACGGTCCCAGGCCGGTTGATGTCCAGGTCCCTGCGGCTGATGGAGAAGAAAGAGGGCCAGTATGAGCCCTACAGGCAGGTGCTGCCACCAAAGCGCAAGAGCCGGGGCCTCACCAGCTCTGGGAAGCAGCACTGAGCCCCCTGTTCCAGCACCCCATGGCCACCTCTGCTACAACTTGAGTAGAGCTGACACTGTGGGTTGCTGCAACCAGCAGCGTGGCGAGGTTCGCAACCCTCTTCGTGCATGGGATGGCATCTCTTCCCCCTGCCCCAGACCTGTTCTAGCACCCAGCACAGGCAGAGACACAGTAACACGTGCCTGTGGCAGAGGCAAGGTGCCACCACTCCCACATTCCTGTGCCAGGTGATGACAACACCCTACAGGGGTGAGGGTTCTCATGGTGGCCTCGGGGCCACCTACCAGCACTGTGGCCCCTCACCTTGGCACAGATGGGGGGGCTGCCTGCTGGCAGGGACTCCTGAGGTGCTCACCTGTTGTACATGTTGAGGAAGAGCTGGAGGTTGAACTGGTTCACCACGCTGCCAATCTGCTGCCGATAGCTCTGCACCAGCTCCGTGTTGTTCACCAGTTCTTCCTGCGTGAGCAGGAGATGGAGATCAGGGCAGGCACTGCTGCATGTCACAGAAACCCTACTCCCCCAGACCAGTCCATAAGGTGCCAGCCCGTGATGTGGAGGAGGAGGATGCTGGGCACAAGTCACATACACGTCGAGGCTAAGCCCCAGATCTGACAGGAGGGATGCCAGCAGGGCTGCACTAGTCTGATCCCTGGGAACAGTGTAGGGCCAATGGCACTGTGGCCTGGCAGGCAGGGCACAGGGAGGGGGCCAGCTGCAGGGCCAGCAGGATGCACAGCCCTTACCTGGCTAAAGAGGTGGGACAGAACAGTGTCTGGCAGCGTGCTGGTGAGGCCAGAGAGCTGTGGAGGGAACATAAGAAGTTAACATGCTGCTGTGGCTGGCTCCTGCCCCAGGGAGTCACTGGGTGTGGGAAGGGGGTTGGGACCCTGCCCACCTTGGCGGCTGCCCAGTCAATCCAGCCTTTGCCATTGGGGTCGATGTTCATGAGGACCAGTCCTTCAACCAGATCGGGGAAGATGAGCTGCAGTGAGCAAGAGGGATGATGCTCAGCAGGAAGGGGAGGTGCACCCTGTGCAGCCCCTGACAAGCACCACTGCCCCACTGCACAGACATCGTACAGGGATGACATGCCCCATCCTTGGAGAGATGGGAGACCTGTGACTTCCCAGCTGCCATGGCACTGCCACCCTGGCCCCCCTCATCCCTCCAGCAGTCTTCACAGTGGCACAGCCTGGCCAGGGTGTCAGGTCCTGTTCTTCCCCATGCTCAAGGCTGACTGCAGGTATGGACAACTCGGGGCCAGCCCACCCCAGCCCCAGGCTCACCGCAAACTTGGCCAGCACGTAGGCTCCTGCCCCAACACCAATCCCGATCACATACTTGAACCTGGAAAGCAGAGAGGTGCATATGGGGGGACAGTGGGCTCCAGCGTGGGTTCCCTGGGGGTCCCCTTCACCCACAGCATGGGGCACAAGAAGACACACTGGGTGCCAGCTTACAAGGACAACTCCCCCAGCCTCAAGCCCCTGCCTGTCTCCCTGCCCCATGCCCTCAAACTGACAAACATGGAGTGGACAATGACTCACCCAAAATGCTGTACCACACTGGGCAACATGGCAGCCAGCTGGTCCATGGAGGGGTACTGGTACCTGGGGCACAGGACAGCAGTTATGGGACCCATGCAGAGCAGGAAGGCTGGGACAAGGAAATGCCACCCACCCACACACCCAGCCCCATTGCCCACCCCCAGCCAGTCAGTGCCTTGGGCTTGGCACAGTTCAAAGAGACCTGAAGGCAGAGCACTACTGCCCAGGCAGTGACAACCCAGCGAGCAGGGAGGTGACATCCTGGAGGGCACAAGAAGCTGGCACCTACCCCTGAGGGAACTGCGAGGCTCCTGCCTGCTGGCCTGGCGCATCCACATGGCAAACCACAAAGTGCTTCGTGATCTCCTGCATGTCCTCGTAGTTGAAGAAGGTGTTGAAGCAAAGCTTGTCTGTCAAAGGTCAGGTGGGGATCAGAGACCAAACACCCTAGCACAGGGGCAATAGAGAGAGGTTGCCTGCCCTCCCACTGCTCTTCAACTGGGAGGTGACATGCCACCAAAATTCTACCTCCTTTCCCTCCGGGCTCCTCATCTCCACAGCAGAGACCACAGCCACTGTCAGCAAGGGCTGCATCCCTCCTGGTGATGGGAGGCATGGGGATGGATGGACACAATGAGGAGGAGGAGTTTGGAGTGAGCCTCATCAGCATGGAGGGGTGGGACTGGGGGATGCAAAGCCAGGAGTTGCAGGACCACCCGGTGGGCAGCATGATTAGCAGTCAGGATATTATTTGCCATATCCTTAATCCCCAAGGGATTTGCTCAAGAAAATACGGGATTTAAGAAATGTCTGCAAATCTCCCTGCTTGGAAACAAAGAAACAGCCCCAGCACTGCTGTGGACAAGCCACCACCATTGCAGCAGGGTACAGCCATTGCCAAGGCCTGGAGAGATGCTGTCCCATGCCATCAGTGCCAGGACAACCTTCCTAAAACATGGGGCTGAGGCAGGTTGTAACATCCATCACAACCAAAATGACACACCCCTGGACAGGAGCGTGCTGCTGGAATGGTGAGGCAGCTCACAGAGCTGCCAGTGGCTTGGCCTCAGCTGCCAGTGCAGGGGGGATACACTTCTTCCAGTTCACAGGACACTGGGCCTCCCAGCTCAGCTGCGAGAGCACAGCCCAGGGCAGAGGTCTGGGGTGCGGGTCCAAGGCTGCAGCCTAACAGAGAGCACAGCATCCACATCGGGAGCCCTTGCTCAGGGCCCCTCCTTTCCTGTTACTCCCCATCTCCTTTAGCCCCCACTACACCCTGCCGTCAGTTGGGTCCGTGCTCTGAATACCAACAGGCTGGTGGTGGCAGGGCCTGACCCAGCATCCCCTGCATCCCATCCTGCCTGGCATGGGCAGGTGGACAGCTGGCACTGGGGTGGCCGAGCACTCCTGGCTGCACTTGGCCCAGACATTGGGTTTGGCTGAGTATCCAAACCCTCCTGGTTCTCTCAGATGCCTGGGGAGACCCAATGCAGCCTGGGGACCTTCCGCGGGAGGAGGCAAAGGAGCTGAGTCAGGGGCTTTTGGTCACCATTCCAGCACCCCATGCAGCACCAGGACTGCTCCTGCCTGCCCCTGCACCCTATGGCCCAGGAACCGGCACTCACGGTTGAGGCCCACGTCATGGTACGTCAGGATGGCCGGGCGATTCCCCTTGGGTGAGCCCCGGATGACCACGTGCAGCAGTCCGTAGGGGGTCTCAATGTCATGTTCCTGGGGGAAGAGGAGAGATGGGGTGACACCTGCCTGCCCCAAGACATCCTCTCCTGCCCTGCCATCTCACCCCTCATCGCCGCTTCCTTAAGCAGCTGGGTCCCACGGGAACACAAGGGAAGGAGGTGCGGCCATCCTGGGAAAATCCAGCTCTGGGCATCCCAGTGGTGGCAGACAGCAGGAGAAATCAGATACCAACAATCCCAGCCTCCAACAGGGAAGGGGAAGGGAGGGATTGCTATAGGATAACAGGATTTAGGATTGGACAGGTCCCAACATGGGATGGGATCACAGACTAGGATCAAGGAATAGAGGACTGGGATGGGATGGGATATCCAAGAGGGTGTGGGAGAGGAGGATCGCAGGTCAGGACAGGATAGGACAGGAGATCTTTCAGGGTCTAAGATGGAGAGATTTTTGGCAACAGGGTCACAGTATGGCCTGGATTCCCTGTGCCTGGGAGAAACCGGCAGAGATCAGACCCTGGGAAATGCTGCAGCCTGATCTCAAAATGACAGCTAAAGTAACCTTAAAAAACCCTTGCTCTGAAATGGCTGTGCCCCCATACAGAGACCAGACCTGCCCCGTGCCTCAGTTTTCCTGCCTGGGACAGCTGCAACCTCACCTTCGTGGCCATTGTCCCAGGACAGCAAGGGAAACTGAGGCTGTGAGCCCAAGATCTGTACAAGGCATTGCCCAGGGACAAGGGACCCAGGGTCCAGACACCACTGCCTGCCAGCCAGCCCGCTGGCAGGGACCACAAAAGGGGATGCTGGCAAGGTGCCCAACCGGCCTGGTCCTCTCTGCAGGTACTGGCAGCCTCATGAAGGAGCTGGTGGGAGGGGAGCAGGGATGTGGGCGCTCCCACAGCTCACACGCCGCCAAGGACTCTGAAGGACACAGGCCTGCAGTGGGAGGAACCCCTGAGGACAAGATCTCCTCACTGCAGTGCCTCCTGCCATCGAGATCCACTGTCCCTCAGCAGGTACATGGTGCCCAAGGGCAGTTCAAGGGCTCTGTGGAGACAATACTCCACTTCTCAGGGGCACCTTGACCCTGGCCCTCATCCTCCTCCTCTCCACAGGGCTGTGTCAGGCAGCCAGCAATGAGGGGGACATCCCCCTGCAACAAGATGTGGGGAAATTGAGGCAGAGAAAGGACCTGGCCCAAGGTCACAAAGCAGGAGGCATCCATGAGGTCTGATCCTGGGCACAGGGCTGCCTTCATCCCCATTGTGGCCCCAACAGCTCAGCCTGCAATCCCATCACAAAATCACATGCCCAAGGTGGCAGCTCCTTCCCCAGCAATGCTTCCCCACCCCCTGACAAGCCACGCACATCTCTGCCCGTGGTGCACCCTCTGCAGCATCGCTGGGTACCGCAGCCCCACTCCTTGCTGCAGGGGTGCTCGCAGATGGGGAGAAGCTGGGGATGCAACAGTGAGGAGCTGCAGGGGGGCAGGGGGGTGGGGGGGTCCACTGGCAACCCATGGCCCCAGCAAGGAGGAGCGCAGGGGTGCCTGAGAGAGTCCAGCCCTGCCCAGGTTACCCCTTCACCACTGCAGTGCTCCCACCTCGCTTGCCTGCCCTCCATGCCAGCCTGTTGTCATTGGGTGTTGCTGTTGCTGCAGAGACTAGGAAGTATCCCAGGGATTGCTTCAAAACAGCAAGAGACCCTCTCCTTCTGCAATCTGCAGCATGTCCCCCACCATCAGCAGCCCACAGCTTGCAGCTGTCCCTGCTCGCCTCGGCCTCAGCACCACATCTCCGCTGGGCTCAGGAAAGACGCTCAAGGACAATGCGTCCCCGAAACCCGGGGCACGTCAGGGATGCGGCAGGACGGCTGGGGGAAGGAAGGGCTCCCCGGCAGCAGGTTTTCTCTCCCCCCCCACCCCTCCCCCAACGCCCACCTCGCCCACACCAAGCCCTCCCGGGTGCAAAGATCCAGCCTGGGCAATCGGGGGAGGTACTGGGACAAAACTCCCTGGGCAGGGAGGGCAAACAAGCACGGGGACGGTGGTACCTACCCCATCCCAGCACTCGGGCATGGCGAGGAACGAGGTGGACGAGGATGCGCAGGCAGGGTGGGCTGAGCACCGCGTCCCGACGTGGGGCACGGCGGTGTAGCAGGCTGGGGCGAAGCAGAGCTGTGTGCTGGCTCAGCCCCTCGCCTCCATTTATAGCGGAGACCCAGCCCTGCGCTAAGCCCTCCCTCTCCCATCCCCCTCCATGGGATGCGCAGCCCCGGCAGGTTTGGCCTCCATTGCAGGCAAGCGCTGTGATGGAGCCAGCACATTGGCTGTCGCAAGAATTATTCATGCTCCAATTGGCCCCAAATACCCTTGTTTATGAAGAAAAAAACCGCCTGGAACCATGCGGTACCTGCTCCATCTTCCCTCCTTCAGCAGACAGACAGGCAGGGCTGCCCGGACAGGGTTGCACCCGCACCCCTTGCAACACAGGCAGCGTCTCGTCGCGGCAGAGCCGGACAGTGCTCGCCCACACCCATCACGCACACACACAGAGCTCCAGCCCCATGCCAACACACGGGATGATGCCTAAGTCTGCAGTTGCCCTGACCAAGGCCCTGCAGCAACACACATGCGCCAGGACACACACACCCCCCCGAACCGACACTGGTACCTAGAGGGGAAGGACATGCACAGGAACATGTACTGACACAGGGACCAGGCAAAACCATGGCCCCCCACCCCCCCCAAGTCTGTGCACACAGACTTCAGAAAAATAAATGCAATGGCCCATACTGCAGCACATGCACCCCACAAAATGCTTGCACACACCCCACACCCTGCGTGTCTGCATCAGTACATGTTCCTGTGCACGTATGTGCATGGGCATATGCATGTAAGGAGCACGCCTGCTGCATCCTTCTCCTGCGTGCTTAGTGTGTATGCCACGGGCATCCCACATGCCCATGGATGCACAACAACCTGCACACATGCAGAACTACATGCACATGCTCACAGAGGGGCACAGGCATGTACACATGTGAACACTGCCCAGGCACCTGTGAACCCAACCCAGCAGCACAATCATGCAGCCTGCTGCAGGATGCTGGCACACAGGAGACATGCAGGATTTAGCCCCAACCTGGGCATCACCAGTGGCAGGTAAACAAGGCAGGAGGCAAAACAGCCCAGCAGCACTGAGGGGGTCAGATCATGTCCCTGAGCCAACATGTGCTCTGGACACATGCAGCTTGTGCCCATGGGTGGCCTTGTGCCACCACAGTCCCCAACCTCTCTGCAGGCTCCGGGTGCCATCCCCCCGCCTTCGGCACAACCAGCGCCTGGGCTGCTCCAGCACAAAGCTGGGCCATTACCAATTTAGCAAGAGTCCTGCAGTCTATCCAGTGCCTGCCCAAAGGGGCTGGAGACCCACGTGCCAGCACCAGACCATTGCAGCATCCAGTGAAGACCCTCCAGCCCCCCCACCCACCACATGATGCTCGGTGCCAGCTGCAGTTTGCCATCACATCTGCATCATCCCCACCCAGCAGCTCACCACAGCTTGCTTCCACCATACCTGGTACACAGAGCAGCCACAGGCTGAGGAGGGTTCCAGCTGCCTTCACCAGCACATGCATGGGCTTCCCTGTCCTTGGCTTCACCCAGCAGGATGGTTCCTGTGGAGTCTCTGGTGTCTAATAACATTTTTCCCTAGGGAGAGCCCTTTCCCTGACCTGGATAAACAACCACCCAGAGATGGTGGGGAAACACTGAAAGCAGCGTCCGACAAACAAGTCAGGGCTGGGCAGCCAGGGGGTCTGAACGTGGGAGAAAAGACAGACAGACGGACTGGCAGCAAGATGGCATCCATCGTGCCTCCACCAAAGAGCCTTCCCTCTGCATTGTTTTGTCCCACGGGGAGCTCAGACCCAAGCCTGGAGAGATGCACCTCTGCTGCTGAAGGACCACATAGGAGGAGAAAGCCCAGCTCCAAAGTGGTTCCTGGCACAAATACAAACTGTTTGTGGGTCAGGGTGCCATTTCTGCTTTTCTCAGCCAAAGAGAAGGAGCAGCCACAGCCCCCAGGAAAAAGCAGGAGGTGCATGAGCAAGCAAAAAAAAAGAAGTGGCAAAATGAAGGAGCAAAGGAGTGGAAAACCTAATGTGAAGTGAGGCATGAATGAAAAAGTGTAGCAGGGAGATGGGAAGGATGAGCAAGGCTGCCTCTGCTTGAATAGCAGTGAACAACATCCCCACCCCATGGTGCTAGCCCATCCGCCTGGCAGGTGGCTCAGACCAGGGCAGGTCCAGGGCACCCAGGTCCTGGGGCAGAGGCACCTGCCCCCCTGCACCATAGCTTATGCCAGCACCCCAAAGAGCTTTACTTTGGCTCGTGGTGGCAGCTGGGGGCCCCCACTCCTGGCCACTGCTCCAGCCAGACCAGAGCATCTCGGCAAGGGAGCAGCAACTGGCTCTGGGGAGGAGCAGAGGGACAGCAAAGAGTGAAGCGGGACTGGACTGACCAAAGAGGTCAACCTAGAAAATGGGGTAAGATCTCCCCAAAGAAGGGTAAGCAGCCCCCAGCCTTTGCAGGAAAGCAACCTGCAAAAGGCCAGGGTGAGGGAAAGGAGGGGGTTGCCCCAGCACAGCCTGGGATGCTCATCCCATCCCCACCCTGAGGCTCTTGGAGAGGAACCAGGAGGGCACAGGGCCTGGCTGGCTTGGGAAATGCCACTTTGACCCTTTCACAGTTCATTTTTTAGGTACTGAGTGCATGCAGGTTGTTCATCACTGTGGCATTTTCTGTCGAGATCCACTCCATCTGGGCAGCACCAGGGACCCAGTTCTGCATCACTGTGGGCCAATCCCTGTAACACCATCATGAGAAGATGGTCCTGGAGCAGGTGCTGCTCTTGAGCATGCCCTGCACACTCACCAAGTCCTGCCTGCCCCAGCACAGCTGTGAGAGCCGTACTGGTGCCCGTGGCACACTGAGACCTCCAGGCAGCCTGGCACTGCCACCTTCCTGGGTACCGCTCTAGGTCTGTCAGAAAGGGAACATGGGCTCCCCTGCCCCTCTCCCAGGACAACTGAAATCCAGATATATTTTATAGGTGTTGCTGTTTCAGTGCCAGACCTGATAGGGCTCAGCCTGCACCACTTGAGCCCACCCTCCCAGCATTCCCACCTACTGGCAAAGCAGCAACACACTAGTGTCCCCTGGGAGAGGGATGCTTGGGGAGAGGACCAGGGAACAAGCTGAGGTCCAGCAGCCCCACTATCTTCCCTGCCCCTCTACCAGCACCCTGGTCTCTGCAGAAGGGTGGGATGTGGTGTGAGATGAGCTTGGGCAGAGGTGTGAGAGCAATGAAAATAAGCACAGGAGCCAGGCTGGAGCTGAGCCCTCACAAGCCCCAGGGCCACATCATGGGGCTCCTCTGGAGAAGCAAAGCAGAGGTACAGGGCAGGCGCCAGCCAGGGGAGCAGAGGTGCCCCGCTCTCTGAGGAGGAGGGGGGACCAGTGCCCCAGTCCTCCAAAAGAGAAAGAGGCTTTCAAATATCCTTATGTAAGTGGGGAGCTCGCATTGCCTGGGAAACCATTGCCATGGCAATGGTAGAGGGGCTGGAAAAGCAGCTTGGCCCTCCTGGGAAGAAATTTCCTCTTTTAAAGAGATTTTTGTCCCTGGCCCATTGCCAAGTGCCCCCCCCCCCCAGTCACATCCAAGTGCCAGCACACAGCACTCCTGACAGCATGCCCCCCCCCCCACCTGCTCCTGCCAGGGATCACAATGGATACACAGCCCCATGCACACACTGACCAGGCACTGCTTCCCCACAGAACGGGGGGGCAACAATGCCCCTCAGTCCACTCAGCACCCCACAGCCTTCCCCAGCCACAGGCTTCCCCACGTGGGACCCAGGGGTGGGGGCACCCACATGGCCAGTCCTACCTTCCAATCCATGTCCACAGTGGAGAGGAAAACATCCGAGTTCTCCTGGGAAGAGAATGAGCTGTTAGGGACAGAGGCATCCCCCCCACTGTCCCTCGCTCCCACGGTGCCCTCCTCCCACCCAATAAATGAAGCCCACTGACACCACAAGTCCCCACTTCCTGGGGCAGTGCTGGCTGCAGGGGGATGATGCCCACACATGTGTACACACATACATGCCCGTCTACCATACATGCGTGTGTTAGCATGTATGTCACACACAGGGCACGTCATCACACCAAAACTGAGCCTGGCCTCACCCCTGCACCAGCACAAACACCAGCACAGCCCTGCACACAGACAGGCACTGAACACCAACAGGCATGTGCACGTACCGGTGCACCCCCACCCCAAACCCCCACCTGTGTCCTGGCCACCCCCGTGCGGGAGCCAGAGCCACCACAGCCACCAGACTCACCAGCTCGGCATCCTGGCCCCGCAGCAGCGGCTTCTCCTCAGTGAAGCGCAGCTCGTGCAGCCCTGCCATGGTCATCTCCTGCAGCAGCAGCCCTTCCCAGAACAAGGGGGACATCAGGACCCACAGGGATCCACCTCAGGCCCCTTTGTCCCAGCACCCCCCCCCCCCGCCCCCATTTCCCTGCTCATGGGGATGGGACCCAAATTAGCTTCACTCAATCCGTATCACAGGAACTTGGTGCTTTGGCAGTGAGTCCCTCCATTGGAAGCTGGTGCCTGGAGGAGCCTGGCTCCCAGTTCCCACCCAAATTGAGTTCTCCCAGTTAAGGGCAGACTTGTCTCCAGGATATAGTCTTAGGCAGACCAGGAGTCCAACCCAATCTCCATGCTGGTTGCCTCTGTAAGCCTCAGCCAAGGGCAAGAACATCCCAATTCCCATCCCAGCTTCCAGCATCATTCAGAGAGTGAAAATCCCATGGTTTTTCTGGTTTTAGGCTGCAAGCAGGCATGGGTGGGACAGGGGGAGACATCCCTGCATGGACAGAGCAAACAGCAATGTTTCCCAGCCATGCTGGGATGCTCCAAGCGGAGCAGAGAGGTAGCCAGACATTTGTGCTGCAATGATGGAAGAAAACCAGATGTGAAGCCTTTACTCCCAAACTCTTCTGGCCGGTGAGGCAGGTGCTGGCCAACCATCAGCTTCTATTCCAGCCCCCACATCCTCCTGCAGCAAGGTGTTGCACACCCCCAGGGTGAAACTGTGCTTGACTCTTGCTGCTGGCTGTGCAGTGGGTTTACAGCTGGTCTTGGCAGAGCTTCGGGAGCCCCACCCCACATCCAAGGGTGGACCAAACAAGGGGCTGTGGCCCAGCCTGGCACTGACCTTCACTGTGAATCCAGTCACACGCACCCCATCAATAACTAAATACAAGATAGGAAAATGAGCTGTCGCAGCCAATTAACATGCTGGGCTTAATCACCTTGTGGGCTTTCAGGGTGGAGGTGAGGGACCAGCTCCAGGCCAGAGGCTGGGGAGAGGCAGAGTGAGGGGTCTGGTGGGTTGCAGCCATCCCTGTCTGCTGGCTCCCTCAGGTGAGGTCCAAGAGCCCGAGGCCACTGTGGGCACTTGTGTGCAAGCACACAGCCATGGTATGACATCACTGCTGTGCAGACACCCCAGCCAGCAGAGAGGGGGCTTCCAAGGCACCCCAGGAAGGGCTTGAGCCCCTAGGCAGACCTGCTTCTTAGGAGAGCAGCCAGCCACAACTGCCAAACCCAAAAGGGTTCCACTTAAAGCCAGGAAGCATTGCAAGGTCCACTGTTTAGTGCCTCTCAATTAATTAGCATCCCGATGATTCTATGATTGAGGCAATTGCTAAGGAGATTAAATCGGTCTCAGCCACAAAGCTGTTCCCAAAACCTGATTCTCAGCAGTTTTCCTTTCCCCATACCACCCTGCCCTGAGAGCATCTTGTTAGAGCACAGCCTTCAGCCAGGACTTGGGAGACTCTGGGGCTGAGGGTGGGATCGCCTTGCAGAGATGCTTGGAGGCTAAATGCCACTGCACCCCCAGGGCTGCACAGGGAGGGCCTCACTTGGAGGATGCTGGTATAAATCCAGAGCAGTGCTTGCTCATTGGGAGCAGCGTGGCCACATCAAGGTCTGGCTCTCCAGGCAGGGGATGATCTCTTCAACCCCTTCTGCCTACATCAGTATGGGATAGACCCACAGCCAAGCAGCTAGAGCTGCATTCCTGCACCTCAGAGCCCAAACCAAACTGAAAAGTCACAGCTCAGCCTCCAGGCAGGTCTTGGTAAATCCACCACAACTGAAATAAACCCCATTGATTTGGTGCAAACTTGAAGTATCTGTGCCAATTTCAGTGGAGCCAGCCCAGATTCACAGGGGCCATACAAAGTACAGCCCTGCCAGGAAAATATAGGCTGCACCTGGCTGGGCTCTGCTCCACTCCACCAGCACAGGTGAGGGAGAACTCTCCTCTGAAAGCCTTTGCAAAGAGCGTGACTCCAACAGTCATTCTCTTAATGATCACCAGGCCATGACTCCCACCAAGGCCTCGAGCCCTCCACTCCCTGACCCCAGCCCCCAGGGTGTTCCCCAGCAGTAACAGTGGTGGTTCAGCCACCCACAGGCATGGAAAGCACTTTTCAGTCCTGCTGCAAGATCCATCAGCTCCCCTTCTCCCCCCAGGTACCAATTATTACCATCTAAACAACTGCCAAAAGCAAGAGACTCACCTTACCTCCTGGTTGCGATGGGAGCCTGCCCAAGATAGGCTCATTTTCCAAAAAAGGATTGGCTCAATGGTGCCTTGGTTTCTGAATCTGCTTTACTGCCTCCTTCCAAGCACACCACTGCCAAGCACCCCAGCTGCAGAACCGTGCTGCTGTGTGGCCATCTTCTCACTCCCCTTCTGCTCTAGCACTTGAGGAAAAAACCCCACACTGCATCCCAAGCATCAGGCAGCTTCTTGGTCTGAAGTCAGGGAAACAGATTGCCTTTTACGAGCAGCAAAACCCTCCTGTTTGTAAGGGTCTGTCATAACCCTCCCTGTGCTTGTGCTTTATGTATGCAGAATGCAGAGTCCTTGAGACCCAAGAGGACAGCTAGAAACAGGACACCCTTCTGACCCACACAAGCTGAAAGCGCAGGTTGGGCTCCATTTGCTTTTTGCCACGTTTTTTGTATCACAACAGAGATAGAACAGCAAACTTCAGGAGGCATCTCCTTGCCACTGTCCATTTCTAGGCACAGAGAAAGTGTGTGTGTGGGGGGGAAGTCCAGGACCATCTTTAGGGTTACAGTATCTCAAGCTCATCTAAAGGCAAACTAGGATTTCATATGATGAAGCTGGGTTTCTTCTAATCTTACAGGATCCTAGCATACACAGAAGAGATCTTACAAGCTTTAAAGCAGTCTTGAGCCTTGGGGTCTCCCCTCCATGTCATAGGGCTAATTAAGAGTAAAAGGCTTTCAGTGTACAATTGTCAATGAGAACCTGAGCTTGAAACAGGGGCAACAGCATTTTGCACTGCATATGAGTGACACCGTTCTGCTACCACAACATCTGGCATTAAAAACACATTGAGGAGACAATAACAGTATGAAACGGGCTTGGCCCTGGGCTGCTGCTTTGCTTCTACACCTCCCAGCTGCAGCTGGGGAGAAGCAGGCCCCGTGGTTGGCATTTCCAAGGGGGCTGAGCTGATGAGCAGAGAAACTTCCCCTTCCCCAGGGAACGCAGCTGCCTTCTCTGTGCCTCCAGAGATGCCACAGGCTGACACAGCAGGATGCACCACTGCAGCTGCAGCCCTGCCCAGCACTCTGCACATCCCTCACCTGCTCCATCAGCACAACGTTCCCCTGACACGCGGTGCCTGGAACCCTGCACCTCCACCTAGGCAGCGCCAGAGACCACCCTGGGGCAGCACACGCTGTGCTCTGCAAACTCCATCGACATCCCTACACGCTCCTCAGCCGAAACACTGCTCAGCCCCCGCGGGGGCTGCCCGTGCCTTGCCTGTGGTCCAGCACCTCGGGGAAAAGGAGGGATTTCTGCCTTGCCACGGGGCTAGCTGGAACTCTGAGGGAGGTCCAGCTCACCCTCAGTGTGGGGGAGCACTGTGAGGAGCTGCAGTGATGCAGCTTCTCACAGGCGGATGACAGGCAGAAGACCACAGTGTGTCCTGCCCATCCAGACAGAAAGGACACCGAGCCCCCTGGCACTGCTCGGCAGCCTGCCACGAGCAGGAACACTGCAGAAATAGAAGCACACTCATCTCAGGAACCTGCTGGCATTGTCACTGACGTTAATGAAGTGTTTCAGAAAACAGAACAAATGCTTTGGCTTTCTGAGGCTGTGCCACCCCTTGTAACTTTCCACAAGAGCCACAGCGGAGCCCGGCAGCGGCAGGGCGCTGCTCTCTGTGCTGCTCGGCTCCCGGGCACACAGCCCTCCCCCAGAACCATGGTGTGGGCTCAGCTCTGCCAGGCTCCCGTGCAGGAAAGCCTGGCCAGCCCTTGGTGCCCAGGGAAGAAGAGGCTCCCAGGAGCCTGTGAAGCAAAACCTCTTAAGCATACTCCATGGAAAATAGTGCCCAGGGGCAGGTCAAAGCTCACTGTGTTCATCTTTCCTTATCTTCAAACCTTGTCTCAAGCCCCATCTGGGTTCTTTTTCATTCCCCGAGGTCCCTCCCCAGCTCCTGCCTCCTGTCCTTTACCTCTTCACACATCTCCAGCTCTGTTCACACCAGTCCTTGGTCTCCGACAAACCCTGCAATGATTTGCAGCCTGGAAGGGCCCCTAAAGTTTATTTACTGAGATGTTACACCACTTACAGCTAAGTGGAGGCACTTCAGGACTCTTTCAAATGAGAAACTACCACACAAATGCTTACTTGCTTCCTGAGAGCCTCCAGATACTCCCTGTTTCCTCTCCTGTGTGCTTCCTATCCTCTCTTCTCACCTCTCATCTCTCCTGCCCAAGCAGACCCAAAGGCCCTGCTGCAGCTGCTACCCTCTGCCTTTCCAGGCTCGCTTCTCCTGTGGCCAGATGCCTCCACAGCTACTACGAGTGGCAGTTTCTCCAAGGCTGCTCTTCTTGCTCCTTGGCAACAAACGGTTGAGAAGAGGGCAGGTGCAACTTTACTACTTCTCTCCATCTCTCGTTTGTCCCACAAGTTCATGAGGACATTCTGTAGAAATGGGAACCACTCTGTCCACAGCACCCAGGGCCCGCAGGATGTTGAATCTGTCCCTGGAAGAAGGGCTTTGAATTTCTGGGGGGCTCATGATGAGTACTGGGCTCAGGCAGGCAGCCAGCAAGTGGATGTGCACCTGACCTGCTGCTCTCTTTCCTTCCTGATCTCTGAGAGTCACAGAATCAGAGTCGTAGGGGCTGGAAGGGACCTCCAGAGCTCATCAGATCCAACCCCCTGCCAAAGCAGGGTCCTAGGACAGGTCACACAGGTAGGCATCCAAACAGGGCTGGAATCTCTCCAGAGAAGGAGACTCCACACCCCCTGGGCAGCCTGTCCCAGGGCTCCCTCACCCTCACCAGGAAGAAGTTCTTCCCCAAACTGGTGTGGAACTCCCTGTGCTCCAACTTGAAACCGTTGCCCCTTGTCCAGTCCCCACAGACACTGAAAAGGAGCTGGCCATTTCCCCCCGTGTCCCACACTTGAGATATTTATAAACATTAATAAGATCCCCTCTTAGCCTTCTTTTCTCCAGGCTGAACAGTCCCAGCTCACTCATCTTTCCTCATAGGGGAGATGCTCCACTCCTTTAATCATCTCCTCTGGACTCTCTCCAGGAGATCCCTGTCCTTTTTATCCCAGGGAGCCCAGAACTGGACACAACACTCTAGGTAGGGCCTGACCAGGGCAGAGCAGAGGGGGAGGATCCCCTCCTTCGACCCACTGGCCACACTCCTCTTGATGCCCCCCAGGATCCCCTTGGCTCTCTCAGCCACCAGGGCACACTGCTGGCTCATGGCCAACCTGTCATCAACCAGGACCCCCAGGTCCTTCTCCTCAGAGCTCCTCTCCAGCAGGTCACCCCCAGCCTGTACCGATTCCAGCAGTTATCCCTTCCCAGGTACAAGACTTGCTTTTATTATATCTCATTTGGTTTCTCACGGCCCAGCTCCCCAGCCTGTCCAGGTCACGGCCCTTAATCACACAGAGCCTCAATCCTAACCCCACTTCCCAGGTGTTCAGCTGAGGAATACACAAGTCACTCTGCGAAGGAGACGGCAGCTTGAGGCAGGCAGGAGCTCCTGCGGCCCAGCCCTGCCCGGCCCGTCGCCATGCTGCTCTGACCACCTCAGCACCAGGCGAGTCCCGCACCTGCTCAGGCAGTGCTCAGCGCTCCCTGGAGGGGCACAGCCAAGTGTCTGTCCATCTCCTCCTCTGCTCCCTGCAGCTTCTTTGCTTGCCACAATTCACTCGCATCAGCCCTGCCAGCTGTGACAGCCACTCTTTGCCCAGGACAAGGTAGCGCACCCTAAACTCCGCTTTAAACGAACATGGTTGTGGGTTTGCCTGGCAGATGGAACCGAAGGTCGCACAGACACCTCCTTTCATCTCGCAGGCCAAGTAAGGGTCTTGCGACCTACAACTTAACTTACAGTTGCAGTAGGAGCCGCACAAAAACAACGTCGTAAGCTCAGTGCCCCCTCTGCTGGCTGCTGACAAGCAGTGCATACACAGGCCCTCCCAGGCCTCTTTTTCTCTGGTTGTAGTTTCAAACTCCCCTGGGAACTACTGGGAAAAGCTAACAGTGCCCTTCAGCCAGCAGAGAGGTTACTGCAGATGCCGGCAGAGAAGGAGCAAGAATCGCGTAACACAGTCAGGGCAGAGAGCTCCTACCTGGGCGCAGGCAGTGTCGATGAGGATGCTGTTCCGGCGGGGAGCGCAACATGAAGCTTCCAGCTTCGCTGACCCCAATCCATCACAGAAATACCTTAGTGCTAAAGAGATGAGGCTGATTTGTGCACAGGGAATCAGAGAACATGATACACTAGACAAAAACTCAATACACCAGTAACGAGTATGTTCAGCTTCAGCTCAGCCACGGTAGGTTGGCATCCTCTCCGGAGCGATGTGCATGGGACGTTAAGGGGTTCACATCATCCCCCGGATCCTGCTGACACTACATCAGACTGAGTTTCAGAACAAAGCCCATCAGACTGTTTCCACACCCAAAAGGCCCCTCAGCCTAGATGCGAGATGTAGCTCTCAGCGACACCGTGGTAGAAGATACGACTCAGTGCAAGCACTCAGATGGTCTTCACTCAGGAAACACTTGTGAGGGATGTCCAGGCTGGCACAGCTTCTTTCAAAAGCAGACTGCCTACTCTGGACTCAAATCACATTGTCTCATCAGCAGAAAACACATTGTAAACCCGCTAGAGTTCAGCTCCCCAAGCCAGTCATGCAAAGCAACACCATCAGAAGATGGAAGTGTTCATGGCCTTCCACCTGTTAATCATCCCTGTGACATGCTGACCCAGGGTGAACTGCTGCCCTTCCACCAGCTTTTGTGCCAAGTCCTACCAACAGTTCTGCTTAGGCTGCCGTCACCTCTCATGAAAGCCCTTCTGAGCAGTAAGATCAGGAAACAGGAGGAGAAACGTGGGCTCAGAACTGCAGAGCCAAATAGGATTCAGGTAGGCCAGACAGACAGTAAGAAAGCACTTAACTTACTCTTCCAAATTACCAGAAACTTACTTAGATACTAGTCTTAGCTAATGTTTAATGGCACCCATTAAGGAAACCAAAGTGACTTCTGAGAAGGGGAATCTTTTAGCTGACAAGCACTTACTGAGTGAGCTTCTGAGCAGCATCTGGCAGGCACAGCAGAGCAGGGAAAACCTGGATGATGTTATTTGCTGTAACAAAGACGCTGCTTACGATCCAGAGCACAAAACACACTCTTAATAAGGGAGCCTTACTTCCATTTGTCAGGAAACTGAGCTTTGAGCTACCTCCTGCCAGGCAGAGGCAGTGCTACATGACTTGCTGTTTTTAAAATAAAGCCATGAACTCCTGAGCCATGTGCTTTGCTAGCAGACAATGACTTTTACAAAAAGCACATCTGGGGACAGAAGCAGCTCTGTGCAAAGAAAGCATTCACACCGTGCCTCTACTGAAATACATCACATCTCTGTTCAGCAACTAGTTCAGTTAACATTTTGAATGAAGCTCTTGTAATAGTTTCAAAAAAATAAAAAGGGTAGAAAATCACTGATCAAGACCAGAAAGACTTGTGCTCCTAACTCAGGTGCCACCTCTTCTCTCAAATAGAACACACAGGCTTCTTCAGTGGGTTTCTGACAAGGACCCTCATCCACTAAGAAACAATTCCAGTTTTCAAATCCACACATATCAGAATGAAAAGCCCCTTCAAGCTTTTAAGATCTATAAATAAATTCCTTCTCTGTGTTGCAGCAATCACAAAATAGTATTAATTAACAGATGGCAATGGTAAAGACTGCAATGGTGATCACTGTGTACCAAGTCGCATTGCTTGTGCACTTGTTAGTCTCAGTGATAATCATGTATGAAAGGGGGAAAGAAACTATCCAGTGTGACCTACTAAACAGTATGCCAGTTCTCAAAACACTTCTTGCTGCTGGTCCAAATGACAGCACTGATTGCTTCCAGGCTGGCAGAAACAATCAACCACTTCATTCTGCTGAGCAAACATATTATCAATGCCAGAGCACAAACTAAGACAGTGTTTAGTGCAGAGGCAACTGAGGAACAAACATGAGCATTGCATGGAAGGGTAATTTAGATAGGTGAGAAAGTGTGTGTGTGTGTGCTGGTTGTAGAGGTATTTGTATTCAACAGGTGATGAAGCTTCCACAATTGCCTCAGAATCACAGAATCATTGTGTTGGAAAAGACCTTTAAGATCATCGAGTCCAACCATACCTGTCTGCTACTAAAACATATCCCTAAGCACCTCGTCTACCCATCTTTTAAATACATCCCGGGATATTGACTCAAGCCCCTCCCTGAGTAGCCTGTTCCAGTGCCCAGTAGACCTTTCGGTGCTAATGTCTGATCTGACCCTGCCCTGGCACAGTTTGAGGCCATTTCCCCTCATCCTGTCACCCATCACTTGGGCAAAGAGACCAACACTCTCCTCTCTGCAGCTTCCTTTCAGGTAGCTGTAGGTGAGAAGGTCTCCCCTCAGCCCCCTCTTCTCCAGACTGAACACCCCCAGCTCCCTCAGCCGCTCCTCATAAGATTTGTTCTCCAGCCCCTTGATCAGCTTCCTTGCCCTTCTCTGGACAAGAGGAGCTGAGAGCTTTAAGAGATGTTAATGTCAAACTTGGATGAAGAAGATTTTTCAGTTCCACTAACGATTCCAAAAGGAAAGCTTGACTGACTGTGTCCCCTAGTCTGTCAGTGCACAAGTAGCTCCAACTTTGTTCATCATCCGTTGCAGCCAGGCCTGCGGAGGGAGTTGTGGGTTCTCCTGGCAGAAACAGCATCTAAGGCCTCCTTGGACAAACATCATCCTGACAGGGGTCAGACAGGGCTAATCACAGAGTGTCTCAAGTTGGAAGGGACCCATAACGGTCATCAAGTCCAACTCCTTGCTTTAGGGGAAGGACCAGGCCAGGTCAGCTCATACCTCCTTTTCAAAACAGGCCACAAATCCCCAAACAAACAAGCAGCACCTCAGTTTTTGCCTATTTTTTATTTGATTGCAATGAAAACTGTTGTGGCAATACTGTAAAATGTGTCTATGGGCTGCTTTCTCATAAACATCAGCAGCTGTCCAGTTTACAAGTTGATGGACATGAGGAGAAAGTACATTTCAGACCTCTTTTGTAGAGCTCAGTAACGAGGATTTCACAGAATCACAGAATCTTAGGGGTTGGAAGGGACCTCAAGAGATCATCGGGTCCAACCCCCCTGCCAAAGCAGGCTCCCTATCTCATATTACACAGATAGGCATCCAGACGAGACTTGAATATCTCCAGAGAAGGAGACTCAACCACCTCCCTGGGCAGCCTATTCCACTGCTCCGTCACCCTCACTGTGAAAAAGTTCTTCCGCATGTTGGTGCGGAACTTCCTATGCTCCAGCTTACAGCCATTGCCCCTAGTCCTGTCCCCACAGACCATTGAAAAGGGGCTGGCCAAATCCCCCTGCGTCCCAAGTCTAAGATATTTATAAACACTAATTAGGTCTCCCCTAAGCCTTCTTTTCTCCAGGCTGAACAGACCCAGCTTACTCAGCCTTTCCTCATATGGGAGATGTTCCAGGCCCCTAATCATCTTCATGGCCCTTCTCTGGACTCTCTCCAGGAGATCCCTGTCTTTTTTATACCATGGAGCCCAGAACTGGACACAGTACTCCAGGTGGGGCCTGACCAACGCAGAGTAGAGGGGGAGGATCACTTCCTTCGACCTGCTGGACATACTCTTCCTGATGCATCCCAGGATCCCATTGGCTCTCTTCGCCACCAGTGCGCACTGCTGGCTCATAGCCAACCTGTCATCATATTGTGCCATTCTGAAAATACAAAAGTTCAAACCCCTCCAACTCAAAGCTTGCCACAGCACAGCCACCAAGGACAGTCTGCCTTCATAAAAAGTACGGAGCGCTCTTTTGTTCTGTGTCTGGACAGAAGAAAAGTATTCCAGCCAGCAAGGAAAAACCAGGAAAAAAGCAGAAGCAAAACAACAGATACCAAATCTACTAACAACACACTGTCATTCAAAATCACAGGATCGGGGTTTCTCAGGCTCTGACTGGTGGTTGCTCCTAAACACTCAGGGTTACTAAAAATGTCACTGTCTGCTTAGAAAAAGCCAGTGACATTGCAGACTAAGAATTGTTTTCTGTCAGCTCTGAAGTAATGATTTGGGTTACAAACCAACTAGATCTCAAAGTCACCACCTCATTAAAATAATCCTTCCATTTCAGAAACACTTCTCATTGCAGATGGAGTTAATATTTGCTGTCCCTGCAGCTCTGCTGGACACAGCTCTGACACGCTACATGACATCTATGCTAGAGCACTCAGCAGCAGGGGACAAATACAGACCCAGCCACTTTCCACCACTCAACAGCTGAGGTGACGTGGAGCCGCCTCTATCCATCTCGTGCTTCAAGAAAATGCCATTTATCAAATGGATAGCTTATTGATTGGTTGGCAGCATCGCTCCCACAACGCCCGCATGCAGCTGTTACCCACACAGGGCAAGTCACAGGAACTACCTCTACACTCACATGACTGTACAAATGTGGCTCCTGACCACGTTACCTGCAAGAGCAGAGGAACAACAGGTAAAAGCAGGACTGCACTGTGTGTCATGGCCATGGTTTTGTAGAGACCTTACCAATCTATGACTAATTTTTCTGCTGTGGGGCAGTTAACAACAAGCATTTTACATTCAGTGCATCCCATTACAAAGTATTTATTCAACTTAAAAGATCCAGAAACAGGCAGTAGACAAAAGCTCCATGAAAGCACAGAGACTGTTCAGTGCCATTCAGTCACCAAGTGCAGCAGCACTTGATCTCACCTGTACCTGAAATACTTTGCCAGGCACAGCTTCCAGTGAGTCTCCTGTGGCAGGACAGCGGGCCCTGGGCAACTGAGGCAGAGATGCAAAAGCCAGCACACTGCCCCCTCTCACCAGCTGCAGGGGCAGAGCTTTCACTCCTCTGGCCACAGAATGGCCACGTACCCTTTGTACCTGAGGTGTCCAGTCTGAACCATCCGATAGCCAGGTGCATCTGGGAGTCCAGTAACAACTCTGCTGAGATCTGGGTACTGCTGTCATTCCCTGCAATCCCACAGGAGAGAAAGTGCTCAGTGTCACTGCCAGCTGGTACTCTGCAAGGCTTCCCTTCTACACATGCTTAGAAACACCCTTAAGATGTCTAATAACTGTTTCAAACCATCCTGATGACTGGGGGATCTACATCCTACAGCAATAACCATCTGTCTTCTGCCTGCACTTCAGTGGGACTTCAGATAATCTGGTCTTAAGGGCATCTACATGGGATGAAACTACTGTGCTGTTCAGCAAGTTCCAACTGCCTGGTATGACATCTACTAGGATTATTTAGCTGGGATCATTTACATGGATCAGAAGGAAGGAAACTCAGTTCGTTTGCTCTGTCCCTTCTATTACCCAAATTTAGCATTCAGAAGAATTTCTTATGGGAAAACAGATCACTTGGAGGTTCATAATGGGAGAGTTTCCATACACAGTGCTGCTTCTGATCCAGTCTAGACTCTTTGTAGCCTCCTCTGTAAAACACACTGAAGAGCTTAACACCCATCACAGAGATGCATCCATTGCAAAAGCCACTTGCATCAAACAAGAACTCTCTCCACCCCATGCACCCCTCAAGGACTGAAAGGGAGAGATACAAAAGGATGAGGCCACACAAGACCCGTCCCACCAATTCAATCGCTACATGAGTTAGGAAAGGTATTTTTCTTCAGGGCATCTACACTGTATACAAGTGTCAGCAAAAAAACACATTCCTGCCTCACAAAGAGTACATGTTCCATCTCAATGTATAAGAAATGGAAAAAATTCTGTGTGGTTTGTACCACTTTTTTTCCCCACATCACTGGGGGGTCTCCAAAGAACAGGGAACCTGGAAACAGCAGTTCCCAGAAGGCTGGAATGGGAAGGGCAAGATGAAATACAAAGTTTTTGTGGGTTTTTTTTTGCCCCAAATAGATTCAGTATTGTAAAATATCAATTTGGAAGATAAAGAATAACAAATATTAATTACCCATTCAGAAAATCCTTTCATACCCTTTAGCTACCCAGAAACACTTCAACTGCAAATCCTCAGGATTGATAAGCTGTACATCTATCCAGTGACGTGATGCAATCTGGTTTTATACTCTGGCCATCTGCCTTTAAAACTTGCACTAGTCTCATCTGAAGATGTTACAGATAAGAATTCCCATTAATGGACAGGGAGACTGTCCTTCCCCAAAACTGACTAATCTTTCTCTTGTGTGACACACAGGCTGTAAATCTCTTGGTATCCCCCACTGCACCTGCATGTTCTTCAGGGTTTTAACCATCCGTATCCGTGAACTTTCTTTTCCCGTAACTCTGGACCAGACTGGAAGCTGTGATTTGAGAAGCCTGTCCCTTTTCCCAGCACTGGAAGTCATTCAGCCCCTTCTGGCCAGCTCGGAATAAGGCTCGCTCCAATTCATCCAGCCGAGCCACCAGCGCCGACGTGTCTTCGTTGTAGGCGTTCTGAGAGGAGTCCATGATACCACGGAAACGGCTGATAAACGTCTGAAGAAGGTAAGCAAAGTTACTGACAGATACCAGACACAGCAGCTTCTTCAGTTCCAATGCTAGAGGCCCAAGCTTTCAACATTAAAAAGGCAGAGGTGCAGGTTCTAGCTCACAACTAGTCAAGGGTCTGCAAACAGCGTAGCACCCACTAACCTTGGGTACAAAGACCTATTGCACCTGTTAGCCTTGGATACAAAGACAAACCACGTTCTGCCTCAGCTGAGAGAGCAAGTGCCTGATACACTGGATGGGAAGCAAGCATAGAATTGGCTTTTGGCCTCTTCTAAAGACCAGTCTGAGCAAAGCAGAGGGTGTAATACAGTTACCATCTGTTCTCACTTCACAAGCAGTCGTGGCTTTCCAGTGCGTGGAATGACTCTCATGCCACAGCACCTGCTACAGGACAGCACCAGCTACAACTTCGAAGAGGCCTGGAAGTTAAACTAAACCCCCACTGAAAAACATTCAGTATGCTGAACAAAAAAAGCCCAAAACCCCCAGACAGACAACTAATAAACAGCATTTTAGAGAGCTATGCAACAAGACATGTTTTTTATTTTCCTCCTTATCTTTGCTTTTGGGAATAATAATAAAAAAAAGCTGTCAAAACTCTTCTCAAAATTCTTTTGAGAGCTGTGCTGTTATTTCAGAAGCTGATTTTAGAATAATCAGAATTGTAAACTTTACATACTTACTTATAGAATATGTATGATGAATTCGTAACTCTCATTTTGACTTTGTAACCAAATAACATCACATTTACAGTTGCAGAATATTTGGGAGAGGGGCATTTTTTTGTGTTTTATTTCTTAAACCAGCACTAGTCCCTTCTTGTTTGCTTTTAATAAGGAGAAAGCGTAGCTTGCATGCTTGGATTTTTCTGTCAACAAATGACGTGTGCTAATGTGGCTTTTTCCTGAGATGTCTAGCAAAAAGACAAGGAAAGATGTGGTCACCTCCAAGCTTTTAGTGCACAACCCCAAGAAGACAGCAATGCTTTAAAGCCTCACTGCATCAGCCTCTGCTTAAGGAACAAAGGAAAAAAAAAAACAAGAAAGGGAAAAAGCCAGTAACAGTCACTCCAGACTACCTGGAGAACTGGTTGGAGAAATCTCTGAGCTGTCAGTGGTTATCTTTAAAAGCTCAAGGAACACACAAGTCCAGAAACAGACAAAGATGGGACCTGTCTTTTTGTGGTAGTTAAACCCTGGCTGGCAGTCAGACACCCACCAAAGCTGCTCCATCACTCTCCTTTTCAGCTGGACAGGGGAGACATTGAGAGACATTGAGAGGCTGAGGAGTGGAGCTCAGGCCAGGGAGAGATCATCCTGTAATAAGTGTCACGGGCAGAACAGACTCAGCACAGAATAAAGGAAGGAAAACTCTCCAATTGATGGCCCTGCCCTGCACCCCCAGGGACACCAGAGTCGGGGGATGAGAAGTGTGGCCAGAGCTTAAAGCACCTTCCTCCCACCCCCCTTCTCAGCAGACTGCACTTTAGGCAGGATTTCGCTCCCTTCTCCCCACATTGTGGCACAGGGAGGGGCAGGGATTGGGGATTCGGTCAGTTCCTCACCAGATGTTCTCCTTCTCAGCTTCCTCACACCCTTCCCCTGTTTCAGCATGGGGTACCACACTGGAAAGCACAACCCACTGAGAGATACCAAATGAATTGTGACTGCTGCAGGAAGGAAGAGAATAACCTGCCCTCAGTATTTACCTTGCTGGAGACAGAGAACAGAGCTTGTGAGGCAGCAAAGGAGCATTAGATTAGGCATTAAAGGGACCCTTCTAATGTCAGTATGGCGAAGCACTGCAACGGATTGCCCAGAGCAGCAGGAAGCCTCATCATTACAGAGCTCTAAACACCAGGTAGAAAAATAAAAATAATAGAGGGTGAATTAATTCCACTCAGCAGCAAGGGCATGATTAAATAATCCTATGTTTCCTCTAGTCCTGTTTTACAGGATTTTATGAAATACCATATTCACAGTGTGGAAACTCCAGACTAAAATTACACTCCTGGATGCTGACCTGAGGCTTCCATCACCAGACTGTGCAGCTGTCAACAGGGTCACCCCATACCTTGAGCCAGAAATCCATTTCCAATCAAAAAGTCATTTGGATTAAACCAGGATATTTCTCTGGAAGACTACTGAACAGCTGCAAACAAGAGGAAGATGGAAAAACATAAACCCACATTTCCAGCTGTGGCTCAGATACTTGTCTGCAGGATAGTCTGAGCTATCTCAGGATTCTCTGGGTTGTCAAAATTCAGAAGCTGGGAGCCAAATCCATAGTAGTAGGGCCCCATTTTATGCAGATCAACCACATTGGCATCAGCGCTGAACACTGTCCTCCAGGCTTCCTTGTAAATCTTTGGCAGTTCCACAAAAATGATTCTCCTTTTGCTGTCATGCAGCCCTTTAGCAAGCCACAGAGGTATTTCCAGCTTCGATCCCTGCATGAACAATACATACCAAAAGTTGCCCTTGCCATGAAACTACACATAAAGCAACTCCAGAGCAGGCAGTGAACTTAATTAATAAAGATCTAGCATTACAAAACATCAATTCTGCTTCCAGAACAGCCTATTGTAATTGCAACATAAACCAGACACACTTCAGATGCGCTGTGACTGTACACTTCTGAAAGTGGATTTTTTAATTGATGTTGCATCACCAGATCATTAAACACCAGAGAAAAATAAAAATATGCCAAATGCACGCAGTGAAAATAATACCACCTTTTAAAAAAGCAGCTAGAAGCATGCATTTCATAGAATCCTAGAACCTCCCAAGGTGGAAGGGACCCATAAGGACCATCGAGTCCAGCTCCTGGCTCCACACAGGACCAGCCCAAAGCATGTGACTGAGGGCACCACCCAGATGCTTCCTGCCCAGAGCTCTGACCCCTTCCCTGGGGAGCCTGTGCCAGCACCCGACTCCCCTCTCAGCACAGAACCTCTTCATGACACCCAGCCTAAACCTCCCCTGGCCCAGCTTCACGCTGTTCTCTCGGGTTCTGTCCCTGGTCCCCAAAGAGAGGAGAGAGATCAGTGCTGCCCCTTCGCTCCCCTGGCAGGAAGCCACAGACCCCATCAGGTCTCCCCTCAGCCTCCTCTTCTCCAGGCTGGACAAACCCAGGGACTCCAGCCTCTCCTTCCCCTCCAGACCCTGCCCCATGCTCGCTGCCTCCTCTGGACACTCTCCAATAGATTTATGTCCCTCTTGTCCTGTGGTGCCCAAACCTGCCCCCAGGACTGGAGGTGAGGCCGCCCCAGCGCAGGGCTGAGCGGGACAATCCCCCCCTGTCCTGGCTGGCCGTGCCGGGCTGGATGCACCCCACGATGGGGTTGGCCTCCTGCCTGCCTGGGCACGCTGCTGGCTCGTGGGGAACTCGCTCTCCACCCCCAAACCTCTCTCACACGGCCTCCAGCGCCTGATCCCCCAGGCTGGATGCGCAGCCAGGGTCGCCCCTTCCCAGGGGCAGGACCCAGCACTCACCCTCATTAAACTTCGTGCTGCTGGTGCCTGTCCAGCTCTCCGGCCTGTCCGGGCCTCTCTGCGAGGCTTCCCCACCCTCAGCGGGGTCGGCAGCCCCTCCCAACTCGGTGCCATCTGCAGATTCCCTTGAGACACCCTCTAGTCCTGAGCCCAGGCCCGTTATGGAAACGTTACAAAGCACCAGCCTGAACTGGAGCCCTGGGAACCCACCAGTGACCGGCCGCCAGCCAGAGGGAGCCCCATTCACCACCCCACTGATTAACCCATCTCCTGGCAGCGGCCCCAGACCCGGCGGGGCAGGCGGAGCCCTCACGGGAACCAGGGCCCCGTCCCGCACGGCGGCCGCTGGGAGCTGTAGTCCCGCCTCCCCCCGGCCCTCACCTCAGGGATCGCGTCGCCGCTGCCCGCCCCCTGGCCCAGCGCGAAGGCCAGGCGCGGCAGAGTGCTCTCCGCCCGGCCCGGCAGCTTCTCCTGCGACATCAGGATGTCGTCCAGCGACAGGAAGTTCTCCTCCAGGCCCAGCCCGGGGCCCACCGGGAAATACGCCTCGGACATGGCCGAGCGAGCGGCCCCGCCGAACTCCCGCGCGGCCCCGAAACCCCTCCGCCCGCGCCGGGCAGCGCGTGGCCGCGCATGCGCTGTGGCGCCATCCGGTCCCACCCCTGACCCGGCGGAAGTTGCGGCGGGGGTCAGCCTGGCCGCGGGGGTCAGCCTGGCCGCGGCGGGTTTTCCCTGCCCCTGCCCGCCCCAGGAGGGCCGCGGCCGCGCAGACGCCGCTGCCTGGAGGCCCCAGAGCGCGGGCAGGCGCTGTGCCGGGGCGGGGGCCGGGGCAGACCTCGGGCTTGCGCTGCGAGCTCGCGGAGCCCCGGGCTGGGCGCTGCCGTTGTCCCGCCCGTGCCGGCCCGGCCTCCTTTCGCCACCGCCGGCAGCCTGTATAGGGACAGGCGGCCGTGCGCCCGCCTCCAGGGCGGGCCTTGGGCAGCCCCTCGCGGCTGGCCCACCTCCGGCACGCCTGGCCTCAGGCAGAGCGGTGAGCGGGCACCTCGGACACACGCACCGCGCCGCCTCGCTGCTGCCCTGTCCCCGGCAGGACCCCGACAGGGAGCGGCCCCAGCGACCCGCCGCAGCATCCCACCCTTCAGACGGGGGGGGCTTGCCCTGCAGTCCTCAGATGCACTCACCTGAACCCTCCGATTAGCTGTGTGAGAAGCCCGGGGAATGCTACTTGCAGAGTTCGTTAGTTATCCGGGTGTTTCTTCTTGGCCATTGAGGACACGGGTCACCTCTCAGAGGAGAAGCTCAGGCTGAGGGATGTGGCTGCGATGAGAGGTTGGCTCCTGTGGTGGTTTACCCCAGCCGGCAGCTCAAGCAGCCGCGCAGCCGTTCACCCGCATCCCCGCTGTGGGGCTGGGGAGGGCAAGGTAAAGCTGTAGGTCAGGAAGAAGACAGTTAAACAGGAAAGTGATAATATTATAAATACAGACCATGACAGTGTATGGTATGGACTGTCCCTTTGGGCAGTCTGTCCCAGCCGTGTCCCCTCACAGCTTGTTGTCATCCCCCCTCTCTCTTCTCCTCGGCAGGGCAGCATGAGGAGATGAAAAGGCCTTGACTGCTTGGCAAAAGCTAAAAACATCCTTTATCAATGTTATTCTCACCCTAAAAGCAAACCACAGCACTGCACCAGCTGCTGGAAAGAAAATTTACCTCTGCTGAAACCTGGACACGGAATCACAGAGCGGTAGGGCTTGGAAGGGACACCCCCCCCACCCCCCCCAAATCATCTAGTTAAATCTCCACCCCTGCTAAAGCACTTAAAGCAAGTTGCACAAGATCAAGTCATGGGGGTGTGTGGGGGGGTTAAATCTGTCCAGAGAAGACTCCCAGCCTATCTTGGCAGTCTGTCCCAGCACTCTGTCTCCCTCACACTAAAGTCTTTTTCTCACGTTCAGCTGGAACTTCTGTGTTAACTGTTTGTGCCCATCCCAAAGTAACATATTTTAGTGCTATAAAATAACTACTGGAGTCATATTTTGATGGCAGAATCAAATAACCTTGTGTTAAATTCTGGGACTGATTGTGTAAGTGTAAAGACTGGGGTTCCCCCCATTTTTATCTGAATTTCACTTCATATTAGAGCCTGACCTTGGGCACTTTTTTCCCTCACTGCCACATCCATTAGGTACCACTACAGAATAAGCTATAAAAATCCATCCAGCAAAGAAATGTCAGGGGTTTGTGAACCATGCTGGGTTTGCAAAGATCTAAATGCCAGTCATTTGTTCAACAAGTAGCAGAAATAGAGACCCAGGAGCAGCAGAAAATGCATGCACATGTGTTTGTCACTGTGACATCCACACACTGCTGATTTTAGACTGTCCCCTTTTCTCATTAGCCAGGTACATTAAATCCTAACAACACCTGTAAGGGAGATGTGTGCTCCTCAAAAGAGATTTAATGTAAAAGGTTATTTCTTGTAAGGAGCTGAATTTTTATCTATGTTAGAGAAAACAGGCATTGTATTAGAGTTTACAGTGTTAACTATTGTCCTGTGTTGTTTTTCTGGGTTTTTTTTTAATGGAAGCTGAAGTCTTTGTCTGTAGAAAAACCCTTCAGTCCCTGCACACAGAGCAATTTTCAAAAGCTTTTTCTAAAGGGCAGTTCTGATAAAGTTATAATTTGCTGAATTGAATTGGTGAAAATATTCCCTGCTTAGTTGGGTTTAGGAAACAAATCTCTATGCTGAATATTAAAGCTTGGACTGTAAGTGGGAGGAGAGAACTGTGCAAATGGAATATGCTCTCTTTCCTAGGGTGCAGGGGTAAGAAAAAAGAAGAGCACTGTTTCCCCCTGCCCCAAGATGCTTCAGCCTGGCACATGTGATGCTGAAAGAAGACATGGAGGTGCAGAAAGCTGAAGGTACTCTGCAGTTGAAAGAACACAAAGGGAAAGATGTTACACTCACTAAAATTGGTTGGTGAGTGTCATGTTTATGCCCCAGCTGAGAGCTGAGCACCACGCAGCCGCTCCCTCCCTCCTAAGAGGGTGTGTGTGGGGTGAACTGGGGGGAGGGAGGAAGAAGAACCTCAAAATACCCCCCCAAACCTCAGGTGTTGGAATAAAGATAGTTTACTGGGGCAGCAGAGAAAGAGAGAAAATAACAATGACAACTTTATAGCAAAATACACGAAACTGGTGATACACAATGCAGTTTCTCACAGAACCCCACAGCTCAGACCCATCCTGAAACCAGACTGTCTGCAAAACTGTGTGTCCTGGAGCTGCTTGCTCCTCCTCCAACCAGCCCCCCTTTATGCTGGGCATAACATCATAGTATAGAATAGCCCCTTTGGCCAGTTTGGGTCACCTGTCCTGGCTGTGTCCCTTCCCAGCTTCTCATTAGCAGGGCAGTATGAACTGAAAAGTCCTTGGGCAACAACTAAACCCATCCATGTGTTACCAGCACTGCTTTCAGCCTAACTCCACACACAGCATTCCACTGCTGTGAAAGGAAATGAAAAGGCAAATAGGATCCTTAAGGCTGTGTCACTTTGCTGTCTAATTAGCCACATGCAGGAGCAGTTCAAGAGGAAAATCTTTGTACCATTTCCAAGCAAATATTCAAGTCAGCTACCTTCAATCTTTTCCCAACTGATCCACAACAGATCTCTTGTTTATAGTTAGTGGCCTGTAAAGATCTATCCATAATCCTTAAAAATACATATAATGTCAGTGAGGAATCCCAGCCAGGCTCAGTTCTCATGCCCCACTTAGCAGTGTATTTTTATTTCTGTGAAGCCACCACAGCAGCCCGTGTCATCATGGGAACAAGACCAGGGACACCTTGGTTTTACTGAAACTCCAGCAAACCTCCCACTGACTTCAAATCCCAAACCAGATTTTTGCCACCAGCCTGTGATTCCCAGCTCAGATCTCATAGCAACCAGCTTTCCTCACAGCCCCATGGACTGAGGCTGGTCACTCAGAAGTGTGGTTACTTCTGACCCTCAGCTACCAAAGGAGACATGTCAGTGTGTGCTGCATCTCCTGACTGAGACCTTCCTGGCCCTACTGCCTCCCAGGGCTCGCTCACACCACCAGTAAACATGCTGGTCTTCTTGAGAGGTGGAAAAAACTAGGCACAGACATATCCTGTTAGCTGTCTCTTCTGATAGCTGTGGGCATCTACAGGGAGGCAAACCAGGGGTGCCTGAGCTTCCTGACCCAGAATATGCCCACTGTCATTACCAGCATGTCCCTGTTCACAGAGGTACTGGCTGTTCCCTCTGCTCCTTGGGGCACTTGCATCCTTTGGGGTTGGACTCAATGATCTCTTGAGGGCCCTTCCAACCCCTACAATTCTGTGATCCTTGGAGAGAGCAGTGATGGCAGATGGAGTGAAGTTCCACTGGCACACCATCCCACATTGCCCTTACAAAACACTGGTAAAAGATGCACCCCAGTCCCCCAGGATGGTGATCAGCGTGCTGTGCAGGAAACACCCCTGAAAGCCTGGCTTAGCTGCAGGGCAGGCAGGGGGGCACAGGGCAAGGGACACGGTGACCCTGGGACACAGCTCCATCAGTTCAGCTGCTCTGAGCTCCGCTCCCACAGGATTCCCCTGCCACCAGGAGCTGTCATGCTGCTCCCCTGGGACTGCCCCCACCTCTGGGCTCCAGCCTGTCCCCAGGGAAGTAAGGGAGTCCCAGGGGTGCTTGCTGCTTTGGGACCTGCTCCTCCCCAGTCCCCCCATCACTGTCCTCCTCCTTGGGCTCTTCCCATTCCAGGGCTTGAGGGAGCCCAGACAACCAGGTTGCTTCACCCCCCCACACCCCAGGGTTTAATGCCCCACATTGGGCATTCTTGTGAAGCACCAAGCTTGCTGAAAGGGTTCCTTGTGCCACAGGCCCAAGGCAAACTCGCCTTATCAGAGATGCTGTGGGGACAAACACTCCTTCTCTTGCCAGGGGAATTCTTTCCCCACAATTATCTCTGCCTGAGGACAAGCACCCACTTCATTGTGTCCCTCTGAATGGCCACATCCTGCTCAGGGACAGCGCTGGCCTGGTGAGGACAAGGGCAGTGAGGGGACACTTTGGTGACCTGTTGCAAAAACCTGGCCAGTGCAGGGCTGGTTAGGGGTCAGGGTCACTGGGACCCACCATCTGGGGGGCAGCTCTGCAGAGTAGGAGTCATATCCATCCCCACCACTGGTCCCTTCACGAACAGGTATCCCCAGTGAAACTTGGAGGAATGGGGCTGGTTGGGAGAAAATGTATTTCCCCTCAGACCGGTGGGAAGCCGTGGCTTGGGGGGACTGGAAACACTTCTGTCTCAATTACAGCCATTGTCTAATTCAGACCACTGCTTCTCTCTTCTTCCCTAGGCATTCTGGGAAGGAAGTGGAAATAAGGTCCTGGATGTACGTTGACTTGGAGGGCATCCAGTCTGAGGAATTCTAGAGCATTTCGGTCCTACCATCACTTCCTGGCACCAGGGACATTGCAGTGACTGGTGAGGTCTCAGTTTCCCTACGAGTGGGGTTGATCAAAGACAAAGGATGAGAGTTGGTTCTTTCCTGTCCTCTCCTCCAGAGGCATGAGGAGATGATCATCCCTGGGCCATTTCCCTCAAATGATCAATAAACCCCTTCAGCAAAGCCATGCTCTGCATGTGTGCGTGTGTCCATGTGTCCTCTCCTCTACCAGAGCCTGGATGCCGGGCTCTACTCTGTCTTCACCACTACCATGAAGAGAGTGGCTGAGGGAGTCCAGATACCTGTGGTGACACTGTAAAGTAGATCCCTTTGCACCCACCACGTGCCCCCAGAGAGGGGCACATTAGGGCAAGCTAACATGGGCTCCAGATGCTGGACAGACCTCTTCCTACCATGTATGGCACTTGGTGTTCATTATCTCTTGGCCATGGTTTTGCCTCTCCAGGCACACACTGAATTACCACCGACTTTTCCATTAGGAACTGTTTGCTCAGCACACTGCATGTGATGATCTGAAAGGGACTTTTCCAACCACAGTGACTGTACAAATCTCTGGTTCCATGACTTCATGTCTTCAGTGGGGCTGACTGCTGGGAATATTTCCCTGAGGGCTGGGGGGCTGTGCTTTAACTGCTGGAACATGGTGAGAAGGTCTCCCCTAAGCCTCCTTTGCTCAAAGCTGAACAAACCTAGTTCTCTCAGCCTTTCCTCATACAGCATGCTTCCCAGTCCTTGGGTCATCTTGGTGGCCCTTCTCTGAACCCTTTCCAGCCTCTCTGTCCACTGCCGCTGAATGTTTGGGGTCTGAGAGCTGAAGGCTCCTTTGTGCCACCACCACCACCAGCAGAAGGGTCTGGCATGGAAAGAAAAACCCCTGTGGGCTCTGTCTGTGTCTGACAGTGCCCAGAAGGGAGCAGGAGCTGGGGATGCTGGTGCCCGGGTGGCTCAGAGTGGTGATGTGGGTCTCATTGCGCAGGTTATTGCAGGACTGTGGGTGCCAGGGAGTGGAGAGACACTGACAGAAGAAGCTGTTTCTCTCCCCACACTCCACATGATCCAGCCAGGCAGGGCCAGGCAGCATTCCAGAAGTGGGGAATGGATCCAAAAGGTTAGGGTAAGAGTTAGGGTTAGGGCTGGGTAAAGCTTATGGTTAGGGTTTGAGTTAGGGTTAGGGGTTAGGTTTAGGGTTGGGGTTAGGGATAGGGTTAGGGTTAGTGGTTAAGCTTAGGGTAAAGGTTTGGATTAGGTGTTAGGGTTAAGTTTAGGGTTCGGTTAGGGTTAGGGTTATGGTTGGGGTTAGGGTTTAGGGCTAGGTTTAGTGGTTAGGGGTAAGGGTTAGAGTTTGGATTAGGATTATGGTAAAGGGTTAGGGTTAAGGATGGGGTATATGTTAGGGTTGTGGGCTCCCTGGGGAGGTTTCAGGCCAGGTATGTCTTTCAATCCTGGCTCCTTTGGTTTGGGACCTTTTGCTTGGTATGTTTTTAAGTGAGTGCTGCTTCGGGCAAGAAAAGCACCTAGGGAGACAGTTGGAGTGTTGCCTGTTTCCTGGCAAAGGAAATCCCTCAGACCCCGGATGACAGGGGCTGCTTATGGGCTCTCTGCAGAGGTTTCAGGCCAGGTATGTCTTTCAGTCCTGGCTCCTTTGGTTTGGGATCTGGTGCTGCACTACTTAGGGCAGAAGTGTGGCTTTCAGACGGAGGAGCCCCTTCACGCACAGACAGGTACTGAACTGGGACTAAAAGAATACACACAGCTTGTAACTTTCCTGCTCCACTGCCGCGCGTGTAGCCTTGCGTGCCGGGGCGTGGTACCGAGTGACTGATGGACCGAGGGGGTGGCTTCTAGTATCCAGCGTTCGTGCCCCTGGTGTTTCGAAGCAGCAGCTGCGCTTTGGGTCTCTTAGCCCTTTAGCTGATGCCGTGTAACAGCTCTCCCTATTTACAGTCAGTATCTTATGAAGGAAGCCTCTGTCCTATGGCCTTTCAGTGGAAGGTTTACGAAGCAGAAGACGGTGTTCCAGGCGTGCTTAGCCTCTTTCTCCAGAGGGATAAAAAAAAAGAGGCGGCTTAATTTTTGTTTGTTTTAGTGTCACTGAGTATAGTTGCTTTTAGGTCAGATTTGCTGTACAACTTTACTTTTTATTCTAGATCATCAAATAATAAGAGACTAAACAACTCTTTTCCCAGCCACCCTGACTGACCAAAAGGCAAGTGGTTATAGAAGGGGTTTTCTGTGGGTTCTGCTACCCTTTTGAGATAATTAGCTTTCCTTGCAATAGGGAGAAGAAGGGAGAAGGCAATGGGGGGTGAAAGACTAATTGAAGAGCCCTATCTTTGATCATGTTTAGTGTTAATTATGTTGTAATCTATATATGTAAGGCTGAAATTTTAAGGGAGGGTAACCTTAAACTCTGCTCCTCCATTCATTTCCAACCAAAAGCAAGCAGTTGCAGCAACCTTACCATACCTTCTCTGTTTCAGAGGTTTCAGAGGTTAGCAGAAAAGCGAGCCAGGAAGTCTCCCAGAATGTGACAGGGACTTGAGTTTCTCTTCAGCAAAAGGTGTTTCTGCATAAAGCATAAAACTAGAACTTCATCTGAAGGTGCTGATGAGGAGTGGGAAAAGTGTGCTAAGATTACAACACAGTTACCTCATGCAGTTTGTGTGTCATTAGAGAGCTCTAATCCCGAGTTTCTTGGTGTAGCATGCTAAAGGATGAAGATCCTGGTAGAGCCAGCATGCTAAGATGTGATGGTCTTGTGTGAAAACTGCTGGTATATTGCATTATGGTATGTGTTTCTGTTTTGTATGAAGCTCTTAGGGAAGTTCCATCTCCTTCATCCATTAAATAAATGGTCTTTTAGATTGCAGGGCTTTAGATTTTCTTCCCCTCCTTCTCCTTTTGCTTAATACTGTGTAGTGCTCAACAAAAAATAGCACTTCTGTGCTGCGCAGGAAAACAAATGAACCATGAGGTCAACTTCCATGTTAAATCTTATTTTTTCACCATCTTTTACATTGTCTTGGCACATACTCTGCAATATGCATCAAAAAAAGTCTCCAAAAAGGAAAGAAGGCAGAGAGAAATCCTAGGAAGGACTATGTCTTCACATTTCAAGCTCTGTTGCAGCAGGGTACTCTGTTCCACAGGTTTTATGAGTGTATGCCATCTGGAGTCCTGTGTCCAGGTCTGGGGCCCACAATAAAAGAAAGATATAGAACTGTTGGAGAGGGTTCAGAGGAGGCCACAAAGATGATTAGAGGGCTGGAGCACCTCCCCTACCAAGAGAGGCTGAGGAACTGTGCTTGTTCAGCCTGGAGAAGAGAAGGCTGCAAGGGGACCTCATTGCAGCCTTCCAGTCCCTGAAGGGAACACACAAACAGGAGCGGAATCAACTTTTTAAAAGGACAGACAATGGCAGGACAAGGGGGAATGGATTAAAAATGAAGGAAGGAAGGTTTAGATTAGATATTAGGGGGAAGTTTTTTACAGAGAGAGTGGTGAGGTGCTGGAACAGGCTGTCCAGAGAACCAGTGGATGCCCCATCCCTGGGGGTGTTCAAGGCCAGGTTGGATGGGGCCCTGGGCAATCTTGTGTAGCTCCAGGCCTGGAGGTTGGTGTCCCTGCCTGTGGCAGGGGGGGTTGGAGCTCTATGATCCTTGGGGTCCCTTCCAACCCATGCCATTCTATGATTCTGTGATTCTATGCCTGACACAACATGTAGTATCTGTGCTTTCTTTTGTGCTTGTCACAGACAGGAAGCTCTTTAAGCTCAGTCTCTCACTGTATTCATGGGCAACCCCTGCACTGCCAGGCTACGGTTTGTATTTGATGTTTATAGATCATGTGAATGAAATGGCAGAGTGAAATGGTATAAGTAGCATTTCCCTTCCAAAAGGGGCACCAGCACCTCTGGTTGTCTAAGCAGGCTACTGTCAAGGTTGTGTTATGGAGAGTTGAACTCTCTTCATTATCCTTTACAGGTCTGATATTGTACAGATGCATTTGGCAGCTTGTTCCTGGCTCCACAGCGGAGTCATCAGGCATCAGCAGGCGCTTTGCGAGAAGGATGTGCCATGGCCCTTTTAGGTGCAGTTTGGCTCGTTCCCTTTCTTTGACGCCTCCCTCAAGGGCAGAACGTGTCCCTGTTTAGAATGCTGCCAGGTTTGTGTTGGTCACAGTGCCAGTCAGCTAAGCCGTGCAGTCTGCCTGAAAACATAAAGGTATTTTCTCACAGGAGAGAATCTGTTCAGATCGATGCAGTGCCTTGTATCCACTGCCAGCTTCCTGCTGCTTTCTTGGATGCTGCTGCCCATCTCCCTTTGCTTACAGGGAGAATATTCCACTTGTCTCTGCCTCTAGCTGGGAACTAGATACACTGCTCCATTGTTTACCTCCCCTTAAAAGCTGAGAGCTGACATTTTTGTTTGAGACACTCTGTATTTTTATTCCCTGGGTTGGCAGGGCAATAGCTAATCAAATAATTATATTTAAAATTAGATTTAATAAAAAAGCATCTCTAAAACAAAAGACAAGGTGTAGTCCTGCTTCTTAGCAACAAAACTAGTCAGCAATGTGCATACAGTGTCAAGTTTCCCAAATAACTAAGGACCATTTGGACTTTCTTAATGTTCTTAACGTTTTCTGTTGATTTTTTTCTTTTCCTTTTAACATGCTCTCCTGTGTTTATAGTAGGTCTGCAAATTGAGCACCCCCTTCTGTTCCTTTTTCCGTTCTCTTCCGTGCCTCCCTCGCCCCCACGTTTGAAGTAGGTTGTCTTACCTAGAGCTGTGACAGCAGCTATTCATACTTGAAGAGCTTCTGCTAATAAGCAGCTGTTCTGTCCAAGTTTACAACATGAATAAAAATACTAATTGTGTTTTTTCAAATAATAAACTGAAGGTCCCAAACAGATAATTATGCTTGTGCTTGTAAATAATCATTACTCAGAAGCAGAAGAAATTCTGTACTTTTCCCCTGTCCTCAAGCCAAACACTGGACTGAGTGGGACCTTCTGGGTTGCTCTGTATACTCCCTTCCTGTAGCATGGCTTGTGCATATAATCTTTTTAAAAATACATTGAACTCTCTTTTAAAAGTAGTGGGGTTTTGGAGAGGAATTTTTGGTTGGTTGGTTGGTTGTTGGGGTTTTTTTTTTGCATTCGGTTGTGGTACTTTGGAAGCTGCTTTTGAACGTGTCTGGTCTTGTGGTCAGAGACCTCCTTCTAATTACCAGTCTCTGGATGTCCAGGCCTGGATAAGGAGCTCTTATACTGGGTACAGAGCCACTGTCCAGCGTTTAACCAGACTCAGCATTTCTTTCTTTCAGGGTATAATAAATGCTACGTTCACAGCTTCTAATTTGCTCTAACATTGGAACACAGATCTGTGGAATGTTGAGCCTGAGGTTTTTACAGTGAGGTGGAAGGACACAGAAGGTCAACTGTGGGCAAGAGGGATCTCCCCAGGGTATGCACCGCTAGTTCATGTATGTCACAGAGTTCCAAGACCACCAATCTAATAATTAATGAAGTAACTTCAGCATGAAGTCCTTCTTATGAGCTTATTGTGAGATACAAGACACGCTTTGTTAAAAGTCTGTGTTTGCCATGGCTATAAATAGCTTTCTTGGCAAACGTGGTAAAGGGAAATTATATGTAACCAAGGAGTAACAGCAAATAGAGTTTAAATACCTGTTTCATAACAGTGTTATTTTGGGGCTGAGATAATGGACCAGGCTGGGTACTGAGAATTAGTTTGTCTTGTGTGATACACCTTTTATTAGAAATATATTTAGCATAGTGCTTGGCACCATGCTAGGCCTAGGATTTCTTCTCAATTGATGTCTTGCAGACCTCGTAACTGTCTTTTGTTCCTTGATAACCTGAAGGTCCTTACTAAGCAATATATGACGTTAAATGTTGGCTTTGATGAAGCTGGTGACGTTGTTTTAATTGTAGAGAAAGACTTGGCCATGTTTTTCTGGGTATTCATAATTCTGGATCAGCATTTGCAGCCAGACACAAAGGTAACATTATGCCTAGTGAGACTAGAAAAGGTAATGAGGATGTTACCCAAATTGTAGCATGGCCTGGGTGTTTAAGCTAATAATCTTCTGCTAATTTGGGAGTTGATGAACCTCTTCAATGAGAACAACGGTGCTGAATTACATTTGATATGGAAAGACATCATCATCCCCCCTCGTGCTCGTCTCGTCCCTTTCGTTGCGTTGGGATCTGTTCAGGATACAGTGCCACTGCTGGATGGCAGTTCTGAGCTCCCACAGCGGTTGTTTCACAGTGTTTTCTGGAGGCTGCCCATGCAGGTGCTGTAGCATGCAGTGCTGTGGCAGCACTGCAAATTGCTTCAGTTGCTTTTACTGCATCATCCAGAATCTTAAAACTATTGAAGTCAGTTCTCACCGTAGCTGCATCTCGAGCTCCGAGTCTTTCTGCTGGGCATTTGTTGCACTGCAGCTCCCGGGCTAAATGTGGCGCGGACATCGCCGCCGCTTCACAGACCTGTTTCTGGCCTTTCTACAGGCAGTTCCGTGTCTCTGGTGTAACGCTGCGATGTCTTAGCCATCATCCTCTGTTTCGTATCATTAAGGCAGAAGGATTTAGCTCAGTTACTGGCTAATGCAGTGTTTAATGTGTGTATCTGTGAGGCAAATTCCATTTTAGCAGGGTGGAAAGCGGTCAGATATCAATATTCGGTATACTAATGACAGTATGGCATCCAGGATCACATTAAGGTCTCCACTGAGCTCATCTGGCTGACGCATCTTGTTGATGGGATTTGGAAGAGTCAAACATTTGCAGATACTAGGAGTGGTACTTCTAAGGCTTCTAGCTGCTTTGGACAGACATGCTGCCACAACTTGAGCTTTAGCACAGCTTTGCAAAAACCCTGTTGTGACAGATGTAGTGGAACAGTGAAGCTTTAGGCTTTTGCTGTAGTGTTTGTACAGGTAAAGGATATTCTGACACACCTGGCTTGCCAACTGTACTGTGGCACATGGAGTGGTTTGAAGTTGTTCTGCTGGGTTTGGCTTTGGAGAACATCAGATGTTTACTTACAAAAGGGAAGAAAGGGCTTGGCAGTGGTGAAAACTCTGTTGGTGAGTATAAGATGCTTGTGTGGGAAGTGAGGGAAGGTAAAGCATCAGCTTATGGATGTTTCCAGAGGGACAGAGTAAGTAGGTGTTGTTTTCTAGGAATTATGCAAATTACAGACAGGAAAGCAAGCTGAAAGCTAGTATGTTGATAGGGACATGGGGACATTGCCCCTTTATCTTAGGTGATTATATTAAATGCACATTTCTTTCTGTCTTACCCATGATTAATGTGCTCTTCATCCCAACCTCATCTGGTGGGTGTAAGGAGTGGTTGTTAAATGCACCACAATGTAAAAGATGAGAAAGAGATTTGCTGTTTTTCTGCCAGTCTTGAGCCCCATTCACTGATTTCGCAAATGGCTGCTTGGAGCCTTCCTTCGGTGTCAGGGAAACTGTGGGTTTAGGAGTGGAAGATAGGGAATCTGGATTAGTCAGTAACAGCAGTAGAGGGCAAGAGCATGCCATCTGAAAGGCCGTGAAAATGTGTATGAGCAACTTAAATTTGCTGCAAGGAGAATTGGTTCATCAAACTACTAAATAGTCCAAGAAAAGGGCTAGAAAAATCGCAGTTTCTGTAGCACTGAGTAGGAATTTCAGTGGGATAAGGAGGTCTGTGTTTTAATCGGTGCTTTGCCAAGAGATTCTGTATGATAGCCAAAGAGGCAGATGGCATTCCAGTTACAGTGCTGACGGACAGGCATCTGTGGGCATGAGTTCATCATTAACTACACTGCAAGCCCTGGCCCAGAGGGAGCAGGAAGGAGTTACCATTTTCCATACATGTTCTTTGTGGTTAAATGTCTGGAAGATGCCAACTGTCCCAAGAAATGATGGCATTTTATCTTGTGGTTCCATAACACTTAGTAGAGGGGAACGCAATGAGCTGCTTGAATGACAGCGTAAACTGCAACAACAGAAAAATAGATCAGGTATTGTAGGAGAGGCATGTGCTGGGAATGTGGCCCTGGAAAACAAAGTCTGCCAAAGTATAGTCCTATGGCAGCATCAGGATGCAGACAGAAATCACCTGTACAGCAGTGGAGAAAGCTGCAGAAATCCATCTCTAACATCCTGTCTCTTGAGACGGAGTGGTTCCTTTCTAAGCCAATGATAAGAAACATGTGCCTGTCCTTAATCGCTTGCGTTCGCTGACTTTCTCCTTGTGCTTGTGGGGGAAAAAATAAATTCTTGAGGTGGAGTTCCCTAACAGCTCTGATAAAGGACTCGGAGGACTGATCAGAAAGACTGAACAAGTGAAGTGGATTCTTTTCCCTTGACAGTGTTTTGTTAAATCAGTAGATTTCTTAAGGACATGGGTTTGTTTTAGTTTTAAATAAACTTTTGACAGTCCGTAGATCAAAACCTGCTGTCAGTGCAGGGATTAGATAGCTGTCGAGATGTCAAGATTACAGCTGCGACTGAGGAATTGTTCTTGTGAAGTGGCCTTAAATGCCTGCGGAAGGCAGCACGGAGTGGGTGTCCTTGTACTTAAAGTGGGGGCTTGGTGCAGCATGGGGGATTCAGGCTCGCAGCCTGCAGCGGGCACTGCGAATGCTTGTGTGAAGGTTGCACGCCTTGGAAACTGAGCGAGTTGTGCCTGTGCAGGGGGATGTCTGAGCAGTAGAGGGCAAGGTGATGTCAGTTAGAAGCAGTCTGAGGCCCAGTACTGCCTTGACTCAGCCCTCTCTCTCCCCGCAGCCTGGCAAGCTGACTGAAGCCTTCAAGTACTTCCTGCAAGGCATGGGCTACAGTGAGTGCCAGGGCTGGGCACGGGGCTGGTGCGCGTCTGCGAGTGTGCGTGTGTGTGCGTGTGTGTGCCCATGTGTATGTCTGCCAGCCCCAGAGAGGAGCCTGGCAGCCTGTTTGCTCACACTGAGGGAGGGCTGCATGCTGCCTGTGGCTTGTGTGGACAAGTGTGCAAGGTGTCTGTCTGTCTGGGGGCAACTGGACCGTACAGGCTCTGTGTGTGGCCAGGGTTTCTCTGTGTGTGTGCACACAGGCATGTGTGGGTGTGTAAAAGCAGGGATTGTGTGTGTGTGTGTGTGTGTGTGTGTGTGTGTGTGTGTGTGTGTGAGCACGTGTGCACAGATGTGCAGAGTCCCTGTGCACGAGTCCATGTGTGTGTAGGTCTGTGAGCACGGGTGTAGGTGTGCACACCCATGTGTGCATGTGTGTGAAGGGCTGTGGACAAGTGTGAGTGTTTGCAGGTACATGTGCACGTGTCTGTGTGCAGGTCTGCGTGCATATGTGCAGGTCCATGTACACGCACATGTAGGGCTGGAACAGGGCTCCTGGCCCCATGTTGTGGCCAGAATGGCTCATGATCTCTCTCTGCCCTCCCTGCCCTTTTCCTGCTCTACCCCTATCAGTCGCCCACCTGAAGGATCGGAGGCTGAGCGGAGGCACAGGTACAGCTCAGTGCTGCTTGGCCCGTGCCTGCTGCTGCATGGAGCCTGCGTGGCCTGTGCCCTCGAGCTGCCTGGGCACCTTTGGGAGCAGCCTGGGTGCAGGGCTGGCCGTTCCCAGCCAGACACCCTCTCCCTCACTCTGCTTTGCCTGAGATGGCACCCTGAGCTGGGGGCTGAGGAATGCCATTTGGAGAAGTGCCCCCCTATGTGGGTACAGGCTTGGCTGTGTTCCCAGCGTGCCCTCCTGCAGCCAGCCGGGAGCTGTCCCCGTTGGGCGTTGTGGATGGAGGAGGGTGTCACCTTCCCTGCACACCCTGGGGAGCCTGGAGAGCTCCCGTTCATGCTCCCTTCCTTGGAGCATGGCAGCCATGGTCCTCACTGTCTCATTCTCAGTGGTTGCGTGTCCGGGCAATGTGCCCGGTGTGCAGCCTGCTCCAGGGTGCCCCATCCCTGCCCCACTGTCCCTTGCCAGCCCAGAGCTGCTCATGTTGTCACAGCACCGCATGCTGCAAGCTTCTGCCCAGGGTCATTCACAGCAGGGAGCAGGATCGGTGGCTTCGCTTGTGTAGGACAATGTCAGCTCAGGTCCTTCCAGCTGTTGGAGGGAACTGAGCACCACGGCTGTCTCTCTGTGCCCATGCAGTGCCATCCGCCAGCATGACCCGCCTGGCACGCTCTCGCACAGCCTCCCTCACCAGTGCCAGCTCAGTGGATGGCACCCGCCCACGTGCCTGCACCCACTCGGAGAGCACTGAGGCCATGGGCCAGATCAACCATACCATGGAGGTATCATGCTGAGGTCCACGCCCACCGCTGACGACTCCTCCAGAGCCATCTCCCATCCATCAGTATCCTGCCAGCACCCACCCGCCCCATGGACATCCTCGACCAGGGCCCTCGCTCCTTCGGTGTTGATTTGTCTTCTTTGCCGTTGGCCTCATCCTCTTGTCCGGTACCAGAGAAGGAAATGGGCTTTGCTTCACTGCCTCCTGGCTCTGGCTCCTGGCTTCATCCAGCAGTCACGCATGGTCCTGCATTAGTCCTCATCCTCCCCAGCACGAGTCTGATCCAGGCTTGGGAGGGTGGGTGGCAGGGGCATGGAGCCAGGATGGGTGGTGAAATGGGGACAGGATGGTGGAATGGGGCAGGACAGCAGCCTCTACAGCCATGAAGAGGACACAGGAGATAGGTTGATCCTCCAAAGTCAACTGACAGCTGGCCAAACCAGAGGGAAGGCAAAGCCAGGGCACAGCACTCACTGGGAGGTCACTGGCCCCCTTGCTGGAGATGCAGATCCCATTTTTTTCCCCACTGGCTCTCCCTGGGGAGAGCTAGCATGAGCTGTTCCCGCACACCCCGGGCCTGCTGTCCCAGAACTGTCTGAGCATTATGAGAAATCGTACCCCAAACTGTCCCCCCCACCCTGGTAATGTAGCCCAAGGGCTGGTCTGAGGCAGCAGGAGAGGTCTCAGCCCTCTTCCAGAAGCCACCGGAGCAGGAATATGGGGGTCCTCCTGCCTCTGCCTGTGCCCTTGCCTGTGGTGGCACTTCCTTGGCCTCTTGTTGCAAGGACAATCACCACCTGCCATCAAAAATGCAGTGGGGAAAAAGGGACACACATGAGTGTCCCCTGGCTTGCTCAGTCCCTGCTACACTGCAGTTCCACTCTTGGGTTGAGGCCACCAGGGCTCAGCGGTCACAAGTTTTGGGCAAATCCTGGTGTCACAACCTCCCTCCTGTTTTGCCACAGCCTGCGGGTATCACCGTGATGGAGCCATAAGCAATAAGATGAGACCCTCCCTCCCTGCAATGTGGGGGAGCCTGCAGCACCTCTGCCCTGCAGTGTGCATCACTGGAAAGTGTTGGCAGTGTGGGGTGACCCATGGGGCATGGGGAGCATGCTAGTGCCTGGCTTTGCCCACAGAGCTGGCCAGACCCACCCACCCCCCCCACAGCCCCAGCACCTCTCCAGCACTCTGAGCAGGGTGTCTCTCAAGGGCTTGGCTCCCCGTGAGCTGCAGGGTCCTCTCTGGCCACTGGCCACCAGTTTCTCAGCTTGGCACAGCTCTCTGTGCCATCACATAACCCCACCATTGGCCATCCAGCCTCTGCTGCTGTCCCATGCCCACCCCAGGGATAGCCAAGCCCAGGTCCTCCAGCACCCAGGGTAAGGGAGCTCCAGCTCTGGTGATGCGTGCTCAGCTCTTTGAGGATGGTCTGTGGGAGACCCCAGTGGGCTCCTTTGTGGGACTCACCGTGGGCCACCATCTGGGCGAGCAGAACCAGCCTGCAGGGAGCAGGTGCCACCCAGCCCCTCCAAAAGCACTCATCCTTCCTCAGCAAGGAGTGCAGGGGTCCTGGGGTTCCCAGCAGGCCTACAAGGGCTTTTGGCCCTGAGACCTGTGCCCTGCCCAGCCTGTCCCTTGTTGAATGGCCACCCCAAGACACCAGTGTCCCCATTTGTCCCCCACTTTGTTCTGCTGTGTGCTTCCTTCTCGGTGTGACTCTGAAAGCTGTGTAGCTCCTGTTTACTCTAGATATCACTGCAAACTTTTGTTTTCTCAGCGTGTCCTTCCAGATGATACATATAAAAATACCTATACATAATATATATATTAAGGGTTTGTCTGCTCCTGGATCTTTTTGGTTTCATTCCCCTTGCATTGTTGTCCAAGCAGTGCCGTGTGGTTCCCCTGGAGGTGGTCTGGCCTTTGTTTCCTCACCTTAGCCTTGTTGGTCAGTTTGTTTTTCTCTGGTGGTTTGTTCTTTCGATATTGGGGTTACTTTTTAAGGTGGTTTGTTTTGTTTTGGGTTTTTTTGTTTGGTTGTGTTGGGTTTTTTTGTTTTGTTTTCCCAGTCACAGCGGAATTTAACACGTTTTCCTGTCTGAGTGCCATCTGGTTTTGTCATGGCAGCATCAAGGCTGCAGCACTCACAAGACAGCAATATGTAAACCAGATTTAACTAACCTGTTGCCGTAGAGAGGATTTACTGTGTTGGAAAAGAACCAACAAACTAATAAACATGTTAACAACCTTCTGTTCTCTCTTCAATGTGCTTCAGGGAAATTGGCCCAAGTTCATCCTGGGCCTTCTTCCAGAGATGACAAGGGGGGACACCTTGGCCACAAACCACACCAGGGACTGGACTTCACTGCCTGGAGAGGGGGACCAGGGTGGCCATCAAGGAGACCCCAGGGTGCATGTGAACAGGAGCTGTGGGTTGCTTTGTCTCCAGGTCAGCCATAGGCAGGGTGCCCTATATGCTGGGAGTGGATGGAGACTGGAAATCTCCCAGTTGTGGCCCAGCAAGATTGGATACAAGGGATGCCCATGGGGGAAGGAAAGACTCATGGGTGCACAGCTCCGGGCATGAGCAGAGCCCTTGGGAGACCCATTGTTCCTGTCCTCTTCCAGCTTGCGGGCTCCCTGTTTGACTCCCCATGGAGGTTTGAATGTCTGTGGTGGTTTAGGCCTGGCTGGAGGCCAGACGCCCACCAAAGTTGGTCTATGACCCCCCTTTGTAGTTGGACAGGGGAGAAAAATGTATATTGAGGGGTTTAGAAATCAGTGTAAGGACAGAGAGATCATCCTGTCAACAACGACACGGGCAAATCACACTCAGCACAGAGCGAAGGACAGAAAACTCTCTAATTGATTACGCTGCACTCCAGAAACAGCGAAACGGGAGTGGGGAGCGCGAGCAGATCTTAAAGCAACGCCAGCAGATCTTAAAACACTTTCCCCCCACCACTCCCTTCTTAGCAGACTTTAGTCAGGATTATGCTCCCTTCTTCCTCCCAGTGGTGGTACAGGGGTGCAGGGACTGGGAAAATGGGGTTCTCAGTCACTTCTTCATGAGCTGTTTTCCTTTTCCAGATCTTATAACACCTCTACCTCCCCTCCCACCCTTCCCTTCTTAGCAGACTTCACCCTAGTCATGATTTCACTCCCTTCTTCCCCCCAACAGCGTAGCAGGGGGAGGGGCAGGGACTGGGAGATGGAGGCTTTGGTCAGTCCCTTGCAAGTTGGTTTCCTTCTCGGCCGAGGGGCTGGGGGGGGGCATTCATTCCACACCCTCCCCCTGCTGCACCATAGGGTCTCACCCACAGCAGACAGTCCTCCATGAACTATTCCAATGTGAGTCCTTCCCCACAGGGCTTTATCTGTTCATCAGCTGCCCCGCCGTGGAGCACTGCTATGGTGGGCAGTCATAAATCCCAATGTCTCTCCAGTCCTCTGTGGGGTCACCAGCCTCCCCCCAGCAAATCTCTCTCTCGCTCATCTCTGTGTCTCTGCTTCTCTTCATGGGCTGCAAGTGCTGGCAGGGGCTTGATCCAACACGTGTTACAGCACCTTCTCTATGTCTCCACCTGCTCCATCCAGCATGGAGCCTCTCCACTGGCCACGGTCATGGGCTTCCTTCTTCTCGCACAGGACCTGAAGACAATGATGAGATGCCACATAAATGGCCAAAGACTGAAACAGAGCAAGACTATGAAGAGTGGAAAAAAGATCCTGGAACATGCTGCTAAGGCACAAGAGACAAGTAGGAGTCTCTGCAGTGCCACCTAGTAGTACAACTGCTGCTCGCTCATCATTTTAACTCTCCCTCTGCTCTAAGAAGAGTTCCCATAGCATAGGAGGGACAGCTACCTGGTAACCAGCTGGTTTTATTTATTAGCTGTTTAAGGATTTCAGAAGTTACTTGAAGTAAATTACACCGTAATTGAGGTGATTTTACAAAAGCTTGTCTGACCGTTCCCCAGGCTGGTACCTGAGCAGCTGGGGCATGACACAGAGTAGCTTCATTCTCTTGCTGCAAGAAGAATGATGTGTCAAGAGTAAAGAAACTGTAAGCTTTATGCTCTTGGGCCCCTGGCTAGGAGTAGTCTGTGAATAAAAGAGGGAGGGGACTAACGGTCCCTCATTGAACTGCAAAACCAGCAGAGGAATTAAGACTGATTTTTTAAAATTCTTTTTTTTTTTTTTTAACTTTTAGCAGTACAACACTGCTGTACAGTTACACTGTAATGTAACTACATGTCTCTTATGTCTTCTGCCCTGGATGTGCACAGAGAAGTTAACTTTTATGACCTCTCATTTCAAAACAACCCAGAAAGCCCCAAGTGTCCCTATGAACCAAAGTAAGGCATCTGACATGTGAGCATTTCAATTTGAAACGTTGTCCCTGGCTGAGCTTCTCAGCAGTACATTAAGGGCTTGCCAAATGCCTCACTGCTGTGCATGCTGCCTGCTTACCAGGGTGACACCAATGGCACCAGGATCACAGTAGTCGACACCATTACCTGCTTTAGATGCCAGTGTGTGGCGCTGGGTCTTTCTGTCACACTTACTGACTCGCAGATCGCCTGAGGTTTGGCCTTTCAGCACTTTGCAGAGCTGAAAACAAACTTCACAGGACACAGTGAAACACCCTGTAAGGCTGCAGAGGTCAGCTTCACTGGACCCCAGAGCTGTGTGATAGCTGCCAAAGGGGAAGGGACTCTATTAGGAGCAAAATAGCAATCCTGCTGGCCAGATGCACCTTCTCCTTGGAGAAGATGGAGAGGAAACACGTCCAAGACACCAGTGAGCATCCATGTGTTAGCCTCTTACAAAACCAGAAGAGAGGATAGCACCCGTTAGCTGGAAAATTAAACCTTCTGGCCATTTTCCTGTCACTTCTCCTCCCAAAACATAAAAAAGGAAATCATTTGAAGCCAACTTAATTAGCAGCAGCTAATCTCATTGCAGACACAAGTTCTGAAATGGAGCTGTAACTGTGGAGTGGACTTGAACACTAACGCTTGATGTGCAGAGAAAGTGCTGGATAATGAACCCATGCAGAGTAAGAGCTGCAACAAATGCCTGCCCTTTAAAGCCCAGTCTAATACATAGCAGAGGCTCTCAGGGTTGGAGAGGATCCAGCCTCGTACATTAGCCTTATGTTGTTAAGACCTACTCAGAGATGCTTTGAGATGGGTTGGTGCAGGGATTTAAACCAGAGCTGAGAAATAGGCTTATTCCATTTTAATGGAATCTATTAGTATTCATTCAGAAATAGGCAGACCCATTAATAAAATACCATTTAGCATGCAGAACCACTGTGGAAGGAAAACATGAACAAAAGTGGGCCTTCACAGGAGGTGAGATATTGTCAAGATTATTACACTTGATTTTAATTCTTCTTCTCCCTTTTGATTCTGGAAATGCTGTGGAAGTCTAGAATTCAGGACTATGGAAAGGGAGAAGCATAACTTAAAAGATGACTAGACTAGTGTAAGCCAGGCTTACAATCTCTTTATTAGCAGCCAACACTTTTGCTAAATCAAGGGATGTGAAAGTCCATAAAGTCAAAGACAGCTTCGCTGTGGTTTGATGCCTTTGCTGCCAAGCTAGTTAGAGTGGTACTGGATGTGACCTCTCTCCGTGTGGCAGAAGAAAGCCACCTGTTCTGGTGGCCCTGCAGGGTCCTGGCAATTCCACTGGAAGGAACAGGCAGAACTGGTCGGGTTCACAGCTGTGATGGTCCTGGGCACACAAAGAAAAAAGGACTAATGAGGTGCTGGGTGGTTAATGATGCCGTGCCGTAACTGACATCAGGCGCTGCCAGTCCTGGACACCATCTGGAAGGAGTTACTTGGTGCAGGGGCATGACACTGGGAGCATGAACACTTCTGCTGCTTTTGAGGTGTTTCACCTAGAAACACTTCACTTGCCTTGTTTCCCAGGTGGCTATCGATTAGTGGCTATCGATTAGTGGCTATCAATGAAGAAATTAGCAGGGATACACTCTGAAGGTGGAGAGACCCTGACACAGGTTGCCTAGAGAGGTAGTGGAGGCCCCATCCCTGGAAACATTCAAGGTCAGGGCAGATGAAGCTCTGAGCAACCTGATCTAGCTAAAGGTGGCCCTGCTCACTGAAGGGGGCAGATGGCCTTCGGAGGTCCCTGCGCACCCAACGCAGTCCGGGGTTCGATGGCCAAACTCTTGCATGACAGCACGGCAAGATGAAGGCAAAACGGTAAAGTGAAGTCCAGCAAGGCTCCTTCGGAATATGGTACCAAGCAGACTGCTGGCCAAGCACCATCAGATCACAGACAAGGTACAGATGTGCCTCAGGGTTTGGAAAAGCCTCTGGTTAATGGGGGGTGATCAGGAGACCACCAGCAGAAGCCATGCCCACACCCACCTTCTGTTCCTGCTGCGCAGTCCCACTGCTGCGATCTCAATCACTTTCCTGTTGACATCGAGCTCTGGCTCCTCAGATCCCTGCAACTCCGGGTTGCGCCTCTTTGCCGTGATGTAGTCGGAGTCTTCCAGGTCAAAGTGGCAGCTGGGCATGAGGCTTCTCCCCTTCACAGCCACCTCTGGGCCCTTCTGATCGGGTTTCAGGTTTGGAATCCTAGGAAGAAAGGGACTGGTGTTGGCCAGGCTAGCTGGTGGTGGCCAGGCTAACTGGTGACCTGTGTCTCCCCCTCTCTGGATCTCTCGTTCCAGATTTTGCAACCCTCCAGGAGCTTAATATTTCATACAACATCTTTTTCCCGTGTCTCCACACCTCCTTCTACCAAGGCTGGATGCTCATCTTGCTTTTCTCCTGTACATGTGCAGTTTCTCTGCCTCTCTGGGGCTGGCTGCTGCCAGATCTGCACTCCTACCCACCCCGATCCGAGGTATAACCACGACTGCAGAAGCAAGCAAAGCCTGGACGTCTCCTACCTGCAGAGCATACGGCTCTCAAAGTCCCCCATGTATGTTGGAGAGAACTTCATCTGGAAATGCTGCTCCTGGCCAGCAAGGATGGTGCCGCTGTTGGGCTCGATGGAGAACGGCAGGGAGGGGGCACGGGTGGTGTTCAAAGACCAGCTTGCGGAAGAAGAGACCCGCTCCACACTGTGGTCCAGTTGGCTCAAATGGCTGGGCTGGAGCTTCACAGAGCTACCAGAAGCGGAGGAGAGCAAATCCCCTGTGATAAGGAAAGGGTTATATAGCAGGACATCTGTCAAGGAAAAAAACCCTCCCAGCAGCTCTGCCTCCTGGTGCAGGCAGGTAGGAGTGTGCTGGGATGTACTTGGAGCATCTCCAGCCACAGGCTTTCATCAGGAGGACTCCCCCTGAAGAGCAGGGAGAGCGGCCAGTTGGCTTTTTGCTTCTAGGCTACTGCTTCCTAAATCATATTCCCAAAATGTCCCGGGGGATCCATGTGAAAGCGAGAGCTGGGGGCAACAAGCACAACGAAAAGGCCCCGAGAACTGCCTGGAGCACACCGCACCACTGAGCATCCTGCTGTAACAGCACTGGGCTGGCAGATGGGGGGTTCAATGGGACCAGGACTACCCTGGCTCCATCTCCATGGCCCGGTCGCTTGAGGCAAACCTTTCCTGCAGAGTGCTTCCTGGCCAGCATTTGTTCCCAAACCAGACCCGGCAGCCAACCGGAGAGACGTTTTGGGGTGCTCGTTTGGGTGCGGTGGCTGTGGGGGACAGCGCTGCTCCGTCCTTCACACCCTTTTCCTTCCTTCCTTCCTCCCTTCCTCCCTTCCTCCTCTCTGCCAGGCTTTCCCAACCTACGCCAGAGAGCTCAGCAGAGCCCAGCCCAGCATCAGCAGGAGCATGCCCGTGCCGGGGAAGAGCCAGCACCGGGACGCACATGGGAGGGAGATTGGCACGTTCCTGGCATCGAGGCCGGCACCGGGTTCTCGGCCAGCCGGGCTGCTCCTGCTAGGAAGCGTCAGAGCTGGCAGCTCTCCTCTCTCAGCCCAGCCTCCACACTGCTCCCAAGGAGACCGTGTGCTCTGACATCATCCCTGGGGGTAAATGAGTCACTGCCACCCCATCGAGCTCCACAGCTGCTGCGAGCAGGGTCCCTGCCTGCACCAAACACTCCCCTGCCCGAGCCAGAAGGGTTTGTTTTAGATGGTGACTTTTGGGAATTGTGCCCAGATGGTGCCAGCAGGTTGGTTAACTCACTTGTCACACCTCAGCTTTCCCAGCAAGAGGGGCCCTGACACCCCCTTCCCAGTCCAGACCCATGGCGCGGCTCCCCCTGAGCCACACTCAGCTCCCACGCAGAGCGCACGCGTCTGAGCCAGTGCCAGAGGGTCTGAAATGCGGGGAGGGGGCAAGGAGAAGGAAGATGCCGATAAAAGTGGATGACCGGATAGGGATGGAAAAGCAATTCCTGTTTGGAGGTGGTGTGTCTTCTCCCCAAGCCCTTAGCTACCCACGAGACAATCCTGGCACCCCCAGACAGCCCCTTACCATCCAGACTGGGCAGAAGCTGCTCCATGGTGCTGGTGGTACAGCTTGCTTTGCTTTCATCCTCCACAGCCTCCAGCCAGGTATATTCCAGGGCCACATTCCCTGTGTTGGACAGCTGGAAACTGAGAAGCAAGGAGGGGAAAAGGAAAAAGCCCAATAAATACCAAGTGAGTCGAGAAGTGACATGGTCTGTGGGCTCCTGGCAGCCCTTTCTTCAGGCTGAGGAGCATCTTCTTCCCCGGACAGCTCTGCCCTGTCCAGCTTGTGGCCCTGGTGTGTCCCATGAGAAAGTATTCCAAAGTTTGGAAGTCAAAGAGAAAAGGGCAGATGTGGTATCCCAGAGGCTTAATCAAAGGGGTTTCTAGGATTAAGGTCTTGGATTAAGGCTCTCAGGTCTCAGCCTGACGTTATTTTGGTTGCAAACTCATCCTGAAGCAGATGAGGACAGAAGACATGCAAGGAAAGTGAAACCACAGCTGCTCCTGGCAGAAAGGTGCAGCAGAACTGAACTTCTGGCACATCTGGGCAGGATGGCAGCCACCATCTCCTGCTTGGCTTTGTGTGCAGGTAGACGGGCTCCAGCACCCAGCCAGGGCCTGGGAAGGATGAAACCATAGAGGGTCTGTGTAAAAGGATGAAGAGCAGCTGAGACTGAACATAAACCGGGAGGAAGGACTCACGTGAACGTCCTTGTCTGGAAGAGCAGGGTCTCCTGGAACTGAATCGTGTCCATGTCCATTTTGAACTGGGCATAGTCAACGACAGCGCTGAGGCGAAGCTCCACCTCACGGCTGCTCTTCTCCAGGACAGTGTGAGCTGGTTCTGGGTCCATCTCGATCACCTCCAAGGAGAGAGGAGAATCACTGAGCAGAGCCCGGAAAGCCAGACCGAGCCAAACCAGCCCCATACAGGAACACACCATCCCCATTTCCTTCCCTGGAAAGGTGTCAAAGAAAGGTGACCTTTCTGCTGGACTATCTGTTTCTACCTCCTGATCAAAGCAATCACCACTGTGACCACAAATACACCCATGGGGACAATGAGCAGGGATCAGTCCCTGTGCTTCAACTGTATAGTGTCCGACCCTTCTGCTGGCCCTCTGTAAATGCAGCAGACCTCTAAATGGGGATTTAATTCTCCCACTGGAGCTCTGTGGGTGGAGAACCTCACGAATGAACACACATAGAAAGCACCTCTTCCTTTCCAGGGGTTTCATATAGGGCAACAGCAGGGGATTGTTGCTTCCAGATGTCTCATGTAGGGCTGGGGACTGGCATTTTGGGGTGGGCACAAAGTCACTGGGGAAGCCTCTGAGCGCTGATGCTCTGATGGGGAAGCAGTTTGGATGACAGGTTTTGCAATGGTCGAGAAACTAAGGAAGAACCATCACCCAGGAGAGGTGTGTTTGGCCACAATGAGAGCAAAAGGAGGAGCTTCTGGAGATGATGCTTCTCTGGACTCCCGCACAATGGCCACACAGTGCCTCCATAACAAGAGAGCCCCACGACACAGAGACCACAGCCAACACCTCTGGTGTCAGCGCAGAGCTCAGAGCTCACCCACACCCAGCGCTAGTGCTGCTCCCCACGTCTCACACGAGCCAGAGAGCACGGCGTTTACCTCCTCTTTGGGGAAAAGGAGAGATGTAACCACCATAACGTATAGGGTGTGACCTCCCTCGGCTCCTGGTCAACCTCACGGACGGATTAAACATCAGGAGGAGGCGGGAGCCCCTCGGCCAGCAGAGACATCACTCTGGCACCTTCAGCAGCTCTCATTACACAAGCATTCATGTTACACTGTTGCATTTGTGCTGCTTTACCTTCTTCTTGAGAGGCCACGTGGCTCCTGGGGCCTCCGGGGCATCCACCCACTTGATGGTGTGCAGGTGGTCGTCCCAGTCAGGAATGTCCTCCGGTGGCAGCTGGAAGGTGATGCTCGCCACCGTGCACTTCACAGGGTGCTTTCTGAAGGCAACTGCCGCGTCCGATTTCAAGGTTACTGTGATGTCCTTAGAGCAGCCGGCATGGAGGTGTCCCACCTAGGAAGAACCAGAGAGAAGATCCAACTCCAATCCCCAGCCAGAGCAGCACAGCCAGTGAAGGGAGCAATGTGGTGAGCAGCCGTGCCAGGAATCTCCATCTTCCTGCGCTTCTCTCCGAGGGTTGATAAAGCCCAGGAGATGCCACCTCCCGTAACACGGAGCCTTTGCTGCAGGACTGAGAGCCCGGCCCCAGCAAAGCCAGGGATGAGGGATGGCAACTCCTGCATGGAGCAAAGCTCCTCCGCGGAGTCATTTGGGATTGCTCCTACATGGCACCGACGTGGGTTCCAGCTGATAGGGGGGAGCTCCCAGGAATGTGTGGGACAGGGCCGTGCAGTGGGGAAAGGCAGAGCCACCCCAGCTCACCTTGGGGGAGAAGTGAAAGGGGGGTTCCGCCAGCCACTCAAAGCGCATTGCCTCCACCTTGCTGCGGTTGGTGATGGTGAAGGTCACGGTGTAGGGGGTCCCGATGTGACACTCCCCGAACTGGATGTGATCCACTCTGACAGCTGTTAGGAACGAGAGGAAGGGATCTCAATGTGTGGTGAGGTCCATCCACCCCTCTTACACACACAGACACACGTGTCCAGCCCCTCTCCTTGCCCCAAGCCTTCCTCCCTCTGGGAGATGCCATTCCCCACCTTACCACTCCCAGAAATCATAGAATGGTCTGGATTGGAAGGGACTCCAAGGATCACAGAGCTCCAACCCCCCTGCCACAGGTAGGGACACCAACCTCCAGGCCTGGAGCTACACAAGGTTGCCCGGGGCCCCATCCAACGTGGCCTTGAACACTTCCAGGGATGGGGCATCCACCACCTCCCTGGGCACGCTCACAGAACCCCGCGTCCAGCGGGCGACAGCACAGACCTCATTATATAGAGGCCACAAATTATCACACGTGGTTCTCTTCACCTCCACAGCACCCCACAGGCCGGCAGACCCCCTTTTCAGGATACTCAGCGGAACGCTGGTATCTCTGACCCTCCCTTGCCAGCCCACAAGCTCCTCCCCAGACAGAGGATGTCCCTTTGCCTTCCCAAGCGTGGCTGCTCTGCAGGCTATGAAAGGCAGCAGGATCCGTGTGCTAAGCCCACAGCACCCCTGCCCTGGCACAGGGTGAGCAGCACCATGCTTCCCTGTTCCTTGCTCTGGCTTGGCAGCCTCTCCTCTCTTACCCTCAATCACACCTTCCTCCAGATCATCTTTAGTGTCTTCCTCCTTGCTGTCTGCCACTAGTCCATGGATGTTATCTAGCGTGAAGTCATCCTCGTAGCCTTCACCCACCAGCTCAATGTCGGTCTCTTCATAAGGGTTGTCCACCACAGACATGTGGATCTTTGCTTCCACACGCTGGGCCAGCTTGGGTTTGAAGAGCACATCAAACTCGGCTAATTCCTTGTGATGCAGGACCAGGGAAGCGGTGTGGGGCTTCCTCTCTACACAGTGATGGAAGCCAGAGAAAAGTCATACAGCTCCGCAGAGAAAACATTTCCATGGGGTCTGAGATGCTTAAGAGGGTGAATCCAGCTGCCTCTAAGCACCGGTTCTCCCATCAGTGGTTCCAGACCCTCTTGCTACATTCATACCACCATGCACACTGCTCCTTAAGTATCTTAACCTCAGGTGAACACCCATCTCTCTCTCAGACTGCACCCAGCCAGCCCCTGCCATAGTAAAGCTGAGTTATGCAGTGGGTTTGGCTTCTGCTGGCTGGCTGCAGGCTCGAGGGCTGTCTCTGGTCAGGGTGGTAACTCCCCACTCATAGCAAAGACCTTCACACAGTCCATTCAAGTGCTGACAGCGCCCCAAAACTCAACCCACCATGTCCAGAAGAACAGAAGAACTTCCTACAATTTGCTAGGAGGAAACCTTGCAAAGAGTCCATGTGTAAAACTGGGGGTACAGAGAGCCCCAGGAGCCAAACTATCAACATCTGCCTGTGCTGGGCCAAGCCAAGAGCTGGACAGACATTTTTCCCGTGCAGACAGCCACACTTCACCGAATTTACAAATTTACCTTCTCCATGAGAGTCCTGCACGCCCGCAGCTTGGTAGATGCACTGTGTGGTGGGCTTGGCTTTCAAGGAGAAAACTCCTTCTTTGTCCAAGAGGTCTATCATCAGCTGAGGGAAAGGAACACAGAGCATGACCACACTGGTGTGGGTACAGGGCTTTCCAGCAGATCAACGCTGTCCTGCTGCTGGCTCAGCCCACTTCAAACACAGCTCAGTGCAAAGCTTCAGTACAATTGGAAACCCCAAAAGGGTTCGGAGGTGTCAGCACACCAAACAGGACAGGAAATACTACAAGTAAGGAGCAGGGTGTAATTAAACTGTAAGGAGGAACTCTTTCCCGGTAAGGGAGCCCTGGGACAGGCTGTCCAGAGAGTCTCCTTTTCTGGACACATTCAAAGTCCACCTGGATGCGTTCCTGTGGGATTTACTCTGGGTGACTCTGCTCTGGCAGGGGGTGGGACTAGATGAGCTCCTAATGCTCTGGGATTCTGTGAAACTACAACCAAGTTTAATTACAAGGCAGTGAAATGCCATCAAATGAATCTGCCGTGACCATGGCCATAGCATGTTCCATGGAGAACCAAAGCCTGAGAAGAGAGATGGGGAAATTCCAATTCTTGTGCTGCACGTAACTGCAAAGGACAGACCGGCCAGAAAGCCCCATCTCCAGGGGGAACACCCTTCCTGGGAAGGGCGAGGGGGTCACTGTCCTGCGACAAAGGGGCACTGAGCACAAGGGAAGGGTTTCCTTTGGCGTTTGCTGGGACCTCTCCTTGGTGGGATGAGACCAGAGCATTCCCCAAGCAGGCCCTCACCTGCACGGGGACGGTGCCATCATTACGAAGGACAAGAGGGAGTTTTTCTAAGTCACCCAGCAACAGCTTCTTGAAGAGGAGCAGGGGGTTCCCTCTCCTGTTGTGAAGAACCGGGCGCAGGACCGTCACGTGAGGCAGATTCCCATCTCCACTGATCTCAAAGGTCAGGCTCTGTGCTTTAGCTGCCGCAGGGCTGCAGGGGAGACAGAGGAGACATCATCACGCTTGGTACCAACCCCTTTCCCACTTCCCTGGCTGCTGCTCCCATACCCCAGGACACAGGTTCCACCTCATCCCAGTACGATAAGAGCCACTCATGAGAGCAATCTGCTCTCGAGAGCTGAAGCCCTCTGGAATAAGAGCAGTCGTTCCCCTCCATGGAATCAGGCGGTACAGCGGGTAAATAACAAGGACACAGACAAGGCACAGCAGCTCCCTGGCTGCGGTGACATGAGAGACACACAAAAGGCACCCGAGTAGTATCAAAGCAAGAAGGGAGGAGTAAATAATGTGTCAGGAAAGGATATTGCCAAGGCCACAAGAGCAGGAATTGCTCATCAGGGCAGAAATCTGAGTTAGTGTGTCCCACCTCAAGCAGCCCAAGGGCTGGAGAAGAGCAGGTCGGAGCCCCAGCACAAACACGGCCAGCACAGACCTCAACGTACCCCCAGGGAATCACAAGGGTTCTTCTCATGTTAACATAAACAAGGAGGCTCTATCTTGTCATTAGGGACCTGATGATCTCTTGAGGTCCTTTCCATACCCTACAATTCTGTGATTCTGTTACTGCTTCTTGTGTGGTCTAAAGCTAAGGACTCAAACCTGCGGCTACCAAACGACTCTGGGTTACTGGAGTTAGGTCTACGTGCTCCCAGAGGGGAGGCAGCTGTCAGAAAAGGTCACCTCTAAGATCCCCCCAGGTGAATTACCTTGCCTGGGCATCGAGGGAAGCCTCAAAAGCACACTGGTAGTTCTGCGTGGCTTGTGGAGTGAAGGTCACCGTAGCAAAGATGTGGGAGCAGCTGGGAACACTCATCCGGACAGGATCCACCTTGAATATGTTGCTCACGTAGCTGTCAAGCTTGGAGGAACCCACAGAGTGGTGTTAGGAGGAAACACCCTTCAAGGCGATGCAGCCTTACTCATCGATACATCATGGGGAACAGTCCCAGACAGGCCCCTCACTCTCCAGGGGTGACTCCAGAGCAGTGCCGACCTTGCCCAGGGAGCTGCTGTAAAGCCCAGGAGGGCAAAAGCTTGTTCTGAGCACCGAGCGGCCAGCCCAGCACATGTGGGAGGTGGGACTGTGTGGGAAACCCTCCAAATGATCTAGAACTGGCCCTTAAAGAGAAGGAAAAGACCAGGGAGCCTGAGGAAGTGATGTTCTGAAGCCCTGGTATATCAGCCCAGCAGAAGTCCACTCCCTGGCCCTGAGCGTGACCCCAAGAGATACTGAGAAGGGTTCAAGTCTCTCACCAAAGAGCCAGAGGGGTGAATCAAAACCTCGCTTGAGACAGACTGAACTCAACCCAACTGTCAACCTGCGTCTCTGCCATGTACTGCCACCTGCCCAGAGCCAGGCCAGTCTGGGCAAGAAGCTGCGATGCATCTGGAGGCCACCACACAGAAGAGAGACAGTCCCCGAGGCTCCTTGTTCTTACCTTTCCAGGGATGGGTTTGATGGAGAAGACCACATCACAGGGGACTTTGCCCACGTTGCAGATCTTGAAGCGAGCTGTGGCCTGGTGCCCAACCAGGACGTTGGTGAAGATGAATTTGTTCTCATCTCTGATGAACACACCTTTGTCTTCCATTGTCTGGAGGACGTGGCAGAGGCGGATGCTGCTGCAGATTCGGTGCTCCTCAAAGATGGACTCTATGTCATCAACCACAAATGCTACAAGAAGATCAAAGGGAGGGTGAGGACCGAGAAGCCTTCCCGCTGAATTTATCTGGACCCTGCTGGCCACTCAGAAGCTGCCCAGGTCACCGCAAAACCCAGCTGGGTTGGGTGTGAGGATGGAGCTTGGTCACCCCCAGTCTTAAAGGACATTGCTTTCCCTTCATCCTTCCACGCATCCCTCCCAGTCTCTCTGCAATGGCTGACTGGAGAACTGGAACCTCTGGGGGCTTTAAGGGGGAAATTTAGGGTCAGGGTGTGTGTCCCAGGAGTAAGTCTGGGTGCCGATGGCAGGGAAGCTGTGGGTGAGGCGTACCTGGGAGGCAGGACTCGGCAAACAGGGAGTAGGGGATGCCGGAGGGATGGTCCTTGGGGTCTCTGTTGTTGATATTGATTGACAGGCTCTCCTTGCATGTCCCCAGCAGCTTGGCGTAGCAATCCACTGTGATCATCTGCTGGCCCCCAGGAGGGATGGAGCCAAAGCCAGGGTACACCGTAAACATGCCCACAGTAAGGTGAGTCTGCAGAGAGAGTCCCGGCAGAGGCTGATGTCCAACAGCCATACCAGCAGCAAGGACCATGCTGCTGCTCCCCAGCCTCCCGCTGGCTCTGACCTCCAATCCCAGGGCAGGGACAACACCACAGCCCGCAGGGAGCCCCAGGCTGACACGAACATGCTGGGAGGAGGGGGAGGCTTGTCTCAAGCGGCACAAAGAGAGGAGCTTGGGTGTAAAGGGCAAAGGTGGGAGCTGAGCTCCTTCAGCCTCAGAAGGTCATCTCCAATCAACAGATGGGGAGTTCAAACAGGGATGTTGGGCCTCTGGGGTTTTCCCAGATGTATTTTGGCTTGTGGCTACCAAACAGCAGACCTGCTCCTCTCTCATCACCCCACAACTCCAGCTCTGAGCCAGAGCACCCTCAGCAGGACCAAGCAGCTCCTGCCTCTGCTCTGGCTGGGAGATGATGGAGCCTTGAGCTGCCAGGCACACGCAAGACCACGTCACCTCCCATGGTGATGAGACCCCAGCCCAGGCTCCAGCAGCACGTGTCAGGGAGCAGAGCCACCCACCTGTGTGAGGGGGTTGGTGTTCTTCCACAGCAAGAGCCTGTTCCGCTGAGATGTAGCAGATGTTTTCCTCCCGTTTATGTTCTCGGGAGGGCGGGCAGATTTTGGGAGTTGTGAACTGAGAGGAGAAAGCAGAAAACATCCATCATGCTGAGCTCCCCTTGCCTTTCTCCAAGGCCAAAGCCAGCCTCCCTCCCCATGGAGGAAAGTCCTCCTGCTCCCAGAAAGCTGCCCGCACCACCTTCTGCTGCAGCTGATGGACAGATCAGCTTTATCCCCCTACACACGGGGATACTGAGGCATTTTTCACACGCCGGTGATGCAGATGGACAAGAACCCAGGTTCTTCACCTTTTCCTTTGCACTGCATCCTGCTCTGGTCTGGAGATGTGGAATTTGAAGTCGAGGTCACCTTTGTTCTCCAGCATGAAGGTGCAGGTTTTCCTGGTGCCACTTGTCACAGCACCAAAGTTGAGTGAGGCGGGGTAGATGCTGTAGTGGCTGAACACGGATTTCGCCAACACCCTCACTGGGATGACGGTGATGGTCCTGCCGCCTTCAGAGCTATCAGGCTCAAACACCTGCAGCCGGAGGAGGAGTTGGTAAGCACAGTGGCAGCCAGGCTCTACCTCTGCACCAGGTCCTGCCACCAGCCATCAGCTCACCCTCCCTGTTCAAACACCTCCTCCTGAGACAGGTTTTCAGCTCTGCTTAGGAAGCATCACAAATGGCTTCTGAAAAACCTTCTTGCACACGTACAAGAGAAGATTCCCTGACTGACCTTCCTGCCAGAAGACACGCGTCCCACTTGCACTCCCGAGACACGGTGTGTTGACACTGCCCGGTCCCGGCCGCTCACCTTGCAGAGCAGGATGGGTTTGTCCTCAATATTCAGCTCCCTCTTGGGGTGGAAGAGCAATTGCACTTGCACAGGGTGCGCAGAGGCGGGCAGCACGCCCTTCTGTGGCTGGACAGTGAAGTGAGATGCCAAGTCGGCTATGTTGGCATCTGCGGTTTCCAGGCTGAAACTGGGATGGGAAGAGAAGGAACGGAGAACTCATCAGTTCAACTGTCGGTGCCACCAGCACAGACAGGACTTCACACAAGAGGGTAAGAATAAACCGGCAAGAACAAAGAAGAGACCAATAAACCAGACAGAACCCAGCTCTGCTTGGGGAGCGCCAGACCCTGAGTGCAGCCAGGAGGGCTCCAAATGCTTTCACTCCCTCCTCTGGAGAGGCTCCTAAAGAGAAATGAGCTGACCCTCAAAGGAAGAAAACGAAGCTCGGCAGCGAGCGGCTGAAATGTGAGGGTGTCTCCTTCGGCTGGGGCGTGAAGGACTGCTGGGGATGGCTGGACTCTCCATCTCAGACTGAGGAGGCCAGACGTTGTATTTACCCAAAACACAAGATAGCCAAGCGTGGGAAGAGGTTCTAGTCCCGGGTGGGAGGCACTGACAGAGGGACCCAGGCTGGAAGGATGGTGCCACCACCTACTGACAGAGGGACCCACCTGTACCCAATGTCGTACTTCCCCTTGTTCTTCAGGGTCAGCACTCGCTTCTCCTCATCCATGACTCTGAGGGTCTCAAAAACCACGCCGCCATTTACACCTGCGGAGAGGGGTAAGAAACTATCAGCGAGCTGACCCACACTTCAGCTCTGAGGTGGCACAAAACCCTGCTCAGCACGGCTCCCTTCCCAGCAGCTTTCTCCAGCTCCTTTTGCTGCCCCGTTCCTTACTCGGAGAGTATCTGCAGTGTTTAGCAGCTGAGGAGCTCAGCTTCTGTGCTTCCAAGCACGGATCAAAGAGCTCGTGTGCCATGCTGAGCCTTGGGGCATTGCCAACCTCTGTCCACATCACTGGTGTTTCAAACCAACCCTGCCCATGGTGTTACATGCTTCGAATCACAGAATCACAGAGTTGGAAGAGACCTTTAAGATCATCGAGTCCAACCCTTCCTGTCCTGTGCTAACACATATCTCTAAGCATCTCATCTACCCGTTTGTTAAATACACCCAGGGGTGGTGACTCCACCCCCTCCCTGGGCAGCCTGTTCCAGGCCCTGACAACTCTTTCAGTGAAGAACTTTTTCCTAACATCTGATCTGACCCTGCCCTGATGCAGCTCGAGGCCATTTCCCCTCATCCTGTCACCCATCGCTTGGGTGAAGAGACCAACCCCCACCTCTCTACACCCTCCTGTCAAGGTCAGTGTAGGCGGTGATAAGGTCTCCCCTCAGCCTCCTCTTCTCCAGGCTGAACCTCAGCTCCCAGCTCCCTCAGCCGCTCCTCAGGTTTACTCTCCAGCCCCTTCCCCAGCCCCGTTGCCCTTCTCTGGACAAGCTTCAGGACCTCCATGTCCTTCTTGGAGTGAGGGGCCCAAACCTGAACCCAGCCCTCAAAGTGCAGCCTCACTGACACCGAGCACAAGGGCACAATCCCTGCCCTGGACCTGCTGGCCACGCTGGGTCTGACACAAGCCAGGATGCCGTTGGCCTTCCTGGCCAAAGTTCCTCCAAAGCTGAAGTTTGGAGGCGAGAGACTCGAGGCTGTCTCAGCCTCAGCCCATGCAGGACATGTGCTTTAAGGACCCGTGCCACGCTTGCACACTATCCCATCTTGTCTTCTTGGGTTGCCTGTCTCTGAGGCAAGGCACTTGGGTTTGGGGGCATCCACTGACCTTTAGAGATGTTGATGGTCACAGCAACGTCTTGGGCCTCCGCGCAGATCTGGATGTTCTCAATCTGAACAATTCCCAGGATGTTTTCTGCATCTGAGACCTGAGCCAAGAGGGAACAAACACTGCTTCAAACGTGCTCCTAAACCCTTTTGGGAAATGATATACGAATCCCGGTCTCTGACAGCTACTGCCACCACAGCCTGCCCTGCTTGACAAGTCTCTGCAGGTCCTCAAGCTCTCCTAACACGTTCATCAACCGGGCTGACCCAGCAGGATTCTGCTGCGGTACGAAACCCTGTCCGTCAGCCCAGCTCCACGCTCTGGCAGAAGCCGCTCCAGCACCCGGGGAGGCACAAGAGGCGTGGAGGTGTCCCAGGGCGGGTGGCGTCAACAACCAACCCGCTCTTCCTGAACCACCCAGCACCCTCACTGAAATGCAGCCCCTAAACCACGGAGAACACAACCCCAGGGCAAGAGTTCAGTGTTCTACGTGAAGAGCCCCGGCCAGACTCCGAGATGGGTGCAGGGAGCACACGGACACCCGGACAATGGAGCATTCAACCACGTGCAGCGGCAAAGCGGTTGTCACACGGGCTCGGGACATGGCCTCAGCACCCAGGTGTAAGCCCTGCACCAGCTGATCATCTGGGATGACGTGGATGCTAAGGCATGCAGCCCGGGTTCCGGGGAACCCCAGCTGGAGGCAGCAGAAGTCGGGCTGGTAGCACCCCTATGTCCATCAGGCACATCTCCTCCTGCCTCCACAACATACTCGCCCGAGAAAGCTCAGCTACTATCGCCCCCTTCCAGGGGCAGCCAGCACGGCACCTCATGACGCCTCAACCCTTCTGCCCTCTCCTCAGGGAACCCCGCGAGCATTCCCCATCCCTGGGCTGGTCCCTCTGCCCGGCTCTACGCCTTCACCTCCAGTCGGAGAGTCTTCTTTATGTTGAGTGTCGTCGTGGCCTTTAAATACAGATGGACTTCTGACACAGCGCGGGGCTCAACAGTGCCCTTGTCCTGGGACACGGAGAAGTCTGTGCCGAGGTTTTCCAGCCCACTGAGCTGCCAGTTCATGGGAAGAGGGGTGCTGTTCTGCAGCACCAGGGTCCTGTGTTCCCTTCTGCAGAGACAGGAAGACACTCAGCTCAGTGGTTGTGCTAACCACGTACCATTTAGCTGTGGCTTCAGTGGCAGAATCCTGAGAAGTGAGGTCCTGGGGGCGTGAAGCTGGGCGCTACAAGCGTCTCCATGAGGTGGAGCTGTTGGACTATTCAGAACCAGCAAACAAGCTGGAAATCACAGCATGGTTTAGATTGCAAAGGGCCTTAAAGATCAACGTGCCTATGGCATGGTGTTGCTGGGGGGCTACAGCACTTGTGGTGTTACAGGATACCAATCACAGCAAGGAATGCTGAGCTGGTGACTGGGAGCTGCTGGGAAAAAGAGCCATGACTGACCTGTGCAGAAGAATCTTGCTGAAGTTGACCTGCTTGGGGCTGACCCCCAGCTCCACCTGCACCCCCTGGCAGCAGAGGTGGAAAACCACAGGCTCTGGGTTCCCCTGGATGCAGCAGATGAGGTTGTCTTCCATGAGGCCAGATGAAGTGGGGTACGCCCAAATGCTCAGCTCCTAACCCCATCCCCACAAAGAGAACCACAGGAGAGCGTTGGGTGAGCAGGAGGAACGGCTCTGGGGCTCTTCCACCAGCACTCGCACTGCCTGCCTGTCTCCTACCTGCTTCTCGTTGGGTTTCAGCTTCATGCTGCTGGGCTCCAAGAGGAACGTGTTGCCATTGATGTCGTGCTCAAAGGAGAAATGCACCTCTGCTTCCAGGGCGGTGACATTGAGGATGGTTATCTTCTCACAGTTGCCTGGACAGTGCAACGTCTTGTACCTGGGTGCACAAAAGAGGAAGAGGCTGCAGAGGAGATGCCGGAACCATCACCTGCCCCAGACATGGAGGAAAGCACCATGTCCAAGCTGAGAGGCGGGCTAAGGATCACTTTCAGGGGCACGCTATGTCCTCCATCCATCCTTGCGTTACTTTGATGTCTGCACCGTACCCGATGCCTCCAGCCTCCAGCCCAGAGGCAACCTAAGGGTGGCCACCACGTTAGAGCCAGAAACATGCCAGCAGCGACACCAACAGCTTTGTTTGGCCGACTTGATCCAGGGTGAGGATCAGGAAAACGTCATTCCCATTTTTATTGCTCTACGGGATCCACCCAGCGCACACACTGGGCAGGTCAAATCAAACCCTCCCTGAGAGCAGATTAACCAGTGGGTCACAAAGCCACTGGCAGAAGAACCACCCATGCGGCTGACCCACTGAGATAAAAGTTGGCACTTTTTTAACATGCTGAAGATGAGATGTGGAGAGTGGAAGGGGGGCAAGTCACTATCGAACTGGATGCAGCATGTGGGGGTTGGAAGATCATCTCCATCTCTCCAAGACTCACATGCCTGTTATCTGCTCAAGGTCACAAGTGTGGGGCCCTCAAGCCCTGCGTATCTCCCAGATCTCCACCTGGGTCTATCCTGAACCATGCCACTGGCTGAGGTACACAAGGCCCTGGAGATCCCATCCCATCCCATCCCATCCCATCCCATCCCATCCCATCCCATCCCATCCCATCCCATCCCATCCCATCCCATCCCATCCCATCTTGGGGTGAGGAGCACGTACCAGTCTCTTGACTTTCCACACAACAGCGGTCCAAAGTGGAATATACCCGTATCCATGACATACTGCTTGAAGATGATTTCGTCATCCGCCTTACTATTCCTCCAATGAGGAAACACCACCCTGGGGAGAGAAAAATGTGCAATGAGGAGCTGAGAGATGCTCTGAGCAGAAAACCTGGTCAGGAAGCCATAACCCTTACTAGTGGCTGAGGTACCAGTACTGGTTCCCAGTGCCAAGCATGGGAATTGACACTGGGCTGTTCAGCCACCATGTTCTGCTCAAGCCAGAAGGTCCCAGGAGTACAAGGGACAGCCACGACTCCACGTTTAGGGGGAGGGAGTGTGGGAGGCTCCCAGGGGCCAGCCTTACCGTGGGTCCTGGCTGATGGTGGGATACAGGCAGGTGCCCCTGCAGTGCAGCTGGAACAGATGGTTGGTCCCCAGCACCTCAAAATGCAGCGTCCGATCAAACTGGCCCAGCTCCGTGGAGGTGAAGAAGATCTTCAGTTTCACCTCGCCATGGGCAGGCACTATCCACCTGCAGCTGCTCAGCCTGGCAATTAGAGAGGCAATTAGAGCTTGCTAATGACAAGGAGGGGGGTGGTCGTAGACCTGCCATCCCGTGGAGGGACCGGCAACTTGGCAAGATGGCAATGAAGCAGAGGGATCACCTCGTCCCTCACAGCTAACCTGGCTGGTCTGTCTGGGGTCGGAACGATGTCCACGCTGCTCTGGCACAGCTCAGGGGTATGTGCAGGCGTTGTCGTGGCCGATCCCTGGAGATGTTTCCTGCTGCGCCCAAGGCTCCGCTTCTCCCGGCTGCCTGAGCCTTTCTCCATTTTTGACTGGGCTCTGGTGGGGGTGAGCTGCTCCTCTGGTGTCTTCTCACCAAGGGGAGAGAGAAAACAGGGTGAGAGAGAGAGAGAGAGATGTGAGCCCCCGAGACATCTCCACCCTGGAGAGACAAGCCTGTGGCTTGTTAACAACCAGGAGAGACCAGCATCTACTAGATTCATGTGTGCTGGGCACTTGGGTCTCCCTTCCTGGGCTTTGTTCTGCTCTCCTCACCCAGGACCCTCTCCTCAAATGAAGTTGAGGGCTTTAGGTGGTTTCTTTCCCCTCTTGCCTAGTTCTCCCCATCCTATTTCTCCAGCAGAGCCGTCTCTCTTGGACAGACAGAAGGGACAGACGCAGTGCCCCAACCTGTCTTCACCGCCCTTCCACAGTGACCCTTCTCCATCCCGCCTGCCCCACCACGTGCCACCCAGCTCGGTCCCCTCCCCAGCACCTTCACTGTGGGCAAGGCGAGGACATCCACGGGAGATTCGGTCTTTCTTTCTTCCACAGTGGTGTCTTCTGGCACAACAAAGGTGAAGTGCTCGAGGTCGTTGTCTGCTGCAGGGACCAGTCGCTTTCCCGGGTAATGGATGACAGAATAAAATACGGTGGGAGGAATGGGAGGCCCTGAGGGACCCACCCCCAGTTCATCCAGGATCTAAAGTGTAAGAGAAAACCCTGTTTGTAGTCCTGTCACCTTCATCCTCACGCTCCTTCCCTACAGCGCTGCCAACAGTGATGGGGGTTTATGCCCAGCGAGGTAGGCTCCAGAGCAGTGCTGGGACCTAGAGAGAAACCTCTCCTCCAAGTGACTCAGATGAAGGGAACAATGGCCATGAACTGTCCTACCCTGGGACCGTTTCTAGTGATTCCCAAGCTGGGAACCTCTCTGAACTGACAGGATGCCTCAACACACTCTTTCCACCCATCTGAGGGATGCTGAGGACCTTCCCCAGCCACGTGACCACTGTGGAGCAGCATCAGTGGCCTGGACAAGGTTCTGTGCTGTTGTCACCGGATGGGACACAACGCACCGTGGCCTGGACCATGGCAGGCTCAGCATTGGAGCCTCATAGGGCTTTACCTGCTCTGCCACTGGCAGCTTGCCACTCTCCAGGATCTTCTTAGCGCCATCTTCTGGGCTCAGCACCTGGATGTCCAAGCAGGGCACCCCAACACCCTGGCTTCTGGCAGATCCTTCTGCGCTTTCCTCTTCCGGCTCAGATAATTTGGCATTCTCGAGAGACTTCAGAGTTCCCAGCTGCTCCTTCTCTCTCTTCTTCTGGACCTTGGAGCTGGATAAACGGTGGTGCTGGTCTCTGGACTGCTCTGCCTCCTCTTGGCTTGGAGGGGACTGCAGGGTACCCTGAACCCTGTCCCAGAATGCCAAAGTGCGTGCAACATCTTTCCGCAGCGCCTCATAGATCTTAAACCTCAGGGCCAAGTTCTTCTCACTGTCACTCAAGGTCTCACTTTCAGACTGCCCCAGTTCCGTGGCCGAGGACTGCACAACCACTGCTTGGCCTTCGTCCCTCAAGGAACTCTGTTTCTTCCCTCTCTCGTCACTTGCAACAGGGTCTGGCTGCTCCTTTATAGATCCCTTCATGATGGACCCCTCGTTGCCATCTGACACGTTGCTAGTGGACCTTTTTGTGTTCTGGGCAGGAGGAGCAGAAACAAAGTAGTGAGCGGTTCAAAGGGCTGACTCAAAGGCTGGAGGAATGTGATCGCCTTTAAAACAGCCTCATCCGAGCCCCGTGCTGGGTGCTTCACAAATCCCACTTCCCAATGGCGCTGGTTCCCACTTTAGCTCAACTGAAACCAAATTCTCCAGTGGTTTGCTGGGCTCCTCAAAAAGCCAAGAATGGGAACAGCTTCCCAACCCAAACAGGGAACTGCAGGCACCTCCGTACTCCTGTGCTGTCCTCCGGGCTTGTTTCCAGCATGCTGGGAATCCCCAGGGCTGGCCGACTCTTTGGGAAGCCTGGTTGCTAATGAACACCTAAGGCCCAGCAGTACCTCCTGCCAGATGCCGCACCCCTGACAGATCACAGCTCAGGGCTGTAAGTCACGTGCAGAGGGCGAGAAACGCTGGATTACAACTTCCCAGCACTGCCCAGTGACCGTATGGAGTTACATGAAGCTGCTGTCCCAGCAGAGCAGCTCTACCCAACAAGCCCATGGGAAACCCTCCCCGGTGAAGCAGCAGCCTGCTCAAACACAGGCTGCTGTCTCCCAGCGCGGCCCCACATGTTGCCCGCAGCCAGGTTCTCGCCCCCACGTGCAGCTCCTGGCTTCTCAGGGAACAGTGCAGCTCCATGGGCAGGTCCTCGGGGTTTTATCATCCCTCTGTATAAACACAACCACCCACCTGCCTGACTCCAGGCTGGCCTTTCTTCCCACGTGTTTTCTTCTTCAGCTCTTCCTCCCTCAAGCGTTCCAGCTCCTGACGGTGCTTCTCCTCCAGCTCTCGAGCCAGCTGCTCCATTTTCCTTCAGAAAACAGAGAACATCCCCAGGAGTCACCACCAGCAACCCGGGCTCGCTGCAATTCCACGTGGTCCTGCACTTTGCTCATTGACCCTGAGGCCAAGTAGAACCCTTAGATCATCTCCATGGATTTCTCTCAACCTGGGGAGGCTGGGAGCATCCAAAGTGAGGCGAGCTGGGAGGGGACCTTTGGGGCCAGCTGAATCTAAGCCTTGCTCTCAGAAGATATCAGTCGTGCAGCTTCTCTGGTGAGGTCCACCCGGACGCCTCCAGCACGCTGCCCAAGAAGACCGACCCACCATGTCTCCCTGCACCAACTTCCCAGTGCAAACCAGCTCACAAATCACCAACACCCACTTATCCCTGCACCAGTTCTTGGCTCCCCCAGCCCCCCTTCCCAGGCACAGTCTGCTCCTTCATTATCAGGAAGGAAAGGCTGTGGTAACCCCCCTTCTGCAAAACAGGCTCTGAACAAACAGATTCCCTGCCAGAACACACAACAACCATGGGAAACTCATGCTGTCCATCCTGGGAGTCACAATTCAAAGCATCCCTGGTGACCTCCCATGGAAACAAACCCTCAGCTGGGGCTGAGCCACATGCCTGCTTTCAGCAGGTCCCTCTCCCAGCTGCACACACATCCCATGAGCTGGATCAGAGCCGCTCCCCGGCTCACCCACTGACGGGGTGCCTAGGAGACACCCAGTTTTACGGTCAGCGTCACCCCAGGACATCAGTGTAGCAAGGGCAACAGGCACGCTGGGCATTTGCTGTGCAACCCCTCTGAGCTCAACCAAGATCTCTGCAGCAGGGAGTGACACTGGGAGTGACCTGTGGAGGGCATACAGACCTCTTCTTCTTCTCGCGCTTGACTTGTTGTGTATAGTTATCAAATTGCGCTTTCTCCTCCTCAGTAAGGGCCTCATACTTTTCTTCATCCATCTCCCTGTGCCATTCTTCCTCCTTCTTGGCAGCTTCTTCCAAGTCCCGCTCTTCAGCATAGAGCAGAGGAGAAACCATTAGTGACTGCAAGCAGAACTGCTGGCCGGGATGGGCAGCGAGGATTCACAGCTCTGCCTCAACCCAGCCCATCAGGACATGCTGGGAAGCCCTTTTTCTTGCTCCAAAAAATCCCCCCAAATTCTCAGCAAGCTCCCGTGCCATGCCTGGCTCACGTGTGCCAGCATCACGGACCACCGGTCACTAGCCAGATACTGAACCACAGCAGCTGCATTTGTGCCCAAGCTTTCAGACCGATGCCGGCCTTGCAGCCCCAGTTCTTATTTGAAGGAACCAGGAGCCCAGTCCTGGCTTTATGGAGGCAGGAGGACTAACAAAAACATTTTGCATCAGCACTGCTGGTGACCCCAGTACGTACGAGTAAGGCTGAGGGCTTGAGGAAGAGGATGGGAAAGGTATAGAGATGCAAAGTCTCACCTTCCTGCTCCTTTGCGGCTGCCTTCCTGGCTTTCCAAGAGTCGCTGTTCTGGTACAGGTCCACAAAGTAGATATGAGGCCGATTTTGGATGGCTTTCAGGAGGCAGAGGAGAGCAGACACGGTGTTGTGTGCAAAGGGTGTCTCCAGCCCATCAAACACCACTCCCTGGAAGCAGTCACTCAACTGGGAATGAAGGCAAAAAGGCCAAGTGAGCTGTGGCACGCGTTGGGCACCCAGGTCACCCACGCACCAAGGGACACCAGCCATCACCACCCCCAGCACGTTGGCTCCAGTCTTCCCCCACACTCTGCCAACTTATGGCATCCATGAGGATCCCTGCGTGCAGCCCTGGACCCCTCCAAGAGCAGATGCAGGTCTCCTCCTTTCCGAATCGTACCTCGCTGCCCATCCCTGCAAAGCAGGACCTATCAGTTGCCACCTACCTGCAGCCTCTCAGAGAGGATGGCCACCAGCACGTCCTCGGGCAGCACGCAGCTCAGAAAGCCCACCTCTCCCACTGTGCTGGTGCTCAGCCACCGCTGCGGAGGAACGCAGGGAGTGGGAGACGTGAGCAGAGAACTGGAGAGGCCCTGCAATGTTGAACATAACAAGAAAAATTAGTCTCTTGGGAAACACCCAAACCGTTCCTTGGAGCTGGAGCTTCTCACCAGCAGATTAGAATCATAGGATGGTCTGGGTTGGAAGGGATCCCAAGGATCACAGAGCTCCAACCCCCTGCCACAGGCAGGGACACCAACCTCCAGGCCTGGAGCTACACAAGGTTGCCCAGGGCCCCATCCAACCTGGCCTTGAACACCCGCAGGGATGGGGCACCCAGCCCCTCTCTGGGCAGCCCCTTCCAGCCCCTCACCACTCTCTCTGGAAAGAACTTCCCCCAATATCTCATCTAACCCTTCCCTCCTCCAGCTTCACTCCATCCCCCTTGTCCTGCCAGTGGCTGCCCTTTTAAAAAGTTGATTCCCCTCCTGTTTCTCTGCTCCCTTCAGGGGCAGGAAGGCTGCAATGAGGTCCCCCCGCAGCCTTCTCTTCTCCAGGCTGAACAAGCCCAGCTCCCTCAGCCTCTCTCCTTAGGGGAGGTGCTCTAACCCTCTGATCACCTTCATGGCCTCCTCTGAACCCTCTCCAACAGTCCCACATCTTCCTTGTACTGGGGAAAGAAAATTGCTGGCCAGCAGCTCCAAGGGACAACCACCTAGGGAGGGCCCATTCCTTGGCTAGCAGCCCCCCAAGCCTGCAAGCCCCCCTGCACAGCACCCCACAGCCACATCAGCCAGCACTGCGCTCCAGGGGTTTCGTTCCCATCCCGGGCCATGCCCACTGGCTCTCTGCACTCTGCACCCTCACACCAGCCTCAGGATGACACGGAGCCTCCGCTCTTCTCTCCTCTCCTCAGAGGGAACGGAAAGGGCCGAGGCATTAACCACTCTGATCGTGCTTTACCTGGCAGCCTGAAGGATCCCTTCCACGTGGTTTCTGGCCGTGGGATGTGCGGCTGTCCGACCTCCTCTTGCCTACCGTGATGTTCTGACGGCTCTGGGAGCTGATGGAGGGCAGGCTGGCTTTGTCCCTGAAGCTGGACTGGCTCATATTCAGGCTGCGTTTGGGATCAGGGCTGAACTGCTGGCTGGGGGACACATCCATGTGTGGCCCTGCGGAGGGGACAGACAGCTTCCTTATGGATCAAGCCAAGGATTTCACCTCCAGGACCACCATTTCCATAACTTGCACCCATCCTGCTGTCTCATGCCCTGGCTGCAGGCGCCCATCCCTGCTTGAGCTAAGCCCTCGGTGTGGGATAACTCCAGGCCCCTCTTCCCTCCCCCAGCTCCTGACCAGATGCAGAATTTCCTCAGACTTTTGGGGCACCAACTGCCCAATAAAGTTCCCTAAACCTCTCCAACCTCACGTGGAGAACGACACAACAGGCACAAGCCATGTGACCTGACATCATGCGTAGGAAAAGCTCTGGAGAGAAGAGCTCGTCTGCAGCATCCCTCTCATCTGAAACTCCCCCGGGGGGTTGTTCTTCCCTTCCTCTCATATTTGTGAAGCCACGCTCAGAAGTCAAGTTGGCCAGAGCTTAATGAGCTGCTTCAGAGGGCTTTTTCCTCGTTAGAGCAGTGGTTCTGCCTGATGGCCGTGAGAGGCAAGCTGGATTCGGTTTGAGGAGATCTAAAAAGCCCTCTGAGAAAGAGACGGGTGTGCTCCACCGAGGGACGTGTGCTGAGACGCCTGGGGGCAGTAGAACGCCCCTGCCCCAGCCCTTAAAACGGCCATTTTTATACTTTTAAATAGCCAGAGATGCTTTAGGAAATAGTTTTGCATTTCTACATGTGGCACCCGCGGCCCCTAAGAGACCTCAGGGCCACCAAACCTCTCCAGAGGAAGAGGTGGATGGTCATCACAGCCGGTTTCTGAAGCTGCTCTGGGTTCAGCGTTTCTCCTTACCGGCCTCCTCCATCTCCCTCTGCTCGCTGGCAGCCCTGATGCACAGCTCCCGGGCCCGGAGCGCTGCCCAGCTGCTCCTCTCTGAGATGGCTTCTCTCACCACTGCATCGATGGACAAGCAGGCGGCACCGTAATATTTGGACAAGGCGACCGCCGCCGATGTCTTTCCTTGAGAGAGAGCAAGAGGAAGTGAGCGTCACCAAGCTGCCCTGTGAAGTTTTTCAGGGACAGGGTCTGGAAAGCCCCCAGGCAGGATCTCAAAGCCTCATGGGCAGTCTGAAAGCAAGTGTCCCTTTTGGGGAAACCATGAGTGAGGCAGCTTGGTTAGAAGGGTTGTTCTCCAGTCTCTTGGGGTGGCCCCAACCCTGGGCCAAGCACATTACTTTGAGCCCCGTGCCCCCACTCAGATCGTTTCCCAGCCTGCGTTGGTCAGTGTTGTCTCAGGCAACATCTGGGCACGGTTCGGGGTTGAATATGGGCTAGGGTCTGCTCCCACAAGGCAGCATGGACACGAGGTAACACGCTCCCAACGTGTGTCCACACAAGATGAGCCGCACCACTTGCGCCAGCCAGGCAAAGACCTGGGACCGTTCCATGTGCCAGCAGAGCTCTGACCCACCTTGCTTCACTTCAACTGGTCAACCAAGCTCTGCTGGGATGTGTCTCTCCCGCTTCCCCCATCCTTGCGGCCAGCAGCTCACATACCTGTCAGGGGTGCCCCGTGGACGATGATGACGATCCCTCTGCGGTTTTGGGCCGCGCGCCCTTCTGGGGAGGTATCGATGCCAAGGTGACGGGCAATGGCCCTAGAGACAGGGCTGTCATCCAGCTCTCCCATGGGGTCCTTGCTGGCAGGGGTGCCGTGCTGATGCTCTGCTGGGCAGAACCAGGTACCAAAGTCAGCTGCCTCCATACTTGGGATCCTGATCATCCTCCCCACCCCTCGGCATCCTGACAGAGGACACTCTGCCAAAACCGAGGTCTTCAACACAAACTGCCAACATGATTCTATGACAGCAAGTGTGCTAAACAGCATCATCCTGATCCCAGCAGCTCCTGGGAGAAGAGGTGGGGAAAGAAAACCTCCCTGGACTCTCCCTTGGCCCTGCCCCTGGTTCTACTGGCTGAAGAACCCACCCCTGTCCTACCCGCTATGGTAGAGGAACACAAGGGGACAGAATCACAAGGTTGGAAAAGACCTTTGAGATCATCCAGTCCTACCGTACCCATCCTCTACTAACCTGTACCCCTGAGCACCTCATCTACCCATCTGTTAAACACACCCAGGGGCAGTGACTCCCCCTCCTTGGGCAGCCTGTGCCAGTGCCCGACAGCCCTTTGGGGAAGGATCTTTCCCTAATGTCTGATCTGACCCTGCCCTGGTGCAGCTCAAGCCAATTCCCCCTTATCCCGTCACCCATCACTTGTGTCAAGAGAACAACCCCCACCTCTCTGCACCCTCCTGTCAGGTCAGTGTAGGTGGTGATAAGGTCTCCCCTCAGCCTCCTCTTCTCCAGGCTGAACACCCCCGCCTCCCTCAGACGCTCCTCAGAAGGTTTGCTCTCCAGCCCCTTCCCCAGCCCCATTGCCCTTCTCTGCACTCACTCCAGGACCTCCATGTCCTTCTTGGAGTGAGGGGCCCAAAGCTGAACCCAGCACTCGAGGTGCGGCCTCACCAACGCTGAGCACAGGGGAACAATCCCTGCCCTGGACCTGCTGGCCACACTGGGTCTGACACAAGCCAGGATGCTGCTGGCCTTCTCGGCCACTCTGGCACGCTGCCGGCTCACGTGCAGTCGGCACTCACCCAGCACCCCCAGGGCCTTCTCTGCCAGCAGCTCTCCAGCCACTGCTTCCCCTGGCAGGAGCTCGCTTTGGCTGCACTTGGGACTGGTGGAGGATGTGTGTTACAAGCCACAGACTTTCAGCCTTGCAGTTCCTCCACCAAACTGGAGAACAAGCAGTTGCTACAACCATGGGCTTTCCATGGAGAAGGCAGTGGGGATGGAGAGCTGAGGGTAGGTGGGCAGGACTCCCTGCTGCATCCACACTTGGGCCAACCCAAACCCTCACCGTTGTCCTGGCTTGCTTGTTCCTCACTCTTGGATTTTTCAGGCTCATCCTGCAGCCGTCTCTGGTCCTCATAGTACTCCAGCACCTCTGGAGGCAGCTTCTCACCGGGGGCACGCGGTGGCAGCAATAAGGTGTTGCGACAATCGTAGTCTTTCAGCATCCGCAGGACCTGTGGGCGCCGGGAAAAGAAACCATACACAGGAGGTGTTTCTTGACCTCCATCACACCGAGAGCCAACCTATCTTCTCCCTCATTCCTTCCTCCCAACACCACACCAAGCCCCTCCGCAGCCCTCCAGCAGAGCTGGCTAAATCCAAAATGCCACCAGGCTTTGTCCTGGACACTGCTTCCATCTCCCCTGCACAAACCTGGGAATGCTGGAGCACTGCCAAACTATGTGAACGTGCCCATGGGGACCAGAGCTTCCCTCTCACCTGCTCCTCCATAAGGTACTGCTGGTCGAACTCCAATGAGTAAAACTCGATGGGGAAGTCACATGGGTTCTTCACCACCACCATCTCCCCCACTCCAGGACTGAATGGCAGCAATGGTCCCATCTCCAGTACTGGGGGGCTGAATTCCAGCCGTGGCTCCAGCCCACGCCCTGACACCTGCAGCTGGAGGTGCTGGGTGCTCTGGCAGATGTTAATCTTCAGCTCGCTTCTGTAGGACTTCTGAAAACAGAGAGGTGCAGAAAGGTTCTCCACAAAGTCCCAGGGGACAGAGCCTCAGAGTCATCCCTTGCCCCAAGGTCTGGGATGTCACTAGTACCGCTGGGGGAACGGGAAGTGGCTATTGATGTGCAGCAGGGGCTTGGGGCCCTGGCACGCTGGCTCCAAGGAACCGGGATGGTTCCTGGCGTTGGGTGGAACCGGGTATCCCATGGATTTAAATGGACTGATGGGGGTTTCAGCAGCGCTTGTAAAGGTCCCTATGGGTGGGCTCAGGGACTGCTTCTCCTCCTCCTTCAGGGTTACACTGCCCGGGCAGTCCTGGCACTGCCACCGCAGGCAAACATCCGCTCTGTATCGCTCCATCAGAGGGGCGAGGAGCTCCCGACCGCTCGCAACCAGGGGTGTCATCTCCACTCGGCCTTTGGCCAGCAACTGGACTGGAAGCCAGAGCTCTCGTGTCCATAAGCCACCAGTTTCCAAGTCAAAGTGGCCACGTTCAAACCGCCTTTGGGAACGCTCCACCATTGAAGCGGATTCCCAGTTTGCCTGGAATGTGCCGGCACCGCAGGGACCACGGGCGGCGAACCATGACAGGTGACAGCCCCGCTAAGCCCGGGAAGGGGCCTGGGCTGGGGCTGCTTGCTGGTACCAGTGATTCAGTGACATGGAATAATGCTGAGGGGATGGATATAGGTATAGTTTAACAGACAATTAATTAATAAAATGTAAATATAAGGAGAGTTTGCATGTTTTTGAGGACAGATTTGTTTGGGATTCCAGTAGAATGTGGCTGTAGCTGTGGGAGCTGGTTCATGAGAGCAGCTACAAAATTTACCCCAACAGTGGAACAGCCTTGAAGATAAAGAAGTGAAGGTGGGGGAGTCATTAATAATGAGACCAATGACTATATAAGAGCTAGAGTAGATCTTGTTTTCAGCTAAAGGGTTCCTAACTTGTTTGGGCAGGGATGGGGTTTTGAGGCTATGGAGAAAACTGCAAAGAGCATGGGCTGAGAGGAAGACATCCAGCCTTCATCCCTGACGCCCACCAGAAGGCCCCCTGAGTGTCACTGAGCATGGTCTATCTGGGAGGGATTAATGTAAAGTACTTCCTGGAGGTAATTTGCATACCCCTGCCTTTTCTTAGAAACTCTAATGAATATGTATGTGTTAATCTGTATCAGTAGGAGAGATGTGGCTTTAACCAGCGCACACATCCGGAGCAGCGATGCCTGGTGTGCCCAGCGCTGTGATAAATGGTGTCTGCTTCATCAGCACCAAGGCTGGGGAGTTCTGATCCCGGCTTTTCATGGCTTCACCAGCAGTGGGATTAGCTGAGATCAGCCCTTGCAGGGTTCATCCCCCACGAGCGCACTGGGGTTCTCCCCATGCCTGCAAACAGGCCCCCGTGGAGAGGGAATGAGGGGAGACGGGTGGGTTTTGCCCACCCATACACTGAGAAGGAGCCACACCGCAATGCCCTGATGCTCTCCATGCACGGTCCCCTGTAGGGATGTCAAAGCACCTCTCCAAGGAGGGGACTGGGGGGGGGGGGGGGGGAAACTGAGGCACGGTGGGTATGGGGCTTGCAGAAAGCTCCATATGGAGGCAGACCTCATCTCCCCCTCCCCACACTGGCCTCCCATTGCCACATGGCCTTGCATCTGGGCGTGACGCCCACCCATCTCACCTCTTCCGTGGGTGTAAACCTGACTCGCATGTTGTAGCGCTGTCCAGGAGTCAGGGTCCCAGCCGAGGGCAGCACCTCGAAGACACAGCGCTGCTTCTTCCTCTGCCGAAGCAGCTTTTGTTTAACGTATAGTGGCAAATACTTGTCCACCTGGGCACAGGAAGGAACCTTGTGAGGTCTCTTTGGTCTGTGAGGACAGACCCTCAAATTCCCACAGTGCTCTGAAACACCGTCACGGCGCCAAGAGCACCCACATCCAGACCAGATGTGGCCACTACAGCCTAGAACTGGAGGGAAAACTTGTGGGCAGGGCAGGCAGACGGGTAGGCACCGCCCTTGGAGGAGGACGAATGGGTGAAGGTGGCAGAGAAGCGAAGCATCAGCTGCTCAACAAGTCCAGGTGAACCAGCCTTGCTCCATACCCTCCAATCTCCCTCCCACGAGCTGTCCCCATGCGGTGAGGCACCCACAGTGGCAGAAAAGGCACGAGAGGCACAGAAAACCCAACCGAGAAGTTACGTGTCACGCATCGTCCCTGCCTCACCTTCACAACGGGCTCATTCACAGTGATGGACCATTTACAGGGGACCTGGAGTTGGTTGTGGAGCTGGATGGTTTCCTCCTGACACTGTCCACATTGGACAGCAGCAAACTCCAGTCTGTCCCTGGAGATGCAGAGGGATGGCACAGCCACACTGGCACAGAGGCGGATGGGAAATGTGGGGCCTTCTTCTGCCTAGTGAGGGACAGAGCATCCAGCTGAAGGTCCAGGCAACATCTGCTGCTGCCCCCAACCTGACAGCTGCCTCAAAAGGCCGTGCTGGCACAGGGAGGTGAGGAAGGATACAGTACCTTGATGGGCAGGACAACATTCACTTCTCCCACCGGCAGGTTGGCACTCTGTGGGTCAAAGCGCACTTCAAACGTCTCTGTCTCGCAGAAGGGCAGGTTGTTCACGCGGCCCAGGTCCACACTAAAACCTTGAATGGGTGAAAATAAAGCAGCTGAGATACGCCAGCAACGTGAACAAGTACGTTCAGACCGTATGGGTGTCCACAGGACTGTCAGGCAGAAGGACCCTTTGTGTCTCCAGAGAAGACTGCCACTCCTTCTCTCTTGTCACCGCTCAAACAGAAAGGAATTTCACAGCCTGAATTCAAGACCCGCAGGGTAAAACAGAAACCCATCAGCTGAGGAGCACCAGCAATTCCTTCACCAGGCTTCCAGGAAGGACGCGCAGACCTCTCCAAAGAAGTTCCAGGGAAGATTCCCCTGTGCTGTGGTGCTGCTTGGAAGACAATTTAGAGGAGACACCTGACCACCCTTCAGACGCAGCAAGTCACCATCTGATGGTCCTCAAGGACCTGTTTTGAAAGCCTGTTTTGACCGCACAGGCTGTTGTCTCAATAGAGGCTAAAGCAGCACTGTGTCATTACAAACTCTAAACAAAGCGCTTCCAAACCACCAAGGGTCTTGTCTGCTCCCAACACAAGCTCATGGAGCACACAAAGACACTCAGGAGATGCTCCTGGTAGCCAAGAGCAGAAGATGCTGAGAGGTCACCATGGTGATCAGCCCACAGAGCCCCCGCAATGAAGCGTCAGGACAGCCCAGGTGGCTGGACACTGCGGGCCAGGAGAGTTCTGGCTGCAGAGCACCGAGCAGGGGGGGAAGGAAGAGAAAACGATGCAAAAGAGCACTCAAAACCCTTCCCCGTGGCCCCAGCATATCTGTCAGAGACAGGTCCTTCAAGCCCACAGGAAGTCCCTCCAGCATGGGTTACCAGTGCCACACAGAGCCCGTCCGTCAGCGCAGAAGGACACGGGGAGCTGCCCAGGGTTGGTGATCTTCACGACGTGTGTGTGGATGTCACCAAGAATGACGTGGCCGAAGTCCAGGACGTACTCGGGCAGCTCCACTCTGGAAGGAGAAGCAAGGAGAGTCCTTAAGGTGGAGGAGGATGCAAACAAAGTGGGTGCTTCTGTAGTCACTGCTGGAGAAACTCCAGCCCATGAAGCCCAAGGTCTTATCTTCTGCTAAGAAGACTTCGGTATGTCACAGGGCACCCAGGTCCAAGGTTTTATCAGCTACTAACAGGTTCTTAGAATAAAATGAGTTTAAAACAGACACTGGGCACAACTCCTCTGCTGTGAAAAGCCACTGGAAAAAAGTCCTCAGGCTGCTCACTGGTAGCACGTCCAAACTGTCAGGATCAACCCCCTTCTCAAGTCCCCAGCTATTCCCAGAAACAAGGAGCTCCCAGGAGCAGGGGCGCACCACTGTGCGCTACCATCAGGGCACAGGGGCCCTACTAACTTGAGAAGCCTCCGACGAGCATGCTGGTCAAAGGCAGCGTCCTCCGGGGAACCGGAGGAGAGAGTTTGCTGCTGCTCCAGGGCGTGCTGCTCTATCAGAATGTTCTCCATCTCCATCTGCAGACGAACGTCCAGCTGAGGAAAACAAAGACAGTGGCTGGTTAGCAAAGGGAAGTTAATCCCACCCTGCTCTTGGTAAGAAGCAGGAACAAGTCCTTCACTCTGAGGGTGGTGAGACCCTGGCACAGGTTGCCCACAGAAGTGGTGGAGGCTCCATCCCTGAAGACATGCAAGGATGAAGCTCTGAGCAACCTGATCTACTTAAAGGTGTCCCTACTCGCTGCAGGGGGTAGATGGCCTTTGGATGTCCCTGCCAACCCAACAGAGTCTATGACGAGGTCCTTCTGCCCAGCTGCTCAGTCTGCCAGGACCATTTCTGAAGGGAGATGAACTCCAGCACCTTTGCCTGCTCAGCCACCTTTATACAAGCTGATCTGACCAAACAAGTCAAGGATCTTCCAGAGCTCCAAGTATCTGCCTGCCCCCAGCTGCTGCCAGCGCAGCTCAGACAAAAGCTCTCTCCATGAGGGAACCAGGTCAGCGCTGAGAGCTCTTGGAGACACATCTCAGTCACTTGAGCCCAGTCTTCAGGACCTCCCCCTCGGGCACTCAGGAAGCTCAGGCACCCACGGGAAGGACCACTACCAGTGGAGCCCCATGTTTGTGGCCAGCCCAGGGGAGCCAGCTGAAGCGTGCAAGGGGGACAAGTGACACAGGGAGAGGGTGGCCCCTGCCAACAGGGCAGCAGCCAGTCTCACCACAATGCCAGAGTCGTCCATGGGTGGCTCTGTGGCTGTGGTCTCCCCGACAACCACCGCGTCGTCTCTCTGGATGTCTCGTCCTAGCCTTGCTTTTGCCTCTTTGAGGATCTGCTCATAGTTTTTGTTTCCTGAAGGAAGAAAACAGTCACAAATAGAAGCATGGGCACAGTGGCATCCCCATTAAAGCTGGGAAGCTCCACACCCCCAGCATTGGCCCTTCCCACAAACACATTCCTCCAGCAACTCATGGAAAGAGGATGCTGCTTTTCTTCTATGTTCTCTCCCACCCATCTTCCTCCACACATGGGAGCATCTCACCCCCCCCCACCCCTGCCCAAATCCCTGCCAGCCCACGTTACAGCTTTCCCAACACTGCTTTCTAGCTGTCCTCTTTATCCAGGCCACCAACAGATGACACTGGCCAGGATGGCTCTCTGGAGCAAAGCCCATGTGCTTCTTGAAAGCAACCAGAAGAACAACAGCCCTGAAACCTCCAGCCTTGGTGGAGGTGGGTGTGAGCTGCCCTATGAGCATGACGACACAGGGGGGCAGAAAAAGACCCCCACGGGACCTCCCCGAGGAGCAGTCAGACAGTGCTCACCCTTGATTCTCCTAGGAAGGTCCAAATAAATCCTGGGAAAAGTCCCCTCTCCTTTCAAGGTGATCTCTTCTGGCTCCAGGTGACCCACTTGGATCTGGAAGGTCCTGCAGAAGACTCCAGGCACTCCCGGCAGGTGATAGACAGTGAGCACTTGCTCTCTGCCAGGTCCAATGTAACCCTGGAGGTGTGGAAGAAGAGGAGGGGAATTCAACTAGAGGGCTTGGCGGAGGGGTGGCTCAGACCACCGTTACACTGAGATGAGAAGGCACGTTGCAGGTTCTCACACAACACATCGCCTTCCAGCTTCCCTGCACCCAAAAGCTCAAGTCTCCTACACCGGGCTGTGGTTTGTCCTCCTGCCAACACTGCCCACCCTCTGCCAGACCCAAGCAGCAAAGAAAAGCCCTTCTGCCAGCTGCTGTGGAGGAGGAGCGGCGTGCCCAAACTCTCAGCAGGGCCAGCAGCTCCTGTCATGGCACTGCAGTGGCTCCCAGGCTGGTGTCCAAGAGCCTGACCTCTTACTCATGAGCCCAACCAACAGCTCCTGCCTGGGTGGTTACACCAAGGGTGCATGGCACTATCTAGACTCACAGTGACCTGCAAACTTACACCCCTGGAAAAGCAGAGGCAGAGGCTCGGATGAGGTCCAGGGATGAAGGGGTTCCCCACAAATCCCCTCCTCAATGGGCTCCTAGAGAAGAGCTGTCTGAGCCTGGAGTTGGGCTCATGCCAACCAGGTTGAGAGCCAATACAAACAGGTGGCAACACTGCTCAGGGGACAGGGCACAGCCACAGCTCTTCTCAGCTCACTGGGCTGGACCTTCAGCTCCTTGCTCCCCCCCACGCCGCAGGGAGAAGCTGCTGAGCAGGACACATCCTGCCTCTTGGTCCCCGGAGCCCTGGACTCCAGCTCCCAACATGGCCTCTGCAAAAGCAACTCCTGCCAAGCTGCTGGCACAGCAGCAACTGCCCAGGGCCAAGCAGAGCCGCGTCCTCTGGAGCAGTGTCACCCCTCGCAGGAGACCAGCACGAGGACATGTGAGAGCCATTTGGCCTCCTCTTCCCATTCCCAGGAGGGACATGGATAGGAATGCTGCTTCAGCTGAGGGATCCAGGCAGAACTGGGACAGGGGATGCTATGAGCTGGAGGAGCGAGGGGCCGGCGCGAGTTCCGACACAGGAGCTGCGTGCCCAAGAGAGGGACTATTTATGTCCTTAGTGCTGACAGGAGGCAGGCAGAGACCTGGAGGAAGTCCCGTCCCACCACCCAACCCTGAGGGGAAGGAGACGCTCAGGAGACCTTGCACCATCCCGCTCCAGTGCCGGTACCAGCACAACTTCACCCGGTACAATTAGGACTCTGCTTGCCCAACGTTTTGTTCCTCCCCTATAACCCCCTCCTGGGCAGCCTGATGTGGAGCCAGCGTCAACCCCTCGTGCTACTCACAGTGCTGGGCAGGACCAGGGGCACGCCAGGCTGAGGACTGTCCGCGGTGGCCGTGCTGGGGCTCAGCACCATGTAGGTGAATCCCATCTTCCCGCTGTTCCGCAGGGTGACCTCTGATTTATTGACTTCGGTAAACAGCTGGAGAGAAGACAGAGGGGCGGGAAACTGAGGACACACATCTGGATGTTGGCAATCTGCTCCTGCTGACACTGGGATGAGAGCCGATGGACACAATGCAGGAGAGAGGCAGAGGAAGAGGAGGGACGGGCACCTGACTCTCCCAGGCCAACCTGAGGAACCCACGCAGATATTTATGGCAGCGCGCAGAGGTGCAGGAACCACCACAAAAAGGTCAGTAATAAACTGGGGGATGCCCCACTGCTGGAAACATCTGGTCAGGGTGAATGAGACTCTGAGCAACCTGACCTAGTCGAAGATGGCCCTGCTCAGTGAAGGTGGACAAGATGACCTCTAAGGTCCCTTCCAGCCCATGGTAACATTGTTCCTGGTTCCTTTTGTTGCTCCATGGAGAGCACTGAAAGAGACCGTCTCCTTGGACCCCAGGATCTGGGAGCGGATCTGCAGATGGATGTCTCAGGGCACATCTCCCTGGAGATCACCGCCTGCCCTGGGAGCCAGAGTTCATTGAAGAGGAGGGATTCCCAGCTTCAGGAAGGGGAATGGAGATGACCATTAAAACCAGCTTGGACACAGGACCTGGCACCCCAAAGCTGCACCTCCAAACCAGTGAGAGTCCTGGACCTCAGTGGGCAGCCACCTGCCAGGGATGGTCTCAAGGATTCCTGCCAAGAGAAACGCGTGGTACCTGCAGCCCGCAGTCCATCTCCGTGCTGTCCAGGAGGTAGTGGATGAGCGAGGCCTCCCCACGCAGCGCAACCTCGTAGGTCGGGCCTCCCTCCACGCGGCACAGCGCCGTGACACGGGCAATGATGTTTGCATGGCCAAAGAAGGTGACCCTGACCCGCTCGCTCTCGCCCGGCTGCAGCACGCCGTACAGCGGCAGGATGTGGAAAACCTGGAGGAAGGGGAAGAGACACTGAGACATCAGGTGTGGAAATGGGTGCAGGAGAGGAGAGAGCCACAGCTTGGAGCAAAGGACAGACATGGCTGGAGGGCCTCTTCCTCAAACCCAGTCTCATCCTGCAGCCACCCCGCTTGCCAGTGGAAGGACCATGGGAAAAATCTTCTCCCATACTCAGTAATGAATGCGTTAATTAATACTCCACGTTAGAGTAATTTGGGAGGTCTCTTGGCAGCCAGAAGCTCTCTCTGCTGCAGAACGGGCCTCTCACTGCCTCCAGAGGAACACCAGCACACGTCCTTAGGGCCACCAGTGTGACCACGGAAGCGAGACAGGTTCCCACTCACCTCGTCCACCTCAATGGTGGGGAGCTCCAGACTGACAAATGACATCAGCTGCCTGATGGTCGCAGAGCTCTGAGTCTCCACAGTGCTGTTTGCCTCCGCAGCACCCACTGCCTCCGCAGCACCCTCTGGCTCCGCAGCACCCTCTGGTAGAGGCTGGAAAACAAGTGCCATGGGCTGCAGTAAGCAGCAGGTGGGGCTGAGCCAGACCACTCCGCTCGTGGCTCTACCACCTCATGAAACCAGGAAGCAGCTGAGATGGGACCTGGGTGCAAGCCAAGTACAGGTATGTCCCTGCCAATGCTTGAGCATGGGTCCAAGCCCACCCGCAGATGAGACACGGGCTCCAACTGTACATCCTACACGCCAGTTTGCAGGAGGAAGCTGGGTACACCAGGTGCTCGGGGCCGGCAGAGACCCCCAAGGGTTCCATTGTGCAGCCTGGTGCCAGCCTGGGCCTGCTCGCTGCTGCCCGAGGAACATGCCAGAAGCCTGATGCCTGGGACAGGGCAGGTTCTCTGTGACAAACCAGGAGTACAGCTGCAAGCAAAACTCCACCAACAGGAAAATAAGGACTTGGGAAGCGCTCGGCGCAACTCTCCTGTTCTGGGTGGTGCTTAGTTTCATCTCCTGCACTCATCAGCTGAGGAGCTCAGCTGGGACACTCTTCTCCACAGGCACCTTCCTGAAGAAGGCAGCCAAGATGGTTTCCTGTCTTCCAGCAGTGAGGAGCTGGTGTTTAACCTCAGAGGTGCCACTGTCCAAAAGGAACCTTGGCCCTGGGCTTCTGACCCCCTGTTTATAGATGAGGGCTTTGTGGTTGCTCTGGAAGTTCAAGAGGTGAAGACATGCTTTGTGCTACGGCCTTGGCCTCAGCAGAATCTACTAAAAAGATTTATGGGGCATCTCCCCAGGAGATAAGGTACTGGGGAGGGCAGAGTCTTCTCATCTTTTGATGCTTTTTGTGGTCTCTACGTTTCCAAACCCAGCAAAGCTTCACCAAGCACGTGTTCCCAAAGATGCTGACAGCACTTTCCTAGGCCTGTGGTGTCCCACAGAGGTTACATGTGCGTGCGTGCTGAGGGTGGTGAGGCCTTGGCACAGGGTGCCCAAGGGGCTGTGGAAGCCCCATCCCTGGCAGGGTTCAAGGCCAGGTTGGAAGGGGCTTTGGGCAGCCTGGGCTACCAAGGGTGTCCCAGCCCATGACAGGGGGTGGGATTTGATCTTTACAGACCCTTCCAACCCAAAGCCTTCTGGGATTCCAACTTCTCCCTCCCCACAGGCCCGCGTCCAGCCGCTGGCCCTGCTGCCAAGCCCGCTCTCCAGGCAGCAGAAGGAAGGCTGGCATGAGCACGGGCCTTCTGCAGTAAGCTGGGGGAGGCAACGCTGGTGAGAGGTGTAGAAAAACACCTACCTCTGTTTCCAGGGTGTCATTTGCATCTGGTGGCTGTGGGACAGAATCCCCCACCGCTGACAGGGCTTCAAATAGTTCCTCCACACTCCCATCCCCGAGGATGCTCTCTGAAGGCACTGGGCACTCCAGCTGAGCTCCCTCCTCCTTTGGTGGTTTGGCTTTTGTGAAATATTTTGGTGTTGGAGGAGTTAACCTGGAAAACAACAAAGCTTTGATCGTGGAGCTGCAGTGGGAAGGAGGGAAGGCAGCAGGAGCAGCTCCTCGGCAGGATGCAGCCCTGCGGTGGGAGCTCAGCAGCTCCATAAGCAGGACAGAGCAGGTCAGTGCTTGGGGAGGATGCTGGTATAGCGGCGGTGCCGGCAGCCGGGTGCAAGGAGCAGCAGAAGGGGACAGGGATGAACACCTCACCGGGGTGGGGAGCATGGCAGCAGAGGGAGACACACACGAACCCTGCAGCAAGCACAGACCGCGGCGCAAAGGGACAGAGCCAGGCAGCTATGGGCTGTACAGACCCAGCAGCACCCTCCCAAAAGCACCTGCCACCCCAGACCGTGCCTTCCCCACCTGCAGAGCCACGGCGAGAAGTTCTGTGGCTCAGCCAGACACTGATGCAGAACATCTCCCCAAGAGTGACCCACAGCCGCGGGTCGGCATGAGCAAGCAGCGATGCTGGCAGCTTTCTCTACGTGTAACAAGGCAGGATGGAGCCAGAGCTGGAATGGAGCTGGGGCTGGGATGGGTTGGAGCCTCCAGCCTGCTGTGCCTCAACTGGACAGAGCCCAGCACCGCACGGGGCACCCAGGTACCTCAGCTGCCTTCGGGCAGCCTGACTTCTTCTGGGTGAGAAGGGAGGTGCCTGTGCCAATGGGGCACACGCACCGGAAGCGCCTGGAAACTCTCCAGCCACACACCGGTCTGGCCACCATTCTGTCCATCTCACCGTCACCAGCCCTGACGGTTGATTCCCTCCATGTCAGACCCAGTTAGTTTCATCTGATAATTTACAATACCAACAGTGCTTAACGTGGACCAGAAAAATAGATCTGACATGCTGCCCTTCTGCCGGGCTCTTAATGAGCAATGTGAGGTGTTAATAGCTTGGAGACCGTCTTCATTTCCAGCTCTGCCACAAGGATCACATGGTGTCTCCTGAGGGACCCTGAGAGAGCACATTACCGCTTAATTAACATGCGGAGCAGAAAAGGGAGCTGTCCTAATGGCCGCAGCGCTAAAGAGCCAGCAAAGGGGCAATGCCAAACCCTTTGGAGCAGAGGATCCTGCCAGAAGGACACTCAGGACCCTCAAGGCAGCAGAGCTGGGTGACTCGGCATCTGCTGGAAGAACCAGCACCTGCGGGCTTGCGTCCAGCAAAGCCAATTGTTCTAGGACTCGGAAGAGCTGCCCCTCAATGGGTAACTTCGCTCCGTTTCCCGGGGCGGTATGGAAAAACCATTGGCTGCTGGAATTCAAAGTGCCCGGAGTCAACTTCTGACCTATGCAAGAGAGGCCACAGCGGGAAGAACCGCTCGAAAACGCCTTTAGAGATGCGCTACAGCACAACTGAGAGATTGCTCTTGGGCTTGGAAAGCACAGGCCAGCACTGGGTGGCCCTGGTGCCCAGGGACGTTGGGACAAGTCCTCCTACTGACACCTACGGCTGCACCCAAAGCCACAGCAGAACCCGCCGGAACACACAACGAGCGCCGGAACACACGCCACACAACGAGGGCCGAGACACACGCAACAGCCGCTGTGTGAATGCCATGGCCAGCAGAACACGAGAACTCAGTTCAAGGTGGCGTTTGCCTCGAGCCATGGAAATCCCCACCTCAAGCTGTGGAGAAGCCCCACTCCCTGGGCACCTTCCCTGCCTGAAGTTGGGAGGTGCTTTTTCCACAAGGGAAAGTGAAAGGGATTTGTCAGATGCTACACAAACCATCTCAGGCTTTGCAAAGGACAAACGGGACAGCGGACGAAGAGCTTCAAGGAGAGGTGCACGTACCTCAGGTGGCTTGTGGAGTCGTCCACCAGGAACAGCCACTGGTACTGGACGGGCAGCGGGCTGCAGTTGGTCATCCGGAAGTGGCGCTCATGTTCAGTGTCATTCAAGACACAGCCAAAGTCCAAGGTTGTGGTCTGGAAACGGAGATTCGGGAAGAAGACTTCTCCCCGAACGGTGACTTGCTCTTCATGAGGGTGTTCAAGAAACTGTATCTTCACGGTTCTCTCTGCTTCCCAGCTATTCCAACCCTCTTCATAAGCAGGGTTAAACCCAATGGATAGATTAAGTTCCTTCCCAATCCCCAGCTTCACGGGCTGCAAGAAGATGAAGAGTATTAACCACCGGTATGATGAAGTCCCAAGGTCTGGTGGCACAAAACACCTCAGTGTTCAAAGTGCAACCCCAACGTGGGCTTCTTGCTTCAGCCTTTGTTTTCTTTACAACATGCCCCCAACCATGCAGCACAACTTTCTTCTCTGAGACTCTCAGGCTCACCCCCTTGTGCTCTGCACCCATAATGCAAGAGGGAAATAAATCCTGGCGTGCCCTGACTCTAGAGGAACCCCTTTGTCTTCACACTCAACATGAGCCCTAGGGCACTGTGCCCTCAGCCTGGAGAGGGCTGATCACCTGCATGGCAGCGGTAGCCGTGCTTCCAACACGTCTCTAGCAGAGCCCATGTTTGACACCTCCCACCACCAGCAGCGCAGATGACAAGCGCCTTGGCCTTCCCAAGGGCAGAGCTGCCCTCAAAGAGAGCAAGCAGCTCTTCAGGTCACCCAAGGAGGGCTTCCAAGAGACACCTTCACCACACGGTTGGCCCACACCTAGTTGCCTGCTCCTAGTTGTCTTAGAGCCAGGAGGTATTTCCCCAATTGAGCTGGTCTTTTCTCTCCTTTTCAAACCTGATGCTGTTCAGGCCAACTGACTGCCAATTCAAAGGAATAACCACCTCTCCCAGAGGGCTTCCCAACAGAAACGCACCCCCACCCCCCTCCCTCTTCAAACCCCACTAGCGGGAAGGTCTGGGGCTGCTCACCTGGTCTGGCAGGGGCTGCTGGGACGCACTGCAGACCCAGAAGGGTTGCTCTACCGTCAGGACGATGCTGAGCGGCAGGGAGGAGGTGTTTTTTAAAGAGAGAGGCTTGTATTGAAGGCTCAGGACATCACTGGGTTGCTAAAGACAAGGGGAAAAAACAGGGAGGGGGGTGAGTCACCGCCCTCCGGTGAAGTTAAGCAGTCCCACCTCTAAAAACACGGTCGCTTTGCTCACAGGGTGCCTCATGGGGGGGTTTGGGGGGGTGAGGAGGGCGTTTGGCATCGCTCGGCCACAGCACCCTGCTCTCCCGCCCCAGTCCCAACACAGGAGGATGGCTGTGTGAGGCCCATGCTGTTCTTGTGGGTCCCACACACCTGGCCATGGGCTCAGCAGCTCTATTTTGCCTCCAGCTCAAGAAAGGCAAAATAGAGCTGGAGAGATGGTCCCCAACCCCACAGGGGGGAAATAATGATCTCAGTGTTGATGGCAATAGCTTGGTCCTGCTCAAACCAATGGCAAAGCCCTGAGGACTTGGAGAAGATGTTTAACTTCCTTCCCTGAAGGCCATCACACCCCTCCGTGGGCTTTCAGTCCTCAGCCATGCTACTAAACACCAGGACCCAACCCAGAGACCTACCTTCTCCACCCGGAAAGACATTGCTCTGGGCGACACTTGCAGGATGGGAGCAATGAACTCGCACGTGACATCCACTTGCATTATCTGTGTCTTCCCAAACTGGTTCCCCACGATGGCATGACACACCAGCCGCTCCTTCACTACCTGTGGGCAAGAGTCACACGTCACCCACCAAGTGCCAGCAGGGAGCCCAGAAAACACAATGGAATTTGCAAGCCGTGGACACAGAAGGAATTTGATAGCCTGGATAAACCCATGCCATGGGATCTTGGCCATCAACCCTCCACAACTATTACACTGGGGTGAGCTGTTATGGGAATACTGATACAAGTGGAACTGTCAATTCTAATGACCCCTGGGAGCAGCTTCCCCCATGGAGAACATCACTCCCACCATTCCGGCTGCTCGTTTTTCTCCTCCAGGACTGGGCTCTAAGCAAGCCCTCTGCCCATGTTTGTCTGCAGAGGGAAAGTAACGCTGCTCCCAGACGCTCCCCTCCCTTCCCAGGACATTGGTTTTACTCCCTGCTTCCCCCAGAGAAATTACCTCGCCGTTTCTCAATCCACTCCCTGCCTCTGCTCCTAGGCTAAGCCTAACTTATTTTCTCTGCCCTTCCTTCCCTGTAACCCACCGTTTGCCCCTGTTCCTTCAGCCCCTATTTTGCTATGGGCAACTTGGCTTGATGGTAGCTATAGAAACACCCCAAAAAAACCCCTTGGGAACTGATGGTGGCCAGCAAGGAGCGCAACTGGTGCTGACATGGTCACTCGGGGCGTTGAGATATTTTCTTGAAAGCACTTGTTCATCTTCTCAGGGAGAAGTCAAGGGGCTGCAGGAGAAGCCCCAGTGGAGGTGATGCGATGGGGAGCTCAGCACCCGTGGGGGACTTCACCTGAGGAGTGCTGGAGGAGCCCTCCAGAGTCATCTCCATCGTCTGGCCTGGCATCAGCTCCATTGTCAGGGGTTGAAGCTTAAACACGGGACTGGCAGGCCTGGTGTTCTTGGAGGAACCTTTGCCCTTGGTTTGGATGGCAGGGAGACGACCACGACGGGGAAATGGGGGGAAACCTTCCGTTCTCCAATAGAGCCGATGGATGCGTCGTCCTGCGTTTGTTATCTTGAAGTGGTAACAACAGGGATCCAGGCTAGAAGAGAAGCAGAGATGGAAAATGGCTCAGGAACTGCCTCTTCCCAGCACCCACCTGGCTTCAGTGCCCCGCTGGCCTTATCTGACCACCCACCCAGCAACAAATCCACCTCCAAAACCACTGACCCAGCTCAAAGTTACACCAAGAGCCAGACCCTGGTTGCCCCTAAGTTTATCAGCATCCAGCAGCCGGTCTGTTTGCGCAGAGCAAGGAAAAGCTTCACCAAGGACATCAGCATCTCAGTTATTCCCCCTCGTCTCTCCCATCCCTTCAGGAGCACCCGACTCCTCATCCCCAATGTATCATCCTTGGGCTGAACACTGAAGCTGGTTTTGTATTGTGGGAAGCCAGATGTGCTGAGAGAACGTGGGATCAAGTGATGTTTCCCCGACACGAGCACAGCAGCAAGACCAGATGGAGCGGCTGAAGGACCAGAGCAACAACAAGAGATGAAGAACTCCAGCTCGATAGAAAGCCAGATTAATATTCCATGGAGATTGAGTCCTTCACATCAAGGAATGCTGACTGCAGGCCAGGCTGCAGGAATTATTTTACCCCCTATAAATCTGAGCATGGCCAGGAAACAAGAAGCTCCTGCAACAGTTGGTGTCTGTCCAAGGGATGGAGGATGAGCTTGCAAACCACGTCTGCTGCATGCAGCGAAAGGCAAGCGCAGCAGCGACAGCAGAGAACAAACCAGCCCTGGCCACAGGCTGCTCAACAACAATGGGCCCGAGCTGGGCAGGAAACGGTTTATGCTGCCGACAGCAGCGGGGGAAAGCTTGGAGCAGAACCTGCAGCTCTGGGAAAGCCCAACTCATCTGCCATGCTCCCTGGTCCCACCTCAGCTCACCCAGTTGCAGCCCAGCAGCTCCACAACCCGCAGGCCAGGAGGCGAAGGGGGGCAGAGGACACGAAACTCGGTAGCCTTGTCCTCTGCCTTGCGTAGCTGAGTTGTGGCCGCATGGAGCACAGGACATGCTGGACAAGTGTCCCTACTGACGTGGATGGCTTGTGGGTTCATATTTGCACCCCTAAAATCTATTCTAAATGCTTAAGGTAGGATTAACCTGCTGGCTCTAACCAAAGGTTAGGGTATGGGAGAACTGGGGACCCTCTTTGGCCAGGGAAAGGAACAGGCACCTGGAGAAGGTGATTCCTTCTCCGAGGAATGCTCCAAGAGGTCTCAAACACTTTGAAAAACCTTATTTCCCTCCCCTGTTTGCAAGAACCTGCCAGGTTCAGACACACACGGTAGGATCAAACCAATCCCCTTCTCTGAGCTAAGCTCTTGCCATTAACCCTCTCCCTTTATCCCACCCAACCTCAGGAGACTTCTCCTCTGCAGAAGAGACTCCTCCTCTCTGGGCAGAAGGGAAACCAAACAGCACTGGTAATTTAGTCAAGGAGTTGCTAACAAGCTACTGCCAAGGTTCTCTGCCGCTGCCAGACGATACTCCACAGCCAGTGAAGAAGACAGCAATGCTACTGCAAAAAGTACTGTGTACTGTGTTTCTACTTGTAACGTCACATTTCCCAGCTGGAGGCTTCTGGAACCTGCTGTTTTCTTCCAAATCTTTACTCCATAAAGCAAGGAAATGCATGGATTCTAACCCAGGGCAAGTCGGGAACGATTTCCCAACTGGTGTCTGGCTCAGTGGCTTTCTGAGGGAATCTAACAACTTGAAAAACGCCCAGAAAACATTTCTAAAGGAGTTCCTGGGGCTTCAGTGGCACCGAGACAGGACTTGGAGTGCTGGAGGAGAACCAGCCCCAAGGATTTCAGCAGAACTCCTCCTTGCTGGGCCCACGGCAGAGCCCGGAGCAGAGAGATAACTTACCTGAAGTGGGGGCCCAAGTTGAGCTCTGGAGCAAGCGGTTTGTCCGTGATGATGGTAGTGCCAATGCCAAAAGCCTGGATGAGGACGTTGTAGCTGTGGCTGTTCTCTATGGACACGGTCACCTCGTCCTTGAATTGTTCGATGTCATCCAAGTTTGCTATGACAGCCACAGCCATGTCGGTCTCGGGAGGGATCACTCCTTTACTGGGCTCAATCCTGCAGCGCGAGCGTTTGCCAGCCTGTAAGACACGGCAGACGCTAAGTGAGCACGGACACCACGGACCCTGCTCTCTGCTGGGGTGCAGGAGAAAGGACTAAAGACATGAGGGTAAATACATAAAGGCTTCGTTTCCCTAAATCCAAGCGTCTGGAAACAGCAACTACGCTGGAGCTTGTATTGCACCCTCCTTTAACAGATCCACTTCCTTAACCCTGCTTTGCCCAGCCCAAGGGATGCTCATCCTCGGGAAAAGCTTTATTCCCCCCCAGCCTCCCCCTGGGAGAGCACACCAAGGCAAGCTGCATCTCTCCTGGCTTCCCCACCGACGGGTTTGCACAAAGGCTCGAGGCCAGGACTGCTCAAACCCCACTGCAGCAGCTATGTAGCCGGGGGATCTGGCCTAGAGCCTGAAGGATAAACTCTGCCAAACAGGTTGAGTAAAATCCTGGTGCCCAAAGTCTTCTTTCCCCAAGAGTTGGGCAGTGCTTCCCAACAGCCCCCCCAGGACTGAAGCACTCCATTCCCACTGATCATCAGCCGCAGTGAAGTGTCCTGGCGCTCTCTGCTTTGGGAAATCCAGCTCTGAATGTTTACAGAGAGGCAGTGAAGAAACAAGCAGGAAGAAACCTGCCAGCTGTGCCCCGTGGGCATGGCCCCAGCTTCCTCTCTCTTCCTCTCTTTTCCTCTCGTTTTTCCCAGATTGCCCTTTACAGATGGGGCGATCAGGGTGCTAGACCCCCCAGTCCTCCTAAAACCACATTCAGAGGGAGCAAGCTGGCAGCAGAGCAATGGTCTCCATCACCAGGAGGAGCTTGAAACAAACACAGAGAGAGTAGGGAGATGGTCAGGAAACCCGTGCTCCTTTCAGGAGAAAAAGGCTACGGGCTTCTCTTCATCTCAGAGCTCCAAATACACAGCTCAGAGCAAAACACCTCCCACAATGTAAAGCCAGAACTTGTGAAAAGGACCTAGGATCAATTTCTGCTCAACCATCCAGGAAAACTCCCTGCCTTAGTGAGCGGTCCCCCAGTGCTGGGCTCCTCTTGCTGCGCTGCGGTGGAATACCTTGCTGCTCTCTCAGATAGCGACATGGAAACATCACGTACAAAAATCAAGTCCCAGGCTGCTATGGAGCCATCATTTCTGTTGGGAAATATCCCCACAGATACTTACCACCTCTGCCCGGAAGGATGCAGGGATAAGACTCTGGTTGGAAAGGTAGAGAGTGCGGGAAGCGTCTGCCAGAACGTGGATATTGCCAAAATCAATCTTGCTGGGATACACGTGGACAACTGGTCCCTCTCCAATGGCCTTCAAGCTGATGGTCTGCTCCAGGTAGGGAAGATTAAAAAAAACAAAGACAAGGGAAAGTTTAAAGAAGAGATGGCTCTCAGGGCACTCCTAGACTGGGGGATGATTATGGCTGTTGGACGTTTGCAGTCTTGTAACACCGATGCAGGAGGCCTGGAGCAAGTGTGGGATCTACAGTGATCCCATCAGGAAGCCACAGGCCCCTGTTACTGGGGGATAAGGAAAATCAGCTCCCCACACTTGATTTTCCCCCTTGCTCAGCTCTCCTTCCTCCACCCCATGCCTGCTCCTGTCCTTTTCTTGCTCCTGCTCCTTTTCCCACTGGATCTTGCCCCAAACTGTCCTCTATGACTTCCAGACAGCTGTACTTGGCTGGTAACTTCTTCCGCATCCCCCACAAAGCTGCCCCCTGAAAACTAGCGCGAGCCCCCAGCAAAGCAGGCTCTTGGCAGCAGAGATCACGGCCATTGGCTGCCTCTCGGTGCTGCCTCTGTGCACTACCAGTACTACAGGAACAAGAGATTCATTATTCATTCTGTCCCTCAAGCAGGATTGTTTTTCTCTCCAGAGTCTGAGACCCTCCAAGTTTTCTTCTTGTAGAGACCATGGTAGGAGGAGGAACACGGGTTCCTGTGCTGAGACACCTTCTCACAGCGCTAAAAACCAGGGAACTTCATCTCCTCTGCTTGGACTTCACCAGTTCCGAATCATAGAACAGTCTGGATTGGAAGGGACCTCAAGGACCAGAGAGCTCCAACACCCTGCCACAGGCAGGGCCAACAACCTCCACGCCTGGAGCTACATAAGGTTGCCCAGGGCCCCATCCAACCTGGCCTTGAACACCCCCAAGGATGGGGCACCCACCCCTTCTCTGGACAGCCTGTTCCAGCCCCTCACCACTCTCTCATTAAAAAACTTCCCCCTAATATCTAATTTAAACCTTCCCTCCTTCAGCTTCACTCCATCCCCCTTGTCCTGACAGTATCTGCCCTTTGGAACAGCTGATTCCCTCCTGTTCCTCTGCTCCCTTCAGGGACAGGAAGGCTGCAATGAAGTCCCCTCAAAGCCTTCTCTTCTCCAGGCTGAACAAGCCCAGCTCCTAAGAACACCTCAACCCTTCAACAGAACCCAAACGCACAGAACTCCCAGCACTGACAATCGCTGTGCGATTCACCGGAGGGCACGGAGTGGGATTTAACCACAGGAGAAAACAGCCTCCCTGATGGAAAACCTTTAACGATGGCCCACTCGAGGAAAAGACACTGACAGCTGTCAGAATCACTAGTCCAGTTCAGGCAGAAGGAGCAGTGTCTGTAAACGCTTGTCTCTTAACAGGGCACTGTGCAAGAGCCAAAAAAACCCCAACAAACCACGTACCAAGGCTGGTACCTCAAAAATGGGAAGCTGAAGCTGTGTGATGATAGATGTTTCATCGCTCTAGGAGGAGGGAGGTAGGGAAAGCTGAGGTCTTGCTGATGCTTGCCCAGAGCTGCCAGGAAGAAGGAGCTGGAGGGAAGAGCTGTGTCTCACCAGCTGCCTTGGCTTCCCCGTGGCAGTGGGGTGGAAGCAGCAAAGGCAGGGCAGAGCCCTCTGGAGGTGGACACAATAACATCTGGAAGATGCTCAGGCTAGCTGGTTTTAACGAGGGAACATGCACTAACACAATGAATCCTCACCAAGGAGAAGGCTTATTAAAAAGCCCAACAAAACTCTTCATCTGCTGTCTTCATAAAGGGGGAAAGAAAAACCCTGTTCAACAGCGTGACAGGCAATGTGACACCCATGAAAGGTGAGCAGCTTTGCTCTGGGTAATACTGCTGCACGTACACCCCCAGCACCACTCTGCCTTTGCTTCTGGGTACCATAACGTCACGGTAGATCCTTTAGGAAAGAAGAGCATCTGTCCCTGGCAGACGGCCGCGGTCCGAGTGACCACCAGTAACCCCAGGTCTGGGTTTTACCAGCTCCTTCCCACAGAGGATGACAGAATACGCCACACCAAAGCTGGCACGCAGCCACCGCAAGCCCAACACCAAGCGACAGACACCCAGAGGGACTCAACGCAATGCAAGGCGCGGCCGCAGACTCGGTATCCGCGCTGACGGGGTGACTTCAGAGCCAGCTCGCGCTCTGCTCCATCGTGACGCGCTGCAGCCATTCCCCCGGGGTCAGGCTGACGTCACAGGACCCCTACAGGGAGGATTTGCCACCAGTGTAGCATGTGCAAGTTGATGCTCTGCTAGCCCAGAAACCTTCAGATGAATCCAGTACTGTGCTTAGGCTATAGGAAACAGGGAGAATGCCGCCCCATGGCTAGAAACTCCCATCCCTGTGGTCAGTACACCCAGGGAAGCCTCTACCGGTGCTCGCGGCGAGGGAGCGCAAATGCTGCATGTTAAAGACCGACTTCACGGGCTTGTGGAGCCACTCAACCCCCTGCCAGGGAGAGCTGGGCTCCTCCACCTGAAGCACAAGGAAAATGAAGATGACATTCACTTCCAAAGGCAAATACTTTAGGCAAGGTAAAGCTTTGAACCCAGAAGCCGTTAGCTCAAGGGGAAAAGCTTTGCAAGGAACCTGCAGTTAAACAGCAGGCTGGTTCTCGAGGGCAGAAATCCCCCTTCTCCAGGGAAACGCCCCGTCTACGCCCAAGCAACTGGTTTGTCCCGCTTCAGGCTTGCCTGTCTCTCCTATCAGCACAGCCACAAAGGCCAGGCTTGAGATGTTCCCTGGCATCCAGGGATTGCGCAGCATTGTTTCCATCTGTTTTAATGACAGTTTCAATCCCCAGCCTGCTTTCAAAAGGCCAGCCTCCCTTTCGGGTACAGAAAGCTTAAGGTTCCTGTGGCATCCATGCTCAGAGAGATGGCAAGACATCCTGAAACAGCCATTTCCAAAGTTAATATCATTCTAATCTAAAATATAATTAACTAAATTTGTTCTTGATTTCAGCTAGATGAAGCCAGGACACTACACAAGGCGTTCTCCTGCCTACATCTTGCTCTCACTGCTGCTGCTGTGGATGCCTGAACGCTAACAGCATCTTTCAGGAGGCTCCAGAAACATCATCAGGAATGCTTCACCATTTCCAAGCCTGTGCTGGAAAAAGGAAGAGTCCCTGCGTTGCAGATGCCAGGGGTGTGGAGATGCACAGGGCTTTACGCAGAGATATGACGGATACTTCTCGACGTGATGGGCCAAGCTCTCAGCATGGTTTCTCACACAGGGTGTCCCAGTGCCCTCCTGAACAAAAGTTCCTGCTCTGAAGCAGCAGCTCCTGCTCACCTAATCACGCAGCAGAGTCTGAGCTCCAGGGACCATGCTGGGTTGCAGACTGCGCTTGTTATCCCGTCTCTCCTATCTGTAATTATGTGCCACATCGGACTCTCAGACTGTCACCTGCCCAAGAAGTCCCACCAGCCTTCCTCTCTTCTAGACCTTGGCTGTTGCTTGTACCATGAACCCCTTTCCTTATCCATCCTGGCTGCGTACTGCAGCCCCGGGAAGGATCCCTGGAATTAGGAACCTTGAGGACTCACCAGTGGGGAGTTCTTGTTCCCAAGCAAAGAGAGCACAGCAGAAGCAGAATGATGTCCCAACTTCTGGGCTTCCAGCACCAGCGGGATACTGACAGACCGGTAACCCATGATGATCCCAGAGGGCATGGGGCTGGAGTACTGCACAGCATCACCCTGCTCGTGCTTCTGTAAGAGACAGAATCAAACTCAAATTCAGAGCGACCTCCGACAAAACCTGCACTCCTTAACATCTACCATCGGAACCCAGCTGGGAGACCGGGATGGGCTTCACATCCCAAGGGGGTCCAAAAGCTGCTGCACCCACAGACACACACTCCCATGCCAGCAGCCTCCTCACAGCAGCTTTTCACCACCCTGCATAAAATCAACCTAAAGACTAGAATACAAACCTCTTCCCAAAGTCTATATTCGGGAGGAGGGGGTTCTTCTACACCCAAAGGTTTGCTGCAAACAAGAACCCATCTGAATATAAACCAGCAAGGTCTTACCCCACCCCTTTGTTATTATTTTCCATCCCCTTAATAAACCCTTGGATAACTGTTGAGGGCAGATGCGATGTCAAACCTGAGGAAGGAGCCTGTAGCAGCCTGGAAGGTGGCTCTTGTTCACCAGGGTCAGCGTCTGCTCGTACGGGAAGTTTAGGAAGCACCGTCCAAATGTCACAGTGGGGTCCAGCACTTCCAGCCGAGGAGCGATGCATCTAGGCAAAGAGATGTCCCAAAGGGAATTAGAGATACTGAGAGAACGTAGAATGTGTTTCCTCCTTGAACAGGGTGCAGTGGAGCAGAACACATTTGTCACTGTCAGACAGACATGTATTACCCCGACAGCAATAAATCGCCTTCAGCTTCCTGTATTTGATTCGTCCACCTCTTGTGAAGGAGGAGCAAACTCGGGGTCTCTGCACCGCAGCGCCTTGCCAGCACGGCCAAGTGCTCTGGCAGATTGCCGTGCCCTGTCCAAGAGCTGTCTGACGGGAACCCTGGCCCCAGGAGGTCTGCAAAGACCCTCCTGACGGTCCCACAGCAAGCCCTGAGCTCTGGAGGAACCTTCCCACCGGGGATTGGTGCAGTATGGCCCAGTATCTCAGCAGAAACTACTCCCTCCTCTCCAGAAAAGGGGCCTGAAGAGCCTCAACTGCTTGCCCCGGCGATGGAAGGTCCGAGCCAGCACCTGCCTTATGCAGTGGGTGGTTGTTAAAAATAAAATCACAGCCCAGGCACTGACCGGATGGCAGAAAAGCACCAGTGAGCTGCATCCTACTGGTAATCACACTGACACCCACAGCACAGCGGGATCCAGCCTGGCTGCAGCAGGAATGACTTCCGGCTTAAGTGTGAGAACATTCATGCTCAAAAGGACCAGAGGGAAGCAGCAAAACCTGAGCTCCCCTCAGCATCAAGGACTCTGTTTCTCCTTCGGAAGATCTTGCTGTTATTTTTCCTGCACCAGTCCTGCCCTAAGCCCCTTCCCCATTAGCACGTGCCTTCATTAAGCCAAACAGACACCAGGCTGCTCCCCACATCCCAAAGGAACACTGTGCTTTGGTGGCAACCCAGCCCCAGTTCCCCCACTGACTGCTTGCAGGAAGGAGGAGAGAGACAGCCCTTTGGAAGCCTGTTACACATCACCCACCAAAGAAAGAGGTCTATAATTAATCTAATTAATCTAATTAAAGTCTGGGGGCCGTGCCTGTCTGGTGAGCACAGATGCTCCTCAACACTGGCTGCTTTCAAAGCCCTGCTTAATGAGCTCATTAAGTAATACTTCTCATTTGGAGCTGGCCTTTGTGTGAGGGGAGGAGAGACGATGCACCAGGAGAGAGGACACGCCGCGAAGGAAAGCGCCGATACCTGGCTGTGAGGGGCAGCCCCAGCACCTCCTTGCCGACACCGTCCACATCCACCACCAGCACCAGCTTGTACTTCTTCACAGTGTTGGAGCACAGGGTGACCTGGTGACAGAGAAGAACGTCAAAGACCTTCAGCACCCCCAAAAACTATCGTTCCGTGTGTGGTGTCCCCTGATTCTCCTTCCATGGTAAGGAGAAGGATTTTCCCCTAATCCTTCTGCTGGTCCATATGTAGAGCAGAGTCTGAGAGCAATAAAGGTCTCCTGACAGCATCTGCTTGGTTCAACACCCCGTGTGGTTAACAGGGTGTGTGTAAACTGAATTAAAGCCTAATCAGACAACTGCTCTGCTCACCACTGTATTAAAATTAATCTCAGTTCTAATCTCAGCTACAACAGTGTAACTCCCGGTGCAATGCGCTGCCTCAAACCGAGCGAGTTCAGCTTTACAGCCAGGGCCAAACGCAAAGGACCCCACAAGTTGGGTGCAGGTCACGCCTGGCAGAGCTGCTTCAGCCCCCCCTAGGGATGGCTGCAGTGAATGCAGCTCCTCTGCTCACCGGGAGAGGGGAAACAAGTCCGGGAAGAAAAGCAAACTGCTTTACACAAGGGCATCTCTCTAATGGCCACCCGCTGCCCTCATCCTTCCTCTGCCCACGGTTAAGCCAAAGCCACGGCTCCACGCAGCGCTCAAGCACACACGTGGCTTCCGCACCTGACCGTAGGGCACAGGATGCTCAGCGGATGGTTCTGGAAACAAACTAATGCCCCTTCACAAACACCCCAGACCAACCCAGACAACAGAAGTGCATCTATCTCCCTCCCATCACTAAAGCCCTCCCGGCTCCTCCCCACCAGTGAAACTTCAGCTCCATCTGCTGAAGCACGGCCGGCCGGATTCTCCCCACACCTTGATATTCTTGGATCCCAGGGCACGGATGGTCCCGCTGCGAGGCTCGATGGTAAATTCGGCTGGCCTGATGGAACCTTCAGCTCCCGATCTCCAGGGCTGAGGATTGTCATTCGACAGCCAAGCAGTGCTGGTAACGCTGGGCGTTCCCGAGCCGTCCCCAGGGATGCGGAGGTGAAAAGTCATGGGCACCAAGGAGGTGTTTTTGAGGCGACACGACACGGTACAAGGGAAGCCTGAGGAAGAGACACACAGAGGGATTTATGCCCCCATTATCCCAACATTCCTGGGGTGAACAGCCCCTCACGGTAAAATTGCGCCTGGAGTTTGGCTCTCTTCAATCTGAATTGCAGCTAATTGAGAAGCCCAGCAAGGAATTCATTGCCATGGAAGCTCTGTGCCAGGCTGGTGATGGAGATCCCTCCTTGGCAGCTCTGATGCCCAAAGCCATGAGTTTTTCTCTCTCAGCTGCCCCGACACCGGCACCAGTTACATCTCTCATAGGAGCGAGCAGCCAGACAGAGCATTTACTCTGAGAAATGGATCCATAAAACTCCCCATGAACACCCCCCGTGGTTTGCAATACAGAAGAGCAGGTTGGCACCAAGGAGAAGCTGCAGTAAAAGCAGGGATGGATGAAATGGGGAGCTACAACCCAATGCAAAGCCCTCTGATGCAGTTTTGTTAGCTGGATCCTTACGGCATCTCCTGTTTCAGGGCGACCAGATGGAGCACGTGAAGGTTTGCAGCCCACTTGGCAGGAGCTGAGCCTGACACTGGCTGAGAAATCAGCAGAAGCCGTGTCTCACCTTCCTTAACAAACGGCGACGTCTGATTACTGCTCAAAAAGCTCTGACACCAGCTTTCCCTGCCTCACCAGTGGCATAACCCCACTCAGTGGGGATGTTCTGCAGAGGCAGGAGACCAGCCCAGGAGAAGACATCTGGTTTGGCTGGCCCATCTCAGTAACGGCCCTTCCATCAATCCACAATTGATTTCCCATTAAAAACCTCAGCTCATCTCAGTAAAAAGCCTTTTGTGAGGCAGAGATGGAGAACCAGAACCTGCATTTCAATGGAGCTCTGGATGCTCAGCCACCAGCGCTGGCACAGCAGAACTGGGCTTTCGGGGTGGGGGGACACAGGGAAGGAGCTCTGCGCAGAGCTATGGCTTGGGCATATTATGGGGTAGGTGATAACAAGCTGCCCTCCCAGCACTTATTAACATTTCACACTAAGGGTCAGGGGACCGAATGGCTCCTGTCCTCCCAACATTTATCCAGAGCAGCTCCAGGCTGGTTCACAGCTCCATCACCCTTCTCCCCCTCCAACGTCTTCCTTTTCCCCCTACCCCAGAGTCGCCCTTCTCCCCCTCCCAGGCATCGCCCTTCTTTCCCCCGCCAGCATCATCCTTTTTTCCCCATCTCCCATTCCCGGGGCCTTTCAGGGACTGATACCCTCATGGCCATGCTGCTGCCAAGGGCCCTGAAGGCTGCTGCTGCAGAGGAACACACACATTCTGGGTGCTCTGAGGTTCCAAGCACCCCGTTTCGGTAACGCACGGACCTCTCGGCCCGCGGTCCAAGCCCAGGGCGCACTCACCGAAGGAGACGTCGCCAAAGTAGAGGCAAGGCACACTGAAGTGGAACGTTGGTCCAACGACGCAGCCACTGTGAGGACAGACAGACAAAGGCACTGGCTGAGTTAGAGAACTGCAGAGCTTTCAGCTCTCCCTGCTGCTCGGGCGGGTAAGAGCCAGTGTCAGAACCACAGCGGGTTTCAAACCAGACCCTCACACCCTTGCCCTCATCCATGGGGACAGAAGGTGGCCAGCAGCTATCAGATGGGGCTTAGGGCACAGTGTCAGGCAGGATAGGGCAAAGCTATGCCCCCAAATTGGCTCAATGAGGGGCCGCAAACAAGCGATGGCTCCGTGACTCGGTTTCCCCATCTGTAACACATGGGTAGAGATGCCCACACAAAAGTGGACTCAATGGAGTAACCCTCCTCAGGTTCCCTTCTCAGCTGGAGCCAGCGTTTCCATTGAGTGTATGAGCGTCTTCTCAGGAGATCTGGATCCACACAGTTATCAGAATCCTGGGGAGCGCACAGACACCCACCGACCACAACAAGATCAGCAACAATTCTACACAGGAATGTATCAGCTTCTCACTGCTGACACAGCCAAGAACAACACATCTTAAACCAAACACGGGGCCCTGAACCCACCACACCTCCTCTCCTGTCCCTAAAATCAGCTCCAAATTCCGAAACTCGCCATCACTGCCTGAAATCGGCCCTTGGAGCCACACACCATTCATGAATTTACCTCATGGCTGATGCCACCCGAGCCCAGCTCCGCCTCTTAGTTAAATCGGGGAGCACAGCGAATGGTGCCTTCCAGCTTTAGTCCCGTCCCGCACACGAACAGAGCCCAGCATCCCACAGGAGGGACCCGCGTTGATCCGTGGTGTCCCACTTCCAGCATCCCTTTCTAAGCACCTAAGAAACAAGCGCTCAAGGCCCTGGGTTTGTATTCCATTTAAAGAACAGTCACCTACGATTTGGGCACCTGGCAGGAGTTTCCTCAACTCTCAGACCTCCATCAGCAGGAGATCCCTACTGCTGCTGAAGTTCCTCCACAAGGACTTCAGAGGGTCAGACTCAACCTCCCAAGCCCTAAGAGCTTACTTGGGATGGAGGGAAGGGCACAGCCCTGCTTTCCATTGCAGCACTTGCCAGGTAACGAGTGGGGATCACACTGGGAAAGTGCCAAGGACAAGCCTTGCCAGGAGGCTCCCATTCCTACTGAGTGCGCTGGTATCCAGGCTCGAGTCAAACCCAAGCAGCTGCCCAGAAGGTCCAGGCAAGGAGCCAACCCAGAGCTCTGTGCCCCACAGCCGGTAACAGTGCGGCTTGCAAGGAACTGGGGGGAAACGCGGATGTTTTGGGAACGATCACATCTTATGGCAGCATTAGTGGACTAGGGGGTTCTTGCTGAGTGGGAAGGATAACAAAGAACTGCTCAAACACTCATCCTCGTTCCCTTCTTCATAGCCCAGTGTCCCACCAGCCAGCTCACATCCAACTGGGAGTTGTTCTCCGCATGGGACTAAATCCAGCGCTCAAAGCCTCCCGAGGAGCGGGGTGCTCAGCTCGAGCAGGTGGGTGTCTTGAAGCTCAAGTTGGTCACACCGACTCCCCGCTCTCTCTTCAAGCAATAAACTTCTTGTTCTGTTTTTACCTGTTTCTCTTGCCTCACCGGCAAAACCCACTGCAGATTCCTTTCATTTCTTGGCTACCTTGATCTAGCAGGAGGCTGGTGGCCGAGGAGGCACAGCCAGCCCCACAGCTTGCCTGCCTACACCACACTATCCCACCAGCCCATGGTTATGACCCACTGGGACAAGTTTATCCGCTGCTGAGAGCCTGAGAAAGGAGCTTTGACTCTCTTATCAGCCTTTTCTCTTTCCCCCCTCGGCTCGGTGCAGATTATCTTCTGCACCAGCACCGGCCCACAGGATGATGCCCGAGTTCTTGCTGCAGAGAGCTCCCAGGCTCCTGCATCGGCGCTTTTCCAGCTGCAGGAAGGAGGCAGCGCAGCACTCGCTGCACAGGAGCTGGGAGGACACCTTGTCCCAACACAGGAGTGCGAGGGATGACACTGAGCCTGCTGCTACCCAGGTTGGGTGGATTCTTAACAGAGGATTATAAAACACAAAATCACCCAGGCTGGCCTGTTGCTCAAAGGTCTCCAAAGTGCTTTTGGCCTTGCTGTGCTTTCACGTGGGACATCACAGACCCATCCCAGACCCATCTACAGCCCATCACACGCCTGCCGCAACCCAAGGGGGAAGGAGCTACCAGCTCCTGGTACCCACCCTGGGCAGCAGGCATCTCCACACCTTTCCTGTACAAGCTCCAGTTAAACTTTTTCCAGCATGGGTAGTCATTTACAGCCCCAGGATCATCACACTGGGGTGTCAAAGGGTCACGATAGGAACCTGTCGCCACCAAACTCTGTGCCAAGAGTGTCCTGGAAAGCTCCACCAAGAAGGCCAAGGTGCTTCCCACAGGCACAAGTCTTTCAGAGTTAAACAGGGTATATTGAGGGTGTAGGAAGGAAGGAAGGTCATCACCCCTGGGTTGCAAGGTTCAAACTGGAGCCAAGGTTAAAGGGTCTCAGCTCTTAACCTAGCATCCCCACGCCAAGACCTCCCACAACACCTTTTTCTCTCTGCTTCGCCAGAAAATGAGGCAGGTGGGAGATGACTACCCAGAGATAACTCCAGATGTGCCCACCAAGCTTCTGTAACCTCCCCACTCACCTGATAGTCAAGGTCACGGGCTTGGGGGATCCATTCACATTGAACTTGAATTCTTCTGTGAACTGCCCCAGGATGGTGGAACTGAAGGAGATCTGGATGACCTGGAGACTGTCTGGCAAAATCTTCCCCTCGCTGGGGCGAAAGGTGAAGCAGGAGCCCAGAACTGTAGTTGGAGGAACCAAGCTGAAGACAGCTTGGATGAGTCCTTTGTTAAACAGCACCACCTGCAGCAGGAAGGCAAAATGGAAATGCATAGACCTCTATGGCAACTCCATAGAACCTCTGGCTTTGTCCAGCTGGCACAGAGCTGCCCTGCTCAACTCCTGAGCTGCCAGAAATCCCACAAGGAGCCACCAGGCTCCAGCCCAAGCCCTGCTAGCTCTCACAGCTCACCTCGTACTTGTGCGCTGCTCCCATGAAGACATCCCCGATGTCCAGATGCTCAAAGCTGGAGCGCAGCCGAGGCCCTATACCTTCCCCCTCGATGTACAGGGGCAGCCTGGCCTCACGGCCTGGGGAGAGAATTCAATGTCAGAACATCAATTCCCTCTGATCCCACATTTTCCAGGCTCTAGCCTCCGACTTGGGGCTGGCAGGGATCAGCCCAGGAAGATCCAGAGAAAGGTACAGGACCCTTCCCTTGGCAGATATGCCTTTGGGCTGCTTTCTCCTTTCTGACCAAACCCTTGGGCTGCTTTCTAATTGAGCCATCACTTTGCACCCTGAAACAATCACAGAATCATTAAGGCTGGAAAAGACCTCCAAGATCATCCAGCCCAACCATCCCCCCACCACCTCTATTACTCACTAAACCATGTCCCTAAGTACCTCATCCAACCTTTCTGAGGGACGGTGACTCCACCACCTCCCTGGGCAGCCCCTTCCAATGCCCAACCGCTCTTTCGGAGAAGAAATTTCTCCTCCTTTCTAACCCGAACCTCCCCTGGCACAACTTGCAGCCATTCCCTCTTGTCCTGTCGCTACTTATCTGTGAGAAGAGGCTGAGCCCCAGCTCCCCACAGCCTCCTTTCAGGGAGCTAGAGAGAGCAATAACGTCTCCCCTCAGCCTCCTCTTCTCCAGGCTGAACATCCCCAGCTCCTCAGAGGATTTGCCCTCCAGCCCCTTCCCCAGCCCCCCTGCCCTTCTCTGGATACGCTCCAGGACCTCCATGTCCTTCTTGGAGTCAGGTGCCCAAACTGAACACAGGATTTGGGGTGATGCTGGGTTTCCAACGCGACCTCTCAATCTCTTCCCATGTGCTAAGATGAGCTTTGAAATCCACTCAAGGAAGGTGTAAAGCTCAGGAAAACACAACCCAAGACAAAAATCTGCTCTTTATACTGATGCAGCTCAGCACCACCTGCACCCAACATACAGCTCCACACCTGGGTGCTCCAGGACTCGCCACCTGCAGCAGCATCTAACCACCACAGGGCTTTAGGATGTCTAGGGAGAAGCAGCTCCCCAAATTCCCACCATGATACCTCAGCCAGGCTCCTCCCCACCACGGGCAAGAGCAGGAGGGGAGAGGAGCCGTACCTGAGATGTCGCAGAGGAACTTTTGTTGATAGACTCTGGCTTCTTGAGGCTTAAAGGTCACACTAATTTCAGCCGAACAATTCGGCCAAATCTCTCCCTCCTAAAACAGAAGCAGACAGCAAACCATTTATCTTCAAACGTCACATCCCTTCGTTCCAACCGTGGCCCCATAAGCCAATATTTAGAGCACCAGGGAAGAGCAAAGAGCCAGTAACACTGATCAACAATATTTATAAGGGAGTTTGGAAGCAGCTGCGAAAAACTTTCCAAGTCCCTGACCTTTACTGGCACCTGGGAGAGGCATTTTGTTAAATTTGGGCTATAACGGAGCAACCAGCCCCGCTCACACTCCAGCGAGTCCAGCAGGATCGCTTCAGAGGTGCCGGCCAGTCACGGACTCACAGACCCTTAGGAGCTGGAAGGGACCTCGAAAGCTCATCCAGGCCCACCCCCTGCCAGAGCAGGGTCACCCCACAAAGCCTTTCCCAGACTACCATCCCTCCATCAGCTTCCTAACTCCTGCAAGCAAGTATTTCCTCTAGCCACTTGTCACAAGGGGTTGATTATTTCTGCAGGGTGCTCTCAAGCACCACGGGCGATAGGTGGGAAGACAGAAGCCACTTTTGGCCTGAAAGGTCTATCCCTGCTTTTAGGGAGCCTCTCCAGCACATTCAGGTAGCAAGAAGTGTCTCTGCCTGAGCTAAAGGCTCATCACCGGAGAGAAGGCTAATGGAAGTTAGTGGAATTTTAGATTCTCCAGTTGATAAAGGAGAAAATCTTTACTATGGTTTGACATCCACACAGCCCCATGTCGGGGGAACAGACAGACACGAGCAAAACTCTGGAGCAAAATTGATTGTTCCATAAATAACAGAATTCATGGAAATCAAAAGGTTGCTGATGCTGGCAGAGACACAAGGGGGGAGAATCGGGTAGTAGCCCACTTGTAGGCAGCCCTGGAGCAAACTCTTTAACATCAGTGTAGATGTCTAGGAGGGGTGTCCACTCCAAAGGACCTGGCTACTCTTCACACCCACTCATCACTACGGGAAGTACCAGGACTCGGTTCTGTGGGCAGATGGATTTCTGGGCCTCACCTTAATGCCCCTCAGGAGCGGGTTAAGCCCGTTGTGGAGGCCTAGTCCTACTGCCACTAAGCAGGAGCCCTGGGTGACACCCCACAACCAGCTCTGGTGCAGCGCAGGATGCTCCGAACGCCCGGCTGATCAGGTCCCACTCTCTACAAGCTCCCTACTGCTCTGACATCATCTCTTAGTCACATCATGCTGCCCCCAGCTGCACCGGTGTGAAACTGCAGCTCTGCATTGGTGACTCCCAACCTTACATGGGTGATAAGAAAACACCATCCCCCTCCCTAAAACAAAGCAGGTTCACCTTTTCTCATGCCAGACCAGGCACACACTCGGAGTTGGGGCTCGGGGGGATTAAACCACGAGCTTTGGCTCGCATAAATGGAAGAGCAAGATAACTAAGCAAGCTGCTGTACCTAGGTGTGTCAGAGGTCAAAAAGCCTGCCTGAACCTGCTGGTCTCACGTGCAAGCTCCTGATGGCACCAGAACAGAGGTTCAGGGCTGGCACAAGACCAGGGTAGGTGAGGACTGGTATTTCTGTGATTAAACAGGGGCTGAATTTGCCCTCCTTCCCACAGAGGAGCGCTTCGCTCTTCGGGTCAGCATCTCAACTGACATGGTCCCACACCTTGCGTTAACCCAGTGGAAGGTGTGCCTTTACATATAAGGCTCCATCCCTCTGAACATGGTCAGGACACTTAGGCAGCTCTTCATTTATAGCCCTGGGAGCAAAGCCCAGCTTTAGGCTCTCGGTGCCCATCACAAGTTGGAAAATGCTTTTTGCCACCAGCTCTCCCGGCCCCACCAGAAACCCAGCGTTTCCTCCCAGCACATCAAGCAGGGATCTGCTGAGTGACCTCATTCAGGGAGGAAGAGGAGGAGGAAGAAGAGAAAGGGAGGTTTCAAAGCTGTCACTTACCGCTGGCTCAATGCTGAAGATCCCATCAGAGAAAAGCTGGGATTCTCCTTGCACCTTGGCACTCTGGTCGGGGATGCTGCAGGAGAGGAGGCGGGAAAGGTGATCTTGCGTCCTGGGGTCTTACACAAGTGAGCAGCCCTCAGGAGAGCGACCTAGCTCAAAGCTGCTGCCACAACCAATGGGGAATCCACCTCCATCCTCAACTGGCTTCTCCTACTCCCAGGATGCTCAGGGGAGGCAGAGGAGGATGAGGAACACCAGGGCAGCCCATCACCAGGCAGGGCAGCAGCCCCCTGGTCTGCGCTGCAGGTTCCCAGCATCACTGTCTTCTCTTCCCTTTCAGACCCGCAGGTATAAGGAACAACCACATCCCCTCTGCTCCCCACCCCGCCTCCACCAGAGGATCCCAGGGCTCCGGGATTCAGGCACCAGAGCATCCCAGTGAAATCAGTGGGTAGGTACAGAAATACAGAGGCCGTGAGAAAGGAAGCCTAACATCACCTGATGAAGACCTCAGGACTGGCACCTCTGAGCCCAAACCTTTCAGCCTGGCCCTGAACCACCTGTTTTTTTCCTTTTCCCCTTCTCCTCAGAGCTCTGACACAGTTAATCTCTCCCTCACTTGGTAGTAGTTGCCCAAATCATCCCGGAGTTTAAGGATGACAAGCCAGAGATGGGAAGGGAGCAGAACTTCCGAGTGGGTGCACTGCTGTCCCCCTTCACGCTCCAGTCACTGCCTCCAGAGGGGCAGAGCATCACTCAGGGCCCAGTCTGAGACAGGCAGGTGGGGAGAGGTGGCACTTCCCTGGACTATTCCTTTACCAAGAGGAGGTCATGAGGTTTTCTTTTAACACACTGAGCTCACATAGAAGTCACACACTGCGGAATTAAAAATAGGTAACAGTGGAAAACTACTTTTGGCCTTCAAGCCATTTCTGACTTAATTCCCTTGACCTTTACTTGCTCATAAGCCCTCACAAAGCCTCCAGTTTGTGGCAGTTTCCTCATCAGCTCCACAGTCACGCTAACTCCTACATCCGCCCCACTCTGAGAAGTCACACAAGGATTCCCAAATCACCCAAGCTTTGAAGTGGAATCTCCCACCCTTCATTCCACCTCCCGGGCTCTGAGTGTGTCTCTGCCACCTGAGAGAGGCCTTTCAAAGCTTCCCCAAAGAAATCCTTTGAAGATCCAGCCCCATCTCTCTCCACCATGAAGACAGGGGGTTCTGAAGCCCAAATGCACATCCAAGTCCCATGCTGCCCTACCTTCCTTCCCTGCAGACCCTTCCACCTCCAAACTCTCCCCAGGCTCGAAGGAAGGGCAGAAACACCCTGTGCTGGAAACCTGGACAGCCCAAACCTATTCAGGAGATGGCCTCATCCTCCTGGGCCAATGAAGCTTCACAGACTCTCTGCAGCCCGGGAGCCACTGGCTCTCAGCAGTCTGCGGCTCCCACAAACACCAGAGCTCGCTCTCAGAGGAAATTCAGTCACTGCAATCAAGCTTTCCTCCCTAAAACATCACCCTCAGCCAGAGGGTGGATGGAACTGGGATGGGAAGCACCGAGCTCCATCACCCTAAAGCCCAGGGACACCCACCCTGATGCTGTGGATGGCTGACTTGTCCTAAAAGCACCAACCCCCCTCGAGGCCATACGGTAGCGTTCCCCTTGAGCAGGGTACCTAACCAAAGGCATCTTTGAAACGGACCTTCTCTCCCGCTGATCCTTCTCCTTCTGCGTGCCACAAGCCTTCCACTGGAAGCGGGCGATGATGTTACTGCGGTTGTGGATGGCCACGCATCTGCGGTTCGACAGCGTGAGGTAGGTCTTCTCAATGGTCACAGGCTTCTCATTCAGCCAGATGTTGACTTCTACAGCCACTCCATAAAGCTTTGTTTTAATGTTTTCACCTGGAAGAAAGCAAAGGGGACTCTTTACTCCTCTCACTTGCTGATGAAAGCACGAGGAACGCAGCGAGCCTCAGGTCACAGAAGAAAGGGCTACAGCTTTTATTACCCCTCATTCCCAGGGGAGTCCCACCTCAGCCACAGCTCACACGGCATCTCCTCCAGGCCCACCACAAGTGTCAAGTCTCTCCCAGTCTCTCACTGATCCCCCCCAAAGATGCCTGGAGGGTGTGGGCCAGAAAAGAAGGTGGCAGAGGAAGGAGCAAAGTGACAGCCCATGGCAGGATGGGATGCAGACAAGAGCTTCCCCACACACACACACACACGTTACGCTTACAGGACCAAGTCCAAGTAAATTGCAAAGGAAGTTCAGCCTTGTTCTGCTTTGAAGGACGCAGACAGGATACTCACCTGTGTCGTACTGAACTAGCAGGGAACCGGAATGATCCCCAGTCTTCAGTGGGTGGAAGTCCACTGTTACTTGCATGGCCTCACCGATGCCGAGTGTACCGAAGGAGCGATCGACAGAGAAAGGGCTGCAACAGAGACACACACACTCATCAGGACTGTGGTGGGAGCTCTGGGGGCTCTTTTGCAGTCTAGTTCCCGGCAGATCAGTTCTGTGAGGAGCAAACAAGCAGCTGGCAGCAGCAACCCAGAACACAGGGGGTCAGAAACACGGCTGGCGACCCTCGCTCTCCAAAGTCCCGAGGGTATGAAATGACTTCATCCTCCCCAGATTCCGCATCCAGGCTCCAGTCCGGACCATACCATCAGAGAATGGGTTGTGAAGAGCCCAGAGCAGGTAAGAGGTGTTTGCATGCACAGCTTGACCCTGATGTCCCTGGGAATCAGGGTTTTTTCTGCCACCTAGAAACCTGCTACTCCTGAAAGACAGGAGAGAAGGTTTGGAGGGGGGGTTAATAGCTCCTTTTCTTCTGGCATGCTTTTACTACATCCAGCTGTACGCTTGCTTTGTTGTACAATGTCTGAAGTTTCGCAGGTCCTGATCTCCCAGCAGCACCTTGCAGTCCCCAGCTCCTATACCCTCATCTAGGCACACCAACCCAGGAGTCCCCTTCACACCAGGACCTGCTGAGATCTTGCCCATTACGGCCCTTCAGCAAGAGAGCAACACTAGACCTGTAAGCACTCTGATAATTATCTACCTTGCTATTTAGGGCTTGCTTACTCTCACCAGGGGTCAAGCTTCCCCATCTTGACAGAGTTGGGCTCAAGTTATGTCCCACGAGGATACCAAGGACCAGCATACTCCTGACATAATGCAGAAAGGCAGCTGACAAGTGAAAGAAGCTGGCAAGTCTGTGACACAGGCCCTCAAAGCACCACGTTGGCTTCTCTCCTGCACCCACATGCTCAGTAAACGCAGCGTGCAAGGAGGCTGCACTATACTGCGAGTCCCGGGCTACCTTCATCTTCTAACAGCCAAGCTTTCCTTCGTCTACTGCTGCCTTAATTGGCATCATAAAACCAGTTGAGTTTGGGAGAACCTAGTTCATTAAAAGCTACCTCCAGCCCCAAGGCAGACAGCAAAGTTACTGGGGACTGAAATGCCCCACCCTGTCCACCCAGATCTACAGCAGGGAAAACCCCACCAAACCCAAAGGCTTAATGTTTGCACATGCTACTTTTTGGCAGCAGTGTAACAGCCAAAGTCAACCAGCATAACCATCCCAGCAAACCCAGTCCCTCAGGACAAAGCATCTGAGACTGCACTGAAAAATCCCAGGTACACTCAGCACCTCCCAAGCCCAACCTTCCCTTCCCCCCTTTTCCTGCACCTCAGCCCTAATTTCATAACCTCGGGTGGTCTTTGTGCATCCCTACACCTCCCTGTAGTGTATGGGTACCACAGGGGATCCCTGAACGCTCTGCCTTGGAGGATCATCTCCCGAGCTTTCCGAGCTGGGTGGGGACACTCCTAGAGGGATCTAATCCCAGACCCGACCCTCTCTGTCCCTGGAGCACGGCAGAGCACAACGTCCATCGCCGCAGGAAAAGGCAGCGCTGCGCCTTGTCTGCTCCCAGACACCATTTTCATCTTAAACCTATTGGAATGACATTTCTCTCTGCCAATGTCACGGAGAAGAAACTCATTCTCCTGCCTGAACCACAAGAGCAATGGGAAGAGACTTACTGGATTTATCCTCTTGGGATTTTTATTCCCAAGTGCTGCGGTTAGGGGCTGGGCACGGCCCTGCAGAGGGAGGGCAGGCACAGAGCACACTGAAGCATGGGCAGTGCTGGGGTGGCTGGCTGGGTTTTTTCATGAAAAAGCAGTCAAATCATGGCCAAAATGTGACCACGTTTTCTGGAAGCTATCAAAGATGCTGAATTGGCCCCACAGATTCACTTATGAGCTCCTCTCTGGAGCAAAAAGCAGAACAGAAAACAGCCAAGTTCTCGCACAAACGATGACCGGGCGGGGAACATCACCAGGATGTGACCAGATGCATGAGCTGAGCTCTCAGTACTGTGAGGAATAGTTAAGGATGGGAGATGGGCTGCAAAAGCACCCTAATGGGGAGAACAGAAAGTTCTACACTTGGTGCCAGGGAAGGGAACCCAGAGAGGGGAGGCAAAGACAAGTGGCACAAGCAGGACAGCAGATTGGGGAACGGTGGCACCTGAGCTGGTTTGTCAATGGGCAAGAGCCTGAGTTTGCTCAGGCCAGAAAAGAGAAGTTGCATCAACTAAACCAGAAGTTCAACCTGCACAGATAAAACATAGAGGATACAGGCCCATCAGCCGGCCTCTACATGCTCAGACGGATCTCTCATTCCCTTCTACCCCACTGCTGTCCTCCTCCTCTCTCACATGTGCCTGTACCTGTGTTGTGGCTTTGCATGGCTGGGTTCTGCTGGAGAAGGGGGAGATCTGCAGGGGTGGCTTCTGCAAGAAGCAGCCAGAAGCTCTCTGAAGCCCCACAGAGCAAACACCAGTCAGCTCAAGGCAGGAGTCGCTGTTGACCAAGGCCGAGCCCATCAGGGATAGTCACAGTGCCTCAGAATCACAGAGGGAAAAAAAACACCAAGAAGCTGCTTTTTGCCCCCAGAGACAGGAGTGAGAAGATGTGAGGAACTGTGCAGACACCAAGGCCAGGGAAGAAGGAGCAGGGAGGGATGATGAGATGTTTCAGGCACCAGAGAGAAAGATTCCCCTGCAGCCTGTGGAGAAGACCATGGTGAAGCAGGCTGTCCCCCTGCAGCTCATGGATGGCAGGGAGCAGAGATCCCATCTATAGCTGTGGAGGACCCCACGCTGGAGTGCCTGGAGACACCTGAAGGACACTGTGACTCTGTGGAAAGCCCGTGTCGGAGCAAGCTCCTGGCAGTGAAACTTGCTGCTCTAGAGCTCTAGAAGAAAAACACCCACACACACATTTTGTTGGGCAAATGAAGTGAGGTCCCTTACCTCTGAGTGCTGATGGAGTAGCGGGCCTCCCGGTTACCAACATTACGAACCAGCAGAGTCTTCTGGCTGCTGTACTTCACTGGACAGGTGGAGAAGTCCAGGTGGAGGGGGAAGTCCAGGACCGCCCGAGCACCAATAGCTCGGATCGGCACAATGAACTGTCCCCTGTCTGTGACACAGGTGATCTGGTGGGAATAATCCTGAGGGGAAGGAACAAATCACAGTACGTTCAGTCCCCAGCGGAAGGAAAACTGCTGCTTCCCACCACTAACAGGAGCCTTTGAGAATGTAACAGCACTTCTTTCTGTAACGACCTTTCCCTCCAGCAGCACCACTGGGACAGGGCTGGTACCCTGCAGAGAGGAAACCGCCCTGCTGATCCAGCTGCCTCCTCAGTGAGCTGGCAGAACCAGACCAAGTCACCTGATAGCTTGATGCCAAAGCACCAGAACAGAGTAATCCCACGGAAGGGATTGCAGCAGATCAAGGACCTGCTTCCAGCACCGCTCCGCACCCGGTTATGCCGCAGCACCAACTCCATCCCAGTGACCCCACTTGAAGCTTGGTGGGGGATGCTCAGGTACACTGTTGGATGGACTTGTCCACCAGCCATTGGTGAAATCACAGAATCACAAGGTTGGAAAAGACCTTTAAGATCATCGAGTCCAACTCTTCCTGTCCTGTGCTAAACCATATCCCTAAGTGCCTGATCTGCCCTTTTTTCAAACACACCCAGGGACCGTGACTCAAGCCCCTCCCTGGCAGCCTGTCCCAGGCCCTCACAACTCCTTACTGAGATGACTGTTTTAACATCAGGGGAGGCAGAGATTTCCCATCCCTTTCCACAGCATCTCAAGGACAAGGCTGGGGACACCCACCCTCCGAAAGCTGATCCACCTCCCCAGCCCCGAGCCGGCTCTGCTCCATACCCAAGCTATTCCTGAGAGATCCCTGACAGGTACTGAAGGGCACCAACAATTCCAGCCCTGCCCTCGGCGCAGCCTCTTCCAGCTCCTCCCAGGCCCTGAGAGCTCTCACTGCACATCTAACCTCTGACTTCCCTTTCACCTCAGCCCAACCCTGGGGGAGGCAGGGGACAGCTCTGCTCTCTCTGCTGCACACTGTGGCACAGACGATGCCTTGCTAACGCCTCTGAAGTTTCTAGAAGTGACTGGGTGCCTTCCTGAAGCTGGTGCTCTCAGGCCCTCAAGCGGGAGGCATGGGGACAGCCCCACCAGAGCCAAGCATGCTATTCCCAGCCCTGGGCTGCTTCAGCAAGGAGCCAGCCAGCCATTGCCCTGTCCCCCACCCCCGGCTGGCTGGGGGGCAGCAGCAGGAAGGTGAATTAAGCCACCAAAATCATTTCACTGCCAGGTTGAACAGCTCCATCTCCAGATGTACGGTGGAGTTAGATGCCCTAACCTTGCCTGCACACGCTCTTTCAGGCCGATGTCTCTGTCATCTACAGAAGTACCGCGCTGTGAGTAGCTGCAGACTGCCGGACCACAGCCTAGAGCACTGGAGGAGCTTTAGAGGTGATGTTCAGCTGTCTCACTACTGTGTCCAACATGACACACCCAAAGGTGACACCAGGTTTCAAAGGTCCTTGTCTCAGATCCTCTGAATAACAGGCTGCTTTTAAACAGACTTTTGTATTTCTAGTTACTGGAGCAAACCTGTAATTACACAGCAATGGGCAGATACTAGAAACCAACACCTTGAGCGGCCAACCCACCACAAGTAGTAGATTCTTTTGTCTCTGAAGTCAGCAGACGTTAAACATGCCAACACTGAAGGATAAAAACAGTCTGAATTGTCTAAGAGCCTACAGCCTATGACCTTCCCCATGGGAAAAAAACACTTCCCACAGTTCTAGATCCAGCACAACCCTGTGAAACCAACAGTTCCTCCAAACCCCCACCCGATGCCCTGTTCTGAACCTAGCCCTGTACATTCCCCTGAAGGCACCAACCTCCTGGGACCTCCAGTCTCACCTTGTTCTCCTCAGGGGTAAAAAGGACACGGTAGGTCAAAGCCAGTCCAACTGCTACAGTGCAGGACACACCCTTGGGCTTGACCAACTTGAAATAAGGTGAGTCCTCCAGAGTGACCTTCACCAGCCGAGGAACCTGTGGGAAAGACATGAAACTGCCATCTTGGCACTCGTGGAAACACGAGAAGAGCAGCCTTGGCCGTGCCCTGCTGACATCCTTCCTTAACCACCTTTCCAAAGCACCTTGAGCTCCGACACTTCTCCACTTTTCCCTTCCCAACTTCCTGGGGAAATCACCCCCCGATGCCAGGTTGGGGTTTGTATCCAAGGAAAGGCAGAGACCTTCAGGAGCACCTAACTCTGGATGCGCTGGGGCTCTCCAAAGGGAACGCAGAGCGTCACGTCGTCCGAGGAGACCCCGAGCGGAACCCAATTAAGCTTCGCAGGAGCTTCAAGCAGCACCTAAAGGTCTCCCACTGCTTCTGCTAAGCCAGTGGCTTTCTGCTGCTGTTTCAAAGCCCCTTTCCTGGAGTGCTAACGCTGCTAACTGTAACTTATTCAGGCATCAAGCAGAGAAGCCTCAGCCCCTGCGCTTTGACAGCAAGCTGCACAGAGGCAGCCAAACAGGCTACAAGAGGTGGAGGTGCCCAGACAGAAACCAAGGGTAACCAAGGACCCACCAGGACACTGTCCACCCTGAGGTCTGCAAGGTAAGGACCATACAGCCACCAGTCTGGAGCTCCCAAGAGGAAGGATGCTGACTAGGAAAGCTCCTTTGAGTCAGGTCCCATCAGACTCTGGGGAGGAATGGGAAGGTTTCCACCATCTTGTAAAACCAAGGTGGTGAGACATCTGATTCTGGGTGTGCTGCCTAACCCGCTCTGCTGTACACCACAGGAATTACACTGGTATCTTCCAGCACAGTCCTAAAGCTCCGTGTCCCAGTGCTCACCTTGTCACAGTTCCTCAGAACCAGCGTCGCTTTGCAGACCTCATGGGGGGTGTAGTTCTTAAACACCACCTCTGATGGGAAAGGCCGAATTAAGCTCTGGTCCACGTCCACTGCTGAGGACTGGAGATGAAAGAGAGGAGAGAGAGATTCAGGGGCTGGGACAAAGATTCACAGATGAGAGCCCCATGCTGAACAGGCTCAAGCTAAGAAGCTCTTTTGGGTCTTTCTCCAGGTTTCCTTCTCTAAAACGCAAGGCAGTGCTGATCTGCAGCAGAACCCTGTGGCTGGTGTGGTCACACAGCTCCAGAGCACGCTCACTCTGTGAGAGCCACCAGCACCCACAGAGCAAGGGAAACCTGAGAATTTACACAAGACACCGCAGGAAACAATTCTGGGATGATCTTTACTCTGTGTCCCACACATCCCCAAACATCATCTTTGATGCAGAGCCTAGAAACCAGCGAGAGCAGCAGCACCGGAGGAGGTAAGGCCGAAAGGAAAGCAACACAGCAGCTAGAGAAGAGCCAAGTGTTGCGAGCGCTGGGTGGTGACGAGGTTCTGCTTCGTTCTCAGCATTACTGAGCACCTTGAGCAAGACTCCACTGGGTATTTCCTTCTCCCATGAGCTTTAAACAGATTCTTTACCCTATTCTGCTAGTGCAGTGTTATTTAATCCTGCTGCAGAAGCATGGCTGACAACAGGCACCAGCCGCAAACCCTCAGGGAGCAGAGGCATTCCTCAGAGATAAGTCCTCCCCAGCCTTGTCTCCCCTCTTCCAGCTGCACTGTGCCCACCCGAAAGACAGAGGCAGGTCTCCCACTTGCCCCCAGACACCACGGTGACACTGCAGCCAGTAGCTGCAGCTCACTGCCAGTTCTGCCTGCACTCATCTGACACGTTCCCAACCTCCCGTGCTGTCCCAGGCAATCCCTCACCCGTTCCTTAAGGGTCTCTCACTGTCCCCCCCAGTAACCCCCTGTCTGGGCGGTGTCATACCCAGTGGTCCTGCAGAAGCAGCAGCTTTAAGCACCCATCCAAGCAAGTGTTACTCCAGATAAAACACATCCCCCCCACTCTGCCCAGGGGGACTTCCCTGGCAAGACCCTGAAGCCTGCAGCCCTCACACCCTTCTGAAGGCTCACGCTCCTCCTTCCAAGCCAAAGCATTAACAAATCGGCTCATTAAGCCCTGAGCAGGTACCGCAGGGTCTACGGCCTTCCAAGGCTGACTCTGCCACTGCTGAGGGTGTCACGGCCCTGAGGGTTTGCTGTGACTACACCAAGCAAGGAAGCAGGAGGTTAGTTCAGAGGGAGGATGGAAAATGGCAAGCTCCTGCCCTTGTGTCCCACCCCAGCCTTCCCCCAGTACCATCCCTTTGGTGACAGCAACTCAACTCCAGCAGAACTTGGTCGGGGGTTATTAATCCTGGCTTAGCACCAGATGTTGCTTCAACATCGTCCCAGGGGGGAAATATGTTTTCCCTTTTCCCCAACAGAAGGAACTCGACCAGCAGCAGCGGTTTGAAAGGACAGCAGGACCTTGTCACCGAGGTATTTAGAGAAGCTGGGGGCAAGCCTGCCACCAGCACACACCTCCTTCAAACATCACATCAAACGGCAAGGAAAAGGGCAGGAAAAGGTCTACCTCATGACGGGAGATTTCACTCGTGTCTAGAGGCGGCAGAATCCGGGGCCGCCTCATCTCCCGGGTGCTGGCCAGCCTCTCTGCCTTGGGGACAGACATCTCCAGGAAGGCAGAGGGTGTCCCCTGAAACACAAAACACCAACAAGAGCTGCAGAAACATCTCTGTTCAGAAAGGCTTTTCTTGTTCAAGCACCCCTGATAAACCATTTGTCACCACAGCCACTAGGATAGTCCTGGAAGTTCCCAAAGTTCCCCACTGAAATATTTAACATCAGTCAATGAATGATGGAGAGCGGAACACGAGCTCTAACCAAGCGGCTCTGTCCCCTGCGCTTCTCCTTCATCCTCTGATGTGACACGTTTGAGCATTTCTGCTCTTCAGACATTTGTTTCCCCTTTAGCTTTGCAGGACTCAGGCAGTGACCTTTGAAAGGAGTGGGGAGGAGTCATCAGAAACCCCCTAACTCCATCCTCACACAATGCTCACAACCAGCCGGCGTGTGGAGATGTCACTGCCGGCTGAATTGCAGGAGAGCAGAAAAGTAGCGCTGTGCTGGGTCCAAGCTTTAGTTATCTTTTTAATTAGCCCTTGTTTTCTCTCTGTTCTGGCCTCACAGCCCTCTCCACAGAAGCATACAGAGATACCTCCTCCATGAGGTTATCTCCAGTAAAGGGAGCCTTGGTCAGCAAAAGGCACATTCATGGATGGGAGGAGGAACTGCCCCACGTTCATGGATGGGGAGGAGGAACTGCCCCAACTCCACAGCTGCTTCAAGGGCTGGATCTGCGCTCAACCCAGGATGACACTCATGACAGAACTGGTTTGGACCCCATTCTAGCTGGGACTGGACACGTCTCTCAAGTCTTCAGGCAGAGTCTGAGCAGCCCCACCACATCCCCAGCTGCTGGGAGGGCAGGGATGGTCAGAGCAGCGCCTGCAAGGATGCTTCCGTGACAGAAGATACTGCTGCCCTCACCAAGAGGATGGGTAGAAGCACCCCAATGCTTCAGCTACTCCAGTGCACTGCCCAGGACATCCCGTTAACTGGGTTTCAGCAGCACATTCAGACAAGACTCTGGACTTTCAGCCCACATTCCATCTCCCACTGCACCTTGATGGCCACCTCCAACACAAGTATGGCAGCAAAGAGATGGGGTGGTGGTGTGTACCTTCACAGTGTGGCTAAACAGGAGGGGCAGGCAGAGGAGGGACACAGGGCAGGTTTCCAGCCTTACCACAGCTCCTATCTGGCCACAGCAGGTACTTACATTTACATACTTCTTCTTTGGAGCTGTTACTACTCTCCGTTGTAATATTGTAGAAAGCTCACTAGATCGACGAACGTTTTTGGTAGCCATGTCTCAGCTAATCTGGAAGGAGCAACAATGGGACTTTGAAAATTCAGGAAGAGAAGCTGACCCCAGGCGACTTTGTGCCCGACCTTATCACCTGCTCAGGGTTATTACACCAACCTCCAGCCCAGGGACCGCGGCTGCCCCGAGCATGAACAAGATCAGACCAGATCCCTTCCCACTTCGCCAGCCCAACGCCCACCCTCCGTGCCAGGAGCTTTGCTGTGTTTCTAACTAACGCAGCACGGAGTTCAATGTTCTGATGAAAAACTAGAGTCTCCAGGCTCAGTCGGTTGGTTTGAGCTACAGAAATTATCCAGCAACTATGACTCCTTCCAGGCATGAAATTCCCACAGCCCCCAAGAGCATTTCTCCCGGGAGAACAAGGGCCCTAATTTTCATTTATTAACACTCACACTCGAGGCTCTCTACAGGCATTCGAGGCTGTAACAGCAGAAAGAAAACCACGAAGCCATTAAAGGAACAACAGCAATGAGCTCAAACATGAACACCACGTCTGTGCAGGCAGGGCTGCTAAAGACTTGATCCTAACGGCAGTTCTTCTCCAGCACCCCCACCCCACAAGGACTGCGGGTTGACTGGTCCATGGCTGGCTTTTAGGTCCATGGCCCAGTCGCCAGCCTGACAACCACCTCTCCATCTCCATCACACACAGCGAAGCACTGCCATTCTGTAGTGGCTCCTGTCAGGATCTGAGCCAAAGCTCATGGAACTCATAGGCAGACACAGGCTGTCAGGCTGTTTCCACAGGCAGTATCTTACCCTACCCAAAGCAAACGCTTGGACCCACAGCAGCCTGCAGCTAAAAGCACGAGGCGAACAAATCCGCCCTGCCCAGGGGCTTCAGGCATGTGCACAGCAGCCACGGCTCTGCTGCCACACAAGGATTTGGTCATCTACCCTTGAACCACACACCCAAGCTGGAACATGGGGCACTGCCAGCACCCCTAAAACCCATCCTCTCTCCCTTTCTGAACCACATCCCAGCTTCTGTGGCATCAATTCACCGTGCACAGCTGTGCTGTGTCCACATCCTGACCACTGCTGTCACCCACAGAGCTCTGCTATCACCCAGCTCACCCAAAATGCTCCCGCAAACCCCAATCCAAGTCAAAATCTTTTAATCTCAACCTGCAAACACCTTCTCAACAAGAGTTCTGCGCATCCCTGCCCAGTTCTCACGAGGGAGTTTGAATCTCTGGCAAAACCAACAGCAGTTGAATTTAAAAGATGCCAAACTGGAGACATGCAAACAGCCAAAAGCAGCGGCAGGAGCATCACCCCCCGCCTCACCTCGGCAGGCTCCAGCCTCATACCCACTTACCCAGCACACACACACATTCCTGGCTGCCAGAACAGACAACAGGCCCTATTTCCTGGCTTACTGCTGTCCTACTCAGCACTGCATTAACCCTGAGGTGTAACAGACACTTCACCCAGTTACACCCCACCCTGAAGGCACTGAAACCCTCATTTACACGTCGCAACACTGAGGTTTAAGCTCCAAACACCCAAAGGCCCGTGAACAAGAAGAGGAGGGCAGCACCAGCAGCCTCCATCCCCTCCACTCCTGCCCCAGGGCCTGGATGCGGCCACAGCTGCATCCCATGGGGGGGCAGACCTTGGCCTGGGAAGTCTGCTCTGATGGGGAGCACAGCGGGGCAGCTGGAGGGGGCGGGGCAGCTGGGGGGGGCAGGCCCCGACACAAAACGCTGCCGCCTCCTCCAGCCCGGCATGAGAGCCCCCCCTTCGCTCCTTAGGCAGCCTCCCCCCTGAAATCCCGCCCTCCGTCCCTCCCAAACAGACCGCCTCCTGGCAGGGAAGCCTCCCCGGCAGGAGGGTGAGCACCACGGCCTGACACAGTTCGGGCGGCACCCAGCTCACACCCAACACCCCCCCCCGGGCACGCTGTGCCAGGCACCCCGACCTCTCCAGCCCCCAGCCCCGGCGCTCCGCCCGCCCCCGCTCCCGCCCCTCCCGAGGCCGCACCTCCGGAACGCAGCCACCGCCCCAAAAACACGGGCTTGGGCACCGCTATCCCCCCCCTCCCGCTCCCGGGGGCCGTGGGGACACTCACACGCCGGAGCGTGGCTGCCAGCCGGGCTGCTGCCGCTGGCAATGAAGCAACGGACACAAACGTTCCCGTGGCAACGGCGGGACGCGAGCGAGGCCCGTGCGGCAGCACCCGGCCAGCCCGGCCTGCGGGCCCGGCCAGCCCCGGGCAGAGCCGACCAAGCGCCGCACCTCGGCGGGGAGTTACTACCCGCTCGCTCCTGCGCCGGGACCGAGGAAACCGGCGCCACGGGCGTGGGGCAGATGCCGCTTGGTGATAGCTCAGAGCCCAGTTCAACCAGCTCACTGCCTTGCCGGCGTCTCCTGACCCCCGGCCCGGCTCTCCGCACAGCCTGGCACCCACATGCAAACCACAAGCAACAGGCTCTGACACTCAGCGCTCCCCACGTTCTGCTTCCCACCAGCTCCAGCACCCTCCAAGCGATGTTAGAGTCTCAAGTGCCTCCTGCCTGCCCCACCGTGCACTGCAAGCAGCTCCTCTTGCAGGAGCGCGGACAGGTGGCTGAATCGTGCTGCACTATACACAGTAAATCCTCCTCCTTCAGCTGCTATAAGGCACCTCTCTCCAGAGTAACTGGTTCATTTGCCTTTCTATTACACTTTGCTGGGAGAGCCAGGATGCTCCCGAACACTTTTCTTCACCTAAATCATCTTGCCCTGTTCAGGCTTAAGTAGCAGGACCACGTTTCTTGCTTAGAAATCACCCGCTTAGCCGTAATTACCATATAAACAGCATCTCACGGGAGCCAGGAAAGGAGATTTTCCAGGACTAATCTCTTGCCCCTCCAGCCCACCACTAAGTGGCTGAGCGCTTTCTAAATCAAGCCTTGCTCCCCAGGAAGCCTCACCTGGCACCTTTATACTCCAGCCCCTCTTGTCTTTTTATCACTTCGGTACTGCCATCCCACAATTTATTGTAAAAGCTCCACCACGGCAGAGATAATTAACAGGAGCCTCGTGTTACACCTTCCCCTTCCTGCTTTTCATAAACTCAAGCTCTCAGCTGGCGGTGAGGTGGGCAAGGCGGACCAGGCTCCCTTCCAAGGGCCTGCCAGAGCTTCACAGTGCTGTGAGTTTACAGCCACAGCTCCTGCCGTCAGCACTTAGAGCACTATTTTCCCTCCCCCAGCACCTCATCTCTGCTATCTTGGGCTTCCCAACTTGCATCAACCCTTCCCCCCCACTATTTACTCTTTTTCCTGCATCGGGACCACATTTCATTGTGGTTGGCAACACATCAGAGCTTCCATGCAACGAGAGACCTCGGAGTGGAAGAGCAGGAGACAAAAGGACTATTACCGGGTCCCCAGGTCGGCAGCAAGTGGCCTGAGCGGGGTCAGAGCTGCCTCTGTCGGGCCGAGGAGCACGTTAGCGAAGCGCTGCCATTCTGTAGTGGATCCTGTAAGGATCGGAGCCAAAGCTCATGGAACTCATAGGCAGACACAGGCTGTCAGGCTGTTTCCACAGGCAGTATCTTACCCTACCCAAAGCAAACGCTTGGACCCACAGCAGCCTGCAGCTAAAAGCACGAGGCGAACAAATCCGCGCTGCCCAGGGGCTTCAGGCATGTGCACAGCAGCCACGGCTCTGCTGCCACACAAGGATTTGGTCATCTACCCTTGAACCACACACCCAAGCTGGAACATGGGGCACTGCCAGCACCCCTGAAAGCCATCCTCTCTCCCTTTCTGAACCACATCCCAGCTTCTGTGGCATCAATTCACCGTGCACAGCTGTGCTGTGTCCACATCCTGACCACTGCTGTCACCCACAGAGCTCTGCTATCACCCAGCTCACCCAAAATGCTCCCGCAAACCCCAATCCAAGTCAAAATCTTTTAATCTCAACCTGCAAACACCTTCTCAACAAGAGTTCTGCGCATCCCTGCCCAGTTCTCACGAGGGAGTTTGAATCTCTGGCAAAACCAACAGCAGTTGAATTTAAAAGATGCCAAACTGGAGACATGCAAACAGCCAAAAGCAGCGGCAGGAGCATCACCCCCCGCCTCACCTCGGCAGGCTCCAGCCTCATACCCACTTACCCAGCACACACACACATTCCTGGCTGCCAGAACAGACAACAGGCCCTATTTCCTGGCTTACTGCTGTCCTACTCAGCACTGCACTAACCCTGAGGTGTAACAGACACTTCACCCAGTTACTCCCTACCCTTCAGGCACTGAAACCCTCATTTACACGTCGCAACACTGAGGTTTAAGCTCCAAACACCCAAAGGCCCGTGAACAAGAAGAGGAGGGCAGCACCAGCAGCCTCCATCCCCTCCACTCCTGCCCCAGGGCCTGGATGCGGCCACAGCCGCATCCCATGGGGGGGCAGACCTTGGCCTGGGAAGTCTGCTCTGATGGGGAGCACAGCGGGGCAGCTGGAGGGGGCGGGGCAGCTGGAGGGGGCAGGCCCCAACACAAAACGCTGCCGCCTCCTCTAGCCCGGCATGAGAGCCCCCCCTTCGCTCCTTAGGCAGCCTCCCCCCTGAAATCCCGCCCTCCCTCCCTCCCAAACAGACCGCCTCCAGGCAGGGAAGCCTCCCCGGCAGGAGGGTGAGCACCACGGCCTGACACAGTTCGGGCGGCACCCAGCTCACACCCAACACCCCCCCCCGGGCACGCTGTGCCAGGCACCCGAACCGCTCCAGCCCCCAGCCCCGGCGCTCCGCCCGCCCCCGCCCCTCCCGAGGCCGCACCTCCGGAACGCGGCCACCGCCCCAAAAACACGGGCTTGGGCACCGCTATCCCCCCCCTCCCGCTCCCGGGGGGCGTGGGGACACTCACACGCCGGAGCGTGGCTGCCAGCCGGGCTGCTGCCGCTGGCAATGAAGCAACGGACACAAACGTTCCCGTGGCAACGGCGGGACGGGAGCGAGGCCCGTGCGGCAGCGCCCGGACAGCCCGGCCTGCGGGCCCGGCCTCACCCTGCCTGAGGGTGGATGTGGGAAGCTTCCCGTTTCCATCAAGAGTGCTGGGATCTCAGGTTGTCAGATGCTCCTCACGAGCTATGGGGGGAGTTTGGGGTTTCCACCAATGTCAGCTTCACCCTCCTTTCCCCATGTAAATCAGAAAGCTGTAAATAGCCTCTAGACGAGCAGGGATCTAAAGTTTGTGTGCTGAATCTCCTCCCAACTTTGAGGAGGAAGTTCAACAGGTTCAATGTCCTTATTCCCCTCTCAGTTCAGCGATCACAGCTGGGCCACACATTCAGCCTGAGTTGATCCCTGTGCTGCAATGCTCTTTTACAGCAACGTAGATGATGGAGCAGGTCACCCCCAATTTGTGCTGGAATCCTTCAGACCTGGGGACTGCGGGGTGGGAGAGGCTGGAGAACATATCTGGTGGGTCTGGCAATCTTGAATACATCTTAAGAGCTTTTCTGCTTGCCCAAGGCCAGCTCTTCTTATTTCTGGGGAGCTCTGAGTGGTATTGCTCCTTCCCAAAATGGGGATACTGGTGTCTGAGCACAGCTGAGGCTGCGTGTGCTACTGCAGCGCTGCTGGCAGGCAGCAGTGAGTTGAGGGACAGGCACGTAATTAGCAACTGCACCTATTTTAATGGCATCTTCCCTTCCTCTTATGTGAATCTGTACCCTAAGTCATTGAGTCAGTGATGAAGAATTAATTGAGTGGTTGTGGTTGCCATTAGAGAAACAGCAGTCACCCCCTGCCACGCTGCTCAGAGATGGCTTTTGTTCCGTGCTTTGCCCTCCCTGTTTGTGCCAGAACAGTAGGTGGGTACAGACCTGGGAAGATGCAGCTTCACCAAACACCCAGAGCAGGACCCTGGCTTGGTGTTGGTGGAGCAGCAGCAGCTTGTTGTCCATCCCACCGAGTGTCTCACCTGCAGCCCTGGTATTTCCCTGGGGTTGTGTGTCCTTCTGGAGTTGGTCTGGGGAGCCGAATCCTGCTGGGTGGGCCCCTGCGCATAGTCAGAGCTGCAGCCACGTTGGCAGTTGTGGTCCTGGTTTTTAATCTTACATAGAGGCTTACTGCAGAGGCTGGGCTAATAGTAACTTGGAGCAGCGTCTGCCCTGACAGCTCTGGGTGGGGAGACAAGTGTTGCCTCCATCAAGTAAATAGCCATGAGAGGCACAGTGACCCTTCGGGGCTAATTACAGCAGCCTGGGTTAGTCTGGGCTGTTCCAGTGCTGCATGTCCATTGGGAATATGGCCCTGTGCTTCTCCTGGGGACCCAGAAGGCTGATCCTGGAAGTTTTTCACTTCCTATTTAGAGATTTTAATTGTTTTAATATATGGCTTGAGACAAACCAGGTTGCTAGAGCAGCAGCACACCTTGCTGAGGATTGTTTTTTGTGTCTCCTCATCAATGCTGTTACAATACTCTGCCATGTCCTATGGGGAAAAAATCATCAGAGTTATCACCATGTACCTGAAATATGCTCACAGTGTGGAAGGTGAAGTTGTTACTTGAGGCTGGTGGCTGATGGAGACTGAGCTGAAAAACACGGGACTTGGGGTATGTGGAGGGTCAGCCCTGCCGAGAGCCGTCGCCGGCAGCGCTGTGGCCAGTATGGCAACGTCAGTCTGGCCACAGCAGCAGTGAGAGTGCTCAGCTCTGGCTGTCACATTAGAAAGAGCTAAGGAGTTGGCAGCAGATCATTTTAGGCTCCTGGGAGAAGGGCTGGCTCCTCCAGGAGATGCAGATTCACCGCTGTCCAAGACAAAGTATTGATGCTTTTGATGCTGACTGGGGCAAGGCAGGAATAACTTGTCTGGGGAATGTGGGCATGTTCCCCAGGGCATGCAGCATGGGCCTTCCTGCTCAGAGCTGATTTGTAACCTGAGTTTCACCAGCTGTGTTACTGGGTGTGTGGGTTACGTGAGCTACGCTCCCAGGAACTCTGCTGCCTGTTTGAGGAGGTTCTTGGGGACACAGCTCAGTGACAGGTTACAGAGCCACTGCTACACACAGGTACCTGTGGATTTCCTCTTCTATACATGGCCCCTCGTGCTCTCTCCAACCCTGCTCTGAGCTGCCCTTGCCAAGCAAAGAGTGAATGAGACCACTTGTGTTGGAAGCCTTGGCTGGCCCTACAGCTCTGTACATGAGGCAGTTGGAGAGCACCCAGTCATAGTCCCCTCTGCTCCACAGTCAACATCTCCTCTGGCAGCCAGATTCTCCTGGAGTTGAGTGGCCTGTGAGCTAATCCTGGTGGCAGAGCCCTCTGCTCTTTGTTTTGAGGTGTGCTGCTGATGTGCCCGTCTCCACCCTGGCATCCAAATTCAGCAGCACTGCTGAGCACCGTGCATCTCCCTAGCAAGCTGCCTTCAGGGAGTGTGAGGGGGTGCCCCAGGCAGCTTGGGTGCAACCAACTGACCACTTTCCTCTGTCCTGTGACAAACAGTTTCTCACCAGCTTGGATGTCTCCTCCATAGTCTTCTTTCTGACAGTTTCTTGGCTTCAATGTTCTTTTTTGCTTGACACTGTTAATACTTCCCCCCTCCCCGTGCCATGCAAGTGGCAGGATGTTACTGGTGTCTGTGCAGCTGTGAAAAAGGCTGCTGGGCTTCCTTAACTCAGTGCATGGGCGAAGCTGTGATCTGGGGGGACCTGAGCCAGGGACCTAAGTGGCTGATTCCAGAAGCACAAGCTTGAATTCCACGATCAGATGGGTAACCCTCAGTGAAGTGTCTTCTGCGAATCCGTTTCAAACTAGAGATGAGGTGCTTGTCCTTCAGCTGCTGGCTGCTCCCATACTTTGTGCAGTCTGTGAGCATATAGGGTGCTGTGCCTTTCATTGCCCTGGAGAGGCAGATCCCCCAGGGAAAAGAGCAGGCAGAGCCAGATCTGCAGGAGCAGGGCTGAGCTGCCTTGCGATTTCATTCTTAAAACACACTGGCAGGTTTAAAGCTGAAGAAGAGGAGATGAGTGAAGAAAGGTGAGCAATGAAAGCTTGCCTCAGGATGTTCAGCCCAGTGGGATTGTGGGGGCAGAGAGCTTTTGAGTCAGACCTCCCACTTTGTGCACACCTCAGTGAATTTTCAGGCCGAGTTGCTGGGAGGGAAGTGTCCATGTTTTGTCCTGACCTATCCAAGGTTAGTTTAAAAAAACAGTTGTTGCCCTGTGAGGGTGATGCAGAAGTATGAATGGTTCTTGTCCCTTGTATGGCTGCTGAGGCTGGAATGCTTTGGGAACTCCCTCCTCTGCTGGTGCTGCCTGCCCTGCACCCCAAAGCAGCGTCTCCTCTGACAGCTCCTCGCAGCCACCCTGTTGCTATGCAGACACTGCTTCCTGCACGTAGCCAGCTGTGTTGCCCCCTCATGGGAGGAGAACAAGCATTTAGCACCTGCCAGCCCTGTGGAGGCATGTCTCTGCCTCCTTGGGCACCAACAGGATTAGTTTTGCAGTTGGTTACATGATGCCTGCCAAAATAGCAGGCAAAGCTGAAGGGGTTGGGGGCTACTTACAGGTTTGATGTTGGCTCGTGCTCTGTGTGCAGAAGGGAGACCAGCCCAGGTCTGTATGGCCTCACACAGTCAGTGCTGGCAACAAGCTGAGCAGATGGTTGAGCTGGGTCCGAGTGATCCTCACGGTGATGGTTCTGATAGTTTTACCGCCAGCCAGCCCTGGGAGCAGAGCAGGGGATGTGTCTGTAAAGGAGCCTCCTCCTCACCCTGCTGGGCTGGGCAAAGGCGCTTTGGAGCCTGCTGTCAGGGCTGCATGGGGCAGCTGCTGCACAGGGCTCTGTCCTTCAGAGCCTTCTCCACTCCCCAGCTGCTTGCTGGGGCTGGGCACCACTCCCTCTTCAGCAGGTGCGTTGTCTCCGACCACCAGCATCACAGGGCACCTGGAAGTGAGGGGAGGAAGGGGCACAGTCAGGGCTTGGCCTGGGTGGGCTCCACTGCCCTGGAAACCCCCACGCCATGCCAATGTGACTCTTACCGCAGTGTCTTGGCATTGGGCACGGTCCCAGGCCGGTTGATGTCCAGGTCCCTGCGGCTGATGGAGAAGAAAGAGGGCCAGTATGAGCCCTACAGGCAGGTGCTGCCACCAAAGCGCAAGAGCCGGGGCCTCACCAGCTCTGGGAAGCAGCACTGAGCCCCCTGTTCCAGCACCCCATGGCCACCTCTGCTACAACTTGAGTAGAGCTGACACTGTGGGTTGCTGCAACCAGCAGCGTGGCGAGGTTCGCAACCCTCTTCGTGCATGGGATGGCATCTCTTGCCCCTGCCCCAGACCTGTTCTAGCACCCAGCACAGGCAGAGACACAGTAACACGTGCCTGTGGCAGAGGCAAGGTGCCACCACTCCCACATTCCTGTGCCAGGTGATGACAACACCCTACAGGGGTGAGGGTTCTCATGGTGGCCTCGGGGCCACCTACCAGCACTGTGGCCCCTCACCTTGGCACAGATGGGGGGGCTGCCTGCTGGCAGGGACTCCTGAGGTGCTCACCTGTTGTACATGTTGAGGAAGAGCTGGAGGTTGAACTGGTTCACCACGCTGCCAATCTGCTGCCGATAGCTCTGCACCAGCTCCGTGTTGTTCACCAGTTCTTCCTGCGTGAGCAGGAGATGGAGATCAGGGCAGGCACTGCTGCATGTCACAGAAACCCTACTCCCCCAGACCAGTCCATAAGGTGCCAGCCCGTGATGTGGAGGAGGAGGATGCTGGGCACAAGTCACATACACGTCGAGGCTAAGCCCCAGATCTGACAGGAGGGATGCCAGCAGGGCTGGACTAGTCTGATCCCTGGGAACAGTGTAGGGCCAATGGCACTGTGGCCTGGCAGGCAGGGCACAGGGAGGGGGCCAGCTGCAGGGCCAGCAGGATGCACAGCCCTTACCTGGCTAAAGAGGTGGGACAGAACAGTGTCTGGCAGCGTGCTGGTGAGGCCAGAGAGCTGTGGAGGGAACATAAGAAGTTAACATGCTGCTGTGGCTGGCTCCTGCCCCAGGGAGTCACTGGGTGTGGGAAGGGGGTTGGGACCCTGCCCACCTTGGCGGCTGCCCAGTCAATCCAGCCTTTGCCATTGGGGTCGATGTTCATGAGGACCAGTCCTTCAACCAGATCGGGGAAGATGAGCTGCAGTGAGCAAGAGGGATGATGCTCAGCAGGAAGGGGAGGTGCACCCCGTGCAGCCCCTGACAAGCACCACTGCCCCACTGCACAGACATCGTACAGGGATGACATGCCCCATCCTTGGAGAGATGGGAGACCTGTGACTTCCCAGCTGCCATGGCACTGCCACCCTGGCCCCCCTCATCCCTCCAGCAGTCTTCACAGTGGCACAGCCTGGCCAGGGTGTCAGGTCCTGTTCTTCCCCATGCTCAAGGCTGACTGCAGATATGGACAACTTGGGGCCAGCCCACCCCAGCCCCAGGCTCACCGCAAACTTGGCCAGCACGTAGGCTCCTGCCCCAACACCAATCCCGATCACATACTTGAACCTGGAAAGCAGAGAGGTGCGTATGGGGGGACAGTGGGCTCCAGCGTGGGTTCCCTGGGGGTCCCCTTCACCCACAGCATGGGGCACAAGAAGACACACTGGGTGCCAGCTTACAAGGACAACTCCCCCAGCCTCAAGCCCCTGCCTGTCTCCCTGCCCCATGCCCTCAAACTGACAAACATGGAGTGGACAATGACTCACCCAAAATGCTGTACCACACTGGGCAACATGGCAGCCAGCTGGTCCATGGAGGGGTACTGGTACCTGGGGCACAGGACAGCAGTTATGGGACCCATGCAGAGCAGGAAGGCTGGGACAAGGAAATGCCACCCACCCACACACCCAGCCCCATTGCCCACCCCCAGCCAGTCAGTGCCTTGGGCTTGGCACAGTTCAAAGAGACCTGAAGGCAGAGCACTACTGCCCAGGCAGTGACAACCCAGCGAGCAGGGAGGTGACATCCTGGAGGGCACAAGAAGCTGGCACCTACCCCTGAGGGAACTGCGAGGCTCCTGCCTGCTGGCCTGGCGCATCCACATGGCAAACCACAAAGTGCTTCGTGATCTCCTGCATGTCCTCGTAGTTGAAGAAGGTGTTGAAGCAAAGCTTGTCTGTCAAAGGTCAGGTGGGGATCAGAGACCAAACACCCTAGCACAGGGGCAATAGAGAGAGGTTGCCTGCCCTCCCACTGCTCTTCAACTGGGAGGTGACATGCCACCAAAATTCCACCTCCTTTCCCTCCGGGCTCCTCATCTCCACAGCAGAGACCACAGCCACTGTCAGCAAGGGCTGCATCCCTCCTGGTGATGGGAGGCATGGGGATGGATGGACACAATGAGGAGGAGGAGTTTGGAGTGAGCCTCATCAGCATGGAGGTGTGGGACTGGGGGATGCAAAGCCAGGAGTTGCAGGACCACCCGGTGGGCAGCATGATTAGCAGTCAGGATATTATTTGCCATATCCTTAATCCCCAAGGGATTTGCTCAAGAAAATACGGGATTTAAGAAATGTCTGCAAATCTCCCTGCTTGGAAACAAAGAAACAGCCCCAGCACTGCTGTGGACAAGCCACCACCATTGCAGCAGGGTACAGCCATTGCCAAGGCCTGGAGAGATGCTGTCCCATGCCATCAGTGCCAGGACAACCTTCCTAAAACATGGGGCTGAGGCAGGTTGTAACATCCATCACAACCAAAATGACACACCCCTGGACAGGAGCGTGCTGCTGGAATGGTGAGGCAGCTCACAGAGCTGCCAATGGCTTGGCCTCAGCTGCCAGTGCAGGGGGGATACACTTCTTCCAGTTCACAGGACACTGGGCCTCCCAGCTCAGCTGCGAGAGCACAGCCCAGGGCAGAGGTCTGGGGTGCGGGTCCAAGGCTGCAGCCTAACAGAGAGCACAGCATCCACATCGGGAGCCCTTGCTCAGGGCCCCTCCTTTCCTGTTACTCCCCATCTCCTTTAGCCCCCACTACACCCTGCCGTCAGTTGGGTCCGTGCTCTGAATACCAACAGGCTGGTGGTGGCAGGGCCTGACCCAGCATCCCCTGCATCCCATCCTGCCTGGCATGGGCAGGTGGACAGCTGGCACTGGGGTGGCCGAGCACTCCTGGCTGCACTTGGCCCAGACATTGGGTTTGGCTGAGTATCCAAACCCTCCTGGTTCTCTCAGATGCCTGGGGAGACCCAATGCAGCCTGGGGACCTTCCGCGGGAGGAGGCAAAGGAGCTGAGTCAGGGGCTTTTGGTCACCATTCCAGCACCCCATGCAGCCCCAGGACTGCTCCTGCCTGCCCCTGCACCCTATGGCCCAGGAACCGGCACTCACGGTTGAGGCCCACGTCATGGTACGTCAGGATGGCCGGGCGATTCCCCTTGGGTGAGCCCCGGATGACCATGTGCAGCAGTCCGTAGGGGGTCTCAATGTCATGTTCCTGGGGGAAGAGGAGAGATGGGGTGACACCTGCCTGCCCCAAGACATCCTCTCCTGCCCTGCCATCTCACCCCTCACCGCCGCTTCCTTAAGCAGCTGGGTCCCACGGGAACACAAGGGAAGGAGGTGCGGCCATCCTGGGAAAATCCAGCTCTGGGCATCCCAGTGGTGGCAGACAGCAGGAGAAATCAGATACCAACAATCCCAGCCTCCAACAGGGAAGGGGAAGGGAGGGATTGGTATAGGATAACAGGATTTAGGATTGGACAGGTCCCAACATGGGATGGGATCACAGACTAGGATCAAGGAATAGAGGACTGGGATGGGATGGGATATCCAAGAGGGTGTGGGAGAGGAGGATCGCAGGTCAGGACAGGATAGGACAGGAGATCTTTCAGGGTCTAAGATGGAGAGATTTTTGGCAACAGGGTCACAGGATGGCCTGGATTCCCTGTGCCTGGGAGAAACCGGCAGAGATCAGACCCTGGGAAATGCTGCAGCCTGATCTCAAAATGACAGCTAAAGTAACCTTAAAAAACCCTTGCTCTGAAATGGCTGTGCCCCCATACAGAGAGCAGACCTGCCCCGTGCCTCAGTTTTCCTGCCTGGGACAGCTGCAACCTCACCTTCGTGGCCATTGTCCCAGGACAGCAAGGGAAACTGAGGCTGTGAGCCCAAGATCTGTACAAGGCATTGCCCAGGGACAAGGGACCCAGGGTCCAGACACCACTGCCTGCCAGCCAGCCCGCTGGCAGGGACCACAAAAGGGGATGCTGGCAAGGTGCCCAACCGGCCTGGTCCTCTCTGCAGGTACTGGCAGCCTCATGAAGGAGCTGGTGGGAGGGGAGCAGGGATGTGGGCGCTCCCACAGCTCACACGCCGCCAAGGACTCTGAAGGACACAGGCCTGCAGTGGGAGGAACCCCTGAGGACAAGATCTCCTCACTGCAGTGCCTCCTGCCATCGAGATCCACTGTCCCTCAGCAGGTACATGGTGCCCAAGGACAGTTCAAGGGCTCTGTGGAGACAATACTCCACTTCTCAGGGGCACCTTGACCCTGGCCCTCATCCTCCTCCTCTCCACAGGGCTGTGTCAGGCAGCCAGCAATGAGGGGGACATCCCCCTGCAACAAGATGTGGGGAAATTGAGGCAGAGAAAGGACCTGGCCCAAGGTCACAAAGCAGGAGGCATCCATGAGGTCTGATCCTGGGCACGGGGCTGCCTTCATCCCCATCGTGGCCCCAACAGCTCAGCCTGCAATCCCATCACAAAATCACATGCCCAAGGTGGCAGCTCCTTCCCCAGCAATGCTTCCCCACCCCCTGACAAGCCACGCACATCTCTGCCCGTGGTGCACCCTCTGCAGCATTGTTGGGTACCGCAGCCCCACTCCTTGCTGCAGGGGTGCTCGCAGATGGGGAGAAGCTGGGGATGCAACAGTGAGGAGCTGCAGGGGGGCAGGGGGGTGGGGGGGTCCACTGGCAACCCATGGCCCCAGCAAGGAGGAGCGCAGGGGTGCCTGAGAGAGTCCAGCCCTGCCCAGGTTACCCCTTCACCACTGCAGTGCTCCCACCTCGCTTGCCTGCCCTCCATGCCAGCCTGTTGTCATTGGGTGTTGCTGTTGCTGCAGAGACTAGGAAGTATCCCAGGGATTGCTTCAAAACAGCAAGAGACCCTCTCCTTCTGCAATCTGCAGCATGTCCCCCACCATCAGCAGCCCACAGCTTGCAGCTGTCCCTGCTCGCCTCGGCCTCAGCACCACATCTCCGCTGGGCTCAGGAAAGACGCTCAAGGACAATGCGTCCCCGAAACCCGGGGCACGTCAGGGATGCGGCAGGACGGCTGGGGGAAGGAAGGGCTCCCCGGCAGCAGGTTTTCTCTCCCCCCCCACCCCTCCCCCAACGCCCACCTCGCCCACACCAAGCCCTCCCGGGTGCAAAGATCCAGCCTGGGCAATCGGGGGAGGTACTGGGACAAAACTCCCTGGGCAGGGAGGGCAAACAAGCACGGGGACGGTGGTACCTACCCCATCCCAGCACTCGGGCATGGCGAGGAACGAGGTGGACGAGGATGCGCAGGCAGGGTGGGCTGAGCACCGCGTCCCGACGTGGGGCACGGCGGTGTAGCAGGCTGGGGCGAAGCAGAGCTGTGTGCTGGCTCAGCCCCTCGCCTCCATTTATAGCGGAGACCCAGCCCTGCGCTAAGCCCTCCCTCTCCCATCCCCCTCCATGGGATGCGCAGCCCCGGCAGGTTTGGCCTCCATTGCAGGCAAGCGCTGTGATGGAGCCAGCACATTGGCTGTCGCAAGAATTATTCATGCTCCAATTGGCCCCAAATACCCTTGTTTATGAAGAAAAAAACCGCCTGGAACCATGCGGTACCTGCTCCATCTTCCCTCCTTCAGCAGACAGACAGGCAGGGCTGCCCGGACAGGGTTGCACCCGCACCCCTTGCAACACAGGCAGCGTCTCGTCGCGGCAGAGCCGGACAGTGCTCGCCCACACCCATCACGCACACACACAGAGCTCCAGCCCCATGCCAACACACGGGATGATGCCTAAGTCTGCAGTTGCCCTGACCAAGGCCCTGCAGCAACACACATGCGCCAGGACACACACACCCCCCCGAACCGACACTGGTACCTAGAGGGGAAGGACATGCACAGGAACATGTACTGACACAGGGACCAGGCAAAACCATGGCCCCCCACCCCCCCCAAGTCTGTGCACACAGACTTCAGAAAAATAAATGCAATGGCCCATACTGCAGCACATGCACCCCACAAAATGCTTGCACACACCCCACACCCTGCGTGTCTGCATCAGTACATGTTCCTGTGCACGTATGTGCATGGGCATATGCATGTAAGGAGCACGCCTGCTGCATCCTTCTCCTGCGTGCTTAGTGTGTATGCCACGGGCATCCCACATGCCCATGGATGCACAACAACCTGTACACATGCAGAACTACATGCACATGCTCACAGAGGGGCACAGGCATGTACACATGTGAACACTGCCCAGGCACCTGTGAACCCAACCCAGCAGCACAATCATGCAGCCTGCTGCAGGATGCTGGCACACAGGAGACATGCAGGATTTAGCCCCAACCTGGGCATCACCAGTGGCAGGTAAACAAGGCAGGAGGCAAAACAGCCCAGCAGCACTGAGGGGGTCAGATCATGTCCCTGAGCCAACATGTGCTCTGGACACATGCAGCTTGTGCCCATGGGTGGCCTTGTGCCACCACAGTCCCCAACCTCTCTGCAGGCTCCAGGTGCCGTCCCCCCGCCTTCGGCACAACCAACGCCTGGGCTGCTCCAGCACAAAGCTGGGCCATTACCAATTTAGCAAGAGTCCTGCAGTCTATCCAGTGCCTGCCCAAAGGGGCTGGAGACCCACGTGCCAGCACCAGACCATTGCAGCATCCAGTGAAGACCCTCCAGCCCCCCCACCCACCACATGATGCTCGGTGCCAGCTGCAGTTTGCCATCACATCTGCATCATCCCCACCCAGCAGCTCACCACAGCTTGCTTCCACCATGCCTGGTACACAGAGCAGCCACAGGCTGAGGAGGGTTCCAGCTGCCTTCACCAGCACATGCATGGGCTTCCCTGTCCTTGGCTTCACCCAGCAGGATGGTTCCTGTGGAGTCTCTGGTGTCTAATAACATTTTTCCCTAGGGAGAGCCCTTTCCCTGACCTGGATAAACAACCACCCAGAGATGGTGGGGAAACACTGAAAGCAGCGTCCGACAAACAAGTCAGGGCTGGGCAGCCAGGGGGTCTGAACGTGGGAGAAAAGACAGACAGACGGACTGGCAGCAAGATGGCATCCATCGTGCCTCCACCAAAGAGCCTTTCCTCTGCATTGTTTTGTCCCACGGGGAGCTCAGACCCAAGCCTGGAGAGATGCACCTCTGCTGCTGAAGGACCACATAGGAGGAGAAAGCCCAGCTCCAAAGTGGTTCCTGGCACAAATACAAACTGTTTGTGGGTCAGGGTGCCATTTCTGCTTTTCTCAGCCAAAGAGAAGGAGCAGCCACAGCCCCCAGGAAAAAGCAGGAGGTGCATGAGCAAGCAAAAAAAAGAAGTGGCAAAATGAAGGAGCAAAGGGGTGGAAAACCTAATGTGAAGTGAGGCATGAATGAAAAAGTGTAGCAGGGAGATGGGAAGGATGAGCAAGGCTGCCTCTGCTTGAATAGCAGTGAACAACATCCCCACCCCATGGTGCTAGCCCATCCGCCTGGCAGGTGGCTCAGACCTGCAGCAGGTCCAGGGCACCCAGGTCCTGGGGCAGAGGCACCTGCCCCCCTGCACCATAGCTTATGCCAGCACCCCCAAGAGCTTTACTTTGGCTCGTGGTGGCAGCTGGGGGGCCCCCACTCCTGGCCACTGCCCCAGCCAGACCAGAGCATCTCGGCAAGGGAGCAGCAACTGGCTCTGGGGAGGAGCAGAGGGACAGCAAAGAGTGAAGCGGGACTGGACTGACCAAAGAGGTCAACCTAGAAAATGGGGTAAGATCTCCCCAAAGAAGGGTAAGCAGCCCCCAGCCTTTGCAGGAAAGCAACCTGCAAAAAGCCAGGGTGAGGGAAAGGAGGGGGTTGCCCCAGCACAGCCTGGGATCCTCATCCCATCCCCACCCTGAGGCTCTTGGAGAGGAACCAGGAGGGCACAGGGCCTGGCTGGCTTGGGAAATGCCACTTGACCCTTTCACAGTTCATTTTTTAGGTACTGAGTGCATGCAGGTTGTTCATCACTGTGGCATTTTCTGTCGAGATCCACTCCATCTGGGCAGCACCAGGGACCCAGTTCTGCATCACTGTGGGCCAATCCCTGTAACACCATCATGAGAAGATGGTCCTGGAGCAGGTGCTGCTCTTGAGCATGCCCTGCACACTCACCAAGTCCTGCCTGCCCCAGCACAGCTGTGAGAGCTGTACTGGTGCCCGTGGCACACTGAGACCTCCAGGCAGCCTGGCACTGCCACCTTCCTGGGTACCGCTCTAGGTCTGTCAGAAAGGGAACATGGGCTCCCCTGCCCCTCTCCCAGGACAACTGAAATCCAGATATATTTTATAGGTGTTGCTGTTTCAGTGCCAGACCTGATAGGGCTCAGCCTGCACCACTTGAGCCCACCCTCCCAGCATTCCCACCTACTGGCAAAGCAGCAACACACTAGTGTCCCCTGGGAGAGGGATGCTTGGGGAGAGGACCAGGGAACAAGCTGAGGTCCAGCAGCCCCACTATCTTCCCTGCCCCTCTACCAGCACCCTGGTCTCTGCAGAAGGGTGGGATGTGGTGTGAGATGAGCTTGGGCAGAGGTGTGAGAGCAATGAAAATAAGCACAGGAGCCAGGCTGGAGCTGAGCCCTCACAAGCCCCAGGGCCACATCATGGGGCTCCTCTGGAGAAGCAAAGCAGAGGTACAGGGCAGGCGCCAGCCAGGGGAGCAGAGGTGCCCCGCTCTCTGAGGAGGAGGGGGGACCAGTGCCCCAGTCCTCCAAAAGAGAAAGAGGCTTTCAAATATCCTTATGTAAGTGGGGAGCTCGCATTGCCTGGGAACCCATTGCCATGGCAATGGTAGAGGGGCTGGAAAAGCAGCTTGGCCCTCCTGGGAAGAAATTTTCTCTTTTAAAGAGATTTTTGTCCCTGGCCCATTGCCAAGTCACATCCCCCCCAGTCACATCCAAGTGCCAGCACACAGCACTCCTGACAGCATGCCCCCCCCCACCTGCTCCTGCCAGGGATCACAATGGATACACAGCCCCATGCACACACTGACCAGGCACTGCTTCCCTACAGAACGGGGGGGCAACAATGCCCCTCAGTCCACTCAGCACCCCACAGCCTTCCCCAGCCACAGGCTTCCCCACGTGGGACCCAGGGGTGGGGGCACCCACATGGCCAGTCCTACCTTCCAATCCATGTCCACAGTGGAGAGGAAAACATCCGAGTTCTCCTGGGGAGAGAATGAGCTGTTAGGGACAGAGGCATCCCCCCCACTGTCCCTCGCTCCCACGGTGCCCTCCTCCCACCCAATAAATGAAGCCCACTGACACCACAAGTCCCCACTTCCTGGGGCAGTGCTGGCTGCAGGGGGATGATGCCCACACATGTGTACACACATACATGCCCGTCTACCATACATGCGTGTGTTAGCATGTATGTCACACACAGGGCACGTCATCACACCAAAACTGAGCCTGGCCTCACCCCTGCACCAGCACAAACACCAGCACAGCCCTGCACACAGACAGGCACTGAACACCAACAGGCATGTGCATGTACCGGTGCATCCCCACCCCAAACCCCCACCTGTGTCCTGGCCACCCCCGTGCGGGAGCCAGAGCCACCACAGCCACCAGACTCACCAGCTCGGCATCCTGGCCCCGCAGCAGCGGCTTCTCCTCAGTGAAGCGCAGCTCGTGCAGCCCTGCCATGGTCATCTCCTGCAGCAGCAGCCCTTCCCAGAACAAGGGGGACATCAGGACCCACAGGGATTCACCTCAGGCCCCTTTGTCCCAGCACCCCCCCCCCCCCCCATTTCCCTGCTCATGGGGATGGGACCCAAATTAGCTTCACTCAATCCGTATCACAGGAACTTGGTGCTTTGGCAGTGAGTCCCTCCATTGGAAGCTGGTGCCTGGAGGAGCCTGGCTCCCAGTTCCCACCCAAATTGAGTTCTCCCAGTTAAGGGCAGACTTGTCTCCAGGATATAGTCTTAGGCAGACCAGGAGTCCAACCCAATCTCCATGCTGGTTGCCTCTGTAAGCCTCAGCCAAGGGCAAGAACATCCCAATTCCCATCCCAGCTTCCAGCATCATTCAGAGAGTGAAAATCCCATGGTTTTTCTGGTTTTAGGCTGCAAGCAGACATGGGTGGGACAGGGGGAGACATCCCTGCATGGACAGAGCAAACAGCAATGTTTCCCAGCCATGCTGGGATGCTCCGAGCGGAGCAGAGAGGTAGCCAGACATTTGTGCTGCAATGATGGAAGAAAACCAGATGTGAAGCCTTTACTCCCAAACTCTTCTGGCCGGTGAGGCAGGTGCTGGCCAACCATCAGCTTCTATTCCAGCCCCCACATCCTCCTGCAGCAAGGTGTTGCACACCCCCAGGGTGAAACTGTGCTTGACTGTTGCTGCTGGCTGTGCAGTGGGTTTACAGCTGGTCTTGGCAGAGCTTCGGGAGCCCCACCCCACATCCAAGGCTGGACCAAACAAGGGGCTGTGGCCCAGCCTGGCACTGACCTTCACTGTGAATCCAGTCACACGCACCCCATCAATAACTAAATACAAGATAGGAAAATGAGCTGTCGCAGCCAATTAACATGCTGGGCTTAATCACCTTGTGGGCTTTCAGGGTGGAGGTGAGGGACCAGCTCCAGGCCAGAGGCTGGGGAGAGGCAGAGTGAGGGGTCTGGTGGGTTGCAGCCATCCCTGTCTGCTGGCTCCCTCAGGTGAGGTCCAAGAGCCCGAGGCCACTGTGGGCACTTGTGTGCAAGCACACAGCCATGGTATGACATCACTGCTGTGCAGACACCCCAGCCAGCAGAGAGGGGGCTTCCAAGGCACCCCAGGAAGGGCTTGAGCCCCTAGGCAGACCTGCTTCTTAGGAGAGCAGCCAGCCACAACTGCCAAACCCAAAAGGGTTCCACTTAAAGCCAGGAAGCATTGCAAGGTCCACTGTTTAGTGCCTCTCAATTAATTAGCATCCCGATGATTCTATGATTGAGGCAATTGCTAAGGAGATTAAATCGGTCTCAGCCACAAAGCTCTTCCCAAAACCTGATTCTCAGCAGTTTTCCTTTCCCCATACCACCCTGCCCTGAGAACATCTTGTTAGAGCACAGCCTTCAGCCAGGACTTGGGAGACTCTGGGGCTGAGGGTGGGATCGCCTTGCAGAGATGCTTGGAGGCTAAATGCCACTGCACCCCCAGGGCTGCACAGGGAGGGCCTCACTTGGAGGATGCTGGTATAAATCCAGAGCAGTGCTTGCTCATTGGGAGCAGCGTGGCCACATCAAGGTCTGGCTCTCCAGGCAGGGGATGATCTCTTCAACCCCTTCTGCCTACATCAGTATGGGATAGACCCACAGCCAAGCAGCTAGAGCTGCATTCCTGCACCTCAGAGCCCAAACCAAACAGAAAAGTCACAGCTCAGCCTCCAGGCAGGTCTTGGTAAATCCACCACAACTGAAATAAACCCCATTGATTTGGTGCAAACTTGAAGTATCTGTGCCAATTTCAGTGGAGCCAGCCCAGATTCACAGGGGCCATACAAAGTACAGCCCTGCCAGGAAAATATAGGCTGCACCTGGCTGGGCTCTGCTCCACTCCACCAGCACAGGTGAGGGAGAACTCTCCTCTGAAAGCCTTTGCAAAGAGCGTGACTCCAACAGTCATTCTCTTAATGATCACCAGGCCATGACTCCCACCAAGGCCTCGAGCCCTCCACTCCCTGACCCCAGCCCCCAGGGTGTTCCCCAGCAGTAACAGTGGTGGTTCAGCCACCCACAGGCATGGAAAGCACTTTTCAGTCCTGCTGCAAGATCCATCAGCTCCCCTTCTCCCCCCAGGTACCAATTATTACCATCTAAACAACTGCCAAAGGCAAGAGACTCACCTTACCTCCTGGTTGCGATGGGAGCCTGCCCAAGATAGGCTCATTTTCCAAAAAAGGATTGGCTCAATGGTGCCTTGGTTTCTGAATCTGCTTTACTGCCTCCTTCCAAGCACACCACTGCCAAGCACCCCAGCTGCAGAACCGTGCTGCTGTGTGGCCATCTTCTCACTCCCCTTCTGCTCTAGCACTTGAGGAAAAAACCCCACACTGCATCCCAAGCATCAGGCAGCTTCTTGGTCTGAAGTCAGGGAAACAGATTGCCTTTTACGAGCAGCAAAACCCTCCTGTTTGTAAGGGTCTGTCATAACCCTCCCTGTGCTTGTGCTTTATGTATGCAGAATGCAGAGTCCTTGAGACCCAAGAGCACAGCTAGAAACAGGACACCCTTCTGACCCACACAAGCTGAAAGCGCAGGTTGGGCTCCATTTGCTTTTTGCCACGTTTTTTGTATCACAACAGAGATAGAACAGCAAACTTCAGGAGGCATCTCCTTGCCACTCTCCATTTCTAGGCACAGAGAAAGTGTGTGTGTGTGTGGGAAGTCCAGGACCATCTTTAGGGTTACAGTATCTCAAGCTCATCTAAAGGCAAACTAGGATTTCATATGATGAATCTGGGTTTCTTCTAATCTTACAGGATCCTAGCATACACAGAAGAGATCTTACAAGCTTTAAAGCAGTCTTAAGCCTTGGGGTCTCCCCTCCATGTCATAGGGCTAATTAAGAGTAAAAGGCTTTCAGTGTACAATTGTCAATGAGAACCTGAGCTTGAAACAGGGGCAACAGCATTTTGCACTGCATATGAGTGACACCGTTCTGCTACCACAACATCTGGCATTAAAAACACATTGAGGAGACAATAACAGTATGAAACGGGCTTGGCCCTGGGGTGCTGCTTTGCTTCTACACCTCCCAGCTGCAGCTGGGGAGAAGCAGGCCCCGTGGTTGGCATTTCCAAGGGGGCTGAGCTGATGAGCAGAGAAACTTCCCCTTCCCCAGGGAACGCAGCTGCCTTCTCTGTGCCTCCAGAGACGCCACAGGCTGACACAGCAGGATGCACCGCTGCAGCTGCAGCCCTGCCCAGCACTCTGCACATCCCTCACCTGCTCCATCAGCACAACGTTCCCCTGACACGCGGTGCCTGGAACCCTGCACCTCCACCTAGGCAGCGCCAGAGACCACCCTGGGGCAGCACACGCTGTGCTCTGCAAACTCCATCGACATCCCTACACGCTCCTCGGCCGAAACACTGCTCAGCCCCCGCGGGGGCTGCCCGTGCCTTGCCTGTGGTCCAGCACCTCGGGGAAAAGGAGGGATTTCTGCCTTGCCACGGGGCTAGCTGGAACTCTGAGGGAGGTCCAGCTCACCCTCAGTGTGGGGGAGCACTGTGAGGAGCTGCAGTGATGCAGCTTCTCACAGGCGGATGACAGGCAGAAGACCACAGTGTGTCCTGCCCATCCAGACAGAAAGGACACCGAGCCCCCTGGCACTGCTCGGCAGCCTGCCACGAGCAGGAACGCTGCAGAAATAGAAGCACACTCATCTCAGGAACCTGCTGGCATTGTCACTGACGTTAATGAAGTGTTTCAGAAAACAGAACAAATGCTTTGGCTTTCTGAGGCTGTGCCACCCCTTGTAACTTTCCACAAGAGCCACAGCGGAGCCCGGCAGCAGCAGGGAGCTGCTCTCTGTGCTGCTCCGCTCCTGGGCACACAGCTCTCCCCCAGAACCATGGTGTGGGCTCAGCTCTGCCAGGCTCCCGTGCAGGAAAGCCTGGCCAGCCCTTGGTGCCCAGGGAAGAAGAGGCTCCCAGGAGCCTGTGAAGCAAAACCTCTTAAGCATACTCCATGGAAAATAGTGCCCAGGGGCAGGTCAAAGCTCACTGTGTTCATCTTTCCTTATCTTCAAACCTTGTCTCAAGCCCCATCTGGGTTCTTTTTCATTCCCCGAGGTCCCTCCCCAGCTCCTGCCTCCTGTCCTTTACCTCTTCACACATCTCCATCTCTCTTCACACCAGTCCTTGGTCTCCGACAAACCCTGCAATGATTTGCAGCCTGGAAGGGCCCCTAAAGTTTATTTACTGAGATGTTACACCACTTACAGCTAAGTGGAGGCACTTCAGGACTCTTTCAAATGAGAAACTACCACACAAATGCTTACTTGCTTCCTGAGAGCCTCCAGATACTCCCTGTTTCCTCTCCTGTGTGCTTCCTATCCTCTCTTCTCACCTCTCATCTCTCCTGCCCAAGCAGACCCAAAGGCCCTGCTGCAGCTGCTACCCTCTGCCTTTCCAGGCTCGCTTCTCCTGTGGCCAGATGCCTCCACAGCTACCACGAGTGGCAGTTTCTCCAAGGCTGCTCTTCTTGCTCCTTGGCAACAAACGGTTGAGAAGAGGGCAGGTGCAACTTTACTACTTCTCTCCATCTCTCGTTTGTCCCACAAGTTCATGAGGACATTCTGTAGAAATGGGAACCACTCTGTCCACAGCACCCAGGGCCCGCAGGATGTTGAATCTGTCCCTGGAAGAAGGGCTTTGAATTTCTGGGGGGCTCATGATGAGTACTGGGCTCAGGCAGGCAGCCAGCAAGTGGATGTGCACCTGACCTGCTGCTCTCTTTCCTTCCTGATCTCTGAGAGTCACAGAATCAGAGAGTTGTAGGGGCTGGAAGGGACCTCCAGAGCTCATCAGATCCAACCCCCTGCCAAAGCAGGGTCCTAGGACAGGTCACACAGGTAGGCATCCAAACAGGGCTGGAATCTCTCCAGAGAAGGAGACTCCACACCCCCTGGGCAGCCTGTCCCAGGGCTCCCTCACCCTCACCAGGAAGAAGTTCTTCCCCAAACTGGTGTGGAACTCCCTGTGCTCCAACTTGAAACCGTTGCCCCTTGTCCAGTCCCCACAGACACTGAAAAGGAGCTGGCCATTTCCCCCCATGTCCCACACTTGAGATATTTATAAACATTAATAAGATCCCCTCTTAGCCTTCTTTTCTCCAGGCTGAACAGTCCCAGCTCACTCATCTTTCCTCACAGGGGAGATGCTCCACTCCTTTAATCATCTCCTCTGGACTCTCTCCAGGAGATCCCTGTCCTTTTTATCCCAGGGAGCCCAGAACTGGACACAACACTCTAGGTAGGGCCTGACCAGGGCAGAGCAGAGGGGGAGGATCCCCTCCTTCGACCCACTGGCCACACTCCTCTTGATGCCCCCCAGGATCCCCTTGGCTCTCTCAGCCACCAGGGCACACTGCTGGCTCATGGCCAACCTGTCATCAACCAGGACCCCCAGGTCCTTCTCCTCAGAGCTCCTCTCCAGCAGGTCACCCCCAGCCTGTACCAATTCCAGCCATTATCCCTTCCCAGGTACAAGACTTGCTTTTATTATATCTCATTTGGTTTCTCACGGCCCAGCTCCCCAGCCTGTCCAGGTCACGGCCCTTAATCACACAGAGCCTCAATCCTAACCCCACTTCCCAGGTGTTCAGCTGAGGAATACACAAGTCACTCTGCGAAGGAGACGGCAGCTTGAGGCAGGCAGGAGCTCCTGCGGCCCAGCCCTGCCCGGCCCGTCGCCATGCTGCTCTGACCACCTCAGCACCAGGCGAGTCCCGCACCTGCTCAGGCAGTGCTCAGCGCTCCCTGGAGGGGCACAGCCAAGTGTCTGTCCATCTCCTCCTCTGCTCCCTGCTCTCGGCAGCTTCTTTGCTTGCCACAATTCACTCGCATCAGCCCTGCCAGCTGTGACAGCCACTCTTTGCCCAGGACAAGGTAGTGCACCCTAAACTCCGCTTTAAACGAACATGGTTGTGGGTTTGCCTGGCAGATGGAACCGAAGGTCGCACAGACACCTCCTTTCATCTCGCAGGCCAAGTAAGGGTCTTGCGACCTACAACTTAACTTACAGTAGGAGCCGCACAAAAACAACGTCGTAAGCTCAGTGCCCCCTCTGCTGGCTGCTGACAAGCAGTGCATACACAGGCCCTCCCAGGCCTCTTTTTCTCTGGTTATAGTTTCAAACTCCCCTGGGAACTACTGGGAAAAGCCAACAGTGCCCTTCAGCCAGCAGAGAGGTTACTGCAGACGCCGGCAGAGAAGGAGCAAGAATCGCGTAACACGGTCAGGGCAGAGAGCTCCTACCTGGGCGCAGGCAGTGTCGATGAGGATGCTGTTCCGGCGGGGAGCGCAACATGAAGCTTCCAGCTTCGCTGACCCCAATCCATCACAGAAATATCCTAGTGCTGAAGACATGAGGCTGATTTGTGCACAGGGAATCAGAGAACATGATACACTAGATAAAAACTCAATACACCAGTAACGAGTATGTTCAGCTTCAGCTCAGCCACGGTAGGTTGGCATCCTCTCCGGAGCGATGTGCATGGGACGTTAATGGGTTCACATCATCCCCCGGATCCTGCTGACACTACATCAGACTGAGTTTCAGAACAAAGCCCATCAGACTGTTTCCACACCCAAAAGGCCCCTCAGCCTAGATGCGAGATGTAGCTCTCAGCGACACCACGGTAGAAGATACGACTCAGTGCAAGCACTCAGATGGTCTTCACTCAGGAAACACTTGTGAGGGATGTCCAAGCTGGCACAGCTTCTTTCAAAAGCAGACTGCCTACTCTGGACTCAAATCACATTGTCTCATCAGCAGAAAACACATTGTAAACCCGCTAGAGTTCAGCTCCCCAAGCCAGTCATGCAAAGCAACACCATCAGAAGATGGAAGTGTTCATGGCCTTCCACCTGTTAATCATCCCTGTGACATGCTGACCCAGGGTGATCTGCTGCCCTTCCACCAGCTTTTGTGCCAAGTCCTACCAACAGTTCTGCTTAGGCTGCCGTCACCTCTCATGAAAGCCCTTCTGAGCAGTAAGATCAGGAAACAGGAGGAGAAACGTGGGCTCAGAACTACAGGGCCAAATAGGATTCAGGTAGGCCAGACAGACAGTAAGAAAGCACTTAACTTACTCTTCCAAAATTACCAGAAACTTACTTAGATACTAGTCTTAGCTAATGTTTAATGGCACCCATTAAGGAAACCAAAGTGACTTCTGAGAAGGGGAATCTTTTAGCTGACAAGCACTTACTGAGTGAGCTTCTGAGCAGCATCTGGCAGGCGCAGCAGAGCAGGGAAAATCTGGATGATGTTATTTGCTGTAACAAAGACGCTGCTTACGATCCAGAGCACAAAACACACTCTTAATAAGGGAGCCTTACTTCCATTTGTCAGGAAACTGAGCTTTGAGCTACCTCCTGCCAGGCAGAGGCAGTGCTAGATGACTTGCTGTTTTTAAAATAAAGCCATGAACTCCTGAGCCATGTGCTTTGCTAGCAGACAATGACTTTTACAAAAAGCACATCTGGGGACAGAAGCAGCTCTGTGCAAAGAAAGCATTCACACCGTGCCTCTACTGAAATACATCACATCTCTGTTCAGCAACTGGTTCAGTTAAAATTTTGAATGAAGCTCTTGTAATAGTTTCAAAAAAATAAAAAGGGTAGAAAATCACTGATCAAGACCAGAAAGACTTGTGCTCCTAACTCAGGTGCCACCTCTTCTCTCAAATAGAACACACAGGCTTCTTCAGTGGGTTTCTGACAAGGACCCTCATCCACTAAGAAACAATTCCAGTTTTCAAATCCACACATATCAGAATGAAAAGCCCCTTCAAGCTTTTAAGATCTATAAACAAATTCCTTCTCTGTGTTGCAGCAATCACAAAATAGTATTAATTAACAGATGGCAATGGTAAAGACTGCAATGGTGATCACTGTGTACCAAGTCGCATTGCTTGTGCACTTGTTAGTCTCAGTGATAATCATGTATGAAAGGGGGAAAGAAACTATCCAGTGTGACCTACTAAACAGTATGCCAGTTCTCAAAACACTTCTTGCTGCTGGTCCAAATGACAGCACTGATTGCTTCCAGGCTGGCAGAAACAATCAACCACTTCATTCTGCTGAGCAAACATATTATCAATGCCAGAGCACAAACTAAGACAGTGTTTAGTGCAGAGGCAACTGAGGAACAAACATGAGCATTGCATGGAAGGGTAATTTAGATAGGTGAGAAAGTGTGTGTGTGTGTGCTGGTTGTAGAGGTATTTGTATTCAACAGGTGATGAAGCTTCCACAATTGCCTCAGAATCACAGAATCATTGTGTTGGAAGAGACCTTTAAGATCATCGAGTCCAACCATACCTGTCTGCTACTAAAACATATCCCTAAGCACCTTGTCTACCCATCTTTTAAATACATCCAGGGATATTGACTCAAGCCCCTCCCTGAGTAGCCTGTTCCAGTGCCCAGTAGACCTTTCGGTGCTAATGTCTGATCTGACCCTGCCCTGGCACAGTTTGAGGCCATTTCCCCTCGTCCTGTCACCCATCACTTGGGCAAAGAGACCAACACCCTCCTCTCTGCAGCTTCCTTTCAGGTAGCTGTAGGTGAGAAGGTCTCCCCTCAGCCCCCTCTTCTCCAGACTGAACACCCCCAGCTCCCTCAGCCGCTCCTCATAAGATTTGTTCTCCAGCCCCTTGACCAGCTTCCTTGCCCTTCTCTGGACAAGAGGAGCTGAGAGCTTTAAGAGATGTTAATGTCAAACTTGGATGAAGAAGATTTTTCAGTTCCACTAACAATTCCAAAAGGAAAGCTTGACTGACTGTGTCCCCTAGTCTGTCAGTGCACAAGTAGCTCCAGCTTTGTTCATCATCCGTTGCAGCCAGGCCTGCGGAGGGAGTTGTGGGTTCTCCTGGCAGAAGCAGCATCTACGGCCTCCTTGGACAAACATCATCCTGACAGGGGTCAGACAGGGCTAATCACAGAGCGTCTCAAGTTGGAAGGGACCCATAACGGTCATCAAGTCCAACTCCTTGCTTTAGGGGAAGGACCAGGCCAGGTCAGCTCCTACCTCCTTTTCAAAACAGGCCACAAATCCCCAAACAAACAAGCAGCACCTCAGTTTTTGCCTATTTTTTATTTGATTGCAATGAAAACTGTTGTGGCAATACTGTAAAATGTGTCTATGGGCTGCTTTCTCATAAACATCAGCAGCTGTCCAGTTTACAAGTTGATGGACATGAGGAGAAAGTACATTTCAGACCTCTTTTGTAGAGCTCAGTAACGAGGATTTATTGTGCCATTCTGAAAATACAAAAGTTCAAACCCCTCCAGCTCAAAGCTTGCCACAGCACAGCCACCAAGGACAGTCTGCCCTCATAAAAAGTACGGAGCGCTCTTTTGTTCTGTGTCTGGACAGAAGAAAAGTATTCCAGCCAGCAAGGAAAAACCAGGAAAAAAGCAGAAGCAAAACAACAGATACCAAATCTACTAACAACACACTGTCATTCAAAATCACAGGATCGGGGTTTCTCAGGCTCTGACTGGTGGTTGCTCCTAAACACTCAGGGTTACTAAAAATGTCACTGTCTGCTTAGAAAAAGCCACTAACAGTGCAGACTAAGAATTGTTTTCTGTCAGCTCTGAAGTAATGATTCGGGTTACAAACCAACTAGATCTCAAAGTCACCACCTCATTAAAATAATCCTTCCATTTCAGAAACACTTCTCATTGCAGATGGAGTTAATATTTGCTGTCCCTGCAGCTCTGCTGGACACAGCTCTGACACGCTACATGACATCTATGCTACAGCACTCAGCAGCAGGGGACAAATACAGACCCAGCCACTTTCCACCACTCAACAGCTGAGGTGACGTGGAGCCACCTCTATCCATCTCATGCTTCAAGAAAATGCCATTTTTCAAATGGATAGCTTATTGATTGGTTGGCAGCATCGCTCCCACAACGCCAGCATGCAGCTGTTACCCACACAGGGCAAGTCACAGGAACTACCTCTACACTCACATGACTGCACAAATGTGGCTCCTGACCACGTTACCTGCAAGGGCAGAGGAATGACAGGTAAAAGCAGGACTGCATTGTGTGTCATGGCCATGGTTTTGTAGAGACCTTACCAATCTATGACTAATTTTTCTGCTGTGGGGCAGTTAACAACAAGCATTTTACATTCAGTGCATCCCATTACAAAGTATTTATTCAACTTAAAAGATCCAGAAACAGGCAGTAGACAAAAGCTCCATGAAAGCACAGAGACTGTTCAGTGCCATTCAGTCACCAAGTGCAGCAGCGCTTGATCTCGCCTGTACCTGAAATACTTTGCCGGGCACAGCTTCCAGTGAGTCTCCTGTGGCAGGACAGCGGGCCCTGGGCAACTGAGGCAGAGATGCAAAAGCCAGCACACTGCCCCCTCTCACCAGCTGCAGGGGCAGAGCTTTCACTCCTCCGGCCACAGAATGGCCACGTACCCTTTGTACCTGAGGTGTCCAGTTTGAACCATCTGATAGCCAGGTGCATCTGGGAGTCCAGTAACAACTCTGCTGAGATCTGGGTACTGCTGTCATTCCCTGCAATCCCACAGGAGAGAAAGTGCTCAGTGTCACTGCCAGCTGGTACTCTGCAAGGTTTCCCTTCTACACATGCTTAGAAACACCCTTAAGATGTCTAATAACTGTTTCAAACCATCCTGATGACTGGGGGATCTACATCCTACAGCGATAACCATCTGTCTTCTGCCTGCACTTCAGTGGGACTTCAGATAATCTGGTCTTAAGGGCATCTACATGGGATGAAACTACTGTGCTGTTCAGCAAGTTCCAACTGCCTAGTATGACATCTACTAGGATTATTTAGCTGGGATCATTTACATGGATCAGAAGGAAGGAAACTCAGTTCGTTTGCTCTGTCCCTTCTATTACCCAAATTTAGCATTCAGAAGAATTTCTTATGGGAAAACAGATCACTTGGAGGTTCATAATGGGAGAGAGTTTCCATACACAGTGCTGCTTCTGATCCAGTCTAGACTAACTCTTTGTAGCCTCCTCTGTAAAACACACAGAAGAGCTTAACACCCATCACAGAGATGCATCCATTGCAAAAGCCACTTGCATCAAACAAGAACTCTCTCCACCCCATGCACCCCTCAAGGACTGAAAGGGAGAGATACAAAGGATGAGGCCACACAAGACCCGTCCCACCAATTCAATCGCTACATGAGTTAGGAAAGGTATTTTTCTTCAGGGCATCTACACTGTATACAAGTGTCAGCAAAAAAACACATTCCTGCCTCACAAAGAGTACATGTTCCATCTCAATGTATAAGAAATGGAAAAAATTCTGTGTGGTTTGTACCACTTTTTTTCCCCACATCACTGGGGGGTCTCCAAAGAACAGGGAACCTGAAAACAGCAGTTCCCAGAAGGCTGGAATGGGAAGGGCAAGATGAAATACAAAGTTTTTGTGGGGTTTTTTTTGCCCCAAATAGATTCAGTATTGTAAAATATCAATTTGGAAGATAAAGAATAACAAATATTAATTACCCATTCAGAAAATCCTTTCATACCCTTTAGCTACCCAGAAACACTTCAACTGCAAATCCTCAGGATTGATAAGCTGTACATCTATCCAGTGACGTGATGGAATCCGGTTTTATACTCTGGCCATCTGCCTTTAAAACTTGCACTAGTCTCACCTGAAGATGTTACAGATAAGAATTCCCATTAATGGACAGGGAGACTGTCCTTCCCCAAAACTGACTAATCTTTCTCTTGTGTGACACACAGGCTGTAAATCTCTTGGTATCCCCCACTGCACCTGCATGTTCTTCAGGGTTTTAACCATCCGTATCCGTGAACTTTCTTTTCCCGTAACTCTGGACCAGACTGGAAGCTGTGATTTGAGAAGCCTGTCCCTTTTCCCAGCACTGGAAGTCATTCAGCCCCTTCTGGCCAGCTCGGAATAAGGCTCGCTCCAATTCATCCAGCCGAGCCACCAGCGCCGACGTGTCTTCGTTGTAGGCGTTCTGAGAGGAGTCCATGATACCACGGAAACGGCTGATAAACGTCTGAAGAAGGTAAGCAAAGTTACTGACAGATACCAGACACAGCAGCTTCTTCAGTTCCAATGCTAGAGGCCCAAGCTTTCAACATTAAAAAGGCAGAGGTGCAGGTTCTAGCTCACAACTAGTCAAGGGTCTGCAAACAGCGTAGCACCCACTAACCTTGGGTACAAAGACCTATTGCACCTGTTAGCCTTGGATACAAAGACAAACCACGTTCTGCCTCAGCTGAGAGAGCAAGTGCCTGATACACTGGATGGGAAGCAAGCATAGAATTGGCTTTTGGCCTCTTCTAAAGACCAGTCTGAGCAAAGCAGAGGGTGTAATACAGTTACCATCTGTTCTCACTTCACAAGCAGTCGTGGCTTTCCAGTGCGTGGAATGACTCTCATGCCACAGCACCTGCTACAGGACCGCACCAGCTACAACTTCGAAGAGGCCTGGAAGTTAAACTAAACCCCCACTGAAAAACATTCAGTATGCTGAACAAAAAAAGCCCAAAACCCCCAGACAGACAACTAATAAACAGCATTTTAGAGAGCTAAGCAACAAGACATGTTTTTTATTTTCCTCCTTATCTTTGCTTTTGGGAATAATAATAAAAAAAAGCTGTCAAAACTCTTCTCAAAATTCTTTTGAGAGCTGTGCTGTTATTTCAGAAGCTGATTTTAGAATAATCAGAATTGTAAACTTTACATACTTACTTATAGAATATGTATGATGAATTCGTAACTCTCATTTTGACTTTGTAACCAAATAACATTTACAGTTGCAGAATATTTGGGAGAGGGGCATTTTTTTGTGTTTTATTTCTTAAACCAGCACTAGTCCCTTCTTGTTTGCTTTTAATAAGGAGAAAGCGTAGCTTGCATGCTTGGATTTTTCTGTCAACAAATGACGTGTGCTAATGTGGCTTTTTCCTGAGATGTCTAGCAAAAAGACAAGGAAAGATGTGGTCACCTCCAAGCTTTTAGTGCACAACCCCAAGAATACAGCAATGCTTTAAAGCCTCTCTGCATCAGCCTCTGCTTAAGGAACAAAGGAAAAAAAAAACAAGAAAGGGAAAAAGCCAGTAACAGTCACTCCAGACTACCTGGAGAACTGGTTGGAGAAATCTCTGAGCTGTCAGTGGTTATCTTTAAAAGCTCAAGGAACACACAAGTCCAGAAACAGACAAAGATGGGACCTGTCTTTTTGTGGTAGTTAAACCCTGGCTGGCAGTCAGACACCCACCAAAGCTGCTCCATCACTCCTCTTTTCAGCTGGACAGGGGAGAAAATACATATTGAGAGGCTGAGGAGTGGAGCTCAGGCCAGGGATAGATCGTCCTGTAAGGAGCGTCACGGGCAGAACAGACTCAGCACAGAATAAAGGAAGGAAAACTCTCCAATTGATGTCTCTGCCCTGCATCCCCAGGGACACCAGAGTCGGGGGATGAGAAGTGTGGCCAGAGCTTAAAGCACCTTCCTCCCACCCCCCTTCTCAGCAGACTGCACTTTAGGCAGGATTTTGCTCCCTTCTCCCCACATTGTGGCACAGGGAGGGGCAGGGATTGGGGATTCGGTCAGTTCTCCTTCTCAGCTTCCTCACACCCTTCCCCTGTTTCAGCATGGGGTACCACACTGGAAAGCACAACCCACTGAGAGATACCAAATGAATTGTGACTGCTGCAGGAAGGAAGAGAATAACCTGCCCTCAGTATTTACCTTGCTGGAGACAGAGAACAGAGCTTGTGAGGCAGCAAAGGAGCATTAGATTAGGCATTAAAGGGACCCTTCTAATGTCAGTATGGCGAAGCACTGGAACGGATTGCCCAGAGCAGCAGGAAGCCTCATCATTACAGAGCTCTAAACACCAGGTAGAAAAATAAAAATAATAGAGGGTGAATTAATTCCACTCAGCAGCAAGGGCATGATTAAATAATCCTATGTTTCCTCTAGTCCTGTTTTACAGGATTTTATGAAATACCATATTCACAGTGTGGAAACTCCAGACTATAATTACACTCCTGGATGCCGACCTGAGGCTTCCATCACCAGACTGCAGCTCTCAACAGGGCCACCCCACACCTTGAGCCAGAAATCCATTTCCAATCAAAGAGTCATTTGGATTAAACCAGGATATTTCTCTGGAAGACTACTGAACAGCTGCAAACAAGAGGAAGATGGAAAAACATAAACCCACATTTCCAGCTGTGAGCCACAGCTCAGATACTTGCCTGCAAGATAGTCTGAGCTATCTCAGGATTCTCTGGGTTGTCAAAATTCAGAAGCTGGGAGCCAAATCCATAGTAGTAGGGCCCCATTTTATGCAGATCAACCACATTGGCATCAGCGCTGAACACTGTCCTCCAGGCTTCCTTGTAAATCTTTGGCAGTTCCACAAAAATGATTCTCCTTTTGCTGTCATGCAGCCCTTTAGCAAGCCACAGAGGTATTTCCAGCTTCGATCCCTGCATGAACAATACATACCAAAAGTTGCCCTTGCCATGAAACTACACATAAAGCAACTCCAGAGCAGGCAGTGAACTTAATTAATAAAGATCTAGCATTACAAAACATCAATTCTGCTTCCAGAACAGCCTATTGTAATTGCAACATAAACCAGACACACTTCAGATGCGCTGTGACTGTACACTTCTGAAAGTGGATTTTTTAATTGATGTTGCATCACCAGATCATTAAACACCAGAGAAAAATAAAAATATGCCAAATGCACGCAGTGAAAATAATACCACCTTTTAAAAAAGCAGCTAGAAGTATGCATTTCATAGAATCCTAGAATCTCCCAAGTTGGAAGGGACCCATAAGGACCATCGAGTCCAGCTCCTGGCTCCACACAGGACCAGCCCAAAGCATGTGACTGAGGGCACCACCCAGATGCTTCCTGCCCAGAGCTCTGACCCCTTCCCTGGGGAGCCTGTGCCAGTACCCGACTCCCCTCTCAGCACAGAACCTCTTCATGACACCCAGCCTAAACCTCCCCTGGCCCAGCTTCACGCTGTTCTCTCGGGTTCTGTCCCTGGTCCCCAAAGAGAGGAGAGAGATCGGCGCTGCCCCTTCGCTCCCCTGGCAGGAAGCCACAGACCCCACCAGGTCTCCCCTCAGCCTCCTCTTCTCCAGGCTGGACAAACCCAAGGACTCCAGCCTCTCCTTCCCCTCCAGACCCTGCCCCATGCTCGCTGCCTCCTCTGGACACTCCAATAGATTTATGTCCCTCTTGTCCTGTGGTGCCCAAACCTGCCCCCAGGACTGGAGGTGAGGCCGCCCCAGCGCAGCGCTGAGCGGGACAATCCCCCCCTGTCCCGGCTGGCCGTGCCAGGCTGGATGCACCCCACGATGGGGTTGGCCTCCTGCCTGCCTGGGCACGCTGCTGGCTCGTGGGGAACTCGCTGTCCACCCCCAAACCCCTCTCACACGGCCTCCAGCGCCTGATCCCCCAGGCTGGATGCGCAGCCAGGGTCGCCCCTTCCCAGGGGCAGGACCCAGCACTTACCCTCATTAAACTTCGTGCTGCTGGTGCCTGTCCAGCTCTCCGGCCTGTCCGGGCCTCTCTGCGAGGCTTCCCCACCCTCAGCGGGGTCGGCAGCCCCTCCCAATTCGGTGCCATCTGCAGATTCCCTTGAGACACCCTCTAGTCCTGAGCCCAGGCCCGTTATGGAAACGTTACAAAGCACCAGCCTGAACTGGAGCCCTGGGAACCCACCAGTGACCGGCCGCCAGCCAGACGGAGCCCCATTCACCACCCCACTGATTACCCCATCTCCTGGCAGCGGCCCCAGACCCAGCGGGGCAGGCGGAGCCCTCACGGGAACCAGGGCCCCGCCCCGCACGGCGGCCGCTGGGAGCTGTAGTCCCGCCTCCCCCCGGCCCTCACCTCAGGGATCGCGTCGCCGCTGCCCGCCCCCTGGCCCAGCGCGAAGGCCAGGCGCGGCAGAGTGCTCTCCGCCCGGCCCGGCAGCTTCTCCTGCGACATCAGGATGTCGTCCAGCGACAGGAAGTTCTCCTCCAGGCCCAGCCCGGGGCCCACCGGGAAATACGCCTCGGACATGGCCGAGCGAGCGGCCCCGCCGAGCTCCCGCGCGGCCCGGAAACCCCTCCCCCCGCGCCGGGCAGCGCGTGACCGCGCATGCGCTGTGGCGCCATCCGGTCCCACCCCTGACCCGGCGGAAGTTGCGGCGGGGGTCAGCCTGGCCGCGGGGGTCAGCCTGGCCGCGGGGGTCTCGCAGCGGCGTCGGCTCCGAGGTGGGTTTTCCCTGCCCCTGCCCGCCCCAGGAGGGCCGCGGCCGCGCAGACGCCGCTGCCTGGAGGCCCCAGAGCGCGGGCAGGCGCTGTGCCGGGGCGGGGGCCGGGGGCCGGGGCAGACCTCGGGCTTCCGCTGCGAGCTCGCGGAGCCCCGGGCTGGGCGCTGCCGTTGTCCCGCCCGTGCCGGCCCGGCCTCCTTTCGCCACCGCCGGCAGCCTGTATAGGGACAGGCGGCCGTGCGCCCGCCTCCAGGGCGGGCCTTGGGCAGCCCCTCGCGGCTGGCCCACCTCCGGCACGCCTGGCCTCGGGCAGAGCGGTGAGCGGGCACCTCGGACACACGCACCGCCCCGCCTCGCTGCTGCCCTGTCCCCGGCAGGACCCCGACAGGGAGCGGCCCCAGCGACCCGCCGCAGCATCCCACCCTTCAGACGGGGGGGGCTTGCCCTGCAGTCCTCAGATGCACTCACCTGAACCCTCCGATTAGCTGTGTGAGAAGCCCGGGGAATGCTACTTGCAGAGTTCGTTAGTTATCCGGGTGTTTCTTCTTGGCCACTGAGGACACGGGTCACCGCTCAGAGGAGAAGCTCAGGCTGAGGGATGTGGCTGCGATGAGAGGTTGGCTCCTGTGGTGGTTTACCCCAGCCGGCAGCTCAAGCAGCCGCGCAGCCGTTCACCCGCATCCCCGCTGTGGGGCTGGGGAGGGCAAGGTAAAGCTGTAGGTCAGGAAGAAGACAGTTAAACAGGAAAGTGATAATATTATAAATACAGACCATGACAGTGTATGGTATGGACTGTCCCTTTGGGCAGTCTGTCCCAGCCGTGTCCCCTCACAGCTTGTTGTCATCCCCCCTCTCTCTTCTCCTCGGCAGGGCAGCATGAGGCGATGAAAAGGCCTTGACTGCTTGGCAAAAGCTAAAAACATCCTTTATCAATGTTATTCTCACCCTAAAAGCAAACCACAGCACTGCACCAGCTGCTGAAAAGAAAATTTACCTCTGCTGAAACCTGGACATGGAATCACAGAGCGGTAGGGCTTGGAAGGGACACCCCCCCCCCCCCCCCAAATCTCCACCCCTGCTAAAGCACTTAAAGCAAGTTGCACAAGATCAAGTCATGGGGGTGTGGGGGGGGGTTAAATCTGTCCAGAGAAGACTCCCAGCCTATCTTGGCAGTCTGTCCCAGCACTCTGTCTCCCTCACACTAAAGTCTTTTTCTCACGTTCAGCTGGAACTTCCTGTGTTAACTGTTTGTGCCCATCCCAAAGTAACATATTTTAGTGCTATAAAATAACTACTGGAGTCATATTTTGATGGCAGAATCAAATAACCTTGTGTTAAATTCTGGGACTGATTGTGTAAGTGTAAAGACTGGGGTTCCCCCCATTTTTATCTGAATTTCACTTCATATTAGAGCCTGACCTTGGGCACTTTTTTCCCTCACTGCCACATCCATTAGGTACCACTACAGAATAAGCTATAAAAATCCATCCAGCAAAGAAATGTCAGGGGTTTGTGAACCATGCTGGGTTTGCAAAGATCTAAATGCCAGTAATTTGTTCAACAAGTATCAGAAATAGAGACCCAGGAGCAGCAGAAAATGCATGCACATGTGTTTGTCACTGTGACATCCACACACTGCTGATTTTAGACTGTCCCCTTTTCTCATTAGCCAGGTACATTAAATCCTAACAACACCTGTAAGGGAGATGCATGCTCCTCGAAAGAGATTTAATGTAAAAGGTTATTTCTTGTAAGGAGCTGAATTTTTATCTATGTTAGAGAAAACAGGCATTGTATTAGAGTTTACAGTGTTAACTATTGTCCTGTGTTGTTTTTCTGGGTTTTTTTTTAATGGAAGCTGAAGTCTTTGTCTGTAGAAAAACCCTTCAGTCCCTGCACACAGAGCAATTTTCAAAAGCTTTTTCTAAAGGGCAGTTCTGATAAAGTTATAATTTGCTGAATTGAATTGGTGAAAATATTCCCTGCTTAGTTGGGTTTAGGAAACAAATCTCTATGCTGAATATTAAAGCTTGGACTGTAAGTGGGAGGAGAGAACTATGCAAATGGAATATGCTCTCTTTCCTAGGGTGCAGGGGTAAGAAAAAAGAAGAGCACTGTTTCCCCCTGCCCCAAGATGCTTCAGCCTGGCACATGTGATGCTGAAAGAAGACATGGAGGTGCAGAAAGCTGAAGGTACTCTGCAGTTGAAAGAACACAAAGGGAAAGATGTTACACTCACTAAAATTGGTTGGTGAGTGTCATGTTTTTGCCCCAGCTGAGAGCTGAGCACCACGCAGCCGCTCCCTCCCTCCTAAGAGGGTGTGTGTGGGGTGAACTGGGGGGAGGGAGGAAGAAGAACCTCAAAATACCCCCCCAAACCTCAGGTGTTGGAATAAAGATAGTTTACTGGGGCAGCAGAGAAAGAGAGAAAATAACAATGACAACTTTATAGCAAAATACACAAAACTGGTGATACACAATGCAGTTTCTCACAGAACCCCACAGCTCAGACCCATCCTGAAACCAGACTGTCTGCAAAACTGTGTGTCCTGGAGCTGCTTGCTCCTCCTCCCACCAGCCCCCCTTTATGCTGGGCATAACATCATAGTATAGAATAGCCCCTTTGGCCAGTTTGGGTCATCTGTCCTGGCTGTGTCCCTTCCCAGCTTCTCATTAGCAGGGCAGTATGAACTGAAAAGTCCTTGGGCAACAACTAAACCCATCCATGTGTTACCAGCACTGCTTTCAGCCTAACTCCACACACAGCATTCCACTGCTGTGAAAGGAAATGAGCTCTGTCCTGGCTGAAATCAGGACAGAGAGAATTTTCAAGAGCAATGGTTTTGGTGGCCAAGATTGTCACCCCTTCAGTAGTACGTTTGCCTTCTCATCCTGGTCAAGTCTTATTCTTAAACACCCGTGTGCGAATCTGAGTGTAGAAGCACATGTCATGAGCCCAGCATCCCAAAGCATGGGACATTGTCAGAAATGTGTTTGCAAGACCTTTCTGAGAGAAAGGGAATGTCTCCTGTTGTATCTAACAGCCTGTTTGTCCTTGGAGGATTTATAAAATGGAGACTTCATTCTCCTGCATTTGAGTGAAGTCAAGACCCACTATGCCATATGGAGCTGCAGCAGCAAAAGTTGTTTGAGGGGGGAATCAGGCTCTGTAGCTTTACAAAGTAAAAAGCTCAGTAATTTACTCAGTGGAATTTGCTCAATAGCCAGAGTAAAGAGAGGAGCAAAAGTATGTAAGGAAAAGAAAGGAAAACAGCTGTTGAGAGAAGGTGGTGGCGGAGCAGAAGAGGTGGGAGGTGAAAGCATATGCCAAAAACTGGGTCATGAATCACAGAATCACAAGGTTGGAAAGACCTTTAAGATCATCAAGTCCAACCATTCCCATCCTAAGCTAAACCATATCCCCAAGTGCCTCATCTACCCTTGTTTTAAACACACCCAGGGAAGGTGACTCAGCCCCTCCCTGGGCAGCCTGTTCCAGGCCCTGACAGCTCTTTCAGGAAAGAACTTTTCCCTCACATCTGCTCTGACCCTGCCCTGGGGCAGCTTGAGGCCATTGCCCCTTGTCCCATCTCCTGTCCCCTGGCTGAAGAGACCATCGCCCACCTCTCTGCACCCTCCTGGCAGGTCAGTGGAGGTGGTGATAAGGTCTCCCCTCAGCCTCCTCTTCTCCAGGCCGAACACCCCCAGGTGTGCCATGACAGCATGCGTATGTTACATTGTGACTGCAGCAACCCATACTGCCCTTAGGTTAACTGGGTGAAGTAAGACAGCTGAAGAAGCGGTGGGATGATGGGAGCAGGAAGCACCACTCCCTGTGACCTCTCCTTGCCCCACTTACAGTCAAAGTGGGAGAGGAATCCTCAGTCTCTATGTGTTGGACTAAACCAGGGCACAAACTGGGGTTGATGCAGAGCCACTGTCTCCTCTTCTGTAGCATTTCAGCGCAGGATTGCAGTGTCCTCAGGGCAGGATTACAGGCTGCCTTGCTGCTTGCTTTTCCTGATTGTGTTTGGAAGCATCTCATCAGAAACACTGTGGAATCCTGGATCTGAGGGTCCTAAGTGCAGGAGTAGAACCCTGGCCCATGGCGTGCCCACTGCCTCCTGTGCTGTGGTGTCCAGCCAGTGGAAGGTAACACACTGTCACTCAGATCCTTTGCCCACATCCCCAGGGTTTCTGATACTACTTAGATCATTCCTTTCCCTCCTGGAACTTTCACTCAGCAGGTGAGGATTTCCTGATCAGTTAACTTGCCTGCAGTAGTGGGAGTTCTTATTTGTCAGTAGCATACTGTGTATTTGATAGAAGCTTTTGCATCCCCTTTGTTGTGCAAATAGGGGCACATAACTGAAGTAAACCAATTGGCTTCAGTAGGATTATCATGACAGAGTTGGGTGCTGTGCCATGGGAATGAATCCTGCTCCCCAAGAGACAGGCTCTGCAGGCCAGTACGATTTTAGTTTTTGAAGGAAGAGAGGTGGCAGTCCAAGTCTGCAGTTAGAGCAGGAGGCCTCCATAGAGCAGCCTTCCACCTCTGATGTTTTCCCTCAATATGAGAGGCTGCATCTGTAAGCAGAGTGTAACTGCAAAGCAGAAGTCCCTTCATCAGGGTCGAAAGTAAGATCAGCCCTTCTGCTCTGCCACACAGACACTGGGGCGGTGGTTCTCCTGCATGAACACTTTTTGGCTGGTTCTTTTCCTTGCAGTTCTTGTACCCAAGCTTCTAGTCTCCAGAGAGGTTTGCCATCCCACATCCTCATGTCCTCTTCCAGTCACTCAGATAGAACCAGAGGGTGGCAGAGAGCGTGTGCCACCAGTACTCTCTCCCTTGAGCAGGAAAATGCTGAGTCTTAATAGGTGAAGCATTGGTTGGTATGAGAGAGGAAGAGATCTTTTTTTTAAATGCTGGGACAATTGTTAGGACAATAAAAGTGGTTCTATAAATACATTAACAGGAGGACTAAGGAGAATCTTCATCCTTTATTGGAACCAGTGGAAACAAAGGCTGAGGAAAAGGCTGAGGTACTTCATGCCTGCTTTGCCTCAGTCTTTCGCAGTAAGGCCAGTTGTCCTCTGGGTATCCAGCCCCCTGAACTAGAAGAAAGGGATGGGGAGAAGAATGAAGCCCCAAACTATAAGGAAGACATTGAAGTGATGAGGGGTGTCCAAAGAAGAGTAACAGAGCTGGTGAAAGTTCCAGAGAACAGGTCTGCTGAGGAGCGGTGGAGGGAACTGAAGCAAAGGAGGCTGAGGGGAGACCTCCTCGCTCTCCACAGCAACCTGAAAGGAGGCTGCAGCCAGGTGGGGGTCGGGCTCTTCTCCCAAGGAACAAGCTATAGGATAAGAGGAAATGGTCCCAAGTTGCACCAGGGAAGGTTTAGAGAGGAGAATAAGAAAATGTTCTTCACTGAAAGGCTTGTCAATCACTGCCTGTCTATCAGGCGACCCGGGCAAGTGGAATACAGACATCGTCACAGCACAGGCAAATAGGATCCTTAAGGCTGTGTCACTTTGCTGTCTAATTAGCCACATGCAGGAGCAGTTCAAGAGGAAAATCTTTGTACCATTTCCAAGCAAATATTCAAGTCAGCTACCTTCAATCTTTTCCCAACTGATCCACAACAGATCTCTTGTTTATAGTTAGTGGCCTGTAAAGATCTATCCATAATCCTTAAAAATACATATAATGTCAGTGAGGAATCCCAGCCAGGCTCAGTTCTCATGCCCCACTTAGCAGTGTATTTTTATTTCTGTGAAGCCACCACAGCAGCCCGTGTCATCATGGGAACAAGACCAGGGACACCTTGGTTTTACTGAAACTCCAGCAAACCTCCCACTGACTTCAAATCCCAAACCAGATTTTTGCCACCAGCCTGTGATTCCCAGCTCAGATCTCATAGCAACCAGCTTTCCTCACAGCCCCATGGACTGAGGCTGGTCACTCAGAAGTGTGGTTACTTCTGACCCTCAGCTACCAAAGGAGACGTATCAGTGTGTGCTGCATCTCCTGACTGAGACCTTCCTGGCCCTACTGCCTCCCAGGGCTCGCTCACACCACCAGTAAACATGCTGGTCTTCTTGAGAGGTGGAAAAAACTAGGCACAGACATATCCTGTTAGCTGTCTCTTCTGATAGCTGTGGGCATCTACAGGGAGGCTAACCAGGGGTGCCTGAGCTTCCTGACCCAGAATATGCCCACTGTCATTACCAGCATGTCCCTGTTCACAGAGGTACTGGCTGTTCCCTCTGCTCCTTGGGGCACTTGCATCCTTGGGGGTTGGACTCAATGATCTCTTGAGGTCCCTTCCAACCCCTACAATTCTGTGATCCTTGGAGAGAGCAGTGATGGCAGATGGAGTGAAGTTCCACTGGCACACCATCCCACATTGCCCTTACAAAACACTGGTAAAAGATGCACCCCAGTCCCCCAGGATGGTGATCAGCGTGCTGTGCAGGAAACACCCCTGAAAGCCTGGCTTAGCTGCAGGGCAGGCAGGGGGTCACAGGGCAAGGGACACGGTGACCCTGGGACACAGCTCCATCAGTTCAGCTGCTCTGAGCTCCGCTCCCACAGGATTCCCCTGCCACCAGGAGCTGTCATGCTGCTCCCCTGAGACTGCCCCCACCTCTGGGGTCCAGCCTGTCCCCAGGGAAGTAAGGGAGTCCCAGGGGTGCTTGTTGCTTTGGGACCTGCTCCTCCCCAGTCCCCCCATCACTGTCCTCCTCCTTGGGCTCTTCCCATTCCAGGGCTTGAGGGAGCCCAGACAACCAGGTTGCTTCACCCCCCCTCCAGAGTTTAATGCCCCACATTGGGCATTCTTGTGAAGCACCAAGCTTGCTGAAAGGGTTCCTTGTGCCACAAGCCCGAGGCAAACTCAGCTTATCAGAGATGCTGTGGGGACAAACACTCCTTCTCTTGCCAGGGGAATTCTTTCCCCACAATTATCTCTGCCTGAGGACAAGCACCCACTTCATTGTGTCCCTCTGAATGGCCACATCCTGCTCAGGGACAGCGCTGGCCTGGTGAGGACAAGGGCAGTGAGGGGACACTTTGGTGACCTGTTGCAAAAACCTGGCCAGTGCAGGGCTGGTTAGGGGTCAGGGTCACTGGGACCCACCATCTGGGGGGCAGCTCTGCAGAGTAGGAGTCATATCCATCCCCACCACTGGTCCCTTCATGAACAGGTATCCCCAGTGAAACTTGGAGGAATGGGGCTGGTTGGGAGAAAATGTATTTCCCCTCAGACCGGTGGGAAGCCGTGGCTTGGGGGGACTGGAAACACTTCTGTCTCAATTACAGCCATTGTCTAATTCAGACCACTGCTTCTCTCTTCTTCCCTAGGCATTCTGGGAAGGAAGTGGAAATAAGGTCCTGGATGTACGTTGACTTGGAGGGCATCCAGTCTGAGGAATTCTAGAGCATTTCGGTCCTACCATCACTTCCTGGCACCAGGGACATTGCAGTGACTGGTGAGGTCTCAGTTTCTCTACGAGTGGGGTTGATCAAAGACAAAGGATGAGAGTTGGTTCTTTCCTGTCCTCTCCTCCAGAGGCATGAGGAGATGATCATCCCTGGGCCATTTCCCTCAAATGATCAATAAACCCCTTCAGCAAAGCCATGCTCTGCATGTGTGCGTGTGTCCATGTGTCCTCTCCTCTACCAGAGCCTGGATGCCGGGCTCTACTCTGTCTTCACCACTACCATGAAGAGAGTGGCTGAGGGAGTCCAGATACCTGTGGTGACACTGTAAAGTAGATCCCTTTGCACCCACCACGTGCCCCCAGAGAGGGGCACATTAGGGCAAGCTAACATGGGCTCCAGATGCTGGACAGACCTCTTCCTACCATGTGTGGGACTTGGTGTTCATTATCTCTTGGCCATGGTTTTGCCTCTCCAGGCACACACTGAATTACCACCGACTTTTCCATTAGGAACTGTTTGCTCAGCACACTGCATGTGATGATCTGAAAGGGACTTTTCCAACCACAGTGACTGTACAAATCTCTGGTTCCATGACTTCATGTCTTCAGTGGGGCTGACTGCTGGGAATATTTCCCTGAGGGCTGGGGGGCTGTGCTTTAACTGCTGGAACATGGTGAGAAGGTCTCCCCTAAGCCTCCTTTGCTCAAAGCTGAACAAACCTAGTTCTCTCAGCCTTTCCTCATACAGCACGCTTCCCAGTCCTTGGGTCATCTTGGTGGCCCTTCTCTGGACCCTTTCCAGCCTCTCTGTCCACTGCCGCTGAATGTTTGGGGTCTGAGAGCTGAAGGCTCCTTTGTGCCACCACCACCACCAGCAGAAGGGTCTGGCATGGAAAGAAAAACCCCTGTGGGCTCTGTCTGTGTCTGACAGTGCCCAGAAGGGAGCAGGAGCTGGGGATGCTGGTGCCCGGGTGGCTCAGAGTGGTGATGTGGGTCTCATTGCGCAGGTTATTGCAGGACTGTGGGTGCCAGGGAGTGGAGAGACACTGACAGAAGAAGCTGTTTCTCTCCCCACACTCCACATGATCCAGCCAGGCAGGGCCAGGCAGCATTCCAGAAGTGGGGAATGGATCCAAAAGGTTAGGGTAAGAGTTAGGGTTAGGGCTGGGTAAAGCTTATGGTTAGGGTTTGAGTTAGGGTTAGGGGTTAGGTTTAGGGTTGGGGTTAGGGATAGGGTTAGGGTTAGTGGTTAAGCTTAGGGTAAAGGTTTGGATTAGGTGTTAGGGTTAAGTTTAGGGTTCGGTTAGGGTTAGGGTTATGGTTGGGGTTAGGGTTTAGGGCTAGGTTTAGTGGTTAGGGGTAAGGGTTAGAGTTTGGATTAGGATTATGGTAAAGGGTTAGGGTTAAGGATGGGGTTAGGGTTGTGGGCTCCCTGGGGAGGTTTCAGGCCAGGTATGTCTTTCAATCCTGGCTCCTTTGGTTTGGGACCTTTTGTTTGGTATGTTTTTAAGTGAGTGCTGCTTCGGGCAAGAAAAGCACTGCACATATGTGCACCCTCTGTATAAAGAGAAACGTACAAAGTGGGAAACTGGTGGTGCACTGGGAGAGTACACTGAAGTCTCTGATGCTGTAAACTTGAATTCCTAATTTTATCAAAAAAGGGAATTGAGTCTGGTTCTGGTTTTGAGTCCCCATGGGTTACACTTGCAGACTACCCCTTGGTTTGGCACAGAACACTTCAGAGGCAGTCTCTGCTGAAGGGATGCCGGGACTGGAAAATGAGGCATAGGATGTGTCAAGACCAGGCACAGTGGCCCGCCGCCTACGTGGAATTAGCCAATACTGTGGTTAGTCCAGTACTTCTATCAGTTTCTCTACTTGCAAAATCAGGCCGAGCTCAGTACAAGTCCCATTGTTTGCAGTAGCCAATTAAGCCAGTACCAGAGGCTGCGCAGACTGGGATTTCTAACCTGAATCTATTCTTGATTTAGCTCAAGCTGATTCCTGGCAGTTATAAACTGAGCCAAAACAGAAGCAACTTCAGGAGTTCATGGCCAGCATAACTAAAACATTTTACTTAATGGAGTAAGCTACAAGTATTAGATTAACCGTATTGTTTTGTTTGGTTTTTTTAACTTGGGAAATTTGTAACATAAGAGGAAATAACACTAAATTTAACTGGAAGTAGGCAGAAGAAATTAAGTCTTAGAAACATGAGGGGTCTTCCTGTTCTCCCAGCAACACAAACCCTTCTGAATTCACATCCCTAAAAAACCTGCCAAGTCTTGTCATGGACCTGACTCCCAGCTTTTCATTGTCTCTGTGAAGGTTACAGAGGCTGGGTAGGTCAGGTCACAGGGATGAGCTGGCAGCGGGGAGCCCCACACTGAGAGCACTGCAGTGGAAAGAAGGCATGAATTAGATGGGAAGAGCCCTGTTACAGTCTGTGAGTGTGTTACAATAGAGAATTGCCTCACAGACATAGACAAACCCTCTGCTCCAGAGTAGTCACCCAGGGCTGAGACTCACAGGTCTGCTCTCTAGTAGCCAGCCAGGCTACGCTTTCCCTTTACGTGTACGGATTCCTTTGGGAGATTGCTGGGCGATCCTGCCTTACCCGTCCCACACTGTCCTATGCTTTTTCTCCCAAAATGTCACTTATGGTTACTTTAACTCTATATCTAGCATGCATTTTTACAAGCTATTTCCCACTGACTCTTTCTAGCTAAGGCAGAATGTTGGCTCTGGTGTTACCAATGGTACTACAGGAATCTATTCACTCTACTGGAACATACATATCATCCCATACCATAATTCAGGACTGTCCCACGTATGGGGAAGAAAGAAAGAAAGAAAAGACGTTACAGGGGAACCATGTTTCTTCTTAAGGGAATAAGTTGTGCTTGGAAAGCTAAAGGCCTGATTCTGGAGTCGCCATTCAGACAAAACACTTCATAATTTCAGTGGGAACACAGCTGGAATAACAGTAGAACTGTGTTCTTAAAGTCTTATTTCCAGATCTTTTAAGTGTCCTTGAATCGGACAGGACGATACTGGTCTGCAAATCTAACAGTTACTTTTAAGGTCTGTCTGTAATGACAGAAGGGTTTGCCAGTCCCAGAATGCCTTGCTTTGGCTGGTATCTGATTTTTGAACTCGCTTCCGTTCTGATATTCCCCATGGTATCTTACTGACTATTTATGTCAGAGTGGCATGCAGTGCGGGCGCATGCTACTGATGCAAGCACGCTACTACAACTTTACAGGCTAAAAAAGAAAAAAAGCTTTAGCTTCTTAGTTATACAAAGAAATGATGCAAAAAGCCATTGAGCAGCACTAACTCACAGACTAATTACAAACTAAATTGTGCTATATATTAGTATAAAAACAAGTTCTAGTGAGAATGGCACTGGTTCAGAAGGAATTCGGACTTCCATCTTGGTTCTGTTCGGTCCACAGTGAAAGCATTGTGGTACAGGCCTGCCCTGTTGCCTCAGCAACGTGAGGCAGTGGCTTTTGGCCACAGCCCCTTCCATTTCTTCCCTTTTTATAGTCTCCATTGTTGGTACATTCTGGGAGCCGCCTGGGTCAGGTCTGGTCATCTTTCCTAACGTGGCACCAGAATAGTTCGTTCTTATCCTCTGGTATTTTCTCAGTATCATTAATGTTTCTCTCTTCTAATCTCTCAAAGCTGGTCAGTTTTAAGGGTCATCTTCTCCTGTAGACACCATGAGACGCATTGCTACTGGTAGGTGGTCTGTCAAGCCTGCTAACTGGGTAATAAAGCTGAACTCTTCCACCTCCTGCAGAAGGAAAAGGAAAGCAAGAACATTTGAAAACTGACCTGTTACACCACATGCCAGGACTCAGGTTTTATGCCTCTCTAGCTTACTCTGAACTACCTTAGTCTATTAGTAGATCTATGGGACCAGTCTGGCTTGGCTGGGCTACTGGTAAACTATCTGCCCACCCAGGGCATGTTGCTATTGCACAGCTGATGTGGGTTCACCTCATTTCTACACTGTACAGTTGAATGAGGCTGGATGAAAAAATCTGTTGTGCTTTTCCAGTAACATCTGTGCTGTGCCAGGTGTATTTACTGTAGTGCTGCAGTAAGCAGTGAAGTGTGAAGGAGGTGCAGGAGGGGGTGGCACGGCCCGCAGCTGAAAAGGAACCCGGTCTTCATTAGGTCGGGGTGTTAAACTTCGTGGGAACTTCAGGTAGTTGGGAACCCTGCTCCTGAATGTCAGGCTTTGTTCTGGCAATGCTTCATAGAACCAAGTTAAAGTTCTGTAGGAAATGCTGTGTGCTTCCCAGCTTCGGAAAGCTGGAGGGAGCAGCCTTAACACTGGATGCAGTATAGTTGAGTCATCCCCTGCTAGGGTACTTTCTTTACTTGTACTCTGGGAATGGCTTACAGAAATCATAGATACTTTAGTTCTCTTTATACTGCTGTCAAAGAACTAATCTGGGTCAAAGCTATTGTAACACTGGGTTTGCTGCCATTTGTGCAAAATGCAAGTTGGGTTTACTGTACAGGAGCACCATGGACATCTGAAAGGAATTCAGCTGCTAAACTGCCATGTCCACAGATGTAGGTACGCAATAAACTACATGGAACCACTCTATCACCTGCTCTTCTGCAGCACCTGCAGTGAGGTGTGGTAAAGAAGTGTAAACATGTTTCTTGCTTTCATCATGGAATTCTTTGTAAGGCAAGGTCCTACCACCCCAAAGCAGACGGTGCACTACCAGTTTTTACTCTGATTAGCCCCTGTTAACTTTTGCCTGTGTATCACAGGCTTGTACCTTAAATAGGTTTTCATGGGCATAACCAAAGCACACCCAGACACCTGAAATGGACTAAAAAGTATTCAGACCGCTGGTGGGGAAGGCATCAGAAGAACACCTGGTGTGGCAAAAGTTTAAGGAATGGAAACAAGGTTTGTTGTTTGTTTTTGAAGAGCAGAGTATACACCAGTGTTACTACCAGAATCCCTGATTTGTTTCTGCAGTAGCTTTAGAACCTAGGTACCTGCACACAAAAGCAGAATATAACAAAGCAGCAGTACAAATTGGAATCCGATCAGAAGAGGCTGCAGTGCCATCCAGGCAGGTTTGTTCTGTGAGTTATGGCTGTCAGCTCTGAAACTCACCACTTTCCATTCCAGGTAGAGACCTTCTTCTGTATAGAGCATGTAGTCAATCCTCCTCCCATTTCCTTTCAGTGAAGCCTTCCTCCCCTTTTGACTGGAACTGTGGTTCTTGCTGGTGGGATAGACTAAGTATCCTTTCCTTCCCTCTTCACTTTCCAGCACCCTATTTCATTAAAAAACAAAGCAAGTGCTTTAAATGTTTGCTTCATGCGTTATGGGAGATGCTCTCCAAATCCCTGGTAATGGTGACACCTGTCCAAAAGGACTGTTACATTTGTAAACTGCATCTTCTTCCAAACATGTTTCCTAATATATGGCTCTACTGACTCCTCACAGTGCTCTTAAAGCCTCAGGTGTTTTTGGCACTGTGGGTGCTGTGCAGTGGGCCCGTGGACCTACCGTGGTAGTCAGGAGAACGAACATCTGAGAGGAGGACCCTGTCCACCTGCAATCTGTAGTATATTGCAGCCCACAGCCCCTCAGCTGATTTCCAGTGTTGCTGAATCTAGCTGAGGAGCAAACTGTTTCATGGATTACTTTAAGATAAATGGCAGTACCTCGATACAAGCCTCTCCACGCTGATGAGAGCAGCAACTTCTGCAATGAAGACAAGCAGCTTTACGGACAGGGTATGAGGAAGGCTTTCAGCACACATTTGGGCATGGGGTAATTGGCTTTGAGTGAGTCTCTGCATCAGATTACTGTGTCTCCGACCCCAAGTTCTTACTTAATTAATAGTGACAGCCTAATTTGATTCTGTACGTGACACTTCAACTCCTCTACAGAGACAGACTTACGTAGCAGGTGTGTTAGTTCTGCTCCCATCTGCACGGGGATTACGTAGCCCAGCACCATATACAGAAGCAGTCAAAGCTAAGAATCTCCTATTAAAACTCTTGGTTTGAGCGGTCAAACCTTAAAAGCACATTTTGTAGAGAAGACTATTACGGCCTTGAGCAGCTTGATCTAACTTTGAAGTTAGCCCTGCCTTGATCATTGTTTTGGACTAGCTAACCCACAAAGGTCCCTATCACGCTATCTTTCTAACTCTGCCTTGCTGTGATGTTTTGCTGTTGGATTGGATTTAACAGGAAACTCAATTTACCTTGTGTTCTGTTTAAAAGCTCTACCAAAGGAGTGCTAAAGGCAAGGGACACAGCTGTGTGCACAGCCAGGAGCTGTGCACGGTGACTGCTGAGGGGGTGTTATGCAGTTAGCAGCAAGCACAGTCAGGGCTGGTTTGCATGGTAACTGTGCGAGAGGGGCAGATGCGGTTGTGGCTCAAACCACAGAAACAAGCTACTCTGAAAACCGCCTCTTTGAATATAATTTTCCTTTACTTACCAGCCCAAACCTGAGCTCAAGGTTCTATGGTTTTCCTTGTAAGAGCTGATTATGCCATTAAGCTACATCATCAACTGTTGCAGGAGAAACACTGAGCCATGAACTTGGGCCCTGGCAGGTACAAAGCCTTTGATTGCACCTTGGGAAAAAAATAAGGTATTTTCCATCACCTGGTTTTTAAGACTTGACTTTGGATGGGCTTTATGGGGTTGGGTTTAGGGCTGTTTTTTTAATGCATGCAAGTGAGAGTACAGAACAAAAGAAAAACTAGACAAACACCACACCCTTGTGACTTGTTTTAATGTTGGAGATTCAGATGGTTTCTTTGTCCAATTTTGTGTCTTTGGGAGGACTGAGCTGTGGTAGAGGGGACACGGCCCTCACTATACTCGATTAGGTCTCATTAGTGTTAGACTCTGTAAGTTTGGGTCAGTTGCTACATACAAGAAGTCCTTTACTGCCTTCAAAAGATAACAATGACGAAATTGCGGTCTTAGAGTTACTTAATCAGACCAATTCTTTAACCCCGTTTGGATGTAGTGAGGTACTGAAGGTTTTTAGAGTTTATTGTGCCTGTTTTCTCCAAGTAAGCTTCCTTTTATGCATTATTCAGTTTTAGGCTGTCATCTAATAACTCGTGGTAAATGAGGTTACTGTCTGCACCCCATTTGCAAGCTGATTCTGCAGAGAGCAGTGATTCACTTCCTGGAGTGCTTTTTCTAGGTTCAAGAAAGCAAACTGATGGAACTGACCTCTTTCCAAAATGGTATTTATATTTGGCAAAGCTAATTACTTGACAAAGTAGAAGAAAATGCTGATTAGTGCTGCAGTACTACTGAAAAAAAAAACCCAAACCCAGCATCTTATTTGCATTAATTTAGAAGATAAATTTGGTTTAGCTTCAGTTACATGCTTTTAAAAGTCTGCGAATGCTGGGTGTTCGCTTATCCTGCACAACTAACTGCTTGTGGAAGGGAAATGTTAAGTTTAAGTACATGAGGAAAACAAACTGTAGGTGCACATGCGCCTGCTTCTACCCCAGACTCGCACCGCTTCACAGCAGTGGGTGCTGTTTGTGGCTACTTCCTCAAGGGACACAGTAGTGGACACGGGCTCTGCCATGCGGTCCGTGAAATGCTAACAATTTCAGTGAACCTGAGTTGCACAACTAAACTGAATTTTGTCAGAATAATTGTCTTAATTCATAGGATGCAAAGAAAGAGAGGATAAAAGTAATCGGAACTTTGTCTTTTCCCTTGGAAGACTTTCAGTCCCAAATACCTTCAAGGTTAAAGTATGGAAATTCTGTCACACAGGGGTCTGGTGTGTGGCTGCCTTGCAGTGCTGACTGTAGCTGCAATGAACAGAGGTGTGTGAAGAGCTGTGCATGTAAGGGAGCTGTACAGCAAAATTCCCTCATTATAAAGCTTGGGGACCACCTCATTCAGGCCAGGAGCACCTGGGTGGAGGAACGCTTCTCTTACTGATGCTGCAGCCTATAGCCCCGAAGTGTGAGCTGCTGCCCAGCAGTGGAGACTGGCAGCTGGGCAGCCTGGAAAAAATCATATACAAGTCTCGGCTCTTTGGCATGCTGTAACATGGTTTCCTGGGCCAGGCTCTGTCCAGGGTGAGGAGGCAAAAATGGGCTTATCTAGTGCTTTGCTGAAGGGGACAATCATCTCTGAGATGTGTGCATTTCATGAAGTCCTTCTGAACAGAAGCTTGTGTGGCTTCCAGCACGGTGGCAGTGCCCAGATTGCTACGTATAGCTTATTAATTGTTCTATAATTATAAATTGCTTGCACATTATTTGTACCAAGTATGATGCTCTACTCTGACATTTTATGTATGCTGTGCTTAACATGAAAGAGATTCTTAAGAGCTAGTTGTTCTGCTGCTTTTATGGCCTAATTAGTTCAGTAATGTGAACTGCATTTTATTTATAAATGGGAAAGGAGTGCTGATGGAGAAATAATTCTGCAGATAGCTTACTCTGCCAGTTTAAATGTCTGCTTTAAACGCCTGTAAAGCCTGATCAAGGTTTATCATTGAAAAATTTGAGAAAGGATGGATGGATTTGCGGCTGTACCCTCTCTGGCTGTGTGAAGGGAGGACACTTGTTAGCTAGCCAGTGCTCCACAGGTGCTGTGCTGTCAGTAGCCCTCTGTAGTCCATCAGTACTCCATCTATACACGTTAGGAAAGGTGCTTATAAAAATGCTTTGAATCTGGAAGCCCAGATTCCATTAATGTCTTTAAATTTTACTGAATTTATTGGTAACTTCTGTGTTTATGTGAGGACAGGCTCTCTGGGCTTCAGAGAGGTGAAGGTGTACGTAATGTACAGATATAGATACCTGTTTCCCCGCGGACCTGCATGAAAAGCTAGTGGCAGTCCCTGTCTAATGGAGGGGTTTTCAGCAGTGTGACAATTACAATGGATTGTGGAAAACTGAAAGCCACGTTTAGTAGGCAAAGAGTCTTGTGCATTGTGTTCTGTTAACGATCATTCAAGAGTATTTTCCACTTACCTCACCCTGAGGTGCTGTGCATACACACAGGTAGCAGAAGTAGTACTCTTAAATCTTTATTGATTGATGGTTCCTTATCTATCTGTTATGTGTTCAGCAGTTAAACTCCACTGACAAATGCAAGTTACTCTCCAGGGAATAAACCAACATACCCAAAAGTAATTTGATGACAGCTTGTCTCAAAAGGCTGCTTGGAAACAAGGCAAGGTTCTGTTTGGTTTTTTAAAGTTTTGGAACCATACAAAAGAATGCAAATCTGTGTGTGGGTGTAATAAACTTGATTTTTAGGGCCAAATTACCTTGCTTTTGATTTCCAGAAATTCCTTACACATCAACCAAATTCAAGTTTTCAACACGTGAACAGAAATGCCTGGAAACTTTGCAGGCTTTTGAATGCACAAAGCAGGACTTGCAGCAAAAACTTACATCAACTATAAAGTAAACCCATCAGTTCTGAACACAGACGACTTTGGGGGGAGCCTCACCTAATACATTCAAGTAAGTGTCTATCTGTACATGGACAGTACTGTACTTGGGAGTAACAATGCCAGTGTGAAATGTGCCCCTGTAATGTGCCGTTTCCACTACGTGGAACTGAAGCATCTGCACAGACTCACTAATTCAAATAACTCCACTCTCTAGCCTGTTTTGGTAATAAACATCTTTTATAGCCAGTCACGTTAATAACGTACTTAGTCCATTAAACTGGCCTTCAAGGTACAAAAGGAGCTGCAAAAGGATTATCACATTCATTAAATGCTGCTCTGAAATGCACAAAGCTTATTAATCTCTCTCTGCTGACCTATTACTTCACCACCACAGGTATTTATGAAATTTGTCATAAGACTTTGGCAAATGAAGTTGGTTTTGTTTTTATCCTAATTCCACTAGCTCAGACCAAATTTACCTGTTTTTTCATATCAAACACTCCTTAAAAATAACACTGTACTAGTGTCATGGGTATATACTAAGCCATGTTGCTAGTTCTGTCTGACGTGCCGTTTAATTCCCATCTGCATTGTGAGTGTGCTTTTTCAGGTGTATCAAATTCTGCAAGCCGCCTAGGATGGGTTATTAGGTGTTGGGCTGGGAATGGGGTCTTAAACTAGGTGGGTTTTTTATTTGAAGAGAATTCCCATTTCCCTTTGATGCTGTCCTTTACAGGGGTGTGACCATGGAACTGGCTGCCTGCAGAAATACCTTCAGAGAAGCTGTCCACACACCCCTTTCCATAGTGCTCAGAGTTTCGTTCCTTGTGGGTCTGTCCAGGTAGGACCAACTCCAGAGACATAAACACACCAACTCCAGTTGCTCTCATCTTTTTACACACTGAAACCAATTCTATTAGGTTGATAAGGGAGTGGGCTGGAAAGGGAGGGGAGTGGAGCTGGTGAGGCATCCTGTGTGTCACACACGTGTGCGCAAGCACACAAGTATGCTCACATGCATATACCCAGAGGCATGTGTGTTGGGGGGGGGAAGGAGATGTGTGTGCTGTTACACACTGTGAACACCTGTACAGCACCCATGGCTGAATGGATGAGCGTGGCCAACCACACAGATGTGCAAGCAGCTGTCTGTGTGTGTGTGGCCAGGCAGGGAGCGTGCCTGTGTGCTGAGACAGCCAAGTGTGCATGTTGTGAGCACAACTGGGCAGATGAGGAAATGGTGGTTCTCCAGGCATGGCAACCATGCATGTGCACATGTGCCCTCACAAGGAGGTAGGTTTGCACGTGGGCACACTCCTGCCTGTGGGAGCTCATGTGTCTGAGCAGGTAGCGAACATGAGCATGCCAGCCCACAGGCACTACTGCACCACTGCTGCCCGGCAGGAGAAAGGTCCTCCCTGTCCCATGGCAAGGGATGGTGGTTCTGAGGCCTCAAGGCCCTGCCTAGTGCCCTGTCTCCACTTGGTTGGGGTGGGATGTGCCAGCTGGAGTGCCACAGGCCAGTGGTGGTACCTGTAGGCAACCTCTGCCAGGTTCAAGGCATCCCAAGGTGCTGATATCACCCCTCTTGCTCACAGGTGGAGTGTAACTCCAAGCTGGATCCTACCAACACCACCTTCCTGAAGGTAAGCAGGTGGCAGAGAGCAGCTGGGCAGTCCCTGCTGACCGCAAAGTGCCCCACTGCCCTCTGCCCAGTGTTGCAGTTCCTCTCTCCACTCCAGGTGTCTGTCCTAGCCATGGGGCTGAGGGCATGTAGGGGGAGCAGGGTGGCCCCCAGTAGTGGCATCCTATCAGTGGGTACCAGGGGACAGTATGAACAGCAAGGGCAAAACTAAGCAGGACCTTCTCTTTGCAGATGGCTGACTCTGGTGGGCTGCCCCAGGTCACACAGGTGAGCCCTCCCAATTTCCCCAGTTAACTGGGTATACTGAGATGCACACTGATGCAGGGGGTGGGATGAGGTCGGCATAGGGGTCTTGCACAGGGTCTGAGGCCCAGTACTGCCTTGACTCAGCCCTCTCTCTCCCCGCAGCCTGGCAAGCTGACTGAAGCCTTCAAGTACTTCCTGCAAGGCATGGGCTACAGTGAGTGCCAGGGCTGGGCACGGGGCTGGTGCGCGTCTGCGAGTGTGCGTGTGTGTGCGTGTGTGTGCCCATGTGTATGTCTGCCAGCCCCAGAGAGGAGCCTGGCAGCCTGTTTGCTCACACTGAGGGAGGGCTGCATGCTGCCTGTGGCTTGTGTGGACAAGTGTGCAAGGTGTCTGTCTGTCTGGGGGCAACTGGACCGTACAGGCTCTGTGTGTGGCCAGGGTTTCTCTGTGTGTGTGCACACAGGCATGTGTGGGTGTGTAAAAGCAGGGATTGTGTGTGTGTGTGTGTGTGTGTGTGTGAGCACGTGTGCACAGATGTGCAGAGTCCCTGTGCACGAGTCCATGTGTGTGTAGGTCTGTGAGCACGGGTGTAGGTGTGCACACCCATGTGTGCATGTGTGTGAAGGGCTGTGGACAAGTGTGAGTGTTTGCAGGTACATGTGCACGTGTCTGTGTGCAGGTCTGCGTGCATATGTGCAGGTCCATGTACACGCACATGTAGGGCTGGAACAGGGCTCCTGGCCCCATGTTGTGGCCAGAATGGCTCATGATCTCTCTCTGCCCTCCCTGCCCTTTTCCTGCTCTACCCCTATCAGTCGCCCACCTGAAGGATCGGAGGCTGAGCGGAGGCACAGGTACAGCTCAGTGCTGCTTGGCCCGTGCCTGCTGCTGCATGGAGCCTGCGTGGCCTGTGCCCTCGAGCTGCCTGGGCACCTTTGGGAGCAGCCTGGGTGCAGGGCTGGCCGTTCCCAGCCAGACACCCTCTCCCTCACTCTGCTTTGCCTGAGATGGCACCCTGAGCTGGGGGCTGAGGAATGCCATTTGGAGAAGTGCCCCCCATGTGGGTACAGGCTTGGCTGTGTTCCCAGCGTGCCCTCCTGCAGCCAGCCGGGAGCTGTCCCCGTTGGGCGTTGTGGATGGAGGAGGGTGTCACCTTCCCTGCACACCCTGGGGAGCCTGGAGAGCTCCCGTTCATGCTCCCTTCCTCGGAGCATGGCAGCCATGGTCCTCACTGTCTCATTCTCAGTGGTTGCGTGTCCGGGCAATGTGCCCGGTGTGCAGCCTGCTCCAGGGTGCCCCATCCCTGCCCCACTGTCCCTTGCCAGCCCAGAGCTGCTCATGTTGTCACAGCACCGCATGCTGCAAGCTTCTGCCCAGGGTCATTCACAGCAGGGAGCAGGATCGGTGGCTTCGCTTGTGTAGGACAATGTCAGCTCAGGTCCTTCCAGCTGTTGGAGGGAACTGAGCACCACGGCTGTCTCTCTGTGCCCATGCAGTGCCATCCGCCAGCATGACCCGCCTGGCACGCTCTCGCACAGCCTCCCTCACCAGTGCCAGCTCAGTGGATGGCACCCGCCCACGTGCCTGCACCCACTCGGAGAGCACTGAGGCCATGGGCCAGATCAACCATACCATGGAGGTATCATGCTGAGGTCCACGCCCACCGCTGACGACTCCTCCAGAGCCATCTCCCATCCATCAGTATCCTGCCAGCACCCACCCGCCCCATGGACATCCTCGACCAGGGCCCTCGCTCCTTCGGTGTTGATTTGTCTTCTTTGCCGTTGGCCTCATCCTCTTGTCCGGTACCAGAGAAGGAAATGGGCTTTGCTTCACTGCCTCCTGGCTCTGGCTCCTGGCTTCATCCAGCAGTCACGCATGGTCCTGCATTAGTCCTCATCCTCCCCAGCACGAGTCTGATCCAGGCTTGGGAGGGTGGGTGGCAGGGGCATGGAGCCAGGATGGGTGGTGAAATGGGGACAGGATGGTGGAATAGGGCAGGACAGCAGCCTCTACAGCCATGAAGAGGACACAGGAGATAGGTTGATCCTCCAAAGTCAACTGACAGCTGGCCAAACCAGAGGGAAGGCAAAGCCAGGGCACAGCACTCACTGGGAGGTCACTGGCCCCCTTGCTGGAGATGCAGATCCCATTTTTTTCCCCACTGGCTCTCCCTGGGGAGAGCTAGCATGAGCTGTTCCCGCACACCCCGGGCCTGCTGTCCCAGAACTGTCTGAGCATTATGAGAAATCGTACCCCAAACTGTCCCCCCCCACCCTGGTAATGTAGCCCAAGGGCTGGTCTGAGGCAGCAGGAGAGGGCTCAGCCCTCTTCCAGAAGCCACCGGAGCAGGAATATGGGGGTCCTCCTGCCTCTGCCTGTGCCCTTGCCTGTGGTGGCACTTCCTTGGCCTCTTGTTGCAAGGACAATCACCACCTGCCATCAAAAATGAACTGGGGAAAAAGGGACACACATGAGTGTCCCCTGGCTTGCTCAGTCCCTGCTACACTGCAGTTCCACTCTTGGGTTGAGGCCACCAGGGCTCAGCGGTCACAAGTTTTGGGCAAATCCTGGTGTCACAACCTCCCTCCTGTTTTGCCACAGCCTGTAGGTATCACCGTGATGGAGCCATAAGCAATAAGATGAGACCCTCCCTCCCTGCAATGTGGGGGAGCCTGCAGCACCTCTGCCCTGCAGTGTGCATCACTGGAAAGTGTTGGCAGTGTGGGGTGACCCATGGGGCATGGGGAGCATGCTAGTGCCTGGCTTTGCCCACAGAGCTGGCCAGACCCACCCACCCCCGCCACAGCCCCAGCACCTCTCCAGCACTCTGAGCAGGGTGTCTCTCAAGGGCTTGGCTCCCCGTGAGCTGCAGGGTCCTCTCTGGCCACTGGCCACCAGTTTCTCAGCTTGGCACAGCTCTCTGTGCCATCACATAACCCCACCATTGGCCATCCAGCCTCTGCTGCTGTCCCATGCCCACCCCATGGATAGCCAAGCCCAGGTCCTCCAGCACCCAGGGTAAGGGAGCTCCAGCTCTGGTGATGCGTGCTCAGCTCTTTGAGGATGGTCTGTGGGAGACCCCAGTGGGGTCCTTTGTGGGACTGACCGTGGGCCACCATCTGGGCGAGCAGAACCAGCCTGCAGGGAGCAGGTGCCACCCAGCCCCTCCAAAAGCACTCATCCTTCCTCAGCAAGGAGTGCAGGGGTCCTGGGGTTCCCAGCAGGCCTACAAGGGCTTTTGGCCCTGAGACCTGTGCCCTGCCCAGCCTGTCCCTTGTTGAATGGCCACCCCAAGACACCAGTGCCCCCATTTGTCCCCCACTTTGTTCTGCTGTGTGCTTCCTTCTCGGTGTGACTCTGAAAGCTGTGTAGCTCCTGTTTACTCTAGATATCACTGCAAACTTTTGTTTTCTCAGCGTGTCCTTCCAGATGATACATATAAAAATACCTATACATAATATATATATTAAGGGTTTGTCTGCTCCTGGATCTTTTTGGTTTCATTCCCCTTGCATTGTTGTACAAGCAGTGTCGTGTGGTTCCCCTGGAGGTGGTCTGGCCTTTGTTTCCTCACCTTAGCCTTGTTGGTCAGTTTGTTTTTCTCGGGTGGTTTGTTCTTTCGATATTGGGGTTACTTTTTAAGGTGGTTTGTTCTGTTTTGGGTTTTTTTGTTTGGTTGTGTTGGGTTTTTTTGTTTTGTTTTGTTTTCCCAGTCACAGCGGAATTTAACACGTTTTCCTGTCTGAGTGCCATCTGGTTTTGTCATGGCAGCATCAAGGCTGCAGCACTCACAAGACAGCAATATGTAAACCAGATTTAACTAACCTGTTGCCGTAGAGAGGATTTACTGTGTTGGAAAAGAACCAACAAACTAATAAACATGTTAACAACCTTCTGTTCTCTCTTCAATGTGCTTCAGGGAAATTGGCCCAAGTTCATCCTGGGCCTTCTTCCAGAGATGACAAGGGGGGACACCTTGGCCACAAACCACACCAGGGACTGGACTTCACTGCCTGGAGAGGGGGACCAGGGTGGCCATCAAGGAGACCCCAGGGTGCATGTGAACAGGAGCTGTGGGTTGCTTTGTCTCCAGGTCAGCCATAGGCAGGGTGCCCTATATGCTGAGAGTGGATGGAGACTGGAAATCTCCCAGTTGTGGCCCAGCAAGATTGGATCCAAGGGATGCCCGTGGGGGAAGGAAAGACTCATGGGTGCACAGCTCCGGGCATGAGCAGAGCCCTTGGGAGACCCATTGTTCCTGTCCTCTTCCAGCTTGCGGGCTCCCTGTTTGACTCCCCATGGAGGTTTGAATGTCTGTGGTGGTTGAGGCCTGGCTGGAGGCCAGACGCCCACCAAAGTTGGTCTATGACCCCCCTTTGTAGTTGGACAGGGGAGAAAAATGTATATTGAGGGGTTTAGAAATCAGTGTAAGGACAGAGAGATCATCCTGTCAACAACGACACGGGCAAATCACACTCAGCACAGAGCGAAGGACAGAAAACTCTCTAATTGATTACGCTGCACTCCAGAAACAGCGAAACGGGAGTGGGGAGCGCGAGCAGATCTTAAAGCAACGCCAGCAGATCTTAAAACACTTTCCCCCCACCACTCCCTTCTTAGCAGACTTTAGTCAGGATTATGCTCCCTTCTTTCTCCCAGTGGTGGTACAGGGGTGCAGGGACTGGGAAAATGGGGTTCTCGGTCACTTCTTCATGAGCTGTTTTCCTTTTCCAGATCTTATAACACCTCTACCTCCCCTCCCACCCTTCCCTTCTTAGCAGACTTCACCCTAGTCATGATTTCACTCCCTTCTCCCCCCCAACAGCGTAGCAGGGGGAGGGGCAGGGACTGGGAGATGGAGGCTTTGGTCAGTCCCTTGCAAGTTGGTTTCCTTCTCGGCCGAGGGGCTGGGGGGGGGCATTCATTCCACACCCTCCCCCTGCTGCACCATAGGGTCTCACCCACAGCAGACAGTCCTCCATGAACTATTCCAATGTGAGTCCTTCCCCACAGGGCTTTATCTGTTCATCAGCTGCCCCGCCGTGGAGCACTGCTATGGTGGGCAGTCATAAATCCCAATGTCTCTCCAGTCCTCTGTGGGGTCACCAGCCTCCCCCCAGCAAATCCCTCTCTCGCTCATCTCTGTGTCTCTGCTTCTCTTCATGGGCTGCAAGTGCTGGCAGGGGCTTGATCCAACACGGGTCACAGCACCTTCTCTATGTCTCCACCTGCTCCATCCAGCATGGAGCCTCTCCACTGGCCACGGTCATGGGCTTCCTTCTTCTCGCACAGGACCTGAAGACAATGATGAGATGCCACATAAATGGCCAAAGACTGAAACAGAGCAAGACTATGATGAAGAGCGGAAAAAAGATCCTGGAACGTGCTGCTGAGGCACAAGAGACAAGTAGGAGTCTCTGCAGTGCCACCTAGTAGTACAACTGCTGCTCGCTCATCATTTTAACTCTCCCTCTGCTCTAAGAAGAGTTCCCATAGCATAGGAGGGACAGCTACCTGGTAACCAGCTGGTTTTATTTATTAGCTGTTTAAGGATTTCAGAAGTTACTTGAAGTAAATTACACCGTAATTGAGGTGATTTTACAAAAGCTTGTCTGACCGTTCCCCAGGCTGGTACCTGAGCAGCTGGGGCATGACACAGAGTAGCTTCATTCTCTTGCTGCAAGAAGAATGATGTGTCAAGAGTAAAGAAACTGTAAGCTTTATGCTCTTGGGCCCCTGGCTAGGAGTAGTCTGTGAATAAAAGAGGGAGGGGACTAACGGTCCCTCATTGAACTGCAAAACCAGCAGAGGAATTAAGACTGATTTTTTAAAATTCTTTTTTTTTTTTTTTTAACTTTTAGCAGTACAACACTGCTGTACAGTTACACTGTAATGTAACTACATGTCTCTTATGTCTTCTGCCCTGGATGTGCACAGAGAAGTTAACTTTTATGACCTCTCATTTCAAAACAACCCAGAAAGCCCCAAGTGTCCCTATGAACCAAAGTAAGGCATCTGACATGTGAGCATTTCAATTTGAAACGTTGTCCCTGGCTGAGCTTCTCAGCAGTACATTAAGGGCTTGCCAAATGCCTCACTGCTGTGCATGCTGCCTGCTTACCAGGGTGACACCAATGGCACCAGGATCACAGTAGTCGACACCATTACCTGCTTTAGATGCCAGCGTGTGGCGCTGGGTCTTTCTGTCACACTTACTGACTCGCAGGTCGCCTGAGGTTTGGCCTTTCAGCACTTTGCAGAGCTGAAAACAAACTTCACAGGACACAGTGAAACACCCTGTAAGGCTGCAGAGGTCAGCTTCACTGGACCCCAGAGCTGTGTGATAGCTGCCAAAGGGGAAGGGACTCTATTAGGAGCAAAATAGCAATCCTGCTGGCCAGATGCACCTTCTCCTTGGAGAAGATGGAGAGGAAACACGTCCAAGACACCAGTGAGCATCCATGTGTTAGCCTCTTACAAAACCAGAAGAGAGGATAGCACCCGTTAGCTGGAAAATTAAACCTTCTGGCCATTTTCCTGTCACTTCTCCTCCCAAAACATAAAAAAGGAAATCATTTGAAGCCAACTTAATTAGCAGCAGCTAATCTCATTGCAGACACAAGTTCTGAAACGGAGCTGTAACTGTGGAGTGGACTTGAACACCAACGCTTGATGCGCAGAGAAAGTGCTGGATAATGAACCCATGCAGAGTAAGAGCTGCAACAAGTGCCTGCCCTTTAAAGCCCAGTCTAATACATAGCAGAGGCTCTCAGGGTGGGAGAGGATCCAGCCTCGTACATTAGCCTTATGTTGTTAAGACCTACTCAGAGATGCTTTGTGATGGGTTGGTGCAGGGATTTAAACCAGAGCTGAGAAATAGGCTTATTCCATTTTAATGGAATCTATTAGTATTCATTCAGAAATAGGCAGACCCATTAATAAAATACCATTTAGCATGCAGAACCACTGTGGAAGGAAAACATGAACAAAAGTGGGCCTTCACAGGAGGTGAGATATTGTCAAGATTATTACACTTGATTTTAATTCTTCTTCTCCCTTTTGATTCTGGAAATGCTGTGGAAGTCTAGAATTCAGGACTATGGAAAGGGAGAAGCATAACTTAAAAGATGACTAGACTAGTGTAAGCCAGGCTTACAATCTCTTTATTAGCAGCCAACACTTTTGCTAAATCAAGGGATGTGAAAGTCCATAAAGTCAAAGACAGCTTCGCTGTGGTTTGATGCCTTTGCTGCCAAGCTAGTTAGAGTGGTACTGGATGTGACCTCTCTCCGTGTGGCAGAAGAAAGCCACCTGTTCTGGTGGCCCTGCAGGGTCCTGGCAATTCCACTGGAAGGAACAGGCAGAACTGGTCGGGTTCACAGCTGTGATGGTCCTGGGCACACAAAGAAAAAAGGACTAATGAGGTGCTGGGTGGTTAATGATGCCGTGCCGTAACTGACATCAGGCGCTGCCAGTCCTGGACACCATCTGGAAGGAGTTACTTGGTGCAGGGGCATGACACTGGGAGCATGAACACTTCTGCTGCTTTTGAGGTGTTTCACCTAGAAACACTTCACTTGCCTTGTTTCCCAGGTGGCTATCGATTAGTGGCTATCGATTAGTGGCTATCAATGAAGAAATTAGCAGGGATACACTCTGAAGGTGGAGAGACCCTGACACAGGTTGCCTAGAGAGGTAGTGGAGGCCCCATCCCTGGAAACATTCAAGGTCAGGGCAGATGAAGCTCTGAGCAACCTGATCTAGCTAAAGGTGGCCCTGCTCACTGAAGGGGGCAGATGGCCTTCGGAGGTCCCTGCGCACCCAACGCAGTCCGGGGTTCGATGGCCAAACTCTTGCATGACAGCACGGCAAGATGAAGGCAAAACGGTAAAGTGAAGTCCAGCAAGGCTCCTTCGGAATATGGTACCAAGCAGACTGCTGGCCAAGCACCATCAGATCACAGACAAGGTACAGATGTGCCTCAGGGTTTGGAAGAGCCTCTGGTTAATGGGGGGTGATCAGGAGACCACCAGCAGAAGCCATGCCCACACCCACCTTCTGTTCCTGCTGCGCAGTCCCACTGCTGCGATCTCAATCACTTTCCTGTTGACATCGAGCTCTGGCTCCTCAGATCCCTGCAACTCCGGGTTGCGCCTCTTTGCCGTGATGTAGTCGGAGTCTTGCAGGTCAAAGTGGCAGCTGGGCATGAGGCTTCTCCCCTTCACAGCCACCTCTGGGCCCTTCTGATCGGGTTTCAGGTTAGGAATCCTAGGAAGAAAGGGACTGGTGTTGGCCAGGCTAGCTGGTGGTGGCCAGGCTAACTGGTGACCTGTGTCTCCCCCTCTCTGGATCTCTCGTTCCAGATTTTGCAACCCTCCAGGAGCTTAATATTTCATACAACATCTTTTTCCCGTGTCTCCACACCTCCTTCTACCAAGGCTGGATGCTCATCTTGCTTTTCTCCTGTACATGTGCAGTTTCTCTGCCTCTCTGGGGCTGGCTGCTGCCAGATCTGCACTCCTACCCACCCCGATCCGAGGTATAACCACGACTGCAGAAGCAAGCGAAGCCTGGACGTCTCCTACCTGCAGAGCATACGGCTCTCGAAGTCCCCAATGTATGTTGGAGAGAACTTCATCTGGAAATGCTGCTCCTGGCCAGCAAGGATGGTGCCGCTGTTGGGCTCGATGGAGAACGGCAGGGAGGGGGCACGGGTGGTGTTCAAAGACCAGCTTGCGGAAGAAGAGACCCGCTCCACACTGTGGTCCAGCTGGCTCAAATGGCTGGGCTGGAGCTTCACAGAGCTACCAGAAGCGGAGGAGAGCAAATCCCCTGTGATAAGGAAAGGGTTATATAGCAGGACATCTGTCAAGGAAAAAAACCCTCCCAGCAGCTCTGCCTCCTGGTGCAGGCAGGTAGGAGTGAGCTGGGATGTACTTGGAGCATCTCCAGCCACAGGCTTTCATCAGGAGGACTCCCCGTGAAGAGCAGGGAGAGCGGCCAGTTGGCTTTTTGCTTCTAGGCTACTGCTTCCTAAATCATATTCCCAAAATGTCCCGGGGGATCCATGTGAAAGCGAGAGCTGGGGGCAACAAGCACAACGAAAAGGCCCCGAGAACTGCCTGGAGCACACCGCACCACTGAGCATCCTGCTGTAACAGCACTGGGCTGGCAGATGGGGGGTTCAATGGGACCAGGACTACCCTGGCTCCATCTCCATGGCCCGGTCGCTTGAGGCAAACCTTTCCTGCAGAGTGCTTCCTGGCCAGCATTTGTTCCCAAACCAGACCCGGCAGCCAACCGGAGAGACGTTTTGGGGTGCTCGTTTGGGTGCGGTGGCTGTGGGGGACAGCGCTGCTCCGTCCTTCACACCCTTTTCCTTCCTCCCTTCCTCCCTTCCTCCTCTCTGCCAGGCTTTCCCAACCTACGCCAGAGAGCTCAGCAGAGCCCAGCCCAGCATCAGCAGGAGCATGCCCGTGCCGGGGAAGAGCCAGCACCGGGACGCACATGGGAGGGAGATTGGCACGTTCCTGGCATCGAGGCCGGCACCGGGTTCTCGGCCAGCCGGGCTGCTCCTGCTAGGAAGCGTCAGAGCTGGCAGCTCTCCTCTCTCAGCCCAGCCTCCACACTGCTCCCAAGGAGACCGTGTGCTCTGACATCATCCCTGGGGGTAAATGAGTCACTGCCACCCCATCGAGCTCCACAGCTGCTGCGAGCAGGGTCCCTGCCTGCACCAAACACTCCCAGGCCCGAGCCAGAAGGGTTTGTTTTAGATGGTGACTTTTGGGAATTGTGCCCAGATGGTGCCAGCAGGTTGGTTAACTCACTTGTCACACCTCAGCTTTCCCAGCAAGAGGGGCCCTGACACCCCCTTCCCAGTCCAGACCCATGGCGCGGCTCCCCCTGAGCCACACTCAGCTCCCACGCAGAGCGCACGCGTCGGAGCCAGTGCCAGAGGGTCTGAAATGCGGGGAGGGGGCAAGGAGAAGGAAGATGCTGATAAAAGTGGATGACCGGATAGGGATGGAAAAGCAATTCCTGTTTGGAGGTGGTGTGTCTTCTCCCCAAGCCCTTAGCTACCCACGAGACAATCCTGGCACCCCCAGACAGCCCCTTACCATCCAGACTGGGCGGAAGCTGCTCCATGGTGCTGGTGGTACAGCTTGCTTTGCTTTCATCCTCCACAGCCTCCAGCCAGGTATATTCCAGGGCCACATTCCCTGTGTTGGACAGCTGGAAACTGAGAAGCAAGGAGGGGAAAAGGAAAAAGCCCAATAAATACCAAGTGAGTCGAGAAGTGACATGGTCTGTGGGCTCCTGGCAGCCCTTTCTTCAGGCTGAGGAGCATCTTCTTCCCCGGACAGCTCTGCCCTGTCCAGCTTGTGGCCCTGGTGTGTCCCATGAGAAAGTATTCCAAAGTTTGGAAGTCAAAGAGAAAAGGGCAGATGTGGTATCCCAGAGGCTTAATCAAAGGGGTTTCTAGGATTAAGGTCTTGGATTAAGGCTCTCAGGTCTCAGCCTGACGTTATTTTGGTTGCAAACTCATCCTGAAGCAGATGAGGACAGAAGACATGCAAGGAAAGTGAAACCACAGCTGCTCCTGGCAGAAAGGCGCAGCAGAACTGAACTTCTGGCACATCTGGGCAGGATGGCAGCCACCATCTCCTGCTTGGCTTTGTGTGCAGGTAGACGGGCTCCAGCACCCAGCCAGGGCCTGGGAAGGATGAAACCATAGAGGGTCTGTGTAAAAGGATGAAGAGCAGCTGAGACTGAACATAAACCGGGAGGAAGGACTCACGTGAACGTCCTTGTCTGGAAGAGCAGGGTCTCCTGGAACTGAATCGTGTCCATGTCCATTTTGAACTGGGCATAGTCAACGACAGCGCTGAGGCGAAGCTCCACCTCACGGCTGCTCTTCTCCAGGACAGTGTGAGCTGGTTCTGGGTCCATCTCGATCACCTCCAAGGAGAGAGGAGAATCACTGAGCAGAGCCCGGAAAGCCAGACCGAGCCAAACCAGCCCCATACAGGAACACACCATCCCCATTTCCTTCCCTGGAAAGGTGTCAAAGAAAGGTGACCTTTCTGCTGGACTATCTGTTTCTACCTCCTGATCAAAGCAATCACCACTGTGACCACAAATACACCCATGGGGACAATGAGCAGGGATCAGTCCCTGTGCTTCAACTGTATAGAGTGTCCGACCCTTCTGCTGGCCCTCTGTAAATGCAGCAGACCTCTAAATGGGGATTTAATTCTCCCACTGGAGCTCTGTGGGTGGAGAACCTCACGAATGAACACACATAGAAAGCACCTCTTCCTTTCCAGGGGTTTCATATAGGGCAACAGCAGGGGACTGTTGCTTCCAGATGTCTCATGTAGGGCTGGGGACCGGCATTTTGGGGTGGGCACAAAGTCACTGGGGAAGCCTCTGAGCGCTGATGCTCTGATGGGGAAGCAGTTTGGATGACAGGTTTTGCAATGGTCGAGAAACTAAGGAAGAACCATCACCCAGGAGAGGTGTGTTTGGCCACAATGAGAGCAAAAGGAGGAGCTTCTGGAGATGATGCTTCTCTGGACTCCCGCACAATGGCCACACAGTGCCTCCATAACAAGAGAGCCCCACGACACAGAGACCACAGCCAACACCTCTGGTGTCAGCGCAGAGCTGAGAGCTCACCCACACCCAGCGCTAGTGCTGCTCCCCACGTCTCACACGAGCCAGAGAGCACGGCGTTTACCTCCTCCTTGGGGAAAAGGAGAGATGTAACCACCATAACGTATAGGGTGTGACCTCCCTCGGCTCCTGGTCAACCTCACGGACGGATTAAACATCAGGAGGAGGCGGGAGCCCCTCGGCCAGCAGAGACATCACTCTGGCACCTTCAGCAGCTCTCATTACACAAGCATTCATGTTACACTGTTGCATTTGTGCTGCTTACCTTCTTCTTGAGAGGCCACGTGGCTCCTGGGGCCTCCGGGGCATCCACCCACTTGATGGTGTGCAGGTGGTCGTCCCAGTCAGGAATGTCCTCCGGCGGCAGCTGGAAGGTGATGCTCGCCACCGTGCACTTCACAGGGTGCTTTCTGAAGGCAACGGCCACGTCCGATTTCAAGGTTACTGTGATGTCCTTAGAGCAGCCGGCATGGAGGTGTCCCACCTAGGAAGAACCAGAGAGAAGATCCAACTCCAATCCCCAGCCAGAGCAGCACAGCCAGTGAAGGGAGCAATGTGGTGAGCAGCCGTGCCAGGAATCTCCATCTTCCTGCGCTTCTCTCCGAGGGTTGATAAAGCCCAGGAGATGCCACCTCCCGTAACACGGAGCCTTTGCTGCAGGACTGAGAGCCCGGCCCCAGCAAAGCCAGGGATGAGGGATGGCAACTCCTGCATGGAGCAAAGCTCCTCCGCGGAGTCATTTGGGATTGCTCCTACATGGCACCGACGTGGGTTCCAGCTGATAGGGGGGAGCTCCCAGGAATGTGTGGGGCAGGGCCGTGCAGTGGGGAAAGGCAGAGCCACCCCAGCTCACCTTGGGGGAGAAGTGAAAGGGGGGTTCCGCCAGCCACTCAAAGCGCATCGCCTCCACCTTGCTGCGGTTGGTGATGGTGAAGGTCACGGTGTAGGGGGTCCCGATGTGACACTCCCCGAACTGGATGTGATCCACTCTGACAGCTGTTAGGAACGAGAGGAAGGGATCTCAATGTGTGGTGAGGTCCATACACCCCTCTTACACACACAGACACACGTGTCCAGCCCCTCTCCTTGCCCCAAGCCTTCCTCCCTCTGGGAGATGCCATTCCCCACCTTACCACTCCCAGAAATCATAGAATGGTCTGGATTGGAAGGGACTCCAAGGATCACAGAGCTCCAACCCCCCTGCCACAGGCAGGGACACCAACCTCCAGGCCTGGAGCTACACAAGGTTGCCCGGGGCCCCATCCAACGTGGCCTTGAACACTTCCAGGGATGGGGCATCCACCACCTCCCTGGGCACGCTCACAGAACCCCGCGTCCAGCGGGCGACAGCACAGACCTCATTATATAGAGGCCACAAATTATCACACGTGGTTCTCTTCACCTCCACAGCACCCCACAGGCCGGCAGACCCCCTTTTCAGGATACTCAGCGGAACGCTGGTATCTCTGACCCTCCCTTGCCAGCCCACAAGCTCCTCCCCAGACAGAGGATGTCCCTTTGCCTTCCCAAGCGTGGCTGCTCTGCAGGCTATGAAAGGCAGCAGGATCCGTGTGCTAAGCCCACAGCACCCCTGCCCTGGCACAGGGTGAGCAGCACCATGCTTCCCTGTTCCTTGCTCTGGCTTGGCAGCCTCTCCTCTCTTACCCTCAATCACACCTTCCTCCAGATCATCTTTAGTGTCTTCCTCCTTGCTGTCTGCCACTAGTCCATGGATGTTATCTAGCGTGAAGTCATCCTCGTAGCCTTCACCCACCAGCTCAATGTCGGTCTCTTCATAAGGGTTGTCCACCACAGACATGTGGATCTTTGCTTCCACACGCTGGGCCAGCTTGGGTTTGAAGAGCACATCAAACTCGGCTAATTCCTTGTGATGCAGGACCAGGGAAGCGGTGTGGGGCTTCCTCTCTACACAGTGATGGAAGCCAGAGAAAAGTCATACAGCTCCGCAGAGAAAACATTTCCATGGGGTCTGAGATGCTTAAGAGGGTGAATCCAGCTGCCTCTAAGCACCGGTTCTCCCATCAGTGGTTCCAGACCCTCTTGCTACATTCATACCACCATGCACACTGCTCCTTAAGTATCTTAACCTCAGGTGAACACCCATCTCTCTCTCAGACTGCACCCAGCCAGCCCCTGCCATAGTAAAGCTGAGTTATGCAGTGGGTTTGGCTTCTGCTGGCTGGCTGCAGGCTCAAGGGCTGTCTCTGGTCAGGGTGGTAACTCCCCACTCATAGCAAAGACCTTCACACAGTCCATTCAAGTGCTGACAGCGCCCCAAAACTCAACCCACCATGTCCAGAAGAACAGAAGAACTTCCTACAATTTGCTAGGAGGAAACCTTGCAAAGAGTCCATGTGTAAAACTGGGGGTACAGAGAGCCCCAGGAGCCAAACTATCAACATCTGCCTGTGCTGGGCCAAGCCAAGAGCTGGACAGACATTTTTCCCGTGCAGACAGCCACACTTCACCGAATTTACAAATTTACCTTCTCCATGAGAGTCCTGCACGCCCGCAGCTTGGTAGATGCACTGTGTGGTGGGCTTGGCTTTCAAGGAGAAAACTCCTTCTTTGTCCAAGAGGTCTATCATCAGCTGAGGGAAAGGAACACAGAGCATGACCACACTGGTGTGGGTACAGGGCTTTCCAGCAGATCAACGCTGTCCTGCTGCTGGCTCAGCCCACTTCAAACACAGCTCAGTGCAAAGCTTCAGTACAATTGGAAACCCCAAAAGGGTTCGGAGGTGTCAGCACACCAAACAGGACAGGAAATACTACAAGTAAGGAGCAGGGTGTAATTAAACTGTAAGGAGGAACTCTTTCCCGGTAAGGGAGCCCTGGGACAGGCTGTCCAGAGAGTCTCCTTTTCTGGACACATTCAAAGTCCACCTGGATGCGTTCCTGTGGGATTTACTCTGGGTGACTCTGCTCTGGCAGGGGGTGGGACTAGATGAGCTCCTAATGCTCTGGGATTCTGTGAAACTACAACCAAGTTTAATTACAAGGCAGTGAAATGCCATCAAATGAATCTGCCGTGACCATGGCCATAGCATGTTCCATGGAGAACCAAAGCCTGAGAAGAGAGATGGGGAAATTCCAATTCTTGTGCTGCACGTAACTGCAAAGGACAGACCGGCCAGAAAGCCCCATCTCCAGGGGGAACACCCTTCCTGGGAAGGGCGAGGGGGTCACTGTCCTGCGACAAAGGGGCACTGAGCACAAGGGAAGGGTTTCCTTTGGCGTTTGCTGGGACCTCTCCTTGGTGGGATGAGACCAGAGCATTCCCCAAGCAGGCCCTCACCTGCACGGGGACGGTGCCATCATTACGAAGGACAAGAGGGAGTTTTTCTAAGTCACCCAGCAACAGCTTCTTGAAGAGGAGCAGGGGGTTCCCTCTCCTGTTGTGAAGAACCGGGCGCAGGACCGTCACGTGAGGCAGATTCCCATCTCCACTGATCTCAAAGGTCAGGCTCTGTGCTTTAGCTGCCGCAGGGCTGCAGGGGAGACAGAGGAGACATCATCACGCTTGGTACCAACCCCTTTCCCACTTCCCTGGCTGCTGCTCCCATACCCCAGGACACAGGTTCCACCTCATCCCAGTACGATAAGAGCCACTCATGAGAGCAATCTGCTCTCGAGAGCTGAAGCCCTCTGGAATAAGAGCAGTCGTTCCCCTCCATGGAATCAGGCGGTACAGCGGGTAAATAACAAGGACACAGACAAGGCACAGCAGCTCCCTGGCTGCGGTGACATGAGAGACACACAAAAGGCACCCGAGTAGTATCAAAGCAAGAAGGGAGGAGTAAATAATGTGTCAGGAAAGGATATTGCCAAGGCCACAAGAGCAGGAATTGCTCATCAGGGCAGAAATCTGAGTTAGCGTGTCCCACCTCAAGCAGCCCAAGGGCTGGAGAAGAGCAGGTCGGAGCCCCAGCACAAACACGGCCAGCACAGACCTCAACGTACCCCCAGGGAATCACAAGGGTTCTTCTCATGTTAACATAAACAAGGAGGCTCTATCTTGTCATTAGGGACCTGATGATCTCTTGAGGTCCTTTCCATACCCTACAATTCTGTGATTCTGTTACTGCTTCTTGTGTGGTCTAAAGCTAAGGACTCAAACCTGCGGCTACCAAACGACTCTGGGTTACTGGAGTTAGGTCTACGTGCTCCCAGAGGGGAGGCAGCTGTCAGAAAAGGTCACCTCTAAGATCCCCCCAGGTGAATTACCTTGCCTGGGCATCGAGGGAAGCCTCAAAAGCACACTGGTAGTTCTGCGTGGCTTGTGGAGTGAAGGTCACCGTAGCAAAGATGTGGGAGCAGCTGGGAACACTCATCCGGACAGGATCCACCTTGAATATGTTGCTCACGTAGCTGTCAAGCTTGGAGGAACCCACAGAGTGGTGTTAGGAGGAAACACCCTTCAAGGCGATGCAGCCTTACTCATCGATACATCATGGGGAACAGTCCCAGACAGGCCCCTCACTCTCCAGGGGTGACTCCAGAGCAGTGCCGACCTTGCCCAGGGAGCTGCTGTAAAGCCCAGGAGGGCAAAAGCTTGTTCTGAGCACCGAGCGGCCAGCCCAGCACATGTGGGAGGTGGGACTGTGTGGGAAACCCTCCAAATGATCTAGAACTGGCCCTTAAAGAGAAGGAAAAGACCAGGGAGCCTGAGGAAGTGATGTTCTGAAGCCCTGGTATATCAGCCCAGCAGAAGTCCACTCCCTGGCCCTGAGCGTGACCCCAAGAGATACTGAGAAGGGTTCAAGTCTCTCACCAAAGAGCCAGAGGGGTGAATCAAAACCTCGCTTGAGACAGACTGAACTCAACCCAACTGTCAACCTGCGTCTCTGCCATGTACTGCCACCTGCCCAGAGCCAGGCCAGTCTGGGCAAGAAGCTGCGATGCATCTGGAGGCCACCACACAGAAGAGAGACAGTCCCCGAGGCTCCTTGTTCTTACCTTTCCAGGGATGGGTTTGATGGAGAAGACCACATCACAGGGGACTTTGCCCACGTTGCGGATCTTGAAGCGAGCTGTGGCCCGGTGCCCAACCAGGACGTTGGTGAAGATGAATTTGTTCTCATCTCTGATGAACACACCTTTGTCTTCCATTGTCTGGAGGACGTGGCAGAGGCGGATGCTGCTGCAGATTCGGTGCTCCTCAAAGATGGACTCTATGTCATCAACCACAAATGCTACAAGAAGATCAAAGGGAGGGTGAGGACCGAGAAGCCTTCCCGCTGAATTTATCTGGACCCTGCTGGCCACTCAGAAGCTGCCCAGGTCACCGCAAAACCCAGCTGGGTTGGGTGTGAGGATGGAGCTTGGTCACCCCCAGTCTTAAAGGACATTGCTTTCCCTTCATCCTTCCACGCATCCCTCCCAGTCTCTCTGCAATGGCTGACTGGAGAACTGGAACCTCTGGGGGCTTTAAGGGGGAAATTTAGGGTCAGGGTGTGTGTCCCAGGAGTAAGTCTGGGTGCCGATGGCAGGGAAGCTGTGGGTGAGGCGTACCTGGGAGGCAGGACTCGGCAAACAGGGAGTAGGGGATGCCGGAGGGATGGTCCTTGGGGTCTCTGTTGTTGATATTGATTGACAGGCTCTCCTTGCACGTCCCCAGCAGCTTGGCGTAGCAATCCACTGTGATCATCTGCTGGCCCCCAGGAGGGATGGAGCCAAAGCCAGGGTACACCGTAAACATGCCCACAGTGAGGTGAGTCTGCAGAGAGAGTCCCGGCAGAGGCTGATGTCCAACAGCCATACCAGCAGCAAGGACCATGCTGCTGCTCCCCAGCCTCCCGCTGGCTCTGACCTCCAATCCCAGGGCAGGGACAACACCACAGCCTGCAGGGAGCCCCAGGCTGACACGAACATGCTGGGAGGAGGGGGAGGCTTGTCTCAAGCGGCACAAAGAGAGGAGCTTGGGTGTAAAGGGCAAAGGTGGGAGCTGAGCTCCTTCAGCCTCAGAAGGTCATCTCCAATCAACAGATGGGGAGTTCAAACAGGGATGTTGGGCCTCTGGGGTTTTCCCAGATGTATTTTGGCTTGTGGCTACCAAACAGCAGACCTGCTCCTCTCTCATCACCCCACAACTCCAGCTCTGAGCCAGAGCACCCTCAGCAGGACCAAGCAGCTCCTGCCTCTGCTCTGGCTGGGAGATGATGGAGCCTTGAGCTGCCAGGCACACGCAAGACCACGTCACCTCCCATGGTGATGAGACCCCAGCCCAGGCTCCAGCAGCACGTGTCAGGGAGCAGAGCCACCCACCTGTGTGAGGGGGTTGGTGTTCTTCCACAGCAAGAGCCTGTTCCGCTGAGATGTAGCAGATGTTTTCCTCCCGTTTATGTTCTCGGGAGGGCGGGCAGATGTTGGGAGTTGTGACCTGAGAGGAGAAAGCAGAAAACATCCATCATGCTGAGCTCCCCTTGCCTTTCTCCAAGGCCAAAGCCAGCCTCCCTCCCCATGGAGGAAAGTCCTCCTGCTCCCAGAAAGCTGCCCGCACCACCTTCTGCTGCAGCTGATGGACAGATCAGCTTTATCCCCCTACACACGGGGATACTGAGGCATTTTTCACACGCCGGTGATGCAGATGGACAAGAACCCAGGTTCTTCACCTTTTCCTTTGCACTGCATCCTGCTCTGGTCTGGAGATGTGGAATTTGAAGTCGAGGTCACCTTTGTTCTCCAGCATGAAGGTGCAGGTTTTCCTGGTGCCACTTGTCACAGCACCAAAGTTGAGTGAGGCGGGGTAGATGCTGTAGTGGCTGAACACGGATTTCGCCAACACCCTCACTGGGATGACGGTGATGGTCCTGCCGCCTTCAGAGCTATCAGGCTCAAACACCTGCAGCCGGAGGAGGAGTTGGTAAGCACAGTGGCAGCCAGGCTCTACCTCCGCACCAGGTCCTGCCACCAGCCATCAGCTCACCCTCCCTGTTCAAACACCTCCTCCTGAGACAGGTTTTCAGCTCCGCTTAGGAAGCATCACAAATGGCTTCTGAAAAACCTTCTTGCACACGTACAAGAGAAGATTCCCTGACTGACCTTCCTGCCAGAAGACACGCGTCCCACTTGCACTCCCGAGACACGGTGTGTTGACACTGCCCGGTCCCGGCGGCTCACCTTGCAGAGCAGGATGGGTTTGTCCTCAATATTCAGCTCCCTCTTGGGGTGGAAGAGCAATTGCACTTGCACAGGGTGCGCAGAGGCGGGCAGCACGCCCTTCTGTGGCTGGACAGTGAAGTGAGATGCCAAGTCGGCTATGTTGGCATCTGCGGTTTCCAGGCTGAAACTGGGATGGGAAGAGAAGGAACGGAGAACTCATCAGTTCAACTGTCGGTGCCACCAGCACAGACAGGACTTCACACAAGAGGGTAAGAATAAACCGGCAAGAACAAAGAAGAGACCAATAAACCAGACAGAACCCAGCTCTGCTTGGGGAGCGCCAGACCCTGAGTGCAGCCAGGAGGGCTCCAAATGCTTTCACTCCCTCCTCTGGAGAGGCTCCTAAAGAGAAATGAGCTGACCCTCAAAGGAAGAAAACGAAGCTCGGCAGCGAGCGGCTGAAATGTGAGGGTGTCTCCTTCGGCTGGGGCGTGAAGGACTGCTGGGGATGGCTGGACTCTCCATCTCAGACTGAGGAGGCCAGACGTTGTATTTACCCAAAACACAAGATAGCCAAGCGTGGGAAGAGGTTCTAGTCCCGGGTGGGAGGCACTGACAGAGGGACCCAGGCTGGAAGGATGGTGCCACCACCTACTGACAGAGGGACCCACCTGTACCCAATGTCGTACTTCCCCTTGTTCTTCAGGGTCAGCACTCGCTTCTCCTCATCCATGACTCTGAGGGTCTCAAAAACCACGCCGCCGTTTACACCTGCGGAGAGGGGTAAGAAACTATCAGCGAGCTGACCCACACTTCAGCTCTGAGGTGGCACAAAACCCTGCTCAGCACGGCTCCCTTCCCAGCAGCTTTCTCCAGCTCCTTTTGCTGCCCCGTTCCTTACTCGGAGAGTATCTGCAGTGTTTAGCAGCTGAGGAGCTCAGCTTCTGTGCTTCCAAGCACGGATCAAAGAGCTCGTGTGCCATGCTGAGCCTTGGGGCATTGCCAACCTCTGTCCACATCACTGGTGTTTCAAACCAACCCTGCCCATGGTGTTACATGCTTCGAATCACAGAATCACAGAGTTGGAAGAGACCTTTAAGATCATCGAGTCCAACCCTTCCTGTCCTGTGCTAACACATATCTCTAAGCATCTCATCTACCCGTTTGTTAAATACACCCAGGGGTGGTGACTCCACCCCCTCCCTGGGCAGCCTGTTCCAGGCCCTGACAACTCTTTCAGTGAAGAACTTTTTCCTAACATCTGATCTGACCCTGCCCTGATGCAGCTCGAGGCCATTTCCCCTCATCCTGTCACCCATCGCTTGGGTGAAGAGACCAACCCCCACCTCTCTACACCCTCCTGTCAAGGTCAGTGTAGGCGGTGATAAGGTCTCCCCTCAGCCTCCTCTTCTCCAGGCTGAACCTCAGCTACCAGCTCCCTCAGCCGCTCCTCAGGTTTACTCTCCAGCCCCTTCCCCAGCCCCGTTGCCCTTCTCTGGACAAGCTTCAGGACCTCCATGTCCTTCTTGGAGTGAGGGGCCCAAACCTGAACCCAGCCCTCAAAGTGCAGCCTCACTGACACCGAGCACAAGGGCACAATCCCTGCCCTGGACCTGCTGGCCACGCTGGGTCTGACACAAGCCAGGATGCCGTTGGCCTTCCTGGCCAAAGTTCCTCCAAAGCTGAAGTTTGGAGGCGAGAGACTCGAGGCTGTCTCAGCCTCAGCCCATGCAGGACATGTGCTTTAAGGACCCGTGCCACGCTTGCACACTATCCCATCTTGTCTTCTTGGGTTGCCTGTCTCTGAGGCAAGGCACTTGGGTTTGGGGGCATCCACTGACCTTTAGAGATGTTGATGGTCACAGCAACGTCTTGGGCTTCCGCGCAGATCTGGATGTTCTCAATCTGAACAATTCCCAGGATGTTTTCTGCATCTGAGACCTGAGCCAAGAGGGAACAAACACTGCTTCAAACGTGCTCCTAAACCCTTTTGGGAAATGATATACGAATCCCGGTCTCTGACAGCTACTGCCACCACAGCCTGCCCTGCTTGACAAGTCTCTGCAGGTCCTCAAGCTCTCCTAACACGTTCATCAACTGGGCTGACCCAGCAGGATTCTGCTGCGGTACGAAACCCTGTCCGTCAGCCCAGCTCCACGCTCTGGCAGAAGCCGCTCCAGCACCCGGGGAGGCACAAGAGGCGTGGAGGTGTCCCCGGGCGGGTGGCGTCAACAACCAACCCGCTCCTCCTGAACCACCCAGCACCCTCACTGAAATGCAGCCCCTAAACCACGGAGAACACAACCCCAGGGCAAGAGTTCAGTGTTCTACGTGAAGAGCCCCGGCCAGACTCCAAGATGGGTGCAGGGAGCACACGGACACCCGGACAATGGAGCATTCAACCACGTGCAGCGGCAAAGCGGTTGTCACACGGGCTCGGGACATGGCCTCAGCACCCAGGTGTAAGCCCTGCACCAGCTGATCATCTGGGATGACGTGGATGCTAAGGCATGCAGCCCGGGTTCCGGGGAACCCCAGCTGGAGGCAGCAGAAGTCGGGCTGGTAGCACCCCTGTGTCCATCAGGCACATCTCCTCCTGCCTCCACAACATACTCGCCCGAGAAAGCTCAGCTACTATCGCCCCCTTCCAGGGGCAGCCAGCACGGCACCTCACGACGCCTCAACCCTTCTGCCCTCTCCTCAGGGAACCCCGCGAGCATTCCCCATCCCTGGGCTGGTCCCTCTGCCCGGCTCTACGCCTTCACCTCCAGTCGGATAGTCTTCTTTATGTTGAGTGTCGTCGTGGCCTTTAAATACAGATGGACTTCTGACACAGCGCGGGGCTCAACAGTGCCCTTGTCCTGGGACACGGAGAAGTCTGTGCCGAGGTTTTCCAGCCCACTGAGCTGCCAGTTCATGGGAAGAGGGGTGCTGTTCTGCAGCACCAGGGTCCTGTGTTCCCTTCTGCAGAGACAGGAAGACACTCAGCTCAGTGGTTGTGCTAACCACGTACCATTTAGCTGTGGCTTCAGTGGCAGAATCCTGAGAAGTGAGGTCCTGGGGGCGTGAAGCTGGGCGCTACAAGCGTCTCCATGAGGTGGAGCTGTTGGACTATTCAGAACCAGCAAACAAGCTGGAAATCACAGCATGGTTTAGATTGCAAAGGGCCTTAAAGATCAACGTGCCTATGGCATGGTGTTGCTGGGGGGCTACAGCACTTGTGGTGTTACAGGATACCAATCACAGCAAGGAATGCTGAGCTGGTGACTGGGAGCTGCTGGGAAAAAGAGCCATGACTGACCTGTGCAGAAGAATCTTGCTGAAGTTGACCTGCTTGGGGCTGACCCCCAGCTCCACCTGCACCCCCTGGCAGCAGAGGTGGAAAACCACAGGCTCTGGGTTCCCCTGGATGCAGCAGATGAGGTTGTCTTCCATGAGGCCAGATGAAGTGGGGTACGCCCAAATGCTCAGCTCCTAACCCCATCCCCACAAAGAGAACCACAGGAGAGCGTTGGGTGAGCAGGAGGAACGGCTCTGGGGCTCTTCCACCAGCACTCGCACTGCCTGCCTGTCTCCTACCTGCTTCTCGTTGGGTTTCAGCTTCATGCTGCTGGGCTCCAAGAGGAACGTGTTGCCATTGATGTCGTGCTCAAAGGAGAAATGCACCTCTGCTTCCAGGGCGGTGACATTGAGGATGGTTATCTTCTCACAGTTGCCTGGACAGTGCAACGTCTTGTACCTGGGTGCACAAAAGAGGAAGAGGCTGCAGAGGAGATGCCGGAACCATCACCTGCCCCAGACATGGAGGAAAGCACCATGTCCAAGCTGAGAGGCGGGCTAAGGATCACTTTCAGGGGCACGCTATGTCCTCCATCCATCCTTGCGTTACTTTGATGTCTGCACCGTACCCGATGCCTCCAGCCTCCAGCCCAGAGGCAACCTAAGGGTGGCCACCACGTTAGAGCCAGAAACATGCCAGCAGCGACACCAACAGCTTTGTTTGGCCGACTTGATCCAGGGTGAGGATCAGGAAAACGTCATTCCCATTTTTATTGCTCTACGGGATCCACCCAGCGCACACACTGGGCAGGTCAAATCAAACCCTCCCTGAGAGCAGATTAACCAGTGGGTCACAAAGCCACTGGCAGAAGAACCACCCATGCGGCTGACCCACTGAGATAAAAGTTGGCACTTTTTTAACATGCTGAAGATGAGATGTGGAGAGTGGAAGGGGGGCAAGTCACTATCGAACTGGATGCAGCATGTGGGGGTTGGAAGATCATCTCCATCTCTCCAAGACTCACATGCCTGTTATCTGCTCAAGGTCACAAGTGTGGGGCCCTCAAGCCCTGCGTATCTCCCAGATCTCCACCTGGGTCTATCCTGAACCATGCCACTGGCTGAGGTACACAAGGCCCTGGAGATCCCATCCCATCCCATCCCATCCCATCCCATCCCATCCCATCCCATCCCATCCCATCCCATCCCATCCCATCCCATCCCATCCCATCCCATCCCATCCCATCTTGGGGTGAGGAGCACGTACCAGTCTCTTGACTTTCCACACAACAGCGGTCCAAAGTGGAATATACCCGTATCCATGACATACTGCTTGAAGATGATTTCGTCATCCGCCTTACTATTCCTCCAATGAGGAAACACCACCCTGGGGAGAGAAAAATGTGCAATGAGGAGCTGAGAGATGCTCTGAGCAGAAAACCTGGTCAGGAAGCCATAACCCTTACTAGTGGCTGAGGTACCAGTACTGGTTCCCAGTGCCAAGCATAGGAATTGACACTGGGCTGTTCAGCCACCATGTTCTGCTCAAGCCAGAAGGTCCCAGGAGTACAAGGGACAGCCACGACTCCACGTTTAGGGGGAGGGAGTGTGGGAGGCTCCCAGGGGCCAGCCTTACCGTGGGTCCTGGCTGATGGTGGGATACAGGCAGGTGCCCCTGCAGTGCAGCTGGAACAGATGGTTGGTCCCCAGCACCTCAAAATGCAGCGTCCGATCAAACTGGCCCAGCTCCGTGGAGGTGAAAAAGATCTTCAGTTTCACCTCGCCATGGGCAGGCACTATCCACCTGCAGCTGCTCAGCCTGGCAATTAGAGAGGCAATTAGAGCTTGCTAATGACAAGGAGGGGGGTGGTCGTAGACCTGCCATCCCGTGGAGGGACCGGCAACTTGGCAAGATGGCAATGAAGCAGAGGGATCACCTCGTCCCTCACAGCTAACCTGGCTGGTCTGTCTGGGGTCGGAACGATGTCCACGCTGCTCTGGCACAGCTCAGGGGTATGTGCAGGCGTTGTCGTGGCCGATCCCTGGAGATGTTTCCTGCTGCGCCCAAGGCTCCGCTTCTCCCGGCTGCCTGAGCCTTTCTCCATTTTTGACTGGGCTCTGGTGGGGGTGAGCTGCTCCTCTGGTGTCTTCTCACCAAGGGGAGAGAGAAAACAGGGGGAGAGAGAGAGAGAGAGATGTGAGCCCCCGAGACATCTCCACCCTAGAGAGACAAGCCTGTGGCTTGTTAACAACCAGGAGAGACCAGCATCTACTAGATTCATGTGTGCTGGGCACTTGGGTCTCCCTTCCTGGGCTTTGTTCTGCTCTCCTCACCCAGGACCCTCTCCTCAAATGAAGTTGAGGGCTTTAGGTGGTTTCTTTCCCCTCTTGCCTAGTTCTCCCCATCCTATTTCTCCAGCAGAGCCGTCTCTCTTGGACAGACAGAAGGGACAGACGCAGTGCCCCAACCTGTCTTCACCGCCCTTCCACAGTGACCCTTCTCCATCCCGCCTGCCCCACCACGTGCCACCCAGCTCGGTCCCCTCCCCAGCACCTTCACTGTGGGCAAGGCGAGGACATCCACGGGAGATTCGGTCTTTCTTTCTTCCACAGTGGTGTCTTCTGGCACAACAAAGGTGAAGTGCTCGAGGTCGTTGTCTGCTGCAGGGACCAGTCGCTTTCCCGGGTAATGGATGACAGAATAAAATACGGTGGGAGGAATGGGAGGCCCTGAGGGACCCACCCCCAGTTCATCCAGGATCTAAAGTGTAAGAGAAAACCCTGTTTGTAGTCCTGTCACCTTCATCCTCACGCTCCTTCCCTACAGCGCTGCCAACAGTGATGGGGGTTTATGCCCAGCGAGGTAGGCTCCAGAGCAGTGCTGGGACCTAGAGAGAAACCTCTCCTCCAAGTGACTCAGATGAAGGGAACAATGGCCATGAACTGTCCTACCCTGGGACCGTTTCTAGTGATTCCCAAGCTGGGAACCTCTCTGAACTGACAGGATGCCTCAACACACTCTTTCCACCCATCTGAGGGATGCTGAGGACCTTCCCCAGCCACGTGACCACTGTGGAGCAGCATCAGTGGCCTGGACAAGGTTCTGTGCTGTTGTCACCGGATGGGACACAACGCACCGTGGCCTGGACCATGGCAGGCTCAGCATTGGAGCCTCATAGGGCTTTACCTGCTCTGCCACTGGCAGCTTGCCACTCTCCAGGATCTTCTTAGCGCCATCTTCTGGGCTCAGCACCTGGATGTCCAAGCAGGGCACCCCAACACCCTGGCTTCTGGCAGATCCTTCTGCGCTTTCCTCTTCCGGCTCAGATAATTTGGCATTCTCGAGAGACTTCAGAGTTCCCAGCCGCTCCTTCTCTCTCTTCTTCTGGACCTTGGAGCTGGATAAACGGTGGTGCTGGTCTCTGGACTGCTCTGCCTCCTCTTGGCTTGGAGGGGACTGCAGGGTACCCTGAACCCTGTCCCAGAATGCCAAAGTGCGTGCAACATCTTTCCGCAGCGCCTCATAGATCTTAAACCTCAGGGCCAAGTTCTTCTCACTGTCACTCAAGGTCTCACTTTCAGACTGCCCCAGTTCCGTGGCCGAGGACTGCACAACCACTGCTTGGCCTTCGTCCCTCAAGGAACTCTGTTTCTTCCCTCTCTCGTCACTTGCAACAGGGTCTGGCTGCTCCTTTATAGATCCCTTCATGATGGACCCCTCGTTGCCATCTGACACGGTGCTAGTGGACCTTTTTGTGTTCTGGGCAGGAGGAGCAGAAACAAAGTAGTGAGCGGTTCAAAGGGCTGACTCAAAGGCTGGAGGAATGTGATCGCCTTTAAAACAGCCTCATCCGAGCCCCGTGCTGGGTGCTTCACAAATCCCACTTCCCAATGGCGCTGGTTCCCACTTTAGCTCAACTGAAACCAAATTCTCCAGTGGTTTGCTGGGCTCCTCAAAAAGCCAAGAATGGGAACAGCTTCCCAACCCAAACAGGGAACTGCAGGCACCTCCGTACTCCTGTGCTGTCCTCCGGGCTTGTTTCCAGCATGCTGGGAATCCCCAGGGCTGGCCGACTCTTTGGGAAGCCTGGTTGCTAATGAACACCTAAGGCCCAGCAGTACCTCCTGCCAGATGCCGCACCCCTGACAGATCACAGCTCAGGGCTGTAAGTCACGTGCAGAGGGCGAGAAACGCTGGATTACAACTTCCCAGCACTGCCCAGTGACCGTATGGAGTTACATGAAGCTGCTGTCCCAGCAGAGCAGCTCTACCCAACAAGCCCATGGGAAACCCTCCCCGGTGAAGCAGCAGCCTGCTCAAACACAGGCTGCTGTCTCCCAGCGCGGCCCCACATGTTGCCCGCAGCCAGGTTCTCGCCCCCACGTGCAGCTCCTGGCTTCTCAGGGAACAGTGCAGCTCCATGGGCAGGTCCTCGGGGTTTTATCATCCCTCTGTATAAACACAACCACCCACCTGCCTGACTCCAGGCTGGCCTTTCTTCCCACGTGTTTTCTTCTTCAGCTCTTCCTCCCTCAAGCGTTCCAGCTCCTGACGGTGCTTCTCCTCCAGCTCTCGAGCCAGCTGCTCCATTTTCCTTCAGAAAACAGAGAACATCCCCAGGAGTCACCACCAGCAACCCGGGCTCGCTGCAATTCCACGTGGTCCTGCACTTTGCTCATTGACCCTGAGGCCAAGTAGAACCCTTAGATCATCTCCATGGATTTCTCTCAACCTGGGGAGGCTGGGAGCATCCAAAGTGAGGCGAGCTGGGAGGGGACCTTTGGGGCCAGCTGAATCTAAGCCTTGCTCTCAGAAGATATCAGTCGTGCAGCTTCTCTGGTGAGGTCCACCCGGACGCCTCCAGCACGCTGCCCAAGAAGACCGACCCACCATGTCTCCCTGCACCAACTTCCCAGTGCAAACCAGCTCACAAATCACCAACACCCACTTATCCCTGCACCAGTTCTTGGCTCCCCCAGCCCCCCTTCCCAGGCACAGTCTGCTCCTTCATTATCAGGAAGGAAAGGCTGTGGTAACCCCCCTTCTGCAAAACAGGCTCTGAACAAACAGATTCCCTGCCAGAACACACAACAACCATGGGAAACTCGTGCTGTCCATCCTGGGAGTCACAATTCAAAGCATCCCTGGTGACCTCCCATGGAAACAAACCCTCAGCTGGGGCTGAGCCACATGCCTGCTTTCAGCAGGTCCCTCTCCCAGCTGCACACACATCCCATGAGCTGGATCAGAGCCGCTCCCCGGCTCACCCACTGACGGGGTGCCTAGGAGACACCCAGTTTTACGGTCAGCGTCACCCCAGGACATCAGTGTAGCAAGGGCAACAGGCACGCTGGGCATTTGCTGTGCAACCCCTCTGAGCTCAACCAAGATCTCTGCAGCAGGGAGTGACACTGGGAGTGACCTGTGGAGGGCATACAGACCTCTTCTTCTTCTCGCGCTTGACTTGTTGTGTATAGTTATCAAATTGCGCTTTCTCCTCCTCAGTAAGGGCCTCATACTTTTCTTCATCCATCTCCCTGTGCCATTCTTCCTCCTTCTTGGCAGCTTCTTCCAAGTCCCGCTCTTCAGCATAGAGCAGAGGAGAAACCATTAGTGACTGCAAGCAGAACTGCTGGCCGGGATGGGCAGCGAGGATTCACAGCTCTGCCTCAACCCAGCCCATCAGGACATGCTGGGAAGCCCTTTTTCTTGCTCCAAAAAATCCCCCCAAATTCTCAGCAAGCTCCCGTGCCATGCCTGGCTCACGTGTGCCAGCATCACGGACCACCGGTCACTAGCCAGATACTGAACCACAGCAGCTGCATTTGTGCCCAAGCTTTCAGACCGATGCCGGCCTTGCAGCCCCAGTTCTTATTTGAAGGAACCAGGAGCCCAGTCCTGGCTTTATGGAGGCAGGAGGACTAACAAAAACATTTTGCATCAGCACTGCTGGTGACCCCAGTACGTACGAGTAAGGCTGAGGGCTTGAGGAAGAGGATGGGAAAGGTATAGAGATGCAAAGTCTCACCTTCCTGCTCCTTTGCGGCTGCCTTCCTGGCTTTCCAAGAGTCGCTGTTCTGGTACAGGTCCACAAAGTAGATATGAGGCCGATTTTGGATGGCTTTCAGGAGGCAGAGGAGAGCAGACACGGTGTTGTGTGCAAAGGGTGTCTCCAGCCCATCAAACACCACTCCCTGGAAGCAGTCGCTCAACTGGGAATGAAGGCAAAAAGGCCAAGTGAGCCGTGGCACGCGTTGGGCACCCAGGTCACCCACGCACCAAGGGACACCAGCCATCACCACCCCCAGCACGTTGGCTCCAGTCTTCCCCCACACTCTGCCAACTTATGGCATCCATGAGGATCCCTGCGTGCAGCCCTGGACCCCTCCAAGAGCAGATGCAGGTCTCCTCCTTTCCGAATCGTACCTCGCTGCCCATCCCTGCAAAGCAGGACCTATCAGTTGCCACCTACCTGCAGCCTCTCAGAGAGGATGGCCACCAGCACGTCCTCGGGCAGCACGCAGCTCAGAAAGCCCACCTCTCCCACTGTGCTGGTGCTCAGCCACTGCTGCGGAGGAACGCAGGGAGTGGGAGACGTGAGCAGAGAACTGGAGAGGCCCTGCAATGTTGAACATAACAAGAAAAATTAGTCTCTTGGGAAACACCCGAACCGTTCCTTGGAGCTGGAGCTTCTCACCAGCAGATTAGAATCATAGGATGGTCCGGGTTGGAAGGGATCCCAAGGATCACAGAGCTCCAACCCCCTGCCACAGGCAGGGACACCAACCTCCAGGCCTGGAGCTACACAAGGTTGCCCAGGGCCCCATCCAACCTGGCCTTGAACACCCCCAGGGATGGGGCACCCAGCCCCTCTCTGGGCAGCCCCTTCCAGCCCCTCACCACTCTCTCTGGAAAGAACTTCCCCCAATATCTCATCTAACCCTTCCCTCCTCCAGCTTCACTCCATCCCCCTTGTCCTGCCAGTGGCTGCCCTTTTAAAAAGTTGATTCCCCTCCTGTTTCTCTGCTCCCTTCAGGGGCAGGAAGGCTGCAATGAGGTCCCCCCGCAGCCTTCTCTTCTCCAGGCTGAACAAGCCCAGCTCCCTCAGCCTCTCTCCTTAGGGGAGGTGCTCTAACCCTCTGATCACCTTCATGGCCTCCTCTGAACCCTCTCCAACAGTCCCACATCTTCCTTGTACTGGGGAAAGAAAATTGCTGGCCAGCAGCTCCAAGGGACAACCACCTAGGGAGGGCCCATTCCTTGGCTAGCAGCCCCCCAAGCCTGCAAGCCCCCCTGCACAGCACCCCACAGCCACATCAGCCAGCACTGCGCTCCAGGGGTTTCGTTCCCATCCCGGGCCATGCCCACTGGCTCTCTGCACTCTGCACCCTCACACCAGCCTCAGGATGACACGGAGCCTCCGCTCTTCTCTCCTCTCCTCAGAGGGAACGGAAAGGGCCGAGGCATTAACCACTCTGATCGTGCTTTACCTGGCAGCCTGAAGGATCCCTTCCACGTGGTTTCTGGCCGTGGGATGTGCGGCTGTCCGACCTCCTCTTGCCTACCGTGATGTTCTGACGGCTCTGGGAGCTGATGGAGGGCAGGCTGGCTTTGTCCCTGAAGCTGGACTGGCTCATATTCAGGCTGCGTTTGGGATCAGGGCTGAACTGCTGGCTGGGGGACACATCCATGTGTGGCCCTGCGGAGGGGACAGACAGCTTCCTTATGGATCAAGCCAAGGATTTCACCTCCAGGACCACCATTTCCATAACTTGCACCCATCCTGCTGTCTCATGCCCTGGCTGCAGGCGCCCATCCCTGCTTGAGCTAAGCCCTCGGTGTGGGATAACTCCAGGCCCCTCTTCCCTCCCCCAGCTCCTGACCAGATGCAGAATTTCCTCAGACTTTTGGGGCACCAACTGCCCAATAAAGTTCCCTAAACCTCTCCAACCTCACGTGGAGAACGACACAACAGGCACAAGCCATGTGACCTGACATCATGCGTAGGAAAAGCTCTGGAGAGAAGAGCTCGTCTGCAGCATCCCTCTCATCTGAAACTCCCCCGGGGGGTTGTTCTTCCCTTCCTCTCATATTTGTGAAGCCACGCTCAGAAGTCAAGTTGGCCAGAGCTTAATGAGCTGCTTCAGAGGGCTTTTTCCTCGTTAGAGCAGTGGTTCTGCCTGATGGCCGTGAGAGGCAAGCTGGATTCGGTTTGAGGAGATCTAAAAAGCCCTCTGAGAAAGAGACGGGTGTGCTCCACCGAGGGACGTGTGCTGAGACGCCTGGGGGCAGTAGAACGCCCCTGCCCCAGCCCTTAAAACGGCCATTTTTATACTTTTAAATAGCCAGAGATGCTTTAGGAAATAGTTTTGCATTTCTACATGTGGCACCCGCGGCCCCTAAGAGACCTCAGAGCCACCAAACCTCTCCAGAGGAAGAGGTGGATGGTCATCACAGCCGGTTTCTGAAGCTGCTCTGGGTTCAGCGTTTCTCCTTACCGGCCTCCTCCATCTCCCTCTGCTCGCTGGCAGCCCTGATGCACAGCTCCCGGGCCCGGAGCGCTGCCCAGCTGCTCCTCTCTGAGATGGCTTCTCTCACCACTGCATCGATGGACAAGCAGGCGGCACCGTAATATTTGGACAAGGCGACCGCCGCCGATGTCTTTCCTTGAGAGAGAGCAAGAGGAAGTGAGCGTCACCAAGCTGCCCTGTGAAGTTTTTCAGGGACAGGGTCTGGAAAGCCCCCAGGCAGGATCTCAAAGCCTCATGGGCAGTCTGAAAGCAAGTGTCCCTTTTGGGGAAACCACGAGTGAGGCAGCTTGGTTAGAAGGGTTGTTCTCCAGTCTCTTGGGGTGGCCCCAACCCTGGGCCAAGCACATTAATTTGAGCCCCGTGCCCCCACTCAGATCGTTTCCCAGCCTGCGTTGGTCAGTGTTGTCTCAGGCAACATCTGGGCACGGTTCGGGGTTGAATATGGGCTAGGGTCTGCTCCCACAAGGCAGCATGGACACGAGGTAACACGCTCCCAACGTGTGTCCACACAAGATGAGCCGCACCACTTGCGCCAGCCAGGCAAAGACCTGGGACCGTTCCATGTGCCAGCAGAGCTCTGACCCACCTTGCTTCACTTCAACTGGTCAACCAAGCTCTGCTGGGATGTGTCTCTCCCGCTTCCCCCATCCTTGCGGCCAGCAGCTCACATACCTGTCAGGGGTGCCCCGTGGACGATGATGACGATCCCTCTGCGGTTTTGGGCCGCGCGCCCTTCTGGGGAGGTATCGATGCCAAGGTGACGGGCAATGGCCCTAGAGACAGGGCTGTCATCCAGCTCTCCCATGGGGTCCTTGCTGGCAGGGGTGCCGTGCTGATGCTCTGCTGGGCAGAACCAGGTACCAAAGTCAGCTGCCTCCATACTTGGGATCCTGATCATCCTCCCCACCCCTCGGCATCCTGACAGAGGACACTCTGCCAAAACCGAGGTCTTCAACACAAACTGCCAACATGATTCTATGACAGTAAGTGTGCTAAACAGCATCATCCTGATCCCAGCAGCTCCTGGGAGAAGAGGTGGGGAAAGAAAACCTCCCTGGACTCTTCCTTGGCCCTGCCCCTGGTTCTACTGGCTGAAGAACCCACCCCTGTCCTACCCGCTATGGTAGAGGAACACAAGGGGACAGAATCACAAGGTTGGAAAAGACCTTTGAGATCATCCAGTCCTACCGTACCCATCCTCTACTAACCTGTACCCCTGAGCACCTCATCTACCCATCTGTTAAACACACCCAGGGGCAGTGACTCCCCCTCCTTGGGCAGCCTGTGCCAGTGCCCGACAGCCCTTTGGGGAAGGATCTTTCCCTAATGTCTGATCTGACCCTGCCCTGGTGCAGCTCAAGCCAATTCCCCCTTATCCCGTCACCCATCACTTGTGTCAAGAGAACAACCCCCACCTCTCTGCACCCTCCTGTCAGGTCAGTGTAGGTGGTGATAAGGTCTCCCCTCAGCCTCCTCTTCTCCAGGCTGAACACCCCCGCCTCCCTCAGACGCTCCTCAGAAGGTTTGCTCTCCAGCCCCTTCCCCAGCCCCATTGCCCTTCTCTGCACTCACTCCAGGACCTCCATGTCCTTCTTGGAGTGAGGGGCCCAAAGCTGAACCCAGCACTCGAGGTGCGGCCTCACCAACGCTGAGCACAGGGGAACAATCCCTGCCCTGGACCTGCTGGCCACACTGGGTCTGACACAAGCCAGGATGCTGCTGGCCTTCTCGGCCACTCTGGCACGCTGCCGGCTCACGTGCAGTCGGCACTCACCCAGCACCCCCAGGGCCTTCTCTGCCAGCAGCTCTCCAGCCACTGCTTCCCCTGGCAGGAGCTCGCTTTGGCTGCACTCGGGACTGGTGGAGGATGTGTGTTACAAGCCACAGACTTTCAGCCTTGCAGTTCCTCCACCAAACTGGAGAACAAGCAGTTGCTACAACCATGGGCTTTCCATGGAGAAGGCAGTGGGGATGGAGAGCTGAGGGTAGGTGGGCAGGACTCCCTGCTGCATCCACACTTGGGCCAACCCAAACCCTCACCGTTGTCCTGGCTTGCTTGTTCCTCACTCTTGGATTTTTCAGGCTCATCCTGCAGCCGTCTCTGGTCCTCATAGTACTCCAGCACCTCTGGAGGCAGCTTCTCACCGGGGGAACGCGGTGGCAGCAATAAGGTGTTGCGGCAATCGTAGTCTTTCAGCATCCGCAGGACCTGTGGGCGCCGGGAAAAGAAACCATACACAGGAGGTGTTTCTTGACCTCCATCACACCGAGAGCCAACCTATCTTCTCCCTCATTCCTTCCTCCCAACACCACACCAAGCCCCTCCGCAGCCCTCCAGCAGAGCTGGCTAAATCCAAAATGCCACCAGGCTTTGTCCTGGACACTGCTTCCATCTCCCCTGCACAAACCTGGGAATGCTGGAGCACTGCCAAACTATGTGAACGTGCCCATGGGGACCAGAGCTTCCCTCTCACCTGCTCCTCCATAAGGTACTGCTGGTCAAACTCCAATGAGTAAAACTCGATGGGGAAGTCACATGGGTTCTTCACCACCACCATCTCCCCCACTCCAGGACTGAATGGCAGCAATGGTCCCATCTCCAGTACTGGGGGGCTGAATTCCAGCCGTGGCTCCAGCCCACGCCCTGACACCTGCAGCTGGAGGTGCTGGGTGCTCTGGCAGATGTTAATCTTCAGCTCGCTTCTGTAGGACTTCTGAAAACAGAGAGGTGCAGAAAGGTTCTCCACAAAGTCCCAGGGGACAGAGCCTCAGAGTCATCCCTTGCCCCAAGGTCTGGGATGTCACTAGTACCGCTGGGGGAACGGGAAGTGGCTATTGATGTGCAGCAGGGGCTTGGGGCCCTGGCACGCTGGCTCCAAGGAACCGGGATGGTTCCTGGCGTTGGGTGGAACCGGGTATCCCATGGATTTAAATGGACTGATGGGGGTTTCAGCAGCGCTTGTAAAGGTCCCTATGGGTGGGCTCAGGGACTGCTTCTCCTCCTCCTTCAGGGTTACACTGCCCGGGCAGTCCTGGCACTGCCACCGCAGGCAAACATCCGCTCTGTATCGCTCCATCAGAGGGGCGAGGAGCTCCCGACCGCTCGCAACCAGGGGTGTCATCTCCACTCGGCCTTTGGCCAGCAACTGGACTGGAAGCCAGAGCTCTCGTGTCCATAAGCCACCAGTTTCCAAGTCAAAGTGGCCACGTTCAAACCGCCTTTGGGAACGCTCCACCACTGAAGCGGATTCCCAGTTTGCCTGGAATGTGCCGGCACCGCAGGGACCACGGGCGGCGAACCATGACAGGTGACAGCCCCGCTAAGCCCGGGAAGGGGCCTGGGCTGGGGCTGCTTGCTGGTACCGGTGATTCAGTGACATGGAATAATGCTGAGGGGATGGATATAGGTATAGTTTAACAGACAATTAATTAATAAAATGTAAATATAAGGAGAGTTTGCATGTTTTTGAGGACAGATTTGTTTGGGATTCCAGTAGAATGTGGCTGTAGCTGTGGCAGCTGGTTCATGAGAGCAGCTACAAAATTTACCCCAACAGTGGAACAGCCTTGAAGATAAAGAAGTGAAGGTGGGGGAGTCATTAATAATGAGACCAATGACTATATAAGAGCTAGAGTAGATCTTGTTTTCAGCTAAAGGGTTCCTAACTTGTTTGGGCAGGGATGGGGTTTTGAGGCTATGGAGAAAACTGCAAAGAGCATGGGCTGAGAGGAAGACATCCAGCCTTCATCCCTGACACCCACCAGAAGGCCCCCTGAGTGTCACTGAGCATGGTCTATCTGGGAGGGATTAATGTAAAGTACTTCCTGGAGGTAATTTGCATACCCCTGCCTTTTCTTAGAAACTCTAATGAATATGTATGTGTTAATCTGTATCAGTAGGAGAGATGTGGCTTTAACCAGCGCACACATCCGGAGCAGCGATGCCTGGTGTGCCCAGCGCTGCGATAAATGGTGTCTGCTTCATCAGCACCAAGGCTGGGGAGTTCTGATCCCGGCTTTTCATGGCTTCACCAGCAGTGGGATTAGCTGAGATCAGCCCTTGCAGGGTTCATCCCCCACGAGCGCACTGGGGTTCTCCCCATGCCTGCAAACAGGCCCCCGTGGAGAGGGAATGAGGGGAGACGGGTGGGTTTTGCCCACCCATACACTGAGAAGGAGCCACACCGCAATGCCCTGATGCTCTCCATGCACGGTCCCCTGTAGGGATGTCAAAGCACCTCTCCAAGGAGGGGACTGGGGGGGGGGGGTGAAACTGAGGCACGGTGGGTATGGGGCTTGCAGAAAGCTCCATATGGAGGCAGACCTCATCTCCCCCTCCCCACACTGGCCTCCCATTGCCACATGGCCTTGCATCTGGGCGTGACGCCCACCCATCTCACCTCTTCCGTGGGTGTAAACCTGACTCGCATGTTGTAGCGCTGTCCAGGAGTCAGGGTCCCAGCCGAGGGCAGCACCTCGAAGACACAGCGCTGCTTCTTCCTCTGCCGAAGCAGCTTTTGTTTAACGTATAGTGGCAAATACTTGTCCACCTGGGCACAGGAAGGAACCTTGTGAGGTCTCTTTGGTCTGTGAGGACAGACCCTCAAATTCCCACAGTGCTCTGAAACACCGTCACGGCGCCAAGAGCACCCACATCCAGACCAGATGTGGCCACTACAGCCTAGAACTGGAGGGAAAACTTGTGGGCAGGGCAGGCAGACGGGTAGGCACCGCCCTTGGAGGAGGACGAATGGGTGAAGGTGGCAGAGAAGCGAAGCATCAGCTGCTCAACAAGTCCAGGTGAACCAGCCTTGCTCCATACCCTCCAATCTCCCTCCCACGAGCTGTCCCCATGCGGTGAGGCACCCACAGTGGCAGAAAAGGCACGAGAGGCACAGAAAACCCAACCGAGAAGTTACGTGTCACGCATCGTCCCTGCCTCACCTTCACAACGGGCTCATTCACAGTGATGGACCATTTACAGGGGACCTGGAGTTGGTTGTGGAGCTGGATGGTTTCCTCCTGACACTGTCCACATTGGACAGCAGCAAACTCCAGTCTGTCCCTGGAGATGCAGAGGGATGGCACAGCCACACTGGCACAGAGGCGGATGGGAAATGTGGGGCCTTCTTCTGCCTAGTGAGGGACAGAGCATCCAGCTGAAGGTCCAGGCAACATCTGCTGCTGCCCCCAACCTGACAGCTGCCTCAAAAGGCCGTGCTGGCACAGGGAGGTGAGGAAGGATACAGTACCTTGATGGGCAGGACAACATTCACTTCTCCCACCGGCAGGTTGGCACTCTGTGGGTCAAAGCGCACTTCAAACGTCTCTGTCTCGCAGAAGGGCAGGTTGTTCACGCGGCCCAGGTCCACACTAAAACCTTGAATGGGTGAAAATAAAGCAGCTGAGATACGCCAGCAACGTGAACAAGTACGTTCAGACCGTATGGGTGTCCACAGGACTGTCAGGCAGAAGGACCCTTTGTGTCTCCAGAGAAGACTGCCACTCCTTCTCTCTTGTCACCGCTCAAACAGAAAGGAATTTCACAGCCTGAATTCAAGACCCGCAGGGTAAAACAGAAACCCATCAGCTGAGGAGCACCAGCAATTCCTTCACCAGGCTCCCAGGAAGGACGCGCAGACCTCTCCAAAGAAGTTCCAGGGAAGATTCCCCTGTGCTGTGGTGCTGCTTGGAAGACAATTTAGAGGAGACACCTGACCACCCTTCAGACGCAGCAAGTCACCATCTGATGGTCCTCAAGGACCTGTTTTGAAAGCCTGTTTTGACCGCACAGGCTGTTGTCTCAATAGAGGCTAAAGCAGCACTGTGTCATTACAAACTCTAAACAAAGCGCTTCCAAACCACCAAGGGTCTTGTCTGCTCCCAACACAAGCTCATGGAGCACACAAAGACACTCAGGAGATGCTCCTGGTAGCCAAGAGCAGAAGATGCTGAGAGGTCACCATGGTGATCAGCCCACAGAGCCCCCGCAATGAAGCGTCAGGACAGCCCAGGTGGCTGGACACTGCGGGCCAGGAGAGTTCTGGCTGCAGAGCACCGAGCAGGGGGGGAAGGAAGAGAAAACGATGCAAAAGAGCACTCAAAACCCTTCCCCGTGGCCCCAGCATATCTGTCAGAGACAGGTCCTTCAAGCCCACAGGAAGTCCCTCCAGCATGGGTTACCAGTGCCACACAGAGCCCGTCCGTCAGCGCAGAAGGACACGGGGAGCTGCCCGGGGTTGGTGATCTTCACGACGTGTGTGTGGATGTCACCAAGAATGACGTGGCCGAAGTCCAGGACGTACTCGGGCAGCTCCACTCTGGAAGGAGAAGCAAGGAGAGTCCTTAAGGTGGAGGAGGATGCAAACAAAGTGGGTGCTTCTGTAGTCACTGCTGGAGAAACTCCAGCCCATGAAGCCCAAGGTCTTATCTTCTGCTAAGAAGACTTCGGTATGTCACAGGGCACCCAGGTCCAAGGTTTTATCAGCTACTAACAGGTTCTTAGAATAAAATGAGTTTAAAACAGACACTGGGCACAACTCCTCTGCTGTGAAAAGCCACTGGAAAAAAGTCCTCAGGCTGCTCACTGGTAGCACGTCCAAACTGTCAGGATCAACCCCCTTCTCAAGTCCCCAGCTATTCCCAGAAACAAGGAGCTCCCAGGAGCAGGGGCGCACCACTGTGCGCTACCATCAGGGCACAGGGGCCCTACTAACTTGAGAAGCCTCCGACGAGCATGCTGGTCAAAGGCAGCGTCCTCCGGGGAACCGGAGGAGAGAGTTTGCTGCTGCTCCAGGGCGTGCTGCTCTATCAGAATGTTCTCCATCTCCATCTGCAGACGAACGTCCAGCTGAGGAAAACAAAGACAGTGGCTGGTTAGCAAAGGGAAGTTAATCCCACCCTGCTCTTGGTAAGAAGCAGGAACAAGTCCTTCACTCTGAGGGTGGTGAGACCCTGGCACAGGTTGCCCACAGAAGTGGTGGAGGCTCCATCCCTGAAGACATGCAAGGATGAAGCTCTGAGCAACCTGATCTACTTAAAGGTGTCCCTACTCGCTGCAGGGGGTAGATGGCCTTTGGATGTCCCTGCCAACCCAACAGAGTCTATGACGAGGTCCTTCTGCCCAGCTGCTCAGTCTGCCAGGACCATTTCTGAAGGGAGATGAACTCCAGCACCTTTGCCTGCTCAGCCACCTTTATACAAGCTGATCTGACCAAACAAGTCAAGGATCTTCCAGAGCTCCAAGTATCTGCCTGCCCCCAGCTGCTGCCAGCGCAGCTCAGACAAAAGCTCTCTCCATGAGGGAACCAGGTCAGCGCTGAGAGCTCTTGGAGACACATCTCAGTCACTTGAGCCCAGTCTTCAGGACCTCCCCCTCGGGCACTCAGGAAGCTCAGGCACCCACGGGAAGGACCACTACCAGTGGAGCCCCATGTTTGTGGCCAGCCCAGGGGAGCCAGCTGAAGCGTGCAAGGGGGACAAGTGACACAGGGAGAGGGTGGCCCCTGCCAAACAGGGCAGCAGCCAGTCTCACCACAATGCCAGAGTCGTCCATGGGTGGCTCTGTGGCTGTGGTCTCCCCGACAACCACCGCGTCGTCTCTCTGGATGTCTCGTCCTAGCCTTGCTTTTGCCTCTTTGAGGATCTGCTCGTAGTTTTTGTTTCCTGAAGGAAGAAAACAGTCACAAATAGAAGCATGGGCACAGTGGCATCCCCATTAAAGCTGGGAAGCTCCACACCCCCAGCATTGGCCCTTCCCACAAACACATTCCTCCAGCAACTCATGGAAAGAGGATGCTGCTTTTCTTCTATGTTCTCTCCCACCCATCTTCCTCCACACATGGGAGCATCTCACCCCCCCCCACCCCTGCCCAAATCCCTGCCAGCCCACGTTACAGCTTTCCCAACACTGCTTTCTAGCTGTCCTCTTTATCCAGGCCACCAACAGATGACACTGGCCAGGATGGCTCTCTGGAGCAAAGCCCATGTGCTTCTTGAAAGCAACCAGAAGAACAACAGCCCTGAAACCTCCAGCCTTGGTGGAGGTGGGTGTGAGCTGCCCTATGAGCATGACGACACAGGGGGGCAGAAAAAGACCCCCACGGGACCTCCCCGAGGAGCAGTCAGACAGTGCTCACCCTTGATTCTCCTAGGAAGGTCCAAATAAATCCTGGGAAAAGTCCCCTCTCCTTTCAAGGTGATCTCTTCTGGCTCCAGGTGACCCACTTGGATCTGGAAGGTCCTGCAGAAGACTCCAGGCACTCCCGGCAGGTGATAGACAGTGAGCACTTGCTCTCTGCCAGGACCAATGTAACCCTGGAGGTGTGGAAGAAGAGGAGGGGAATTCAACTAGAGGGCTTGGCGGAGGGGTGGCTCAGACCACCGTTACACTGAGATGAGAAGGCACGTTGCAGGTTCTCACACAACACATCGCCTTCCAGCTTCCCTGCATCCAAAAGCTCAAGTCTCCTACACCGGGCTGTAGTTTGTCCTCCTGCCAACACTGCCCACCCTCTGCCAGACCCAAGCAGCAAAGAAAAGCCCTTCTGCCAGCTGCTCTGGAGGAGGAGCGGCGTGCCCAAACTCTCAGCAGGGCCAGCAGCTCCTGTCATGGCACTGCAGTGGCTCCCAGGCTGGTGTCCAAGAGCCTGACCTCTTACTCATGAGCCCAACCAACAGCTCCTGCCTGGGTGGTTACACCAAGGGTGCATGGCACTATCTAGACTCACAGTGACCTGCAAACTTACACCCCTGGAAAAGCAGAGGCAGAGGCTCGGACGAGGTCCAGGGATGAAGGGGTTCCCCACAAATCCCCTCCTCACTGGGCTCCTAGAGAAGAGCTGTCTGAGCCTGGAGTTGGGCTCATGCCAACCAGGTTGAGAGCCAATACAAACAGGTGGCAACACTGCTCAGGGGACAGGGCACAGCCACAGCTCTTCTCAGCTCACTGGGCTGGACCTTCAGCTCCTTGCTCCCCCCCACGCCGCAGGGAGAAGCTGCTGAGCAGGACACATCCTGCCTCTTGGTCCCCGGAGCCCTGGACTCCAGCTCCCAACATGGCCTCTGCAAAAGCAACTCCTGCCAAGCTGCTGGCACAGCAGCAACTGCCCAGGGCCAAGCAGAGCCGCGTCCTCTGGAGCAGTGTCACCCCTCGCAGGAGACCAGCACGAGGACATGTGAGAGCCATTTGGCCTCCTCTTCCCATTCCCAGGAGGGACATGGATAGGAATGCTGCTTCAGCTGAGGGATCCAGGCAGAACTGGGACAGGGGATGCTATGAGCTGGAGGAGCGAGGGGCCGGCGCGAGTTCCGACACAGGAGCTGCGTGCCCAAGAGAGGGACTATTTATGTCCTTAGTGCTGACAGGAGGCAGGCAGAGACCTGGAGGAAGTCCCGTCCCACCACCCAACCCTGAGGGGAAGGAGACGCTCAGGAGACCTTGCACCATCCCGCTCCAGTGCCGGTACCAGCACAACTTCACCCGGTACAATTAGGACTCTGCTTGCCCAACGTTTTGTTCCTCCCCTATAACCCCCTCCTGGGCAGCCTGATGTGGAGCCAGCGTCAACCCCTCGTGCTACTCACAGTGCTGGGCAGGACCAGGGGCACGCCAGGCTGAGGACTGTCCGCGGTGGCCGTGCTGGGGCTCAGCACCACGTAGGTGAATCCCATCTTCCCGCTGTTCCGCAGGGTGACCTCTGATTTATTGACTTCGGTAAACAGCTGGAGAGAAGACAGAGGGGCGGGAAACTGAGGACACACATCTGGATGTTGGCAATCTGCTCCTGCTGACACTGGGATGAGAGCCGATGGACACAATGCAGGAGAGAGGCAGAGGAAGAGGAGGGACGGGCACCTGACTCTCCCAGGCCAACCTGAGGAACCCACGCAGATATTTATGGCAGCGCGCAGAGGTGCAGGAACCACCTCAAAAAGGTCAGTAATAAACTGGGGGATGCCCCACTGCTGGAAACATCTGGTCAGGGTGAATGAGACTCTGAGCAACCTGACCTAGTCGAAGATGGCCCTGCTCAGTGAAGGTGGACAAGATGACCTCTAAGGTCCCTTCCAGCCCATGGTAACATTGTTCCTGGTTCCTTTTGTTGCTCCATGGAGAGCACTGAAAGAGACCGTCTCCTTGGACCCCAGGATCTGGGAGCGGATCTGCAGATGGATGTCTCAGGGCACATCTCCCTGGAGATCACCGCCTGCCCTGGGAGCCAGAGTTCATTGAAGAGGAGGGATTCCCAGCTTCAGGAAGGGGAATGGAGATGACCATTAAAACCAGCTTGGACACAGGACCTGGCACCCCAAAGCTGCACCTCCAAACCAGTGAGAGTCCTGGACCTCAGTGGGCAGCCACCTGCCAGGGATGGTCTCAAGGATTCCTGCCAAGAGAAACGCGTGGTACCTGCAGCCCGCAGTCCATCTCCGTGCTGTCCAGGAGGTAGTGGATGAGCGAGGCCTCCCCACGCAGCGCAACCTCGTAGGTCGGGCCTCCCTCCACGCGGCACAGCGCCGTGACACGGGCAATGATGTTTGCATGGCCAAAGAAGGTGACCCTGACCCGCTCGCTCTCGCCCGGCTGCAGCACGCCGTACAGCGGCAGGATGTGGAAAACCTGGAGGAAGGGGAAGAGACACTGAGACATCAGGTGTGGAAATGGGTGCAGGAGAGGAGAGAGCCACAGCTTGGAGCAAAGGACAGACATGGCTGGAGGGCCTCTTCCTCAAACCCAGTCTCATCCTGCAGCCACCCCGCTTGCCAGTGGAAGGACCATGGGAAAAATCTTCTCCCATACTCAGTAATGAATGCGTTAATTAATACTCCACGTTAGAGTAATTTGGGAGGTCTCTTGGCAGCCAGAAGCTCTCTCTGCTGCAGAACGGGCCTCTCACTGCCTCCAGAGGAACACCAGCACACGTCCTTAGGGCCACCAGTGTGACCACGGAAGCGAGACAGGTTCCCACTCACCTCGTCCACCTCAATGGTGGGGAGCTCCAGACTGACAAATGACATCAGCTGCCTGATGGTCGCAGAGCTCTGAGTCTCCACAGTGCTGTTTGCCTCCGCAGCACCCACTGCCTCCGCAGCACCCTCTGGCTCCGCAGCACCCTCTGGTAGAGGCTGGAAAACAAGTGCCATGGGCTGCAGTAAGCAGCAGGTGGGGCTGAGCCAGACCACTCCGCTCGTGGCTCTACCACCTCATGAAACCAGGAAGCAGCTGAGATGGGACCTGGGTGCAAGCCAAGTACAGGTATGTCCCTGCCAATGCTTGAGCATGGGTCCAAGCCCACCCGCAGATGAGACACGGGCTCCAACTGTACATCCTACACGCCAGTTTGCAGGAGGAAGCTGGGTACACCAGGTGCTCGGGGCCGGCAGAGACCCCCAAGGGTTCCATTGTGCAGCCTGGTGCCAGCCTGGGCCTGCTCGCTGCTGCCCGAGGAACATGCCAGAAGCCTGATGCCTGGCACAGGGCAGGTTCTCTGTGACAAACCAGGAGTACAGCTGCAAGCAAAACTCCACCAACAGGAAAATAAGGACTTGGGAAGCCCTCGGCGCAACTCTCCTGTTCTGGGTGGTGCTTAGTTTCATCTCCTGCACTCATCAGCTGAGGAGCTCAGCTGGGACACTCTTCTCCACAGGCACCTTCCTGAAGAAGGCAGCCAAGATGGTTTCCTGTCTTCCAGCAGTGAGGAGCTGGTGTTTAACCTCAGAGGTGCCACTGTCCAAAAGGAACCTTGGCCCTGGGCTTCTGACCCCCTGTTTATAGATGAGGGCTTTGTGGTTGCTCTGGAAGTTCAAGAGGTGAAGACATGCTTTGTGCTACGGCCTTGGCCTCAGCAGAATCTACTAAAAAGATTTATGGGGCATCTCCCCAGGAGATAAGGTACTGGGGAGGGCAGAGTCTTCTCATCTTTCGATGCTTTTTGTGGTCTCTACGTTTCCAAACCCAGCAAAGCTTCACCAAGCACGTGTTCCCAAAGATGCTGACAGCACTTTCCTAGGCCTGTGGTGTCCCACAGAGGTTACATGTGCATGCGTGCTGAGGGTGGTGAGGCCTTGGCACAGGGTGCCCAAGGGGCTGTGGAAGCCCCATCCCTGGCAGGGTTCAAGGCCAGGTTGGAAGGGGCTTTGGGCAGCCTGGGCTACCAAGGGTGTCCCAGCCCATGACAGGGGGTGGGATTTGATCTTTACAGACCCTTCCAACCCAAAGCCTTCTGGGATTCCAACTTCTCCCTCCCCACAGGCCCGCGTCCAGCCGCTGGCCCTGCTGCCAAGCCCGCTCTCCAGGCAGCAGAAGGAAGGCTGGCATGAGCACGGGCCTTCTGCAGTAAGCTGGGGGAGGCAACGCTGGTGAGAGGTGTAGAAAAACACCTACCTCTGTTTCCAGGGTGTCATTTGCATCTGGTGGCTGTGGGACAGAATCCCCCACCGCTGACAGGGCTTCAAATAGTTCCTCCACACTCCCATCCCTGAGGATGCTCTCTGAAGGCACTGGGCACTCCAGCTGAGCTCCCTCCTCCTTTGGTGGTTTGGCTTTTGTGAAATATTTTGGTGTTGGAGGAGTTAACCTGGAAAACAACAAAGCTTTGATCGTGGAGCTGCAGTGGGAAGGAGGGAAGGCAGCAGGAGCAGCTCCTCGGCAGGATGCAGCCCTGCGGTGGGAGCTCAGCAGCTCCATAAGCAGGACAGAGCAGGTCAGTGCTTGGGGAGGATGCTGGTATAGCGGCGGTGCCGGCAGCCGGGTGCAAGGAGCAGCAGAAGGGGACAGGGATGAACACCTCACCGGGGTGGGGAGCATGGCAGCAGAGGGAGACACACACGAACCCTGCAGCAAGCACAGACCGCGGCGCAAAGGGACAGAGCCAGGCAGCCATGGGCTGTACAGACCCAGCAGCACCCTCCCAAAAGCACCTGCCACCCCAGACCGTGCCTTCCCCACCTGCAGAGCCACGGCGAGAAGTTCTGTGGCTCAGCCAGACACTGATGCAGAACATCTCCCCAAGAGTGACCCACAGCCGCGGGTCGGCATGAGCAAGCAGCGATGCTGGCAGCTTTCTCTACGTGTAACAAGGCAGGATGGAGCCAGAGCTGGAATGGAGCTGGGGCTGGGATGGGTTGGAGCCTCCAGCCTGCTGTGCCTCAACTGGACAGAGCCCAGCACCGCACGGGGCACCCAGGTACCTCAGCTGCCTTCGGGCAGCCTGACTTCTTCTGGGTGAGAAGGGAGGTGCCTGTGCCAATGGGGCACACGCACCGGAAGCGCCTGGAAACTCTCCAGCCACACACCGGTCTGGCCACCATTCTGTCCATCTCACCGTCACCAGCCCTGACGGTTGATTCCCTCCATGTCAGACCCAGTTAGTTTCATCTGATAATTTACAATACCAACAGTGCTTAACGTGGACCAGAAAAATAGATCTGACATGCTGCCCTTCTGCCGGGCTCTTAATGAGCAATGTGAGGTGTTAATAGCTTGGAGACCGTCTTCATTTCCAGCTCTGCCACAAGGATCACATGGTGTCTCCTGAGGGACCCTGAGAGAGCACATTACCGCTTAATTAACATGCGGAGCAGAAAAGGGAGCTGTCCTAATGGCCGCAGCGCTAAAGAGCCAGCAAAGGGGCAATGCCAAACCCTTTGGAGCAGAGGATCCTGCCAGAAGGACACTCAGGACCCTCAAGGCAGCAGAGCTGGGTGACTCGGCATCTGCTGGAAGAACCAGCACCTGCGGGCTTGCGTCCAGCAAAACCAATTGTTCTAGGACTCGGAAGAGCTGCCCCTCAATGGGTAACTTCGCTCCGTTTCCCGGGGCGGTATGGAAAAACCATTGGCTGCTGGAATTCAAAGTGCCCGGAGTCAACTTCTGACCTAGGCAAGAGAGGCCACAGCGGGAAGAACCGCTCGAAAACGCCTTTAGAGATGCGCTACAGCACAACTGAGAGATTGCTCTTGGGCTTGGAAAGCACAGGCCAGCACTGGGTGGCCCTGGTGCCCAGGGACGTTGGGACAAGTCCTCCTACTGACACCTACGGCTGCACCCAAAGCCACAGCAGAACCCGCCAGAACACACAACGAGCGCCGGAACACACACAACAGCCGCTGTGTGAATGCCATGGCCAGCAGAACACGAGAACTCAGTTCAAGGTGGCGTTTGCCTCGAGCCATGGAAATCCCCACCTCAAGCTGTGGAGAAGCCCCACTCCCTGGGCACCTTCCCTGCCTGAAGTTGGGAGGTGCTTTTTCCACAAGGGAAAGTGAAAGGGATTTGTCAGATGCTACACAAACCATCTCAGGCTTTGCAAAGGACAAACGGGACAGCGGACGAAGAGCTTCAAGGAGAGGTGCACGTACCTCAGGTGGCTTGTGGAGTCGTCCACCAGGAACAGCCACTGGTACTGGACGGGCAGCGGGCTGCAGTTGGTCATCCGGAAGTGGCGCTCATGTTCAGTGTCATTCAAGACACAGCCAAAGTCCAAGGTTGTGGTCTGGAAACGGAGATTCGGGAAGAAGACTTCTCCCCGAACGGTGACTTGCTCTTCATGAGGGTGTTCAAGAAACTGTATCTTCACGGTTCTCTCTGCTTCCCAGCTATTCCAACCCTCTTCATAAGCAGGGTTAAACCCAATGGATAGATTAAGTTCCTTCCCAATCCCCAGCTTCACGGGCTGCAAGAAGATGAAGAGTATTAACCACCGGTATGATGAAGTCCCAAGGTCTGGTGGCACAAAACACCTCAGTGTTCAAAGTGCAACCCCAACGTGGGCTTCTTGCTTCAGCCTTTGTTTTCTTTACAACATGCCCCCGACCATGCAGCACAACTTTCTTCTCTGAGACTCTCAGGCTCACCCCCTTGTGCTCTGCACCCATAATGCAAGAGGGAAATAAATCCTGGCGTGCCCTGACTCTAGAGGAACCCCTTTGTCTTCACACTCAACATGAGCCCTAGGGCACTGTGCCCTCAGCCTGGAGAGGGCTGATCACCTGCATGGCAGCGGTAGCCGTGCTTCCAACACGTCTCTAGCAGAGCCCATGTTTGACACCTCCCACCACCAGCAGCGCAGATGACAAGCGCCTTGGCCTTCCCAAGGGCAGAGCTGCCCTCAAAGAGAGCAAGCAGCTCTTCAGGTCACCCAAGGAGGGCTTCCAAGAGACACCTTCACCACACGGTTGGCCCACACCTAGTTGCCTGCTCCTAGTTGTCTTAGAGCCAGGAGGTATTTCCCCAATTGAGCTGGTCTTTTCTCTCCTTTTCAAACCTGATGCTGTTCAGGCCAACTGACTGCCAATTCAAAGGAATAACCACCTCTCCCAGAGGGCTTCCCAACGGAAACGCACCCCCACCCCCCTTCCTCTTCAAACCCCACTAGCGGGAAGGTCTGGGGCTGCTCACCTGGTCTGGCAGGGGCTGCTGGGACGCACTGCAGACCCAGAAGGGTTGCTCTACCGTCAGGACGATGCTGAGCGGCAGGGAGGAGGTGTTTTTTAAAGAGAGAGGCTTGTATTGAAGGCTCAGGACATCACTGGGTTGCTAAAGACAAGGGGAAAAAACAGGGAGGGGGGTGAGTCACCGCCCTCCGGTGAAGTTAAGCAGTCCCACCTCTAAAAACACGGTCGCTTTGCTCACAGGGTGCCTCATGGGGGGGTTTGGGGGGTGAGGAGGGCGTTTGGCATCGCTCGGCCACAGCACCCTGCTCTCCCGCCCCAGTCCCAACACAGGAGGATGGCTGTGTGAGGCCCATGCTGTTCTTGTGGGTCCCACACACCTGGCCATGGGCTCAGCAGCTCTATTTTGCCTCCAGCTCAAGAAAGGCAAAATAGAGCTGGAGAGATGGTCCCCAACCCCACAGGGGAGAAATAATGATCTCAGTGTTGATGGCAATAGCTTGGTCCTGCTCAAACCAATGGCAAAGCCCTGAGGACTTGGAGAAGATGTTTAACTTCCTTCCCTGAAGGCCATCACACCCCTCCGTGGGCTTTCAGTCCTCAGCCATGCTACTAAACACCAGGACCCAACCCAGAGACCTACCTTCTCCACCCGGAAAGACATTGCTCTGGGCGACACTTGCAGGATGGGAGCAATGAACTCGCACGTGACATCCACTTGCATTATCTGTGTCTTCCCAAACTGGTTCCCCACGATGGCATGACACACCAGCCGCTCCTTCACTACCTGTGGGCAAGAGTCACACGTCACCCACCAAGTGCCAGCAGGGAGCCCAGAAAACACAATGGAATTTGCAAGCCGTGGACACAGAAGGAATTTGATAGCCTGGATAAACCCATGCCATGGGATCTTGGCCATCAACCCTCCACAACTATTACACTGGGGTGAGCTGTTATGGGAATACTGATACAAGTGGAACTGTCAATTCTAATGACCCCTGGGAGCAGCTTCCCCCATGGAGAACATCACTCCCACCATTCCGGCTGCTCGTTTTTCTCCTCCAGGACTGGGCTCTAAGCAAGCCCTCTGCCCATGTTTGTCTGCAGAGGGAAAATAACGCTGCTCCCAGACGCTCCCCTCCCTTCCCAGGACATTGGTTTTACTCCCTGCTTCCCACAGAGAAATTACCTCGCCGTTTCTCAATCCACTCCCTGCCTCTGCTCCTAGGCTAAGCCTAACTTATTTTCTCTGCCCTTCCTCCCCTGTAACCCACCGTTTGCCCCTGTTCCTTCAGCCCCTATTTTGCTATGGGCGACTTGGCTTGATGGTAGCTATAGAAACACCCCAAAAAACCCCCTTGGGAACTGATGGTGGCCAGCAAGGAGCGCAACTGGTGCTGACATGGTCACTCGGGGCGTTGAGATATTTTCTTGAAAGCACTTGTTCATCTTCTCAGGGAGAAGTCAAGGGGCTGCAGGAGAAGCCCCAGTGGAGGTGATGCGATGGGGAGCTCAGCACCCGTGGGGGACTTCACCTGAGGAGTGCTGGAGGAGCCCTCCAGAGTCATCTCCATCGTCTGGCCTGGCATCAGCTCCATTGTCAGGGGTTGAAGCTTAAACACGGGACTGGCAGGCCTGGTGTTCTTGGAGGAACCTTTGCCCTTGGTTTGGATGGCAGGGAGACGACCACGACGGGGAAATGGGGGGAAACCTTCCGTTCTCCAATAGAGCCGATGGATGCGTCGTCCTGCGTTTGTTATCTTGAAGTGGTAACAACAGGGATCCAGGCTAGAAGAGAAGCAGAGATGGAAAATGGCTCAGGAACTGCCTCTTCCCAGCACCCACCTGGCTTCAGTGCCCCGCTGGCCTTATCTGACCACCCACCCAGCAACAAATCCACCTCCAAAACCACTGACCCAGCTCAAAGTTACACCAAGAGCCAGACCCTGGTTGCCCCTAAGTTTATCAGCATCCAGCAGCCGGTCTGTTTGCGCAGAGCAAGGAAAAGCTTCACCAAGGACATCAGCATCTCAGTTATTCCCCCTCGTCTCTCCCATCCCTTCAGGAGCACCCGACTCCTCATCCCCAATGTATCATCCTTGGGCTGAACACTGAAGCTGGTTTTGTATTGTGGGAAGCCAGATGTGCTGAGAGAACGTGGGATCAAGTGATGTTTCCCCGACACGAGCACAGCAGCAAGACCAGATGGAGCGGCTGAAGGACCAGAGCAACAACAAGAGATGAAGAACTCCAGCTCGATAGAAAGCCAGATTAATATTCCATGGAGATTGAGTCCTTCACATCAAGGAATGCTGACTGCAGGCCAGGCTGCAGGAATTATTTTACCCCCTATAAATCTGAGCATGGCCAGGAAACAAGAAGCTCCTGCAACAGTTGGTGTCTGTCCAAGGGATGGAGGATGAGCTTGCAAGCCACGTCTGCTGCATGCAGCGAAAGGCAAGCGCAGCAGCGACAGCAGAGAACAAACCAGCCCTGGCCACAGGCTGCTCAACAACAATGGGCCCGAGCTGGGCAGGAAACGGTTTATGCTGCCGACAGCAGCGGGGGAAAGCTTGGAGCAGAACCTGCAGCTCTGGGAAAGCCCAACTCATCTGCCATGCTCCCTGGTCCCACCTCAGCTCACCCAGTTGCAGCCCAGCAGCTCCACAACCCACAGGCCAGGAGGCGAAGGGGGGCAAAGGACACGAAACTCGGTAGTCTTGTCCTCTGCCTTGTGTAGCTGAGTTGTGGCCGCATGGAGCACAGGACATGCTGGACAAGTGTCCCTGCTGACGTGGATGGCTTGTGGGTTCATATTTGCACCCCTAAAATCTATTCTAAATGCTTAAGGTAGGATTAACCTGCTGGCTCTAACCAAAGGTTAGGGTATGGGAGAACTGGGGACCCTCTTTGGCCAGGGAAAGGAACAGGCACCTGGAGAAGGTGATTCCTTCTCCGAGGAATGCTCCAAGAGGTCTCAAACACTTTGAAAAACCTTATTTCCCTCCCCTGTTTGCAAGAACCTGCCAGGTTCAGACACACACGGTAGGATCAAACCAATCCCCTTCTCTGAGCTAAGCTCTTGCCATTAACCCTCTCCCTTTATCCCACCCAACCTCAGGAGACTTCTCCTCTGCTCCCTTTCAGGGCCGGTCCTGCAGCCATCATGGCTGCTCCGTGCTGTGGCAGCTGGCAGAAGAGACAGCAAGGAAAACAGGCAGGAGAAGGGAGGAAAGAGTATCCACATCTGATAGAGAGCAGCCTGGCAGGGGAGAGGAGAGAGACAGCAAGCTCAGAGATGATACAGGGGAAAGACAAATTCTGCTGCTCCTCCCGGACTCCCTGGGGCAGAAGGGAAACCAAACAGCGCTGGTAATTTAGTCAAGGAGTTGCTAACAAGCTACTGCCAAGGTTCTCTGCCGCTGCCAGACGATACTCCACAGCCAGTGAAGAAGACAGCAATGCTACTGCAAAAAGTACTGTGTACTGTGTTTCTACTTGTAACGTCACATTTCCCAGCTGGAGGCTTCTGGAACCTGCTGTTTTCTTCCAAATCTTTACTCCATAAAGCAAGGAAATGCATGGATTCTAACCCAGGGCAAGTCGGGAACGATTTCCCAACTGGTGTCTGGCTCAGTGGCTTTCTGAGGGAATCTAACAACTTGAAAAACGCCCAGAAAACATTTCTAAAGGAGTTCCTGGGGCTTCAGTGGCACCGAGACAGGACTTGGAGTGCTGGAGGAGAACCAGCCCCAAGGATTTCAGCAGAACTCCTCCTTGCTGGGCCCATGGCAGAGCCCGGAGCAGAGAGATAACTTACCTGAAGTGGGGGCCCAAGTTGAGCTCTGGAGCAAGCGGTTTGTCCGTGATGATGGTAGTGCCAATGCCGAAAGCCTGGATGAGGACGTTGTAGCTGTGGCTGTTCTCTATGGACACGGTCACCTCGTCCTTGAATTGTTCGATGTCATCCAAGTTTGCTATGACAGCCACAGCCATGTCGGTCTCGGGGGGGATCACTCCTTTACTGGGCTCAATCCTGCAGCACGAGCGTTTGCCAGCCTGTAAGACACGGCAGACGCTAAGTGAGCACGGACACCACGGACCCTGCTCTCTGCTGGGGTGCAGGAGAAAGGACTAAAGACATGAGGGTAAATACATAAAGGCTTCGTTTCCCTAAATCCAAGCGTCTGGAAACAGCAACTACGCTGGAGCTTGTATTGCACCCTCCTTTAACAGATCCACTTCCTTAACCCTGCTTTGCCCAGCCCAAGGGATGCTCATCCTCGGGAAAAGCTTTATTCCCCCCCAGCCTCCCCCTGGGAGAGCACACCAAGGCAAGCTGCATCTCTCCTGGCTTCCCCACCGACGGGTTTGCACAAAGGCTCGAGGCCAGGACTGCTCAAACCCCACTGCAGCAGCTATGTAGCCGGGGGATCTGGCCTAGAGCCTGAAGGATAAACTCTGCCAAACAGGTTGAGTAAAATCCTGGTGCCCAAAGTCTTCTTTCCCCAAGAGTTGGGCAGTGCTTCCCAACAGCCCCCCCAGGACTGAAGCACTCCATTCCCACTGATCATCAGCCGCAGTGAGGTGTCCTGGCGCTCTCTGCTTTGGGAAATCCAGCTCTGAATGTTTACAGAGAGGCAGTGAAGAAACAAGCAGGAAGAAACCTGCCAGCTGTGCCCCGTGGGCATGGCCCCAGCTTCCTCTCTCTTCCTCTCTTTTCCTCTCGTTTTTCCCAGATTGCCCTTTACAGATGGGGCGATCAGGGTGCTAGACCCCCCAGTCCTCCTAAAACCACATTCAGAGGGAGCAAGCTGGCAGCAGAGCAATGGTCTCCATCACCAGGAGGAGCTTGAAACAAACACAGAGAGAGTAGGGAGATGGTCAGGAAACCCGTGCTCCTTTCAGGAGAAAAAGGCTACGGGCTTCTCTTCATCTCAGAGCTCCAAATACACAGCTCAGAGCAAAACACCTCCCACAATGTAAAGCCAGAACTTGTGAAAAGGACCTAGGATCAATTTCTGCTCAACCATCCAGGAAAACTCCCTGCCTTAGTGAGCGGTCCCCCAGTGCTGGGCTCCTCTTGCTGCGCTGCGGTGGAATACCTTGCGGCTCTCTCAGATAGCGACATGGAAACATCACGTACAAAAATCAAGTCCCAGGCTGCTATGGAGCCATCATTTCTGTTGGGAAATATCCCCACAGATACTTACCACCTCTGCCCGGAAGGATGCAGGGATAAGACTCTGGTTGGAAAGGTAGAGAGTGCGGGAAGCGTCTGCCAGAACGTGGATATTGCCAAAATCAATCTTGCTGGGATACACGTGGACAACTGGTCCCTCTCCAATGGCCTTCAAGCTGATGGTCTGCTCCAGGTAGGGAAGATTAAAAAAAACAAAGACAAGGGAAAGTTTAAAGAAGAGATGGCTCTCAGGGCACTCCTAGACTGGGGGATGATTATGGCTGTTGGACGTTTGCAGTCTTGTAACACCGATGCAGGAGGCCTGGAGCAAGTGTGGGATCTACAGTGATCCCATCAGGAAGCCACAGGCCCCTGTTACTGGGGGATAAGGAAAATCAGCTCCCCACACTTGATTTTCCCCCTTGCTCAGCTCTCCTTCCTCCACCCCATGCCTGCTCCTGCTCCTTTTCTTGCTCCTGCTCCTTTTCCCACTGGATCTTGCCCCAAACTGTCCTCTATGACTTCCAGACAGCTGTACTTGGCTGGTAACTTCTTCCGCATCCCCCACACAGCTGCCCCCTGAAAACTAGCGCGAGCCCCCAGCAAAGCAGGCTCTTGGCAGCAGAGATCACGGCCATTGGCTGCCTCTCGGTGCTGCCTCTGTGCACTACCAGTACTACAGGAACAAGAGATTCATTATTCATTCTGTCCCTCAAGCAGGATTGTTTTTCTCTCCAGAGTCTGAGACCCTCCAAGTTTTCTTCTTGTAGAGACCATGGTAGGAGGAGGAACACGGGTTCCTGTGCTGAGACACCTTCTCACAGCGCTAAAAACCAGGGAACTTCATCTCCTCTGCTTGGACTTCACCAGTTCCGAATCATAGAACAGTCTGGATTGGAAGGGACCTCAAGGACCAGAGAGCTCCAACACCCTGCCACAGGCAGGGCCAACAACCTCCACGCCTGGAGCTACATAAGGTTGCCCAGGGCCCCATCCAACCTGGCCTTGAACACCCCCAAGGATGGGGCACCCACCCCTTCTCTGGACAGCCTGTTCCAGCCCCTCACCACTCTCTCATTAAAAAACTTCCCCCTAATATCTAATTTAAACCTTCCCTCCTTCAGCTTCACTCCATCCCCCTTGTCCTGACAGTATCTGCCCTTTGGAACAGCTGATTCCCTCCTGTTCCTCTGCTCCCTTCAGGGACAGGAAGGCTGCAATGAAGTCCCCTCAAAGCCTTCTCTTCTCCAGGCTGAACAAGCCCAGCTCCTAAGAACACCTCAACCCTTCAACAGAACCCAAACGCACAGAACTCCCAGCACTGACAATCGCTGTGCGATTCACCGGAGGGCACGGAGTGGGATTTAACCACAGGAGAAAACAGCCTCCCTGATGGAAAACCTTTAACGATGGCCCACTCGAGGAAAAGACACTGACAGCTGTCAGAATCACTAGTCCAGTTCAGGCAGAAGGAGCAGTGTCTGTAAACGCTTGTCTCTTAACAGGGCACTGTGCAAGAGCCAAAAAAACCCCAACAAACCACGTACCAAGGCTGGTACCTCAAAAATGGGAAGCTGAAGCTGTGTGATGATAGATGTTTCATCGCTCTAGGAGGAGGGAGGTAGGGAAAGCTGAGGTCTTGCTGATGCTTGCCCAGAGCTGCCAGGAAGAAGGAGCTGGAGAGAAGAGCTGTGTCTCACCAGCTGCCTTGGCTTCCCCGTGGCAGTGGGGTGGAAGCAGCAAAGGCAGGGCAGAGCCCTCTGGAGGTGGACACAATAACATCTGGAAGATGCTCAGGCTAGCTGGTTTTAACGAGGGAACATGCACTAACACAATGAATCCTCACCAAGGAGAAGGCTTATTAAAAAGCCCAACAAAACTCTTCATCTGCTGTCTTCATAAAGGGGGAAAGAAAAACCCTGTTCAACAGCGTGACAGGCAATGTGACACCCATGAAAGGTGAGCAGCTTTGCTCTGGGTAATACTGCTGCACGTACACCCCCAGCACCACTCTGCCTTTGCTTCTGGGTACCATAACGTCACGGTAGATCCTTTAGGAAAGAAGAGCATCTGTCCCTGGCAGACGGCCGCGGTCCGAGTGACCACCAGTAACCCCAGGTCTGGGTTTTACCAGCTCCTTCCCACAGAGGATGACAGAATACGCCACACCAAAGCTGGCACGCAGCCACCGCAAGCCCAACACCAAGCGACAGACACCCAGAGGGACTCAACGCAATGCAAGGCGCGGCCGCAGACTCGGTATCCGCGCTGACGGGGTGACTTCAGAGCCAGCTCGCGCTCTGCTCCATCGTGACGCGCTGCAGCCATTCCCCCGGGGTCAGGCTGACGTCACAGGACCCCTACAGGGAGGATTTGCCACCAGTGTAGCATGTGCAAGTTGATGCTCTGCTAGTCCAGAAACCTTCAGATGAATCCAGTACTGTGCTTAGGCTACAGGAAACAGGGAGAATGCCGCCCCACGGCTAGAAACTCCCATCCCTGTGGTCAGTACACCCAGGGAAGCCTCTACCGGCGCTCGCGGCGAGGGAGCGCAAATGCTGCATGTTAAAGACCGACTTCACGGGCTTGTGGAGCCACTCAACCCCCTGCCAGGGAGAGCTGGGCTCCTCCACCTGAAGCACAAGGAAAATGAAGATGACATTCACTTCCAAAGGCAAATACTTTAGGCAAGGTAAAGCTTTGAACCCAGAAGCCGTTAGCTCAAGGGGAAAAGCTTTGCAAGGAACCTGCAGTTAAACAGCAGGCTGGTTCTCGAGGGCAGAAATCCCCCTTCTCCAGGGAAACGCCCCGTCTACGCCCAAGCAACTGGTTTGTCCCGCTTCAGGCTTGCCTGTCTCTCCTATCAGCACAGCCACAAAGGCCAGGCTTGAGATGTTCCCTGGCATCCAGGGATTGCGCAGCATTGTTTCCATCTGTTTTAATGACAGTTTCAATCCCCAGCCTGCTTTCAAAAGGCCAGCCTCCCTTTCGGGTACAGAAAGCTTAAGGTTCCTGTGGCATCCATGCTCAGAGAGATGGCAAGACATCCTGAAACAGCCATTTCCAAAGTTAATATCATTCTAATCTAAAATATAATTAACTAAATTTGTTCTTGATTTCAGCTAGATGAAGCCAGGACACTACACAAGGCGTTCTCCTGCCTACATCTTGCTCTCACTGCTGCTGCTGTGGATGCCTGAACGCTAACAGCATCTTTCAGGAGGCTCCAGAAACATCATCAGGAATGCTTCACCATTTCCAAGCCTGTGCTGGAAAAAGGAAGAGTCCCTGCGTTGCAGATGCCAGGGGTGTGGAGATGCACAGGGCTTTACGCAGAGATATGACGGATACTTCTCGACGTGATGGGCCAAGCTCTCAGCATGGTTTCTCACACAGGGTGTCCCAGTGCCCTCCTGAACAAAAGTTCCTGCTCTGAAGCAGCAGCTCCTGCTCACCTAATCACGCAGCAGAGTCTGAGCTCCAGGGACCATGCTGGGTTGCAGACTGCGCTTGTTATCCCGTCTCTCCTATCTGTAATTATGTGCCACATCGGACTCTCAGACTGTCACCTGCCCAAGAAGTCCCACCAGCCTTCCTCTCTTCTAGACCTTGGCTGTTGCTTGTACCATGAACCCCTTTCCTTATCCATCCTGGCTGCGTACTGCAGCCCCGGGAAGGATCCCTGGAATTAGGAACCTTGAGGACTCACCAGTGGGGAGTTCTTGTTCCCAAGCAAAGAGAGCACAGCAGAAGCAGAATGATGTCCCAACTTCTGGGCTTCCAGCACCAGCGGGATACTGACAGACCGGTAACCCATGATGATCCCAGAGGGCATGGGGCTGGAGTACTGCACAGCATCACCCTGCTCGTGCTTCTGTAAGAGACAGAATCAAACTCAAATTCAGAGCGACCTCCGACAAAACCTGCACTCCTTAACATCTACCATCGGAACCCAGCTGGGAGACCGGGATGGGCTTCACATCCCAAGGGGGTCCAAAAGCTGCTGCACCCACAGACACACACTCCCATGCCAGCAGCCTCCTCACAGCAGCTTTTCACCACCCTGCATAAAATCAACCTAAAGACTAGAATACAAACCTCTTCCCAAAGTCTATATTCGGGAGGAGGGGGTTCTTCTACACCCAAAGGTTTGCTGCAAACAAGAACCCATCTGAATATAAACCAGCAAGGTCTTACCCCACCCCTTTGTTATTATTTTCCATCCCCTTAATAAACCCTTGGATAACTGTTGAGGGCAGATGCGATGTCAAACCTGAGGAAGGAGCCTGTAGCAGCCTGGAAGGTGGCTCTTGTTCACCAGGGTCAGCGTCTGCTCGTACGGGAAGTTTAGGAAGCACCGTCCAAATGTCACAGTGGGGTCCAGCACTTCCAGCCGAGGAGCGATGCATCTAGGCAAAGAGATGTCCCAAAGGGAATTAGAGATACTGAGAGAACGTAGAATGTGTTTCCTCCTTGAACAGGGCGCAGTGGAGCAGAACACATTTGTCACTGTCAGACAGACATGTATTACCCCGACAGCAATAAATCGCCTTCAGCTTCCTGTATTTGATTCGTCCACCTCTTGTGAAGGAGGAGCAAACTCGGGGTCTCTGCACCGCAGCGCCTTGCCAGCACGGCCAAGTGCTCTGGCAGATTGCCGTGCCCTGTCCAAGAGCTGTCTGACGGGAACCCTGGCCCCAGGAGGTCTGCAAAGACCCTCCTGACGGTCCCACAGCAAGCCCTGAGCTCTGGAGGAACCTTCCCACCGAGGATTGGTGCAGTATGGCCCAGTATCTCAGCAGAAACTACTCCCTCCTCTCCAGAAAAGGGGCCTGAAGAGCCTCAACTGCTTGCCCCGGCGATGGAAGGTCCGAGCCAGCACCTGCCTTATGCAGTGGGTGGTTGTTAAAAATAAAATCACAGCCCAGGCACTGACCGGATGGCAGAAAAGCACCAGTGAGCTGCATCCTACTGGTAATCACACTGACACCCACAGCACAGCGGGATCCAGCCTGGCTGCAGCAGGAATGACTTCCGGCTTAAGTGTGAGAACATTCATGCTCAAAAGGACCAGAGGGAAGCAGCAAAACCTGAGCTCCCCTCAGCATCAAGGACTCTGTTTCTCCTTCGGAAGATCTTGCTGTTATTTTTCCTGCACCAGTCCTGCCCTAAGCCCCTTCCCCATTAGCACGTGCCTTCATTAAGCCAAACAGACACCAGGCTGCTCCCCACATCCCAAAGGAACACTGTGCTTTGGTGGCAACCCAGCCCCAGTTCCCCCACTGACTGCTTGCAGGAAGGAGGAGAGAGACAGCCCTTTGGAAGCCTGTTACACATCACCCACCAAAGAAAGAGGTCTATAATTAATCTAATTAATCTAATTAAAGTCTGGGGGCCGTGCCTGTCTGGTGAGCACAGATGCTCCTCAACACTGGCTGCTTTCAAAGCCCTGCTTAATGAGCTCATTAAGTAATACTTCTCATTTGGAGCTGGCCTTTGTGTGAAGGGAGGAGAGACGATGCACCAGGAGAGAGGACACGCCGCGAAGGAAAGCGCCGATACCTGGCTGTGAGGGGCAGCCCCAGCACCTCCTTGCCGACACCGTCCACATCCACCACCAGCACCAGCTTGTACTTCTTCACAGTGTTGGAGCACAGGGTGACCTGGTGACAGAGAAGAACGTCAAAGACCTTCAGCACCCCCAAAAACTATCGTTCCGTGTGTGGCGTCCCCTGATTCTCCTTCCATGGTAAGGAGAAGGATTTTCCCCTAATCCTTCTGCTGGTCCATATGTAGAGCAGAGTCTGAGAGCAATAAAGGTCTCCTGACAGCATCTGCTTGGTTCAACACCCCGTGTGGTTAACAGGGTGTGTGTAAACTGAATTAAAGCCTAATCAGACAACTGCTCTGCTCACCACTGTATTAAAATTAATCTCAGTTCTAATCTCAGCTACAACAGTGTAACTCCCGGTGCAATGCGCTGCCTCAAACCGAGCGAGTTCAGCTTTACAGCCAGGGCCAAACGCAAAGGACCCCAGAAGTTGGGTGCAGGTCACGCCTGGCAGAGCTGCTTCAGCCCCCCCTAGGGATGGCTGCAGTGAATGCAGCTCCTCTGCTCACCGGGAGAGGGGAAACAAGTCCGGGAAGAAAAGCAAACTGCTTTACACAAGGGCATCTCTCTAATGGCCACCCGCTGCCCTCATCCTTCCTCTGCCCACGGTTAAGCCAAAGCCACGGCTCCACGCAGCGCTCAAGCACACACGTGGCTTCCGCACCTGACCGTAGGGCACAGGATGCTCAGCGGATGGTTCTGGAAACAAACTAATGCCCCTTCACAAACACCCCAGACCAACCCAGACAACAGAAGTGCATCTATCTCCCTCCCATCACTAAAGCCCTCCCGGCTCCTCCCCACCAGTGAAGCTTCAGCTCCATCTGCTGAAGCACGGCCGGCCGGATTCTCCCCACACCTTGATATTCTTGGATCCCAGGGCACGGATGGTCCCGCTGCGAGGCTCGATGGTAAATTCGGCTGGCCTGATGGAACCTTCAGCTCCCGATCTCCAGGGCTGAGGATTGTCATTCGACAGCCAAGCAGTGCTGGTAACGCTGGGCGTTCCCGAGCCGTCCCCAGGGATGCGGAGGTGAAAAGTCATGGGCACCAAGGAGGTGTTTTTGAGGCGACACGACACGGTACAAGGGAAGCCTGAGGAAGAGACACACAGCGGGATTTATGCCCCCATTATCCCAACATTCCTGGGGTGAACAGCCCCTCACGGTAAAATTGCGCCTGGAGTTTGGCTCTCTTCAATCTGAATTGCAGCTAATTGAGAAGCCCAGCAAGGAATTCATTGCCATGGAAGCTCTGTGCCAGGCTGGTGATGGAGATCCCTCCTTGGCAGCTCTGATGCCCAAAGCCATGAGTTTTTCTCTCTCAGCTGCCCCGACACCGGCACCAGTTACATCTCTCATAGGAGCGAGCAGCCAGACAGAGCATTTACTCTGAGAAATGGATCCATAAAACTCCCCATGAACACCCCCCGTGGTTTGCAATACAGAAGAGCAGGTTGGCACCAAGGAGAAGCTGCAGTAAAAGCAGGGATGGATGAAATGGGGAGCTACAACCCAATGCAAAGCCCTCTGATGCAGTTTTGTTAGCTGGATCCTTACGGCATCTCCTGTTTCAGGGCGACCAGATGGAGCACGTGAAGGTTTGCAGCCCACTTGGCAGGAGCTGAGCCTGACACTGGCTGAGAAATCAGCAGAAGCCGTGTCTCACCTTCCTTAACGAACGGCGACGTCTGATTACTGCTCAAAAAGCTCTGACACCAGCTTTCCCTGCCTCACCAGTGGCATAACCCCACTCAGTGGGGATGTTCTGCAGAGGCAGGAGACCAGCCCAGGAGAAGACATCTGGTTTGGCTGGCCCATCTCAATAACGGCCCTTCCATCAATCCACAATTGATTTCCCATTAAAAACCTCAGCTCATCTCAGTAAAAAGCCTTTTGTGAGGCAGAGATGGAGAACCACAACCTGCATTTCAATGGAGCTCTGGATGCTCAGCCACCAGCGCTGGCACAGCAGAACTGGGCTTTCGGGGTGGGGGGACACAGGGAAGGAGCTCTGCGCAGAGCTATGGCTTGGGCATATTATGGGGTAGGTGATAACAAGCTGCCCTCCCAGCACTTATTAACATTTCACACTAAGGGTCAGGGGACCGAATGGCTCCTGTCCTCCCAACATTTATCCAGAGCAGCTCCAGGCTGGTTCACAGCTCCATCACCCTTCTCCCCCTCCAACGTCTTCCTTTTCCCCCTACCCCAGAGTCGCCCTTCTCCCCCTCCCAGGCATCGCCCTTCTTTCCCCCGCCAGCATCATCCTTTTTTCCCCATCTCCCATTCCCGGGGCCTTTCAGGGACTGATACCCTCATGGCCATGCTGCTGCCAAGGGCCCTGAAGGCTGCTGCTGCAGAGGAACACACATTCTGGGTGCTCTGAGGTTCCAAGCACCCCGTTTCGGTAACGCACGGACCTCTCGGCCCGCGGTCCAAGCCCAGGGCGCACTCACCGAAGGAGACGTCGCCAAAGTAGAGGCAAGGCACACTGAAGTGGAACGTTGGTCCAACGACGCAGCCACTGTGAGGACAGACAGACAAAGGCACTGGCTGAGTTAGAGAACTGCAGAGCTTTCAGCTCTCCCTGCTGCTCGGGCGGGTAAGAGCCAGTGTCAGAACCACAGCGGGTTTCAAACCAGACCCTCACACCCTTGCCCTCATCCATGGGGACAGAAGGTGGCCAGCAGCTATCAGATGGGGCTTAGGGCACAGTGTCAGGCAGGATAGGGCAAAGCTATGCCCCCAAATTGGCTCAATGAGGGGCCGCAAACAAGCGATGGCTCCGTGACTCGGTTTCCCCATCTGTAACACATGGGTAGAGATGCCCACACAAAAGTGGACTCAATGGAGTAACCCTCCTCAGGTTCCCTTCTCAGCTGGAGCCAGCGTTTCCATTGAGTGTATGAGCGTCTTCTCAGGAGATCTGGATCCACACAGTTATCAGAATCCTGGGGAGCGCACAGACACCCACCGACCACAACAAGATCAGCAACAATTCTACACAGGAATGTATCAGCTTCTCACTGCTGACACAGCCAAGAACAACACATCTTAAACCAAACACGGGGCCCTGAACCCACCACACCTCCTCTCCTGTCCCTAAAATCAGCTCCAAATTCCGAAACTCGCCATCACTGCCTGAAATCGGCCCTTGGAGCCACACACCATTCATGAATTTACCTCATGGCTGATGCCACCCGAGCCCAGCTCCGCCTCTTAGTTAAATCGGGGAGCACAGCGAATGGTGCCTTCCAGCTTTAGTCCCGTCCCGCACACGAACAGAGCCCAGCATCCCACAGGAGGGACCCGCGTTGATCCGTGGTGTCCCACTTCCAGCATCCCTTTCTAAGCACCTAAGAAACAAGCGCTCAAGGCCCTGGGTTTGTATTCCATTTAAAGAACAGTCACCTACGATTTGGGCACCTGGCAGGAGTTTCCTCAACTCTCAGACCTCCATCAGCAGGAGATCCCTACTGCTGCTGAAGTTCCTCCACAAGGACTTCAGAGGGTCAGACTCAACCTCCCAAGCCCTAAGAGCTTACTTGGGATGGAGGGAAGGGCACAGCCCTGCTTTCCATTGCAGCACTTGCCAGGTAACGAGTGGGGATCACACTGGGAAAGTGCCAAGGACAAGCCTTGCCAGGAGGCTCCCATTCCTACTGAGTGCGCTGGTATCCAGGCTCGAGTCAAACCCAAGCAGCTGCCCAGAAGGTCCAGGCAAGGAGCCAACCCAGAGCTCTGTGCCCCACAGCCGGTAACAGTGCGGCTTGCAAGGAACTGGGGGGAAACGCGGATGTTTTGGGAACGATCACATCTTATGGCAGCATTAGTGGACTAGGGGGTTCTTGCTGAGTGGGAAGGATAACAAAGAACTGCTCAAACACTCATCCTCGTTCCCTTCTTCATAGCCCAGTGTCCCACCAGCCAGCTCACATCCAACTGGGAGTTGTTCTCCGCATGGGACTAAATCCAGCGCTCAAAGCCTCCCGAGGAGCGGGGCGCTCAGCTCGAGCAGGTGGGTGTCTTGAAGCTCAAGTTGGTCACACCGACTCCCCGCTCTCTCTTCAAGCAATAAACTTCTTGTTCTGTTTTTACCTGTTTCTCTTGCCTCACCGGCAAAACCCACTGCAGATTCCTTTCATTTCTTGGCTACCTTGATCTAGCAGGAGGCTGGTGGCCGAGGAGGCACAGCCAGCCCCACAGCTTGCCTGCCTACACCACACTATCCCACCAGCCCATGGTTGTGACCCACTGGGACAAGTTTATCCGCTGCTGAGAGCCTGAGAAAGGAGCTTTGACTCTCTTATCAGCCTTTTCTCTTTCCCCCCTCGGCTCGGTGCAGATTATCTTCTGCACCAGCACCGGCCCACAGGATGATGCCCGAGTTCTTGCTGCAGAGAGCTCCCAGGCTCCTGCATCGGCGCTTTTCCAGCTGCAGGAAGGAGGCAGCGCAGCACTCGCTGCACAGGAGCTGGGAGGACACCTTGTCCCAACACAGGAGTGCGAGGGACGACACTGAGCCTGCTGCTACCCAGGTTGGGTGGATTCTTAACAGAGGATTATAAAACACAAAATCACCCAGGCTGGCCTGTTGCTCAAAGGTCTCCAAAGTGCTTTTGGCCTTGCTGTGCTTTCACGTGGGACATCACAGACCCATCCCAGACCCATCTACAGCCCATCACACGCCTGCCGCAACCCAAGGGGGAAGGAGCTACCAGCTCCTGGTACCCACCCTGGGCAGCAGGCATCTCCACACCTTTCCTGTACAAGCTCCAGTTAAACTTTTTCCAGCATGGGTAGTCATTTACAGCCCCAGGATCATCACACTGGGGTGTCAAAGGGTCACGATAGGAACCTGTCGCCACCAAACTCTGTGCCAAGAGTGTCCTGGAAAGCTCCACCAAGAAGGCCAAGGTGCTTCCCACAGGCACAAGTCTTTCAGAGTTAAACAGGGTATATTGAGGGTGTAGGAAGGAAGGAAGGTCATCACCCCTGGGTTGCAAGGTTCAAACTGGAGCCAAGGTTAAAGGGTCTCAGCTCTTAACCTAGCATCCCCACGCCAAGACCTCCCACAACACCTTTTTCTCTCTGCTTCACCAGAAAATGAGGCAGGTGGGAGATGACTACCCAGAGAGAACTCCAGATGTGCCCACCAAGCTTCTGTAACCTCCCCACTCACCTGATAGTCAAGGTCACGGGCTTGGGGGATCCATTCACATTGAACTTGAATTCTTCTGTGAACTGCCCCAGGATGGTGGAACTGAAGGAGATCTGGATGACCTGGAGACTGTCTGGCAAAATCTTCCCCTCGCTGGGGCGAAAGGTGAAGCAGGAGCCCAGAACTGTAGTTGGAGGAACCAAGCTGAAGACAGCTTGGATGAGTCCTTTGTTAAACAGCACCACCTGCAGCAGGAAGGCAAAATGGAAATGCATAGACCTCTATGGCAACTCCATAGAACCTCTGGCTTTGTCCAGCTGGCACAGAGCTGCCCTGCTCAACTCCTGAGCTGCCAGAAATCCCACAAGGAGCCACCAGGCTCCAGCCCAAGCCCTGCTAGCTCTCACAGCTCACCTCGTACTTGTGCGCTGCTCCCATGAAGACATCCCCGATGTCCAGATGCTCAAAGCTGGAGCGCAGCCGAGGCCCTATACCTTCCCCCTCGATGTACAGGGGCAGCCTGGCCTCACGGCCTGGGGAGAGAATTCAATGTCAGAACATCAATTCCCTCTGATCCCGCATTTTCCAGGCTCTAGCCTCCGACTTGGGGCTGGCAGGGATCAGCCCAGGAAGATCCAGAGAAAGGTACAGGACCCTTCCCTTGGCAGATATGCCTTTGGGCTGCTTTCTCCTTTCTGACCAAACCCTTGGGCTGCTTTCTAATTGAGCCATCACTTTGCACCCTGAAACAATCACAGAATCATTAAGGCTGGAAAAGACCTCCAAGATCATCCAGCCCAACCATCCCCCCACCACCTCTATTACTCACTAAACCATGTCCCTAAGTACCTCATCCAACCTTTCTGAGGGACGGTGACTCCACCACCTCCCTGGGCAGCCCCTTCCAATGCCCAACCGCTCTTTCGGAGAAGAAATTTCTCCTCCTTTCTAACCCGAACCTCCCCTGGCACAACTTGCAGCCATTCCCTCTCGTCCTGTCGCTACTTATCTGTGAGAAGAGGCTGAGCCCCAGCTCCCCACAGCCTCCTTTCAGGGAGCTAGAGAGAGCAATAACGTCTCCCCTCAGCCTCCTCTTCTCCAGGCTGAACATCCCCAGCTCCTCAGAGGATTTGCCCTTCAGCCCCTTCCCCAGCCCCCCTGCCCTTCTCTGGATACGCTCCAGGACCTCCATGTCCTTCTTGGAGTCAGGTGCCCAAACTGAACACAGGATTTGGGGTGATGCTGGGTTTCCAACGCGACCTCTCAATCTCTTCCCATGTGCTAAGATGAGCTTTGAAATCCACTCAAGGAAGGTGTAAAGCTCAGGAAAACACAACCCAAGACAAAAATCTGCTCTTTATACTGATGCAGCTCAGCACCACCTGCACCCAACATACAGCTCCACACCTGGGTGCTCCAGGACTCGCCACCTGCAGCAGCATCTAACCACCACAGGGCTTTAGGATGTCTAGGGAGAAGCAGCTCCCCAAATTCCCACCATGATACCTCAGCCAGGCTCCTCCCCACCACGGGCAAGAGCAGGAGGGGAGAGGAGCCGTACCTGAGATGTCGCAGAGGAACTTTTGTTGATAGACTCTGGCTTCTTGAGGCTTAAAGGTCACACTAATTTCAGCCGAACAATTCGGCCAAATCTCTCCCTCCTAAAACAGAAGCAGACAGCAAACCATTTATCTTCAAACGTCACATCCCTTCGTTCCAACCGTGGCCCCATGAGCCGATATTTAGAGCACCAGGGAAGAGCAAAGAGCCAGTAACACTGATCAACAATATTTATAAGGGAGTTTGGAAGCAGCTGCGAAAAACTTTCCAAGTCCCTGACCTTTACTGGCACCTGGGAGAGGCATTTTGTTAAATTTGGGCTATAACGGAGCAACCAGCCCCGCTCACACTCCAGCGAGTCCAGCAGGATCGCTTCAGAGGTGCCAGCCAGTCACGGACTCACAGACCCTTAGGAGCTGGAAGGGACCTCGAAAGCTCATCCAGGCCCACCCCCTGCCAGAGCAGGGTCACCCCACAAAGCCTTTCCCAGACTACCATCCCTCCATCAGCTTCCTAACTCCTGCAAGCAAGTATTTCCTCTAGCCACTTGTCACAAGGGGTTGATTATTTCTGCAGGGTGCTCTCAAGCACCACGGGCGATAGGTGGGAAGACAGAAGCCACTTTTGGCCTGAAAGGTCTATCCCTGCTTTTAGGGAGCCTCTCCAGCACATTCAGGTAGCAAGAAGTGTCTCTGCCTGAGCTAAAGGCTCATCACCGGAGAGAAGGCTAATGGAAGTCAGTGGAATTTTAGATTCTCCAGTTGATAAAGGAGAAAATCTTTACTATGGTTTGACATCCACACAGCCCCATGTCGGGGGAACAGACAGACACGAGCAAAACTCTGGAGCAAAATTGATTGTTCCATAAATAACAGAATTCATGGAAATCAAAAGGTTGCTGATGCTGGCAGAGACACAAGGGGGGAGAATCGGGTAGTAGCCCACTTGTAGGCAGCCCTGGAGCAAACTCTTTAACATCAGTGTAGATGTCTAGGAGAGGTGTCCACTCCAAAGGACCTGGCTACTCTTCACACCCACTCATCACTACGGGAAGTACCAGGACTCGGTTCTGTGGGCAGATGGATTTCTGGGCCTCACCTTAATGCCCCTCAGGAGCGGGTTAAGCCCGTTGTGGAGGCCTAGTCCTACTGCCACTAAGCAGGAGCCCTGGGTGACACCCCACAACCAGCTCTGGTGCAGCGCAGGATGCTCCGAACGCCCGGCTGATCAGGTCCCACTCTCTACAAGCTCCCTACTGCTCTGACATCATCTCTTAGTCACATCATGCTGCCCCCAGCTGCACTGGTGTGAAACTGCAGCTCTGCATTGGTGACTCCCAACCTTACATGGGTGATAAGAAAACACCATCCCCCTCCCTAAAACAAAGCAGGTTCACCTTTTCTCATGCCAGACCAGGCACACACTCGGAGTTGGGGCTCGGGGGGATTAAACCACGAGCTTTGGCTCGCATAAATGGAAGAGCAAGATAACTAAGCAAGCTGCTGTACCTAGGTGTGTCAGAGGTCAAAAAGCCTGCCTGAACCTGCTGGTCTCACGTGCAAGCTCCTGATGGCACCAGAACAGAGGTTCAGGGCTGGCACAAGACCAGGGTAGGTGAGGACTGGTATTTCTGTGATTAAACAGGGGCTGAATTTGCCCTCCTTCCCACAGAGGAGCGCTTCGCTCTTCGGGTCAGCATCTCAACTGACATGGTCCCACACCTTGCGTTAACCCAGTGGAAGGTGTGCCTTTACATATAAGGCTCCATCCCTCTGAACATGGTCAGGACACTTAGGCAGCTCTTCATTTATAGCCCTGGGAGCAAAGCCCAGCTTTAGGCTCTCGGTGCCCATCACAAGTTGGAAAATGCTTTTTGCCACCAGCTCTCCCGGCCCCACCAGAAACCCAGCGTTTCCTCCCAGCACATCAAGCAGGGATCTGCTGAGTGACCTCATTCAGGGAGGAAGAGGAGGAGGAAGAAGAGAAAGGGAGGTTTCAAAGCTGTCACTTACCGCTGGCTCAATGCTGAAGATCCCATCAGAGAAAAGCTGGGATTCTCCTTGCACCTTGGCACTCTGGTCGGGGATGCTGCAGGAGAGGAGGCGGGAAAGGTGATCTTGCGTCCTGGGGTCTTACACAAGTGAGCAGCCCTCAGGAGAGCGACCTAGCTCAAAGCTGCTGCCACAACCAATGGGGAATCCACCTCCATCCTCAACTGGCTTCTCCTACTCCCAGGATGCTCAGGGGAGGCAGAGGAGGATGAGGAACACCAGGGCAGCCCATCACCAGGCAGGGCAGCAGCCCCCTGGTCTGCGCTGCAGGTTCCCAGCATCACTGTCTTCTCTTCCCTTTCAGACCCGCAGGTATAAGGAACAACCACATCCCCTCTGCTCCCCACCCCGCCTCCACCAGAGGATCCCAGGGCTCCGGGATTCAGGCACCACAGCATCCCAGTGAAATCAGTGGGTAGGTACAGAAATACAGAGGCCGTGAGAAAGGAAGCCTAACATCACCTGATGAAGACCTCAGGACTGGCACCTCTGAGCCCAAACCTTTCAGCCTGGCCCTGAACCACCTGTTTTTTTCCTTTTCCCCTTCTCCTCAGAGCTCTGACACAGTTAATCTCTCCCTCACTTGGTAGTAGTTGCCCAAATCATCCCGGAGTTTAAGGATGACAAGCCAGAGATGGGAAGGGAGCAGAACTTCCGAGTGGGTGCACTGCTGTCCCCCTTCACGCTCCAGTCACTGCCTCCAGAGGGGCAGAGCATCACTCAGGGCCCAGTCTGAGACAGGCAGGTGGGGAGAGGTGGCACTTCCCTGGACTATTCCTTTACCAAGAGGAGGTCATGAGGTTTTCTTTTAACACACTGAGCTCACATAGAAGTCACACACTGCGGAATTAAAAATAGGTAACAGTGGAAAACTACTTTTGGCCTTCAAGCCATTTCTGACTTAATTCCCTTGACCTTTACTTGCTCATAAGCCCTCACAAAGCCTCCAGTTTGTGGCAGTTTCCTCATCAGCTCCACAGTCACGCTAACTCCTACATCCGCCCCACTCTGAGAAGTCACACAAGGATTCCCAAATCACCCAAGCTTTGAAGTGGAATCTCCCACCCTTCATTCCACCTCCCGGGCTCTGAGTGTGTCTCTGCCACCTGAGAGAGGCCTTTCAAAGCTTCCCCAAAGAAATCCTTTGAAGATCCAGCCCCATCTCTCTCCACCATGAAGACAGGGGGTTCTGAAGCCCAAATGCACATCCAAGTCCCATGCTGCCCTACCTTCCTTCCCTGCAGACCCTTCCACCTCCAAACTCTCCCCAGGCTCGAAGGAAGGGCAGAAACACCCTGTGCTGGAAACCTGGACAGCCCAAACCTATTCAGGAGATGGCCTCATCCTCCTGGGCCAATGAAGCTTCACAGACTCTCTGCAGCCCGGGAGCCACTGGCTCTCAGCAGTCTGCGGCTCCCACAAACACCAGAGCTCGCTCTCAGAGGAAATCCAGTCACTGCAATCAAGCTTTCCTCCCTAAAACATCACCCTCAGCCAGAGGGTGGATGGAACTGGGATGGGAAGCACCGAGCTCCATCACCCTAAAGCCCAGGGACACCCACCCTGATGCTGTGGATGGCTGACTTGTCCTAAAAGCACCAACCCCCCTCGAGGCCATACGGTAGCGTTCCCCTTGAGCAGGGTACCTAACCAAAGGCATCTTTGAAACGGACCTTCTCTCCCGCTGATCCTTCTCCTTCTGCGTGCCACAAGCCTTCCACTGGAAGCGGGCGATGATGTTACTGCGGTTGTGGATGGCCACGCATCTGCGGTTCGACAGCGTGAGGTAGGTCTTCTCAATGGTCACAGGCTTCTCATTCAGCCAGATGTTGACTTCTACAGCCACTCCATAAAGCTTTGTTTTAATGTTTTCACCTGGAAGAAAGCAAAGGGGACTCTTTACTCCTCTCACTTGCTGATGAAAGCACGAGGAACGCAGCGAGCCTCAGGTCACAGAAGAAAGGGCTACAGCTTTTATTACCCCTCATTCCCAGGGGAGTCCCACCTCAGCCACAGCTCACACGGCATCTCCTCCAGGCCCACCACAAGTGTCAAGTCTCTCCCAGTCTCTCACTGATCCCCCCCAAAGATGCCTGGAGGGTGTGGGCCAGAAAAGAAGGTGGCAGAGGAAGGAGCAAAGTGACAGCCCATGGCAGGATGGGATGCAGACAAGAGCTTCCCCACACACACACACACACGTTACGCTTACAGGACCAAGTCCAAGTAAATTGCAAAGGAAGTTCAGCCTTGTTCTGCTTTGAAGGACGCAGACAGGATACTCACCTGTGTCGTACTGAACTAGCAGGGAACCGGAATGATCCCCAGTCTTCAGTGGGTGGAAGTCCACTGTTACTTGCATGGCCTCACCGATGCCGAGTGTACCGAAGGAGCGATCGACAGAGAAAGGGCTGCAACAGAGACACACACACTCATCAGGACTGTGGTGGGAGCTCTGGGGGCTCTTTTGCAGTCTAGTTCCCGGCAGATCAGTTCTGTGAGGAGCAAACAAGCAGCTGGCAGCAGCAACCCAGAACACAGGGGGTCAGAAACACGGCTGGCGACCCTCGCTCTCCAAAGTCCCGAGGGTATGAAATGACTTCATCCTCCCCAGATTCCGCATCCAGGCTCCAGTCCGGACCATACCATCAGAGAATGGGTTGTGAAGAGCCCAGAGCAGGTAAGAGGTGTTTGCATGCACAGCTTGACCCTGATGTCCCTGGGAATCAGGGTTTTTTCTGCCACCTAGAAACCTGCTACTCCTGAAAGACAGGAGAGAAGGTTTGGAGGGGGGGTTAATAGCTCCTTTTCTTCTGGCATGCTTTTACTACATCCAGCTGTACGCTTGCTTTGTTGTACAATGTCTGAAGTTTCGCAGGTCCTGATCTCCCAGCAGCACCTTGCAGTCCCCAGCTCCTATACCCTCATCTAGGCACACCAACCCAGGAGTCCCCTTCACACCAGGACCTGCTGAGATCTTGCCCATTACGGCCCTTCATCAAGAGAGCAACACTAGACCTGTAAGCACTCTGATAATTATCTACCTTGCTATTTAGGGCTTGCTTACTCTCACCAGGGGTCAAGCTTCCCCATCTTGACAGAGTTGGGCTCAAGTTATGTCCCACGAGGATACCAAGGACCAGCATACTCCTGACATAATGCAGAAAGGCAGCTGACAAGTGAAAGAAGCTGGCAAGTCTGTGACACAGGCCCTCAAAGCACCACGTTGGCTTCTCTCCTGCACCCACATGCTCAGTAAACGCAGCGTGCAAGGAGGCTGCACTATACTGCGAGTCCCGGGCTACCTTCATCTTCTAACAGCCAAGCTTTCCTTCGTCTACTGCTGCCTTAATTGGCATCATAAAACCAGTTGAGTTTGGGAGAACCTAGTTCATTAAAAGCTACCTCCAGCCCCAAGGCAGACAGCAAAGTTACTGGGGACTGAAATGCCCCACCCTGTCCACCCAGATCTACAGCAGGGAAAACCCCACCAAACCCAAAGGCTTAATGTTTGCACATGCTACTTTTTGGCAGCAGTGTAACAGCCAAAGTCAACCAGCATAACCATCCCAGCAAACCCAGTCCCTCAGGACAAAGCATCTGAGACTGCACTGAAAAATCCCAGGTACACTCAGCACCTCCCAAGCCCAACCTTCCCTTCCCCCCTTTTCCTGCACCTCAGCCCTAATTTCATAACCTCGGGTGGTCTTTGTGCATCCCTACACCTCCCTGTAGTGTATGGGTACCACAGGGGATCCCTGAACGCTCTGCCTTGGAGGATCATCTCCCGAGCTTTCCGAGCTGGGTGGGGACACTCCTAGAGGGATCTAATCCCAGACCCGACCCTCTCTGTCCCTGGAGCACGGCAGAGCACAACGTCCATCGCCGCAGGAAAAGGCAGCGCTGCGCCTTGTCTGCTCCCAGACACCATTTTCATCTTAAACCTATTGGAATGACATTTCTCTCTGCCAATGTCACGGAGAAGAAACTCATTCTCCTGCCTGAACCACAAGAGCAATGGGAAGAGACTTACTGGATTTATCCTCTTGGGATTTTTATTCCCAAGTGCTGCGGTTAGGGGCTGGGCACGGCCCTGCAGAGGGAGGGCAGGCACAGAGCACACTGAAGCATGGGCAGTGCTGGGGTGGCTGGCTGGGTTTTTTCATGAAAAAGCAGTCAAATCATGGCCAAAATGTGACCACGTTTTCTGGATGCTATCAAAGATGCTGAATTGGCCCCACAGATTCACTTATGAGCTCCTCTCTGGAGCAAAAAGCAGAACAGAAAACAGCCAAGTTCTCGCACAAACGATGACCGGGCGGGGAACATCACCAGGATGTGACCAGATGCATGAGCTGAGCTCTCAGTACTGTGAGGAATAGTTAAGGATGGGAGATGGGCTGCAAAAGCACCCTAATGGGGAGAACAGAAAGTTCTACACTTGGTGCCAGGGAAGGGAACCCAGAGAGGGGAGGCAAAGACAAGTGGCACAAGCAGGACAGCAGATTGGGGAACGGTGGCACCTGAGCTGGTTTGTCAATGGGCAAGAGCCTGAGTTTGCTCAGGCCAGAAAAGAGAAGTCGCATCAACTAAACCAGAAGTTCAACCTGCACAGATAAAACATAGAGGATACAGGCCCATCAGCCGGCCTCTACATGCTCAGACGGATCTCTCATTCCCTTCTACCCCACTGCTGTCCTCCTCCTCTCTCACATGTGCCTGTACCTGTGTTGTGGCTTTGCATGGCTGGGTTCTGCTGGAGAAGGGGGAGATCTGCAGGGGTGGCTTCTGCAAGAAGCAGCCAGAAGCTCTCTGAAGCCCCACAGAGCAAACACCAGTCAGCTCAAGGCAGGAGTCGCTGTTGACCAAGGCCGAGCCCATCAGGGATAGTCACAGTGCCTCAGAATCACAGAGGGAAAAAAAACACCAAGAAGCTGCTTTTTGCCCCCAGAGACAGGAGTGAGAAGATGTGAGGAACTGTGCAGACACCAAGGCCAGGGAAGAAGGAGCAGGGAGGGATGATGAGATGTTTCAGGCACCAGAGAGAAAGATTCCCCTGCAGCCTGTGGAGAAGACCATGGTGAAGCAGGCTGTCCCCCTGCAGCTCATGGATGGCAGGGAGCAGAGATCCCATCTATAGCTGTGGAGGACCCCACGCTGGAGTGCCTGGAGACACCTGAAGGACACTGTGACTCTGTGGAAAGCCCGTGTCGGAGCAAGCTCCTGGCAGTGAAACTTGCTGCTCTAGAGCTCTAGAAGAAAAACACCCACACACACATTTTGTTGGGCAAATGAAGTGAGGTCCCTTACCTCTGAGTGCTGATGGAGTAGCGGGCCTCCCGGTTACCAACATTACGAACCAGCAGAGTCTTCTGGCTGCTGTACTTCACTGGACAGGTGGAGAAGTCCAGGTGGAGGGGGAAGTCCAGGACCGCCCGAGCACCAATAGCTCGGATCGGCACAATGAACTGTCCCCTGTCTGTGACACAGGTGATCTGGTGGGAATAATCCTGAGGGGAAGGAACAAATCACAGTACGTTCAGTCCCCGGCGGAAGGAAAACTGCTGCTTCCCACCACTAACAGGAGCCTTTGAGAATGTAACAGCACTTCTTTCTGTAACGACCTTTCCCTCCAGCAGCACCACTGGGACAGGGCTGGTACCCTGCAGAGAGGAAACCGCCCTGCTGATCCAGCTGCCTCCTCAGTGAGCTGGCAGAACCAGACCAAGTCACCTGATAGCTTGATGCCGAAGCACCAGAACAGAGTAATCCCACGGAAGGGATTGCAGCAGATCAAGGACCTGCTTCCAGCACCGCTCCGCACCCGGTTATGCCGCGGCACCAACTCCATCCCAGTGACCCCACTTGAAGCTTGGTGGGGGATGCTCAGGTACACTGTTGGATGGACTTGTCCACCAGCCATTGGTGAAATCACAGAATCACAAGGTTGGAAAAGACCTTTAAGATCATCGAGTCCAACTCTTCCTGTCCTGTGCTAAACCATATCCCTAAGTGCCTGATCTGCCCTTTTTTCAAACACACCCAGGGACCGTGACTCAAGCCCCTCCCTGGCAGCCTGTCCCAGGCCCTCACAACTCCTTACTGAGATGACTGTTTTAACATCAGGGGAGGCAGAGATTTCCCATCCCTTTCCACAGCATCTCAAGGACAAGGCTGGGGACACCCACCCTCCGAAAGCTGATCCACCTCCCCAGCCCCGAGCCGGCTCTGCTCCATACCCAAGCTATTCCTGAGAGATCCCTGACAGGTACTGAAGGGCACCAACAATTCCAGCCCTGCCCTCGGCGCAGCCTCTTCCAGCTCCTCCCAGGCCCCGAGAGCTCTCACTGCACATCTAACCTCTGACTTCCCTTTCACCTCAGCCCAACCCTGGGGGAGGCAGGGGACAGCTCTGCTCTCTCTGCTGCACACTGTGGCACAGACGATGCCTTGCTAACGCCTCTGAAGTTTCTAGAAGTGACTGGGTGCCTTCCTGAAGCTGGTGCTCTCAGGCCCTCAAGCGGGAGGCATGGGGACAGCCCCACCAGAGCCAAGCATGCTATTCCCAGCCCTGGGCTGCTTCAGCAAGGAGCCAGCCAGCCATTGCCCTGTCCCCCACCCCCGGCCGGCTGGGGGGCAGCAGCAGGAAGGTGAATTAAGCCACCAAAATCATTTCACTGCCAGGTTGAACAGCTCCATCTCCAGATGTACGGTGGAGTTAGATGCCCTAACTTTGCCTGCACACGCTCTTTCAGGCCGATGTCTCTGTCATCTACAGAAGTACCGCGCTGTGAGTAGCTGCAGACTGACGGACCACAGCCTAGAGCACTGGAGGAGCTTTAGAGGTGATGTTCAGCTGTCTCACTACTGTGTCCAACATGACACACCCAAAGGTGACACCAGGTTTCAAAGGTCCTTGTCTCAGATCCTCTGAATAACAGGCTGCTTTTAAACAGACTTTTGTATTTCTAGTTACTGGAGCAAACCTGGAATTACACAGCAATGGGCAGATACTAGAAACCAACACCTTGAGCGGCCAACCCACCACAAGTAGTAGATTCTTTTGTCTCTGAAGTCAGCAGACGTTAAACATGCCAACACTGAAGGATAAAAACAGTCTGAATTGTCTAAGAGCCTACAGCCTATGACCTTCCCCAGGGGAAAAAAAACACTTCCCACAGTTCTAGATCCAGCACAACCCTGTGAAACCAACAGTTCCTCCAAACCCCCACCCGATGCCCTGTTCTGAACCTAGCCCTGTACGTTCCCCTGAAGGCACCAACCTCCTGGGACCTCCAGTCTCACCTTGTTCTCCTCAGGGGTAAAAAGGACACGGTAGGTCAAAGCCAGTCCAACTGCTACAGTGCAGGACACACCCTTGGGCTTGACCAACTTGAAATAAGGTGAGTCCTCCAGAGTGACCTTCACCAGCCGAGGAACCTGTGGGAAAGACATGAAACTGCCATCTTGGCACTCGTGGAAACACGAGAAGAGCAGCCTTGGCCGTGCCCTGCTGACATCCTTCCTTAACCACCTTTCCAAAGCACCTTGAGCTCCGACACTTCTCCACTTTTCCCTTCCCAACTTCCTGGGGAAATCACCCCCCGATGCCAGGTTGGGGTTTGTATCCAAGGAAAGGCAGAGACCTTCAGGAGCACCTAACTCTGGATGCGCTGGGGCTCTCCAAAGGGAACGCAGAGCGTCACGTCGTCCGAGGAGACCCCGAGCGGAACCCAATTAAGCTTCGCAGGAGCTTCAAGCAGCACCTAAAGGTCTCCCACTGCTTCTGCTAAGCCAGTGGCTTTCTGCTGCTGTTTCAAAGCCCCTTTCCTGGAGTGCTAACGCTGCTAACTGTAACTTATTCAGGCATCAAGCAGAGAAGCCTCAGCCCCTGCGCTTTGACAGCAAGCTGCACAGAGGCAGCCAAACAGGCTACAAGAGGTGGAGGTGCCCAGACAGAAACCAAGGGTAACCAAGGACCCACCAGGACACTGTCCACCCTGAGGTCTGCAAGGTAAGGACCATACAGCCACCAGTCTGGAGCTCCCAAGAGGAAGGATGCTGACTAGGAAAGCTCCTTTGAGTCAGGTCCCATCAGACTCTGGGGAGGAATGGGAAGGTTTCCACCATCTTGTAAAACCAAGGTGGTGAGACATCTGATTCTGGGTGTGCTGCCTAACCCGCTCTGCTGTACACCACAGGAATTACACTGGTATCTTCCAGCACAGTCCTAAAGCTCCGTGTCCCAGCGCTCACCTTGTCACAGTTCCTCAGAACCAGCGTCGCTTTGCAGACCTCATGGGGGGTGTAGTTCTTAAACACCACCTCTGATGGGAAAGGCCGAATTAAGCTCTGGTCCACGTCCACTGCTGAGGACTGGAGATGAAAGAGAGGAGAGAGAGATTCAGGGGCTGGGACAAAGATTCACAGATGAGAGCCCCACGCTGAACAGGCTCAAGCTAAGAAGCTCTTTTGGGTCTTTCTCCAGGTTTCCTTCTCTAAAACGCAAGGCAGTGCTGATCTGCAGCAGAACCCTGTGGCTGGTGTGGTCACACAGCTCCAGAGCACGCTCTGTGAGAGCCACCAGCACCCACAGAGCAAGGGAAACCTGAGAATTTACACAAGACACCGCAGGAAACAATTCTGGGATGATCTTTACTCTGTGTCCCACACATCCCCAAACATCATCTTCGATGCAGAGCCTAGAAACCAGCGAGAGCAGCAGCACCGGAGGAGGTAAGGCCGAAAGGAAAGCAACACAGCAGCTAGAGAAGAGCCAAGTGTTGCGAGCGCTGGGTGGTGACGAGGTTCTGCTTCGTTCTCAGCATTACTGAGCACCTTGAGCAAGACTCCACTGGGTATTTCCTTCTCCCATGAGCTTTAAACAGATTCTTTACCCTATTCTGCTAGTGCAGTGTTATTTAATCCTGCTGCAGAAGCATGGCTGACAACAGGCACCAGCCGCAAACCCTCAGGGAGCAGAGGCATTCCTCAGAGATAAGTCCTCCCCAGCCTTGTCTCCCCTCTTCCAGCTGCACTGTGCCCACCCGAAAGACAGAGGCAGGTCTCCCACTTGCCCCCAGACACCACGGTGACACTGCAGCCAGTAGCTGCAGCTCACTGCCAGTTCTGCCTGCACTCATCTGACACGTTCCCAACCTCCCGTGCTGTCCCAGGCAATCCCTCACCCGTTCCTTAAGGGTCTCTCACTGTCCCCCCCAGTAACCCCCTGTCTGGGCGGTGTCATACCCAGTGGTCCTGCAGAAGCAGCAGCTTTAAGCACCCATCCAAGCAAGTGTTACTCCAGATAAAACACATCCCCCCCACTCTGCCCAGGGGGACTTCCCTGGCAAGACCCTGAAGCCTGCAGCCCTCACACCCTTCTGAAGGCTCACGCTCCTCCTTCCAAGCCAAAGCATTAACAAATCGGCTCATTAAGCCCTGAGCAGGTACCGCAGGGTCTACGGCCTTCCAAGGCTGACTCTGCCACTGCTGAGGGTGTCACGGCCCTGAGGGTTTGCTGTGACTACACCAAGCAAGGAAGCAGGAGGTTAGTTCAGAGGGAGGATGGAAAATGGCAAGCTCCTGCCCTTGTGTCCCACCCCAGCCTTCCCCCAGTACCATCCCTTTGGTGACAGCAACTCAACTCCAGCAGAACTTGGTCGGGGGTTATTAATCCTGGCTTAGCACCAGATGTTGCTTCAACATCATCCCAGGGGGGAAATATGTTTTCCCTTTTCCCCAACAGAAGGAACTCGACCAGCAGCAGCGGTTTGAAAGGACAGCAGGACCTTGTCACCAAGGTATTTAGAGAAGCTGGGGGCAAGCCTGCCACCAGCACACACCTCCTTCAAACATCACATCAAACGGCAAGGAAAAGGGCAGGAAAAGGTCTACCTCATGACGGGAGATTTCACTCGTGTCTAGAGGCGGCAGAATCCGGGGCCGCCTCATCTCCCGGGTGCTGGCCAGCCTCTCTGCCTTGGGGACAGACATCTCCAGGAAGGCAGAGGGTGTCCCCTGAAACACAAAACACCAACAAGAGCTGCAGAAACATCTCTGTTCAGAAAGGCTTTTCTTGTTCAAGCACCCCTGATAAACCATTTGTCACCACAGCCACTAGGATAGTCCTGGAAGTTCCCAAAGTTCCCCACTGAAATATTTAACATCAGTCAATGAATGATGGAGAGCGGAACACGAGCTCTAACCAAGCGGCTCTGTCCCCTGCGCTTCTCCTTCATCCTCTGATGTGACACGTTTGAGCATTTCTGCTCTTCAGACATTTGTTTCCCCTTTAGCTTTGCAGGACTCAGGCAGTGACCTTTGAAAGGAGTGGGGAGGAGTCATCAGAAACCCCCTAACTCCATCCTCACACAATGCTCACAACCAGCCGGCGTGTGGAGATGTCACTGCCGGCTGAATCGCAGGAGAGCAGAAAAGTAGCGCTGTGCTGGGTCCAAGCTTTAGTTATCTTTTTAATTAGCCCTTGTTTTCTCTCTGTTCTGGCCTCACAGCCCTCTCCACAGAAGCATACAGAGATACCTCCTCCATGAGGTTATCTCCAGTAAAGGGAGCCTTGGTCAGCAAAAGGCACATTCATGGATGGGAGGAGGAACTGCCCCACGTTCATGGATGGGGAGGAGGAACTGCCCCAACTCCACAGCTGCTTCAAGGGCTGGATCTGCGCTCAACCCAGGATGACACTCATGACAGAACTGGTTTGGACCCCATTCTAGCTGGGACTGGACACGTCTCTCAAGTCTTCAGGCAGAGTCTGAGCAGCCCCACCACATCCCCAGCTGCTGGGAGGGCAGGGATGGTCAGAGCAGCGCCTGCAAGGATGCTTCCGTGACAGAAGATACTGCTGCCCTCACCAAGAGGATGGGTAGAAGCACCCCAATGCTTCAGCTACTCCAGTGCACTGCCCAGGACATCCCGTTAACTGGGTTTCAGCAGCACATTCAGACAAGACTCTGGACTTTCAGCCCACATTCCATCTCCCACTGCACCTTGATGGCCACCTCCAACACAAGTATGGCAGCAAAGAGATGGGGTGGTGGTGTGTACCTTCACAGTGTGGCTAAACAGGAGGGGCAGGCAGAGGAGGGACACAGGGCAGGTTTCCAGCCTTACCACAGCTCCTATCTGGCCACAGCAGGTACTTACATTTACATACTTCTTCTTTGGAGCTGTTACTACTCTCCGTTGTAATATTGTAGAAAGCTCACTAGATCGACGAACGTTTTTGGTAGCCATGTCTCAGCTAATCTGGAAGGAGCAACAATGGGACTTTGAAAATTCAGGAAGAGAAGCTGACCCCAGGCGACTTTGTGCCCGACCTTATCACCTGCTCAGGGTTATTACACCAACCTCCAGCCCAGGGACCGCGGCTGCCCCGAGCATGAACAAGATCAGACCAGATCCCTTCCCACTTCGCCAGCCCAACGCCCACCCTCCGTGCCAGGAGCTTTGCTGTGTTTCTAACTAACGCAGCACGGAGTTCAATGTTCTGATGAAAAACTAGAGTCTCCAGGCTCAGTCGGTTGGTTTGAGCTACAGAAATTATCCAGCAAATATGACTCCTTCCAGGCATGAAATTCCCACAGCCCCCAAGAGCATTTCTCCCGGGAGAACAAGGGCCCTAATTTTCATTTATTAACACTCACACTCGAGGCTCTCTACAGGCATTCGAGGCTGTAACAGCAGAAAGAAAACCACGAAGCCATTAAAGGAACAACAGCAATGAGCTCAAACATGAACACCACGTCTGTGCAGGCAGGGCTGCTAAAGACTTGATCCTAACGGCAGTTCTTCTCCAGCACCCCCACCCCACAAGGACTGCGGGTTGACCGGTCCATGGCCGGCTTTTAGGTCCATGGCCCAGTCGCCAGCCTGACAACCACCTCTCCATCTCCATCACACACAGCGAAGCACTGCCATTCTGTAGTGGCTCCTGTCAGGATCTGAGCCAAAGCTCATGGAACTCATAGGCAGACACAGGCTGTCAGGCTGTTTCCACAGGCAGTATCTTACCCTACCCAAAGCAAACGCTTGGACCCACAGCAGCCTGCAGCTAAAAGCACGAGGCGAACAAATCCGCCCTGCCCAGGGGCTTCAGGCATGTGCACAGCAGCCACGGCTCTGCTGCCACACAAGGATTTGGTCATCTACCCTTGAACCACACACCCAAGCTGGAACATGGGGCACTGCCAGCACCCCTAAAACCCATCCTCTCTCCCTTTCTGAACCACATCCCAGCTTCTGTGGCATCAATTCACCGTGCACAGCTGTGCTGTGTCCACATCCTGACCACTGCTGTCACCCACAGAGCTCTGCTATCACCCAGCTCACCCAAAATGCTCCCGCAAACCCCAATCCAAGTCAAAATCTTTTAATCTCAACCTGCAAACACCTTCTCAACAAGAGTTCTGCGCATCCCTGCCCAGTTCTCACGAGGGAGTTTGAATCTCTGGCAAAACCAACAGCAGTTGAATTTAAAAGATGCCAAACTGGAGACATGCAAACAGCCAAAAGCAGCGGCAGGAGCATCACCCCCAGCCTCACCTCGGCAGGCTCCAGCCTCATACCCACTTACCCAGCACACACACACATTCCCGGCTGCCAGAACAGACAACGGGCCCTATTTCCTGGCTTACTGCTGTCCTACTCAGCACTGCACTAACCCTGAGGTGTAACAGACACTTCACCCAGTTACTCCCTACCCTTCAGGCACTGAAACCCTCATTTACACGTCGCAACACTGAGGTTTAAGCTCCAAACACCCAAAAGCCCGTGAACAAGAAGAGGAGGGCAGCACCAGCAGCCTCCATCCCCTCCACTCCTGCCCCAGGGCCTGGATGCGGCCACAGCTGCATCCCATGGGGGGGCAGACCTTGGCCTGGGAAGTCTGCTCTGATGGGGAGCACAGCGGGGCAGCTGGAGGGGGCGGGGCAGCTGGGGGGGGCAGGCCCCAACACAAAACGCTGCCGCCTCCTCTAGCCCGGCATGAGAGCCCCCCCTTCGCTCCTTAGGCAGCCTCCCCCCTGAAATCCCGCCCTCCGTCCCTCCCAAACAGACCGCCTCCAGGCAGGGAAGCCTCCCCGGCAGGAGGGTGAGCACCACGGCCTGACACAGTTCGGGCGGCACCCAGCTCACACCCAACACCCCCCCCCGGGCACGCTGTGCCAGGCACCCCGACCGCTCCAGCCCCCAGCCCCGGCGCTCCGCCCGCCCCCGCTCCCGCCCCTCCCGAGGCCGCACCTCCGGAACGCGGCCACCGCCCCAAAAACACGGGCTTGGGCACCGCTATCCCCCCCCTCCCGCTCCCGGGGGCCGTGGGGACACTCACACGCCGGAGCGTGGCTGCCAGCCGGGCTGCTGCCGCTGGCAATGAAGCAACGGACACAAACGTTCCCGTGGCAACGGCGGGACGCGAGCGAGGCCCGTGCGGCAGCGCCCGGACAGCCCGGCCTGCGGGCCCGGCCAGCCCCGGGCAGAGCTGACCAAGCGCCGCACCTCGCCGGGGAGTTACTACCCGCTCGCTCCTGCCCCGGGACCGGGGAAACCGGCGCCACGGGCGTGGGGCAGATGCCGCTTGGTGATAGCTCAGAGCCCACTTCAACCAGCTCACTGCCTTGCCGGCGTCTCCTGACCCCCGGCCCGGCTCTCCGCACAGCCTGGCACCCACATGCAAACCACAAGCAACAGGCTCTGACACTCAGCGCTCCCCAAGTTCTGCTTCACACCAGCTCCAGCACCCTCCAAGCGATGTTAGAGCCTCAAGTGCCTCCTGCCTGCCCCACCGTGCACTGCAAGCAGCTCCTCTTGCAGGAGCGCAGACGGGTGGCTGAATCGTGCTGCACTATACACAGGAAATCCTCCTCCTTCAGCATAAGGCACCTCTCTCCAGAGTAACTGTTTCATTTGCCTTTCTATTACACTTTGCTGGGAGAGCCGGAGAGGAGATCTGCTAAAAGGGAGAACCAGGATGCTCCCGAACACTTTTCTTCACCTAAATCATCTTGCCCTGTTCAGGCTTAAGTAGCAGGACCACGTTTCTTGCTTAGAAATCACCCGCTTAGCCGTAATTACCATATAAACAGCATCTCACGGGAGCCAGGAAAGGAGAATTTCCAGGACTAATCTCTTGCCCCTCCAGCCCACCACTAAGTGGCTGAGCGCTTTCTAAATCAAGCCTTGCTCCCCAGGAAGCCTCACCTGGCACCTTTATACTCCAGCCCCTCTTGTCTTTTTATCACTTCGGTACTGCCATCCCACAATTTATTGTAAAAGCTCCACCACGGCAGAGATAATTAACAGGAGCCTCGTGTTACACCTTCCCCTTCCTGCTTTTCATAAACTCAAGCTCTCAGCTGGCGGCGAGGTGGGCAAGGCAGACCAGGCCCCCTTCCAAGGGCCTGCCAGAGCTCCACGTGCTGTGAATTTACAGCCACAGCTCCTGCCGTCAGCACTTAGAGCACTATTTTCCCTCCCCCAGCACCTCATCTCTGCTATCTTGGGCTTCCCAACTTGCATCAACCCTTCCCCCCCACTATTTACTCTTTTTCCTGCATAGAGACCACGTTTCATTGTGGTTGGCAACACATCAGAGCTTCCACGCAACAAGAGACCTCGGAGTGGAAGAGCAGGAGACAAAAGGACTATTACCGGGTCCCCAGGTCGGCAGCAAGTGGCCTGAGCGGGGTCAGAGCTGCCTCTGCCGGGCTGAGGAGCAAGTTAGCGAAGCGCTGCCACTCTGTAGTGGATCCTGTAAGGATCGGAGCCAAAGCTCATGGAACTCATAGGCAGACACAGGCTGTCAGGCTGTTTCCACAGGCAGTATCTTACCCTACCCAAAGCAAGTGCTTGGACCCACAGCAGCCTGCAGCTAAAAGCACGAGGCGAACAAATCCGCGCTGCCCAGGGGCTTCAGGCATGTGCACAGCAGCCACGGCTCTGCTGCCACACAAGGATTTGGTCATCTACCCTTGAACCACACACCCAAGCTGGAACATGGGGCACTGCCAGCACCCCTGAAAGCCATCCTCTCTCCCTTTCTGAACCACATCCCAGCTTCTGTGGCATCAATTCACCGTGCACAGCTGTGCTGTGTCCACATCCTGACCACTGCTGTCACCCACAGAGCTCTGCTATCACCCAGCTCACCCAAAATGCTCCCGCAAACCCCAATCCAAGTCAAAATCTTTTAATCTCAACCTGCAAACACCTTCTCAACAAGAGTTCTGCGCATCCCTGCCCAGTTCTTACAAGGGAGTTTGAATCTCTGGCAAAACCAACAGCAGTTGAATTTAAAAGATGCCAAACTGGAGACATGCAAACAGCCAAAAGCAGCAGCAGGAGCATCACCCCCAGCCTCACCTCGGCAGGCTCCAGCCTCATACCCACTTACCCAGCACACACACGCATTCCTGGCTGCCAGAACAGACAACGGGCCCTATTTCCTGGCTTACTGCTGTCCTACTCAGCACTGCACTAACCCTGAGGTGTCATGGACACTTCACCCAGTTACTCCCTACCCTTTCAGGCACTGAACCCCTCATTTACACGTCGCAACACTGAGGTTTAAGCTCCAAACACCCAAAAGCCCGTGAACAAGAAGAGGAGGGCAGCACCAGCAGCCTCCATCCCCTCCACTCCTGCCCCAGGGCCTGGATGCGGCCACAGCCGCATCCCATGGGGGGGCAGACCTTGGCCTGGGAAGTCTGCTCTGATGGGGAGCACAGCGGGGCAGCTGGAGGGGGCGGGGCAGCTGGGGGGGGCAGGCCCCAACACAAAACGCTGCCGCCTCCTCTAGCCCGGCATGAGAGCCCCCCCTTCGCTCCTTAGGCAGCCTCCCCCCTGAAATCCCGCCCTCCGTCCCTCCCAAACAGACCGCCTCCAGGCAGGGAAGCCTCCCCGGCAGGAGGGTGAGCACCACGGCCTGACACAGTTCGGGCGGCACCCAGCTCACACCCAACACCCCCCCCCGGGCACGCTGTGCCAGGCACCCCGACCGCTCCAGCCCCCAGCCCCGGCGCTCCGCCCGCCCCCGCTCCCGCCCCTCCCGAGGCCGCACCTCCGGAACGCGGCCACCGCCCCAAAAACACGGGCTTGGGCACCGCTATCCCCCCCCTCCCGCTCCCGGGGGCCGTGGGGACACTCACACGCCGGAGCGTGGCTGCCAGCCGGGCTGCTGCCGCTGGCAATGAAGCAACGGACACAAACGTTCCCGTGGCAACGGCGGGACGCGAGCGAGGCCCGTGCGGCAGCGCCCGGCCAGCCCGGCCTGCGGGCCCGGCCAGCCCCGGGCAGAGCTGACCAAGCGCCGCACCTCGCCGGGGAGTTACTACCCGCTCACTCCTGCCCCGGGACCGAGGAAACCGGCGCCACGGGCGTGGGGCAGATGCCGCTTGGTGATAGCTCAGAGCCCACTTCAACCAGCTCACTGCCTTGCCGGCGTCTCCTGACCCCCGGCCCGGCTCTCCGCACAGCCTGGCACCCACATGCAAACCACAAGCAACAGGCTCTGACACTCAGCGCTCCCCACGTTCTGCTTCACACCAGCTCCAGCACCCTCCAAGCGATGTTAGAGTCTCAAGTGCCTCCTGCCTGCCCCACCGTGCACTGCAAGCAGCTCCTCTTGCAGGAGCGCAGACGGGTGGCTGAATCGTGCTGCACTATACACAGGAAATCCTCCTCCTTCAGCAGCTATAAGGCACCTCTCTCCAGAGTAACTGGTTCATTTGCCTTTCTATTACACTTTGCTGGGAGAGCCAGGATGCTCCCGAACACTTTTCTTCACCTAAATCATCTTGCCCTGTTCAGGCTTAAGTAGCAGGATCACGTTTCTTGCTTAGAAATCACCCGCTTAGCCGTAATTACCATATAAACAGCATCTCACGGGAGCCAGGAAAGGAGAATTTCCAGGACTAATCTCTTGCCCCTCCAGCCCACCACTAAGTGGCTGAGCGCTTTCTAAATCAAGCCTTGCTCCCCAGGAAGCCTCACCTGGCACCTTTATACTCCAGCCCCTCTTGTCTTTTTATCACTTCGGTACTGCCATCCCACAATTTATTGTAAAAGCTCCACCACGGCAGAGATAATTAACAGGAGCCTCGTGTTACACCTTCCCCTTCCTGCTTTTCATAAACTCAAGCTCTCAGCTGCCGGTGAGGTGAGCAAGGCGGACCAGGCTCCCTTCCAAGGGCCTCCCAGAGCTCCACGTGCTGTGAATTTACAGCCACAGCTCCTGCCGTCAGCGCCCCCAGCCCCGGCGCTCCGCCCGCCCCCGCCCCTCCCGAGGCCGCACCTCCGGAACGCAGCCACCGCCCCAAAAACACGGGCTTGGCACCGGAATCTCCCCCCTCCCGCTCCCGGGGGGCGTGGGGATACTCACACGCCGGAGCGTGGCTGCCAGCCGGGCTGCTGCCGCTGGCAATGAAGCAACGGACACAAACGTTCCCGTGGCAACGGCGGGACGCGAGCGAGGCCCGTGCGGCAGCGCCCGGCCAGCCCGGCCTGCGGGCCCGGCCAGCCCCGGGCAGAGCCGACCAAGCGCCGCACCTCGGCGGGGAGTTACTACCCGCTCGCTCCTGCCCCGGGACCGAGGAAACCGGCGCCACGGGAGTGGGGCAGATGCCGCTTGGTGATAGCTCAGAGCCCAGTTCAACCAGCTCACTGCCTTGCCGGCGTCTCCTGACCCCCGGCCCGGCTCTCCGCACAGCCTGGCACCCACATGCAAACCACAAGCAACAGGCTCTGACACTCAGCGCTCCCCACGTTCTGCTTCCCACCAGCTCCAGCACCCTCCAAGCGATGTTAGAGTCTCAAGTGCCTCCTGCCTGCCCCACCGTGCACTGCAAGCAGCTCCTCTTGCAGGAGCGCGGACAGGTGGCTGAATCGTGCTGCACTATACACAGTAAATCCTCCTCCTTCAGCTGCTATAAGGCACCTCTCTCCAGAGTAACTGGTTCATTTGCCTTTCTATTACACTTTGCTGGGAGAGCCAGGATGCTCCCGAACACTTTTCTTCACCTAAATCATCTTGCCCTGTTCAGGCTTAAGTAGCAGGACCACGTTTCTTGCTTAGAAATCACCTGCTTAGCCATAATTACCATATAAACAGCATCTCACGGGAGCCAGGAAAGGAGAATTTCCAGGACTAATCTCTTGCCCCTCCAGCCCACCACTAAGTGGCTGAGCGCTTTCTAAATCAAGCCTTGCTCCCCAGGAAGCCTCACCTGGCACCTTTATACTCCAGCCCCTCTTGTCTTTTTATCACTTCGGTACTGCCATCCCACAATTTATTGTAAAAGCTCCACCACGGCAGAGATAATTAACAGGAGCCTCGTGTTACACCTTCCCCTTTCTGCTTTTCATAAACTCAAGCTCTCAGCTGGCGGCGAGGTGGGCAAGGCAGACCAGGCTCCCTTCCAAGGGCCTGCCAGAGCTCCACGTGCTGTGAATTTACAGCCACAGCTCCTGCCGTCAGCACTTAGAGCACTATTTTCTCTCCCCCAGCACCTCATCTCTGCTATCTTGGGCTTCCCAACTTGCATCAACCCTTCCCCCCACTATTTACTCTTTTTCCTGCATAGGGACCACGTTTCATTGTGGTTGGCAACACATCAGAGCTTCCACGCAACAAGAGACCTCGGAGTGGAAAAGCAGGAGACAAAAGGACTATTACCGGGTCCCCAGGTCGGCAGCAAGTGGCCTGAGCGGGGTCAGAGCTGCCTCTGCCGGGCTAAGGAGCACGTTAGCGAAGCGCTGCCACTCTGTAGTGGATCCTGTAAGGATCGGAGCCAAAGCTCATGGAACTCATAGGCAGACACAGGCTGTCAGGCTGTTTCCACAGGCAGTATCTTACCCTACCCAAAGCAAGTGCTTGGACCCACAGCAGCCTGCAGCTAAAAGCACAAGGCGAACAAATCCGCGCTGCCCAGGGGCTTCAGGCATGTGCACAGCAGCCACGGCTCTGCTGCCACACAAGGATTTGGTCATCTACCCTTGAACCACACACCCAAGCTGGAACATGGGGCACTGCCAGCACCCCTGAAAGCCATCCTCTCTCCCTTTCTGAACCACATCCCAGCTTCTGTGGCATCAATTCACCGTGCACAGCTGTGCTGTGTCCACATCCTGACCACTGCTGTCACCCACAGAGCTCTGCTATCACCCAGCTCACCCAAAATGCTCCCGCAAACCCCAATCCAAGTCAAAATTTTTTAATCTCAACCTGCAAACACCTTCTCAACAAGAGTTCTGCGCATCCCTGCCCAGTTCTCACGAGGGAGTTTGAATCTCTGGCAAAACCAACAGCAGTTGAATTTAAAAGATGCCAAACTGGAGACATGCAAACAGCCAAAAGCAGCGGCAGGAGCATCACCCCCAGCCTCACCTCGGCAGGCTCCAGCCTCATACCCACTTACCCAGCACACACACGCATTCCTGGCTGCCAGAACAGACAACGGGCCCTATTTCCTGGCTTACTGCTGTCCTACTCAGCACTGCACTAACCCTGAGGTGTCACGGACTCTTCACCCAGTTACTCCCTACCCTTCAGGCACTGAAACCCTCATTTACACGTCGCAACACTGAGGTTTAAGCTCCAAACACCCAAAGGCCCGTGAACAAGAAGAGGAGGGCAGCACCAGCAGCCTCCATCCCCTCCACTCCTGCCCCAGGGCCTGGATGCGGCCACAGCTGCATCCCATGGGGGGGCAGACCTTGGCCTGGGAAGTCTGCTCTGATGGGGAGCACAGCGGGGCAGCTGGAGGGGGCGGTGCAGCTGGAGGGGGCAGGCCCCAACACAAAACGCTGCCGCCTCCTCTAGCCCGGCATGAGAGCCCCCCCTTCGCTCCTTAGGCAGCCTCCCCCCTGAAATCCCGCCCTCCGTCCCTCCCAAACAGACCGCCTCCTGGCAGGGAAGCCTCCCCGGCAGGAGGGTGAGCACCACGGCCTGACACAGTTCGGGCGGCACCCAGCTCACACCCAACACCCCCCCCCGGGCACGCTGTGCCAGGCACCCCGACCGCTCCAGCCCCCAGCCCCGGCGCTCCGCCCGCCCCCGCTCCCGCCCCTCCCGAGGCCGCACCTCCGGAACGCGGCCACCGCCCCAAAAACACGGGCTTGGGCACCGCTATCCCCCCCCTCCCGCTCCCGGGGGCCGTGGGGACACTCACACGCCGGAGCGTGGCTGCCAGCCGGGCTGCTGCCGCTGGCAATGAAGCAACGGACACAAACGTTCCCGTGGCAACGGCGGGACGCGAGCGAGGCCCGTGCGGCAGCGCCCGGCCAGCCCGGCCTGCGGGCCCGGCCAGCCCCGGGCAGAGCTGACCAAGCGCCGCACCTCGGCGGGGAGTTACTACCCGCTCGCTCCTGCCCCGGGACCGAGGAAACCGGCGCCACGGGCGTGGGGCAGATGCCGCTTGGTGATAGCTCGGAGCCCAGTTCAACCAGCTCACTGCCTTGCCGGCGTCTCCTGACCCCCGGCCCGGCTCTCCGCACAGCCTGGCACCCACATGCAAACCACAAGCAACAGGCTCTGACACTCAGCGCTCCCCACGTTCTGCTTCCCACCAGCTCCAGCACCCTCCGAGCGATGTTAGAGTCTCAAGTGCCTCCTGCCTGCCCCACCGTGCACTGCAAGCAGCTCCTCTTGCAGGAGCGCAGACGGGTGGCTGAATCGTGCTGCACTATACACAGGAAATCCTCCTCCTTCAGCAGCTATAAGGCACCTCTCTCCAGAGTAACTGGTTCATTTGCCTTTCTATTACACTTTGCTGGGAGAGCCGGAGAGGAGATCTGCTAAAAGGGAGAACCAGGATGCTCCCGAACACTTTTCTTCACCTAAATCATCTTGCCCTGTTCAGGCTTAAGTAGCAGGACCACGTTTCTTGCTTAGAAATCACCCGCTTAGCCGTAATTACCATATAAACAGCATCTCACGGGAGCCAGGAAAGGAGAATTTCCAGGACTAATCTCTTGCCCCTCCAGCCCACCACTAAGTGGCTGAGCGCTTTCTAAATCAAGCCTTGCTCCCCAGGAAGCCTCACCTGGCACCTTTATACTCCAGCCCCTCTTGTCTTTTTATCACTTCGGTACTGCCATCCCACAATTTATTGTAAAAGCTCCACCACGGCAGAGATAATTAACAGGTGCCTCGTGTTACACCTTCCCCTTCCTGCTTTTCATAAACTCAAGCTCTCAGCTGGCGGTGAGGTGAGCAAGGCAGACCAGGCTCCCTTCCAAGGGCCTCCCAGAGCTCCACGTGCTGTGAATTTACAGCCACAGCTCCTGCCGTCAGCGCCCCCAGCCCCGGCGCTCCGCCCGCCCCCGCCCCTCCCGAGGCCGCACCTCCGGAACGCAGCCACCGCCCCAAAAACACGGGCTTGGCACCGGAATCTCCCCCCTCCCGCTCCCGGGGGGCGTGGGGATACTCACACGCCGGAGCGTGGCTGCCAGCCGGGCTGCTGCCGCTGGCAATGAAGCAACGGACACAAACGTTCCCGTGGCAACGGCGGGACGCGAGCGAGGCCCGTGCGGCAGCGCCCGGCCAGCCCGGCCTGCGGGCCCGGCCAGCCCCGGGCAGAGCTGACCAAGCGCCGCACCTCGGCGGGGAGTTACTACCCGCTCGCTCCTGCCCCGGGACCGAGGAAACCGGCGCCACGGGCGTGGGGCAGATGCCGCTTGGTGATAGCTCGGAGCCCAGTTCAACCAGCTCACTGCCTTGCCGGCGTCTCCTGACCCCCGGCCCGGCTCTCCGCACAGCCTGGCACCCACATGCAAACCACAAGCAACAGGCTCTGACACTCAGCGCTCCCCACGTTCTGCTTCCCACCAGCTCCAGCACCCTCCAAGCGATGTTAGAGCCTCAAGTGCCTCCTGCCTGCCCCACCGTGCACTGCAAGCAGCTCCTCTTGCAGGAGCGCAGACGGGTGGCTGAATCGTGCTGCACTATACACAGGAAATCCTCCTCCTTCAGCAGCTATAAGGCACCTCTCTCCAGAGTAACTGGTTCATTTGCCTTTCTATTACACTTTGCTGGGAGAGCCGGAGAGGAGATCTGCTAAAAGGGAGAACCAGGATGCTCCCGAACACTTTTCTTCACCTAAATCATCTTGCCCTGTTCAGGCTTAAGTAGCAGGACCACGTTTCTTGCTTAGAAATCACCCGCTTAGCCGTAATTACCATATAAACAGCATCTCACGGGAGCCAGGAAAGGAGAATTTCCAGGACTAATCTCTTGCCCCTCCAGCCCACCACTAAGTGGCTGAGCGCTTTCTAAATCAAGCCTTGCTCCCCAGGAAGCCTCACCTGGCACCTTTATACTCCAGCCCCTCTTGTCTTTTTATCACTTCGGTACTGCCATCCCACAATTTATTGTAAAAGCTCCACCACGGCAGAGATAATTAACAGGTGCCTCGTGTTACACCTTCCCCTTCCTGCTTTTCATAAACTCAAGCTCTCAGCTGGTGGCGAGGTGGGCAAGGCAGACCAGGCCCCCTTCCAAGGGCCTGCCAGAGCTCCACGTGCTGTGAATTTACAGCCACAGCTCCTGCCGTCAGCACTTAGAGCACTATTTTCTCTCCCCCAGCACCTCATCTCTGCTATCTTGGGCTTCCCAACTTGCATCAACCCTTCCCCCCCACTATTTACTCTTTTTCCTGCATAGGGACCACGTTTCATTGTGGTTGGCAACACATCAGAGCTTCCACGCAACGAGAGACCTCGGAGTGGAAGAGCAGGAGACAAAAGGACTATTACCGGGTCCCCAGGTCGGCAGCAAGTGGCCTGAGCGGGGTCAGAGCTGCCTCTGTCGGGCCGAGGAGCACGTTAGCGAAGCGCTGCCACTCTGTAGTGGATCCTGTAAGGATCGGAGCCAAAGCTCATGGAACTCATAGGCAGACACAGGCTGTCAGGCTGTTTCCACAGGCAGTATCTTACCCTACCCAAAGCAAGTGCTTGGACCCACAGCAGCCTGCAGCTAAAAGCACAAGGCGAACAAATCCGCGCTGCCCAGGGGCTTCAGGCATGTGCACAGCAGCCACGGCTCTGCTGCCACACAAGGATTTGGTCATCTACCCTTGAACCACACACCCAAGCTGGAACATGGGGCACTGCCAGCACCCCTGAAAGCCATCCTCTCTCCCTTTCTGAACCACATCCCAGCTTCTGTGGCATCAATTCACCGTGCACAGCTGTGCTGTGTCCACATCCTGACCACTGCTGTCACCCACAGAGCTCTGCTATCACCCAGCTCACCCAAAATGCTCCCGCAAACCCCAATCCAAGTCAAAATCTTTTAATCTCAACCTGCAAACACCTTCTCAACAAGAGTTCTGCGCATCCCTGCCCAGTTCTTACAAGGGAGTTTGAATCTCTGGCAAAACCAACAGCAGTTGAATTTAAAAGATGCCAAACTGGAGACATGCAAACAGCCAAAAGCAGCGGCAGGAGCATCACCCCCAGCCTCACCTCGGCAGGCTCCAGCCTCATACCCACTTACCCAGCACACACACGCATTCCTGGCTGCCAGAACAGACAACGGGCCCTATTTCCTGGCTTACTGCTGTCCTACTCAGCACTGCACTAACCCTGAGGTGTCATGGACACTTCACCCAGTTACTCCCTACCCTTTCAGGCACTGAAACCCTCATTTACACGTCGCAACACTGAGGTTTAAGCTCCAAACACCCAAAGGCCCATGAACAAGAAGAGGAGGGCAGCACCAGCAGCCTCCATCCCCTCCACTCCTGCCCCAGGGCCTGGATGCGGCCACAGCCGCATCCCATGGGGGGGCAGACCTTGGCCTGGGAAGTCTGCTCTGATGGGGAGCACAGCGGGGCAGCTGGAGGGGGCGGGGCAGCTGGGGGGGGCAGGCCCCAACACAAAACGCTGCCGCCTCCTCCAGCCCGGCATGAGAGCCCCCCCTTCGCTCCTTAGGCAGCCTCCCCCCTGAAATCCCGCCCTCCCTCCCTCCCAAACAGACCGCCTCCAGGCAGGGAAGCCTCCCCGGCAGGAGGGTGAGCACCACGGCCTGACACAGTTCGGGCGGCACCCAGCTCACACCCAACACCCCCCCCCGGGCACGCTGTGCCAGGCACCCCGACCGCTCCAGCCCCCAGCCCCGGCGCTCCGCCCGCCCCCGCTCCCGCCCCTCCCGAGGCCGCACCTCCGGAACGCGGCCACCGCCCCAAAAACACGGGCTTGGGCACCGCTATCCCCCCCCTCCCGCTCCCGGGGGCCGTGGGGACACTCACACGCCGGAGCGTGGCTGCCAGCCGGGCTGCTGCCGCTGGCAATGAAGCAACGGACACAAACGTTCCCGTGGCAACGGCGGGACGCGAGCGAGGCCCGTGCGGCAGCGCCCGGCCAGCCCCGCCTGCGGGCCCGGCCAGCCCCGGGCAGAGCTGACCAAGCGCCGCACCTCGGCGGGGAGTTACTACCCGCTCACTCCTGCCCCGGGACCGGGGAAACCGGCGCCACGGGCGTGGGGCAGATGCCGCTTGGTGATAGCTCAGAGCCCACTTCAACCAGCTCACTGCCTTGCCGGCGTCTCCTGACCCCCGGCCCGGCTCTCCGCACAGCCTGGCACCCACATGCAAACCACAAGCAACAGGCTCTGACACTCAGCGCTCCCCACGTTCTGCTTCACACCAGCTCCAGCACCCTCCGAGCGATGTTAGAGCCTCAAGTGCCTCCTGCCTGCCCCACCGTGCACTGCAAGCAGCTCCTCTTGCAGGAGCGCAGACGGGTGGCTGAATCGTGCTGCACTATACACAGGAAATCCTCCTCCTTCAGCAGCTATAAGGCACCTCTCTCCAGAGTAACTGTTTCATTTGCCTTTCTATTACACTTTGCTGGGAGAGCCGGAGAGGAGATCTGCTAAAAGGGAGAACCAGGATGCTCCCGAACACTTTTCTTCACCTAAATCATCTTGCCCTGTTCAGGCTTAAGTAGCAGGACCACGTTTCTTGCTTAGAAATCACCTGCTTAACCATAATTACCATATAAACAGCATCTCACGGGAGCCAGGAAAGGAGAATTTCCAGGACTAATCTCTTGCCCCTCCAGCCCACCACTAAGTGGCTGAGCGCTTTCTAAATCAAGCCTTGCTCCCCAGGAAGCCTCACCTGGCACCTTTATACTCCAGCCCCTCTTGTCTTTTTATCACTTCGGTACTGCCATCCCACAATTTATTGTAAAAGCTCCACCACGGCAGAGATAATTAACAGGAGCCTCGTGTTACACCTTCCCCTTCCTGCTTTTCATAAACTCAAGCTCTCAGCTGGCGGTGAGGTGGGCAAGGCGGACCAGGCTCCCTTCCAAGGGCCTGCCAGAGCTTCACAGTGCTGTGAATTTACAGCCACAGCTCCTGCCGTCAGCGCCCCCAGCCCCGGCGCTCCGCCCGCCCCCGCCCCTCCCGAGGCCGCACCTCCGGAACGCAGCCACCGCCCCAAAAACACGGGCTTGGCACCGGAATCTCCCCCCTCCCGCTCCCGGGGGGCGTGGGGATACTCACACGCCGGAGCGTGGCTGCCAGCCGGGCTGCTGCCGCTGGCAATGAAGCAACGGACACAAACGTTCCCGTGGCAACGGCGGGACGCGAGCGAGGCCCGTGCGGCAGCGCCCGGCCAGCCCCGGGCAGAGCCGACCAAGCGCCGCACCTCGGCGGGGAGTTACTACCCGCTCGCTCCTGCCCCGGGACCGGGGAAACCGGCGCCACGGGCGTGGGGCAGATGCCGCTTGGTGATAGCTCAGAGCCCAGTTCAACCAGCTCACTGCCTTGCCGGCGTCTCCTGACCCCCGGCCCGGCTAACCCTAACCCTAACCCTAACCCTAACCCTAACCCTAACCCTAACCCTCGTGCAAAAGGGTTTGAAGAGCCACTCCTGGATTACACAGACAGCTCGACAGGAGCACTTCAAAAAGCTCAGCCTTTTCATCAGGTCCCTCGCAGAAGGGGTCTGGCCTCCCCAGGAGGAGGGCTTAGAAGCTGGCCAGGAATGTGCTTTGTCTTATTTGCGGTCTCATCATTTCACTGTGTCAGTTCTAGGTAACCTCTTCTGAGCTGATGGGCTCAGAAACTTCAGCTCCATACATGCAACTGCTGACGTGCAGCAGCCCCGTTGATGATGCCCAGAGCAGTTTCAGTAAGCCATTGCTGTCAGCAAGTTCAGCCCAGCCCCTGTGCCTTCAAACCAATGGTGTCCTCACACCAGGACACGATACAGCTGTTTCTCAAGGCTTTAGTATTTCCTTCCTCAGCTTCTCTTTTGCTTGTGCTTCCTGCAGGTTTTACAGAGGGGGATTTTAAAAGGATGGGTGAACTGATTCTGTATGAATTGTGCTCACTCTGTGTAAGGATATTTTTAGCAGAATCCATCTCTTAATCCAATTCTTTGCCATGTACACACTGAGGAAAAATAGATGCCTTTAAGGTATCATATATCCGTAAAGAACATTAGTAATGCAGTGAGGTAGATCAGCTTCATTTGAAGATTAGGGCCTAAATTTAGATTTGTTCCCCAGTGAAAAGGGTTTTGTGGCCTTGATTTCAATAGCTGTTTCAATCCAAAACTAACACAGGAGTTCATGGTTTGATTTGGAACCTAAGGATAGCTAGAAGCTAAACCTCCAGCCTTTAGTAGAAATGCATGGCAGAAATTCCTTGCATGCCTGACTGGTCTCTGTCCATCCCTTCTGTGAGCTCTTGATTTCACCAAAGTCCCCCTGATTCATGGCATGTTACTCCTAAGGCCAAGCTGTCCCCGAGTAATGTAAAAACATAGGATTTGTGTTACACTTGCATAGCTTATGAGCAGATCTTCTGAAGCATGCAAAGCCTAAGGGCTCAGTTCTTTAAGGCATTCTGTTTTAATTATATATTGAGTGGAATGATCTGTCCCTTATGTATGTGTGTAGCCTCGTAAAGGGAAATGATGGTGAGTTTGTGTCCGAAGCAAACAGTAAATCCAGCTTCTCCTTCAGGAATGTATCATGTCAGCAGAAGCCTTTGATGAACACAGCAGCTTCTGAATTTGATGCTTGGGCAGGAGATTTATTAATCCGTTTATCTCCCATTCTAATTGTACCATGAATTGCTTGCTGGTTTATGCCTCAGTTTACAGTCGTAATTATCTTCCTAAAACCTTTTAAAAGTCATACCCATGAACGAAAGTATCCTTGGAAACTTGCATTGTATCCTTACTTGGGTACTTCCCTCCCTGTGTGTGAAGCCTGGCTCCATGAGCCAGGTCTATCCAGCACCATAACAACTCAGCAATTGCAGCTCTGTGGCATTCCCATGGCAGTGACATCTGCCCTTTAAAAAAACAGAGATTTTGGCACCAGTAAAGGGAACCAGCTGATTATCAGATGTTGGTTTAACCCAGCTGGCAGCTAAAATAAGCAGCAGCCATTTGCTCACACCTCTCCCCCCCAGTGGGATGGGGGAGAGAATCAGAAAGGAAAAAGAGAGGTGAACTTGTGGGTTGAGAGAAAGACAGTTTCATGTGATGGGAAAGGAAAAAAATAATTTTAAAATTAATAATAATGATAAAAGAATATCCAAAGCAAGTGCTGCCCAGCACAACTGCTCACCCCCTGTTGGAAATGACAAAGGTCCTAAAAACAGGACTCAAGATAGACACGTAAGTGAAGCAGTAATCTATTATACATTCCTGCAAGAGCAGGTGACCCAAAAAGTAGGCACACTTTTGGTCAGAGCCTGCAGCCCTTTCATACCATATCCCTGTCATACATCTATACATATTCATCGAAGTGGTTTCCATAAACTCCTCCCAATTGCGTCTGTGCATTGCCCTGTGGTAGTGTGTGTGTGTGGGGGGGCAGTTGTCTGTGAGGAAGGCTCTCAAAGTCTTCTTCAGGTTGAACCTTTCACCTCCTTCCTCTGTTTAACTATGGATTTTACAGGCTCAACCAAGGCGCCCCATCCACAGCAGTACACAATATAATACACATGGCATGTCTGGGAGATTCCCGCTTCCATTGGTGAAGAAAATTAAAGTGTAGGAGTCCTTTTGTCTGGGACAACTGTTTACTGGCAAGTAGTTGTCTTTATCTTAACTTTCCCCGGCAGCTGACACGGCCCAGGGCTGAAGGAAGTCAAAGCTCCAGACAGGTTTCAGATTGCGCATGTTAAGTTTGTAGCTCCTGAAAAGGTTTGTGCTAATGGGCGATTCCAGCCCTGGTAGACCCCACCTGTCTTGCCTGTTTGTTGAGCTTTATTTCCTTCAGTCGCATTTTAACCTTTATTTGAGAGAGAGATTTTGCCATAGCAAAACTATATTAACAGTACTCCCTCTTAATTTATGGGCTCAGCCTGAGTCCTCCGCTTCACGAGTCACCATAAAAATGTATGACAAGCAATTTCAGTCTGCAAAAGCAACTTTCTCCCAACATTTTCCACACCCTCTGAAGCCGATGCCCAGCTCATTCCTCCCAGCACACCCCCAGCTCTATACAGAGCATGACATGGTATGGTATGGGCTCTCCCTTCGGGCAGGCTGGGTCACCTGTCCTGGCCGTGTCCCCCCACAGCTTCCTGGTCACCCCTCACCTTCTCATTTGAAGGGCAGCGGCTGAAAAGTCCTTGGCTGCTTGGCAATAACTAACCCACGGGTGTGTTATCAGCACTGCTCTCAGCCTAACTCCAAATCACAGCACGAACCAGCTGCTGGGCAGAAAATTAACTGCATCCCTTCCAGACCCAGGACACATGGCAAAGGTTGGTCTTCATGTGCCAGAATTACTGAGTGGGGTTTATTTGGGGACCTTCCAGCTTTCAGATGCACATTAAACCACTAAGTTTATGTTGTGATACTAAGATATAATTATAACGATCCTGTAGATCTAAAAATCAGTCCTAGGAGAGTCAGGGCAAGCCAATCCATTTGTTAAGAGTGCCTGGCTGACACACATTTGCCTAGATACAGCTGAGGATTCTTTTGAGCATATCCTCAGAGCAGGCAGAAGCCTTTTGTCCTTTCAGCACAGGGAACTGGCCTAGATGAGAATTCCTGGTGCATACTGCAATGGCTCCATCTGCTGAAACAACTCACAAAACACTTGAAACCTCAGGAAAGCTGCAGAAAGGGGATTCTTTCTGCCCTTGTCTGTGCTGTTAATGGCCTCTGTGTTTCTGTGACCTGGGTGGGCTACTTAAGAACAGACTAAGAAGATATTGCAGTGTTTTTGTGTGTATGTGTGCCCACAGCACGGAGGGACGAGGTTGACGAGCATGTGGTTGACATTCAGTCCAGTGGAATAATAAAGGAGGGTGAATGAAGTGGCTTTCTCAGGCTCCTTGTTCTGACACGGGCTGCTGAGTGGTGCTTGCTGTGTGCAAGCAAAGATTTCATGGCACCCTTGGAATTATTGTGCAGTGGCATCTGGGAAGAGGGAGATGAGGGGTTTTCTTTTCTGCTGTGTTGTGTGGTTTCAACTATCTGTACTGACTGCTCTTGAGAAATACAAACCCTCCCTATCCTAAGTACAGTGGCAGACAACGGACGGCTCTTCTGGCACCTATGGGCTCCCTGTTGCCAAATGCTTGTGCTTCAGCAGTGTTACTGGTGTCCCAGCTGACAGCATGTCCCAGTCGTCCTTTTCAGGGCAGAGTGTGCTTCTCATTAGGGTCCCTGTATCTCACTGCCGAACGCATTCAGACTGGGATGAGGGGCCAACAGCTCCTGTCCTTTCCATTCTAGGAAAGCCTTTCACAGCAGACACCGCATCGACGCCAACCTGCAGCGGGGCTGGGTTTAGCTCCAAGTATGTATAAAATAAAATGAGCCCTGCACAGCTGAGTGCCATCACATCTCATTTTAGACAAGAGAATAACTTGTAGGTGTTTATGTTGGATGCATCTGGCTGGCTGAATAAACAGAAACACCTGTTACCTGATCAGCAGAGTTCCTTGCAGTGTCTGCGCTTGGGAAGCTACAGGAACTTGGTGTGCTAGCTCCTGCTTTGCTTTATTTTCTTCTCCTCCTCCTTCTCTTAATTGGAGGGCTGCTCACCTTGTCCGTGTATCTCATCATTTTGAGAAGCTGTTCAACTTCCAGGGGAATCGATGGCACAGGGAGGGAGCGCCAGGTCTATCAGAGGAACTACTAGGACACAGAGTCAGCAGATCCCAGAACCGTTCCGTCAGTGTGACTGGCAGCAGACATGAACAATTATGGTCTGTTTATGTGTGGGCTGAGCTCAAAACTGGGATTTCTGCACCCTATAGTTTTCTGAACCCCTCACAGTTCAGCCAAGGACGTAGTTCATGACTTGAAAAAGGTTGATTCTCTTTTTTTCAGTCTCCCCATCAGTTGAGAGAGCCTTTGGGTCATGCAGACATCTCTTGCCTCACCAAGGCTGGAAGGATTAATTAACTTGTACATTTCTTTCCCTCCAGCACCTGGGGTGCCTCCTCCCCCCTTCCCTGCCCTTGGTGCCTGCACAGCTCCTCACACCTTCTCACTCCCTTGTCTGGGGCACAAAGTGGCTGCTGGCGGGTTTTTCCCCCTCACTGTGACTCCCAGAGGTGCTGTGACCATCCCTGATGGGCTCGGCCCTGGTCAGCAGCGACTCCGGCCTTGAGCCAGCTGGTGTTTGCTCTGTGGGGCTGCAGAGAGCTTCTGGCTGCTCCTTGCAGCAGCCGCCCCTGCAGCCCTCCCCTCCACCAGAACCCAGCCACACAAAGCTACAACAACCTGTTCCAACAGTCCCATGTCCTTCTTATGTTGGGGACTCACAAACTGGACACAGGACTCCAGGTGGGGTCTCAGGAGAGCGGAGCAGAGGGGCAGAACCACCTCCCCTGACCTGCCGGCCCCGCTCCTCCTGATGCAGCCCAGGACAGGGTTGGCCTTCTGGGCTGTGAGTGGCCTTGTCGGCTCCTGTCGAGCTTCTCATCCACCAGCACCCCCAAGTCCTTCTCTGCAGGGCTGCTCTCTATCACTTCATCTCCCAGCCTGTATTGATGATGAGGATTGCCCCAACCCAGGTGCACGACTTTGCACTTGTTCTTATGTAACCTCATGAGGTTCTCATGGGCCCCACTTCTTCAGCTTGTCCAGGTCCCTCTGGATGACATCCTGTCCTTCTGGCATGTCAACTTCAGCACTCAGCTTGGTGTCATCCACATACTTGCTGAGGCTTTGCTGCCACATTGTTAGTTCTGAAGGGAAGCATAAATCCCCTTTTCTTTTTACACAAGGTTAACACATGGCAGTGATTCAGTGATGTACTGGTCACAGTTCTGTGCAGTCATAAGAGGATGTACATGCCTCATGGGCTGGGAGTAGTCTTCGTAAAGCCCAAGACTCGGTTTAGACTGGTATATCCATGAGGGTTTCAACAACTTGGTGACTCCCATATATCTCCCAGCCACATCTAGTGAAACCACTGACCCAGTACCCAGAGCTCCACAGAACAAACAGGGTCTGGGGATTGCAGCAGATGATTGTTTTTTCATTAGACTTTGCACAGGAATGGGATGTGGCATTTCCCTTCTTTCCTCCCAGACTTGTACTACTGCTAGCCCCCACACTTTGCTGCCACCTGAATTTCCCAAGAAATTCACACTGCACATTCAGCTTTATCACTAAGAGGCTCCTGAACGTGAGAAGAGAATGACACTGCACATAAACCTGTGGCCTTTTGAGATTCTCCTTGGACAGTAACACTTCTTGTACATTCACATCATGATTGACATCCATCCCTGGAATGCTTATGTTACAGTTCAGTGTAACAGCTAATATACACACACACACACACACACACACACACACATATATATAATGTGTATATATATATATATAAGGATGTGTGTATATACATATATATATACACACACCTCTCCCCTTCTTTCAGATATTTGAATGGAAGTTACTATTTGAACATCATGGATTAAGCTTTAAAGGGGGTCTTGAATGATCTGGCAATTTCATAGAGATAAGATGAGTTATGTGGGACTTTTTCACCTCCTGTCAATGAACCAGACCGAATCAAGTCCCCCGGGTCCAGCAGCTCGTCACAGAACCGTTCACCCAGCCAGGCAGGGCCGAGTGTGGTCCATTGTCAGTGGAGGCAACAGGCACGGTGATTGCTCTGAACCACTGACAGCAAGAATCCTTGCGCTAAGAGGTTGACATCTTGTGTTAAGAGTGAGTAATGCACTGGGATGTGTGTCAGTCTCCACAGCCTTCACAAGAGGGCTGCAGCATAAGAAACTTCAGTGTCAGCCCATTACACTTGAATACACTGTGGTGACTGTGGTATTGTCGTGGTTTGATTCTGACATTTATAAAGTGGGTTTGATGCTATTTCTTACTCATTTCCTCTCCTTGTCTCACCAGGACTGGCATAGAAGTAGCAACTCGAGCCTGGTCTGTCAGTGTTCCTGCTGGGAGAACGTGGCAATACTGAAGGAGGTGCTGTGTGTGATGCACTAGTCTTCCTATGCTGAGATCCTGGGCAGATCTGTTGGCTGTTACCCAGCTCACTTACCCAGGGCTTTTCCACTTCAGATAACAGATGGCCACACATTTGCCATCAGGACAGGGCACCCCCCTTGTTGGTGTCTGGAGAAGGCGCTAAGGAGCAGAGCAGAAAGCAGAGCCAGCTTTGATAGCCTCTTTCCATTAAGGGCTCCCTGTTTATTAAGCTCTCAGTCCCCAAATCATCTCATCACACTCTGCAGACCCACACAGCTTTGCAAATTACTCTTAGTACCTTTCCCTCTGTTGGTTTGGGACTTACTTATATCTGAACCATTTTCATTTGTCATCTTTTATATTAATGACATATTTGAAAGCTCCTAGTGGTGCTTGGCCTGCAAATGGATACTTCAAATCAAGCCCAGGTACCTCTCCCTGTAATAAAGTTGCTCTGGGAAGGGCACATTTATATCAGATTATACTCTGTGCTGAAGGAGTGGAATTGAACCAGGAGGAAAAGAGTCTATTTTTTTTTGCTGGTTTCTCCTGCAAGTGGCAAATCATTTTGTCTAGGTTTTGTCTTTGTTTTTTTATTGGTACTTTTAGTCCTGCTGCAGTTGCCTTGCAGAACTGGGAGACTGGCCCTTTCACCTGGGGTGATGGCTTTCTGGTGGGGTCTTTCACCTCTTGCAGAAGGACCGTGCTGATGCAAACCTAAACCATTTGTGGTTTAGGTTTGTGAAGGACCATGACTCCATTTTCAGACAAGAATGCTGATTAGCTGACACAGGTCTAATTGAAAACTGATCAGTTGGTGCAGGTCTAATTTGACCAATTTCTAGCATGATCAAATGGAATCTCAGGATTTAACAAGTCGGGTTCAGTGGGTAATACATGGCCAACAAAAGCAAGATAGGAAACACGTGTGTGTCTCTGTCCTGGGTGTGGCTGGGCCTGGGATGGAGATCATTTTCTTTCTAGCAGCAGGTGGAATGCAGCATCTGGGAGTTGGGCTGAGAGCAGTGCTGCTAACAAGCAGTGATGATAACAAGCAGGGATGGTAACGAGCTGATGGTTTAGTTGTTGCCAAGCAGTCAAGGACTTCTCAGCTGTTCATTTTGCCCTGCTAACAAGGAGGGGAGGGGAGCAGCACCCAGGATGCTGGGAGGGGGCACAGCCAAGACAGGTGACCAAACTGGCCAAAGAATGTATCCCATGCCAGTCATGCTCAGCATAAAGTGGGGAGGAGCACACAGCTTCAGGACACACATGGTTTTGGGGGTGATCTAGCTTCAGGGCAGCTCAGAGCTGTAGGGCCTGAGTTGTGCAGTTTGGTGAGAGACTGCACTGTGTATCCCCAGGTTTGTGTATTTTGCTATTAAGTGCTATTATTGTTCTCTCTCCCTCTCTCTGCTGCCCCATTAAACTATCCTTATTCCAACCCATGAGCTTTGGGGTTTGTTTTTCTTTTCCCTCCCTTCCCTCCCTCCAGATTTCACCCCCCACACCCTCTCAGAGAAAGCAGCTGCATGGGGCTCAGCACCGGCTGGGGTGAAGCCACGACAGCCTCATATTTAGGACTGTCCAGTACCTTTTGGAGAAGACAGTGACAATTCCTAACAGGGTGCCACTGTCAAGACAGCTCATACCTCCTGTGGGACACATTGTTCACATTGGAGTAAGCATTACCTTTAGTTTTCTCTACGGTTCCTTCAGAAACAGACCCTCGATTTACACAACAAGTAAATATAGACAAGGTCCAGAAATACCAAATCCTCACCTGGTGTAGCTGAGTGGGTAATCCTGCACCTCATACTGCCTTAGCCTCTCATTTCCATGAGCGTCCCCATGATAAGGAAATGGATCTGTGAAGAAAGGTACCAGAAGCCTCTCAATGAAGGTGACATTATTGCCCTTTGCTGGGTTTTCTCCTTTCCCAGTGTAATTGGCTGAGAAAAGCTGGACATCTCAGTACCACTAACAGGAGTTAGCAGCTGAACAACAACGAGTCTGTGTGCAACTACAGGTCCTCCAGTAGAGCCAAAGCCCCTCAGAAGCCTGCAGTGCTCCACACCAGGGAATAAACACTTCAGAGAGATGAATAAAACAGTGAGAATGCTTTCTTCAAAATTCATTCTGGTTACCCTTGTCTGTTTGATTTTGAAATATTTATTTAATATTCCAATGAATGGTTTTATCTTCTTAATGGGAACTGAATTCCTTACACTTTTCTACTTTAGCCAGCAAAACCTCATTAATACATGTTAATTTGCACATATCTATCACCTAATCTAGGGGATCCTGCTCTGGCAGGGGGGTTGGACTAGACGATCTTTTGAGGTCCCCTCCAACTCCTGACATTCTGCGATTCCTTTACCTGTGTTAGGTATTTCTGCATTCTTTAGATAGGTATTTACCATATATCTCACCAGCTGTTCTGTGGAAAAACCATTGAAAAGGGAAAGGTTGAGAGGACAGAAGTTATAATGTGGGTTTCCACGGAGAACAGGAACATGTCTTGACCTGAAAGGGAAATGGGCCTACAGTGCCTTAAAGGAATAGAGTTTGACCTGATTCATACACACACACACACACACACACATATATATGGGTGTGTATGTAAGCTGTGGTGTTAATATGTTGCAGAATGGCTTGAGAAGCAAGGCCATGAGCCTATGGAGCTCAAGCAGTCACCTGTGTAGTCTAGTAAGACTAGGCCCCACGCTGTCTTGGTGAGAACAAAAGGATCAACGGTCGTTCAGCATATTCTTGTGAAGGTACCTCCTCACTCTCTGGATGTTTTGCTTAACATCTTGACCCACTGGAGAGGTGAGGAAACACAAATCAGATTTTTGAGCTATTTATACCTGAACTTCCACTCTTAGTGAGACCAGAGCCAGAAGGGGTTAGTAACCAGCCCAAGTGAGGTTGGAGTGGTCACCCATCCCACAACAAGCTTGATCCTAATTTGAAATCTGTTGAGCATTGTCTGGGGTCAGATTTCCTCCATGTAATGATCTGCCAAGCAGCAATGATTTCCAAGTGCAAAATCCATGGCTGTCTGTATTTCTTCCCATCTAATCTCTTGCAGCCTTTAAAAATCATTTCAAACTCTTTCCATTCCCAAGGTGCCTGTAAATTTGGCAGCTCTTCACTCTGTGGGAAGGGAAAGACCCTTTCCTTCTCCTTCCTGGGCTAGCCTGGTTAGATTTAAGCATTAATGGGTTGTTTTAATTGTTTGGTTACAAAGCACACAGACACAGGGCCCTTTGGCAAGGGCACCCTTTAGAAATAAATCGAGTCATCACCCTTGTAATAGGAAAGCTAATTCAGTATGGATCTGTCCTCCAATGAAGGGCATGCACATCCCTTGGGGAATGGGATTACCAACCGACCAGGCTTTTGCTAGTAACTGCTGCTGGCTTTTCCCTACAGATCCCACTGTCCTGCCTGTGGAAATGGCTTTTCATGGCTGCTAGAATGACATGCTCCTGTGGGATCAGCCAGGCCCTGGGCTCTCCTCTGATGGTTCTTCCAGGACTACTACATCACCCACTGCTGGAAGGACTCAGCTTGGAGACTGACTGTCCTCTGACCTGCCCAGAACCTAGTTGCCCTCTATTTTCTGCCTTCTGTTCTACACAAAACACAGCTGTGGTGACACCCCCAGGTTTGAAGTGCCCTTTCCTGTGCTGTGTAAGGATCTACCAAGGCTGCACAGCTCCTGTCAGCTGACAGAGAGAGATAAACAACTGCAGGTTGGTGTCTGTCCGCAGGGAAGGTGAGGGAGTCGAGCAGAGTTGTGGGAGTTGCAAGGGCCTGTGTCTGGGTCACTTCTGGGGTGTAAGTGGCTGAAGCGTGGCTGACAGCTGACCTGGCCTAAAGCCTCCTGGTGAAACTTTACCCCACTGACGTGTGGAAGCAAATCTGAGCCCTTGAGGTGGGGTCAGCCCTATGCACCACTGGTATAACATTGAACAAAGGCCTCCTCAGGCGCTTCCTCTTCTGCCTTAATCATGGTGAAACTTTGCTGTTCCCTGTTCTTATTGGGAGGGATTTCACATGGGACAGGACTGGGAGGGATTTAAGGGCCCGTTGATCCCAGTGTGCTTTGAAAGGTACTGAGCCAGTTCACAAAACGTCTCTGGGAGACTCAGTGCCCTCTCCATCACCAGGCTGCTCCACGCAAACTCCAGCCAAATGGCTCCACAGAGCTGCTACAGGCAGTGACCACCATGGGTCAAGCCAGGGAACAGCCCCCTGCCACAGCTGCTGCAGGCAGATGTATTCGAGCCTTGGAGCTGGCCAAGCTGTGCTGCAGATCTCCTGTGCAGTTGCTCTCCTTGCCTGGAGTCACTCACTGCTGGTCACACAGCCAGAGGCCACCTTTCCCAAGGATGGTGGTCACCACAGTCTCTGGGTGCTAGATGGGTTTGCTCACACATGCTCACTCTTTCCTGAGAATAATTCAACCAAGAGCACCATGCTGGTGGCCTCATCCTGCTACACATGCTGGTACCTGACCCATCCAGGCCATGTGCACCTCCACCATGGGACCCTCTTCTGCAGCTGTTGCCTCCATCGCAGCACTGGCAGTCTTAGAGGTGGGTCAAAGGAGTGAGTAATCCTGTGAGATCTGAAGGCACTAGAGGCCAAAAATTGTCCTCTTGCAGAGTTCCTCAGCAAAGACAAGGTGCAGTGTTCCTGCTGGACACCCAGCCAGAAGGACTGTCACTAGAAGCCACTAGTCAGGAGTTTAGTGCTCAAGCCAGCAGCTGGTCTGGAAGCACAAAAGGAGCAGCACAAAGTGCCAAGGAGATGACTGGAGAGACGTGTTGCATAAAAGGGAGCCAGGTCTGGGCAAGGAAGAGGCACTTGGCTCCCAAACATCTGACATTGTTTTGGGAACGCAAGATTTAATCTGAGCCTTCCCACTGCATACCCACTGCTGGTGAACTGAGTGAGCCTGTCTCAAAGGCTGGATGAAGGTCGGGTTCTAGGGTCTGGTTTGGCTGGGTTTGGTGTCCTCCTGTGGTCAATAGATTTTTATCAGATGCTTTTACTTGTTAAAATTTTCCCTGGTAGTGGGAACAATCCAGCCAATACCCAGGGTGGAACAGGGGAGATGTGCAGCCAAGGAGATTGCTCGTTTGGTGGCACTGCCTCCCGCACAAGAGAGGCTTTGTGCAGGCTCACAGAAGCTCTGCATTCAGCTTGCTGTGGGCAGAGCTGGGAACAGGCTTTGGGCTTTGTCTCAGTGCAGAGCCAGGCCAGCTTTGTTAACCATGGGGCTCAAAACTCATTAGCTCCCAGTGCCAGCCAGGCTGCTGGGAGGCTGCGGTTCCTCACAAGAGGTGCCTGTCTCCCGGCAGCAGTGGCAGGAAGGCAGCTGGTCCTTTGGGCAGAGCCTTGGGCTGGTCTTAGGAAGAATCACACACTGCCCCTGCGGGCTGCCAGAGGTGCAGGAGACCATCTGAATGTCTGACACTGTCTGCATGAGCTGTGGGGTGAAGGTCTCCATGCAGGCCTGTGAGTGCTGCTCCTAGTCCCCTCTCCTGCTGCTGGGGCCTTTGATGCAGCCAGGGTCAGAGATGCTTGGGAGGCAAAACCAAAGAGGGGTTCTTCCTGGTACGTGTGAAGGGCTGGGCTGATGGGGGCATGGGCAGCCACGGGGCATGATGCAGGTCACTTCATTTAGGGCACACAGGGACATCATCAGCCCAAAGGCAGCCCCCTGAATCAGTGGTGCTTTGCTTTTGGCAATGATAAAGGACTGAAATGCTGCCATCTGCCCTCCTTCCACACTGGTGGAGTTCACAGCCTCCAGGAGTGGTGGCAGGAAGGATGCAGCTGAGACACAGTCCTGCCTTTTCTGCTTCTCCATAGGATGATGCAAGCAACCCCATTAGGTGCCAGATTAGAGGGACTGAGCAACAGGTCCTGACAGGCATCCTCAGTGAGGTGCTACAGGCCATTCCGGTACAGCCCGTGTCCTGCTACAGCGACTGGGTCCTGGCCACCTCTGAGGGGACGGGACCTCCCACACTCCCCACCCTTGTCAGGCCAGGAGCTGATCTGCAGGCTCCACCCAAAGACTGGGAAGAGCCTTTCAGGCCAGCAGTGAGGATACTGCAGGAAGCTGGTTCCAACTCCAAGAAGGGAAAGACTGATCTCAGCTGAGGCCAGGCCGCCTGAGATGACTGACAGCTCCTGCGGTGGGACGACATGCCCCATCTCCAGGGGACACTGAAACTTGCCCCAGGCACTTGGGAAAGGGGTAGCTGCTCCCTTTTTGCTGTTTTGTTTCATTAGGTAAATGAAGTATCCTTCTGCAATTAGAAAGCAGCCTTGGTTCACACATACCATGCTGGAATGCTTTGCCCTGCACGCTCACACTGCCCTGCTCCCTTCTATTGCTGGTGCACACATGGAGATGTGGGACTCTCACATTCCCCAGGGAATCCCCTCTGTCCCCTCCTGCATTAAGTGATCACCAGGCCTTGCCCAGAGAGAAAGGACAGTTTCTGTGAACATGTCAGATCTGATCACCAAAGAACTGCTTGGGGGGGCAAGGGGGGAGTTTGGAACAGCACTGGCTGACCTTGCAGGGCCTGCAGAGGGGCCCAGCAGTGGAGCGGGGTGGAAGCCAGCACAGAGTGAGGAGATGACTTCACAACAGAGCCATGGTGGCCTTTATTAGTTCATGGAGAAGTGGAAATTATTTCATCACTACATTTACCTATTTGACAACAAACTCCCCCCAGGGTGGGCTCCTTCTGCAGCCTCCACCACCCACCGTGCGGCATCAGACAAGCCTAGTGCTGGTCAGCACTGGTCATCTTGTTCTGATTCCCTGCTCTGCAGTGGCTTTGCAAGGACATCTGCAAGAGGAGAAAGGAGAAAGCCTTAGTATGTTCAGGAAGTGGTGATATGTTGTGGAGAAAGCTGCCAGGCTGGAATTGCCTGCCCCTTCATCTCTCCCTGCTCCTAGCTGAGGTCGGTGCTCACCCTGGCATCCTGAGGAGAGCTCCTGCAAGTCTACACCAGCTTTGGTTTCTTCCCCAAATGCCACAGGAAGCCTGGAGACCCCACCCAACAGCACTGATAGAAACTTGCAGCCCCTGGCATGGCAGCAGGGGTGTTGGCCATGCCCTGCTGCAGAAGGGCTCACAAGGAAAACACGTTGGTAGCCTCACTGTTATCCCAGGGACAACACTCTAGGTTCCTTATTTAGCCCCCTGAGCCCTTGTTGCAGGGCTGGGTGGGCAGGATTCCAGGCACAGGTAGCACACAGAGTGAGCCTGGCTCTGCAGAAGGCACAGCTGGCTGAGAAGGGCTCTGCAGGTGCAAAGACAGGAGACATTTGGGCTGCCCTGCAGTAGGCACAGCTGGATGCCTCTTTCCAGCCCAACCCCACCCAGCTGTGACTTCTGAGAAAGGCTGCCCCACACAAGCCCTGTCCCTTGTGAGCTGGGGGCTGGGAGGTAAGTGCTGCATGGGCTGCAGCAGAGCCCTCCCTGCAGAAGGACAAGCAGGGTGCCAGGCTCAGCCCCACCTGCCAGCCAGTTCTCTCCCCACCACTGCTGTCACAGACATCCTGCATGGGGCAGGGACCTGTCCCGCTCCCTCTGGGCTCTGACCTCGCTCCTCTGTGCTCTCTCTCCATCTCCTCCCAGGCTGCAGGAGCTGGGGCAGGAGGAGAGTCAAAGAGATTCTTGCAGCTTTGCCATGAACTCATGTTTGGATCAGGCTGGAGTCAAGACACAAGTAAGAAATGTCAGCGACTACCCAAGGGGACTACAAACACCAGGGAGCCATCAGGGGTGCAGGAAAAGGCCAGCACAGGTCACACACGCAGAGCTGGGGACATTTCAAGTGGCTGTATGTCCCCTGCTCCATACCCACACAACAGGTTTTAGTACAGCAACAGCCCAGTGGTGCTTCCTGACAGATTACAAGCCCTGTCCCTGCGTTGGCTTCCCCTCAGTCATTAAAATTCAGCCTCAGTCCTTAGGGTAGGGAGCAACTGCTGCTCTGTAAACAGGAAAAGCCTCCAGCTCTGCCAGGCACCGTCGAAACTGCCACACCAGAACCTCTGCACAGCTTCCCAGTGGGTCAGGAGCAAGTGCTCGGGTCCTGGGGGGCTGCGGGTGGGCAGGCACAGATGGGGCTCCAGCAGGCCCCACAGCACACAGCCAGGCTCCTGCACGCCCAGCCCAGTCTCACTCACCTTGGCAAAACGCTACCTTCCTCTCCCAAGCCTTGACTTGGGCTTTAAGGTCAGCAACAGCCATGTTCACCTGCAGGTAGCTCAGCACGGAGGGGGCACTGTGCTCTGAGAGCTGCTTCCGCAGCTGCCGCTTCACAGCCTCAGCTTTGGCTCGTTGCTGCCAAAGAAACAGGGAGATGCCAGGAGGTGCCAGGGCAACGTCCCTCTGCCAGCTGGTTGCCAGTCCTCCGGGGAAGCAGGCAGGCAGGAGAAATGAAAGCCTCAGCCCTGTGGGGCAGCAGTGCAACACACCCACCAGTGCCCCCACCCGGCCCCGCAGCACTGCTAGGGAGCCCCTGGAACCCGCTGCCCAAAGCTGTGGTGTCCCTGCCACAGTGTCCCCAGACTGGCACGACAGCAGCACTGGGGAGAACACTGACAGAAAGCTCAAGGAGACAGAATTTCCAGGAGCCAGTGGCAGGTCCCTGTGAGCCAGGGCCAAAATCCACAGCAGGTTCTGCAAACCCACCCATGTTCCCTGGGGCTTGCTCAGATGCAGAAAACACACAGGAACCTTGCTCACTGCTGGGCCTCGTGTGTGTATCCAACACACCACACAAAGTACCTCAGAAGAGTCCCCCCAAGTGAAGTTTCAGGGCCTCCTAAATCGCTCTCTTACCTCCTCCACCACAGCAATTTCTTTTTCTATTTTCTCCAGCAGCTGCTTCCTCTGGGAGATGGTTTTCTTCAGCGACACGGACGTCTCCATGGCATCCTGAAGCTTCTTCTGGAACAGGAGAGCAGGACAGTTATCAGCAGGTGCAGCAGCAGCTCCCAGCCACCTGCAGAGCCACCTCTCTGCCCCAGCTTGGTCTCAGCTGGCTGTGTGGGAGCTGTGTAGCACCACTTGTCCCCTGCAGAAGGCAGCATCATGGTCACGCAGCCACCGCTTTCTCATGCCCTCTGTGTCACACTGCAGCACAGCCCACAGCACTGGGCTGTAGGGCTGAGCCAGCCAGGGAATGGCTGATGGGAGAGAAATGAATTCACCCAGATGAGAAGCACTTTTTCCTGCTAAGAGCAGGGCCTCAGGGTGGTGGCTGCAGCTCACAGTGTTTCAGGTGTCACAGGGTATGTAAAAAGGGTATTTCACTGTGCAGTCAGTGCCAGAGCTTTTTTGCCACAGGAATTTTCCCCTGAGGCATAAAATAACCACACTGAAAAGCAGGAATCCCATCACCAGGCTGCAGCCAAACATGAGGGAGGGCATTGCTGCTTCTGGCATGTCAGCAGACCTCTCAGCCCCACTGCTAAGCCATGGAGGTGTTCCAGCATCCTCTCACTGGGGAAGGGCAGCATGCAAGAGCTGTCAGGCAGCACGTGTGTGACCATTGGGAACAGAATAAAGGCCAACCAGAGGTGCTGAGAGGGTTCACACACTCTATGCAAGTCGAGAACTTGGGCCATCTTCCTTGAGGTCAGTTGTAGCTGCTGCAGCTCCTGTCTCTTCTCATCACACTTCTTCTGCAACTGGGCATTTCTAACCTGCATCTCCTGCAGACAGGCCTCAGAGACTGTCCCTCTCATCTTCTTCTTCTGCAAAGCACAAGGAAGCAGAGCTGTAGGTCACCAACCAAAGCTGCACCTCAAGTAAGACAGCTCTGCTCTGCAGGGAAAGCAGGGCTTCACCTGGCTGCAGCTGTGGGGCTCAGGGAGAAATGTGAAACACGGTGTGCCACTGAGCCTGTGCTCTGTGCTTGTGCCTAAGGGATCCATCTGTGCAGACAGTTTCCCCCTGGCAAGGCTCCTGCCATGCCAGCAGCAGCCAGTCCCCAGGGAACCACTCTGACCTTCTCCAGGGCACAAAGGGATCTGCCACCTGCCACCCTGCGAGGCTTCTGGCCTCATCCTGTGCACACAGACACGTGCCAGGTCTGAACCCAGGCAGACAACAGTACCTGCTGACAGTGGCAGCAAGGCCAGGGGCAATGGAGGGAGAGGAGGAGGAGGAAGAGGAGGGCCACACATCTCTGTAGACAGCAGACCCTGTGTCTGCATTGAGCTCTACTCCCATTCTTTGAGGGGCCACCTAGTCCCTGCTTCCCTCCCACTGCCACACGCACCTCCCTGATCTGCTCCTCCAGCTTCTTCTTGTAACCCCTGAGCATGCAGTTTTTTAAGCGCAGCTTCTCTCTCAGCAGATCCTAAAAAAGAGCAGCAGGTTACAGCAGGACAGCAGAGCCTGGGGAGAGCAAGAGCACCACACCACCACTCCTGTGGAGTGGTTCTGGTTCCCATTCAGCTCGGCCACACTGCAGCCTTTGCTCCTGACTTACAGAGGAGCTCAGCAAGACACGCCGCTCAGCAGCACACGGTGCTGGTCACACAGGGGCATGAGAACTGGGATCTTTCTCTAGCCAATGAACTCGTCAGAGGACAGACCAGCCCTGAAATTTGCTGTGATTCACTGACCCTCTGGTGATTCTTCTCCTCCATATATCTCAGCAGCTTCTCAGAAGCCACAGTCTTGCTGGAGATGGTGCTGACGATGTTCTCAAATTCACTCCTGGCTTTCTTAATATCAGCCCACCAAATATCTGCTTCTTCACTCTTTGCCTGTAGAAATAAAAGTCCCAAAACAGTCAAGAGATGCCAGCTTCCCTTGTCTTTGGGAACAGAGAACACCAGAAAGGACCAGGCATGTTCTCTGCTTGCATTACTAGCATTTCTCCTGAGTTTGCCCCTGTGCAGACTCACAGCCTGGCTCCTTCACTGACTCAAAAACAACAAGAGACACAAAATCTCTCACATGCCTGAGCTTCAACATAGCTCACTCCATCCTGACCTACAAACATCACCAGTCTAAGGCAAGACAAGGCAAAAGATGACCACCCACCATTGACTGCAGACACCCTGCAGCTGCTCAAGAGAGACAGGCTGCCTGCTTCATCTGTCCTCACCACTGCAGGCAGCACCAGAGGTCTGAACCCAACACAGAGGTCTTTCCTTCTCCAAAAGCTCCTGAGCATCTTAGCTAGGAGGACGTCTTGAGAGCCAGCACAGGGCAGGCAAAGATGATGATACAGCCACATTCAGCCTGCAGTGGGAACTCAGTTCTTGGAGATGTGGAGATGTTCTTCTCCAAAGTAATCCCAGAGACAGCAGAAAGGCAAACCCCAGAGAGAGCTGCATGGAGCCCAGACAGCTTCTGGGAGCTGCTGGGATGAAAAACACGTCTAGTGCAAAGGACATACCTTCCAGAAGCTGACAAAAAGATTTTTCTTTCAAGCACTGAATTCTTCATCTCACCCAGCTTATCTGAGCTTCTCATCCTAAAAATATTCCCCACACCTGTATTATTATTATTGGTTCCTGCTGTAATAAGATACATCTTCAGAGACTGGGCACCTCTGATCTCTATTGGTGTACTTGCCTTCAAGAAAGGGGTGAGGTGAGAGGACAGTTCTGCCTCTCACTCTCAGCTCAGGGTGCTCACAGCAACACTGCTGTGAACAACCCTCACGAGAGAGCCTGACTCACTGCCCAAGGGATGGCATGTCCAACGAGGTGTGAGAAGTAACAACACTGTTTGACACAGTGGTGATCATAAGGGTCCTGCAGAGCCATACCTGAAGGTTCTTCACAGTCTTCTCAGAGTCCTCCTTCATCCTCCGAATCTCATCCTTCACCTCAGCCACCTCCTGCTCAACCAGCTCGTATTTCTGCTCCAGTGTCAGGCCAACGAAAGAGTCCGTCATGCTGTGTAACTTGGATCTGTACCTGCCACATGCCTGCAACACCCAGGGAACAAGTGGATGCTGTTAGAAGGCTAGCACGGGTTGCATTTTCCTGTATTCAAAAAGAAAATCGTCTCAAGGGGGATGGTAGAGAGATCCCAGCTTACAGCAAGGCTGAGGAGGCCTCTCTGGAGCAGGGGTCACTCAGGGCCACACCTGGACTGACCCCATCTGTCCTCTCATCCACTGCAAAACCCTCCTACACAGGCAAGCATTTGCAGTTTGATTTGACAGGCAAATTTGGGTTAAAGCCAGTGCAACAGCTTCACGTGGGCAGGGGAATCACCTCTTCCCAGCGATGCTGCTAATTGTTGTGCAGGACAGATGGGGGTCTCCTACCACTGCCTAGGTCAGACACCCCGAGGGGCTGAGCTCACCACAGCACAGTCCCACTGGTGTACACCCTCAGGAGAACCAGTACCATTCAGAAGCAATTCCCAGTGCTGTGGGGATGCAGCGAGGCAGGCTCTGCTTCACAAAGGGCTCAGGCTGGGTCTAACCAGCAAGGGGGTGCTGAGGGCTCAGCCGGCGTGAAAGCCCCGTGCAGGATGCTGGCTGAAAGGAGCTCCCCTGCAAGGGGCTAAGAGCTTTCCTTCGTGTCTCTAGTGAAAAGGTGAAGGGTTAAATCAGCTCCAACTCTGCTCACAGCTCCAGGAGGAAGAAAGCAACACATACTCTGTGGAGGCACCCCAGAGTGCACCCACACACACATCTGAGCCCATGGAAACATCCCTGGGAGGGAGGAGAGGAGCAGAGAGCCAGTCACAGACCTGGTGCAGCCTTGGGCACACCACCTGCTCTCTTAGCACCAGCCTCACTATTTAACTTCTACTTCAAATTGTGCTGTGTGTGAGTTAACTCATTCCAGGTTTCCCCAGCACTTGCCATTCAGGAGGATGCATTGCTGCTGTGCAGGGAAGACAGCTGGAGGAGAAATGAGAAGGCAGCCTGGCCTTTATACCAAGTGCAGGAGCACCAAAGCAGCCCAAACTCACACTTACAAGACCAGCAGCACCATTTGGCAAGCAGGTGTCTAGGTTATGGGCTCACCACTGTGAAGCCCAAGGGCTGTTGGGGCATTTTCTTAATCATGTTTCAAACCGGGGAGCTTGCCTGACTTCCCAGGGAGGCTGGAGGAGCTGCAGAGGGAGGAGGGATCATGGCTCGGTGCAGTAGGCAGCAGCCAGACCTGAAAACCCAGTACCTACAGCCATGCAGCTGCCACCCTGGCTCCAGAGCAGTACCTGCATCTGCTGCTGGGCAGCATCATGTGTCTTGGATGGCAGCAATGGGCTGCACAGCTCCATCTTACGGCACCGTTTCTCAAGCATCTCCACCTCAACTCGGAGCAGCTCATTGGCATGGCTGTGAGGAAGAGGAGGAGGTCAGGCCGAGCCCTTGTCCGTGCTAAGCGCTGGCTTGGGGAGCAGCCAAACCAAGCTGGGCAACCACGGGGCACAACAGCTAAGCCAAAGGGGCAGGAGGGCCTGAGGTCAGCCTGGCCAGGACACGGGGGCTCGCACAGACCCACTACTCCCCACACCCACGGTGGCCAGCGGAGCCAGGGCAGCAGGTCCTGCCAAGGCCCTGAGCCCAGGCAGCGGGCAGCCTCAGCCTGGCTCCAGGCCCCGAGCACGGCCAGACGGCACCTGCAGCCCAGCCGGACGGACCACCGGGGCTCCTGGAGATGGTGCCCAGTGTGGGGGCGGCCGGGGGCACTTTGCCCGGCCCGGCCCTGCCCGGCACTGTCCAGCCCGGCCCGGCCCTGCCCGGGCACGGTCCTCTCGGGAGTTAAGGCCCAGCGGCGCCCCCAGGCTCGGCAGCCCCCAGCGACCCTCCGCAGGCCGGGCCCCTCAGCCCCGCCGGTACCGCTCCTGTCGGATCTGCTCCCGGAGCTGCGGCAGCGGCATCGACTCCAAGGCCTCCGCCGCCATGGCCGCCTACTGGTAACGGCGGGCAGCGCCCACTTCCGGTGGGGCGGGTAGAGGGGTACGGCGTGCGGCGGGGGACACTGGGGGGCGGGATGCGAGCCCGGGGGCACACGGGCAGGGACACGCCCGGGTTCTCCTACACACCGGGACACAGGGTCACGTTCCCGCACACAGGCAGCCCTGGCCCTGCTTCCTACCCGCCTGGGGGCATCCCGGGGGCCTACAGGCCTCTGCGCTGGGGGAAGGGAGCTGCTGGGAGACGGGCGGCCCCTGCCAGCTGTCCTTGCGCAGGGACCGCGGCTCGGTTTGTTCCTGAGCCCCCGGTGAGGCGTCTGCAGCGGGAGTGACACGGGGGCTTGTGAGATCCCAGAGGGGCCGGGGGTCTCCCGGGGTGCACATTGCTCCTGCTCCCAGAAGCTCCTGGGTAGGTGCTACCTGCCTCCCTGCTCCTCCTTGTGTGGGGGCTGACCCTGTCTGGAGGCTGGGTGCCCCCCAAGCTGCTCTGTCACCCCCCTCCTCGGCTGGGCAGGGACAGGACGTACAATGGGAGGCTGAGAGATGGTTCAGCCGTCACCATCACGGGCAGAGCAGGCTCAACACGGAATAAACTGGATCTCATCTACTGCCCAGTGAAAATGGTGCAGGATAATGAGAAATAACCCCAAATCTTACCCTCCCCCCAGCGTCACTGGGGGACAGGGATGGGGGTTGGGGTCAGTCCATCATGTGTTGTGTCTGCAGCTCCTTCCTCCCCTCAGGACTCCTCATCCCCTTCCCCTGCTGCACCGTGGGGTCCCACCCACAGCAGACAGTCCTCCAGGAACTTCTCCAGCGTGAGTCCTTTCCCACAGGCTGCAATTCTTCCCCCACTGCCCCAGCGTGAGTCCTTCCATTGGGTACAGACCTTTTGGACCTGACTGCTCCAGTTAGGTGCCCCACGGGGTCAAAAGCCCCCCCAGCAAACCTGCTCTGGAGTGGGCCTCTCTCTCCACTGCAGGTCCCGCCAGCAGCTGTCTCCAGTGTGCGCTTCCCACCAGCTCACAGTGTCCTTCATGTGTCTCCCCCTGCTTCACTGTGGGGTCCTGCACAGGCTGCAGGGGAATCTCTGCTCCATCATCACCCTCCCTGGGCCGCAGGGGCACAGCCTGCCTCACCAGGGCTTCCCCAGGGGCTGCAGGGGAATCAATCTCAGCTCCGGCACCTGGATCACCTCCTGCCCCTCCTTCTGCACTGACCTGGGGGCTGCAGAGTCTCTCACATCTCCTTACTCCTCTCTCTGCCCAAAAAAAGCTGCTGTTTGTGGTTTTTTTTCCCTCCTTAACACTGTTCCCACAGAGGAGCTGCCACCATCGCTGATGTGCTCGGCCTTGGTCTGTCCTTGAGCCAGCTGGTGTTTGCTCTGTCAGACCTGGGGAAAGCTTCTAGAAATTTCTCATAGAAACCACCCCTGCAGCCCCCTGCTACTAAACCCAGCCATACAAACCCCTTGCCCAACATGCCAGACTGCACCCTGCCTGTCAGCTGGGCAGCAAAGCTCCTGGAAGGGTGCAGGCAAACGCTGGCCCCAGCTCACATTTGGCCCCAGCACCTGCACCACAGCAGAGCTTTCTCTGCCTGTGACACTGTGACCTTCCTTCTAGAGACTCTGCTTTGCCACAGTCTGGCTGTAAAACTGGGGGAACAGTAGCACTGGTCCTGAGGGCAGCTGCCCCCAAGTATGCCTGATCCTAGGAGCTCTGTGAAGGTGTGGAGCATCATTTCCAAGTGTCCCCACTGCTGGATCCAGCCCATGGCACAGCAATGTGCTCCAACTTCCCTGTTGGACCTTCCCCAGATCCAACAGCAGTGGGTGGCAGGGCTGGTTAAATGTGCATCTCTCCCCCAAAAGTTGATGATGTGGCTGGTGAAGGGTCTCCACAGCTTTCCTTGCCTGAGGGGTGCAAGTCAAAATGGGAGAAAAATCAAGGCCTTATCAATGCCAGCCTTATTTCTGGGCAAAAATGACAAAAGTCATCTTCAAAACACATTGCAAATCATAACCACATCCAATCCATGGGAGGAACTTTGCTTCCTGGCCTCAACAAGTAGAGGGATGAACACCCCTCATCGCAGGATCTCCATCATATACAGAGCCTGATGCAGGAATCAAGAGGTTTGAGGTAAGGAGGAGGTGACAGCACAGTGACACAGCCTGGAAGTCCTCTTTGCATGCAGTGTGGGACAGGGATCCCACAAAAAGACTTTACATGGGGCCATGAATTAAAACAGTGCTGATGTGAGCCAGCTGATTAAGATGTCAGAGAAAATTATAACATCAGACAGTCAGTCTCTGCAGTGGCCCACATTTTGTGATGCTCCAACCTGAGATGGCCACTATTTCATTGTTAGGATGGGGAGAGGCAGCTGAGTGACCCAGGGGAGCCATGGTGGCATGGTGGGGAGGAGTGGCATCTCTGGAGGGCATGGCAATGTTGTGACAGAGGTTTTGCAGCTGCAGGAACGTGGGGTGCAGATTTTTAAAAGTTTATGGCTATGTCTAGCTGCACAAAGCTTTTAAGAGGTCAGCAGGAGGCAGCACTTCTTTGCCAGAAGACTTGTTCCTTGTCAAATTCCAGGCTCCAGAGCACTGAAGTACCTTCAGGACAAGATCTCTGGATGTTTTCAATGGCCAAAACCATTTTTTCCCTGACTTTGCTCTAGGAAACAACTGAAACTTTCTGTCTGGGTGTGAAAATAACGATAATAATCATCATCATAATCATACCAGCCAGCTAACATTTGAGAGGAAGCAGGTGAATCTTGGCAAACTTCCCTGTCACTTGGAGTGGGGCTTTTTTGCTGTGGGAAGCACTGGGCAGCATTAGAAACCAGCAGGCAGACCCAGCTCCCACAGCCAGGCAGCCAAGGCCAGCTGGAGGAGCTGGCAGCACACAGGTTGGCTCTCCCACACAGGTCAGTAGCCTGCCTGTGTCCTACTGGAAGGCACCAAGGAAGCTGTCACCCGTGATGAAGCAGCTGCCAACCGGCAGCCTCTCTGTTGACCAAGTGCTGCTTTTCCCATCAACAGCAACGCCAAGATGCGCAGAACCTACACGCAGGCTGAAGGCTCCACCCTCAGCTCAGTTTTGACTGCAGAATAGGAAAGGCAGGGGTGGCCCTGTGTCCTGATGGCTGGGGAAATTCCTCAGCAGCCACCATGAGACAGCCTGAAGCCAAGTCTGGTTTCCAGACAAAGCTAAGCTGATGTTTGAGGCCAGTGAGGAGCAGCCCCAGAGTAAGACCAGGCAACCCATGTCCCCACCTCTGCTCCGTTACTGCCTGTGGTGGTGGCTGGTGCTGAGAACTGGCTGCATCCAGTGGGCATGGGCTTGGGCAAGGGCTGGAGTTGGCAGCAGCTCCCCTGAAACTCACCAGGCACCAGGAGGTGAGGGCATGAAGTGGGCTGGAAACTGGCCCAGAGGGTCGTGAGTAGCGGCGTGAAGCCCAGTTAGAGACCAGTCAATAGTGGTGTATTCCAGGGGTCAATACTGGATCCAGTCCTCTTGGGAAACAGCTTTTCTGAAAAGGACCTGGGGGTCCTGGTGGGCACCAAGCTGAGCGTGAGCTAGTGGTGTGTCCTTGCCGTAAGGAAGGTGAACAGTGTCTTGGGTTCTGTGTTAGGTAAAGCATCACCAGTCCACTCATCCTCATGACCGCTTTGGGTGATGGGGCAGGGCTCTCCCTCAGCAAGGTGTCAGATGGCACTGAGGTGGGAGAAGAGGTTGGTGCTCCAGAGGGACCTGGACAGGCAGAGCTACGGGCTGGCAGGAACCTCCTGAAGCTCTCCTGAACAAGTGAACATGCAAGTCCTGCCCCTGGGGAGGAACAAACCCTGGCACCAGTATAGACTGGAGGACAACCAGCTGGGAGTCAGCTTGGCTGAAGAGGACCTGAGGGTCTTGATGGACACCAAGCTGAACATAACTCAGAAAGCAGACTAGTGGTGTCCTGGGCTGCAAAGTATTGACAGAAGGTGGGGGGAAGGGATGCTTCCCCTCTGCTCAGTGACAGTGGGGCCAGCCCAGGAGTGCTGTGTCCAGTGCTGGGCTCCTCAGGACGAGAGAGACAGGGACATGCTGGGGACAGCCCATTGAAGGGCCACAAAGATGACTGAGGCGCTGGAGGAGTGCAAAGAAGAGGGAGCCCGGCTTTTCTCAGAGGTGCCCAGTGCCAGAACCTGATGCTCCAACTGAAGCCTAGAAGATTCCCTGTGCCCACCAGGAGACACTTCCTCAGGGTGACAGTGACCGGGCACTGGCACAGGCTGCCCTGGTGGAGTCTCCGCGGGTGGAGGCAGCCAGAGGCCATCTGGACACGGCCCTGGGTGGCCCAGGTGGCCTCCGGAGGCTCCTGCCACCTCAGCCAGCCCGTGGCTCTGTGAAGTCCCCCCAAGGGGCACAAGGAGCCTTCCCTCCGCCCAGGGTCCCGCCTTGGCGGTGGCGGGGCGGTGGGGCGCTGCGGCCGGTGGGGTGAGGCGGGGCAGGGGCCGCGCCGGGCTGGGGCAGGGCTGAGGTGACCGGCACGGCGGAGGGGACGGGCTCTGCCGCGGGACGCGACGGAGCCGTGATGGGGAGGCCGGGAGGCTGAGGAGGTGTCGGGGGCGGGAAGGCTCTGTGTGGCGGGGCCGTGGCTGCGGAGGGGTGACGGCGGCCCGACGGGTGGGGGGAGAGAAAGCGGGGGGGGAGGGGGGCGTGACGCAGCGTGACGTCAGCCGCCCGGCGAGCGGCCGGTCCTCCCCGCCGCCAAGGGGCGCTGCGCGGCGGGGGATTGGGCGGCGGCGGGCGGGCGCCTCTCGCCGCGGCGCCTTTTCCGGGTTGGTTGCGCGGCGCTCGGGGCTGGCCCAGGTTGCAGCCGTCGCCGCCGGCACCGGGCCCGGGCCTCGGCACGCTCCGCGCGGGCCCCGCGCCCGCCGCCCCCCCCCTACCCCCCCCACCCCCCCGCCCTGGGCCGGCCCCTCCCCGCTCCGGCCTGGCCCTGCCGCCGCCGCCCGCCGCCGCCGCCGCCGCCCTCCTGCGCGCCGCGCCCCGCCTCGCCGGCCTCCCGCGCCGGCCCCGCGCCCTCCTCCTCCTCCTGCAGCCGCCGCCCGGCGCCGCCATGCCCGGCCCGGCCGCCGGCAGCCGGGCGCGGGTGTACGCCGAGGTGAACAGCCTGAGGAGCCGCGAGTACTGGGACTACGAGGCGCACGTCCCGAGCTGGGGGTAAAGCGCCCCGCGGGGACCCTCCTCTTCCCCCCCCCCCCTCCTTCCCCCGGGCCGCCCCGCACCCCGCTGCGGGCCTCAGCCCTCGGGGAGGGCTTCCTGCCCCCTCCTCCCCCCCCCCACCCCACCCCCCCCCCCGATTTGGGGTGTCCCCGGGCGGCTGGGGTGGAGGGGGCTGGGAGAGTTTTCCCCTCACACCCCCGGCCTGTTCCTTCCCCACCCCCGGCCCGCTGCCCTGCCAGTTACCCCCTCTGGCACCGCCACCCCCCTCCTCTCTCCTCTTGGTGCCCGCAGCAATCAGGACGACTATCAGCTGGTTCGGAAACTCGGCCGAGGGAAGTACAGTGAGGTCTTCGAGGCCATTAACATCACCAACAACGAGAGGGTCGTTGTGAAGATTCTCAAGGTGAGTGTCCCGTTGGTGGTGCAGGGGCCAGAGCAGGGTGGGCCGAGCCACGGGACTGTTGGATCTCCTTCTTCACCCCAAAGCTCTTGTTTTCTCATTAAGGATGTTTGACTGGTGGGTTTGGAAACGGATTTGGTGTCCTGTGTGCTCTAGGGATGGTTTGATGTCTCCTGTCCTGCACAACTCTGGGATGAGAGCTGCCAGTCCTGACATTGGAACAGCATTGCATGTGGTGCCTGTGCTTGGTAACTCATATCTGGCAGTGCCTTGCCTAAACCAGCCCAGGGACTGCCTTGTCAACAGGAGTGTGAAGTCAGGATGGGGGAATCCTCCTGTTAACCTCTAGACAGCTGGCATGAGGCCTTTTCAGAGCCAGCCTGTGGGCTGCTCAGCAGTCAAAAATGCTGGCAAAATTCAGTCCTTTAGAGGATCAGGCATGGCAGAGAACTTCACTGCAGGCAGGCCAAACGTGCCCTGGAAACTGGAGGAGTCTGAAAGAGGCCATCTGAAGTTTGCAGTGTCGGTGCTCTGTGTTCTGGTATGTTGGGCTGGAGCTTCATTCAGCAGTAACAAGTTGTTGTTTGGGCAGGCTGAACGTATGGGTTTGCTGCTGCAGGACATGCCTCGCTGTGTTGGGCACTGAAGCAGCATGCTCACAACAAGTGGTAGTAACTGTCCTAGCAGCAGCCTGTGGTGGTGATCTGGGAGTGGACAAGGATTTTTTTTAAAGAAGAAAAAAAGAAATAAAAGGTTAGAGAGTTGAGGTGTTTTTGGTTTTGGCTTGGCTGACACTTGTGGCTGTCACCTCTTGGACCAGCAACACAGAACAGCTTGTTCTCCAAGAGCACATGGAATTCACTGTCTGACCATGGGTGCTGTAAGAATATGGTACATGTTGATTCGTGGTGGACAGGGGGGCTGAGCTTAACCTGCCCTTTCAGCTGCAGACTACCAACTGCCTAGGTCATGCATCTCCCTTTAGGGCTGTAGCCTTAAGGCTGTTGCTAGATCCACTCTGATAGTGTGGCTGCCTCTCTTTTCTATGCTGATATTCCCCACTCACTCTGCATGCTTCCTTGGGGGCTTCCTTGGCTTCCCAGAGTACTTATCATGGTTTCTCTGGCCACTGCTCCTACACAAGGTGTGATCTCCCCTCTGCCTCTGGGAGGAGCTACACACACCCGTGCTGTGGCTGTGGTCGAGGCGGTGGCCAGGTGAGCCCTTCGGGAAGCCCCCGTGGCTGAGCCTGACATCAGGGCAGCGTGGGGAGGCTCATGTGTCCTTGCCAAGCTGAGGTCCTCCAGCAAGCTGTTTGGGCCTCCCCCTTCTTTGGATGCTTTATGTGGTTTTGGGGGTTGTTTTGATTTTGTTGGGGGGGGTTTTTTGAAGTAGGAGCAGGTGGGAGTTTCTGATAGGAGAGAGTAGCCAAAGGGAGCCAGTGGGCTTTTGTGGCAGGGTGGCTTGTGGCTAGGCTGGGGAAACCACTTCTGCATGCTGCTTTGGAGCCCTGGTGGTCTCTTCAGGACTGCTGTGGTTCACTGAGACCTTGGGTCTTGTTCCCAATAGAAAGAGAAGAGACTGCAGGGAAAGTCATCAGAAATCTTCCTCCTTCCCTCTTCCCAGCCTAACGAGCCTCCCCTGGAGCGACGCTCCTCTCCCCAACTGTCATGTCTGGGGAGCCTGTCAGTGCTGGACTGTGTGTCAGCTGGCAAGAGTCATCTGAGGGCGCCTGGGTGCTCCTTCTCCTTGAGGCCTGAATGTTTTGCCTAATGCCCTTCGAGCAGGGGACTGGGTTGTCCCAGATTTGAAGCGGATGGTGTTGCCACCAGTTCCTCTGGCTCCCCCCACTTGCATTAACATTCAGAAGGTGTTCCTGCATGGGAGCAAGGGAAAGCAGAAAGTCCAGATAAATGCAGATGAACTTTCTTCTGGGTGGAAAGTGGGTCAGTGAAAACTGTGTTTCAGAGCACTGTGTCGTGTACATTGTGAAAACCTGCAAAGTGTGGCAATAACATCACTCCAAGATGTGGAAAGGGCCTCTAGTTTCCTGTAGTAAGACTCAGTTGCAAATGTAGATACATGTAGCTACAGTGGAGCCTTAGCAAAGAGCCTGGGTCTCTCTGGTCCTCCAGAAATTAAGGCTGGATCCTGTGAGGTGGCAAATGCAACCAGAAGTCTTCAGGTTTTTGTGTGGCTGTAGGGGTGGGACAAAGGGGAAGAGCGTTGCTGGGTGATAGATGTTGTTCAGTGTGGTTGCTGCTTTCTCTTTAAGGTTCTTTCAGAGGACAGTTTCTGTTATGCTTTGATGATTTTTAGCCAGAGTCACCATTTTAATACGTGTGCCTCATGGGAGGGGACTGGGGTCTCTTCCCAACTGAGCTTAAGTGAGCAGGTAGCAAGTACTTGCCCTGCTGTGTGTTTTTCCCTCCCCTTCTTTGGTGGTGTGCTACCTGAACATCTCATACTGTCCTCCAGAGAGGTCAGGAAATTTTATCACCCTTTCTCTGATGCAGAACTGAGCCACAGAGATTTCCTGTGTGACTTTGGGCGAGTCCCTGAGCCTCAACAAAGCTGAGACTAGAGCAGAGGTCCCAGTCCAGTGCTGCACGAAGCAGATAGCTGCTCTTCCTCTTCTGGCAGCCGCTCGCTGCGTCTGTGCAAGTGTCCCCTGAAGATTCCAGCACTGGGCAAGGCCAGGGAGCTCTGATTGGTGTCACAGTGCCCCAGGCCTTTTGGGCTTGTGTAGAGCAAGATGTCCTGTTGCCCTGGACATGCACAGCACCACTGTGCTGCCCCACAGGGCCTGGCCACGTCCTGCAGGGAAACGGCATCTGCTCGTAGCACGTGTCAGCCAAGGAGCAGAGTTAAAGATCATGCAGGTGACCACAACATTGCTGTGTCCTGGGTCAAGTGCCTTGCTGTGGAAATACCATGCTCTTAATGTCACTTTTCCCAGGAAGATTCTGCAGCTCAAGAGTCAGAGTCAAACTGGGGGAGCAAGTTGCTCCTCAGCCCACTGCAGACCTACGAGCCATGCGGGATGGAGCGTGCACAGCAGCAAGGCAGGAGCCCTGCTTTGCCACCCCACACTCCCTGCCCAGCATCCTCCACATGCTTTTACCTCAAGAAATGAGGCAGAGGGTTAGGGTTAGGGAAGAAATGAGGCACAGGGAGCCACAGGGCTAAAGTCATCTTGGTGTGGAGGAGTCTGCCCCATGCTGACCTTCCTGCCCCTCCTGGGTAGCAGGACAGGGAGTTAGCCACAAACCACGCTCCTGCAGCCCCTGGCTGGGGTGGGAGGCTCTTGCAGGCTTTTTGATCTCTCTGGCCTTCATACAGCTTTGGGCAAGCTTCTTGTGTGCATAGGGGAGGCTGAGCGGGAAAGAGGGAACGTGCCCATGCTTTTGTGTCTTGCTGAAGTTGGTGGCTGAAGGTTTGACTCTCAGAATGAGCTCTGACATTCCTCAGCATTTGCAGAGGAAGTTTAAGATATCGTTGTTTCCAGTGTGTCTTGTATCATCTGCGTCCAGCATGGGTGTCTACAGCACTGCTCTGCAATTTCATATCTAACCACACAAATGTAGATCTTTGGGGACCAGTGAGGTCATCTGCCACCTTTGTGCTGTCTCTGTGATGAGCTTCTCATTTTGCTTCCCTGCTAATGCAGCTCCAGAAGTGTCTGCCACTCTCCTTGTGTGTCCTAAAAGCAGGTGCCCTGGTCTGGCTTCTTGGGGGGTGGGAACAGCACTGCAAGTAGCCACTCTAAAAGCCCAAGATAAACTTTCTAGGTTGCTTTGTAACTCCAGTGGGTGATTCTTTGTGGCAAGAGTGCTGCCCTTAGTTACATGCAGTTGTGGCTGTTGGTGAGCTTCAGCAGGGCTGCCGGGTCCTTGGCAGCCTGTTCTCGTGTGCTGATCACCACCACTGGAGTGTCCAGCCAAGGCAGAGATCACAGCATCCCTGTCATCAGCTCTTGCAGTCCTCCTGTTTTCCTAATGCTCCACTTGCCCTCAAAGCACCAACCCCACCACAGACAGACACTGTCTCCCTGTGGGGTTACTGTCTGTGCTGGTGCAGTGCACAGGTGGAGCTTGGGGGAAGAATGCAGTTATAAGGAGAGGGACCAGTGAAACAGAGGATCTGCAGCAGTGATGAAATGGCCCCTTTCTCCTTTGGTGGCTTTTGTCCCTCTGTGCTGAGTCTGTGAACTGGAACTTTCAACCATGTACGTGGTTTCACAAGCATGTTCTTGTTTGTTTGGCTTTGGTTTTCCCCTGTTCCCCTCTGGGGCTGTGTAAACCCTCCAGAGCTGCTGCTCATACCAGTCACTGCTGCAGGGTCCTTCCAGCATTGAACTCAAAGGATTGCTGTAGTAGCTGTAGAACCATCTGGGGGAGGGAGCCCTGTGGCTCTGGTAAATTTTCTTCTGTCCCCATGAGCTCTGGAGCTCCTGTCCATCAGCATGTTCTAGGTGGAGGCTGAAACAGCTCCCATACAGAAGGGACTGCACAGGGAAATAGCACTGGATGGTGCTGGTCCCTCAGGCTGGAGCTTTTGACTGCATCAGTGACCATCCACCAAAGCTGTTCAATGCTTTCTCCTGGTAGCAATCTGCATCTCTTGCTCCTCCTGTGCTCACATGCACTGAGTCAGCTCTCCCTGGCCCACTTCCTCCTCTGGTGATCTTGAAGTGAGCCCTTTTGCAAGAGCCAGGTACACATGGCTCTTCTGATTTAAACACCAGTTGCTCACACAGCTGAGCTTGGCACAGGTGGCTGTCAGAGTCCAGCTTTGTTTGGAGCCAAGACCAGCAGAGCTGGTACAGGAGGCACAGCAGTGAAGTTCTGGCACCAAGGGACTGGTGGGCTCTGAAGCTGCTGCTCTTGCAGGGAGGAGGGTGAGTTACTGGGTCTGTTCACAGTGACCCTGAGGGAGGGATTCTCATCCTGTGTGTTGAGGATCAGGGCTTGTTCCTTGTGTGTGTCCCTTTCATTTGACCACAAAAGTCTTGATGTGTCATCAGGAAGCCCCAGGAGGGCTCTCCTGGGCTGTGCTATGGGGGCAGGAAAGGCTGTCTGATGGAAACAATGGCACATGGGCTTTGTACTCTCAGTACTCTCAGGGGAGGTTGGGGTTGGGTTTCTTCCCTCTTTTCCAAAATCCAAGATGAACCCCAGGAAGTTTGAATTCAGCCAGTGAAAGCTGTGAGGTGGAAGCACCTGACAGAACATTGACAAAAGTGGGCTCCTCAATTCTGTGGCTCTTCTGAACACAATTATTTGGTTTCCCAGCTGATGTCTGGCACAACAAGCAGTGCTGCTCTGAAGCCAATTTTCCTATTGAACAACTGGCGTCAGGCTTTCTGGGCTGAGTGCTGGGACCCTTGTGGTGATACTTGCTGGAGATGAATGAGCTCTTAGTGACAGCTCTGCAATGTTTGGAGCCTGTTGTAAGGGTGCTGCTCAAGCCTTTTGCCTTGGAGCCTGGAGACTGTGTGTTGAGCTTTCCCTGTTCACTGGAAGCATCATGGTTTTCTGGGCTATTCAGGTTGGGTGAGTGAAGAATAGATCTTTTTCTTTGCAGGGTGGTGGAATAGATCCTTGTGGATTTGTTTGCTTTGACTGTTAAACTTTTTTCCCTGCTGTGCTAAGCCTGGTTCTTTTTCAGAGCACCTGCAGGGTAAAACCCAGCACCTTGCATGGCTCCTTCAGAGCAGCACGTGTGCTCCTTGGCTGGGTCTGTGTGTGCTCTGGTTCCTTGCTTTTGGCTAATGCAAAATGGGTTTTATGTTTTGGATTTAACTCTTACTTCACAGGTCTTCCTGGACGCCACTTTTCTTTCTCAGGGTGGTCAATCAACACTCCCAGGTCCTTCTCTGCCTGGAGAGCTGTCAGGCAGAGAAGGACCTGGGGGTGTTGGGTGACTGCAGGCTGAATATGAGCCAGCAGTGTGCTCAGGTAGCCAGGAATGCCAATGGCATCCGGGCTTATATCAAAAACAGTGTGGCCAGTAAGTCTGGGGAGGTGACTATGCCCCTGGACTGGGCACTGGTGAGGCTGCACCTCGAGTGCTGGGTCCAGTTCTGGGCTTCTCACCATCAGAAGGACATTGAGGTCCTGGAGCAAGTCCAGAGAAGGGCAACCAGGCTGGGGAAGGGGCTGGAGGGCAAATCCTCTGAGGAGCAGCTGAGGGAGCTGGGGGTGTTCACCCTGGAAAAGGAGGCTGAGGGGAGACCTTATCATCACCTACACTGCCCTGCCAGGAGGCTGCAGAGAGGTGGGCGATGGTCTCTGCAGCCAGGGGATAGGAGACGGGACAAGGGGCAATGGGCTCAAGCTGCTCCAGGGCAGGGTCAGAGCAGATGTGAGGGAAAAGTTCTTCCCTGAAAGAGCTGTTAGGGCCTGGAACAAGCTGCCCAGGGAGGGGCTGAGTCACCTTCCCTGGATGTGTTTAAAAAAAGGGTAGATGAGGTGCTCAGGGACCTGGTTTAGCTTAGGATGGGAATGGTTGGACTTGATGATCTTAAAGGTCTTTTCCAACCCTGTGATTCTGTGGAAGCACACAGAGAATTTGGAGGACAGATTTATTTTCTCTCTTTGCTTGAATTCAAGTGATGGGTGCCTGGGTTGTTCAGCAAGGCTGGAACTGAAGCATCTGACAGAAAAGTGTGCTCCCTTTGCTTTAGAAACCAAGCAAAGAAGCTAATTAGCCAGGCAGCCATTTATTCCTTCAAGACAGGAAGCGATGGTTGCAGCCTTGTATTTAAAGGTTTATTTTAGCAAACAATGTGCATTCTCCCAGCTGGTGTTTGCTGCAGCTGGACTCCTTCCCTGCTTACAAGTTTACATGGTCTCACAGAAAATGACCTGGGGTCTGATCCCTTGATCACAGAGGGTTGTTTGCTTCTGCCTCCCACCTGACTGTGAAGCGGCCGCTCACCCCATGCCCCCTCTCACTGCTGCAGAGGGGCAGCCTGGCACAGTGCTGGGGCAGTGCTGGCTGGTGGGCCTGCCTCTGCTGCCTGATCTCCAAGTGAACTGAAACACCCTGATGGGACCCTTTTGGCTGGTGGGGTGGAAAAGCTACCACGAAGGGTGGCTGGCTGGGGATGGCTGAGAGCTGCAGAGACCATCCTCCTGTGGCTGGGGGGTCACACTGTCCCTCTGCTCCAAAAGCTTGTGGGGTTTTGTCTCCACTCTCTGCAGCCACCTCCCTTGCAGTTTACCTGAGGAAGGAAGCAATTTCCCAGGAAACTGGAAAACTGGCTTGTGCTAGACAGTCCTGTTGTTCCAAGGGTGCTGCTGCCGTTGAGGTAATTAAACCCCTCCCAGAGTAGACACTGCTAAACCCAGCCATGTCTTTTAGCCTGGTTTCCAATGGAAACGAGCCTTATGCAATCCTGCTGTCTGTCAGCCTTTCTCCCCACACACACACACCCCCCAGGAGTTTTAGCACTGGTTGGCCAATTCCAACCAAATACGATGGAAGTCTCCAAGCTGTCAAGTTTCTACAGATTTCCTGGAAATAGGTGTGTGTGGAGAGCAGAGGGAGCCTGTCAGAGCCTGTCTCAGAGGGGCTGGGGGGAAGCTGCCGCGAGGGTTTGACTCGTACTGGTCACTTGGAGGGTCCTTGTGTGGAGGAAAGCTTTGAAATGCCTCTGCTGTGGGAACAGATGGGTTTGGGAGCTTGTACCTGCATAGAACATTGCCTTGCAAACACAGGTGGTTCAAACTCAGGAGCTGGTGATTTTGTCTAGGTGCCTTCTCCATTCCTCCATCAGAAATCCCCCTCCCAGGGCCAGAGGACTGAGCTGGGTAGGAAACACAACACAAAATGTCCCTGTTGATAGCCTGGTTTAATAAAATAGCCTTGAATGAGTGTTGTTAAAATACTCTGGCTGCAAGGGCTGGTGATTTAGAAGCTCTCCCTGCTGGGAGAGGCAGATGGTTAGAAGCCATAATAGCTCCAGTTAGCTCGCAGTTAATCCATGTGTGTTTGGAGTCAACATCCTTGGAGAGACAGATCGGGTGACTCCAGAAGACAGTTGTAGCAACCCAGACTTAATCCTGGTGCTTGGAGGATGTGCTGGTGGTTGCCTGGGGCTTCAGCAGCGTCAGGGACTGGGGCTGGGAAGGATATTGCCAGGTTTCCCTGTCTTGAATTGTCAGTACCCATGCAGTCCTGGGGTGGTTGGCACCAAAGTGTTTGATTTGCCCCCACGCTGGGCAAAAGCTGAGCTCTGGCAACACACTCATGGGTTGTAGGTGGGATTTGCAGTTGTGGCTGGAACAGTGATGTGGGATGAGGTAAGGAGAAAGCTGGGTGGGGTGGGCTGGCACCCAGCAGTTCCTACTGTTTTCTCCTGCAAGTGGGGGAAATCCTCTGTTCCTCTGCATTGTTCTCTGAGGAAACTTCCAGGCAATGCTTTTCCTCCAGGATGCCATTACTGCAGCCCACAGCCTCTCACCCCACCTCATCCCTGTCCACCTGGGGCTGGGAAGCCCCATCCTGCTCACTGGCTCTGCACTCCTGCAGCTCAACAGGAAAACGTGCAGCCAGCAAGTGGCTTTAACTCTCCCTGGTGCTGAGGCTGCATTTGCTGGAGTGTCTTCCCTTGGACCTGTCAGACAGGCTGCTCTTGATGATTATCTGCAGGCATTTCCTTAAAAAAAGACCCATTTTCTTCTGTCCTTTTCTCCAAAAGTGGCTGATTCTGTCTGCTTGTGTCTCCTTACGTCTGCTGTGGGTAGGGGTGGGTTTCCAGTGGAAATCATGCAGGCCATAATCTTCCCATCCTGAAAACTGTAGAAGTGACTGGAAGACTACTGCTGCCCCTGTGGGAGAGGTGGTCACTGTGGATGAAGTGGAAGCCTTGGATGGATATCCTCTCCTGCCAGGGTGATGCAAAAATCCCTTGAAATAACTACAGTACAAAGGAGAAGGTATCTCAGAGTGGGCTTTTGTCCTCTGGGCTGTGTTCAGGTGCTGTTTGGGCTCCTGGTCAGGTGCAGGTGTTGTGATGGAGCAGCAGCTGTGAGGCATGTTTGCTGGTTGTCAGGCCGGTCAGCGAGCACCTTCAGGATGTCAGCAGCTCAGCTCCCCCTTTGAATTCCTTGGGAAGCAGCTTGCATGTGCCTCTGCCTCGCTGCTGGAGGAGCAGAGTTAACCAAATTACATCCTCCTCTTGGCCTTCTGGCAGGATCTGTGCATGTGGGTGGTGGTGTCTGTCCCTGTGCTGAGATCATGAAACGAGTTCCTAATGAAGCATCTTCTTTTGGGGTTCAGGAACAGTCCCTCGCTCCCTCTGTCTGCTGTTCCCCTGATTTTGCTGCTTCTCCTTGTCTGTCCAACTTCCCACTGGCTCCAGCCATGTCTGGGTGCTGTCCCAGGGCTGTTGGTCACCCCTCCCCAGTGATCCCAGCCCAGTATCACTCCAGCTCAGGCTGACAGCTGCAGTGGCCTTGCTGCTGTTTCCACAGTGGCTTTATGAGGTGCTGATGCTCCCTGTGCCAGTACTGGTGTTATTTTTGGCACTTTGCTTGGGGCTGAAATTCTCATCTTTTGGCTTGAAAGCCTAGCTCCTGCCTTTTAACTTGGAAGAGAGGGGCAGGATTCAAATCTGAAACTTTCAGCCACCTGAAGACAGCATATTTTATCACTTACATAAGTGCCATATTTCCCCACTATATAAAAAGCTTCTGTTCCTTCTCCCGTCTGCTCCTCGGTTTCTGTGCGGGGTCTGAAACCAGGGATTGCCTTGGAGTCACCTGTGAGAGGAGAGTGAGGTGCCCCCCTGGAGTTCTGCAGCCAACATCCAAGTGGGAGGCTGCACGGTGCTGAGAGGGAGCTGTTGAGCTCTTGTGGCTCCTTGTCCTTCGTGTAGATGCCTGATAACATGCCTTTTTATAAGGTGCCTCTTTGTCGTTCCCATTGCTCCCCTCCTCACACACCAGAGTCTGTGGTGGGTGGTGGATGTCTTAGAAAGCAGGGATACCCCCCCAGACCAGGTGCCCCAAGTGCCATCCGACCCAGCCTTGAACCCTGCCAGGGATCCAGGGACAGCCCCAGCTTCTCTGGGCACCCTGTGCCAGGGCCTCCCCCTCCCCAGGAAGGATTTCTGCCTCCCAGCCCCCTCCTGCAGCTGAAGGCCATTCCCACGGGCCTGGCCCTCCCTGCCCTGGGCACCAGCCCCTCTCCAGCTCTCCTGGAGCCCCTCGAGGGACGGGAAGGGGCTCAGAGCTCTCCCCAGAAGCAGCCTTCTCTTCTCTGGGCTGAGCCAGCCCAGCTCTCCCAGCCTGGCTCCAGAGCAGAGGGGCTCCAGCCCTCCCATCATCTCCGTGGCTCCTCGGGACTCACTCTCACAGCTCCATGTCCCCCTTGCCCTGGGGACCCCTGAGCTGGAGGCAGCGCTGCAGGGGGGTCTGTGTCCCAGAGCGGAGCAGAGGGGCAGAATCCCCCTTTCCCAGCCCTGCTGGTCCCACTGCTGGGGATGCAGCCCAGGACATGGGGTGTTTCTGGGTTGCCAGAGCATGGTACTGGGTCCTGTTGAGTTTCTTGTCACCAGCATCCCCAAACCCGTCTCCTCAGGGCTGCTCTCCATCCATCCATCCATCCATCCATCCATCCATCCATCCATCCATCCCCCAGCCTGGCACTGTGCTGGGGATCCGTGTGTGCAGGACCTTGCCTTTGGCCTTGCAGAAGTCCATTGGATTCACACAGTCCCATCTCTCCAGCCTGTGGAGGTGCCTCTGGACACCATCCCTTCCCTCCGTTGTGCTGGCAGGACAGGGGTGTTACTGGTCCCTGCAGGATGTCTCTGCAGCTCTGTGAGTGGTGGTGCTGGAGAGGATGTTCCATCTCTGTACTGAAGGGCAGGTGCACTCAGTGACTGGCAGACAGTGATGCCCACACTGGTCATTAGCCAAGACCCTCAGAAACTCACCTCTTACCTGCCCTTACACTACCTGTCCTTTCAGGCCTGGGAGTGGATGAGTTACAGACACAGTGAGTTGGGTTACTGTATAAGCTCCCCCAACCCCCGAGCCTCTGCCTGGGGAGCAGCTGCTCTGTGTCACTCTGCAGGGCCATGTCCAGAGAAGAGCTGACTTTGCAAGGGGAGCTCCTGGGACTGTGCAGACCTGAGGAGCCAGAAACTGAAATGTCTGTAGGCTTTGGAAATAATCACACAGGGTGGATGTGATGGTGTGCCTTGCAGCTGGGTCTGTGCTTTTTGGGGGCATGCAGGAGACAAATGCATGTACGTACACGTGGCAGTGCCTGATCTTGATAGAAATTTTGGTGCTGGAGACTCTGGGGTTGTCATCTCACTGGGTTAAAGTACCCATTGGGAAACAAGGTGGGATTGAGGAGTGAAGAAATGGTGTGTGATATGGTTTGTATATGAAAAGTTGATGGTGTATGATAGTTTCTGTATGAAAAATTGAGATGCAGGGTCCACCATGCTTGTGCCATGGCTCTAAATGCACAACCTAGAATGAGGGAGCCAAGGGCATCCCAAGGACCTTTCACCACAGCACTGGGGTCACCATTGTGTTTGTGTGGAGTACTTTGGCTTTCTCCTGGTGAGTGGAGGACTTCTGCTGATGAGAGGGAATTCCAAGTATCATAGAATCCCAGACTGGTCTGGGTTGGAAGGGACCCCAAGGGTCACAGAGCTCCAACCCCCCTGCCACAGGCAGGGACACCAACCTCCAGGCCTGGAGTTACACAAGGTTGCCCAGGGCCCCAGCCAACCTGGCCTTGAACACCCCCAGGGATGGGGCACCCACCCCCTCTCTGGGCAGCCCCTTCCAGCCCCTCACCACTCTCTCTGTAAAAAGCTTCCCCCTACTATCCAATCTAACTCTTCCTTCCTTTAGCTTCACCCCATATCCCCTTTGTCCTGTCAGTGTCTACCCTTTTAAAAAGTTGATTCCCCTCCTGTTCCTCTGCTCCCTTCAGGGGCAGGAAGGCTGCAATGAGGTCTCCCTGCAGCCTTCTCTCCCCCAGGCTGAACAAGCCCAGCTCCCCCAGCTTCTCTTCATAGGGGAGGTGCTTAAATAGACAAATTGATATGCAAGGTGTCTGTGTCCTCTGATGATAAAAATGTTCCCTCCTGAGGGTGGGAGCAGGGAGGGGAGGGGGGTGGTGTGGTCTAGTCCAAATCATTTTCAGAAATCAGTGTTAACTTCTGAAAGGACTCTTACTTCTAATTTCTTTTGTCTATTTAAGCCAGTGAAGAAAAAGAAGATAAAACGTGAGGTTAAGATTCTGGAGAACCTGCGTGGTGGCACCAACATCATCAACCTGATCGATACTGTCAAGGACCCTGTGGTAGGTGCCTGCGTGTGGCAGTGCCTGGGGTGGGTTTGCCCTCCTGCCAGCTGGGTGCAAGCAGGCTCCCCCTCCTTAGGGTCTCCTGTGGTGGGCTGCTTTGCATGGGTTTGTGTTCCCCTCCATGCACCCCAGACTCTTTTAACAACCCCTTAGTGACTCCTCTGAGTTTCCCTTGGCTGAGGGGGGAGAAGTTGTTGTTCTGTAAGGAAGCAGAGCTTGCAGCCTTCCAGCTTCTGCCAGGCCTCTGGAACAACAGTATCTGGCAGGGCAATTAGATATTAAGCACTCCTTGTCCTTCTGGTGGCTGTCCTGCCCAGTGACCAGAGGTCATATCTCTTGCCTGCATCACCACAGTTGCCCCCTTCACAGGAAGGGTTCTCTGACTAGCAGAGGTCACAGAGATAAAGTGACGCTGCTGTAGAGTTGGCAGCCCTGGCTGACATTCCTCCTGCCAAGGCTGTGAGGCCTTTGCCTCCAGTGGCACCTCTCTCCTCACCTGGTGCTGTGTCCCCTCCTTGGCCCAGGGAGGCCCTGTGCTGGCCAAAATGCCATGCCAGTGCTCGCTGCACAGGGTGAGAGCAGCGCTTGCTCTGCCTGCTCTGGGAGCAGAGCTGCGTTCCTCTCGCCGTCCTGCTCCTGCCTTGCTCTGGGGTAAGGGTTGGGTGAGAAGCAAAAGCTTTCTTGGGTGTCTTGGAGTAAAGAAAAGACCAAGAGGGTGTTTTAAACCACAATACTCTCTTTCTCTCTTGCAGTCAAAGACCCCTGCACTGGTGTTTGAGTACATCAATAACACAGATTTTAAGGTGAGCCTGCCTGAGGGTGGATGTGGGAAGCTTCCCGTTTCCATGAAGAGTGCTGGGATCTCAGGTTGTCAGATGCTCCTCACGAGCTATGGGGGGAGTTTGGGGTTTCCACCAATGTCAGCTTCACCCTCCTTTCCCCATGTAAATCAGAAAGCTGTAAATAGCCTCTAGACGAGCAGGGATCTAAAGTTTGTGTGCTGAATCTCCTCCCAACTTTGAGGAGGAAGTTCAACAGGTTCGATATCCTTACTCCCCTCTCAGTTCAGTGATCACAGCTGGGCTACACATTCAGCCTGAGTTGATCCCTGTGCTGCAATGCTCTTTTACAGCAACGTAGATGATGGAGCAGGTCACCCCCAATTTGTGCTGGAATCCTTCAGACCTGGGGACTGCAGGGTGGGAGAGGCTGGAGAACACATCTGGTGGGCCTGGCAATCTTGAATACATCTTAAGAGCTTTTCTGCTTGCCCAAGGCCAGCTCTTCTTATTTTTGGGGAGCTCTGAGTGGTATTGCTACTTCCCAAAATGGGGATACTGGTGTCTGAGCACAGCTGAGGCTACGTGTGCTACTGCAGTGCTGCTGGCAGGCAGCAGTGAGCTGAGGGACAGGCATGTAATTAGCAACTGCACCTATTTTAATGGCATCTTCCCTTCCTCTTATGTGAATCTGTACCCTAAGTCATTGAGTCAGTGATGGAGAATTAATTGAGTGGTTGTGGTTGCCATTAGAGAAACAGCAGTCACCCCCTGCCACGCTGCTCAGAGATGGCTTTTGTTCCGTGCTTTGCCCTCCCTGTTTGTGCCAGAACAGTAGGTGGGTACAGACCTGGGAAGATGCAGCTTCACCAAACACCCAGAGCAGGACCCTGGCTTGGTGTTGGTGGAGCAGCAGCAGCTTGTTGTCCATCCCACTGAGTGTCTCACCTGCAGCCCTGGTATTTCCCTGGGGTTGTGTGTCCTTCTGGAGTTGGTCTGGGGAGCCGAATCCTGCTGGGTGGGCCCCTGCGCATAGTCAGAGCTGCAGCCACGTTGGCAGTTGTGGTCCTGGTTTTTAATCTTACATAGAGGCTTACTGCAGAGGCTGGGCTAATAGTAACTTGGAGCAGCGTCTGCCCTGACAGCTCTGGGTGGGGAGACAAGTGTTGCCTCCATCAAATAAACAGCCATGAGAGGAGTGCGGCACGGTGACCCTTCGGGGCTAATTACAGCAGCCTGGGTTAGTCTGGGCTGTTCCAGTGCTGCATGTCCATTGGGAACATGGCCCTGTGGTTCTCCTGGGGACCCAGAAGGCTGATCCTGGAAGTTTTTCACTTCCTATTTAGAGATTTTAATTGTTTTAATATATGGCTTGAGACAAACCAGGTTGCTAGAGCAGCAGCACAGCTTGCTGAGGATTGTTTTTTGTGTCTCCTCATCAATGCTGTTACAATACTCTGCCATGTCCTATGGGGAAAAAATCATCAGAGTTATCACCATGTACCTGAAATATGCTCACAGTGTGGAAGGTGAAGTTGTTACTTGAGGCTGGTGGCTGATGGAGACTGAGCTGAAAAACATGGGACTTGGGGTATGTGGAGGGTCAGCCCTGCCGAGAGCCGTCGCCGGCAGCGCTGTGGCCAGTATGGCGACGTCAGTCTGGCCACAGCAGCAGTGAGAGTGCTCAGCTCTGGCTGTCACATTAGAAAGAGCTAAGGAGTTGGCAGCAGATCATTTTAGGCTCCTGGGAGAAGGGCTGGCTCCTCCAGGAGATGCAGATTCACCGCTGTCCAAGGCAAAGTATTGATGCTTTTGATGCTGACTGGGGCAAGGCAGGAATAACTTGTCTGGGGAATGTGGGCATGTTCCCCAGGGCATGCAGCATGGGCCTTCCTGCTCAGAGCTGATTTGTAACCTGAGTTTCACCAGCTGTGTTACTGGGTGTGTGGGTTACGTGGGCTACGCTCCCAGGAACTCTGCTGCCTGTTTGAGGAGGTTCTTGGGGCCACAGCTCAGTGGCAGGTTACAGAGCCACTGCTACACACAGGTACCTGTGGATTTCCTCTTCTATACGTGGCCCCTCGTGCTCTCTCCAACCCTGCTCTGAGCTGCCCTTGCCAAGCAAAGAGTGAATGAGACCACTTGTGTTGGAAGCCTTGGCTGGCCCTACAGCTCTGTACATGAGGCAGTTGGAGAGCACCCAGTCATAGTCCCCTCTGCTCCACAGTCAACATCTCCTCTGGCAGCCAGATTCTCCTGGAGTTGAGTGGCCTGTGAGCTAATCCTGGTGGCAGAGCCCTCTGCTCTTTGTTTTGAGGTGTGCTGCTGATGTGCCCGTCTCCACCCTGGCATCCAAATTCAGCAGCACTGCTGAGCACCGTGCATCTCCCTAGCAAGCTGCCTTCAGGGAGTGTGAGGGGGTGCCCCAGGCAGCTTGGGTGCAACCAACTGACCACTTTCCTCTGTGCTGTGACAAACAGTTTCTCACCAGCTTGGATGTCTCCTCCATAGTCTTCTTTCTGACAGTTTCTTGGCTTCAATGTTCTTTTTTGCTTGACACTGTTAATACTTCCCCCCTCCCCGTGCCATGCAAGTGGCAGGATGTTACTGGTGTCTGTGCAGCTGTGAAAAAGGCTGCTGGGCTTCCTTAACTCAGTGCATGGGCGAAGCTGTGATCTGGGGGGACCTGAGCCAGGGACCTAAGTGGCTGATTCCAGAAGCACAAGCTTGAATTCCACGGTCAGCTGGGTAACCCTCAGTGAAGTGTCTTCTGCGAATCCGTTTCAAACTAGAGATGAGGTGCTTGTCCTTCAGCTGCTGGCTGCTCCCATACTTTGTGCAGTCTGTGAGCATATAGGGTGCTGTGCCTTTCATTGCCCTGGAGAGTTAAATCCCCCAGGGAAAGGAGCAGGCAGAGCCAGGTCTGCAGGAGCAGGGCTGAGCTGCCTTGCGATTTCATTCTTAAAACACACTGGCAGGTTTAAAGCTGAAGAAGAGGAGATGAGTGAAGAAAGGTGAGCAATGAAAGCTTGCCTCAGGATGTTCAGCCCAGTGGGATTGTGGGGGCAGAGAGCTTTTGAGTCAGACCTCCCACTTTGTGCACACCTCAGTGAATTTTCAGGCCGAGTTGCTGGGAGGGAAGTGTCCATGTTTTGTCCTGACCTATCCAAGGTTAGTTTAAAAAAACAGTTGTTGCCCTGTGAGGGTGATGCAGAAGTATGAATGGTTCTTGTCCCTTGTATGGCTGCTGAGGCTGGAATGCTTTGGGAACTCCCTCCTCTGCTGGTGCTGCCTGCCCTGCACCCCAAAGCAGCGTCTCCTCTGACAGCTCCTCACAGCCACCCTGTTGCTATGCAGACACTGCTTCCTGCACGTAGCCAGCTGTGTTGCTCCCTCATGGGAGGAGAACAAGCATTTAGCACCTGCCAGCCCTGTGGAGGCATGTCTCTGCCTCCTTGGGCACCAACAGGATTAGTTTTGCAGTTGGTTACATGATGCCTGCCAAAATAGCAGGCAAAGCTGAAGGGGTTGGGGGCTACTTACAGGTTTGATGTTGGCTCATGCTCTGTGTGCAGAAGGGAGACCAGCCCAGGTCTGTATGGCCTCACACAGTCAGTGCTGGCAACAAGCTGAGCAGATGGTTGAGCTGGGTCCGAGTGATCCTCACGGTGATGGTTCTGATAGTTTTACCGCCAGCCAGCCCTGGGAGCAGAGCAGGGGATGTGTCTGTAAAGGAGCCTCCTCCTCACCCTGCTGGGCTGGGCAAAGGGGCTTTGGAGCCTGCTGTCAGGGCTGCATGGGGCAGCTGCTGCACAGGGCTCTGTCCTTCAGAGCCTTCTCCACTCCCCAGCTGCTTGCTGGGGCTGGGCACGCTCCCACAGGGATGGGTCCCCACTGCCAGGGGGGCCCAGGCACTGCCAGGGAGTCAGGGGCGCTGGGTTTTGCAGGCATTGCAGGGAAGAGCTGCTTGCCCAGCAGCTGCCTTTGCTGCAGGCTGTGAGTGGAGGAGCGACAGCATTGTGGGCCTGAGAAGAAAGGCATCGGTGACCTCCCTTCTGTCCCTTCCCTGGTGACAGGCAGCAGAGGCAGGGGAGCCAAGGCATGGAGAGAATGAGGTCTGGCCATGTTCTACACTGCCTCCCCTGCCCTTCTCACCCTGAGGCACTGATGGTGAACAGGGTGGGAGTTCCCAGGAAGACACAGTTGTAGCGTCCGTGTCCCCCCACGGTGTTTATTACCTTAGCAAACTCATGGGAGGGTTTGGCTGTCATCTGCTGGCTCTGGGACACACACTGGGGCCCTGTGGGAAATCTATCCCACTGTAGCTTGTGGCTGTGTCTCTCTTGCTTCCTTGCTCACCCCTTTGCTTCAGGGGGTTGCTGTGAAGTGTTAGGGTCATCCAGGCTCCTAAAAATACAGTGCAGCTTGTGTCCCAGAGGCCGTGGAAGCTCTGCATGTGACACTTACATTGTCACAGGGTGTCCCAGAGCAGTATTGGGGGTGCTGGTGCTGTTTGGAGCTGGCCCTAAGTTAGGCAGGATCCTGAGGATCTGGGCATGGGCCTGGAGGGGGTCCAGGGCCAGAGCTGTTTTCTTGGACAGTGAATTTCAATCCCTTGCTCTGGGATTTCTCCTGAAGCTGCCAAGTGGTGCCCATGACAGCAACTGGCTCCAGCGCTGATGCAATCGGTGATTGACTGAGCTGTGATATGATCCCCGTTGGAAAGGGCAGAGGGTCCGGTCCTGCTGCTCCCTGGGAGTGTCCTTCCCTGCCCTGTCCCCAGAGGGGAGCAGAGCCTTGTGGGGTCAGGCTGGCACCGCTGCCACTGACAGATGGAGAGCAAATCACCAATGTGGGGCCAGTTGTGTGACCTGGCATGGGAGAGCAGCAGAGTGCTGAGCTCTCCGGTGACGGTGCTGGTGGCACAGTGCAGGTTAAAGTGCACCCTGGGTCTTTGTGGCTTCCACATGAGCAGCCACAGGAGGATGTGGAGGAGGAGGGTGGCCAACATGTGCTGGCAACAAATGCTGCTTCCCTGAGACCCGTGAGTGTTGGTGCTCTTGAGTTGTGTCAGCCTTTATGGTGGGATAGAGAGGAGCCTGTGCAGCTCTAAGGCTGTGCCTGCCCTTTGTGCATCCCCACCCCATGCTCCTTTAGGTTAACATTTTCCTCTTCCCCCACATTGAGCACTTGGAAGCCTTTTTCATGCAATCCCAGCCTGCCTGCTCTGAATGCCATTATCTGTGTCCTCGAGTCACCATGAGGACTTTGCATGTGAATGAAGAGGCAAGATCATCGGTGCCAGCCTCAGCATGCTCTGAAGGGCTTGCTCTGCCCTCCTTGGACAGACAGCCTGCCTCTCCTGACAGAGGATGGGACAGGGCCGAATCATTCCAGTAGTATATTGTGGGATCTCTTGCATCCCTTGTGGATGTCCTGGCAGGTCTGGAACTGGCACAGCCCTCGAGAGTCACTGGAGGCAAAGGGGGTTTGGCATGGGGATAGCATTTAGGGGCAGGTGGGGTGCAGGAAACAAAACTAATCCAAAACTGGAGCATTTATTTTTGTTTCTCTCGCTCTTTTTTTTTTTTTTGTTTGTTTTTTGGTTTTTTTCCCTTCCTCCCCAAATCTATTTCAGCAACTGTACCAGATCCTGACCGACTTTGATATTCGGTTCTATATGTATGAGCTGCTGAAGGTGAGTGGCACTGCTTCTGGTGGGCTGGAGGTGGGGACTGGGAGTGAGAGAGGCTGTAGCAGGGCTCTCAGGGTGGTGCTACCAAGTGGGTCCTTCTGTGTTCGATGCAGAACTCCTGTCTCATAACCTGGGAAGGTTTGGGAAGAGATCTGGTTACCTGGCTTGTTGCTGTGAGGTATTAGAGCCAAACTGGGGACCTTCGGTCACCTCCAAAGAGTCTCTGATTCCCTGGGGTCTGTTCTTTCCCCACAGAGTGTTTCTGGTCACTGGTGGCTGGGTAGGGATGTGCTTGTTCTCCCTGTTTTTTCAGCACTGTTGAGCTGTTAGGAGGAAGGTAACTCACTCCCAGCCCGTACCAGCGCCAAGGGGCGTTTGCAGGGCTGTGGAGCTGGGGACTTCTGAACACACCAGGGAGAGCAGAAGGGAGGAGGGGTTGCCAGCTCCAAGCTTTCTGGAGCAGTATTCAAATGCAGCCCCAGAAGGGCACTTCTGTCTGCTTGGTCTTATGTCCCTGTGTCTCTTAACACTTCAAGAACAGTCTGGCCAGGTTGGTGCCTTGTAGTCACAACCCTGCAGGTAGTCTTGGGGGAGTAAACCTTCTGGTTGTGCTGGCTGTTAGATGTGCATATAATGGGGGGTATTTTTGTCCTGAGATCTCCCAGCCAAAGCTTTCTCTGCCCCTCTGACAAGGGGTGAAGAGTGCCCTGAACACCTCCTTTTAACTTGCCCCTCCCATGGAGTCATACAGCAGATCTGTGAGAGCTGCTGCACTGCCTCTCCGGGGTCTGTGGGGGGGCAGCAGGGCATTAGGGTGAGCTGACAGATTTGGGCTGATCCCAGAACTGTTCTGGGATGGCAGTTCTTAGGTCCCCTGCCCCTGGAAATGAGTGACACAGGCTAAGGAAATCGCTTTGTGCTCCAGGACTTGCTGACAGCAGGAGACTTCCTGAAATAAACAGATCTAGTGGGCTTTAGGGAGGCTGCACCCCCAAACTTGCTGCAGCTCTCTGCAAGGGAAAGACCTTCCTCCTGCAGGTTGGAGGGAGCCTGAGGCAACCCAGGATTTGGGTGGAAGGGGTTATGAGGCTTAAATGATCCAGCCTTGCAAGGACAGAGACACTGGGAACAGCATCATCCCTGGAAGCAGTTTTTCCAGCCTCTTAGAGATCTCCTGTACTGGTGATTCCAGTCACTGTTAGCTGTGACTGTTGGCTGTCAGGCTGTGTGTCACAGCAGGGACACTCACAGAGGCCTGGCTGAGACAAGGGGTTCCCTCCTCCTCCTCCACATCTCGCTGCAGCGGGGCCCAAGGACAGTGTCACTTCCCTGACACTGATGTCCTGGATATTGAATGCCTGCAGTCTGTACCCTCCTTCCCTGCTGCTGGAGACCTCAGAGCATCTGATAGATGTTGATGGATGGATCTCCCTCCCCCTTAGAGATGAGGAAACAACATTCTCACCCCCTTGCTCAAGGCAACAGCTGCAGTGGGGGGGGATGGGGGAGCAAATGGTGCCAGGTCACAGAGCTGGAGAGCTTGTGTGTGTTCCTGCCTTCAAGCCTTAGGCAGTATCCTGCTCCCTCCTGTGCTGTTGCCTGTCTTCTGTAAGTGCAGCTTGGGTTTCATGAGCAAGGCAGAGTTGAGTTAACAGCTTAGGTGTGTTTTGGGACACAGGTGGAAAGCTGCACTAGAAGGCCATCAGACTGCATGCATGTAAGGGTCCTCCCCTTCCAGGGAAGACAGCAGGACCTAGAAAGGTCAGGGCTACCTAGGTTGGAGTATTGGGCAGGTAGAACCCAATAGGACATCTCCCTGCACCAAGTTCTTAAAAACCCGAGCAGGGAAGACTGCTGCAGGAGCTGTGACTGCAGCAGGACACGAGATCAGCACAGTCTGTTGCCAGCTTGTCACCTCATGTGCAGCCAAAGAGACCAAACTGATGGCTTCTCAGGTGGGGGTTGCAGCCCTTCCTGGTGGACAGGACACTCATGCTCCTGGCCAGAACTGTTCTGTTCTTACTGCTCTGACTGTGGTTATGGGTGTGCCTAATGTGTGTATGTGTGTTTGCCAGGCCCTGGATTATTGCCACAGCATGGGGATCATGCACAGGGATGTCAAGCCCCACAACGTCATGATAGACCACCAACAGAAAAAGGTACTGTGGCACCAGGGCTTGAAGCTGGGATGTTTCCAGGGCAGCTCCATCCTCTGCCTGGGCAGCTGTACTTACCCTCCACCTGTGCCTGCATCAGAGGTGGCTGGAGTCCCGCTGGGGAGCACTGCAGTGGGTGTCTGTGGCTTGGAGGGTGATCTTCCCCACAGCCAACCCCACTGGGTTCCTTTGAGAGGAGCAGCTCTGGGGTGTTTATCTCCATCTGGGGAGGTGTAGGGGTGTTTATCTCCATCTGGGGAGGTGTGGCAGGAGGGTGCAGAGCCCCTGGACAGAGGAGGGCTGGCACTGTCTGAAATACACGTGGATATTTTTAACTAGGGAATGCAGGCTGCTCCTGCAGCACAGCCTGCTTGTCCTGCAGTTGCTTCCTCACTTCAGGGACATGGTAGTGAGATCACATGAAATGTTTGTACCCAGCTTGCTACCATGGAGCTTCCCCAGCCCCTCGTGGTACTTATACCTCGTTGGGTGCTGTGTACCTGTCTCTCAGGGGACCTGGGACTTGCAGCAGCAAATTAGTTGCTGGTCTACGTGTCCCTCTCCATCAGTGGTGGCTGCATGGGCAAGGCCAGGTGTGTAAGGAGGGGGAAGTCTCTTCCCAGGTCCTTCAGTAACACGGCAGGTTGTCTGTCCCTGTGGCTGCAGGGTAGATGATCTGCCTTGAAGGATGTGGTGGGTTCCCCTCCTACCTCATGTCCTGCTCTCAGCCCCCTGTTGAAATCAATGCTGCCTTCAGCCTGGCCCCTCTAAACAGTAGGGTAAGGCAGCTTGCCTTTGCCAGCTCTGTTATGCTCATGTCCACTGCGGCTGGTGGTGCTGGTGAGGAGCTAGTTGCCCAAGAATGACAGTGTGCTTGGACTCAGGAGGCAGAGGAGTTCTCTAAGCTGGACTTTGTCCCACCACCTGGTGATAGGGGGAGGGAAGAACCTGATCACAGCACCTCAAGAGAGCATCTTCTGCTGTCAGAGAGCATCTCCTGCCCTCTGAGAGCCTCCCTGCATCCCGGGCTCCATACTGGTATCACAGGATTGAGTGGTCTGGGCAATGTGGCTTCACCTACCCAACTCTCACTGAGGCTTCTTACTCTGTGTCTCCTTCTCACGTGTTCAGCTGCGGCTCATAGACTGGGGTCTGGCCGAATTCTACCATCCAGCTCAGGAATACAATGTCCGTGTGGCCTCTAGGTACTTCAAAGGACCGGAGCTCCTTGTGGACTACCAAGTAAGAGTCTTCCTCCTCCTTGCTAGCCACTTGTGGTTGCACTTTGCCACCTTTGGTTTGTCCTGCCAGGGCACTGCCTGGGTTGGGAAGAGCCTGGCTCAGAGGGCAAAAGGGAACAGGACCGCGGTGAGCGTGCCTTTTCTGACAGCTTCTCCTTTTTCCCCCCAGATGTATGACTACAGCTTAGACATGTGGAGTTTAGGCTGTATGCTGGCAAGCATGATCTTCCGAAAGGAGCCCTTCTTCCATGGCCAGGACAATTATGACCAAGTAAAGACTTTGTTACCTGGCTTATTTCATGAGATACTGGTCACTGTGTGTACAGTGGGGAGGTTCTGGGCATCAGGCTGGGAGGATGTTGCTACGTGTTTAGTTAAGCCATCTTATGCTTCATGGCCTTCAGCAGGAGACTTGTTTTCTGCATGTGTTGCAAAAATAAGTTTCAAGGGAGTTATTCCTTCCAGCTGGGATGTTTCCAGAAGGAGAGCTTTTAGATTTGGGTGGCTCTGCCTCTGCAAAGGAGCGGTGGCCTGCCCGTGTGCTGTCTCTCAGTGTACCTCTTGTTCCAGCTGGTTCGCATCGCAAAGGTCCTGGGCACAGATGAGCTGTATGGGTATCTCAAGAAGTACCACATAGAACTGGACCCCCACTTCAATGATATCCTTGGCCAGTAAGTGAAGAAGTTAAATGCTGCCTTTTTCCCTTGTAACGCAATGAGGGAGATAAACTGGTGTCCGTCCCCTTGAAGGACTCAGCAAAGACCTGCTTTCATCTTCTGGGTCATGATGCTGCTTGCAGGCCTCCCATGCTGCTCATGTCATCTCAGGAGGTCACTGAAATGCAGGCTCTTTCCTCTTGCCTCTCCCATGATCCAAGAACCATCCTGTTCCTTCTTTCTCCTGCTCCTTGACATCCTGGAGATGTAGACGCTGGAGCTGAGTGTGGGCTGAGGGGCTCATAATCTCCCAGTTGAGATTTCTGAGAAGGACAAGAAGTGGATGGGACAGTGAGGACTTCTGTGAGGCTGGTTGGCAAACCAGAGCACCTCTGGTCCCAAGGGTGTCACCCTGCCTGCCACATGCTGCTGTCTCGTCCCTGTAGACAGACAGGAACATGCAATACTGTGCCTTCTCCAGGTATAGGACACCCAGGCAATGGTGTGCCTGAAGAAGAGGGCTTTCCCCCTTCAGCACGTGCTTGCTGAGCAGCAGCTTGTGCAAGGAAGAGCTGTAGACAGTGTCCATCACATCCATCTTTCCTTTGAGGTGTATAGTGGCAGGTGGTTCCCCCAGGGCCCTTGGGTACTGCTGTGCCAGGCAGTGACATCTGGTCCCTTTGCAGGCACTCCCGGAAGCGCTGGGAGAACTTCATCCACAGTGAGAACAGACACCTGGTCAGTCCTGAAGTCCTAGACCTCCTGGACAAGCTCCTGCGATACGACCATCAACAGCGGCTGACTGCCAAGGAGGCCATGGAGCATCCCTATTTCTGTGAGTCCATGCTGAAGTTGGGGCCAGAAGGCTCTTGGCTTGTGGGGGCAAGGGTCAGCTCCCCATTCTGGAAAAGCCTTAGCAGCTCTGTGGGTTTTGAGGGACAGTAGTTTGCCAGGGTGGAGCTTCCCCTTTATTAAATGCTGTTTCCCCTTCCTGCCTGGTCTGTGTCTCCTGCAGATCCAGTGGTAAAGGAGCAGTCCCAGCCCAGCTCAGAAAATGCTGTGCTCTCCAGTGGCCTGACAACAGCACGATGAAGACTGGAAAACGACGGGTAATTCAAGATGTTTACAAATAAAAAACAACCTTCGGTCACACAGTGAAGGGAAAAGAACCAAGGACACCCCCCCCTTCCTTCCCCTCCCCTTGATACTTGGCAGAAATCTAACCTTGGGGGGGGGTAGTCATAAACCTCAGTTCCTCTCTGGTGGTTGTGGTTAATGTAACTCTAACCCTGTGGTACCAAAGCCCTGGGCAAATGGTCTTGCAAGAGCTAAACATGTAGTGATGTCCCCAGGGCTCAACACAACTGATTCTGGTTCACGTCTCTATGGATCCTTCTCTTCCTTCTCAGTCCAGCCTTCCCCACCATGCTGATGGGGACAAATTGGTTGTTCCACCATCAGCCCTTAGCATGCCTCTTTCTAAACATGCCTTTCTCCCTTGTAGACTCTGGATGAACCAAATTCAGGCTGGGGGTCAGCAGGTGTAACTCTATTTGGAGGCCCAAGTCCTACTGCTCACTCTGGGCTTGAATTTGGCCCTTGAACTCCAGTTCCAAGTGTGAATGCCAGGGCAGTTGGGGGGAGGGGGGAGGTCCAACAAAACCAGCCCACAAACCCAGCAGCATCTCAGGATTGTTTTGGAGCATAAAATTAAGGCACTGATCCAAGTTCCCAGGGAGAGGCAAGATCCCCCCCCCCCCTCCCAGTGTGTTTGACAAAGGCTCGCTCCAAGAAGAAACTCAGTAGACCTGCTTTGGAAACTGGTGAATGTGAGGGCTGCTCTGGGGGCAGGAGGGAGGAGAGACTGTCCAGGCTTTCCCACCGAGCTCAGGAAAGTCAGTGTTGCAAGACTTCTTGTGATAGGTGTGCAACCACGTACCTCATGACGTGGCTCCCATGAGAATTCATGCCAGGATGCAGACTTGTGCCAGAGCACGGCTCTGGAGGGGATCCACCCAGCACCGCGGGATGGAGGGGCGGAGAGCGTGGGGAGGGTCAGCAACCAGCATCGTGTCTCTCGGGGAGGGGGCTGTGCAGCTACTGACCCAGGACTTGGGATCCCACGTAGTGTTCTAACCAAGTCAGCCGTTCATTGAATTCTGGGGTGCCGATCCTGTTGCGGGGGGTGGGGGGTTCATCTTGTGGGTTCTTTCTTCAGATCCCTCGATGGCTTTAGAGCCCCACAATTCACAGTTGCCTCCTCTACTTGTTCTGTGTGTTAACTTCATCAAGTGGTTCTGGTGACACTCAAACCTAGAAGCTGGAGATAGTGTTTTCCCACCAGCACCTAACCACAGAATTTCCTTCTGCGGCATTGTTGAACTAGTTAATTTTTATAAGGTTGCAATGTTTCTATTTGAAACATCTGTTTACATTCCATAATCCAATAAAGTTCTATTGGCATCGATAGCAGGTAAATCCATTTGTATAATTCACTGAAACCAATAAATATCTATACATCTGACTGGCTGCTGTCTCCAATCTATGGGCTGCCTTAGGAGTGAGAGGTACAGGCGTTGCCTCCTCAAGGAGGGCAGGTTGGCTCTTCCAGCCCCTCTGGTCTGAGTAGTTTGGGATCTCTTGGTCTTTGGTGCTGTCAGCCTGGAGGGTTTCACTGTGGCAGATTGTCCTGGCTTCCCCAGGGCCTCAGAGGAGGTACAGGGTGTTGGGTACGTGGTGTGGGAGTTGCCCATACCCAAGGTAGCTGTGTCTGTCCATGATGTTGGCTGGTCAGATGAGAAGTCACACCTGTGGCTGGAAGTTGTGGGTTCTCCCCATGTGTGTCTCCCTCAGTGTGGGGCAGTGGCTTTGTCTGAAGCTGTACTGAGCAGGGAGTAGCTGTGCCTTCCTCCTGTGCCAGGATGCAGCTGGTGCACAAGGGAGTCTGGGTGAGGAGCAGTTTGGGGTGGTGCTGCCATCCCACGGGGTCCTTGCTAACACTGACCTTCCCACAGATGTTGCTGTAGGCTTTGGCGAGTGTTCCCAGCCCTCTGTCCTTCCATCTGCCTGGCCTGAGAGGTGTGGGGGTGGCTGATGCTCTTACCTGTGCTGGTACCCAGCAAGGTCGATTTGGGACTTGAACATCCATTTCTGAACTGACTTTAAACATGCACTGAGCTGCCCCAATGAGCAGAGGTGAGGGCAGATGTTCCTGCTGCTGTGGGAGAAACATGGGAGATGTTTCTGCCCATTTCCCAGCTCTTGTGCATTGGCCTTCCCAGGTCCTGCAGAGCCCAGGCAGGAGAGGTCGGGGGAGGAGAATGGGTTTAGTGTGGCAGTTCTGACAGGTGAAAACATTGATCATTTGTACCTGAGTGGTTGGCAGTGTCTGAAACTGCTGGGGAGGTTTCATGGTGGTGCTTTGGGCAGCACCAGCTCAGCAAACCCCAGTCAGGAATTACATCCTGGTGCCCTCCAGCAAGGCTCTTCCAGCAAGTGAAAGGCAAATGGCTTTGGCTTTCCCTGGTTGTGGTAACCAGAGAGGCTGGAACAACCTGCCCTGCCCCTCCCCACCCCGCTCTGGGCTAGGGTGAGCTGTGGCAGATCCATCCTGGAGAGAAACTCCAGGAGTAAGCACAGCCTGGGAGCAGGGAGGGTGTGGAGTCCCCAGAGCTGGTGGGGATGCTTCTGCAGCTCAGGCCAGCTCCTCTGGGCACCCATTGGCCTTTCAGCACAGGAAGCAGGACACCCTGCTCTCCTCAACCTTGGCGAAGCATCATTTTACCTGTAGGAGCTGGAGAGGAGCTTCTTGTCCTTAAGAGGGAAGGAGGGAGGGTGGGGAACAGGCATCTTGTGGCGATTTTTCCTGGACAAAGTTGGGAGAGTCCTGGTGCACATCTTGGTCTTGCAGCTGGCCTGGCCCCAGGGTTGCAGCAGGTTTGAGCTGGGTTTGCCATGGGCCATGTGAGGGGACAGGCTCAATACCAGGCCCATGGCAAACCTTGAGGTGTGGGGGAGAAGGGGATAGTAAGCAGCTGTGCTGGCTTATCCATGCCTCTTGCAAGGCTGCTGTGGTGAGCAGGGTCTTCCCTGGGGCAAGAGGAGATGTTTGACTTGGCCTAGGAGGTTGGGGAGGAAAAACATCCAACCTTCTGTCTGGATGCCCAGTGCTGCTCTGCTGGGCTGTGCCTTTCCCCTGCCTTGCTTGGCCCTGCCTTCCCCCCTCACCCTGCCACCCCTTCTAAAGCTGTGGAGCCCCCCCCATCCCCTATCCAGAGGGTCCTGGGGTTGCAGCCAGGCCTGGCTGGGAGCTGGGTGGCCGGAGGTGGGGCACCATTCCCAGCCACCTCCCTGCTTCGTGGCGAGCTGGCAGTGCCCTGTAACGCTCACTTCCCTCCTCCCCTCTCTCCTCAGGTCCGATGCTGTTGCTCCCAATTTTCCATAAGCAGAATGAGAACCAAATCAGAGGTGCAGTCGGCGCGTGTAGAGTGACGGCGTGCGGCCTGCGCGGCGCGGGCAGGGCCGGGAGCGGGGCGGCGCCTGGCGGGACGGCACTCGCCTCACTATGACCACAGCCCTCCTCTCGGAGTGTTAAAGGTTCTTCTGCCTTTGGTTCCTTGTTGAGCTCTTCCTGACCCAGAATGTGTGGAACTGTGAAGGGTGTTGGTTGTTGGTTAGTTGTTCCTTCCTCCGTTCTGGCTGTTCCCCCAAGCACCCCCTTTCCCAACCCCCCACCTCTGACGGACCAGTTAGCCGGCTCGTGCCCATCTCTGCCAGGACGTGGGGGTGGCAGGGGATGTAGTCTCACAATGGACAGTTCTATATGATGACTAAAAGAATTCTATATTGTTGAATAAAAGTTTTAAAAGAAGCACACGAGGAGGAGTATTCAGTGGGGAGGGAGCCATGGGGCAGGACCAGCCACACTGGAGGACTGAATCATAAAATCCTAGGACGGTTTGGAAGGGACCTCAAAACCCATCTGATTCCACTCCCCTGCCCTAGGCAGGAACAGCCTCCACTAGCTTAGGTGCCCCAAGCCCCATCCAACCCAGCCTTGAACCCTGCCAGGGGAGCCCCAGCTTCTCTGGGCACCCTGTGCCAGGGCCTCCCCCTCCCCAGGAAGGATTTCTGCCTCCCAGCCCCTCCCCAGCTGCCCTCCTGCAGCTGAAGGCCGTTCCCCTGGGCCTGGCCCTCCCTGCCCTCAGCACCAGCCCCTCTCCAGCTCTTCTGGAGACCCTTGAGGGATGGGAAGGGGCTCAGAGCTCTCCCCAGAAGCAGCCTTCTCTTCTCCGGGCTGAGCCATAGAATCACAGAAGGCTTTGGGTTGGAAGGGACCTCAAAGATCATTGAGTTCCAACGCCTGGCCATGGGCAGGGACACCCTCACAAGCCCAGGTTGCCCAAAGACCGATCCAACCTGGCCTTGAACCCAGCCAGGGATGGGGCTCCCACAGCCTCTCTGGGCAACCTGTGCCAGGGCCTCCCTGTGCCAGGGCCTCCCCATCCTCAGAGTAAAGAATTCCTTCCTCACATCTCACCTGACCCTGCCCTCTGCGTCCTGTCACCACACTCCCTGGTCACCAGCCCCTCTCCCACTCTCCTGTGGGACCCCTTTAAATATTGATACACCACAGCTAGGTCACCCCAGAGCCTTCTCCAGGCTGAACCAGCCCAGCTCTCCCAGCCTGGCTCCAGAGCAGAGGGGCTCCAGCCCTCCCACCATCTCCGTGGCTCCTCGGGACTCACTCCCACAGCTCCATGTCCCCCTTGCCCTGGGGACCCCCGAGCTGGAGGCAGCACTGCAGGGGGGTCTGTGTCCCAGAGCGGAGCAGAGGGGCAGAATCCCCCTTTCCCAGCCCTGCTGGTCCCGCTGCTGGGGATGCAGCCCAGGACATGGGGGACTTTTCTCTCCTGTAGTCCCATTCCTTCACTTCCAGGTATGTTTCCCTACACAGTCACCCCTTGTACTGAAGCTGCCCAGGCTCAGGGTCTGAGGCAAGGCTCCAGACCTGCTGGGAGTTCCCAAGGAGAGGAGCTCAGGTGAGGAGCTGTGCTCTCCTGCTAGCACAGCAACCCCACAGTGTTGCTTGCCCAGCCCTGGGCAGTGGCTGAAGTGGAAAGCAAAAGTGGATCCTCACACAAAGCCTGTGTGTGGTACAGGTGGTGATCTGCCAACATCACCCTGGTGTGTCACAGCTGGAGACGTGCCGGTGCAGGGCCAGGCACGGACATGCACATCTGGTGAGCTGTGAGGCAGGACTGGTCCCTCGCCAAGGCGTGAGGTGGTGATAGTCCTGTTACATCCAGGACTGTGCCTGAGCTCAGCGAGACTCTTCTTGTGGCTGGTGCAGTCCTGGTCAGTGGTGAGAGCCTTTCCCCACAGGGCAGAGCCCACGGGGGAGGGCTCAGAGCACAGGCTACCTGAGGTCCACATGTGCTGGGCAGAAGCAGAGGTGAACTTACACTATCCTGGGGGCCCTGCAGTACAGTGGCACATCAAAGTGCAGTTCCTACCTCATCCCTCCCTCTCCTGACACTGTTGGGTCATGCCCCCCATTCCCACCTGCTCCAGCCCAGGTCCTCACACCAGCAGCATGTCTCCAGATGATGGTCTTGGTGACTCTTGCTAACTTCAGCTTGTCAGAAATAAACTCTGCCTGCCCTGTTGTGGCTTCAGCTTGTCAGGAGTCAGGTTTTGTTCACTCTCACCCCTTGCTCCACCATGACACCCATTGCATGGCAGTCCCACCAAGGCAGCATGTCCTTGCTCCCTTGGCTTTCACCGCCCAGGAGCTCCAGCAAACACTGACACCATCTTCTCCTGCACCCGCTGATGTTTATGCTCTCCTGTTCTCTTCTGATCCCTTGCTCAGCAGCAGTCCAGCTTCCTCCTCCACCTTCTGCACCACGTGGACCTCAGCCAGCATAAGCTCCAACACCTTTGTTCATCTTCCCTCAGCAGCCAAAGCCACTTTTGCCCTTTGCCTCCCCTTGCACGTGGTGGCAGTGGATATCCTACCCAATTCCCTTTTTGGTTTTCTCTGCCCTCCCATAAGAAAGTCCAGGATGGGAGAGGTGGCTGGAGTCACCCAGACAAAGCCCAGGGTCTCACACTCACTGCAGAAGTCATCCCCTTGTTCTCATTTTGGCCATGCAGTGAAGGCTTTTGCCTCACAATGGTACTGACTGAAACTGGCTCTGGTTTACTGGTCCACACACTGTCCCTTCAGCTGGGCCACACAGCCAGCCCCACACATCTGCTCTCCAGGCATGGCCCGAGCCAGGAGGGTGTCAGTTCAGGTCAGGATTTCCCTGACTGTGTGCTCCAGGGGAGGCAGAGGCTCACTGGTGCTGGAGCAAGCTGCCACTCTTGGCTCCAGTGACTGCACCCAGCAGTGTGAAACTCCAGAGGAGGATGTTTCAGGAGCTTCCTGAAGGTCTCGTTCCTCTGAAGGCATCTGATGGCTGGGAACTCCGAAGGGCAGGAAATGCTTTAGTGGTCACTTATTTCTGGAGCAGGCAACCTCTACCTGTTTCTTGGAGCAGATTATTCTCTTAGGATGGGCCTCTTCCTCCACCTGCTCCCCAGAACCCAATCCCTCTACACTGGGGGAGTTGGGACTGAGGGTGATGCAACATGCCAACATCTTCCTAGGGATCTTCCAGGTGAATAAATCAGTGTGTGTGTATCTCCCAGAGCCCCTTCCCAATAAGCACGGACATCTCAGGAGGCTTCCCTGCCCCTGTCCTCACCTCCAGCCTGCGGAGGAAGGAGGACAGGCAGTGGGTATTATTTTTCATTAAAATTAAGGGAGAAACAGGGATGATTTGAAACCACAACATATTTCCACGTGCATCGCTCATGGCAACACATGAGCCGGGCAGGCTGCTCAGGAGCAGCAGCTGGCTGTTTGTCCCAGTTGTCTCTTCCCATGTGATTAGGGGAACGTGTTCTTTACTTGTGCCATATGAGACATACACTAACCCCACGACTAAATCCAGCCTTGCTTTGTGTAGAAGCCACTTGTTTGCCTGAGGAACTGTAAATGAGGGAGACAGCGCTGCTGCCCCTGGGGCTGCGAGGGGGGGATGGTGTGTTTGGGACAGTGGGAGAGAGAAACACAATGAGCAGCCACCCCTGTGACTGTCAGTGGGGTTTGGATGGGGCATTAGGTGGCAACAGCACAGCAGCCTGGAGTGGGACTGTTCAGCCTGGAGAAAAGACTAAGGGGGAACCTTATTAATGTTTATCAATATCTGAAGTATGGGAGGCAGGGGGAAATGGCCAGCCCCTTTTCAGTGTCTGTGGGGACAGGACAAGGGGCAATGGCTGCAAGTTGGAGCATAGGAAGTTCCACACCAACATGAGGAAGAACTTTTCCCCAGTGAGGGTGAGGGAGCCCTGGGACAGGCTGCCCAGGGGGTGTGGAGTCTCCTTCTCTGGAGAGATTCCAGCCCTGTCTGGATGCCGACCTGTGCAATATGAGCTGGGGAGCTGCTTTGGCAGGGGGTTGGACCTGATGATCTCTTGAGGTCCCTTCCAACCCCCGTGATTCTGTGACCGCAAAGCTGATGCCAGGGGGTAGTTTTTATGCTGGTGAGCAGCTGGCCATTGGCAAGGGATGCTACAGGTGTTATTGCAGCAGGAAGAAATGCAATAGATTTCATTTTAAAGATGTAACCCGTAGCCCAAACTGCTCCTGGGAACCTGCTCAGCTCTGCAAGCCCCTCTCTGTCCTTGAAAGCATTTTCACACCAGTAAAGCTGTACATCTGCCCACCCCTTGTACCCTCAAGGTACTGCTTCTCATCCTGGCTCTCAAAGGGCAGGGGGGTTGGGGGTTGGGGTGGGGGAGAAGTGCATTTCATTGCAATTGTGCAGTAAGAGACAAGGGTTATCACTGGCACAGTTCTCTTAGAGCACTAAGATAGCATCCTCCAACAGATAAAGCTTTCCACTGGGGGTAGGACAGAGCTGAAAGCAGTGCCAGGTTCAGAGGAGTAACCAGCATGGACAGTGAGGGCTGCACAGTGTGCTGCCAGTCCTCACGTGTGCTCGGGTCTCTGGCCTTGAATCGGCTGAGGGTTACTTTCTGGGGCCTGCAGAGAGCTTCTAGCTGCGTTTTGCAGCAGCCATCACAGCAGGTGTCCATCTCTGGTGGCAGCGAGTGCAGGACCTGGGGCAATTCCACGTGGCAGCTGAGCAGTTCCAGCTGGAAGCGCTGCCTGAGGAAAAGCCACCATGAAAGCGAGCATGGAGCAGCACTGGGACCACCTCCGGCACCACCAGCACGCAGGAGGCTCTCCTGGGAAACACACATCTGCACCTGCCCTACCAGCTTCCGACCTAAGGAGGCAGCAGCCTGGGAGACTTGGGCTGGTTCAGCCTGGAGAAGAGAAGGCTGCTTCTGGGGAGAGCTCCGAGACCCTTCCCGTCCCTGAAGGACCTACAGGAGAGCTGGGCAGGGCTGTTTGTAGGGCAGGGAGTGATGGGACGAGGGGTGATGGTTTAAACTAGAGCAGGGCAGGGTTAGGTGAGACCTGAGGAAGCAGTTCTTCCCCCTGAGGTGGTGAGACCCTGGCACAGGTTGTCCAGAGAGGTGGTGGAGGCCCCATCCCTGGAGACATTCAAGGTCAGGGTGGATGAAGCTCTGAGCAGTGTGATGTAGTTCAAGGACTGGGATAGATGGGACGGATGATGGATGGATGGATGGATGGATGGATGGATGGATGGATGGATGGATGGATGGATGGTGGATGCATTGATGGATGTCATCTGCTGGGGAAGTGCAGCTTTGCACCTTGGGAGCAAGGCCAGGGCGAAGGGAAGCAGCAGAGCAGAGCAAACACTGCCTGGCCACTCCAGCCTTGTAGAACCCGCACAGGGGAAGGGAGGCCCGGGGAGCAAAGCCGAGCCCTGGGACGCCCAGGAGCCCCGAGAGCCCCACCGGAAACTGACCCCCGACGTGTCCCCTTCTGCCCACGGCTGCCAGCTGCAGGGTTGGGCCTTTCCGCACCGGAGATGCAGTGACTGCCCTGCCACCTGCCATAGCGTCACTGGCATGTCACTGGTGTGCCACTAGTGTGTCACTGGCATGTCACTGGCGTGTCACTGCCATGTCACTGGCATGTCGCTGGCATGTCACTAGTGTGTCACTGGCATGTCACTGGCGTGTCACTGGCATGTCACTGGTGTGCCACTACCGTGTCACTGGCGTGTCACTGGTGTGTCACTGGCATATCACTGGCATGTCACTGGTGTGCCACTAGTGTGTCACTGGCATGTCACTGGCGTGTCACTGGCATGTCGCTGGCGTGCCACTAGTGTGTCACTGGTGTGTCACTGCCATGTCACTGGTGTGCCACTGCCATGTCACTGGCATGTCGTTGGTGTGCCGCTACTGTGTCACTGGCATGTCACTGGCGTGTCATTGGTGTGTCACTGGCGTGTCACTGGCACTCACGGGTCCCCGTGCTGCAGCACCGGCTTTGCCGGGCAGCCGAGGGAGGGACGGAGGGACGAGCCGCTGCTCGTGTGCCGCCGGCCCGCTGCGGGCTGCGGAGGTGTGGCCAGCACAGGGCGCTGCCCGCTCCGGGGCTCTCAGTGGCTGCGGACGCACCGGCTTCGCCGCGCGGACCCGCGAGTCCCGGTCAGCGGCCCCCTCGGGGGCACCGGGCCCACCGAAGCCGCAGGGCCAGGCGGGGCCCGGGCCCGGCAGCTCGCGGCAGGGCCCGCCCGGGGCTCGGCCCCGCCCCCCGCCATCGCCATGGTAGCGCGCGCGCGCTCCCGCGACGCCGCGTCCGGCGGCGGCCGGAAGTAGATCCGGCGGCAGGCGGGAGGCGCGGAAAGTAGTTCTCTGGTGACGGCGGCGGCGCGACCCGGAAGCGAGAGAGCGGCGGCGGCGGCGGAGCGGCGGCACCTGCGGCAGCCGCCGTATCCCTGCGCAGGTCGGCGGAACCGGTCCCGGCGCTTCCGGTCCCGGCGGCGGGAGAGCAGCGCCCGGCCCGGCCCGGCCCGCTGCGGCCCCGGCATGTTCAAGAACACGTTCCAGAGCGGGTTCCTCTCGGTGCTGTACAGCATCGGCAGCAAGCCGCTCCAGATCTGGGACAAGAAGGTGAGGCGGCGCCGGGGCTCAGGCTGCCGGGGCAGGCCGGGCCTCACCGCCCTGGCGTGAGAGGGGCCGCGGCCCGCGGGGAAGGGCCCAGCCGAGCTGCGAGGGGCCGCAGGGAGCTCCGAGCGCTGTGTGGCAGGGGGACACCGAGCAGGAGCGCTCAGGGCCCTTGGCCAGGCAGAGCGGCCCCCCCGTAACGGGGGGGGGGGTGTGGGGGGGTGGGGGTTCTCTCGTGTGCCACCCGTTCGTGAAGCAGGCTCCCTGAAGGCACCTCACGGCAGGGAGCACGGTGGTTGGGGGGGCCGCGGGGAGGCGCGGGTGCTTTGTCCGACTGAGGGTCCTGAGCCTTCTCTCGGGGTGTCCATGGGGAGCCCTTACGGGATGTCCGGGGGTGCCCAGACCTGCTGCTTCCTCTCCCTCGCCCCTAGAAGTGATGCTGCAGCTGTGTGACAGCTGGCTGCCCTCGCTGAGCTTGTGCCATGTATTTGGGAGCCTAACCTGAGTCTCTTGAGGTGGTTCAGCAGGCAGCGCTGGGCTGTGACCCCAGTGGGCTGGCTTGAGTAGTGGGATGGGGGAGACACAGTGCAAACCCACCCTGTGTCCTATCAATGGGGGACCCTTGCAGCCCCCCAAAGAGCTGTGTCACTTTGCATAGCCTGGCTATGTATGTGTGCCTGTGTTAGGGCTTTCATGCAAATGTTGATGACTTTAAAAAAGGATTAAAAAGGATCAGCAGCATATTCGGGTGGTGGGAGGACAGGATGCATTCAGGACTCTTGGATAAAGGGATACAGTGTGCCTCCAGACTGGATAAAGACATGAGCAATCCGGGCTGACCCTGCTTGGAGGTGGAGGTAGGACTGGAGGTACCTTCCAACATGAATTGCCCTGGGCAGGGTGATACCATTGTGATCATGCAGCTTGTGGGTGGGCAGTGGGAACTCTGCTTCCAGGGTGGACATGAGCAGTGGTTCATTCAGGCACAGTAGTCACTGGATTGGCCAGAAAAGACTGGGGAAAAATTAGGACTGCTATTCCCAAGAACTGCAGCTGGGTATGCCATCTGTTCCTGTCACCTGCCCATACGGCTGGCATGTGAGTAGGCTCCTCTGTGTCCCTGTGAGCAGCAGGGCTGGGTGCAGGTGCTCTTCCTCACTCAGAGGTCTGTGTGTCATGAGGAAGCACGGCCAGTGTGAGCTTGTGAGGATCACTATGATCACAAACATGTGGTGTGAAACTACAGCAGGTTCCCCTGTCCACAGAGACCTGGTAGTTGCTGGGCTGTGCTCTCTTCTGCTGCCTCCCAGTGCTGCCTGTGCCTGCTCTGGAGAGCCGTTGGCAAGGTGTTTTCTGTTTGCCTTCCAGCACTCGGTTGCTCAGAGCCCTCTGTTGATCTCCGTGGTGTCCTGCCCACACGCAGAGACACGCTGACCGGTCTCCAGGGTCTGATGCTTTTGCAGAGCAAGTGGGGGTGGTTTAAGGAAACTTGTCAAACCTATCGATCCTCTCACTGATGTCTCTGTATTCCTTCTACTGGCCTGTCAGTGCAGAGTATCATAACCGACTTCAGACGCTGTTGGGAGGACGCAGGGTGAGCCAACATTCAGGCTGAAGGCATGTTCTGCCAGCAGGATGCTGAGAGCTGCTTCCCTGAGGAATGCAGCCAGGATCAGGTCCCTGGGAATGCTGTGATGGGGCCCTCTCGTGCAGCCCTCTCCTGATGAGTCAGTCTGGAGACCACCCTCCTGATGTGTCAGTCTGGAGACCACCCTCCTGATGTGTCAGTCTGGAGACCACCCTCCTTTGCTGCTTCTTCACAGCAGCCTTGTCTGGGTTGCGACATCTCAAACACCTGTCTGTGCCCCTGACTCCTCCCTGAGCCCCTGTACACCAGGCTCTGCAGCACAGCCAGGTTGCTCCCACCTTGGCTTCTTCTCTTCCCCCCTCTCCCTTGGAGGTGGCACTCAGGGCCTTGTCAGGACCCCCTGTCCATACTGAGGGTGTGCCCGTGCCGTGGTGTGTGCGTGGCGGTGCCAGCCGTGTCTCAGGTTGCTGCTGGCACCAGCCCGTCGCCTCACCACGGGGCGGTTGGTAACAGTGCGGGAGGGAGCCTCAAGAGGTCGGTCTCGGACCGTCTGTCTGTCCCATCCCTCCTGTCAGGCCTGGGGAGGGTTGCTCCTTGCTGCCTTCCCCTCGGGTCTTTGCTGCATTTGGCTGGCCTTGCTGGCAGCCTCGAAGCCTCAAGAAATAGATGTGTTCAGACACCTGTGAAGCTGCTTGTCCCTCCTCTTTTCCAGTTTGTCTTTAGGCAGAAGGTAACTTCCCAGTTACCCTGATACAGAGGATATTGGGCATCTGGAGAACCCTTATCTTCTAAGAGTGCTATTTCCCTTGTTTCCAGCTTCAGAAATTCCCCTTCTTAGGATTAAGGTCACTAGAAAACACTGGCCAAGTAGCAACACTTACTGTAGTGTTTATATTTCTGAAATCTTACTTTTCTGAGCTGCTGTGGGGTAGGGGAAAGCCCCTGAAGAGCAGGAACTCTGAGCAGCCACCAGGATCACAGCAGAACTGGCCCCTCACCCTGCCCATGCTTCTGGTGGCCGTGCCCGATGGAGCTGGGGGTCAGCTCCCAGTCTGTGCAAACCCAGAGCTGGCTGGGAAGGGCTCCTTCAGCCTCAGAGGAACAAACTGGTGAGACTGCTTGGGCTGAGGATGCAGCCAGCTCTGGGATGCCATGCTCTGAGTGTCTGTGTGCCTGTCCTGCCAGCACTGGGCTGGCTGTGTGCAGAAGGGTGACGTGTGACACCCCACAGCTGGGTGGCAGTGTAGCTCACAACAGCTTGTACTCGGCTGGGGAAGGCTGGAAGGGCTCTGCTGCAGCCCAGCCCAGGGGTGTTCTTTCCTCTGCAGCCTGTCATCCTGTCTCTGGCAGTGCTGAGGAAGAAGAGCTGCTCCTTCCCATTGTCCTCATACTCTGGGGAAGGAAAGGCTAAAGAAGGTGGGCCAGGTTGCAGGTATAAACACTACTGACTGGTCCAGCTGTTTTCTCTGCTCCTGTCTTCTCTGGAGAAGCCCAAACCTTCTCCCCTCTGTGGAGCTGCTGTCAGTGGAAGCTGGCTTGCAGGGTGTGAAGGCAGGCTTGGTTACACACTGCTGTCACCTGCTTAGGCAGGGGTATGTCCTGCTCTTAAGGCTCTATCCCTGAGGCTTCCAGGACTCCATTTCCCATACACCAGTTGCTGCTTCAAATACAGAGTGGCATGTGGGGCTTCTGCCAGGCTGGTAGTTTCAATAAATCAACTTAACAAACAAAAACTCATCAATGGCAACTCACCCAGCCCCCCTGCAGCTGGGTTCTCCTGAGCAGGCCTGTAAACCCTTGGGAATCACGTTTTGATGCCAATGAGGGGTATGGTTCCCCTCCAAGGATCCTCTCTCTCAGCTTAATGTTTTCTGGAAGTATCTGTGGGGGCTTGAGGCAGAGAGATCAGCCTGGCAGGGTGCACTCCTGGATAGCAGAAACAGCTCAGTGATCCAGGCTGAAGTTTCTTAATGTAGAAACAGGCCCTTCACTTTTTCTTCCAGTGCAGGTACTCCACACCACCCAGGTAGAAGAAATGAACTTTGAAGAATTGCTAAACTTGTAAATAATTCTGTAGCTCGTGGCTGAAGCCATCCCATTAGAAGCTTAATGTATCCTCTGTGTTAGCAGCAGTGATAGGTGCTGAAGGAATTGATTCTTGGAGTCAGAAGGGGTATTGCAGTTTGCCAATTTAGCATTAGGGAAGAAGAACAGAGGACTTAATTAGCAAAAGTGCCTTTTAAATGGAGATAGATTTGATGGGAAGTGAGCTGCTTCATAAAGAAAGTCATAAATAAATCCTCAGACCCTGGGATTCACTTGATGGAGAGAAAAATGACTTTGTGCTGGCTCCTGGTCCCAGCCCTGCCCCAGCTCTGTGGGGAGCTGGCTGCAGCTGAGGAGCCAAATCCCTGAGCCCCTCAGCAGAGCAGCCACTGGCTTTGTGTGTGCTGTAATCGTGGGGTGTTTCAGCCACACTCTCACCTGGCCCTGCTCTTCCACAGAGGCACTCAGCCATGGCCAGCAGCACAGGCCAAGGCCCCGGGGGACTTGGCTTGCTCCTCTCTTGCTTGTCCTTGTTCTTACCCCTTTTTCCACTCTAGTCTGATCCTGCTCTGATGGGGGGTTGTGTTTATTTGGGCCTCTGACACAAGGCTTGATTCGCTGGTGTTCACTGCAGCCTATTTTTACAGACTCACAGACTCACAGGGGTTGGAAGGGGCCTCCAGAGCCCTTCAGGTCCAACCCCCCTGCCAAAGCAGGGTTCCCAGGACAGGTCCCACAGGTCTCAATGTCACACTCTTGCACTTGGTGTCTGTGCAGCATGCTGGGCCACAAACTGGAGTCCTGGCGCGTTGGGGTGGGGATCAAAGCCTTGCAAACAGGAGAGTAGGAGCCAAGTGAGCCATTGATGGGTCCTCCTGGGATCTTTTTTCTCAGTGGAGCTGTGAGGCCTCTTCCTCCCCTCTGGAGTGACACCTGTGCTGTCTGCATCTCTTCCAGGTGCGCAATGGCCACATCAAGCGCATCACGGACAACGACATCCAGTCGCTGGTACTGGAGATCGAAGGAACTAACGTCAGGTAGGAGAAAGCCTCATCTTCTGCCAGAGTGTGCCCTGGGGCTTTACCCTGGAGCAGAGAGAAAGGTGCTGGTGCCCCTTAGACAACTCCTTCAGACTCTACTGCAGGCTCTTTGTCAGCAAATTGAAGAATGTGATCTGGGGTCAGATCATGGTTACTCCTCTGCAGCACTGTGCCCTCGCTTTCCCAGTCATCCTTAGGAGAAATAAGGGACAGAAAATAAAAGTCCCCTCGTTTTCTCCATCATTTGGAAGGGAAAAAAAGTTGTATTTGCTACCTAGTCTGCAGCCACCACATAGTGAGAGAGCAGCTCCCAGGCTGCTCCCGCGGTCCTCCCCTCGTGACAGCTGCTCACCCAGCAGCAGGAGGATCAAAGGGAAATGTATGAGGGGAGTTGCTTTTGGTGCTTCACTTGGCAACCTCATCTCCATCAACCAGGGAGAGAGACGCCAGCTCCATGAGCGGCTTCAGAGCCTCCAAGGCTTCTCCAGGGCTGACTCGGAGCAGCACGCTCCTTATAAGGGCAGTGGAGACTCCTCTTCTGCAGACAGCCTGAGCCAAGGCTTCTTTTCCTCCCAAGATGTGTTGATACAGAGCTTGCCAGCCATGACGTGACTCATGACCCCTGTTCTCCCAGCCATATAGAGCACACGGGGCCTCTGCTGTGCTCTGGAGGGCTCTACCTGTTCAGTCAAGGGGTAGGAGGAAGCTGGCTTAAAAAACAGCACTGACCCAGCATTGAAACTGGGGAGGTGAAGCTGGTCAGGAGGGTGCTTCGTGCCCTGGCTGAGACAAGTGGGGCTTGAAATGTGTTCTTTGGGCCTTTTCTCTTGTTCTCCTTGCAGCTACCTCTGAAACACTCCCTCCTGCTACAGGAAGCACTGGTTGTTGCTGAGATCCTACAACCACAGTCGTCTCTTTCTGAGGGTCCTCCAGGGAGAGGTTGGGGACTCGGGCTGTGGGCTTTGTGAGGTCCTAAAGTGTTTTTCTGTCCCTCTCAGCACCACGTACATCACATGCCCTGCTGACCCAAAGAAGACCCTGGGCATCAAACTACCTTTCCTAGTGATGATCATCAAGAACCTGAAGAAATACTTCACTTTTGAAGTGCAGGTGAGGGGTGTGTTGTGGGGGACCCCTCCAGGGACCAGAGGGTACCGGGCAGCATGCAGTCCCAAACCAGTTTTGGCTTCTTGGCCATGTGATGTGCCAGGTCGTCTGCTGTGGGGCTGTCAGTCATCTAACAAGCACAACGTGGCTGTTGTGAAAATGAGCCTGTTTCCTAGGTTAGAAATACTTATGCCATGAAAGGGAAGGGTGGAAGTAGGAGAGCCCTCTCTGAGGTGGGCAGAGCTTGAATCCAGACCAGCTGCTCTCTTGGGGAGGTGCCTGGGTCAGAATCACAAGGTTGGAAAAGACCTTTAAGATCATCAAGTCCAACCATTCCCATCCTAAGCAAACCATATCCCTGAGCACCTCACCTACCCTTTTTTTAAACACACACAGGGATGGTGACTCAGCCCCTCCCTGGGCAGCCTGTGCCAGGCCCTAACAGCTCTTTCAGTGAAAATTTTTTTCTAGTATCTGCTCTGACCCTGCCCTGGAGCAGCTTGAGCCCATTGCCCCTTGTCCCAGCTCCTGTCCCCTGGCTGAAGAGACCATCGCCCACCTCTCTGCAGCCTCCTGGCAGGGCAGTGGAGGTGGGGAGAAGGTCTCCCTTCAGCCTCCTCTTCTCCAGGCTGAACACCCCCAGCTCCCTCAGCCGCTCCTCAGAGAATTTGCCCTCCAGCCCCTTCCCCAGCCTGGTTGCCCTTCTCTGGACTCACTCCAGGACCTCAATGTCCTTCTGATGGTGAGGAGCCCAGAACTGGACCCAGCACTTGAGGTGCAGACTCACCAGTGCCCAGTCCAGGGGTACAGTCACCTCCCCAGACTTACTGACCACACTGTTTTTGATATAAGCCAGGATGCCATTGGCTTTCCTGGCCACCTGGGCACACTGCTGGCTCATGTTCAGCCTGCAGTCACCCAACACCCCCAGGCCCTTCTCCGCCTGAGGGGTGGTCAGCAGCCTGCCTCCCTTCCCTGCCTCAGGTGCTGGACGATAAGAACGTGCGCCGGCGCTTCCGGGCGAGTAACTACCAGAGCACGACGCGGGTGAAGCCCTTCATCTGCACCATGCCCATGCGGCTGGACGACGGCTGGAACCAGATCCAGTTCAACCTGTCGGACTTCACGCGCCGCGCCTACGGGACCAACTACATCGAGACCCTGCGAGTCCAGGTGAGGGGCAGCACGCCCTGCTCCCTGGAGGCACCGCTGGCAGGGACGGCCGTGCCGCGGGTTGGGAGCTCCCTGCTGGGTTCCTCTGCCAGCCCTGCTCTCTGCAGAGCACTGCGGGAGGGGAGCAAAGGACCAACTGAGGCAGTGGAGGTCTTGGTGGGGCTTGGCTTCACAGGACTAGACTGGGATGAAGGAGCTTGTTTCCCTCTTGCTGAGTGAAGGTCTGCTGGCAGTTGGCTGTGTGCTGCCTCGCTGACCAGGCAGCGACCGGCCAGGTGGGAGCCTGGTTGGGAAGGACCTGGGGGGTTATGTACGTGTCCCCAGACAAGGGGGTTCCCTAGTGCGGGTGGAGCAGCCCGGTCCTCACTGAGCCCCTTGGGCCAGAGCTGACACAGTGCTTGTTCCCACTGGGGACGTGACACTGGTTCTGTGTGCTCTGTGTGCTCTGTGGGCTCAGGGTCACTGTGCCCAGATGTGTGCGTTATTCTGAGAGGTGCCCTGGGCAGGCCTGTTCCTCTGTGTGATGGGATCACTGCCGGGGTGCGCAGGTCTGCCCTCAGCAGGCAGGCAGCTGGGAAGTGTCTGCCTTCTCACTTACCCACGGGGCACTGGAGCGACTCCTTTGCTGCCAGCTGGGAGTGGGGGCCATGCAGACTGGACAGGCTCATTCCTGACCCCTGAGAGGCCCCAAAGAGGGAGTGTTAAACATGCGGCAGGCTGAGAGTGCTCTGGTGAATGCTGATACCGTTGGAGAAGCAGAGATGGATTCACAGCAGACAACCTCCTGAGCAGCTAAGGCAGCTCTCAGTTTGCAGAGGTGCTGGAGCTTGGCCAAATCTTTTGAGCCAGACAGTGTTGCTAGAGAGAGCACGTAACACAATGCAGAGGGCATGGGCCAGTGTTTCTTCTCTGATGCCTTGTCGGAGTCAGGGAGAAGCAGCAAGGTCTCTTCTCCAGCTACTGAGCAGAGGTAGCCAGGCTGCTGCATGACCTCAAAGATGGATGTGGAAAGAGTGTATGGAAAACGGACTGACTCTTTGTTTTGACTCTCAGATCCACGCCAACTGTCGCATCCGACGGGTGTACTTCTCTGACCGGCTCTACTCAGAGGATGAGCTCCCAGCTGAGTTCAAGCTGTATTTGCCTGTCCAGAACAAAGCCAAGGTGAGCTGACAGTGGCCAAGGAGCACAGGAGCAGTGGCTGGGCCAGGCCAGAACTCCTCCCTCTCCTCCCACTGCCTTCACAATCCAGAATTTCTTCTAGCAGCAGAGCCCTTACCAACTCTGGCCGCCAGCCAGGGAGCACCCTCGCTGTTGCCGGGGTGAGCAGTCTGTCAGGGTGCCTTGCCAAAACGCATGGACATTGTCATTTCCATCTAGGAGCAGGGGGAGCTCTGCAGCTGCTCCCCACGTCTTCTGTTCGTGTCAAAGGACTCTGGGCAGGGTGGCAGCTTCCCAGCGTCTCTCCAGAGCCTCTGCTCATGACTCAGCACAGTGACTGCTCTTCGGAGCTGCTGCAGCTTCGTGCTTGTCTTTCTGGAGAGATGCTCTTTGTATCCCTCCAGCCCCAGTTTAGCCCACACTGATTTCTTCCCTGCCCAGTGAGGATGGTGGTGGGAAGAGGGTAGGCAAGGTTGTGGCTGTGCAGCAGGAGGAGGTGCCAAGCTCTGCCCTTTCGGTGACAGGAGAGGAGGCCCTGGCATTGTGGCAGCAGACCTGAGGCGTTTGAGGAAGCACCACCTTTGCCAGGGCCAGCCTGGCACAGATGGGCAGAATTTTGATGATCTGAGGAAGGATGTTGGGTGCTGACCTTAGTAGGAGGTGGAAGGCGGTGTTAACAGTAGGTGACACCTCTGGGGAACCTGGCATTGCCTTCTGTGGTGTCTGGGGAGCACTTGGAGCCTTCCCAGTGCAGTTGTCTTGGTGGTGCTGAGTCTAATGAGTGTCTCCTTTCTTCTCCCTGCTCTGTCCAGCAATAACACCGCAGTGGGAAGGAATGCAAGAGATCTTTGGGGACAGTAGAAAAACAAAAGCAGGTGGAAGACAAGGCCCTGCTGAGACCAAGTTTTAGATCAGCTCACCTTGCCTAGGATAACTGTGATTCATCTGGTATTCCTCTCTGGACAGGACACTATCAGCCATGTAACAGGTCTGGGACTGTTGTTGGTGTGCAGAAATCTGAGTTTTCCTGGCTGCTCCTGAAGTGTTGAGCCCAAACACTGCTGGTGGCATCATACACGACCTTGTGTCACACAGAGGTCTGAGTGGTACTGTGCCTCAGGAGAAGGGATCCAGCAGGAATTACAGGGTTAAGTCTGAAGATTCTGATTTTATGTTTTCTTGTTTTCCATCCCTTACTTTATATATGCTCTAAGTATGGAAGTGATACTCACTCTTGGGAAGATTATTAAACATTTGACTCTGTAAAGTCTGTTCTTGGCTTCTTCCTTCTTTGATGAATCCTTCAACTTGCATGTCCTAGCACTTCAGAAAGTGCCAGGGAATTCCTTTAGGAACCCAGGATTTGTCTCTGACTGGCTTAGATGGGCAGCCTCATTGTTGGATGGACAGCACGGACCTGCACAGCAATCTGGAGAGGGGAAAAACAGAGAAGGCAGGATCTGTCCATGAGGTTTGTGGCACTGTGCCTGTGACAGAACCCACACTGTTCACCCTGAGTATGTGGAAACAGGGTTTTCATTCCCTTCTTTCTTGAAACCCCTTACCCAGCAGTGCCAAACTGGCCCTACCTGCCTGTGAGAGTACAGCTCTGTTCCCTGAGTAGTTAAACAACTCGCTCCAGCCCTCAGCCAAGCATCCAGCAGCTACTTATAGCAAGAGGCACACAATAGCCTTCCAGCTGCCAAGTTGTCCCTTTCCCTGGGGATCAAAGGGGAGGTTTAGCAAAGCAGCATAACGGAGCGGAAGTCTTTTCCTGTGCTGAGGCTGCCCTTCCCTGCCTCCAGCCCATCTGCCTTTGTTGTGGGGAGGTTTGTGAAGGGAGAGAATTGGGGAGTAGCCGCTGCCATTCCTCCCTGCAGAGGTACCCGAGCAGGGTGCTGTGCCTGTCCCAGCGCCGGGCTGTGGGGTGAGCTGGGAAGGCTTCACTTCCCATGCTGCCCTGTCAAACAAAGCTCTTGTCTCCCAAGAGGAGGAGAGCCTGCTGGGGGACAGCTGCCCCAGGTCCTGGGTTTAATCCTGAGCACTGACTCCACCTGGTTTAAAAGTGGGGTGGCTCTGTGCACCCTCGTGGCCAGCAGCTCCTCTGTAGGGACCCCACTCCCCCGCTGTAGCAAGCTCTTGCCTATTTGCACCTTGGAAGTTAGCAGGCTTTGACCCCGAGGCCTGTGCTGTCTTGGGGCACCAGGCAGCACGTGCAGAGGGCTTTCTGGAGCAGACCTTTCTGATTTCCACAGCAGGTGAAGAGCTTGGTAGCTCCAAGGAGCCAAGCCAAGAAAGCCCCCATGGGAAGGTGCTGTCCTCGCTTCGATGTCTGTCAGGGCTTGGCTGGACTTGGGATTTGTGAAGGGCTATCACCGTGTTGTGTGCCAAGACCCACGGTGAGGCCTTCCTGCCACGACTGCAAAGCCTGCCAGGGCTGTGGGAGCTGCTGAGGGGATCTGGGGGGCCCCAGCAGGACAGGCCATGCAGCTTTCCCTCAAGCCCTTGCTCGTGAGGCGACTGAGCCCTCCCAGGAGCTGCTGCTGCCTTCCCTGCCCTGCTGGGGCCTGTGCTGGCATTGGCTCTTGCCCTTGAGTCAGCGTTGCTCTGAGTGACCTGACCCTGTGAAGGGAAGCTGGGCTCTGCGTGGCGCTGAGCTGGCTGCCTCTGGGGAGACCAGACAGGCCCTGCTGCTGGTCCCTGCCCGTAGCAGAGCCCTGCTCTGGGAGCTGTGCTGGCAGATTCACTGGAATGAACTCCCAGCTGCAAACCCTGACATCCACGGGGATCCTCTCTGTAACTAAATACTGACTCTGCCAGCTTACACACTGAGTCTCTTTCCTTTAGGACCAGATAGTGGTGGATTTACATGGTAGTCTCACATCTTCCTTTTCTACTCCCCCTCTCCCATCGAAACTATAGCCCCCTTGCTGAAGGCAAGTGAAGCTTGGATGTCCTTCCCGGGAGAGGAGAGGGGAGGAGGTTGCTGTCAGACAGACTGAAATGTCACTGAATCCTGTCAGCAGTTGTTTCCTAGAGTAACTGTGGACCAGGGAAAGTCTTTACTGCTTCAGTTATGGCTTTTGACCAAGCTGGGCTGCGACATCCTCCTCCATGGGAAGAGGGGAGGAAGGACATGGATGCAGAGCAGAGTCTGCCCTGAGGCTGGTTACTGCCTGTGGCTCCTGGGGCAGGTTGGCACAGGGGTGAGCAGGGGGAGGGTGCTGGGAGAAAAGGTCTTAAATATCTCCCTGTTCCCCTTTCTGTGGGTGGCCTGCACCTTCCTGCCTCAGCTCATGTCTAGTGGGAGGGAAAGGAATCTTTGCAGGGAGCCTGGATTCAACAGGGGAGGGGAGAGGGGTGGGGTGTGGAATGGGACCCACCCCAAGATGGGTTCTTGCCTCTGCTGCCTTTTCACTTTCCTCAGCGTTGGGCTGAGGTGAGGTCCTGCTGTGGGGTATTTGCTGGGCCCTGCGTGCCCATAGCCTGCCCAAGGCAAAGGTGCTCTTTGAGATCTCGCCCACCAAAGGACAAGGAGTGTTGGGGCAGAGACTCGGACAGAGCCAGAGCAGCTGGCAGTTGCCATATGCTGTGAGCCAAGGCTGGGACATCCCTCTGCAGCGGTGGCTCTGCCTGGGCTGGTGGCAGCAGCTGGCAGGGACCACAGCCAGGGGTTTCCAGGGGTTTTCCAGGAAAGCTTTCTGTCCTGGGTGAGAGCCTGGCCCGGCAGAGTGGCAGGATACCAGTGGGCTCCTTTACCGAGCCCAAGGCTGCTCCCGGCTCTCCCGCTTCTCACTCTGCATCTCTTTGGGTGTCTGGGCCAAATGTTGTCATCTGTGTAGAGAGGGATTACACCCTCGGGCAGTGCTAATTCTTGGCAGCTGCCATCCAGCCTGGGGTGGGCGGTGCCGAGGTGAGGGAAAGGTTTAGTTTGAGTTTCACCATTGGCCACTACCCAGAAGTGACTGTACTGGGGACTTTGACCACTTCTGCACACAGGAGAGCAGCAAGAGCCTCCCCTGGCAAGCTGTAAAATGGGACAACACCCACCCCCCACCCAAGCAAGATGTTATTTGGATGAGGGAGTGGCTGTGCTCCTGGAGAGCTGTTGTGGGGGTGTGATGGGAAAAGCCTGGGAGCTGCTGGAGGTGAATGAGGGGTGTGAGTTGGGTGGAAGCAGACCTGCAGACCGCTCATGTGGTGCCCCTGTGAACCCAGAAGTCTCTTTCCTTCCCGTGAGGTGAAGGGTCCAGCGCTGCAGGGAGCCAGGCTGGTGGCTGGGGGGTGGGGGCGTGATGGGAGGTGATGGGTATGAGCAGTGCTGAGCTCAGGGTGGCTGGCAGGAGCATCCCACCCCAGCAGCACCATGCTGGCTCTGACCCCTACTCAGGCAGCAGCCAGAGCCTCAGCCCTGCCTGCAGTGTGCACAGGCAGCAGCTTCAACTCCTCCCAGGGCCCTGTGGCTCTTCTCTCTGTCCCCAGCATCGTTTCCTCCGGCCTGAGGCCTGACAGTCCTTGCTTGCTGTATCCTGGCCCCAGTTCTTCCTCCATGCTGAGCCCAGCTTCCTCTCGGCTTTCCGGGTCCTCTCCTCAGCAGTGCACAGGGGATCGTGCCCTGGCTCGCAGAGGAAGAGGAGGAGGCAGGAGGAAGAGCAGTTTCTCCTGTGATGGTGCCAAGCAGGAAGAGAGATCCCCTGCCAGCCCTGGTCACCTCCACTGCCCCACTCCAGCACCATGCAGAGCCCCATCCCACAGCAGCCAGCACTACCTTGGCACAGCAAGGCCCAGAGGACGCTGAGCTCCCAGGGTCTTTTCCAGGTCAGGCTTCTCCAGCCTATTTTTGGGAAGCTGGAAGCTGCCTGGTGGGGGTGGATCCTGGCAGAGCTGCCTGGTGCCTGCCAGGGCCAGGCTGAGCAGGACCCACACTCCCTGGAGCCATGAAAAGCCCTGTCCCTCACAGCAGGAGCATCCCTGCCCTCCCCAGGGCCGTGTGTCCGTGGGCAGCTGGCAGCGAGCCGACCCCGCCACAGGCAGAGCGGGAGCCTCGGGCGAAGCGCCGGCCCTGCCGAAACACGGGCCTTTGTCTCTGGCAGAGTCCCTCTGCTGTCCCTGAGTGTTTGTGCCCGTGAGTGTTTCCAGATGGCCCTGGGCTCTTGGCACTGGCTCTGCTGCAGCATCCGGGGAAAAGCAGGAGGGGGGTGGGGGGGGTGGGGGGGGTGGGAAGTGATGTCCCAGCTCACTGAGCCCAGGCAGCCTAGGCCTCTGCTTCCAGAACCACCAGTTCCCCATGGGAATCAGCAAGGGGCTCCCGCCTCACTGTGGCAGGGCTGCCCAGGGAAGGGGCTAGGGTGAGTGTCTGGCCCTCAGCATCCTTGGCTGGCTCTCCCTGTGCATCAGGTGTCTCTCCAGGTACCAGGCCTCGGGGTCCTCACCCCTGCCTCCCAGCAAGCCCTCAGCATTCCCAGGAGAGAGGGGAAGCACAGCTGCTGTGGGAAACGAAATCTGCTCCAGGAAGTGAAACTCGTGTGGGAAATGTATCAGGCATGGGAAATGCAGCTGCAGCTGCCTTCACGGGGGTGGGGAGCAGCAGAGCCCGGCCGCCCTGTCCTTCTGCCTTGCCTTTTGGCATCTGCTGGTGCTGGTTTGGCCCTGGTTCCAGGCAGGCTACCACGCCAGCAGAGCTGTGGGTCAGCTCTGGGTCAGCTGTGGCAAGGACTCAGGCAAACACAAATCTGGGCTAAATACTCAAAAACTAATTGAAAGGAGTTAAAAGCCAAGGAACATGACCCAGCATGGCCAGCCAAGGGAATACACCAGCGCCTGGAGCCACTTGGAGACTTTTTTCTTCCTGATTCTTCAGGGTTTTTCTGTCCTTGGTTTGGGCTTCTGGCTCGGCCACAGTGTTGGGCTGAGGCTGAGCCAGGAAACCAGCTAATGGCTGGGAATTGCTGAGCAGGGACTGAGGCCAGGCCAGGGGATGGGTGGCCCAGGCCGCAGGGTCCCTTCCAGCCAGCCCCAGCAGCACTGGGAAAGCGTAACCAGAGCTGGCCTGGGTCCTTCCCGCTTAAAGCACTTGGTGGCTGGCGAATGGCGCAGGAGCTGGGGGTAATTTAGTGCTAGGAAGTGGCTGCTGGCACTGACCCAGCAGCTCTGGGCCCGGGGGGGAGGATTGGGGCATGCGTGAAGGCTTCATCCCTGGCCGTGATGTGGGGGATTCCCCCTCACCAGGGTGGGCATGGGGCAGAGGTGCAGCCGGAGTCCCAAGGAGGGGAGAGCAGGGCAGGGATGGATCAGGGCTTCCTGCACCAAGTTGTGTGTCACGGCCTGGGAAAGAGGCAGGACACAGGCAGGGCTCAGGCAGGGCAGGGTGCTGTTCCGGTGCTCCAGGCCTGGGCTGGAGGTGGGGGGGTGGGGTGGTTGTGGCTGGAGTCATCCCATCAGGAGAGTCTCTCTTCCACTCCCTAGGACCTTCACCATAAGGATGGGGCTGACCCACATGCCCCCCAGCCTTCCCATCAGTGCAGTAACTGTGCCAGGCCTCTGCAAAGGCTGCTCAGGCTCTAGAGCAAACCCAGCCCTGGCTCAGCTCCCGGGTGAGTGAGCATCACCATCAAAGGCAGAGAAGCTGCTGTCTCCATCACCACTGCCTGCCATGGTTTGGGTTTCCTCCCCATTAATGGGTAAGCAACATCTTTCCCTGGATAAAGCCGAATTCCTACCCCATTGCACCTGATCTTTCCCACCCCCATTATCACATCCCTGATCCCTGCAGTGGTCACAACTACTGCTGCTTTCCTCTGCTGAGAAAGGACACAGCCATCCCCTTCCACCCAGGAAAGGCGCCGGGGTTGCTCGGGGATGGGGAGCCAAAGCATTCGCTGAATTGGACCCCCGCCTGCCCCAGCCACCGACCCCTGCCTGGGGGAGGGAAGCAGCCACCTCAGAGGCTGGAGCCATGGGGAGAACAAGGCCTGCTGTGTTCCCAGCCAGGCCATCGCCGCGGCCGTGGGCGCTGCTGAAAGGCAGCTCTGTCCGCTGCCGGGGGCACCCCCAGGCAAACCCCCCAAAGGCCGCCAGACCTCACGCAGGGTTCTGGCCCCCACCCTGCAGCAGAAAGGACGGCACCACAGCTCTCCACGCACCCAACCCATTTATTCAGACAAGGTGGCCGTGCCCGCTGCCCTGCCCACAAGACCCAGCATCACCAGAGCTTCACCCCACGACAGCAGCAGCACAGCCCAGGCTGAGTCGAGCCTGCAGTGCAGGGGTCACAAAGGTGGGGTCTCCCCCCAGGTGCTGTTTTGGGCACCACGTCCCTGTGGCCTTGTGGTTCAACAGGAGACACAGCCCCAAGCTGGGCCCTCCCTGCCCCTCACACTTCCCTGGCATTGTGGGTGCTGGCAGCTGAGACCTGCCAGCTCATAGCACTTGTGAGCAACCCCCAACCTGTCCCTGCAGCACAGGCACAGCCCAATGGGTTCACGTGGGAGGGAGGGACCCTGTTGGGCCCATTCCCCCCCACCCCCGCCTCAGCAGAGGTGGGTGCAACACAATGGGTGGCAACTTGGGGGGAGATGGGTCACAGCCTGGCATGGAGGGCAGGCAGCAGGGAGCACACAGGACTTGGATACCCTCTGGCCCCCCACTGTGACCACCCCCAGTCCCTACGCTGGAGGGGCTGGGGGGGTGGTGGGCATCCCCCCCTTTTCCAAGGCTGGAGCCTTAAGCAGTAATGGGGGGACAGGGTGTGGGGAGAGGGGAGGGAGGGGTCAGATCCGTCTTTAGCACCATGGTGGCGGGGGCTGTTGTAGGAGGGAGTGGGGCTCAGACCCACTCCTGCAAGGAGCGCTTGCAGTACAGGAACATCCGGGGGGCGCCCTTCCTCTGCATCTGCACGATGATGTAGATGAGGCCGAGGATGCAGAGCAGCGGCACCAGCAGCACCAGCACCATGACGACGCTCACGGTGCGCGTGTACTCATCGATCTGCACCACCACGTCCACGTCCCCTCCCGGCTGGCGGCCGCCCTCGCCGTAATCCTCCTCGTCTTCTTCCTCCTCTTCCTCTTCCTCCTCTTCAGCCCGCCCATCCCCGTCCCCATCGGGGTTGAAGGGTGGTCGGTCCCCGTCGGGCCAGCGGGGATGGGGGTCGGGGACCAGCTCCGTGTGACAGCCCATGAAGTCCCGTAGGATGGATTTGGGATAACCTGGCTCCGTTTTGAGCCGCTCATTGTCGAATTTCCAGTACTTTGTGCCTCTGTAGAAGTAGGTGGAGGCTGGGGGAGGGGAGAAGATGAGGGTTAGAGCTAAGCGGACAGACCCAGGGCCCCCCACAGCCCAGCCACTCCTGCAAATGCCCTGAACAGCAAAGTTCTGCTCTGGGGCCAGTGAAGCCCTTCAGAAAATGCAACACTGTGGATGCCAGGGTGACCTCCTGACCTCCATCCTGCACAGCCAGACCATCAGGCCCCAACCCATCCGCTGCCCCCCTCCTCCCTGCCACCACCCAGCCTCTTCTCTACTTACAGGCATCCGGGCTGAGGAAAGCACCCTTGGGTGAGGGAGGGATGCCCGCCCAGACAGAGATGGGTTTTGGGTACCCAGGGTCCACGGAGCGGGTGTCCTCGTTAAAGCGCCAGTATCTGGGGGAGGGAGGCAGTGAGCAGGAGCGGAGCACAGGGGTCTGCGCCACCCGCCATGCCCACCCACTCACCTGTCCCCACGGAAGAAGAAGGTGTGGCCTGTGGGTTCCCACCAGACAGCCGTGTCAATGCTGTCATAGGGGATGCCCTGCCCATAGGTGACGAGGTGCTGTGGGTACCCAGGCTCCAGGTTGGCTTCTCGGAAGAGCCAGTACCGGTCACCTGGAGGGGCAGGAGGTGGAGAAGGGGGGGTGAGGCAATGTGAGGGGGTATGATGCCTCAGGCCACCCCACCTCTTTGCTCAGGCAATGGCTTGTGCTGGGGACGGGGAGCAGGATGAGATGAAGCCAACCAGCTCCCTGCAAGCCTGGCAGGGGGGAGCAGCAGGATCCCTGCCACACCTTGGTCCTCCCACCCGCCTTCCCTGCTCACCTTTAAAGAAGACAAACCTCCCGTCGTGCCTCTCGTAAGCAGCATCGATGTCCCCGGGGAGGCCCCGCCAGAAGTGCCCAATGGGCATGGGGTAGTTGTCCAGCACCCGGTTGTGCCGGACCCTCCAGAACCACCGTCCCTGGTGGCAAACAGGGCAGAGGAGTGGGAGACAGTGCGAGGGCCAGGCACCTCCTGGGTCATCCTCCCACCCAGGGAGCCACCACATCCCCAGGGAAGGGGCAGGGGGAGGCCCCAGCAGGTACCTTGAACACAAACATCTCCCCACGCAGCACAGCCACCGTGTCGAAGTTCCCATCACAGATATCAGGGCCATACTGGTCGGGTCGGTCCGGACCGCCAGGTTTGGGGGGTCGATCTGGTTTCCCTGGTGGGGGAGGTTTAGGGGGTCTCTGGTCTGGCCTGCCAGGTTTCCGGGGTGTCACGGTGGGCAAAGGCTGGGTAGGCTGCGGGCGCCCATCTGCGGTACCTGGGTCAGGCAGGTGAGAGAAGGGACAGCATGAATCAGACCAGCAGCACTCGTACCTCAGTCTCTCCACACAGGTGTCCAGCACCCCACCACTGGGCCAGTTCCACCACCCAGCTCCTCACCGTACAGCTGCTGGATGCCTTTGAGGTCGTCCTCTGGCAGCTGGAAGTTCTCCGTGTCCATCCACTGGTAGAAGGGGGCCATGATAGCACTGGGGTTGCTGGAGTGCTCCAGGCCCAGAGAGTGCCCCAGCTCGTGCACAGCCACCAAGAAAAGGTTGTTCCCTGTAGAGAAAAGCACCATCAGTAAGACTGGGTGGAGGACATGACACACAGGCTGGGATCCTCGGCCCCAGCACCCAGCAACGATGCAGCAGGAGCATCACCTGTGGTGGAGCTGCTTTCCCTGCTGCTCCTGCTTGCACCAGCGCAGACCCTGGCACTCAAACCCAGGGGCCCACCAGGCTCCTCCATCTGCCTCCACCACCTCCTCAGCCCTCAAACTCACCAGACACATCCGCGTTCTCCAGTGTCCAGGGTTCATCCGAGTCAAAATGTGTGTCCCCCCCCATGCCAGGGCCAGGAAAGTAGGCGTGAGCCAAAAATCCCCCGAGGCCGTCGAAGGGGGAGCTGTCTCCATGGAAGCCAGAGGCAAAGAGCACCATTATGTCGGCTTCCTTCTTCCGCTTCTGTCGGATGTCCTCGTAGGGCACCTCCCGGAAGACCAGCGGCGTGGCCTCCTCCCACACCCGGAACGCTCGGCGGATGGCCTCGTACGAGTGGTATCGACCCAGCTTCTCCGTGTAGTTTTGGATGCTGGTGGTAGAGAGCTCACTGGGAGTGGCCCGGGACAGAGCTCGCTCCCCGAGGGGGTCCATGCCTCCCCACGGGCTGGAGGGGTGGGAAGCCCTGGAGAGGCTGGGTACCTGAAGGTGAGATGGCTCTGGCTCCAGCGCCGCCCTGTCAGCGCGTACCGCTTCCGCCGCATGTTGGACTTCATCCGCGCCCCAAACTGGTCCGGGACCCCACAGCGGGGACGCTTCATCCACCTGCCAGGAGGGCATCGAGCCAGGACTCAGCCCACTGCAGCCAAGATCCCAGAGGGGTTACAGGGGTTACAGCGGGTGAGACTGCCCTGGCTGCAGCACCCGGGAGGGGAGATGCAGCTCCCGCGGGGGGACAGCACCCACATTCCCAGGCACAGGCGGGGCTCCAGGCCCGGCCAGCAAAGCCAAAGCGCCAGCAAAGCCAAAGAAAGAGCTGCCTTCCACTAGAGCAAAGGGACATGGAGAAACTCACGCCTTTGTCTCCTCGTCCAGGACGCCGGTGACAGTGATGCCGTAAAACTTCTGCATCTCAGCCAGGGCCGAGGAGAAGGTCTGAGCCGAGCGCATGGTGGACATCTGCCGGCTGGGCTGCGGCAGGTAGCCGTAGAGCCGCAGCCATGCCTGCGCCCAGGAGAGCCCAGCGTCAGGCCGCAGGCAGGCAGCGGCTTGACGGGGGTGGAACAGGGGGGGAAGGGACCTGCAGCCCCCCCAGACCCCGGCGGGGGAGCATCCAACCCTGTACCCCCCCCCCCCACCACACTCCGCGGGGCGTCCCCACCAGCACCCAGGGAAGGGAGCCCCGGCCCTGCCCCACCAAGCGTGCAGGGGGTCCTGCGACCCCGGGGGCTGCCAACCACCCCGGCCCCGGGCTGGAGGCAGCTGGCAGGGGCCGGCGTGGCCACGGGGGCCCCACCATGTCCCCTCGGGGCTGCAGGCAGACGTGGGGCCAGGTCCCCGGGCCCAGCCTCCACCCACCCACAAAGGGGCTTCTGTCCGGCGAGCCGGGGCAGGGGTGAGCGGCCCCGGGGGTGGGGGGAGAGGGGTGCCGGTGGCTCGGCGGAGGGGCGCGGGGGCACGGCCGGTCTCTTCCGCCCCACAATGGCCTCCGTCTCCTCTTCGCTTTTTTTAATACCGAGTTTCTATTTTAAATTCCCTGTTATTTCCCCCCCACCTCCCCCCTTTTTTGGCTTTTATATTTGATGGCTTTTTCCCCTCGGCTCTCTGTTTCCCAACGTGATTTCCTTTCCCCTCCGCACTCCTCCCGGCTGCTTTCGCTTTCCCGTTCCCAACAGCTCAGCTCCCAAACGAGGAGTTCTGAACCCCCTCATCAATTTGGGGGGGGGGGGAGGGGGGTTACCCCCCGCCTCCGGGGGAAGCTGAGACTTTTATCAAAGGCCCTTTCACACACACATACACCCGCCTTCCCCCGCCGCGGACACGCGTGGGCACAAAGCGCTGCCCCTTCCCCACCCGGCGGGGCAACCGGGACCCCTCCCCCCTTTCCTCGCCTGCACCTGCGGCTGCCGGGACCCCAACGCCGATCCCGGCGTTGGGGTCCCGGCAGCCGCAGGCGGGGCGCGGGCAGAGCGTCCCGGAGAGCAACCCCCCCCCCGCCCCCCCACTTCCCCCCCCCCCGCCCCATCCCGGCCCCGCCTCGCACCCCCCCCCCCCCCGCCCCCGCTCACCTCCGCGTTGATCTCCTCGCCCTCCGCCCCCACCGGCGCCGCCGGCAGCGCGAGCAGCACCGGCAGCACGAGGAAGGGCGCCAGGCGCCTGCCCGCCCACAGCGTCCCGCCCTGCCAGCAGGGGGCGCGTTGCCGCCCCGTCATACCGCCGGTTCGCCGCTGCACCCCCCCCCCCCCCCCACCCCGCCCCGGCCGCGCCGGGCCGGGCCGGGCCGGGCCGAGCGCGGCGGTGTGGGAGCTACGCCGCCTTCATGGCCCGTGGCCGGGCCGCCGCAGGGGGCTGCGTACGGTGCATGGGCGGCGCTGCCAGGCGCGGCCAGTCGAACCCCGGCCCGCCTTTGTGTGCGGGATCAGGCCGGCGGCGCGCAGCACATGGGCGGCCCGGATGCCCCGGCGCGGCGCGGCGCGGCGCGGCCCTTGCCCCCCGGGAGCGGAGCGGAGCAGCTGAGCACAGGAGGCGCGAACGCGGCGGCGGCAGCGGCGGCTCGGCGGGGAGCTGGAGGCGGGTCCGGGGCTGCGCCCGGGGCGGGGCACGCTGTGCGCAGCTACCGGCCCCGCGTAGGCCAGGCCGCACCGCCGCCCGCTCCTACCCCCTCCTCCCCAGGCTTCGTCCCCACAGCCCCAGCCCCCGTCATCCTTCTTGTGACACAAAGCGACAGATTTTTACTGTTCCAGAGTTGCCAGTCTTTCATCAGACAGGTGTGGAATGAAAGATTTAGGGCAGCACGTCGGCATCCCGCTCCCAATACCTGAGAAGCTCCAGCTGACACACACACGCAGCCCCCCTCCCCCCCCGCAGGAACAAAAGGATTGAAATGGAGCTTCTCCCAAGGGACCAAGTCCAACCTGCTGGCCCCAGTGTCATCACAGGGCCAGGGCCGCTGTCCCCAAGGGGAAAAAGCGTGGAGCCTGGCTCCCCTTCACACACCTGTGGGCTGCTCTTCCAGCCCAGGCAAAAGCTGACACTGCCCTCTCTTGGGCTTGCCCACGGATGGCAGCAAGCTTCACAGGTGAAGCAGCCCACCAAAAGAAGTCCTGGGCTTAGGGCATGCAGTCTTAAACAACAGCTCGTCTGGACCCAGCCTGGAGTGCTGAAACACAAGGGGTTTCCACCTCCTCCAGATTTCATCTTCTGCTGTTCAGCGGAAGTATCAGATACTGACATTCCTCTCCAGAGGCAGGAGCAGCGGGAGGGGGACCCAGGACATGACACAGGAGGGAGATGCTCAGGCGAGACAGTCCAGCCTTTTGCTACTCAAAGCATGCTCAGGGACTCCTGACAATCTGGGAGAGCTATTTCCAACCGTGTGAGACACTCTCTCTTTAGCAACAGCTTCCCACACTACCTTCTTCCTCTTTCCCGTAAGGCATCTATGGCTTTAATAGAGATTTTGGGGGTTTTCTTTTCAAATCAGCAAAATAAGCAACCGTGGGATGGCTGGAACCACCAGTGCTGACTGCAGCAGATACAGCAGCAAGGACAAAATCTGCTACAAACACGTATTTCTTCAGCCAGCTACTCAAAAAGTTGGAAGTAGCCCGAGTTGAGGCCACAAACAGCCCTGAGGTGCTGAGCAGGCAAGACGAACATGAGGTGCGTGACAGCCCACACCACTCAGAGCTGCACTGGAGAAGAGTCCTTGGTGAAATATGTCAGGGTATCTGAGGCTGTGAAACACACAGCCCCACCAGCCCCTACCTCAAGGGGAAAGAGAAGTACTTATTCCCTGACTTGCAGCGGACTTGCTCCCACTGGACACGCAGAAGGAGCGCCGAGTCCTCAAACCCATCCACGATGTCCTGGAAAAGAGATGCAGGAGTCAGTGCCAGGGTGGATTTGCCCGAGGATGGAGTTAACAGCTCCCTCTCTGAGCCAAATTAAAGACCCTCAGGAAGGTGATTTAATTCACACCCTCCCCACCAAGAGAGGTTTCTCTTCTTTTGACCCAGTGCAGTTAGTCCTGCTCAGTGAAGAGAACCTTCCCCCCTCTCTGTGGCTGGACAGCAGCTCTGCCCTTGCCCTGCTCTCCGCGCTGCGTGGGGACGCACCTGCAGCTCCCGCAGACACTGGCCTTCCAGCCTGCCAGACAGGTCCCCAACACACCACGCCAAGCTGATATGGAAGGATGGGTCCTGAAGGCAAACAGGGATCAGACCGTGAGGGCCAAAGGAGCCTCTGCTCAACACACGGTGCTGCAGCAGGAGAGCTGCTGTGGTGTTGCCCTGTCTGGGACCACAGGGGTAGGAGGATCCCACAGCTGGAAGTCCCCTCTGCCAGCTCAACAGCAGCAGAGCTGATAGAGACAGTGCTGGAGGGGAGATGAGCCCTGGGCTCCCCACCCCAACTTTTCTGGACACCAGTGGTTGAGGCTGCCTGGTTCCCAGCATCCCTGTGGTCCGCTTTGCATAAGCTTCTCCAACTGTGCAGAGAGCCTCTCACAGATGGTCCTTGAGCAGGTGGGTGGGTCACTTCTGAATAACCTGCAAGATCCCCCATTCATCTCTAGAGATGGAGGAATCAAGGTTTGGCTTCACAAAATCAAAAGCCTGTCCCCAAAGGTAGTGCCAGGTGAAGAGGCTGGAGCAATGCTCCCAGAAACTGCAAGAGGAGAAGGCAGAAGCATTGTCCTCAGTGCAAGGGTGCTCAGCTCAAGCCAGTTCAATCCCAGGACAGCCCTGCTTCCACATGAGCTGGGCAGTGACCGTGACATGCGCTCTGGCCCTTGGCCCCAGAAACCCCATTCAGACAGCAACCCCACCAGACTGCTACCTTCCTTACAGTCCTGCACAGGACGTGCCACAGAAGTCACAGACTTGCACTAGTCCCACTCACAGCAAGATCAGGTTTTGGGGTGCTAAGTACCAGCCCAGAGGAGATCATCTCAGAGGCTAACCTCCCTGCTCCTGTTTGTCTCAGGTGAATGTTTCAAGGATCTCTCCCAGTGAACCAGCCAGCATTTATGGACCACCAGAGAAGTTAAGGGGGAGATGCCTCACCTTGTAGAATGTGGGAAGGTCAAACTCCTCCAGAACTCTGTCCACCTCCGAGACCAGCTCCAGCAGCTGGAAATGCCCAGCTGAGACCTCCAATCCAATAAAGGTCCTGAAGAAAGACAAGAGACAGCACAGAAAGCACAGCTGTGAGCACGGTTAGCCCCACATTCCTACCAGGCAAATTCCCTACCAACTAAGACAAGTTAATCTGAACAATGCCAGGTCCAAGCATCCCAGAATACTGACTGCATTCTGAAGAGAATCAGAGATGAAAGACGTGATGGCAGGGAGAAGCAAGACTGGATGATAGGCCCTGTAAATGTATCCAGGTAACTCAGCAGCTCTGGGGATGTGAAAGCTCATTTCCCAAGCAAAGCCTGTGCTCCGTGGGTATCTCAGTGGGACATCCTGCTGGGGGGGAGCTGCACACAGAAAGCAGAAGCTGTGAGGGGTTTTACAGTGGGAGAGGAAGCAGGAACGGGAAGCAACAAACTGGAGAGATGTGACAGAGGCACCTCATCAAGGACTGTCTGCATGAGGCTTTCTAGACACCAGGAGGGGAAAGGAAGACTGAATCTCACCCAGGATCTACTCTGTCTTACCTGTGACTATCATGGGGTACAATTCCTATCAGATTCAGCAACTTTTCCCAATTTTAATCACCTTTCCTTTGACATGGAAGCTACTTAATTACATTTAGCTGGAATGAGGCTTCCAAGCTGACACGCAAAAGAAATAGCACCATTCCTGGAAGACCTGTACTGCAGTGTCATGACAGACACTGATGCCAAAGGAGGCAGCCCCCAGCTCTGCTGTGCCCCAGGCTGCTCACGCTGGCACGGGGCTTTGCAAAGCCAGCAAGCCAGATGGGAGATGGCAGCAAACACGACTGTCTCCTTTAGCTGCTGTGAAACCATAGCACGAATCTAACCCCGCAGAAAGGCCTGTGTCATGTGAGCAGATCTCCTTTCTTCAGCAGACTGAAATCCTGCAGCATGAGGTTCAGCTACTGCTAACAAGACCGACAGCTGGCTGAGAATCAGTGCTGAAGCTAAAGGTTTGTGCAAGTGGCCAGGATAAGATGTGAAACCTCTGGAGACAAGGCGGTCGCATGCTGCACCGTCACATGGCTCAGGCCAGTCGCTGGAGGACAGGCTGGGTGACACTTCCCATGCACCCAGCCCCATGTCCAGCCCTCTCCCCAGGCAGGCAGGGTGCCCTGCTGCTCGCTCACCTGGTTTTGTTCTGGTTGGTGTAGACCTTCACTTGGTCAGCCACACAGAAGAACCTGAAATAAGAAAGATCCTGTATCAGCCAATGGGAAACAACAGCAAAAAAAGAAAGTGAAAAAAGCAGAAGATGGGATGGGGACGGGATATCTACCCAGCTGCAGAAAAGTGAAGGCAAACTCCTGCTGCAAATGGACAGAACCAGAGCAGCCAGAACCTTTCTGGGCCCAAGGTGGTGAAAGGAGCCCCAAGGCAGGTGATGCTCAGCAGGCACCTGAGCCAGATGTAAGCAACGGAACCATCCATGGTTTACAGCACAGCTCCAGCCTCATCCTCAACAGCACAGACCTGACGTGTCTGGTGCTGTGAGGCAGTGAGGAAAACTCCGCAGGGCTTTACTGGTGAAGCACCAGTTACCAGAGACAATTTAGGGTGTGTACACTGGTAAAACAGACCCTGGGGGAGAGGGAAGGGTGCGAGGAACACTGTCCTGGGCTGCACCATCCCTACCTGTGGAAGGAGGCCAGGCGCTCCTTGAGGGAGCGGACGACGGGGTCTATCCAGTGGTAGCGCAGCACCACGCACTGCGAGAGGCTCAGGTGGAACTCCTCCATGGCAGCCAGCGAGGAGACGTAGGTGCGAGCGTGGGAGAGCAGGAGCTCCAGCAGCTCCAGGAACTCTTCCTGCACGCTGTCTGCAGGGCAGCAGAGTCAGAGCCGGAGCAGCGGTCCCCCGGGGCTCCCCTCCCCGCACCGCCTGGCCCTGGGGCCTTGCTGGGCCTCACCCGGCTGGGCCCGTCCCCCCTCCCGTCCCGTCCCATCCCGGGCCGCGGGTACCCACAGGGCAGGTAGACGTGCGTGGCCCAGCTGCCCCGCTCGTGGGGGAAACCGCGGACGCGGCCGCCGTGCAGGGAGCTGTCGTCGCTAAGGGCTTCCTCCGGGTCCGGGTCTCCCGGCAGGCCGGCGGGGACGGGCAGGCGGGGGCGGCCGGCGCTGCAACGACTGAGGAGGATGAGGAGGAGGATGAGGAGGAGGCAGGCCGCGCCATCCGCGCCCGGCCGCGCTCACTCCCGCCGCACCCACCTGGCCGGGGGGGCACCCTGCGCGCTGCCGCCCTGGCGCTGCCCTTCCTCCTCCTCCTCCTCCTCCGAGCTGCTGTACCCCACCAGCGCGGCCCTCATGGCCGGCCCGGCCTACCGCCTGCCCCCGGGCCTCGGCGGCGCTGCCGGTAGCGGCGGGCGGCGGCGCTGTTGTCGGCGCGGCCCGGCAGGGGGCAGCCGCCGCGGCCCGCCCCGCCCCGCCTCCGCCGCCGCCGCCGCGGCCGGCCCGCTCCGCTCCGCTCCCTCCTGCACCCCAGGGCCGCCGCCCGCCCGCCCTCCCGCCTCCGGCACCGGCTCCCCCCTTCCTTCCCGTCCATCCCCTTCCTCCCGGCTCCCGCCGCCACGCCAGCGCGGGACTCGGGCGGAGCGCGCCAGGCCGCGGCCCCGCCGGCGGCGAGCGGGCTGACAGGGGCCTCCCGCCGCAGGTGAGGGGCTCGGCAGCCGCTGCCGCCCTTTGTGTGGGCCTCGCCGGAGTGGCCCCGGCCGGGCAGGGGCACCCTCACCCCCTCCGAGCTCCACCGCGGGGCCTCCTGGCGCGGCGGCGGTGAAGGCCTCGGGGCGCCGTTGCCGCGTTCGCCTGCAGGCCGGCGGGGCCGGAGGAGCCGTCCCATGGGGAGAGGCGAGCGGCGGGACGGGCCTCGCCGCGGGCTGCGGTGGCGGCGGCTGGCCTCCGAGCTCCTCGGCCGCCCCCGCGCCCCGCGGCCCCGCCGCGCCTCTCCCTGAGGCGGCCTCGGCCCGGCCGGGGGAGGCCCCGCGGAACGGGGAGCTGGGGGAGGCGGGAGTCGGAGCGGACCGGACCATGCCGGAGCGGGCCGCGCTGTGGGCCGCTTCTCCAGTTTGAAAGTACCTCTGCTTCCCCGTCTTCTCTCCTTAAATGGTTGTCGCTTCCCACCTCCCACGGAGGGATGAGTTAGGCTCGGAGCTGGCGCCGACTCGGGTCCCCGTGCAGAGCCCTCGGTAAGCCAAGGTTGGTATTTCTTACCCTTCCCTGCTAGGCTGGATGGTTTGGGGTGCCGATGCTCTTGGGTTGCTCCTGCCGCGGCAGAGGGTGCCTCTGGGGGAAGGTGGGGGGTAGGTTGTGCTCAAGTTTTGTATCCCATCCAGCTCTGGTGCTCGAACCCTCTCTTTGTGTCCACAGCCAAGGTGAGCTATGTGGGAGGCAGGGGAGGTCTTGAGTACGAGCAGGGCTGCAGTGAGGCCTTTGGGCATTTTGCTGCCCAAAATTGTGCCAGCAGACAAAGTCACGTAGTGTCCCTGTAGGCAGAAGCATGGTCCAGCGCTTGCCTGAGCTGTGATCTGGTCTCTGCTGAGTGCAGAAGAAAGTGAGGATACTGGGAAGCAGTCTTCTTTGATGCTCTTTATCGCTTCCTTTTGAATACAACAAACACCTTCCTGAAGGTGTTTTTACTTGCCCCGGGTGAGGGCAAGGCGGTTTGATGCAGAAACGTGCGTGCTTTTGTGGAGTTAGGGGCTGGCTTTTGACCCAGGAGCACTAGCTGCAGTTTCTTACCGAGGCCCGGACTCTTCTTTTCCCTTGGGGTGTGCTGGTGCTGCTGCTGTCTGCACGCTGGTGGGTTTTGACTCTACTCAAAAGTTGCTGTCAGGTTTTCCTGTGGCCATCTCTGGAAAGACCAGAACTTTTCAGTGGGCAGAACCCCAGTGATTCTGGTGAGACCAGGCAGCACCTCTGGTGTAGGTTGTGTGGCTCTGGTGTACTTCTGTCCTGTGGTTTGGTAGGACGTTCAGCCGAGCTGTTGCTTTGATGCTCCTTTCACCTTCACAGAGAGTTCTGTGCACGGTACATGCAGGTTCTGTGTTCTGTCTGTGAATGTTGAGGGCAAACCTCCCCCTGAGCTGTCTGGCTCATCCTAGTCTGCTGCCTGGTACTCCCCCAGTAGCTCCATGATCTCCCGGCATTGGGCATGATTCAGCCTGTGCAGGGACTGGTGTTCTTAGCCAGTGGCACCAGTGGGGCTGGGAGACAAGCTGGGGGAACGGCTGAGCTGACTGGGACCTGGGCAGTAGTGCTGCCTCTTGTGAGAGCATGCCACTCAAAAGTGTGCCTGACCCTTCCAGGCCAAGCATGCAGCAAGGTAGGTCACTGGTTCTGGTTAGCTTCCCCACACTGGCTTCTGCATAGCCTTGCAGGATTCCAGGGGAGTTTTCAAAGCCAGCCACAGTGGGAGGTTGACTAGTGAGTTGCCTGTCTTCCCTCTGAGACCTGATGTGAGTTGTCTTTTTCCTTGTAGAGAGAGCTGCTCCTGGGGCTGCTTCCCTCGTTCCTCCCAAATGTGACCACGTTGCAGCCAGCACGGAGAAGAGCCTCCTCTTGTCTTCAAGGCATTTGCTTCTGCCTCCTGTTCTTTTGTCCAAAAAAAGAAAAAGCGAAACTAAATCGGTCCACAAAGACCTTGTGCTGATCTAAGGAGGAGGCTGCGGAGTCTCAGTCACCTCTTTGCTCTTCCCAGGATCCTGGCTGTGGGCTGGATTTTCTGTCCTCAACTTCAGGGGATCAGCTCCAGGGAATCAGTATCTTGGGTACTTTCAGGTTTTGTTTTCGCTTGAACCCTTCTGACCCAGAAGCTGAAGGTGTCCCTGCGAAAATCCCGTTGGCTTTTTTTCCCCCAAGCATGTCAGAAAGCTGGCAGCAGCAACAGCAGCAACCACAGCAGCCGCCGCCGCAGCAGCACCACGCTGGGGCAGCCCCCCTCCCAGAGCACTCCATCCCCCCCAGCACTGCTGACAACCCCTTGGGCTGTGCTGTCTACGGCATCCTGCTCCAGCCGGACCCCGGCCTGCAGCACCACCAGCACGCCTCCATCCAGGCTGGGGAGCCGTCCCACAAATGCGGGGTGTGTGGCCACGACCTCGCTCACCTCTCCAACCCCCATGAGCACCAGTGCTTGCCAGGCCATGACCGCTCTTTCCAGTGTACCCAGTGCCTGAAGATCTTCCACCAGGCCACCGATCTCCTCGAACACCAGTGCATCCAGGTGGAGCAGAAGCCCTTTGTGTGCGGCGTTTGCAAGATGGGCTTCTCCCTCCTGACCTCGCTGGCGCAGCACCACAACGTCCACAACGGCAACGCCATGAAGTGCTCTATCTGTGAGAAGACCTACAAGCCTCCCGAGGCAGAGCACTCGCAGCCTCTCGACCCCTCGGAGAAGCCCTACAGCTGCTCCATCTGTCAGAAAACCTTCAAGCACCTCTCGGAGCTGTCCCGGCACGAGCGCATCCACACGGGTGAGAAGCCCTACAAGTGCACGCTGTGTGACAAGAGCTTCAGCCAGTCATCCCACCTGGTGCACCACAAGCGGACACACAGCTCGGAGCGGCCCTACAAGTGCACGGTGTGCGAGAAGACCTTCAAGCACCGCTCCCACCTGGTGCGCCACATGTACGCGCACTCGGGAGAGCACCTCTTCAAGTGCAACGTCTGCGAGCTGCACTTCAAGGAGTCCTCGGAGCTGCTGCAGCACCCCTGCACGCCCAGCGGCGAGCGGCCCTTCCGCTGCGGCGAGTGCCAGAAGGCCTTCAAGCGCCCCTCTGACCTGCGGCAGCACGAGCGGACGCACAGCGAGGAGCGGCCCTTCAAGTGCGACCTGTGCCAGATGAGCTTCAAGCAGCAGTACGCGCTCATGCGCCACCGCCGCACGCACAAGGCCGAGGAGCCCTTCAAGTGCAACCTGTGCGAGAAGGGCTTCGTGCAGCCCTCGCACCTGGTGTACCACCAGCACGTGCACGGCATAGAGAACCTCTTCAAGTGCAACGTGTGCCAGAAGGGCTTCAACCAGTCCTCGGAGCTCCTGCGGCACAAGTGCGTGCAGAACGCCGAGCGGCCCTTCAAGTGCGCGGTGTGCAACAAGTCCTACAAGCGGGCCTCGGCGCTGCAGAAGCACCAGCTGGCCCACTGCGCCGAGAAGCCGCTCAAGTGCACGCTCTGCGAGAGACGTTTCTTCTCCTCCTCGGAGTTCGTGCAGCACCGCTGCGACCCCGCCCGCGAGAAGCCCCTCAAGTGCCCTGACTGTGAAAAGCGGTTCAAGTACGCCTCGGACCTGCAGCGCCACCGGCGCGTGCACACAGGCGAGAAGCCCTACAAGTGCCCCTCCTGTGAGAAGGCCTTCAAGCAGCGCGAGCACCTCAACAAGCACCACAGCGTGCACGCCCGGGAGCAGCAGTACAAGTGCATGTGGTGTGGGGAACGGTTCCTGGACTTGGGCCTGCTGCAGGAGCACAGCGTCCAGCACACGGCCGAGGGCGCCTACCAGGTGGCTGCCTGCTTGCCGTGAGCCTTCCGCCCCTCGGTGGCTTTCAGCTTGCATGTGATGCTCCCGAGCCTCGGCCTCCCCTTCCCTCTCCTCGGTTGTAGGCGGCCTCCAGGGAGCTTTGGGAAAAGGGGGAGGTACGCTGGATGGGCAGGCAAACTTTCCTCGGGCCTCTGTGGTTGATAAGGCCACCTGTATCGCGGGGGTGATGGATGACGTGGAAAGCTCAGAGGGGTGGGAAAGGAGGGAAGTGGGGAGAAGAAACAATGCCTGTAGTTGCCTGGTGTCCCCTGGACTGTAGTTCACGCTGTAGCTGCAGTTCCAGCGCAGGGAGCTCAGCTGCCCGCTGTGGGCACCAGCCCTTTGCGCACGGCCTTTTTTCCTTGCCCTGCCTGGCGGGGCCAGCAGGGAGGGCTGGGTGCCTCCTCCTGGAGAGGCCTCTGGGGCCCGGCAGAGCCAGCCCTCCCTTCTCCCGGGCGCGCTGCTCGGTGAGCAAGCAGCAGGTTTCTGCACTGCTGGATTCTCCCAACTTCCTTGGTCCAAGCTCAGCGGAGAGAACCGTTTCAGATCGTTAGCGCTGATTGACTGCCCCAACCTCCCCTGCTCTCCCTCTTTCTGGAGTGTAGAAAGGGAAAAGCCATGGGGCTGCACAGCTCCACCAAGCACTTTGGCATTGCTGCTCCTGCAGTTGCTGGCTGTCACACTGCAGGGGTTCTGAGTGCGCCCGCCTGCCCCTGGCCCTGCCTGCAGCGCAGGGAAGAGCCGCAAGCGCTGTGCCACTACCAGAGAGCGTGGGGAGGAGGGAGTGCATCTGTGCCCAGCTCTTGGCCAGGAGCTGCTTCTTGAGGGACCTAGCTCTCCTACAGAGACTTCCCTCCAGCCCCCAGGTCCTTCCCTCTTTGTACCACTTGGGCCATTAGGATGTCCTTGTTGTGTCCTCCCCCACCCTGCTCCCAGCAGTTCAAACACTAAAGGGTGGGTGAACACTACTAATGACCTACAACTCTGGAATTGCCATGGCTGATAGAACCCACGCTGCGTGCCAGGGGCTTGGTGTCCCATTTGCTGACAGGGAGCCAGAGGAAGCCAGGAGAATCCTTGCTGGTCTGCAGGCTCTGCTCCCTGGGAAGGGGATGGTTAGCATTGTGTAAAGGAGGAGCGTATTTTTTCCCCCTCTTGCAGGAGTCCTGTTTAACCCCTTTACTCTTTCTTTACCTCTTCTGTATTTTTCAGGTTTTGCACAGTTCTTGTAAACATCACTTAAAAATAAATCTCCCCTAGCAAGGTCACTGCAGCCTCAGGTGTTTTCCTCCACAGGGTTTTGCTGGCTCCTCATGACACAGAGACCCACCACATGCCAGTTAGATGCCTGGGAGGTTGAAGGTGTTCTTACTAGGTTGTCCACCAGCCTTTCCCTCTCCATCTTTGGAGATGTTAAGATGTTAAATGCCCATCTGTGGAGATTTTTAAAGCCCTGCCTGGATATGGCCCTGGACAACCTGCTGTAACTGACCCTGCTCAAGCAAGGGGTTGAACTAGATGATCTCCAGAGGTCCTTGCCAGACCTGGCTCTTCTGTGATCTTGTCTGGTCCCTGTGTGAGGTAGGAGTGTTGTGGGGAGTGACAGGAGGACAAGCACAGACAGATTACCCTTGCAGAGGGCTGAGTTGTGCCTGCTTTTCTGGTGGTAGGTGGTTACCTAAAGAGTAGAGAAAGGCTTTTGTTTCCATTCCCAGAACAGTGAGGGGGACAGGGGTACATTTTTGGATGGAATTGTTCAGTGGCAGGTCTGATCCTGGGGCTGAGTCTTCTTGTACAGCATTAAGGAGGCTGAAGCAGACCTTGCTCTCTGCTGCCCAAGGAAGAGGGACCGATGGTTATCTTACTTCATGTTGCCTCAGAGATGTAGAACTTCCTACAGAGTTTCCTGTCTGTGTTTCTTTTTCCCTTTTATTTTTTCTTTTTGCCTTTTTTTAATGCAGTTTGTTAATATTCATTAAAAACACTGTATAGTTTAATTTGATGTCATACTGGATCTTTTAAAAAAAACAAAAAAGATGTGGTAACTTGGATTTTTAAAGAGCTCTTTGGTTCCAGGTAGCTGTTTCTTGCTGTTTAATATGTAGTTCAGTGTATGCTTTACTACAGGAGTAAAAAGGAGGAGTAACACCAAGGAAGGCTAATCCTGTCCTTACAGAAGGGTTTGGTGGTGATGGGGGATCATGAGCACGGGACTGGGGCTGGCTGGGAGTGTGGCACCCCCTGAACCCTCAGTTCCTCCCCTGAGCTGTGGTTAGCTCTGCCCTTGCCCAGCGCCGCTGCTGCAGGTCCCACAGTGCTGGGGGTTCAGCAGTCACCCCGAGCGCTCCGCACAGCACTGGCAGCCAGGGTCACCCAGAGCTCTGAGATGGAGGAGAAGCTCATCCTTAGCAAGAGGAAGGTGTGAAATGGGGGCTGCTGGAGCCTCCCAGGCTGTATTTCCTTCTGGAGCAGCTGCTGACTAGAGGAAGGGTTTGGAGAGGTGGTTAGCGTGCCCCCGAAATGGCTGTGCCCTCCTCGCTTCCCTCCCCAGGGCCTGGGTGGGTGGCTGGGTTGCCTGGGGTGTTTGGGGTGCTTGGGGCAGAAGAGGAAGGCAGCGTGCCCCACACACAGCTTCACACCGTGCCTGGGAGCTGCCAGCCCTGGCCTTTGGTACCCACTGGGCACAAGGACTGTCAGGGAGCGTTTCCCTCATGCTGAGCAGTTGGCAAAGCCCTCTGTGTCCCAGCAAGAGGCTCTGCTCAGGAGGTGGCAACAGCCGAGCAGCACCTTGGGCAAGGAGAGCATCGCTGAGGCTGTGTGCTCAGGGTGGGGCCTGTACTGGGGAGAGAGGGTGTTGTGGTGAGCTCGGTGAGGTCATGAGCCAGTGAGTGCCTCCAGGTGTGAAAACATCTTGATGTGGTGTTAGAGCAACCTGGGCTAGTGGAGGGTCTCCCTGCCCATGGCAGGGGGTGGCACTGGGGGTCTCTGAGGTCCCTTCCCACCCAAAGCAGTCCAGGATTACCTAGGACTGGCTGTGTGCCTCTGGTGACTCAGGTTTTTTGTCTTGTCTGCTCCACGCAGCAGCCCGAATCCAGCTGAAGCCTGTGGTGGCATCTGCTACCAGACCTTGGTGCTGGTGGGTGGGTGACACAGTGGGCCAGGAGCCTGGTGCATGCTTTTTCAGGGAGCTGGTGTAGCTGGAAGCCATGCTGCATGCAGGCAGGCTGGGTGAGCAGGCACGGGCTCAGGAGAGGAAGGTCCTGCCTACCCAATCTGTTTTCCTTTTACAGGCTGTTCCCCACCTGCCTGACCAAGGGAAACCAGGTGATGTTATTTTTTTTTTATTTCAGTGAGGGTTTCCATACCATCTCTCACAGCATCTTGGAAAAGTGTCCTGGGAACCCAGAGAAACCCCAATGCCCTGGGTGGGCGATCGGCTGAAGGGTTGGGCCCAGAGGGTGACAGCAAGCGGGGCTCCCTCTGGCTGGCGGCCGGTCACTGGTGGGTTCCCAGGGCTCCAGTTCAGGCTGGTGCTTTGTAACGTTTCCATAACGGGCCTGGGCTCAGGACTAGAGGGTGTCTCAAGGGAATCTGCAGATGGCACCGAGTTGGGAGGGGCTGCCGACCCCGCTGAGGGTGGGGAAGCCTCGCAGAGAGGCCCGGACAGGCCGGAGAGCTGGACAGGCACCAGCAGCACGAAGTTTAATGAGGGTGAGTGCTGGGTCCTGCCCCTGGGAAGGGGCGACCCTGGCTGCGCATCCAGCCCGGGGCATCAGGCGCTGGAGGCCGTGTGAGAGGGGTTTGGGGGTGGACAGCGAGTTCCCCACGAGCCAGCAGCGTGCCCAGGCAGGCAGGAGGCCAACCCCATCGTGGGGTGCATCCAGCCCGGCACGGCCAGCCGGGACAGGGGGGGATTGTCCCGCTCAGCGCTGCGCTGGGGCGGCCTCAGCTCCAGTCCTGGGGGCAGGTTTGGGCGCCACAGGACAAGAGGGACATAAATCTATTGGAGAGTGTCCAGAGGAGGCAGCGAGCATGGGGCAGGGTCTGGAGGGGAAGGAGAGGCTGGAGTCCCTGAGTTTGTCCAGCCTGGAGAAGAGGAGGCTGAGGGGAGACCTGATGGGGTCTGTGGCTTCCTGCCACGGGAGCGAAGGGGCAGCACTGATCTCTCTCCTCTCTTTGGGGACCAGGGACAGAACCCGAGTGGACTGTGTGAAGCTGGGTCAGGGGAGGTTTAGGCTGGGTGTCAGGAAGAGGTTCTGTGCTGAGAGGGGGGTTGGGCACTGGCACAGGCTCCCCAGGGAAGGGGTCACAGCCCCGAGCTGGGCTGAGAGCAAGAAGCGTCTGGGTGATGCCCTCAGTGCCAGCTCTGACTGGGCTGGGCCTGTGTGGAGCCAGGAGTGGGACTCGATGGGCCTTGTGGGTCCCTTCCAGCTCAGGAGACTCTGTGATTGTGTGATCTCAGCTGCTGTGCCTTTGGGTCACATTCTGCACCGTGAGGTGAGAGGAGATGGAAACAGTGGGAGGCACCTGAGTGTCAGGAGCGTGGTGGGGGGGAGGCAGGGCCTGGCCTGGGAGGCTGATGTCCCATGAGCGTCACACTGCGAAGGGCTCTCTGCTCACTGCTGGTGTTCCCTTTCCAAACCAAGGAGCAGTTGCAGCTAAAGCCTCTGGTCAGCAAAATGTGCTTCTCTGCATCTGTGTCGTGCTTCACTGGTGATGTTTACTTCAAGACCCTTTCAGGCTTCTTGATGCTGCCTCCACTTGGCCTCTTGCATCACATGTCCCCCCGAGCACCCAGGAGGGTCCCTGTGCTGGAGCTGGTGTCCTGCAGCCTCCTGACAAGTGCTCGCTCCTGTCTGCAAGACCTGGTCGTCACAGCACCTGAGGATGCTCTGAAGGGCTGGAGGAGGGGGTGATCCCTCCCAGGGAGTTGTTCTCTTTGGTGGGCAGCTTGAGCATAGGGAGACGCTGGGGGAGGCAGTGGGGAGGGTTAGGGTGGCCAAAGGTGGTGTGGGTGTTGTCCAGGAGGTAAATCCTGCTCTCTTGGGCTGCTGCTCCTCTGGCTTCCTGAGTCTGGGAAGAAGGAAGTCTGTTACCTGGGCTCTTTTCTGATCTGTATTTCCCTTACCCTGCCTGCAGGATGCCTTTAGCTGTGTCTCAGCCCCTGCCCCTCCGCAGCTGTTTTGCTTATACTTCTGTAAGATCTTCTGTGCTTCTTTTCCCTTTGTCCAACTCTTTTATTTGTAAGCAGCAGTTTGGTTTTCATCCTTTTCTCCATTTTGATTGTGAGGTCTCTTCCCCCTCTCTTCCCCCCCACCCCCACCCCAAACTCCATTCCCAGGGTGGATCCAGGTCATACCAACCACTGATGAGGAGGTCAGGGGGTTGGGATCTGAACCTGTCTGGAATCCAGTGGGAGCTCCTGGTCCTCTTCCCATGAAGTTGTCCATCTCGCTGGGCATGGGGGATGCCATGGCCTGGCAGTGTGACTCAGCTGGGGCATGTCTGTGGCTCGGGTGGCTCTGGCAAGGGGGTCCCAGCCAGGCCAGGACTGGGGTGAGTGCAGCCGTTTCCCCGGTGGGTCCCTTTGCCACATCTCCAGGGCTGGGGGTTAAGTCAGCGAAGGGCTGTCACACCTTCCTGGGGAGATGTCCTGGTGCTGGGGTGGGGCCGGACTGCTCAGCTCCCACGGGAGTGGCTGTGGAGTGGCTGTGGTGTGGGTGCCCTGGTATGCCCAGGTGGCCCTACGAGCTCCCAGGGAGCAGGTGCCACCCCTGTGGTCTGGCTGGGAAGATGTGCACGCTCTGGTCTTGCGACCCATGCAGTGGAATGTGGAGTGAGGGGGAAAGCATCCTCTGACAGCAGGTTGGGACCCTCTCTGGGTGCTCAGGCCCAGCCTTGCGCTGTTTGGAGAGAAGAGAGCACTTTCTACATTTCCCTTGGGTATTTCCCATCAAGGCCAGGCTGCAGCCAGAGCCTGGCTATTAATAAGCAAAAACCCCTTGTTGTTCTTCAGAGTTTGACTCTTCCTCTGTTGGGCAGCGAGTTCCCGGGCAGGCAGGTCCCTGCGCTGGCGTGACGCTGAGATGCAATAAGGACAGGCCACCAAGGCTGGGGACAGGGGCTCTCCCTCGGGGCCTGGGGGGCCTGGCTTCTCCCCAGCTGTTGGTTCCTGCCCCATCCCTGGGCAGCTGCCTCTGCTGCTTTCTGGAGGTGAAGGTGCTGCTCTTACAGCGTGCCTGGGGGATCCTCCATGGGGAGAGCAGGTGGGAGCTGGACCATGGGCTTGTCTCCCAATGCCTTCAGGCCATGTGTCCAAGGGATGCCATGGGTCCAAGGGATGCCATGGCCAGTGAGGTTCCGGGGCTCCTCCTGCTCCCAGCAGAGTTCCCAGGGCTGGGGGAAGCTGCAGCCAAGGGAGATGAGGTTTGTGTGGCTTGCAGTGCCTTTAACACTGCTCTCTGTGTGTTTCTGAGATGATGCTCCATGTATGTGTATATATATTGTATTAACACATCCTGCTCTTCTGTGTGAGTGTCAGATGGGTTTGCTTTACTAATAAATTTATAGTTATTTATACCTTCCTGTGGCCGTGTAGGATTTCTGGAGCAGAGCTGGGTGCTGGGTACTGCCTCCCCATCTCTCCTCAGGCTCTGGCTGGCTCTGCTTCATTTTTTTCCCCATGTTTCTTGTCTTTCTCCTGCACTTTTGTGGTGAAGAAATGATGGTTCATCTGCCTGGTGATCAGAAGCCAAGATGCAGGGTATGGGCAGGCTCCCAGAGGGTGAGAGCAAAAGCAGGCAGAGTCTGCAGTGTGGTTTTGCCCCTGGGTAGAGCTGTACCAGTGCCTCCCCAGGGCACAGCTTGCCACTGAGGAGTCAGAGCAGAAGCAGGGTTCTGCACCAGAAAGGAGTGCTGGGTGAGGAGCCAGAAGCTGATGTACATTGTGCTCTGAGGACCCCAGCCCCCATGCACAACAGCTTCAGCTTTCCCAGAGGTGTCTCTGCACCCCCACTGGCCTGTGATAGCGAGAGGAGAGGCTGCTGCCACCGGATCACCCGACCTGCTCCAGCCCATGGCCGGGCCCGGTGAGATGTGTGTTTGTCTCTGGATTGCTGAAGTCCTTCTGACTGAAGGTTTGGGAAGGGGATGGGATGGGAAACTGAGGCAGGAGTGGGGACAGCACACATCCAGGATCCCGTGGCTGGGACGTATCATAGAATCACAGACTGGTCTGGGTTGGAAGGGACCCCAAGGGTCGCAGAGCTCCAACCCCCTGCCACAGGCAGGGACACCAACCTCCAGGCCTGGAGCTACACAAGGTTGCCCAGGGCCCCAGCCAACCTGGCCTTGAACACCCCCAGGGATGGGGCACCCACCCTCTCTCTGAGCAGCCCCTACCAGCCCCTCACCACTCTCTCTGGGAAGAACTTCCCCCTAATATCCAATTTAAACCTTCCCTTCTTTAGCTTCTTGGTTGGCTGCTGCATTCAGAGCTCCTTACATTGCAGCAGAGAGGTGCTTGGGGAGGGCAGGAGGAGGGATGTCAGTGTCCCAGGGAAGGGGCAAGACCCCTTTTGCCTTTGCTGACACTGACACTGGGTCGCTGGTCTCTCTGTGGCAACTGTGCTGAGGAGAGGGCACTGGTGCTTGGGGCCAGAAAGGTGATGCCATCTGTCCCCACAGCACTCACTTGTTCCTGCTGGCTGGCTGATCTCCAGGGGAAGATGAAAAGCCAAACAGCAGCTGGTAGTCCTGAGCTGTGCCTGTGTTTGGACTTCATGGTTTGAGGAAATGCTCCGTACCCTCCAAGCAGGCAAGAGAACTGCACCAGAGCCACCAGTGCTGTGTGTGGGCTTTTCCCTTCTTATCTTTGATTTCTCTAAATCACAGCAAAGCCATGTAACTTTTGTGCACAACTTTTTTGTGCCAGCCCATGGGCTCTGGCTGGGGGAGGACCAGGAGCAGCTGGTGGGAGAAGCATCCCCTCAGAACCTTATTAAGAGTTCCTTAAGGCCTGGTTGCTTTTCTGGAAGACTTTATTGACTTGGCAGCTGTTTTCTCTGCAGGTGTCCTTGCTGATCCTTCCTGCCTTACTCCACAAACAGAAAAGTTAGTGTGGCAGTTTGGCCCTGGCTGGAGGCCAGGCTGCTCCATCACTCCCCTTTTCAGCTGGACATGGGAGAAAATAGGTATTGAGAGGCCCAGGAGTGGAGCTCAGGCCAGGGAGAGATAGTCCTGTAATCAGCATCATGGGCAGAACAGACTCAGCACAGAATAAAGGAAGGAAATCTCTCCAATTGATGGCCCTGCCCTGCACCCCCAGGGACACCAGAGTTGGGAGATGAGAAGTGTGGCCAGAGCTTAAAGCCCCTTCCCCCCACCCCCCTTCTCTTTGTAGGCAGGTCTGGCCTGAAGATAAACTGTTTCCAAGCGCTGTTGGAGGGCCTGCAGGTTTAGCCATCAGGAGATGCTTCTTTCTTTCAGCCCTTTGCAGCAGGATTCCCCAAGCCTGAGCCTCCAAAAATCCAGCTGAAACTGTCCCTGTGCCGCTTTGCTCTTCCAGGCAGCACCATCTTCTCAGGTGGGACCCAGTCAGCCTCCTGCACAGTGGGATCTGGGCCAGGCTGCACCCCGAGGAGTGCGGGATTTGGGCCTGGGCCACTTCCAGGGCTGATCCTGCTGCAGGGCAGGGAGTTGAGTTAATTAACGTTGTGCCTGTCCCAGGAGCTGCTGCTGCTCCCCAGGAACTCCCAGGTGAGGTTTGGTTCCTTTGCAGAGGTTTTTTCTTGGCAAGCCAGGGCGTTTGTGGCATTACCCAGCAGCCCCTGTGCCCTGAGCCATGGTTCTCCTGCCTGCCCCCCAGCCCTGGCACGAGGGTCAGCATCCCTCCTGCAGCAGGGAGCAGAGGGTTTGCCCCTCGGCATCGAGACATCCATTTGGGGTGGCTGAAGCTGCTGACAAATGACACTGGTTTGGTTTTTGTTGGGGTGCTGGAGCATCTTCTGCCTTGGCACCCAGCGCTCCACAGTCCCTGGGTGATGGAGGCAGCATCCCAGTGGTGGCCACCTCTGGGCTCATCCCCCTTCCTGGGCAGGCTGGGTGGAGGGAGAAGAGGCAGTGAGCCTTCCTCTCTGTGATGCCGGCACACATGTACAGGGCTAAGCACAGATCACCTCACACACCCTTTGGGCGAGGGCTTGTGCCAGGGCTGGAGGTAACATGGGCAGCTGGGGAGGCAAAGGGACACATGGGGATGGCCCTGAGCCCATCACACTATGGGGACTGGAGGTTCATGAGCAGGGCCTGTGCTAGCCATGGGCTGGGGCATGAGCCCACCCCGAGGAAGGGGAAACCAGGGTGACTGGGGCTGTTTGGCCTTGGATGGGACCCCAGAGCTCCTCTCCTGGCTGCCACAGAGGGCTTGCAGCTGATTTCTGCCAGGGCAGGGACAGCTCTGCCAGCTGGAGTTGCTGGGAATGAAGTGGAGAGAGCTGAGGCAGGGGACTGGCTTTGGTAGGTGAGGCAGGGGAGAGCACAGCCAGAACCTTTGGTTCATGTTTCTGCCATTAAACCCAGAGGCCAATGCTGAGCTGTCAGCAGCTGGCACTGCCTCAGAGCACCCAGAATCTCAGAAACACCTTTTGGGTGTCTTCCCCAGGCTGGGCAGCTGGGGAATGGCACGCTGATTGGAATACTGCTGCTCTGTGCCTTAGTTTCCCTGGTTGTGAACCAAAGCTGCAGAGGTGCTGGGCTGCCACCAGGCAGGACAGGGACTCAGCGCTCACCATGCTGGGGAAGGAGGAATCAGGACAGGAGGCTCCAGTGCCACTCTGGGGCTGGACATGGAGTGGTGAAGGTGTGTGATACGAGGGGTGATGGGAAAGACTGACAGTCACTCAGGCCAGAGGTAAACGGATCAAGTGGTGATCGGCAGGCTCAGCACTGGGAGGCTTAGCTCAGCCCCACACAGATTTGCTGCCTCCTGACCCAGATTCTCCAGGGTTGGGGCAGAGCCACAGGTGGAGCATCCTCAGGCACACCACGCTGGGCACATCATCCTTCCATCACCCTGTTGGGATTTGGCAGCCCCATTGCTGCTGGCTGGTGCATCCCTGTGCCCACCTGGGTAAGACAGCAGCCTTCCCTGCAGCGCTGCCAGGTGAGTGCCAGGGGCAGCTGTAGTGGCTCTGGGGGCTTTGAGGATGTTCAAACCTGCTTGATTTGGGGGGGTTTCTTTGCACTATCCTGCACAAAAGTTGGCTGGCTGCTGGGAGCTGGGGCATTCAGGGCAGCTGGGTGCTGGTAATCCCATTTGCAGGCAGTGCTGGGCTAATCCTTGCAGAGCCCTGAGCGGATTGGGGTGGGTTTGGGGGGTCAGTGGTGAGCTGCAGTGGCCAAGGGAGCCTGTGCACCCCAAGGTGGCTTCCTGGGGAAGTGGTGGTGAGCGTGTGGGGGTAAGTGGCGACAATGAGGGACACAGCTGGGGGTTCTGCCTGGATGGGGTTCAGGGGTCTGCAGTGGAGCTGGAGGATGAACTGCAGCCGGCTGGGTCTGCGGCAGGGGAGTGATGGGATGACAGAGCAGGGCAATGTGGAGGGGTTTGATCTGATGCTGGAGCTGAGGGAAAGGCCACGGTGTGCCCTGTTTGGAATGAGGAGGACAGAGGGTCTGTGCCCCACTTCTTGATCCTGGAGACTGGGGCACTTTGTGTGCTGCCGCAAGCACCGCAGAGCCTGGGCAATGGCACCAGCCTGCAACCTGGGGGGACAGAGATGGGTGCCCTCAGGGTGCTGCTTCTTATTTCCTGAGGCAGCTGCCACCAGTGTTTCTGCTCCTCCCTGTTCAGGTATGCTGCAGAAATAGCCCCACTTTCCTTCCTGGGCCAAGGACAGGCCTGAGCTCTGGGCATTTACAGCTGCATCCACTTGTGTCGAGGGAGGAGGAGAGCTCAGCTGTTGTGGGGGTTCGCTCCAGCCCTGGGGTTTTCTCTGGGTTTGTTGGGGTTCAGCAACATACATTGGCCCAGGGCTTCTTTGGGACCCATGAAGGTCCTGAAGCAGGGCTGGAAAGCCACCGTGCCCCGCTGGCTTTTCCTTGCTGTCCCTGGGGCACTCACAGCTCTCTGATCCCTTATGCCCAGTGGGAGGTACAAAGCAATTTCCTAATTGCTTTCTGAGCATCAGGCCTCCTGGGAGGTGTTTTATAGCCACCCTGCCCCATGCTGGGGACCCGTGGGGGTCTCTGGGACAGCCGAGCCTGCCATGGTGTGCCAGGAGCTGGAGGTGCCACGAGGGCCGATGCTTTGATTGCCTCCAGCCCTGGCTCCCAGTCTTGCACAAGGTGAGGGCCAGCAAAAGAGCTGAGGATACAGGTCACCTCACCTGGGCACCCCAGCCAGCTGTGATTGAAGATGCCAAGCTTTGGGCAGGTCCCAGTGAACCCCTCAGGGCTCTGAAGGCATTCTGCCTGCCTGTAGGCTTCCAGCCTGTGACCCACTGAACACCAGGGACTGGGGTTGAGCGTTAACCTGGGATCAACCTCCCCCATGCCACCTCCTGGCTGGACTGGATGGAGCTCAGGGATTTACTTTCTCTTGCCCTTCATGGCCATCTCTTGTGAGCAGCAGTGCAGGGAGGGGCACCCAAAATGCTCCTGAGCCCCTCGCTGAGCAGAGTGGGGTCTCTTTGGAGGGGCATCCAAGCCCAGAGTTGCTCTGAGAGGGAGTGGGGAGACCTGAAAGCAGAGTAAATGGAGCTTGTACAGCTGAATCACTGCTCCACGACAGCTGATTCGTACCTGCCCCACCAACACGTGAGCAGCCACAGGAACCCACGCTGGCTGTCACTGCTGCCCTCCCCAGGGCCCTGGCAGGGCCGAGCCCTGCAGCTGCGGTGCCTGGAAGGTGATGGAGCAGAGCTGTTGCCCAGGGGCAGAACGAGTTGATACCTGTGCTGGGATGTGAACTTGCTCTTAAAGAAATTCTGCTGGAGTTAGTGTTGTGTTCCACCCTTGAACGAAAAATGAGGAGGGGTGTACAGGACCCAAGCAGAGCATCCCAGTGTCTCTGACCCATCTGCTATAGCTTCATGAGTGCTTCTCCCTGTGTGGCCCCAGCCATGGAGGGTTGTGCAAACAAAACCACCCACTGAAATGGGCACTTAGGTTTAGGAAAGTCAAGTTTACTTGAGCCTGCAAGCTCAGGATAGAGGGCATCGTTTGCTGGCAGCAGTGGGCTCAGGGCTTGAGCTGGGTTTGGTCAGGCTGTGCTGCAGTGCTGTGTTTCCCCAGCAGGACGTGGGAAGGGAAGGGCACCCCGAGACCTTTGTGGGCTGCTCCGGGGTAGCGTGAGTGGCTGGTGCCGCTGGCTTCCCCTGGGGGCTGCACACTGCTGCTGCTGCTGGCCGCACTGGACCGAGACCCCTCCCTGCTCCCTGCAGGCACAGGATGCTGGGCTGGATCGACAGGGTGGTTCCCCAGCCCCCAGCGCCCCATCTGACAGAGGAGACCTGTGCAGCCCCGAAGCCAGCTAAGGTGAGCAGGAGGGGGGTAGCAAGGACCCTGTGAGCTCAGTAGAGAGGTGCCCCGTGTCTCCCGTCCTGCAGCACCCCGCCATGCTCCACAGCATCACTGGAGGGATGGGGGGCAGGATGCAGCCCTGCCCCCCAGCCCCCCAGCTGCTCAGAGGCAGCAGGAAGGATGGGGAGTCCCTGGGGTTTGCAGCTGCCTTTGAGCAGGGACATTTTACCTTTTACCCTGAAGGCATCAGCAGGCAAGGCTGCTCGCCCTGAGGATGCTGCTGGCCCTGCTCCTGCTGAAGGTAAGTGCCACCACTGAAGGTAAGTGCCCCTGCTGAAGGTAAGCCCCCACGGTGGGAGGGGGCTTACCATGACTCAGGAGTGGATCAGCATTCCTGTTCCTGCTGTGTCCCTCCAGCCAGGCATGCTGGGGGGAGCAGAGCGGTGATGAGACCTCCCTGTGTTTTATTTTTCCTGCTGCTGTTGAAGAAGTGGAAAAGAAGGTGGAATTTGTGGTCCCCGAGGACCAGGGCTCTGTGTTTGAGAGGTATTGTTCTCACAGCCTCCAATGTACAGCACAGTTTGCTTGGGATGGGGCTGGATGCCTGGGATAGGATGAGTCCCAGCCTGACTCCCCCCTTTCCCTGGCAGTGTGGGGAGCAGTGTGCTCTCCTGGCTCTCCCAGGGGCTGGAAAAGGTGATTCCCCAGCCAGTCCCGGCTCCAGGGAAGCTGCAGGTGCTTGGGAAGAGCTTTGAGACAAGCATTGATGTTCCTGATCAGGTAGGTGACAGATCTGAGCAACAGGTTGGCCTATTTGGGCTTCTAGCTCTTTTTATCTTCTTTTCCCTTCCTATCATTCTCCCAGTGCTAAATGGGAGTTCTAACTCTGCCCTGCATGGGCTTCTGCCTTCGTCCATCCCTGGGGAAAGGACAGGTTTCCCTCCCTGCCTGGCAGGATGAGACCCCCTCAGCTGCCAGGTGAGTGATGGGCTGTTTGGCTTTTCAGACGGAGGTCCAGATCCTCAAGGATGAGGACGATGATGCTCTGGGTAAGGAGAGCTGTGAGCCTGCAGCTTGCAGGGGCCTTTCTGGGATTCCTGCATCTCACCTTCCCTGGTCAGTGATGCTGGAGCCATAGTCCCCAAGGTGGGGGGACTATGACAGGGGGACAAGGAGCTCCCAGCAGCACAGGTCCCGTCTCTCCCTCGCATGCCCATGTTGCTCTCCTTGCAGAGATAACACCCTTTGATCCAGAGGAGGATGAGCTGGATGGATGTGACACTGAGGCTGGCTTGGGTGCTGGCACAGAGGATTGGTGGGTGCCAAGGAGGTTGGCAGGGGGGATGCACAGGGCAGGAGGGGGACAAGATGAGCATCCTACCCATGGCATGCTCTCCCTGCAGGGCAGGGGCGCGGGTGCTGACCTGGCTGGCACAGGGCTTCGAGAGGATGGTGCCACAGCCTGAGGTGCCCAGAAAGCCGGAGGTGAGTACAGCCTGGCTGGGGGGAGCCACGTCCTCGTCCTCCCATGCACCCCAGCTGGGACCTGGGGAAGGAAGAACCCAGGGGAAGTTCAGTAGAGTGAAGGAGGGGCCTTGGGGTGCTGTTCTGGTGCTTCCTGATCTGGCTGGGCTCTACAGAGACCCTCTGGGACCCACTGGTGCCAGCAATGCTGGGGACTGTGTTTGAGGGTCCCCGTCAGTGAAAGCACAGTGCAGGGAGTGCACATGGGTGCCATGGGGTGGAGGACATACCCAGAGTGATGTGGGGCTGCAGACAGTGCTTTGCCATGTCCATCTGTCCCTCTGCAGCTGAAGCTGAAGGAGCAGAAGTCTGAAGATTCGGTGGGAGGTGAGTGATCACCCCTCCCCTGGGTGGCCCTTTCAGATGGGATGCTGCCTTTGGGAACCCTGATGCGGGCAGACACCAGCAGAGGGGCTGCCCCCCGTCCCCCTGCCCCTGGGTACTGACTGCTGAGGGTTCCCAGCATCACAGTACTGTCCCTGCACCATGTCTGTCCTCAAACTGCCTGTGGCCAGGCTGGGTCCCTGGGGGACAGGCTGTCAGGGAGGTCCCCCCAAGCCTGTCCACCCAAGGGAGGTGACCCTTCCTCGCTTGTTCCCCTTCTCCAACGATTTCTAAGATGATCACCACATTGTCTATTCCCTGTCTCCTTCCAAATGAAACCTGAGCAGGCACCAAAGGGACTAAAGCCCAGGTGAAGTCACAGGGCAGTGCTTCAGCTGCCCAGAGCACCCCGGGAGCGCTGGAGCAGGTTGCAGCTGAGGGGCAGGCGGAGCAAGCGGCCACCCTTGTCCCTCGGTCCCTGGCTGGGGACGGCAGCAGGTAACTGGCAGCAGTTTCTGCCCGGGCACCATGGCTGCTGCAGGAGGCTCCAGGTCTGACAGCAGTTTCTGGTCAGCAGGATGTTTGCCTGGTTTGTCCAAGGGCTGGAGAAGGTGATGCCGCAGCCGGTGACCAGGGAGAAGCAGGATGCACAGGTAGTTTGGCTGCTGGACAGGCAAAGGGGGTGTGAGCACTGTGTCCCCAGCACAGGGGGTGTCCCCTGGGCAACTGTGGTGGTTTGGGCTGTTGCCCAGGTCCTAACTCCTTTGGGAAAACCAATCCCCATGACCTGCCTAGCTGGTGAAAACCAGGATTTGGCCACTACACAGTGAGGGAGCCCATGGCATGTGTGTTCTTTGCCTTTTCGTTGCCTCTCTGTGTGGCACTGGGTGGGGTCTGGGTCCTGGCATCTCACCAGAGTGTGGTCCAGCTCTAAGGAGAAGCAGCAGCAGCACTTTGCATACCTTCCTCTCCTTGCCTGGCATCCAGGAGAGCTCACTGATGTGCACCTGCCCTTTAGGTTGGATGCCAGGAAACATTTCCTCCCTGAAAGAGCAGTCAGGCACTGGAGCAGGCTGCCCAGAGCCGTGGTGGAGTCACTGTCCATTGGAGGGGTTCAAAACAGGTGTAGACGTGGCACTCAGGACATGGGTTAGTTGATGTGGTGGTGTTGGACAGATGGATGGACCTGATGATCTCAGAGGTCTTTTCCAACCTTAGAGATCCTCTGATTCACCATCATGCATGGGGATGCTTGTGCCACGGCCAAGCCGTCTGACACAGGGTATTTAGGGCACAAGGGCCACAGTTCCTGAAAATGGGTCAGTTAGGGTAAAAATTTGGTTTTACTGAAAACAGACAGTGTCTCATGTCTGCCTTTCCTTCCTGGCAGGGAGTGGCCACAGCCACGTCGAGTCCCGTGGAAGAAAGTGAGTGATGGCTCCATCTCAGTGTGGTTTTGCTTGTTGAGGTCAGAATGGTTGTTGGAAAGAGAGGCCACTGGTGGCTCCTGTCCCCTGGTCTGCTGAGGGTGCCAGCCTTGAGCCCCAGAGTCCCCCGGGGAAGCCATGAGAGGCTGTTGGGGCTTAAGAAGTGGGATCACTGTGGCCTGGGCTTGGTAAAACTCTGGCTGTGGGAGTGTCTCTGAGTGCAGCATCCCAATCCCTCAGGTCCTGGGTTTTGAGATGAGTGCTGATGTCAAGGTCTGTCCTTGAGCTGTGCCGGATGACGTTGGACAAGCTGGTGGGATCTGAGGAAAGCTTAACTGGGAATTCAAACCTGCCCCCTTCATCACCCCCTTTGGCATGTTTGCTGCTGAGCTGGAGGGCGTTTACCAAGCCTGGTCTGGGGCCAAAGCTTGGGAGAAACCAGATCTTGGGATTAGGTGTGCTAGATGTGGCTCTTCATGGTTGTAGGAAAACGTCGTGGGGATGAGCACGGGCTCTGCAGGCAGCTGGGCTTGGTTCCTCATGCCAGCTGTGCTGTGGAGTGCTGAGCCTGACAGGGAGCCCAGCTGGGAGCCACAGCTGCCTCCACAGCCAGGCTGGGGGATGGCACACAGCCCCGTGCGAGCGCTGACCCCGAGGGAGGAGTGGGTGGTGGGGCTCTGGGAGTGGGGACCTGCCATGGCACACAGAGCTGTGCGTCCCCCGGGGATGCTCCCACCCAGCCACCCTGATGGGGTCTGGGAGGGGGGAATCCCATGGGAAGGCATTTCTCAGTGTCAGCACAAGCTGGTGACCTGAGTGCTGCAGTGGACCTTGTAAAGGCAAAACCCCTGGGATGCTGCCACCCACCCCACCCTTTGTGTGTGGCTGGCTGGCCTCACAGCCTGCTTTGGTGCCAAGGGGCATCTCAGGGTCACTCCATCTGCCCCACAAAGGGAGCGATGAGTCAAGTGAGAGACCTGCCCTGGCACCAAACATTAATGTTTTCCTTCTCCTTTTGTTTCAGGGGGCAAAGGGGCTTAGTGCCTCTGAAACAAATGGAAAACCAAGACCAGCCAGCCCTTCACACAAACAAATGAGCCCAAGGAGAAAGCACAGCTGGGGAGGAAAAGCAAAGGGGAATCTGCAAATGGTCTCTAGCTCTTTCCCACCTGGGGCAGCAGGGACTCGGGGCTGGCTGCATGTCCCCAGTCCCTGGGCTGTCCCATCCTGGCTCCCTCTTGGCTCTGGGAACTGGAGCTAATGGTTTTGCAGGATGATGTCTATGAGAGGGTAGCTATAATTTATAGGAGGGTAGGAAAGCATTGCTCAGGGCACCTGGGAGGTGGAAAGGTGCTTGCTACAGCCTCCCAGCACTCCTGGCCCTCTCCCTAGAATCTTGAATATTCACCCCGAGACCCCCAGCTGAAGCTCACAGGCTTCTTTTTGTCAGCCTCTGCCTCCACAGTATAACATTATGAAGCTCTTCAAGCCCTTGTCAAGCTTCTTACTGCTTTTCTTCCATTAACTGAGTGGGAAGGGGTCTGGTTGACATGGGAAGGGGTCTGGTCACACCAGGAGATGCAGGTGGCTGAGGCTTATCGCTAGGCGAGTGGGTAGGAGTTAATGGTCAAAAGCCTTTGCTTCCTGAGGTCTCCTGATGGGAGAACCTACTCAAGCTCTTCTTACCCACTGCTCCTCTCTCTAGAAGCTCATGGCTCCTCAGATGCAGCACTGGCTGCAGTGGCAGTCAGGAGTGTTCTGGCCAGGAAGGGATTTCCAGTGGCTGTCTCCAGCCCTGGGGGGTGTGGGCAGGTGTAGATGGGGGTGGGGGATGCTGGGTTGGATGGGCTGAGAGTCCCTTTTTAGAACAAACCTTAGAACTTCAGACTGGTTTGGGTGGGAAGAGCCCTCAGAGCCCCCATGGTCAGGGATACCCCCCCACACACCAGCCCAAGTGCCCCAAGCCCCATCCAACCTGGTCTTGAACCCTGCCAGGGACCCAGGGGCAGCCCCAGCTTCTCTGGGCACCCTGTGCCAGGGCCTCCCCTCTCATATATAAAACATTTATTCTCTATGACCAATCTCTTTGCTTTAAAACTGTCACCCTTTGTCCTGTCATTATAGACTTTGGTAAAAGATATTTATCTTTCCTAGAAGCCCCCTTGATATATCACAAGGCCACCATGAGGTCTCCCATCCTACCTGTGCATCTCCTCAGGGTGACCTGGGGAGCTGTAGCGATGGCTCCTGAGCCAAGCAGCCAACCTGAGCCCCATCCTGTGTTTGTAACCAACCCTGCTGACACCAGCCCACAGTTTTGGTGTTCACCCCATTTCCATACACTCACTCTAGAAGTTTGTGGTGTGTTTTAAAAGCCCCCTCTCACTGGCTGCTGCCCCACGTTTTAATTAATGGGGAGCTAGAGGGAACGAGCTCAAGGCTGCATGAGCACTGTGGGGTGGGTAAATCCAGCACAGAGGTGCCCATCGGTGGGTTTCCTGCCTTTCTGTGGTTGAATGTTCAGGTTTCCTATTAGAGCCGCTGTGGACATGCAAGTTGTGTTGTCAGGCAGACCTCAAAATAAACCGCTTTTACGGCTGTGCTTCCTGCTGTGTGTGCGGTGCGTGCCTGCCGCCGGAGGACGGCTACCCTGGGACATGGAGAGGGCTGCCCGTGGGTCAGAGCCACGCTCTTCCCTTTGCAGTGGGTCTGACAGCCCCCCTAGCACCCCCCGTGGCAGTGCTGGGGTGTACCTGGGGGAGCGTTGGGAGTGGAGTGTCCAGCGCTACGTGCACTCTGGGTTGAGTCTTGCTCTGCAAAGCTGGGTGGCTCAGGCTGTGCCAGCTCCGTGTTCTGCTTGGGGTTAAGAGGGGAAAAGCTTTGGGGTCTTCTTGTGGTTGCTTCTGGTAGCACAGAGAGCCAAAATGTGGCCTGGAGATGGACCAAACCACCAGCTGGTGGACATTGCTCTGCGTAGGGAAGCTGTCACCATCTGTGTGCAGAGGGGTATGGTTTTCACAGGGGTTGGGCACACTTGACCCAAAATGATTAATTTTTTTCTTCCTTCTGGCAAAAGTCCCCAAGATCTGTCTGGCACAGCCAGGGAGGACCAGTGCTGCACCAGTGCTGCACCAGTGCTGCACCAGTGCTTCGGTCCTGGCGTATGGCAGCACCTCTGTATCGAGCAGCCAAAATGTGGCATCCATCCCAGCCCTACCCTTGACCTCTTGAAAACCTTCTGCTCTCCCTCCATCACCTCCCATTCCTGTTTCAGTTCATGTTGTCCCTGGGGACCCTAAGGAGACTGACCTCATCCTGGAAGAGATTGATAATGACTGGATTAATGAGGCCACGTGCAAGATGATGGCCTGGGGTCGCGAGGCTGAGCTGGTGGCAGATGCTCATCCCCTTCCCCCCATACAGGAGGAACCTCAGGAAGAAGAAAACAGGTAGGAGGAGGGAGATGCTGTTGATGGGCACCTCTTCACGCTCTCTGGTCACCAGCATGGTGAGCATGGGAGGGGATGGGCAGCTGAGGTGCCTGTTTCCAAAGGAGGGGGGACTCAAGAGGTGTTTGAGCAAACAGCCTTTCCTTCCTGTGTGGAGATGTGGGTTGGGGGAGGCACTGGCAGAGCCAGGATGGCAGCACAGTGCATTGCCCCACAGAGGACAGCTGGAGGATGCTCTGCTTAGGTTTCCCATGAGTAGATTTTGGCCCCAAGGTGAGAGAGTTTGGACCTCGTTCTTAGCAAGCACACCCCCAGTTTTCATGGCACTTGGAAGCAGTGGTCCTCTCTCTATCACAGAATCCCAGACCAGTGGGTTGGCAGGGACCTCTGGAGATCATCCAGTCCCACCCCCCCAGAGCAGGGTTCCCTCGAGCAGGCTGCACAGCACAGTGTCCAGGATCATGGGGTTGGAATGTCTCCAGAGCTGGAGACTCCCCAGCCTCTCTGGGCAGCCTGGCCCAGGGCTCTGCCACCCTTCTAGGGAAAAAGTTCCTCCTTATGTTCAGGTGGAACTTCCTCTAGTCCAGTTGGTGTCCATGGGCTCTTGTCCTGTCCCTGGGCACCACTGAACACAGACTGACCCAGCCTCCTGAGCCCACCCCTCAAGGACTTATCAGCACTGAGAAGATTCCCCCTCAGTCTTCTCTTCTCCAGGCTAAACAGCCCCAAGCCCCTCAGACTCTCTGCATCAGAGGGATGTTCCAGTCCCCTCAGCATCTCCGCAGTTCTTTTCTGTCCCCTCTCCAGGAGCTCCCTGTCCTCCTTGACCTGGGGAGCCCCGCACCACACACAATATAATACACCCTACTTCTTCCCAAGGACACCCCTCCTGATGTCCTCCTGAGGTTGGGCAATGCCTTCAGAGCTGGAGTGGGCTCTGCTGTAGCACAAGAGGTGTCCATGCACACACCAAAGGGTTTGGGAGACCCCCCACCCCGATCCTCCCTGAGCCCAGTGTGCATGCAGGGGAGGGTGAGTGCAGCAGTCCCCACCTCCAGTGTGGGTGATGCTCGTCTGCCCTCTGTTCACTCAGCAGAGCTCTCTCTTGCTCAGCCAGAAAACACTGGGCATGGTAGGAAAATACTCTCCAGATTTCTTTCTCCTGCAGAACGTGAGCCTGGGAAGCTGCAGGCAGGAACCTCATTGATAGGGACCTTTTGGTCACATTCAGCAACGAGCGACCCCTAAAGCTCATCATCTGCCCATGGTGCAAGGGGAATTTTAAGGCTCAAGGACTCTGGTTTTGCACTCCCAAACTTTTTCCCAGTCTTCCTCCCGCCCACGTGGGGCTGCAGACAGGAACGAGCTGAGAAGCAGCGTGTGCTGGGGGGGTGGAGGGAGAGCATCTCCAGTCAAAGGGCGTGGGGAGCCTGAGAGCTTCAGGCATACTTTGGGGATTTCACCTGATGAGTTTCTCGTTCCCAGGCTCTGGTTGTGCTCCCTGAGTGGTGCTGAGGAGGAGGAGAAGGAGGAGGAAGAGGAAAAGGAGGAGGAGGGAGAGGAAGTTGAGGGGGAGAAGAAGGAGGAGGAGAGCGTGGGGTGAGTGGCTCCCGTGTCCTTTATGGCTTTGTTTGGACCAAGTGCGAATGCTGTTGTTGTTTCAGCTGCATTCAGAAGCTGGAGAGGCTGAAACACTGCAGAGGGGAGGAGAGCTCCCCCAGCCTGGCAGGCGGAGTGCTCAGAGGGATGTGCTTCAAGGGACGTGCTTCAGAAGGGATGCGTTCGGGAGGGGTGGTTTCAGGAGGGAAGCGCTGCAAGGGATGCTTTCAGGGGGGTGGTTTCAGGAGGGATGCATTCGGGAGGGGTGGTTTCAGGAGGGATGCGTTCAGGAAGGATGCTTTAAGGAGGGATGCGTTCAGGGAGGATGCTTTAAGGAGGGATGCGTTCAGGGAGGATGCTTTAAGGAGGGATGCGTTCAGGAGGGATGGTTTCAGGAGGGATGCGTTCGGGAGGGATGCTTTCATAAGACGGCTCACTCCAGGGCTCGCTGGTGACGCGGTACCTGGTGGCAAGTGAGTGTCTCCTGGAGACACGGGCTCCATCTCCATAGTGGCCGCCTGTAGCAACCACAGCCCTTGGCCATCTCCTCCACGGGAGTCGGATGGCTCAGCCAGGCTTGTGCCTTCATCTGGAGCTGGGAGCAGCCACCTCCTGCAGACAGCACATGTTACTTAAAACCACAGTGCAGCTGGATTATTATGAATATTACAGAGCTGAATTTAAAACCAGGACTGTGTGTTGTACCTGCAAATGCTACTTAACACAAGTAGGTACATTTTAACCTTTTTTATTCCCTGTTGTAGATGAGAGGCCAATTATTGTCAGCAGTTGGTGGTGGTGACAGAGCTCTAGGTCGTATTTAGGAAAATCTTCCTGCTTAGTTTAGTGGTTCACTCTGATTTCATGTGTGATAAACATTCAGGGATTTATTACTTAGTGCCATAATATTGTTCTCTGTTAATTCCTCTGGGGGAGCTAGATTTTCATGAAGAGCTGAAAGCACATGAATATTCAGCACTCAACCTGTATCTCTTTTATTCCATCAAAATCTGTTCCTGGAACTCTGCTATGGAAACTTGCGCTTCAGTTGCTGGGTGGATGAGATGCTGTTCAGTCCTCTCATGTTTTTGTTTATGGGAAAAGAGAGACAGTGATGGGTCTTCTAGATGAGAATGAGAATAATTGCAATTATATTTGAAGGGAGCCTAATTAGAAAAAAAACCCAAACCAAAACACACAACACTTTTTTTTCAGCTGTCATAAAGTTACATTAAACCAATGAAATCGGTCTTGTGACCCCCTTGGACAGAGTGGTGGAGCTGAGGCCTGTGCTCGCTGCTGAAGGAAAATGGAAGTTACATGTCCTGGTGGGGTCTCGCAGAGGGAAATGTGGGGTCTGGTGCTTGTGGGGCAGCCCTGCCTGGAAATCAGGCTCTCAGCTGTTTATTCAGCAAACTCTAATCTTGCCCAGCAGGACAAACATGCTGCTGGTCACTCTGTGTATGCAGCTTTTGCCCTGGCGCACGTGGTGCCCTGCAGCAGCCATGCTCCTCTCGCTGGTCTCACACACAGTGTTTCTTCCAAGCCCCTTCTAAGCTCAGCAGAAATGATTTTAACTTTCCTTTGTGGCAGTGCTGTACGTTGGTGCCACTGAGAGCTCCCTCCATGGGCTGGGCCCCGGGAGAGCTGCACAGCGTCCCCCTTGATCTGGTGCCCCCCGTTAACGTGATGATCCCCATCCACAACGTTGACCAACCTCAGAACGGGCAAAAGCAAGCTCGGGGGCTTGTCTCTGCTCTCTGTCATCCAGATCCCTGCTCCAGTCACCTTCTCTCAGCACTGAGGAGGGTGTGGATGAAGTCTACTTTGCAGAGGAGGCCTTCAGGTTTGAGCAACTGGAAGAGGCTGAGATAAGTGATCTCGAAGGTGCTTTTGTACAGGTATGGCATTGCTGCTTGCTTGGGCTCAGGTCTGCAAGGAGCTCCTGCTTCCCGGCCCATACCAGGGGCTCAGAGCTTGTAAGCTCGGAGATACTCCAGGCCCATCATCATCATACCCTTGGCTGGACTTTCTCCAGCATCTCCCTGTCTGTCCTGGACTGGGGAGCCCAGCACTAGACACCCAACTCCATCTGTGGCCTCAGCAGTGCAGAGCAGAGGGGGAGAACAGAACCTCCCTGGACCTGCCATCCATACTCTTCCCAACACCCCCAGGTCCCATCACCCTTCTCAAGCCCATGGAAAACAGGGTTCCCAGTTTGCAAAGCCTGCTCTGTTCCTGATGGAGCAGGTCTTTTCTCTGTAAAATGGCTGATGTTTTGTTTTGAAGGTGGAAGAGGAGACAGCTGAAGCTGCTGAAACTGATGCCAAAGGTATAACACATGGGGTGGGTGACGCAAAGCAAGCGATGGGATGCCTGGGGAAGGGACAACACAGCTTCTCCCTTCCTGCTGCTTGCAGCCTGGGAGCAGGAGCTGAGATCTGTGCAGCGTGGGCCTACGTGGGCCTTGTTGCCAGCTCAGAGCATCCCGTGGGAGCAGTCCAGCCTAGCATTGTCACTGGCTGGAGCCCACTCGGAAAGGCTGGTGCTTGCACAGCACTTGTCTTGTTGATGACGCAGTCTCTGATGTGGAATAGGAGCTGGTCCTTTGTCTGAAGGATGTAGGCACAGTGGAAAGGAATTTTCTTCTCTATTTTGCTCAATTTGGAAAATAACTGGTGACATGAAGCACATTTTAATATAACCTTTTAGGAGGTAATGGGTTGGCAATAAAACTTAACTGCCATCACAGCCTGAGTGAGCAAAGGCAGGTCCTGGCATCACCTCACTGACGTCTGGGGAATTGTGTGAGGGGTAGCTTGACCTGAGCCCTGGTGCAGGCAGGAGATGTCTCTGCTTGTATAGCCCTGCTGAGCACCCCACTCTCGCAGTGCCATGAGACAAGCAGGCAGTAGTGTGCTCCCCACCGCGCTGCCAACCCTCTGAGCAGCAGGCAGCGTCAGGGACCCCAGCAGCCCCGTGTTTCTGTGCTGACGTAACATCCCATCTCAAACCACTTTGTGTTTTATTGCAGCTTCAGATGTCCTGCCCTTTGCTTGAAGCTCCTAGGCGCCTAGCAGCATGTCCCGGCGTGCCCGAAACGTCGAGCTAGATCAGCTGGTGCATGACAAGCCGCTGGATGGCGGGGATGCCTCCCCTCCCGGCTGCGGCCTGCTAGAGCAGCTCCCCAATGTCCCCAGCTACCGAGCCACAGCTGCCTCCCGCATCCCCATCCTTATCACCAGCAAGCCAAAGGCTGGAGTTGTCAACCCCAATTTTTGCAATGAGGAGCAATCCCCCTTAGGTATTAGAGCTGTCGGCTTCGATGCGGTGGGCTTGCATAGTGTGTGTGTAGGGGGTGGGCAAGGGCTTATTCCTGGAGTTGTTGCTTTTTTGGGGGGGTAGGGGAGTGAAATAAAAGCATGCTTCATGTTGCAGCACAGAGGCTGGGGAACAGAGCCCATGGGTTTTTTCTGCACTATGTGCCTTTCTGGTTAACACCTAGAGAGCATTGGCAGATGTCTCTAAGTGACACGCTGTATGTTTCGACCTGCTTGGCTAAAGCCTCTCCCAAAGCACCTGTGGGGCAGAGGGTGGGATGCCTGGTGTGCACGTCTTCTCCTTGTCATTCCTGCTATCATTCCATGGTGTGGCAGAGGCTCTCTCACTGCTTTCTGCCTTTCAACCCAGAAGCACAAATGATGTTTCTGTAGCTTTTGCTTTGCTTCGTTTTTAACCAGCAACCCAGATTCTGCTGCTTTTCCCTACTGGCAACAGGACTTTCCAACCCAAACAGGCTTTTTCTTGGTGATTTGATCCGCTCATCCCACATCAGTGTGGGACAGGAGGGGATGCGTGGGGTCTTTCAGACAGGTGAACCCCACGCCCCTCCCCCCCTTAGAAGGAATCCTGCAGGAACTCCTTGTGTTTTGTTGGGTAGATAAGAAAAGAGATGACACCTCACCGAGCAGCACAGCCAAGATAGCCCCCAGCGCCATTTCTCCCTCTGGCAATTGGCATCTCTCCTTACCCACTACAAACACCCAACCTTCCTCCTCCCAACCTTGCTCAGGGCAGGAAGCAATTACTGCTTAGAGCGTGGCACCGAGTCCTCATTTAAACAATGCCACCTTCTGCACGCAAAGCAAACACCTCTGAAACTCGAAGCTTGTGTGATCCATGTGTTCATGTTTGGAAGACCCAGGAGATCTTCTGGAGCTGGGTTTGCCTCTGGGAATCCTGGGTTTCTGCATAACCCCCACCACCGGTAATCCTCATTGTGTCACCTGCCCATCAGTGGGGACCCAACAGTCCCACGGAGTAGTTGTGATTGCTGCAAGCTGGGATGGCAGGAAGAATGTGGGCAAGAGAGGATTGGGGGGAAGAGGAGAGTCCTTCCCAGGGGCATCAGGGCTTGGGGTGGCTCTGCAGAGGTGCTGGGCACCAGGGATTAATCCTGGCTGTAGGCTCTACCCTTCACCCCTCTCATCTGCAATTGTCCTTCTCCATGGGCAGGTGGTGACCCCTCCACGGACACCAAGAGTGTGGATGGCGGAGGCGATGCTGTGCCTGATGGGACCCACTTACCAGTGCCCAGCGCCAGCACCACCAGCATGCTGTCAGTGCCCGGCACGGTGCCAGCATCCCCCAGGTATGGCTCTGCCCAGACGTGGTCCCTGGCTGCTGGGGGGGTCTCCATGTGGTCTTTATAACACCAGCTGGGGCAAGGCATTTGGGGGTGCTGGCTGTGGTGGGTGTCACCCCCATGCAAGGCAGGGGAGATGGCAAAACCCTTGCCTCTTGCTTGGATGTTTTTTAATTAAATGATTGAATTTCGTTGGAGTCTATTGGGGGCTGGGGACAGCCCTGTCTGTGTGTCCTCCTGGAGATGGGCTCAAATCCCAGGCCATGGTCAGATCCCTTTTGTCTGATGAAGCATTCCACTGTGCTCCCAAACTCGGTGTGTGTGGCCTGTCTGATGGGTACGGGTCTTTGTCATTAAAATACAGTAGTTCTCTTGCACTTTGCTGGAAGGGTCTGCAGCATCTCCCCCTGGCTTTGCAACCTTGGATCAACAATGCTTGGAGAGGGCTGGGATTAAAAGTGAGGCTGGAAGATGCTGATGCAGGTTTCTTTGGCTGTTGGGGTTTTTTTGAGGCTTGTTTTCGCAGAGGATTAAGTTTAAAACAAGGTGGGTGTTTTTCTGTGCTGAAAGCCAGGTGTTCTATTCATCCTCACTGAAGAGTTTGGATCTTTTGGTAAACAAGCTCAGAAAAGGGTTTGACCAAAAAAAAAAAAATAAACATGGCAAAACATCCATAACCCAGCCTGTCCAACAGCTTTTGAAACTGGGAAGCAGAGCCTAGAAGTCATATGAATTACCTGCAGTGCCAAGGCTGGCAGCATTAATAGGCCAATTATTTAAAGGCAGCTGAACAGCACTGCCTCTTTCTTTTAGTCCAGTGATGAAAACTGTCCTGTGAGGTCCTAAAGTGTGCTTCCACCTCTGGAGTTAATGAACAGGGCAGGCTGATTTCCTGAGGCAGAAAAGTCTGTGTTTTCCAGTCCCCTCAGTGAGTACAGCAGCTCTCAATTGGAGCTGAGGCCAGGGTGATGGGCTTTCTCTTACACCTCAACTGATGTAGAAAATGGACAACAATTCAGGTTGACACCCGTGTCACACACCCCAGCACATCTTGGGCATCTTTGGAGCCCAGGGTCCAGCAAGCCAGAGGCACAGCTTTGGTTTATGTAGGTTGGCTTGTCTATGTTCAGTTCTGTCCCCACCATCATTTTTTATCACATTTGTTATCAAGGCTTTATTGTGGCCTTTTGGTGTGTAACAGGGGGGATATAAGAAAGGCAGAGAGAGACCTTTTACTGGGGGCTGTATGGACAGGACAAGGGGCAGCGGTTTTAAACTGATAGAGTTTAGACTGGACATAAGGAAGATACATTGTATGACGAGGGTGGTGAGACACTGGGACACCTTCATATCCAGATCTTCTTCTACCAAGCAAGGTGGCAGCAGGAGATCTAGATCTTGCCAGAAACCCTTGTGTACCAAAGGGAGCAGCCAGCTGTTCTGGGGCACGTCTGGTGGGAAGCCATCAGCTGCCTCTGGCACAGGGACAGACCCAAGTGTCTGAGGGAGCTGGGGGCTGTTCAGTCTGGAGAAGAGTGGGCTCAGGGGAGACTTGATCACTCTCAATAGCTACCTGAAGGGAGGGTGTAGAGAAGTTTTGGGTACTATGAAGGCAGCTTAGAGCCAGGTGGTATGCCCAGAACCAGGTTGTGTTTCATTTCTCATTCCACCTCACTGACTTTGCATCTTCCTTTGCTTCCCAAAGTGCAGTGGTGTGATGGTACAGCACTGGGAACCAGCACAGAGTGGTGCCTGCCCTCTGTGCATCTTGCCATGTGACCAAAGTGGGCTGGGGGGGCTGCATGCCCAATGCCCAGGAAGAAATAGAGCTTTAGCAGTGACAGCAGCATGGTTTGCTCCCATCAACTTCAAATGATTCAAAAAATTCAGGGAAAACTGACCCTGGTAGGAGAAAGCTAAGTGGAAAACAGCTGAGACCTGGGAGGAGGAAGAGGGAGAGAAGCTGGCTGAGGACAGGGAACAAGCTGAGCCTTGGTTACTGTGTTTGTGTCCACAGGAGGAGGCTGCCAGCCCCACCAGATGGTCTGGCTGAGGTACCGGTGAGCCAGTCGCCCACCCGAGCGCTGCTGGGTTGGTCTGAGGAGCAGAGGGAAAGGTGTGTGGTGGGACCCAGGGGCTCTGGGTAAGCCAAGCTCCATGGGGTTTGGATCCTGGGACATGGGAGGAAATGACAAAATCTTAGAAGAGTCCTCCCTCATACCAGTGCTTCTTGGTCATGCTAGGTAAAGCATCCTGCTCTGAATCCAACCTGGTTTTAACAAACAGACTGAAAGGGGGTTATAATGTTTATAAATTCAGAGGCTTGGTGCATATTTTCACCCCATAGCTCTTCCAAAATCTTCTTCTCCCAAGTACATGCACTGTAGTCTGGGATCTCTGGACTTGCCAGGCCCCTCTGTGGGTATTTCCCAGCTCAGAGCACGAGGAGGCTTGGGCTGGCACAGCTCGATGGTGTCGTGTGAAAACCACCCTCCCTCCTGTTCTTCTGACTACACAGTAGCCAGATAAATATGGGGAAATCTCAATTCAGGATCATGTAGGTTAAAAAAAGTGGGTCCCTTGGCCATTCCATGTAGGAATGGGTCCCTTGGCCATTCCTACATGTGCTGCTGGATGGTCTCGTCGCAGCCTGCCCGAGCGCATCGGTTCAGCCACGAGCCAGACCAGTGCCATCATCAACACCCGACTCCAGGAGCTGGTGAAGCTCTTCAAAGAGAGAACTGAGAAGGTGAAGGAGAAGCTAACCGACCCTGACATCACCTCAGACGATGAGAGCCCCACGGCATGTGAGTGTGAGCGGGGCTGGGAGCGGTTAACTGATGGGTCCCCCCCATGCACATTGCGGTGTCTGCTGGGAGGCTGACACTTTATTAACAATTTAAAGATCTTGAATCACAGAAAGAAGATTTTTCTGCCCTTTAAAATAACATTGTGGCCTCCCACAGCCCCTGCCAAGCTGGCACCTGCAGCAGCACCAGCGCCATCCCCAGGAAAGGAGCCGGGAGGGGACAAGTTGCCAGGGGATGAGCACTACTGTGAGATGCTGTGCTGCACATTCAAATACCAGCCCTGGCTGGACCGCCTGAAAAACTACCAGTTCCCCAGCAGCATCGACCCACTCACCAGTGAGTGATGGAGCAAGACCACATGCCCAGGCTGTGGGTGGGATGGTGGAGAGGGGGTAAGGAGGGGAGGAGGTGTGAAAAGTGAGATCTTGTAGAGACAGGGGAGGATAGAGTCCTACTAAACTCCAGAGTCTGAAATTCCTCTGCAAGGCACAGTCTTTCCTAAACACTTCCCAGTAGCTCTGGGTGGCAGGAGTGTGACCAGGCAGGGAGGGGACAGCTCCCATCCACTGCAAAGGTTTTTAGTGGACACTGTCCCTGTGATGTGAATACCCTGAATGAACATAAAAACCACAAAATGAAAATCCACTGTCCAGTGGAACCCAGCTCCTTCCTCAGCCTGTGTGGTGTCACGGGCTTTTTCGTAGTCCCTGAGCTTGGGCAGACTTGGGCTGGCTCCGTGCACCCCGTAGGGGAAAAGCAAAGCAAGAAAATCAATGTGGTGGGAGCAAAGCAAAGCTGAGCCTAGCTGAGCCAGCAAAGAGGCTTCCTGATGGAAGGCAATGTCCTCTGCCACTAGTGGCACCTGCTTTGCCCTTGGAGCAATTAAATCACTTTAATGAAATGGTGCCAATAAGAGAGGTCCTGCGGGTTTCCCCTTTGCACCCGGGGCTGGCCAGGGGATGAAAACCCTTTTCCCCATCAGATTCCCATGGGTGAGGGACATGTGCCCAGCTAATGGCATCGTGGTTTCCCATGCACAGATCTGATGTACGTGCTGTGGCTGTTCTTTGTTGTCATGGCCTGGAACTGGAACTGCTGGCTGATCCCCGTCCGCTGGGCTTTTCCCTACCAGACGCCAGCAAACATCCACTGCTGGCTGCTCATGGACTACCTCTGCGACCTCATCTATCTGCTGGACATCCTTGTCTTTCAGACTCGGCTGCAGTTTGTCCGTGGGGGAGACATAATAGTGAGTGGCATGATGTGGCATCCCATGGTGGGACAGGCTGCAGGGACCTCCCCTCCCCACCACACCGAGTCCCTCAGACGGTGCTGGTCACTCATCTCCAACTCGAGCTGCCCAAGCTCTCCCACCGCGATGGTGGCCACCTGAGCTGTGTCCACTCTTGGTGACTGGTAGCATCTCTCCTGGCACATAGTGGATAAGCCACCGGTGGTTTTGTCTGCCCAACACATGTGGGTTTTTTTCCCTGAAGGCAACACCAAAGCACATGGTCCGTGGCGGCCCCGTTTCTGGGTAGGGATGCTCGGGGGGGTGCTGCTGCACAAGGTGCACAAGGGCACACCAACCCGCCCCAGCACAGCCCTGTGCCGCTAACCCTAAGGAGACAGCACAATACACTCAGGGTTTAATTTCCAGGAGCAGACCAGGCAGACTGCAACCACAGTCTGAAGGCGTAGATCACGCACTCCAGATAAACAAAAACCCTCGACTTTGCTTCCGTATCCAATTAAAGAGGCTGTGAAAAATCAACCCTCGAGGGTGCAGCCTTCCCACAGCCCCTGCAGATGCTCAGGCTGGGAGGTTTCTCCTGTAAACTTTGGCTTTTGTGGTGCTGGCACTGCAGTGTGCTCACTCTGGGATGCAAGGCAAGCACAGGATGTCCTGAGAGAGGATGGGACAATGTCCTATGGTCAGGACATCTTCTGTTCCCCTGGCTCTGCTTCCCTTCCCAGCTCAAAGAGCACATCTTCCTGCTGTGGAAGGCCAGGACCATGGTGGCCATGACTTTCCTTTCCAGAAGCAATGATCAATCTTCCCCCCACCCCTCTCTCCCTCCTATTTCCAACCAGACTGATAAAAAGGCCATGAAAGAGAACTACCTGAGATCACAGCGCTTCAAGGTTTGAAGTAACTTTATTTATTAATCTGAACCTTTAACCCAGGGCTTGCAGCTTCCCTACCATGGCTGCAGGTCCCCACAGAGGTTTCTCTCTTGGTGTGGGTTTCAGATGGATCTTGTGTGCCTCCTACCCCTGGATTTCTTCTACTTCAAAGTTGGTGTCAACCCACTCTTGCGCTTTCCCCGCTGTCTGAAGGTGAGTCAGGGCTTACAGAAATGGGCAGGACATCAGCTGCAGTGGCATCCTGTGCTGGTTTGGGTAAGCTATGGCTTGCTAGGCTCATTGATGATGACAACAGGGTTGTAAAATGAATGTGAAGAGTTGTCCCAAAGGCCTGGCAGGGCTGTTGGTCAAATGTTTCATTTCCACCCTAAAGCATCCTCATATTTGAATAGAAGGGCACATTTAGACAGATCCAAAGCTGTCTGTGGCAGCTGATGCTGCAGGAGGGAAACGGAGGGGGAGTGGGGCTTTACAGGGACATCATTCTCTTGGCTGGGTCTGGGGCACACCACTCTCCTTCTCCTGGCAGTACATGGCCTTCTTCGAGTTCAACAACCGGCTGGAGGCCATCCTGAGCAAGGCATACATCTACAGGTGAGATGTGGTGCTGTGCAACCACCATGGGTTCTTGACCCTTGTCCCCAGACCAGCTGGCGGGGTGTGGAAGTCCCGGACCCGCGTAGGTAGTATCCCCTCTCCCCAGCCCAGCAGGGACGGGGGTGCTGGTGCTGAAGAGATCCCACCAGTGGATGAGCTGCTTTTCCTGAGGCTTGTGGAGCTGCGAGGCCACGGGAGGGAGCAGCAGGGCCATGAGCTCAGGCACTCTGTGGCTCCTGTGGGCAGGGCTTGTGATGCCAGCACTTGCCTTATCACTTAAAAGCTCCTGGTGGTGCTGAGGGGATTTCTGATGCGTTTCTCCCTGAAGACAGCGCATCATCTCCCCTCCTGCCGTCTCCTCTTCCATTGCAGAGTGATTCGGACCACTGCCTACTTACTGTACAGCTTGCACGTGAACTCCTGCCTCTATTACTGGGCATCAGCCTATGAAGGACTTGGCTCTACCACCTGGGTCTATGATGGCGAAGGGAACAGGTACAAGCCAGTGCCCCACATAGCACACCTTGCTGTGATGACCTGGAGAAAGGAGGAGGGCATTGGCATGAAGCTGGGTCGATAAAACCCCCTGAAGCAAAGGGTTGGGGGTGCCAGGAGAAGATGTGAACCCAGGGAGAATGATAGGGACAGGAGGGATGGGATGAGCAGTAAGATATGGTGCTGCAAGACAGAGAGGCTGCAGCTAGGCTGAGATTGAAGGCAGTGGCAGGTCAGTGAGGCTGTGAACCTGTGGTGGAATGCAGGGTGATGCTTGGCCATGCATCAGGCTCCTCGGTACAGCCCAGTGCCCTCATTCCCAGGGAAAGGACTTACGGTGATGTGTGGGGACAGATCACTCACCCAGGCAGCCTTTGAGCCCTTGTTGGGGTGTTTCCTTCCCAGTGAGGACTTGGCTTAAAGTCGCTGCTATATAGGTGTTTTGTGTGATGTACACTTCCATACCTATCTCTAGGTGTAACTGGAGCATCCACAGGAGTATGCAAGGCCAGTCAATCAGAATTCAATTTACATGTCCCGACTCCCATGCCAACAATTTGTTCAAACCCCCTTGTTTTTAAACCCAGCTATCTCTAACAGTGTAAATGTTGCTGGAAATACCTGGCTGGTTTATGGTGGCAAAGCTGTAAGATTCAGAAAATGGGATAGCCAGAGCAGCTGAGCATCCCCCATGGAGGTTTCTAGAGGGTTCCTATGTCCCCCAACTCCTGTAGCATCTCCAGAAGCACCTGAAGGTCTGGTGGGGAGTCTGCAGGCCCTTAATTTTCCCTTCGTTACCCATAATTACTCTCAGCAGGCTCTGGGTGGTTGTGACCAGAGGACACAAGCTCAGTACTGGGGGGTGAAAAGGCTTTCACACCAGAAATGCCCTCAAAGGTGCCTCATCTTTTCCTCCCAGCTACATCCGCTGCTACTACTGGGCAGTCAAAACCCTCATCACCATCGGGGGTCTGCCAGACCCCAAGACACTGTTCGAGATCGTCTTCCAGCTGCTGAACTACTTCACCGGTGTCTTCGCTTTCTCCGTCATGATAGGGCAGGTGAGTGAGAGGGAGCCAGGGGGAGTCTCAGCCTGGGGTGGGGAAGGTTTCTGCAGGTCAGTCCATGGGTTTGCATCTCCAGGTTTGTTTTCCCCATGTGAGGACCTGCTCAGCATTAGGAGAAGATGAAAAGGGTTAGGCAGATGCTGTTAGGATTCGACAAGTGTGCTCTAGGCCACTTGGCCTGAACATTGGGTGAGTGATGGCAATTAAAACATCTCTTCCACCCCTTTCCCTCCATGCAGATGAGAGATGTGGTCGGTGCTGCTACTGCAGGGCAAACTTACTACCGGAGCTGCATGGACAGTACCATTAAATACATGAACTTCTACAAAATCCCCAAAACCGTCCAGAACCGGGTGAAAACGTGGTACGAGTACACATGGCACTCGCAAGGCATGCTAGGTGAGATCCCACCACTCTGAGGGTCAGTGCTTGCACTTGCCAGTGCCTTACTGCAGTGGCTTTGTAGAGCCAAAACATGACAGTCAAATGGTTTGGCAGGGAAGAAGTGGCCTATTTTACTCTTCACTGTACAGGCTTGTTTGCCCCCCTATAGAGTATATAGGCTGCTGCTGGGTCACAGCACCATGGTGACCCAGCGTTGCTCACAGCACAGACTCCAGCATCCCACCCCAGTCCCTGGGGAGAAGGCAGCGACTGATGATCGCTAGCCAGAGCATGTCTGACAGCAAACCCACCAGCTCACCCTATCAGTAGGGCATGAGGCAGGATCTCTGTCCTGCTCTCCTGGCTGAGAGGGATCCTGGTTTGGGCTCACCCTTCTGCCTCTGAGAGCTGCCAGGGTAGGGATGACACAGAGGGCGGCTGTCCATCACCCCTTGGCTTTAGACCTGCAGGTTGCTGGGTGGGCAGAGGCTGGAGGGGACCCTTCTGGGCAGGCTGGCCACTGAAAGGCAGGCTGCTTTCCCACTGCCACGCCAAGGACACACTCTTGGAAACACCTGGGTTTCTTCTTTGTCTCAGATGAGTCAGAGCTGCTGGTGCAGCTGCCAGACAAGATGAGGCTGGACATCGCCATCGATGTGAACTACAACATCGTGAGCAAAGTGGCCCTCTTCCAGGTACCCTCTGCAGCATGAGTGCCAGCCGGCAGAGCCTGGTGTGCTGGCGGGGACTAACGTGCTCTGTTTTGGCTCAGGGCTGTGACAGGCAGATGATCTTTGACATGCTGAAGCGGCTCAGATCAGTGGTCTACCTGCCCAATGACTACGTGTGTAAGAAGGTACTGAGATGCTCAGGTGTCCTCCCATCTTGGGTGGCTGAGGAGTGGGACAGACCTGGCCCACATCGTGGCCTTGAGCCACTTCACAGGCAGGGAATTCAGAGCAAAAGGTTGCACCTGGTCTTGTGCAAAGACTGACCTCTTCTGCTGCCACCACATACAGCAGGAGAGATGGGAGCAGCCTGCTGAGCTGGAGGAGGCTTTGGGATAAGGTTGCTGGGGAGTGAGCAGTGTCAGGACAAAGTGTTTTGAGAGCTCAGAGGGACCAGCATGGTCCCGGGGGTTCCCAACAAGAGGTGGGTTGGGGCATCTGTAAGGTCTCCCTGTTTCTGGTCAACCCACACAGCACCCGTCCTTGTTGCAGGGGGAAATCGGCCGTGAGATGTACATCATCCAGGCGGGACAAGTGCAGGTGCTGGGGGGACCCGATGGCAAAACCGTGCTGGTGACGCTGAAACCCGGCTCTGTGTTTGGGGAAATCAGGTGAACAGAGCATTGCCAGCCAGCTGGGGACACACAGCACGTGGGCTCAGGGTGAGGAGGGTGGGAGGTGAGTGGATCAGTGACCCCCTCTTTGGGGTCAGGAGCCACAGACACTCAACAGCCTCTGCTACACGAATCTCAAACCCAAATTATGGCTCTTTTTTCTTGGAGCTTCTCCACTGCTTTTCTCATCGTGATGTGCTCTGCACTGGGAGGTAGCGACAGCAAGCACAAGGGTGTGCAGGGGTGGGGAGCTGGATAAGAAAAGATGCTTCACTTCCAGCCATTTATCTGCCCTTTCCACAGGCAGTCTGTAATGAAGTGATGGAGTTTGCCTTCCTACAACCCAGCAGGCACCAGCGTGGTGTAAAACGCAATATTTACCCCTTCAAATGGGCAAATCACCTGTTATATAGAGCTCCAGGCCAACATTCCCCTGAATCCTTTAACATCTGGGCTTGGAAAATCTCACAGGGGGTGAAAATGAAACTCTGAGCCCTCTGAAAGAGAGATGGGGGGCTGCTGTGCCTGTGGGTAATGTCTGATTGTGTCTGTCTCAGCTTGCTGGCAGCAGGAGGCGGCAACCGTCGGACAGCCAACGTGGTAGCACACGGCTTCGCCAACCTCTTCATTCTGGATAAGAAGGACTTGAACGAGATTTTGGTGCATTATCCAGAGTCCCAGAAGCTGCTGCGTAAAAAGGCCAAGTGTGTGTCGGGCTGCTGCTTTCTAGCCTGTGGGGTTTAAGGATAGGTTTTGAGATGGCAGGGGAGATTTCTCTGTTCCAAGCACTGGGGAGAAGCCTCCGCTGCAGCGGCTGGGCATTAGGCACACAGCCCTAATAAGAGAAGAGGGGTGGCAGCAGGGACAGAGAGGGGATTGTCCCTCTCTGCTCTGCCCTTGGGAGGCTCCAGCTGGAGTCCTGTGTCCAGAGCTGGGGACCCAGTACAAGAGAGATGTGGAACTGTTGGAGAGGGTTCAGAGGAGCCATGAAGATGATCAGAGGGCTGGAGCAGCTCCCCTATGGAGAGAGGCTGAGGGAGCTGTGCTGGTTCAGCCTGGAGAAGAGAAGGCTGCAGGGGAATCTCATTGCAGCCTGACAGTTCCTGAAGGGAGCAGAGGAACAGGAGGGGAATCAACTTTTCCAAAGGGCAGAGACTGGCAGGACAAAGGGGGTGGATTAAAACTAAAGGAAGGAAGGTTTCAATTGGATATTAGGGGGAAGTTTTTTACAGAGAGAGTGGTGAGGGGCTGGAAGGGGCTGCCCAGAGAGGGGGTGGATGCCCCATCCCTGGGGGTGTTCAAGGCCAGGTTGGATGGGGCCCTGGGCAACCTTGTGTAGCTCCAGACCTGGAGGTTGGTGTCCCTGCCTGTGACAGGGGGTTGGAACTCTGTCATCCTTGGGGTCCCTTCCAACCCAGCCCAGTCTGTGATTCTATGATTCTATGATTCTAAGACCCAAGCTGGAGCTGCCGTGCTTCGGCAGAGGGCACGTGTTCCTTGCTGCTGGCTGGGCAGGATGGAGGTGCCCAGAGCCAGCCCAGCCCTACCACAGTTTCACTGCTAAAAACAGGTGCAAGTGGGGAGTGAAGGTGGCCAAAATGTGCTTGTTTTTTTTTTAAAAAAAAGGAATCTGTTAAAATAACTGCTGTGGTTTACAGCATTCCTTGGGTTTGCTCTGTCCTTCCCACGGTGTGAACCAGCCCTGTCCTTCTAAAGTCCAATTTTTCAGCACTGTAAAACCAGTTACTGTACTCTGTGCCCAGGCTGAACCCCTCTCTCCTCTTCCTTGCTGTAGGAAAATGCTGAAGAACAACAATAAACCCAAAGATGAGAAGGGACCACCTGGGGACCCACTGATCATCCCCCCGAAAGCTGACACCCCGAAGCTCTTCCAGGCTGCCCTGGCTGCCACGGGGAGGATGGGGGGCAAGGGGCCGCTTGCACAGCTCCGCTGGAGGCTGAAGGAGCTGAAGGCAATGCAGGCAACACAGGTCAGTGCAGGGAGGAGGGCAGTTTGGCTTTGCTTTGCTAGGTGCCAGCCTGTCTTTTGAGGCTGCCTCAGAGGGGTGAGCTCAGGCCATCAGGGTCTGATGTGGTGTGGGTAAATGTGAAGGCGTAGTCTGGCATCCCAGCATGTCATTGTCCCACGGGGGGTGGCTGTGCCACTCAAAAGGGACAAACATTGACTTTTCACCCAGATGTGCTAAGCCTGAGCCTAGCTCTGAGCTGGGCTCATAGCCAGAGGCAAACATCTCTCCTGTGCTGCAGAGCAAGCCACTCACCAGTAGTTGTGCTGGTGCATCCAGCATCCCCAGCCCAGGTAATCCCTGCAGAACTTCCACGGCGTGGTCAGGGCAGAGGCATGCTGTCCTGCCGGCCCTGCCAGCTGCTGTGAAATCACCTCTGTGCTCTTGTCATGAGCAACTGAACAAGAAAATAGTCCTGCTCTTCCTCCCCCCACATCCCCTCCCACACGTGACTCTTCCCACCGGGGAGATGCAGGCTGTCCCATCCAGACAGATGCTGATGGGGACCGTGCAGCGGCCTTGGGGACAGGTAAATACCCAGGGAGACGCTGAGTGCAACCTTCCCATGACAAGGTGCTTACCACTAATTAATAACCAGCAGCTCTCCTCGCTGGGGTGGTCTCTGGCAGCGAGCTGGTGTCCCAGCCATGCTGACTGGTGTGGTGAAACCGTATGAAACACCTGCCTGGCCTGCGTGGCGCTGGGGGTTGATTATTGTTATTGTTTGTTTGGTTTTGGGTCCCAGGGCTCCGATTTGAGTCCGATGCCACCGCAGTCACCAGTGCACAGGAGGTCTCCTGTCAGCTCCCACAAGACACACACCTGCCTGGGAGAAGAGATATTTTCAAAGTCTTCTGATAGTTTAGTCACCATCCGCGTGATCCCTACTGCACAGGAGGAGGAAGAAATCCTCGCTGCTGAGATTTCGGAGAAAGAAGAGGAGGAGAAAGATGAGAAATGAGGGAGAAGAAGGTCCTGGGGCAGGAGTAGGGGTGGGGTAGAAGCTTTCTGCTGCTAATGATTTCCCCGCAGTGGCTATGGGCTTCGCTAGGTGCTGCGGGTAGGATCTGCTTTCCTTTCCAGCCTAAACATTCCCTCGCTGTGGACAAAGCCCTCCACCATGCAGCCCAGCACCAGACAAGGTTCATGTGCTCTGGAGAGCTATTCTTGTTGGGCATCTTTATGAATATTCCTACTAAATCCCAGGCCAGCACTCTTGCTTCAGAATCTAGCCTGATGGAGAGAAGAAATGGCTTTTTACAGCTCTGGGTAGTTAATGAGTGTTCAGATAAAGCGAGAAGAGTTATTCACCTCTGACAGCTGAGTCACCGCTTGGCCAGAAACAACCAGGGGAAAAAAAACCCAGCCAGGTTTCTCCGTTGGACTCAAGGTTGTCAGCAGCTGCCAGAGAGTGATTCATCCAAAAAGGATGTGAACTGTGCTCACAAGCTTGAGCACACACTGAATGACTCTGTCATCGGAAGGCCGAGGTCCATCCTGGTGTCCATAGACTGCAAGATGCTTGAGGGTCCCTCCGTGGTGCCAAGACCACCTCAGGTTTGCTGCTGGGAAGAGGGCTTCCTGCCAGCTGTCCACCTCAGGAAGGTGGTGGGGTTTCCATTGCTGGTGGCTGTTATGGTGAGATTTGATAAGCATCTTCCAAGGATGAGATGTTCCTGGAGATCCCTTCCAGCTCTGGGTCTCCACAGGTGTGCCAACCTGCTGCTGCCAGGATGGATAAACCGAGTGTGGGAAGGGAGAAGCCGTGTTTGTCTCCTGCCCCAGCCAGTGCTGGGAACATGCTTGAGACCCCACAGAGTACAAGCAAGTGTGCACGTCCCCTGTGCTCCTGCTGGACCTCAGCAGCCTGCACTGCTTCAGCAGCCAGTTCCCAGCCCCTTTTAGCCACTTGGTTGTCTCTTGGCCATGTCTCCCACAGAGCAGCCACTCTGGTCTTGCTCATCTCTGCCACGGGGTGCTTGTGAAGGCACTGGTCCCAGCTGAACCAGGACCAGGTGCTGGATGGGAAGGATGGCTAGCAGCCAGCTTACCCAGCTGATGACTTGAGGTGTCCAGTCTTCCTCCAGCACCATTTGTTCCTCATCCTCCTCTAACCCAGCAGCAACCAGAGCGAGCTGCTGGCAAGCTGAGAGGTGGCGAGAAGGTGGTGCTGGGTGAGACAACACGGAGCCTCCATGAGGTTTCGGCTGGCCAGGTCCTCACTCCACTGAGAGACCACAGTTTCCATCCTCTGGAGGAAAACCTGGGGCAGGTTTTGCCACAGCTGAGGGATTTCCCAGGTGTTCAGAGAATGCCATGAGCGGTGCTGCAGGTTTCACAGGTCTGGCCATGAGATGCTCTGGCTGCTCGGGAAGGGTGTCAGCGCTGGCATCGCCCCCGTACGTGGGTGATCCCTCTTCCCATCAGCAGCCTGGGGCTGAGCTTCACCTCCTACAGCTTTTTCTTATTTTGTTGTCTTTTTCTCCCCATTTTATTGCAAAATAGGCAGTTTTCTGTGGTGGAAAAAGCCAAAACCTATGTTAGTGTTAATTAATGATGCCATGGTCTCTTTCAAACACATTTAATGAGCTCGAATATATTGCAGGAGGGTCTGAAGCCTCCACTGCCCTTGACATTGCAGGGAAAAACCTGGACTCACCCAAATGTCCCGCAAGATTTCTTGTCCTCTGTCATTGGCAGGTGGTTTCCTGCTGGGTAGAAGGTTTCAGTGTGAGGCACAAGGTTCTGTGGGTTTGCTTGGCTTTTTTCCCACTATATAAATATTTACATAATGAAGCCAGGAAACGTGCGAAAAATCAAACTGGGTTTCTGATTTGCTGCTCCAATTTGATAAGGTTTAGCAGAAGAGTTTAAATAAATACTGGGCTGGAATGGCTTTCATCATTCACTCTATCTACAGTAAACACAATGGAGATTGCTGTCCACTGCCTGTGGCTTTATTTCAAAGTTACAGTTGTTTTCCATCCCTTTGCTCACCGAGGCACTGATAGAGCCAGGGAATTTCACAGATTTTTCCCAATAAACATTTTAGAGGCTCAGATGTCAGCTAATGTTAGTAGGAGAACTATTGTTTATGTATTTTTAATCACCAGAAGGAGGGGGAGAAGCTTTCTTAAACGGCAAATGCTTGCACCAAGACCTTAGTTTTCAACATGGAGCATTAGACAGTGGTGGATGGATACATAACTGGTAATTCTGGAACCACAAGGAGATTTGAAATTATCCTCCTCTGTGATCTGTTTGTGGCTTTAGTTCTTTAGAGAGATTATTTTCCAGGTAATAATTAAGGTCAAGGTAGGGTTGGGCTTACAGACTGGGTTGGAGAGTTGAGCTCAGCTCTATTTACTGTAGAATCATCAAATCATAGGATGTGTTAGGTTGGAAGGGCCCTTCAAAGGCCATCTAGACCTACCTCCTGCAGCGAGCAGGGACACCTTCAACTAGATCAGGTTGCCCAGAGCTCTATCAAGCCTGACCTTGAATGTCTCCAGGGACGTGGCCTCCACCACCTCTCTGGGCAACCTGTGCCAGGGTCTCACCACCTCAGAGAGAAGAACTTCTTCCTCTCGTCTCATGTAAACCTGCCCTGCTCTAGTTTAAACCACCACCCCTCATCCCATCACTCCCTGCCCTACAAACAGCCCTGCCCAGCTCTCCTGTAGGTCCTTCAGGGACAAGAAGGGTCTTGGAGCTCTCCCCAGAAGCAGCCTTCTCTTCTCCAGGCTGAACCAGCCCAGCTCTCCTAGCCTGTCTCACAGCAGAGCTGCTCCAGCCCTCTGATCATCCTTGTGGCCTCCACTGGCCCCACCCCAAGAGGTCCATGTCCTTGTGTCCTGTGGACCCCCAAGCTGGACACAGCACTGCAGTGGGGTCTCACCAGAGCAGAGCAGAGGGGGAGAATCCCCTCTCCCATCTGCTGGCCACCCTTCTGGTGATGCAGCCCAGGGTGGGGCTATTTAGACATGACAGGTAGGCTGTAGCCATGGGCAGCTCAGTTGGTGCCTCATGTTTTGGGGGTTGCTGTAAATTGTCTTCCCCATGGATTTCATAACTCCATTCCTTGGCCAGTGCTGCTCTATGGGCAATGGGCTCCCTTTGCATTATTCCTGTTACAATATCTCACAGCACGTCCTTATCACAGGTCCATTCCTTCCCCTGCCCTTGTGACGTCCCCCATGGATTCAGGAACACTCTGTGTACCTTTCCTGCTTTTCATATGAGCTTTTGTTCCACCTCCATGTCCTCAAGTGTTGGACCAACCCAATATGAGATCCTCTAACAATATTAATGGAGTATTCAGGGATCTTGCTGGGCAGCTGCAGTCCAGCACCCTGGAAATACTGCATTGTTCCTCCAGGAACGGGTTTCTCAGAGGTCTGGAGCCACAGAAACCAGGTTTTCCTGCAATGATATTGTAACTGTTGTTGCTTTTGAGTGAAATAAGGGGAACAGCTAACTGCTGGAGGAAGAAGCAGAACTGTGGTTGGATCTGTATTGCTGCATTAGGTTTTGCCTCACTATCCTCAGTAACATGCTTACTGGAGGCTTTGTAGTACTGTTTTAATATATAAAATTACTACTTTTATCTAGATAGATACTATATATATACATATATACACACACACACTCTCTCACAACTTTACACTGAGGGGTATTCACATTCCTTGTGCCCCATGCTTCTCTGAAATACTGATGTAATGGTCTGTATGAAGCTGGAGAAGACAAACATGTCTGGCTTGCAAAAGGAATAATATAAGCCACTGTAGACATCCCACAGTGGAGGAGGTAGTTTTCCTCTGGATTGAAATGGGGCAGGTGTCTTCTCTGTATTTATAGCCAGAGCAATCTTTTAAAAAGATTAAGTGCACTTGCAGGTTAATCACTGCTAAGGTTGTAATGAAAGTAAAAACAAATAAGCAGGTTTGGGGATTAGACTCAGGTCTAGAAAGAAATTGCAGGGGAAGTGAGGGGAAAGCCAAGTTAAATGGAGATTAATTAGAAAGCTTGAAATAAAATGAAGCACTTGGAGCCTAGAGACCTTCACCAGCAGCACATGATCTTCATTTTAGGATCAGTCTACAAAACGCTTTTTCCATATATATATTTAATTTTAATTTGCGTAGCTCTGCTTTGAGTCATGGTTCAATTAAATGGCCTTCTAAATCCCTTCTATTTACCCCCAAAACTGAGCTAACACAGGTCTGGTCCCCCCTGGCCTGAGCATACAGCTCCTTTTCCATGCAGCAACGGTCCCACTGGAGTTAATGCCCCAAAAAAAGCCAGACTTCTGCCTTTGGAAGGGGTCACACAAGCCAACAGGTGCCCCCACCAGAATTTATTTACAGCAGCTCAGGCTTAGCTTGCACTGGGTGATGCTTTCCCTTTTCTCATTCTTCCCTATCGTGGTTTGACTCTGGCTGGAGGTCAGACACCCACCAAAGCTGCTCCATCACTCCCTTTTCCGCTGGACAGGGGAGAAAATACATATTGTGAGGCTGAGGAGTGGAGCTCAGGCCAGGGAGAGATCATCCTGTAATGAGCGTCACGGGCAGAACAGAACATGGAATAAAAAGCAAAAAAACTGCATCTAACTTATTACACTACACTACACACAGTGAGTCGGGTGATGAGAAGCAAAACCAGATCCTAAAGCAGCTCCCCCCACACCGCCCTTCTTCACAGACTCAACGTTATCCATGATTTTGCTCCCTTCTTCTCTCCCCATTGTGGCACAGGGGGGAAGAGACGGGGGGAATGGGGGTTTGGGTCAGTTCCTGATGAGATGTTCTCCCCTTTGCTGGTGGGGGGAGGCATTCATTCCTCACCCCCTGCCCCTGCTGCACCGTGGGGTCCCACCCACAGCAGACAGTCCTCCAGGAACTTCTCCAGTGTGAGTCCTTTCCCACAGGGCTTCAGCTCTTCCCCAGCTGCCCCAGCGTGGGTCACTGCTATGGGTGCAGTCATCAGTCACAATGTCTCTCAGTCTCTCAGGCTCCAGCCTGGTCCCCCACAGGGTCACAAGTCCCCCCAGCGAACCTGCTCCAGCGTGGGGCTCTCGCTCTCCATGGGCTGCAGGTTTCACTGCCAGGAGCTCGCTCCAACACAGGTCACAGCATCTCCTGTCTGTCTCCCCCTGCTCCAGTGTGGGGCCTCTCCCCGGGCTGCAGGTGGGGTCTGGGCTTTTTCCATGGGCTGTGGGGGACACCCGCTCCACCATGGGTTTCTCCAGGGGTTCAGGGGCATCTTTCCCTCCAGCACCTGGGGTGCCTCCTCCCCCCTTCCCTGCCCTTGGTGCCTGTACAGCTCCTCACACCTTCTCACTCCCTTCTCTGGGGGCACAAAGCAGCTGTTGGTGGGTTTTTCCCCCTCACTGTGACTCCCAGAGGTGCTGTGACCACCTGAAGCAGTAAAGCCTAGATGCCTGTGTTATTTCATGTTTTAAAAAAAATGGGGGGTTTGGATAATCTGGAAGGAAACTGGGGGAATGGAATGTAAACAACTGGAGGTGTGAGATAAATTCGGTGGTAGGGATGCTGCCGGGTGGCCTGGGGACATCCCTGCTGGCTCTGGGCTCCAACATCCAGGCAGTGTTGCTGTCCCATGGCCTTCACGCTTTTATATGGGTTCTAGTTTGGCAAGCTTGCTCTTGCCAGGCTGGGCACAGCTGCCTTTCCAGCTGCCTGGGCTCAGAAGCCATGGGCTGGCTCTGCCTCCGTGCAGCATGACCAGCAGGCCCGTTGCCACAGAGCCCAGGTGAGCATCCTTTGTGTCCCAAACTTTCTGTATATCCCAGCCCATGGGTCTCCCTGTGGATGGTCCCCAGGGTGAGCATCACGTGGGCTGTGCCGCTCTGTCCTAGCAATAAGGAGAGGAATGAAGGCCAGCCAGATGAGTTACTCACTCTAGATAAGAGGCTCTTTTGTGCTGCAGAAATACCCATATCACGTGAAAAGAGAAATAAATAAAAAACTCTCTCTGCTGCCATGGTTACAGAGCTCCAGCAGGCTGGGACTCATGGCATGGACAGGGCTTCTAGGCTTCCCTTCACAAGGGGAAACTCCAGCCATGAAACCAACGCTATGCCCCCAAAAAAGGAGGGGAGATGTCTGCAAGGGCTGCATAACCTTCCCTGGGGTGAGCTGGGAGCTTGTTTGGTACCGTGTTACCACCCTGTTACCGGGAGTTAGACTTCAAATTTCATAAATTCTTTGCTAATAACCTCAAATATTGCTAAAAAGTGAGAAAACAGTGCTCTGGTGTGGGCAGGCAGGGACCAGCCCTGCCCTGTTTCCTGTTTTCCAGGCATTCAGGAACGACTTGACCTCTCAGACCCCTCACTTTCTTGTTTTTACACTTAACACGCTTCTCATTAAAGCCTTTTCCTGCACACTAATTAGGGTGGTTTTCCTTTTGTAAATTAGCCCGATACAATCTGTGTGTCTTGGCAGATGCCCTCCGGAGCAGGAACCCAGGTCTTTGTGTTTGATGGCTGTTTATTTTGCAAATCTCCCCGGTTTTACTGTTCTCAGCTGCCTTCTTGAAAGCACTCAGGGTGGAGATTGATGGGAGGGAAATGGGGTGCTCCAGCATACCTACCCCAAGGAGAAGAGCTTTTTGGTGCTGTGGGGACCTTCCACGGGATGTGGTTAATGAGGTGGGAGTGAGCACATGGGTGCACATTCCTTTGAGCTCCATCCCATCCGGGCATCCTTGCATAGTGTGGGATGGATGCAAGGCAAGGCACCACCTGAGCCAACCTTCTCAAGGCAGCAGAGCTGAGAGAGCCTAAATCCAGAGAGCTGTGGACGGAGGAAAGTCCACCTGTCTGCTGGCGCTCCGAAATAGCTTGTGTCAGCAATTTGCCCCGGGGACCAATGGTGCTCAGGAGGGGACGGACTTTAATCAGCTCTCATTTTCTTAATGCGCTGGCAGATGGGAGTGGAGGGGACATTGCTTTCTCCGTCTCCGGTCACGGATGGGGCAGAGCCACCAGGAGTTGGCATGGGCTGAGGCGTTTGGTGGTGAAGGTGTCACTGGATGCGGGATGCCACCCGCTGCCTTCGCTCAGCAGGGTGGCTGGCAGTGAGCAGAGCATCCCAGGGCAGGGGGATGCATTCCAGCACCCCGACTCTGCATCAGCTGCTGGGACCCTCCTGGAACTGAGCTCCGTTACAGACCATCTTTACCAAAGCATTCACTGGTTCTTAACAAGGAGAGGAGCCGGGGGCACATCACCCAGGGAGCCCTGAGACTGGGACGGAGTTGGCCCAGCCCCTGACCAAGACAGTTCTCCCGTGCCAGGAGCGTGGCACTGAGGTGAAGTGTCACCCTCAGGGGGCTGCTGTGGCACTGCCTGTACCAGCCCTGCTTGCTCCCAAGGGTCCTGGGAAGGCTTGTGGCAGTGGTCCTCACAGCCCATATCCGGAGCTCAGCCTTCCAAAGGCTGTGGGGTTCCATGCACACGCTGTGTGCCCTGGCAGGATGGTCGGTGCAGGGCTGGAGGAAGGGGAGCAGCAAGAGGAGCAGGATGCAGGCTGCAGAGAGCACCCCTGCCCATGGTGAGGAGGGCGAGCGCTGCAACGCTGGACAGTGTTTCTGCCAACCTGTGGGTACCGTGTGGAGACTGGCTGGTGGAAGAGGATGTTTCCAAAAAGCTTGCCTGGGAGCAGGGTTTGCCTGGCCTGGCCCACAGGTGAGAGCAGGGAGCTGGGGTGGGGGCAATGGGGCCACAGTCTGCATCAGAAACAAGGGCTGGGGAGGAAAGGCAGCAAAACGCCTCTGGGTTGAAGCAGTTCTCATGAAATGCACCCCAATGTTTGCACCCAGGCTCTGTGTTTCTGCTGCTGCTGTTTCCCAAGGGGTTAATTGAGCAGCACATTTTTGGTCTGGTAGGATGAAGATGGCAATAGCTAAATAGAGACCTGTGAGCCCCGCAGTGCCCTGGTCCCACCTTGCATGCTCAGCCATTCCTTGGTCCCATTTCTTTCTCCATCTCATCCTTTATTCTTCCACCCAGCACCTCTCACCAGACCTGAAAGCTCAAGAAGGTTTGCACAGGAGTTAAAATAAAAAGCAGCAAGCTGGCAGTTGTTCCCTGTCAGTCTGCATAAACACTCCTGCCAGGCTCTTCTTACCATCTCCTGACTTTTCCACTTGTGAGGGATTGCTCAAGGGATCTCCTGGCAGAGAGGACTCGGGTTCACCCTTCATATCCCGCTCATCTCTAAGGCATATGCATAGAAACTTGGGTGTGGGCCCACTCCTTTTCATAAAGACATATTAAATGTGCTCCCTCAGCGCAGGGCGCAGGCAGCAGAGCCAAAGCCTGTGGCTCTTTAATATTCATTGGGCGTAGACCTAAAAGTTTTCTGGCCTAAAATAGCCTGGCACACTGCTGTGCTGTTCCGTTTCCATCAGCCTCTGCAGGAGGGTGGAATTCGTTGTTTCCCCTTGTTGCTTCCCCAACTTCCACTGGCTTAGCTGAGAAGCAGGAGACGCTTTTTGGGTGTAAAACCTGCTTTCAGGACAGACCCAGGCATTTTATTTGCAGTTTTTAATTCTGTAGTCTGCTGTGACAGAGTGATGAATTTGAAGGATCATTCAGGAACAAGAGATTTTGCTTTTGTTTTGGAAAAACCTGAGTTTCTGTGGTGGTTGTGCAGCTGTTCCCCTGGAGGCAGAAAGTTCTCTGTGTAAAATTCTAGCAGTAGATTTAGGGTTGCTTTTTGACTCTTCCTATTCATTGAGCGCCGTTTTCTTCACCATCTCAATTATCACAGATCCCCAGAGACTGGTGTGGGTGGGAAGGGCCCTCAGACACCCCTACCCCAGTGCCCCCACCGTAGGCAATGACACACACCCCCCAGCCCAGGTGCCCCAAGCCCCATCCAACCTGGCCTTGAACCCTGCCAGGGATCCAGGGACAGCCCCAGCTCCTCTGGGCACCCTGTGCCAGGGCCTCCCCACTCCCCAGGAAGGATTTCTGCCTCCCAGCCCCTCTCCAGCTGCCCTCCTGCAGCTGAAGGCCATTCCCCTGGGCCTGGCTCTCCCTGCCCTGGGCACCAGCCCCTCTCCAGCTCTCCTGGAGCCCCTCGAGGGACAGGAAGAGGCTCAGAGCTCTCCCCAGAAGCAGCCTTCTCTTCTCTGGGCTGAGCCAGCCCAGCTCTCCCAGTCTGGCTCCAGAGCAGAGGGGCTCCAGCCCTCCCATCATCTCTGTGGCTCCTCGGGACTCACTCCCACAGCTCCATGTCCCCCTTGCCCTGGGGACCCCTGAGCTGGAGGCAGCGCTGCAGGGGGGTCTCCCCAGTGCAGAGTAGAACCCCTGTTTCAGTAACTAAAGGTGAAAGCCCCTGTGGAAGCCGTGGCAGGATGGGATGGGCAGGCAGGCTCCAGCTCAGGGAAGGCAACCCAGGGAAGAGATGGCCAGACAGGGCACAGTGTTGGTGGGGATGTCCCTGTAGTGTGGTGAGACATGGGGCTGGGTGCAAATGGGCACAGTGGTGCTGACACAGTGGTGCAGGAACCCCCTGGCACCAGTGGCTGCTGGCACAGTGGTGCTGGCACATCCCCAGGCTGGTTTAGAGGGACTCAGCTGCTGTCTACCTGGGAGCTGGCACAGGGACATCCATTATATATTAAGGGTGTTAATAATGCAGGGGAGGATAACGTTTCTGGCCACAGTGTCAAGGCTGTGGAGCAGTGGTGGTACAGCATCCCCCAGGTGATGGGACACGCAGAGCTGCAGCACCAGCCCAGCCGTACCCATGCTGGGGAGGATTCACGGTGAGATTATGCAGGTCAAAGCCAGTTAGAGGAAAGGCTATTTAATTCCACCAGAGAATATCCCTCCTCATTTGCATATCCATCTCTTTATCGGGCTCAGCTGTCCCAACAGGGTGGGGATGAGCTCAGCACACAGATTACCTTCCCTCATAGCATTTTCCTTCATGTGGGTGCAGGTACTCTCTGACCATGGGGGTATTTCCCTCTTAGCCCAGGGGTTGATATGCCAGTGGCCACGCTGAAACCTGCTAGATACTGTCAGTAAGCCCTACAGTCCTCCAGCCCCCCCACTCCTCTAAGCAGGACACAGCCACTCACATCAGCCCCAGAACTATTCCCTGAATCATTCAGAATTGCTGCTTTTGCTTTGTTTCTTCTCCAGAGTCAGCCACATTTTGGAGGGAGCTAAAAATGAATGAGTTTTTGCAGAGAACTGGCTGTATTTTTCAAAGGATTTGGCTCACATCACTTTTACCTGCACAGGGGCAGAGTCAAACCCTGGCTTTGCACACCCTGGTTACCAGTGTCACCCAGCCGGCGTGAGGGGCTCGGTGCCACCGCAGGGGCTGGTCCTTGAGGGGAAAACAAGCAGCAGAAGTAGCAAAACTCTGAAAAAAAAATTAAAACTCCCAATTACCCACCTGCAGCTTCTGTCTTCACACATTTTTTTAAGATTTTATTTCAGAAGAATTGCAGGAAGGGCCTGAGATCCTGAGTGGAAGGTCCCAATGATGCAGGGAGAGTGTCGGTGGGTTCCTGCCAGATCAGGAGCTCCAGGACCTCTGGCTTGCTGTGCAGTGATCTTTTCAAGTAGAACCTTAATTTTTATTTGCTGGATAAAATATCCTGGATGGAATTTACTTGGTACCAAGCTGCCTCCTTGCTGGATCCACTCAAGCCACCTGGGCATCCCCCTGCAGAGGGGCACTGTGGGGTGGTTTTAGCCTCAGCCAGGGCACTTGGTGCTTATTCTTAGCCACGTTTCCCAGAAGTGCTCTAAAAGCAGGAGCCTCGTGGTTAATGCCATGAAACATTAATGACTTAGCAGGTGAGCTGAGGGCCTTCAGCAGAGCTGCTCCCAGCTCCCCAGCCTCTGACATGGCCCAGGATGGAGCTTCACTTAGAGAACACACCCGAACTTGTACCTGAAGCCAGCTGAAAAATATGAGAGAGAGCAAAGGTAGGTTAAACGGGGATGTGGAAGTTGAGGGTTTGGGTCGATGGCTCTGCAACGAGGTAGGAAATTTGGAGCGGAGGAAGAGCTGCCTGTCCAAAAGCTGCGACACCCAGCGCTGTGTGTGTCCAGCTGCAGCAGGCAGTGGCTGCTGCTGTGTGTGGCTCACAGAGGGGGTTGAAAAAAGATGCTGCTTTGATCGTGATGTAAAGGAGGTGTGCTTGTGGGATGCAGGCAGAGATGAGCTGGGTCAGTGCAGCTGCTCCCAGATGGACTGGCCAGCTTCTAGGCTCCACACTGCCCTGGGCTGCTCAAACATGGTCTAACCAGTCCGTGGGGGCTGTGGAGCCCTCTCCATCATCTGAAGCTGCTGCCGAAGCCAGCAGCATCCCATCGTGTTGGGTTTAGGCAGTGATCCTCACAATGCCCCTCCCTGGCTCCCCACTCTTCACCCAGCTCAACACAACCCTATCTGAGGGATCGGAGCCTCCGGGTGGAATTAATTCAGTCGGTGAACTTTCAAATGAATATTGCATTTCTCAGAAGCATGCAAAGACTTAATTAAACCTCTGGTCATGGTGTGAAATGGCAATGTAGGAATGTGAGGGGGGAGTTCGTTCCTGCTTTGGTAAGCATTTCATGTCAGCTCAGCAGCAGCACTGAGAAATCCCCTCACCTCCTCCAGCAGGAGCAAAATTAGGATAATGAGATGGGTTATGATTAATTGTGCTTTGGGGACACATTCTCACGGTGGCTAGTGCTTCTGGTGGGAGTTTCCCACAGGGAGCATCCCAAGAAGCAAGAGGCTTTCAGGTCCGCTCCTGCCTGCGTCCCCAGAATGGTCACCCGGCTGCTTGAAGGGAGGAGAGGGTCAAATTTTACCCGTGTTTGGGGCATTTTTGCCGGTATTTGGGGCATTTTTTAACTGTAGGTTAAATATAGGCTCAGGGTAGGGCAAGTGCCTAAGGCAAAAGGCCCCATGCAGCACTGTGCTTCCATGGCTGGAGCTCCCCTGCATCCAAGCCAGAGGCTAATTAACCGGCCTGATGGAACAGCGTCGCAGCCAGGATGCTTTTTGGGGCACGCAAAGAGCTAAACCCACACCGGGGTCACTGTGCCCCGGCAGCGTGTCCTGGGGTGGGCTGGGGTGGCTGGGCTGTGGCGCTGATGTGTGTCGATATATCGAGCCCGGCCGCTACCTGCCGCGCTGGCGGGAGGGTGCTGCTGGCACCCAGCCCTGCTGCTCGCTGCCTTTTCCCTGCCTGCCTGCAAAGCGGCGCTTCTAAAAATACCTTCGGCGATGGCGTCAGCCGGTGCTTGCTCAGGTCACGGAGACGTGACAGCCAAGGAGAGGAAGAGCGAGAGGTCGCTGGGGACCAGGCTGAGGTTGTCCCAGCCAGCGCAGGTGAATCCCTGCAGAGACAAGGGGGACAAGCAGGGTACCCCCTGCCTGCACCAGCTCTGGTGCTGCCCACCTGCCAGCATCTCCTGGGATCCACAGTGCAGCACTGTATCCACAGGACGCGGGGCTTGGCTGCCAGTGTGCATCCAGCCCCAAAACCCCCTGGGTCCCCAGGACCCTGTCCCTGGTGTGCTGGGGCTGCCAGAAAGCAGCCCTGACAGTGAGGGGGGTTGGCAGGGGGGTTGTGTCACTTGCAGGTGACAGTTTGAACGTGGCTGTTGGCGTGAAACCCTTTCCTCGTCGCAGGCTTTGCTCTGTGCTTATTCATCAGGTTACGTTTCTAGTCGGGGGAATTCAGCCATATGCTTGGTTAATTTGGACTTATTGGACTGTCGTGCATCGCATCATTGCGATTCCATTAAAAACCTGGAGCATTCAAAAGCCAGGAAATTAATTACCAGCTAAAGCCATTTACAGAAACATTCATTTTACCCTTACAGCTCCTGACTGAAGTCGGCGATGATACGGCATTGCAGCCGCTATCGGGAAGCAGGAAGCACCTTTAAGGTGTCAGTATTATCGCCGAAGGGGCTGAAGGAGCTGCTACAAGTGACAGGATACTTGGGCACAGCTGCGGAGACGTGTGTCGGTGTGTTGAGACACACACTCCCTGACGCATGGTGCCGAGGGCTCTGCGCCAGGAATGCTGCTGAAGCGAAGGAAGTGCCACTTTGCAGAGGCTGGGAGGTTTTCTGGGGTGTTTTCTGCTGCGAGGGCTGCAGGGGGAAGGCAGCCGTGGCGCAGAGGTGCAGGCGGCTGATGTACCACCATGGTGCTGGCTTCTTGGGGACGAGGCGCCGTGCTGCGGCCTGATGGCATGGGGACACAGAGGTGACCCTTCCCAGTCCCCTTTCCCTGGGGAGAGTGGTTGGAGAGGTTTGCACACACACCCTGCCCATTTCCGTGCTCTGCAGCACCCCGATGTGCATGGGGCAGGCTGGCAGCAAGGATGGGGTGGCACATCTGGGGGGCTCTGAGGGTGCCCGAAAGGGAGATGCTGGAACGGAAGGATGAGGCCACATCCTCCTCCCAACCAGGAGTGAGCAGGTGGCAGAGGCAGGAGCTCAAGGACCCCTGGGCCGATGGGATCCTGTCCTGCCAGCAGACAGAGCCTTCTCCTTCCCAAACCCCACAGCTGGCACCAAACCTGCCCCAGCCTGCACCCCCAAACCTGCCCCACGCCCGCCTGTCCCCACGGGTCAGCCCGATGTCAGGCATGCGGACGTGAGACATCGGCACATGGCATCCTGCTGCCAGGAATGCCGAGTTAAGCTTTCCTGTGGGAAATACCCAGTACTGGCAGCTAATTACCACGAATGAGCCACGAGTAACTCATGTCACCCGAGCCAGCCATTCGCCGTGACCGCACGTGCCATACAGCCTGGCAGATGCAAATCACATCTGAAAATCCTGGATAAATTGTGTTTAAAGCACAACTTTTCCTCACCTTTTGGATGCCAGGGTCCCCAGGGTGGTCTCAGGGTGTGCCATGCTGTTTCCTTCACGCCCCTGGGTCAGGAACAAGTTCTTCTTCCAGTGAAACCTGGATCCCCGGGGCCCTAGTGAGCCTGGAGTGCTGGTTGGCATCGGTACCTGGGGTGTGCTGGCCTTTGGGAGCAGTGGGGAGGCAGCAGGGGACGAGGGCACCCTTTGTCCCCTCTGGCCCTCGGTGTGTGGGTCACCTTGGTGGTGCTGGGGGCTCTATGCCCATCATTTCCCCAGGAAGAGTGTTGCAGCCATGCTGGGCTTTGGTACCCCCTGTGAGCCCTACCGGGAGGGGGGCACGAGCAGGATGGGGTGGGGGGGACACTTTGGCTCCCCAAACGGCCCCGGGACTGGATCAGGAGCAGAACACACTGGGAATACCCGGGAGCCCCCAGGACTCGTGACGAGTGGGGTCAGGGGAACCCGGCAGGACCTGGACGCCCTGGGCAGCAGAGCTGGGGCGTCCCTGGGGTGCCCCGGGCCACCCCCCCCGCGATGGCCATGCCCGCCGGAGGGGGTGCGGAGGGGAGCACCGCCTCCGCCGCCGTCGGGGGGTTCCGCGGGTTTCCACGGCAACCAGAGCGGGGCGGAGCTCGGCGTTCTCCGTACTGAAGGGGCCGGGAGGGCGGGGCCGGGGCCGGGTGTCCCGCCGCTGCCGCCGCCCCACTCCCGGTGAGTGGCCCCGCGGGGCGGCACCGGTACCGCGGCGGGAGCGGGGGGAGGGGGGCGAGGCGAGGCGAGCCTGGGTTGCCCGGCCCTGTCCGGGCCGGGGCTCCCTTTGTGTGAGGGGACCGGGGGCCGCCCGGTACGGAGCTGCAGGGCGGGGGGGGCGGCGGGAGCGCGGTTCCCCGTTAGGCTGCGGCGGCGGCACCGGGATCGCGATCGGGACCGGCGTGGGGCGGGGCGTTGCCGGGCCTCTGCGCAGCGGGTCCGGCACCAGCACCGGCACCGGGACCGGGATGTGGGACCGGCACTACCCCGCCCACCCGGGGCCGCCGGTTGGGAGAACAAGGGAACCCCGCGGCGGGCGGGCGGGGCGGCTCCGCGCCCCCGGCCCCCGCCGAGCCCAACCCCCTCCGGTCCCGCCGCTGCGCTGCGGGGGGGGCTGCGGGGGGGCCCGCCCGGCTCCAGGCTGCGGGCTGCGGGGGGGCTGCGGGGGGGCTGCCCGCGGTCCTGCAGCCAGCACATAAATAACCCGCGGTTAGGAGGAGCCCGGAGAGGCTTCAGGAATGAGTAAATTAATTACAGACACGGTTTATGTCACATCCGCCCGAGCACGGAGGGAGCCCCGGGGCTTTCGGCACCCCGGCCCCGGGACTGAAACCGGGATCGACACGGCTTTCCCCGGGGTCCGGGGTGGTTGTGGTGCCGTGGTTTGCCCCGCCACGGTCCCCTGGGCTCTCCCGGCCGGATCCCGCGGCGGGCTGAGCGGTTGTCCCTTGCGCTCCTCCGCAGGGGTGTCGCAGTGCTCCGGACCCCCGTGCCATGATCACGTCCCGCAGGACCTGGCACCTGGGACCCGCATCCGCCGTGAGAACCTCCTGGAAGACCAAGGACCTTCCGCCGGCCGGTGAGTACGGCTGGGTGGCTCGTCCTCCTCCCTTGGGGCTCAGCCTGCCGCTCACGCCCTTGCTCACGCGTGGGGAAGGAGAGGCCGGGAACAGGCCAGCCTGCATTTCTCACATTTCTTTCCGCATGAAGCTGGGGATTTGAGACACGGAGCCTCAGAAAGGGGCAGCCGTAGTAGGGGCGAACAGAGAAGGCTGCCTCCACCTTCCCCCAGCCCTTCCAAAGGGGAAAGCTTAAGGAGAAAGGTTAAAATTTAACGTTTTAAGAAAGAAAGCGGAGCGATAAGCCCGGCAGGGAAGACGCGGGGCCCTTGCTGCTCCCCGGCCTTGGCTCTGCGGAAGGGCTCCCTGTCGCAGACCCCGTAGGTGAGTTCAGCGGAGGGTTTCTCTCTGCAGCGCCTGAGCCGTTCCGCGGGCGGCTGCTTGTCCCAACCTGCCGCTGCTTGCTGGGAATCAGCTCTTCCCACCTCCCCTCTGGAGGTGCTGGATGGCTTTTGGCAAAGGGGGAGGGCTGAACCCACCCCCCTCTTTTTGGAGTTTTTGTTTTTGCTGTTGGTCTCAGCGGTCACCATCCCCATGTGCTGCATATCTGGGCTCTGCTGCTTCATTCGGGTCAGCCCAGCCAAATGCTGGTTGGCATCAAAGCCTCCAAACCCAGGGTTTTTCAGTCCTTGCTCTGCCCCCCGGCAGCCGTGGTCCGTGCCGGGATGGGGAGCTCAGCCCCTGTTCTCCAGGCATACGCCAGCGCTTTGGAAACGCTCGATTTTCACGGCACGCACGAAATGTTAACGGCTAATTACAGGCTGGGAAGAGGTCCAGAGCGACCAACTGACTCCATCGGGGCACAACTCCTTCCAGATGCTGCTTCCGCTCCTGCCCTGAGCACCTCCAGGCGATTTTAGGGAAAAAGCCCTGCCTGAGTGGGGTTTCAGTTGTGGTGGTGAACTTTTTTTCTGCCTGCTGGAGAAATGAGCGGGTAGCAGTGGGGCACAGCACCCCCAAGCAGGTCCCATTGGGATGTAGCCCTCACCAGCTGGTTTTCCCATCATGGGGGAGGACACAACCATGAGAATAAGCTCCTTGAGATGCTGTTTTCCTTCTGTGGGTCTCAGGAGGGCACGGAACTGCTGCACCGTCTGCTTTCGGTTTGGCCACGTGACAAATAAAGGAAATATTTGGGGGCAGTGGAGGTAGGTGACGCTGGCAGGGTCTGTCTGTCCGGTTTCAGTGATGCAAGGTGGCAGTGGCAGCTTTCCTGAGCTGGGACTGTGGTGGGAAGTGGAGTGGCTCGGTGAGGGGCAGGGGTGGGATGTTGCTGGCGGGTGGACAGATCTGGTCCTGTGGAGGACAGACGGATGCTACACCCTGAAGCCTCATTACTAGTCCTTGGCAGCCAGTCTCCGCCCTCCTGAGGGGCTAATACTCTAATTAACATAATTAACATTTTTCATAAAACTCATGCGCCATCTCCACCACACCGGAGCAGCAGCCGGGAGGAGGAGGAGGTGGGCTGCTCGGTGAGGCCGAAGACTGTGCCCACCCCGGGGTCTGTGGTTGATCTGGTGATGCTTTGTGCTCTGTCTCAGGCCACGGGCAGGACACATTCATCACAGGGAGCGGAGAGGACACCTTTTCCCCAGTTCATTTGCTGCCTTTGCCAGTTCACCATAAGATCCTCAGCGTGGGCCGGCCGGACGCTGCATCCCCCCGCGGGCATTGCCTGCCTGTCCAGGTGAGGAGCAGTTTTGGGGTGGTGGGGAGGATGTTCTGCACCCCGAGTCAGAAGGCAGCAAAAAATGCTGGGGAACAGCCCAGAACACCGTTTTCTGGGTCACATGCTGGCCGGAGAGCTTAGGGTAGAAGGGTGATAAGAAAACTGGTGCTTGCCAGTGGGCCAGAGGAGGGGGAGGATAAGGAGGAAGGCTGCTGCAGCCGTAGGACACTGTGTACTGGTGCTGCTGCCACCGGTTCATGCTGGGCTTCGGGCAAATGATTTAAATTCCTCTTCTTTGAAAAGAAGGAAAACACCTTCTTATCTCAACCCTGCCTGGGTGAATTCCCTCTGGCAAAACCCTCCCGAGTGGGGAAGGTGGAGGCAGGGCAGGGACACCGCTTTGCCAGGAGGATGCTGCCGCCTCTTTCCAAACCACCCTCAGAAATACTTGGCTTGTATTGAGAGTTCACCCCCCACCTCCTGGGGAGCAGTGGACTCCCCTGGCATGGGTGACCCGCAGGGTAATGCTGCAGGCTCTCAGATAAGATATAAGTAGGCAAAGGCACTTTGGAGCAGGGTGGGGAGTGATTCCACCAGCCCTGCTGATCGGCAGCTCAGCTTTCCAAAAGCATCCACGTTCTTGGGCTGTTTTACAAAAGACTTTTCTTTTTTCTTTTTCCCCTGCAAGCCATTGATAGACACAATCATTTGGGACCTTTCCTATGTTCCTCTCCCTCGTTCCAGATGTATTCCCTGGGTTTTTCAGAGCTGGGCTCCCTCCCAGGGACACAGCATTACCCGAGACACGGCTCAGCAGCTCAGCTTCCCACTCCGCCCTGCCTGCCAGCCAGCGTCCTTTCATTTATTGTGTTTTGAAGGCCACAGAGAGGACAGTAGTAGATGGTCTGACTGCTGGAAGGGGTTGTTTATGGGGAGGTGGGGGTGAGGGAACCAAGAGCAACAGGATGTCTTTATCACGGCGGCTCCCTGACACCGAAGTCCCTTGGAGGAAGAGCTTCCCCACCTCCTCTCCTGGCCAGTCCAGGGGAAGGATGGCTGCCAGCACCGCCTCCACCTCAGCGCTCTGTCCTGTTTCTTCTCACAGACGCAGACCCTGTGGGAGACGGCAGGCGAGCAGCGGCAGCAGAGCCGGCACCGGGCCCCCACGCTGGCCACCGAGGAGCCGCCGGCACCCCGCCGGGAGCCAGCAGCTGCCGCACCGGTGCCGGCAGCCTCCGCCATGAACCTGGAGAAGGCAGGTGCGGTGGTGGGTGCTTGGGCAGACAGAGGTGATGGGTGAACACCCAGCCCCTTGGCACTGGGTACAAGGGCGGCTCTTCTCTTTCGGGGTGCCCATAGACACGTGGCTGTGCTTCCCGGGGTAGGGGATGGAGTCTCAGTGGAGATCAGACCCCAACCAGCTGTCCAGTCACACCAGGCAATGGATAACTTATATACCTGGTTGAACAGGGCAAACCCACCACTGTCCTCCCTGTTGAGGACACCCTCAAACCCATCCCCTGTCTGTGGGGATGCTCGCAGCGTGCGTGGTGACACTGCAGTGGGTGAGTCCCTGTGCTTTCCCCTCTTTCTTCATTGGGACCAAATGGAATCATCAGGGCTCATCGGGATGCAGCCCAGGAGCTGTGTGTTCCTCGGCTGTGTCCCTGGTAGACATAAGGCAGGTCCAGCAGCACCTCCTCTGCCGGAGGAAGGTGCTGGAGCAAGGGTGTGTGATGTCACTGCAGGATTGCCCCTGCCCAGCAGTGCAGTGCCCAGCCCCATGGTGTGGCTCTGACCCAAGCTTCCGTCCCAGCCCGGGCTTAGCGCAGCGATGATGCGTGCAGACATGGCGCATCGGCAGGAGCCCGTGTGCCTCCTGTAATCTTGTCCCTGAGGGGCAAGAGCTGTCACTGTGTTAGCGTTAGGAGTTTGGGAGTGGGATCTGTATGTGCCAGATTCAAAGGGAGCATCGCAGATGCCTGAGCTGGGCTGAGCTTTTGGGATGTAATGAAAGCAAAGCCAGTGCCTGTCAGCACTGCTTTGGGGTGTCCAGCCCAAGGCAGAGGAGAGAACCCATCCGTCACACACAGATGTTTCCAGCTAAGGGCCAGGGCACGCTGTGCTTTGGTCCCAGCATTTAATTTTCTGCCTGCTCTGCTGGCTCTTTAACTCCTTTCACAGGCAGAAAACCCAATTCACAGGCAAACCCCAGTCTTGTTTCTTGTGCTGAGGACAGTCCCTGTAAAGTGGGCAGGCTCTGCCCGTGGGCAGTGCAATGATTCCCAGGGTCACCTCCTGCCTTTGAAACCTCAGGTTTCTGGTGGCAGTGGCTGAAACCCAGGGAAGGGCGCCGGGCAGCCGGGATGCTGGCTGCCGGCTCATCCGCCACAACGCCTCATCGCCACGTTGGGAATGAGTCAGGCCAGCTCATTTCTTCTCGGGAACTACCAAGTCATTTAGGGAGTCATTCAGTAGGCTCTGATGTATGGCCAGGTTGGCTGTGCGCCGCACCGCTGGCTCTGTTAGCACACGGGGAGCGATGTTTAAAATAATCCTGGGGAGGTTCGCAAGCCGAACGCGCAAGGGTTGGGCAACGTGGCCATCCAGGGTGCCTGGATCACTTTAATTTGGCTTCCATTATGCTTGTGTGTAACGACGCAGTCTCTAATAACAGCCCTGCGTGCTGGTTTTGCACCGGCACCTGCTCATTCAGAAAGAAGGATGCCGGGGTGACTCAGCGCGCCGTGGCGAAGGCGGTCGTTAGCTGAGCGAGGCGACAGCACCGCGGTGTGTGATGGTGCTGGGTCGCGGTGCGGTGGCACAGGCGGGCGCAGCCTGGGATGCTCTGCTGGCATCAGCGCATCCCTTCAGCTTCCAACCCCCCGGAGGGGCTCACCTTGGCATGTGGGATGCACCTCCTGGCGTGTCACCGCTCTCCCATGGGACACCTGCAAGCCCTGCTTCCCGCTCTTAGGGCCGGGGCTCTTCCTGTAGCCAGCATCCCATTCCCTGGCGAGGTGGCTGGACCCTGACCAGCTCTGTCTTTGCTCCCGCTGCAGGAGGGAGGGTCTGCAGTGGAAAACGCACCAGCCTGCCAGCAGCCCGTCCCTTCCCGGTGATCCAGAAGGTGATGGCCTCCATGGCACTTCTGCAGGAAGAGAAGCTGCAGCTGCAGGAGGAGCTGCTGGGGCTGCAGGAGAAGCTCGCTGCCCTGGAGAACAATGAACTGTCCCGCTCTCTCCAGCTGCAAGACCAGGTATGACAGGGACAGGGGGACATGGGGAGGGTCTGTTGGGATCTTCAGCTCTAGGCCATGGCTCAGCAGATTGCACAGGGCACATTGGAAGGCTTGCAAGACTTCCATCATGGAGTGTCTTCTCCACTTGAGCGCGTACGGGTGACCTGGAAGCTGGGTGGTCCTGAGCACTGTAAGTGGTCCTGCTGGCTTTGACTGCACCTCAGGATGCTCACAGTCCGTCCGTCCCCCCCGACTGACATTACGGTGACACCGCTGTAACACAGTGAGGGCACGCAGCTCCTTGGATGTGATGTGTCTGGGCGGGCGCTGGGCACTGTGACCGGAGTCCTGCAGCATCCTCCACCCATTCCTCCATCCATCCCTCCCTCCTTCCAGTCCACCCATCCATCCCCACCATGCTCCCAGCGCTGGGGTCCTACAGCACAACAAGCTCACTCCACTGACCCAGCAGAATAGTTTTTGCCACTTTCCACAGCCAGGAGGTAGAAGGTGAATGTGAGGGCACAGAGCTGTCTGCTGAAGGGGACAGCAACCAGACACCCTCCCCCCTTTAAAACCATCTCTTGTGCTGGTGCAGCCGCATCCTCGGCACAGGGACCTGGGTCGTCCCAGGGAGATGGAAATTGTAGCTGCTCATAAAGGGATTTGCATGTGGCTGTTGTGGGAGCTGCTGCAGTCAGGTTCTGCTTGTTCCGCGGGTGTCAGAAAGGTGGAGGTAATTGTCCTGCCTTGGGTTGGCATCGGCTGTGTGACACAAGCGTGCGCACTGGCAGGGTCCGGCCCCGTGCCGGCCGGGTCGGCAGCCAGCACAGCCGATGCCGGCGGGAGTGAAGCGCCAGCCCGACCTCCTGGTGCTCGGGGATGGCCGGGCCACAGCTCGAGCCGGATCCAGCTGCCAAGCAGTCCCTGGCACCTCCGTAGAGCAGGATGCGGCCGGAGATGCCTGAGCAGGTAGGGGATGGAGGTGCATCGGCGCTTTGGGGTGCTGCTGGCGCTGGGAACAGTGGTCAGGCTCTGGCGTGCACGTCAGCCAGCTGCTGTCGCGGCTTCCCGGGAACAAGCTGCGACTCCACCATCTGCATCCCTCCCTTCTCTGAAAAATCCTTATTTAACCCCCCCAAAACCTTCATCCCCTGTGCTCCTCACTTCAGAAACAGGATTTGGGGGGATTGGACCCGATGATCTCTCGAGGTCCCTTCCAACCCCTACGATTCTGTGATTCTGTGATTTTCCCACTCTGGCTGCTCAGCACCACGGCTGGAGAGGAGGAGCCTCACTACAGAGGTGGGCGGGGGGATTCCCAACTGTGTCAGGGAGCAGCAGCTTTCCCCCACGCGTGGCTGCAGGTGCAGGGATCTCAACCCACCGATTCCCCCCCGGGACGCACCAAGCAGAGGCCGTGCTCTCCCGCCACACCGCCGTCGCTGCAAGGGCGCGGCTTCATAACCTGCCGCAATTAATTACAGCACCATGTCAGCACATCTGCATTTGTTATTAATCAGCAGTTCCTAAATTATGGTCCACGGAGGCCGGTCGCTGAGCACAAGCTGCTTATTGGGATGGGGCAACGATGTGCAAGGGGCTCGGCGGCGCAGAGGCTTCCCAGCGCTGAGGACACCCAGAGCTGGGTTGGGATCTGGGTGGTGGTGAAACACGTGGCTGGGTCCATGTCTCCCCAGGGCAAGGTATGGGGAGGCGGTGCTGCTGGCTCCGTGGTGGTGGGGCTGAGGGACGGGGCAGGCAGGTGAATACTGGACCATGTGCCCCTCTTCCCCCCCCCCCCCCCTTTTTTTTGAATGATGTTTTTTTGCTCAACATGGACAAATTATACCCATGGTCGAACAAGGTCAGAGCAAGCCTTTCATTAACACTCATTTTAATCAGGCCATGTGAATCAGGCGCTCGGAGCAAGGTGGAAAATTAAGGTGTAATGAAGGTGCAAGCCGGGGTGGCACCACAGGGTCTCCCCCAAAAGCTGCTGAGATACCTCCTGGTTAATCTTGCCTGTGTTAGCAGGTCAAAACTCTGAAGGCAAAGCTCCTGGAGCAGGCGCAGGAGATCAGCCGGCTGCGCTCAGAGCTGGTAAGCTGCCACCCATCCTGGGATGAGCCTTGTGTGCCCTGAAGGGGGCTGGAGCAGAAGGAAGGGGCGCGTGGGGAGGACATGGAAGCGTGAGGGGGAGGATTGAAATTTCCCAAGGGCTGCGGGTGGGACCCTGCAAGAGGGACTTTGAGGAGCAGGAGCTGGTGGGACCTTGTGTCCAGTGCCATGTTGGGACTGGGGCTCACCTGGGGTGGCAGGCCGGGGGGCCAGGCATAACTGGGTGTCCCTGATATAGGTGGGCTCGGGGGGTTTCCAGCTACAGCGAGGGCTCCCTGATATGGGCAGGCTGGGGGTCTTTGGGCATAGTGGGGGAGGTCCCGATATGGGTGGGCTGGCAGTCCTCGGGCACAGGGTGGTCTCAGACATGGTAGGTTGGGCCTCCAAGGGTGCTGTAGGGTGGGTGATGGGGTGTCTCCTGAGAGCAACCAGCTGGGGGTTCCCTCAGTGCTGCAGATGGGGGGGTCCCTGGGTGCATTAGGCTGCAGGGTCCCTGATAGGGTGGTCTGGGGGCTCCCTGGGGTGCAGTGGGCAGGGACGGGGTCCCCAGGCAGCAGGTATCCACCCCCTCCCATTGGCAGGGCGGCACGGATGCAGAGAAGCACCGGGACCTGCTGGCGGCTGAGAACGAGCGGCTGCGGCAAGAGATGAAGGCGTGTGAGGGGGAGCTGCGGGAGCTGCGGGAGCTGCGGCAGGCACCCTGCCAGGGCTGCACTCACCTCCAGGTGAGTTGGCCGCTCCCCACAGCGGTGGCAGCAGGGTGATGGCACCCATGGGGGATGGCACCTGTGGGTGATGGCACCGGTGGGTGACACGATCGCCTGGGCTCTGGCATCTCCGAAGCAGGAGAACGCTGTGCTGCAGGAGCGGCTGTCCCGGCTGCAGCGGGAGGCAGAGGAGACACGGGCCAAGCTGGCGGAGCTGGACCTGGAGGTGCAGCAGAAGACGAACCGCTTGGCTGAGGTTGAGCTGCGGCTCAAGGACTCTCTGGCCGAGAGAGCCGAGGAGGAGGAGCGGCTCAGCCGGCGGCTGCGGGACAGCCAGGAGACCATCGCCAGCCTCAAGTCCCAGCCCCAGCAGGTCAAGGTGAGCACCGTGGGGCTCTCCATCTCTCCTGCCTAGGCAGGGGGAGCTGGGCTGGGTGCCTGTGGGTGCCCTATGAGTGCCATCCATGACCCTGCCCTCAGTATATCAACACCAGCACCCCCATTTTGGATATTAATCCCCTCCCTGGGCTGGCACTGGCTCCATCCCGGGCCCCTCAGATGCAGTTTCCCCAGTACAGCCCATGTCTGTGTCCTTTTTCCCCCAGTACATCATCAAGACAGTGGAGGTGGAGTCGGCCAAGGCTAAACAAGCCCTGTGCGAGAGCCAGTCCCGAAACCAGTACCTGCAGGAGCAGGTGGGGATGCAGAGGCAGGTGCTGAAAGAGATGGAGCAGCAGCTGCAGAGCTCCCAGAAGACAGCAGCTCAGCTCCGAGCTCAGGTCTGAGTGCCGCCAACATCAATCAGAAATCACCCCATCTGGCTCCACCGTGGTTCCTGACCACACGTGGTGATGGCCAGGTGATGTGGCACAGGAGGTCAGCGTTACCCCCCTCCCCTCCTCACTCCCTTCACAGATCATGATGTACGAGGCCGAGCTGGAGCGAGCCCACGGGCAGATGCTGGAGGAGATGCAGGCGATGGAGGAGGAGAAGAACCGCGCCATCGAAGAGGCGTTCTCCCGTGCCCAAGTGGAGATGAAGGCGGTGCACGAAAACCTGGCCGGTGAGCGGGGCCGGGGGGCTCCTCACGCGGTTCCCAGCCAGCATTAGGGTGGGGGGATCTCATCCTGCCAGCCCTTCACCCTGCCTCGTGCCTGCAGGTGTCCGGACCAACCTGCTGACGCTGCAGCCTGCGCTGCGCACCCTCACCCACGACTACAACAGCCTGAAGCGGCAGGTCCGTGACTTCCCCCTGCTCCTCCAGGAGACCCTGCGGAGCGCCAGGGCCGAGGTGAGCCCACCCAGGACCACCCTAACAGCCCCCTGCCCGCGGCCAGGGGGATGCCACGGCAGGGGGGGTTGTTCCCTGAGCCACTGCTCTCCTTCCCTCCGCAGATCGGGCAGGCCATCGAGGAGGTGCACAGCGCCAACCGGGAGCTGCTGCGCAAGTACCGGCGGGAGCTGCAGCTCCGCAAGAAGTGTCACAACGAGCTGGTGCGGCTGAAAGGTGCAGGACCTGGGGGGGGGGTTGTCCCATGGCAGGAGGGCCTGTTCCTGGGGGGTTTGGGAGGGATAGGGAAGCATCGCCCCACCGCAGCCCATCGCTGTGGCTTGGGTGCTCCGTGTCGCCGTGGGGTGCACAGGCTGCTGATGGGATGCTTCGGTCGGCAGCAAGGCACAGCGTCCAGCCCCTCTGGCATCTGGTGGGGGCCAAGGGCCAACACCATCTCTGCACCCCCTTCCCCCCCTTCAAGGAAACATCCGTGTTTTTGGGAGAGTCCGCCCCATCACGAAGGAGGACGGTGAGGGCCCAGAAGCAGTCAATGCGGTGACCTTCGACACTGACGATGATGCTGTCCTGCACCTCCTGCACAAGGGAAAGCAGGTGTCCTTCGAGCTGGATAAGGTCTTCCCCCCACAGGCATCCCAGGAAGAGGTGGGTGCTGCCATCTGGTCCCATCCCATCCCACCAGGATGGAGATGCTGCCAGAGGGAGGGCGAGGGGCAGCCATCTCCTGACGCTCCCTGGTGCCCCCAGGTCTTTCAGGAGGTTCAAGCCCTGGTCACCTCCTGCATCGACGGCTACAACGTCTGCATCTTCGCCTACGGGCAGACAGGGGCAGGAAAAACCTACACCATGGAGGTGAATTTGCCTGGCTTTGCTTCTCTCCTCTTCCTCAGCTGCTCCTGCTGTGGTGTCCAGCTTTGGCACCCTCCTTGAACTGGGCTGGTGGCCAGCAATGGGCCCCACTGCTGCCCAGGGCTTTGTGCAGCCCCTGCAACACCCCCAGGATTTCCTCCTGCACAGAAAAACAGTGAGGTGAAATTCAACCATGTGTTTTTCCTCCCTCCATCCCCATTTCTCCCCCTGCTCCTTCAGGGAACTGCAGCCAACCCAGGGATCAACCAGCGGGCCCTGCAGCTCCTCTTCTCCGAGGTGCGGGGCAAGGCGGCCGACTGGGACTACGCCATCAGCGTCAGCGCCGCCGAAATTTACAATGAGTCCCTCAGGTATGGGGGGGTGGGGGGAAGAGGGCTTTCTGGTGGGGCAAGCAGAGGTCATCACCCCAGGCTGCTCTCCATTGCACCCCACCAGCCCTGCCTGGGCTGCATGGCTTGTTCCCAGGGCGCTGGATTTGGCCATGCAAGGCTGTTACTCATCTCTATTTATTTAGGGGGGGTGCACACAACCATCTCAAAGCACTCCCCACCCCCACCACCCCAACCCCTGAGCACCTTTAGGCACAGAGGGGCATGGCCCTGCCGTTGCTCCCCCAGCCCTGATGCAGCAGCCAGGGCCCCTCCCTCTGTCCCCCCCCCCCAGGATGGTATATTTAGAAACCGTTGACCGGGACCCAGCAGCGTGAGACATATTTTCCTCTCTTGCCCAGCCACAGGCAGGAGGAGGCAGGAGGAGCCTGGGAGCGCATCCGTGCGGATAGAGGGATCAGGAATAGCAGGGTCAGGGAGGGAGCACGGGCTGGGTTGGGTGGGAGTGGGCACACTGGGGGGTTAGGGAAGCTGAGGTCTCTGCATGGGCCATCCCAGCCCAGGAGGACTCGGCTGTGCTGGCAGCCTTGGCGTGTGGCTGTGGGGGTGCTGTGCCGGAGGGTGGGGATGGTGACGGGTACCCCTCTGCCCAGGGACCTGCTGGGGAAGGAGCCGCAGGAGAAGCTGGAGATCAAGCTGTGCCCAGATGGCAGCGGGCAGCTCTACGTGCCTGGGCTGACCGAGTTCAGGGTGCAGAGTGTGGAGGACATCAACAAGGTCGGGGGAGATGGGGGGGGATGGGGGGTGTGAGGAATTGGGGTGGGTCTCTGCTGTGTGACCCTTGGATTCAGGAGTATTTCTGAAGCATTGGGGAGCGACTGGGACCAAAATAGCTCCAAGGATGTGATGTGACGGCCACTGTCCCATAGAGTGAGCCACAGGGAGTTAAAAATAGACGTGTGGGGCTGGGGTGGCTCCAGGGGATCAGCAGGATGCCGGCTGTCACCGCAGTGCCCTGCCTGTCACCCTTTGGTGCAGCACCTGGGCTGAGACCGGACAACAGTCATCACCCTGATGGAGCAGGCACCCCATGGGGAGGCTGTTGTTCAGGTTATACCCTTGGGTGTTGCAGGGGAGAGGTGGGTGAGTTTAGGGTATGCTGGCCTCACCCCCACCTCCCGGGCTCCCCCAGGTCTTTGAGTCTGGCCACGTCAACCGGGTGACGGAGTGCACCAACCTGAACGAGCACAGCTCCCGGTCCCACGCCCTCCTCATCGTCACTGTCCGCGGCCTTGACCGCAGCACGGGGCTCCGCACCACCGGTGGGTACCCACACAGCCCCCTCCCCAGGGTTTCTGGCCCAGGGCAACCCCAGGGCGCACAGGGCTGGGCACTAATGCCAGCTTGGGGCGGGGGCTCTATTGTGTCCCCCCAGGGAAGCTGAACCTGGTGGACCTGGCGGGCTCAGAGCGGGTTGGGCGGTCGGGCGCTGAGGGCAGCCGGCTCCGGGAGGCGCAGCACATCAACAAGTCCCTCTCAGCACTGGGGGACGTCATTTACGCCCTGCGCTCCAGGCAGGGCCACGTGCCCTTCCGCAACTCCAAGCTGACCTACCTCCTGCAGGACTCGCTCAGCGGCGACAGCAAGACCCTCATGATGGTGCAGGTAGGGTACCCGTGGGCATCCCTGCAGCTGGTTGGTGCCTTAGTGGGATGGGTTCGGTCCCTGTGCACCTCAGTGCTGGGTGGGTGGGAGGGATGCTGGAGGCAGGAGCTAGGCTGGGACATGGGGACGTCACCTGGTCTGTAACCACAGCGCCAGGGACAGCTCTGTGCCTTGGATGAGGACGAGGGATGGGGAATGATCCTGCCTGCACATGGTGCCGGCTCTCTGGGTACCTTCCCTTGCATGTTGGCATCTCACTGGCCCCTCTCTTGCTGGGAGGATTTTGTGCTCTGGCAGCTGGTCTGTCCCTGCCCTGTGACCCCCCCGGCTGCCACACCCACACTGAGCCCCCGCCGGGTGCCTGAGCCCCTGCCACCTGCTGCAGCTCTTCCCAGCTGTGGACAGGCTGGGCTATCCTGGGAGCAGCGGGTTAATAATAGCAGCTCGTCAGCTTGGCACTGGGGGAACTGGGGGTGGAGTGGGTGGGTGGGTGGGGGGTGTTGCTGGGGCAGGGGAGCCCCTGGGAGGCACAGGCAGCCGCACTGTGACCTTCTGCCTGCTCCTGCCTGGCCACAGGTCTCCCCTGCTGAGAAGAACGCCAGCGAGACGCTGTGCTCCCTGAAGTTCGCTGAGAGGGTTCGCTCCGTGGAGCTGGGGCCCGTCTCCCGCAAGGCTGAGCTGACCTCCTGGCCCAGCCAGGAGCAGCTGGAGGTAACCGAGCGGCCACTGCTGCACTTCCTTTTCATCCTCACCCAGGGGGTCCCCTGGTTTGCCCCCATGCATGGTCCCCAGGGGCATTCGTTTAGTGTTGGGTGTGCCCTGGAGCCACCCTGAAGCATCACCCAGGCAGACACAGGTTGTCCCCAGACAGTGGCATCCAGTGATGCCAACACCTTGGCTGGTCCAAGCCCTGTTTTGCAGCAGCCCCCTCCACCCTTGGAGTGGGTTTGGGTGTCATCTGCCCGCCAGAACTCACCCCCTGCCCCCCCCCCCCCCTTCCCACTGGGCATCAGCATGGGCTGATGCTGGGGCCATGCCCTGTCTCCTCCCAGGGTGACTCACCAGGAACCACAGCACCCCCCAGCCGGGGCCACGCGTCCCCCAGCCCGGGGCAGTTATCAGGCCGCGCCGCCTCCATTCGCAGGAAGCTCCAAACCTCAGGTGGGTGTTGGGCACCATGGCCCCGCTCTGCACCCCGGGAGCCCAGGCAGAGGAGGCTCCTGCCACCAGCCTCGGCCCTAGCTGGTTTGTCACATGCTCATTAATGAATGGCTAATCAGCCAGCAGGAGCCTGGTTAGCACATCCCCCAAGAGCAGCCTGGTGCAGAGCTGCTGCCAGCGGATTGGGGCACACAGGGGGAGCACTGCTGTGGGGCAGTGGCAGTGTCCCCAGGCTGAACCTCTCTCCTTTCTGATTTCAGCCTGATGTAGGGCAGCCACGGCTGCCAGGTGAGTGCCCGTGGCCGGGGGCCGGTGGGGGTCTCTGCTTTGGCCCCACTTCCTGGGCAGGGCTGCCGGGCTGTGCCGCGCATGGGGATGCTGGTGGGGATGCTCGTGGTACCCGCTTGATGTGGCACCTGCTGAAATGCCACCAGCGGTGGCTGGGCAGTGATGGCCATGCCTGGTGTGACCCATGCATGTCTCTCCCCAGGGAAGCTGAGGCCTGTCCCTGTGTGACAAGTGCCACCCGTGGCACCAGACCCGCTGCAGAACCTGGCCCCTCCTGGTGCTACTGAGCTGGCTGCTGGAAGACACGTGGCTGCGGTGCCGTTCCCTCATCCACCATGACCTCCAACCAGAGGGCGACAGCACTCCTCACCACGAGCAGCATGGAGCTAGGGTCTCCCAGCAGCCAGACCCCCATCTCGGGGTGGGGGACAGCGGTGCTGGGCAGGGATCTGCCCCTTGGGATGTTAGGCACTGTGACTTGAACGGTAGTGTTGCTGAACAGCTGGTTTTAGCCAGAGCGGGGAGCTGCTGGGTGCAGCCTGGCCACAGCTCCCCCAAAATGCTGCTGGGGTAGCTGCCCACTGTCCTTCAGAGCTGCCCTTCCTCCACGTTCAGCCAGAAGAAAATCCCAGCAGGTTCCTGGAGGCCCAGTGCCATGTGTGAGCCGAGCTGCCGTTCCTCACAGTGCTGGTGCTGCCAGGGCCCTGCACCCGGCACAGAGGGAGGGCAGTGGCAGGGCCACCTGTGTTACACGGCCCCAGGGTGTGGGTTCAGCAGCCTCCAGTGAAGCTGTTGTCAAGTTGTCCTCCATGTGGTTGAGAGGAAAGCGTTTGAAATATTTAGACCCTGTTTACATGGTCTTGGAATGGAAAAGAAGTGGGAGACAAACAAACAAACAACCCCCCCCCCCCCCAAAAAAAAAAAATACCCCAAACGCAGCCCAAAACCCTCTTGGTTTGAGTGTGCAGATTGTGACTGGCAGGGAGGAGGTGGCACTGCCCTGCCCCTCCAGGCACCCATCCCGGGGGCCACTGCAGGTAACTGGGAGCAGCAGTGCCTCCCTCTCCCCGCAGCCCTCTGGCTCTGCCACACTGTATTCCATTTAAAAACATCAAAGGGAAAAAAAGGAAAAATAAACGTAGCCTTTTGTAAGAGTATATGTTTCTATGTATTTTAATAATTAAAAAGAATAATCCTGTTTTGTAACAAAACTTATTTTAAATAAAGTGTTAAAGCTGCTCCTCAGGCACTGCTGTTGCTTCCCTCCAGCACCTCTGAGCCCTGCTTGGGTTGGGTGCTGCCCCCACACTCCTGCTTGTCCAGCATCAGCCCCCCAAGCTGGAAAAGCCCAGGGAAACCCGCCTGGCCCCAGGCCAGCCGGCCAGTGTTCCCTCCCCCCTCGCCCCTCCCCAGAGCGCAGGTACTGGGCTTCCCTAAACAGCAGGAGCCTAAGCAAGCCGCGGCTCTGCAGCACCCAGCTCTGGGGCCAGTCAGTCCCGGCACAGGGGTTACTGCAGCGCAGCCAGGACACGGGTGCCAGGTGCTCAAAGCGGGCAACAGGCACCCACCCCTCCACGGCCGGGGGGAGAGGACACTGCCCCGTGTTCCCAAAGCTTGCCCGTGCTTGGAGGAAGCACACCCGGCCTCAGAGTCCCCCCCAAGCCCCAGGCACCCGGCGCCTGGCTCTGGAGCTGGCAGAAAACCCTGCAGCAGCACACGGCGCACCCCGTACCGCTGCGTCCCGATCCTGGGGGGCAGCAGGGATCTGCACAGCCCCGGAGCAGGACAAGCCACAGCACGAAACACCTCACCGGGGTTTCCCAGGCCCCTGGCCACTTGCCGGCTCCCGGACATGCTCAGTGCAGACTCCGGGCGGGAAGGGGGAGAAGAGCCGGTTTCCCCCTGGAACACGCAGGGAACAGAGCCCTGCTTTCCCTGGGCGCTCCCAGCCAGGAGCCATGCCAAGGCAAACAGTGCTTCAAGAGATTCAGGCATTTACCACAGCTGCTTTTTTTAAAACAAAAAACAGTTACAAATCTTTTAATAAATTTCATTATAAATTACAGTTTCCCAGAGAACAGGCTCCAGCGTATAAAATGGGACACAGGCTGGGAGGAGCAGGGGAAGCACCAACGGGAACCTCTTTCCCTACAGGAAAGAAGAAAGAGGGACAGAAAGGTTCTGACAGACATTTATTGGGGAAAAAAACAAACCAAAAACTTCTAAGAGTAGTCCAGTGGATGTAGAAAGACACAAGCCCATGTCCTTCTGTTCCTCCACCCTCCCAGGTCCTTACCCCCAAAGGCAAACACGTGGTGCCGTACGCCAAGTCCTGTTTGTTCAGTGTGACAGATCCAGGTTCCCAGCAACAGCCCGAGATACTCATCTTCTGCGGCCCAGGGTGGCGGTAGGGAGGTCTGAGACGCCAAGAGCCAGCCTCCTCTCACTGCAGGTCCTCCAGGCCACGCCAGGCACTGCATCCCTGCACCCCAGCTCGTGTCTGATGAATCAGCCAGGGGGAAGCTGGTCCCACACAGCAGCTGAAGTCTGTGGGCAGGGAAGGGGCACCTGCCCCACCGCAGGCTTTGCCGGGCGGACCCCACAGCCCTCAGGCACAGCGCAGGGAAAGCAGTGCAGCCAGACCCAGCACAGCCATGTGCCGGCGGCACGCGCGGGTGAAGAAGGGGTGATGGCAGGGTTGGGGCCTTTTGTCAGGGAAAAGCTGGCACACACAGACAAGGGCAGCTGAGAGCTTGATGCTGAGACCATGAACTGAAACGAGCTGCTTCCTACAGGGGCTTTGCATGCCCCTTCCCCGGCCAGAGCCTCTCCTGCAGCACAGGCACCTCTGTGCTCATGTCCTCCATCCTGCCTGTAAGGCTCCAGGCTGGGCAAGACACCAGCCAGCGAGATTCCAAGTCCCCAGTGTGCCATGGAGGACAGATGAACACACAGAGAGAGGCGAAATCCAGCTGGACCGAGACAGCTTGGTCACCTGTGTGCGCACGTGAAGAGGTGGCAGCCATCACTCCAGGACAGCCATGAGGAGATGTAGTTCCCGAAAGGCACTACCATGGCGCCCGCTGAGCCCAGACTTGTTCTTGACAATGTTGCTGATGTTTTTCAGCTGCTTGTAGCACAGCTTGCATTTATGGAGCCTGCGAAGGCAAAACAAGAGAGCAGGCACAGCATGAACCCCCAGCTGCTGGAGAGACATGCTCGTCCCTGCAGTGCCAAAGAGGTGACTCAAGCAGGAGAGAAAACACAAGCCCTCCTCTTTCTCCTTCGGCTGTTAAGCTCAGGAAGGAGGGGAGTGCTGGTTTTCACAGGCCAGTTCTCAGAGCTGAGCAATCCTGTGAATGAACTGGAAATCCAGGTCCTGGCTGACAACTCCTGAGGTCGAGTGTGAAGCCACAGGGTGGTTTCACTCCTGACCTACTGGCAAGTAGTTCAGGTATGACTCAATACAGAGAGAGAGAGGAAAAAGCAGCCCTTGGTCTTTTCCTCGGCCCAGGAGGGTTTGGTGCTTGCACACAAAAGGGAAGGCATGCCCAGACCAGTATCGATGGTGAGGAGCAAAGCTCACCCAAGAGAAAGGCTGGTTCAGGAAGGGAACAAGCAAAGGTGCCTCACCGTTCCTCCCTGGTGATGTCCACTCCGACAGAAGGTGGGGCAGCAAGGATGTCTGTGATCAGCGGCAGGAATCTCTGCAGAATGAGCTTCAGGGAGGAGCAGCCGGTCTGCACGTAACTGATAAGCAAAGAGAGAACCGGGTCACACTTGAATTTCATTCCTGTCTCCCCAGCACACAGCCCCCTCGCTCACTCAGCCCTCTCCATGCTGAGGCCTGGCACTGGCGGCTCCATGGGGCCTTTCTCTCAAGAGCAGATGAGGAGCTTGGCAGGAGCCTCTGCCCCATAGGACAGGCAGGTAAAAATAGCTGCTTCTGGTTTCCTTCCCTAACCACAAGGCCCAAAGCAAATCTCCCAAGTGACCCCAAGGCTACTGCAGGGCTTCACTCCCCTCATTCCAAGGCGACAGTTTTGCTCGCATCAGTCGGCAGAGCCCCCATGTTGTACCCCCGTGCCCCCCTGGCAGCCAGAGCTGCCCGCAGTCCTGCACACTGGGTCTCAACCCCCTGTGCTCCCAGCCTGCACAGTACCAGCATCACACTGGATCTGCTGGGCTCTTTGGGGACTTTCATTAACCCTGTGACTTTCATTAACACCTGTTAGGGTGTGGAGTTCTCCTATGAACATCCACACCCCGCACGCCATCCCCCCAGCACACCATGTTCCTTGGGGCTCACCTTTCATATTTACTCTGGAGCAGTTTCTCTATCTGTGGCAGGACTATAGTACACAAATCCAGCTTCCAGAGAGACCTGAGAAGAAAAGGACACATTCTGGGGCTGGGGAGAGAGGCTGCACAAGGCTGAGCCAACACAAAGAACACTTTCTGGGAACATAAGCCCGGCCAGCAGCACACCCAAGTTTAGTGAGCAAGTTCACCAACTCCCCCTCATGATGGGAGGCGGCAGGCTCAGTGGATTCTACCGACTCCACCAAATCACTTTATGAAGCCCCAAGACCTCGGTTCTCCCTGTGCAGCATCAGTTGCCTCCAGAAAAGACCCCTCCAGAGTTACCAGCACCGCAGATTCAAAGATCAGACTGCAAGCAGACACATTCCATGCTGCCATGGCCCCCGGATCAGAGGCAGGGAGAGCACAGCGCTCCTGATGCCCAGCACAACGCTGCGCCCTCCCACCAGGACTCACGCTTTTTGGTTGACAATGTTCAAGAGGTCCACAACAACAGACAGGTCGTTGATTGCCACTGCAGAGTCCACAGAGTTCTGAGAAAGAAGGGGAAGAAGAAATCATCTAGTGCAAAGCTCCTACCAGCCAGATAGCACAATTGGGATCTAGTGGTGCTTTTCAGAAGCGATGCAGAGGAATGGAGCAGTTGGTGGGGAAGGGAAGTCTTTCTCCCAGGGGAAAGTCTTCCCACATTTCTCTGTGACCACTCAAGCATGGGTCACAGCAGCTCTGAGGACTAAAAGCTGTGAGAACCTGTGTTTTGCCTATGAGGCAGCATCAGCCCCAGACAAGCCAGAGGCACTTGCTCAGCTGCTCTCCTTGTGAGCCTCAGCTATCTCCGCATCCTTGCCTTGACGTCACCGGTGCTCCACACGGCCCGCACGGCCTCCAGGTTCTTGTGGCGGCTGGTGAGTACCACACACATGGTCTCGTGGCCTTTCCTGATCTGGGATATGGCCTCCTCATCCACGAGCTCCGTCTGGCTTTGGTTTTTCACAGCCTGCAAGGAGAGATGCCAGTGGAGAAGCGGGAACAGAGCAGGATGGCACGCAGGGCTAGGAGCTCCCTCCAGCCTAGGGTGCTTGTGCTGGTGGACAGAGGGACACTGAGCACCAACTTTCTCATAGACTGAACACCTCTGCTTCAAAATGTGTCTAAACCAATTCCTCCCAGTTTCAGCTACTTCTCTTTTGCCTCTTCTACTGCTCTACAAAAACTCTCAAAACTGAGTAAAGTTAATTAAAGCAAGCTTTCAAATCTACTAGGTTTTGATGGCAAAATGTTTTCCTGCAAACCCTGGGGGGTTTATGTGAAATGTTCATCTGAAATCAGCCACTTCTATTGCAAAGCATAAGCCTGGCACAATCTATTAACACTTCCAGTTTGATTCCCGCCCACGCCACGCTGGAATTGCTCTTCCTCTGCTCACATTCAGTTTGGGATCACAGGGATGCTCTGGCCCTTCTCCCTTTCTGTGACAGGCAGTATGCTCCTAAGAGAGGCTGGGACATCTCCAAGCAGCAAGAGGGAAAGACTCCTGAAGTGGTTACATAATGGCAGACACCAATTCTCCATCTGCATTGTTGTCCAGCATGTGGAGTTTCACTGGGTGTCTCCCTCAGCCCCTGCTCTCTGCTTCACTACAGCGTCTTTGCGAGCACAGATCACAGAATGGGCTTGGTTGGAAAACAACTTCAAGATCATCGAGTTCAACCATCTATCCAGCCCTAGGTCCAACATTAGACCATGTCACCAAGTACATCATCTCTTCTTGTAAACCCCTCCAGGGATGGTGACACAGCCACCTCCCTGGGCAGCCTGTTCCCATCTCTGACACCTTTCAGTAAAGGAAATGTTCCTGATATTCAACCTGAACTTTCCCTGACTCAACTTCAGGCTGTTCCCCTTGTCCTGTCACGAGCTACCAGGGAGAAGAGACAGAGCCCAGCTCACCACAGCCACCTTTTAGGTAGCTGTAGAGAGGATGAGTCTCCTCTTCTCCAGACTGAACAACCCCAGCTCCCTCAGCCGCTCCTCAGAAGGCTTGTCTTGCAAACCCTTCCCCAGCCCTGCAGCCCTTCACTGGACACGCTCCAGCATCTCAATCAAGACCAATGATGCTGCGATGGCAGCAGCCGCCTGGCATCCATGGCAAGGGGCTGCTGCTGCTGTCCCCACTGTGAGGCACAAACAGCACTGAGCGAGCAGAGGGAGATGGCATGTTCTCCTTCAGGACTGAGGATTGCAGGTGGCAGAAAGCAGCCAGACACTTCTGCACTGCAGAGAACACCCTTTCTGACACCACCCAACAGACACCAACTGAAAATGTTTGTCCAGAGACACTTACTGGTAAAAAGTCAGAGGCCTTCAGGCCAATGGGCTCGTTCCTGGCTGCGGGAATCACCGACGGCTCTGCTCTGGTCAAAGGAGTTGAGGTGGCAATCGGTGGCCTCTGAACTGGATCGGGCTACAGGAGAAATTGAGATAAAAGGTGTTAACAGCAACAATCTGGCCCTAGACTGGTATCACTAAACCCCAGAATCTGATGTGCGTGGGAAGGGCCCTCAGACACCCCCAGTGCCACCCCTGCCGCAGGTAAGGACACCTCCCCAGCCCAGGTGCCCTAAGCCCCATCCAACCCGGCCTTGAACCCTGCCAGGGATCCAGGAGCAGCCCCAGCTCCTCTGGGCACCCTGTGCCAGGGCCTTCCCCCTCCCCAGGAAGGATTTCTGCCTCCCAGCCCTTCTCTAGCTGCCCTCCTGCAGCTGAAGGCCATTCCTCTGGGCCTGGCCCTCCCTGCCCTGGGCACCAGCCCCTCTCTAGCTATTCCTGTAGGCCCCAAGGTCCTTTTCTCCTGACCTGCTTTCCTGTCACAGCACAGTCCTAATGTAGAAGCAGTCACCAAATTTGCTAGCATAGTTTAAGAGACAATAAAGTCTCTCTCAGGTACACGCCAAGATATAATTAAGGCTTGCAAAGAAGTGTCAAGTGCTGCCACTGCTGTCAGCATTTAAAATTTGGGCAATGGGCCATGGCCAGCCTGAAGGCAAGGAGAGAATTCTAAAGAAACCAGAGTAACATATCCTGGCCCAGCAGTTGCATGCCATGGAGGTGCCTGTGCTCAAGCGCTTGCAGAAGCCTGGTGCTTGGTTCCCCCCAGGACACCCAGATTTTGAGATGCCAGGAGAAACACCACTGCAAGAGTGAGGAGCAAACAAAAGCAACAGAGCTGTCATCTGTCAAGAGTCTTGGCTTTCAATTCTCCTGCTCAGGCAAGCCATGCGGCGGGATGCACCCTGCAGCTGCACTGCTACTGCTCTTCAGTAAAGGGATGGGCTTGATTAAAGCCCATCCATCTCCAGCACTCACATATCACTCAGAGTGGGAGCACAGACAGCCACTGACAGGTCCTACAGTACGTACGAGTTCCTGCTTTGGCAACGGGGTCTGGACATCCACAGCCTGGCTGGGCCTCGCTGCTTCCTTCACAGCTACGGGCTCTACCAGGAGAGAAAGAAACAGGAGAGCAGCAGCTGAGCGATCCTTTCCAGTGGAGCTGAAAGCAAAGGTTCTGCACAGCTACAGGCAGTTGTTTCTGCACATGTTTCTGGGGCCACTACCTCCACTCCCACCCAGGGGTCATTTTCACACTCACCATCCTCAGGCGGGGCTGGAAAGGGCTCGTTGTTCCGAGGGGGAGTTCGACCTACAGAAAAGGCAGAAGAAAAAAAAATAACAGAACAAATGAAGGAGCATTCAAGGCTACAGATTAGCCATAAGTCAGCCTTGGAGATGGGAGATCTCCAGCAGCTCCGCCGATTAGGACAGTCAGTGGCAGAGCAAGCAGTTGTCTCCTTCAGACCTTGACGCTATCCTTGAGTTTAGCCAAAGCTAAACTTTCATGGCTGGGAGGGACCAAACTGCCCTGAGCAGTTCACTGCTGCTGGAGAGGCCTGAAGCACAATCACAGGCACTGTCCTAACAAAGCACATCAGCAAAAAAATCCATCTCCTGCTGAACTGATTTACATATGTAAATAAACCCCACAACTATTCATTCCTTTGAAAAAGAATCTCATTTTTCTCATTTTCAAAATGAGATACAGGCATTGCACCATTCCTCCTCAACAACTACCACAAAGCAGTTTGCCTTTTCTTCTTTAACAGAGCCTCCTGACCTCGTACTCATCAAAATTCTGAGCTAATAAGACCCTGTTACACAGCAGCCCTTCCTAGGCAGGAGGCTTACAACAGAGCTCTGGATTCTGAACCAGGGATTGCTGCACCCGAGTAAAGCTGCCACCTGCCAGCAGTTCCCCAACACAATCAGGGGTTTTGTGCCCAAGCACAGAATATTAAATAAAAGTTTTCTAAACTCCCTCAGCCAGAGGCAAAGCCTCTATCAGAGTAAGCAAAAGCTCACTTCTACTGAGCCAGTTTAACACATACACAGCTCGAAGCCAAGCCCCAGTCAAAAGCACTATAAGTCCTGGTACTGACAGATAGCATTCTTGGGCTGGAAGATCTCTTTGTAGTCCTCCGGGTTCTGGATCTCAGCTTTAGATTCCTTCTCGTCCCGGTCATCTTCACTGCTGGGACTGCGTCTCTCACTCTCTGAGTTGTGCTTCACTCTGCTGTGGAAAGAGAGATGTTGTCAGGGCAAGTCTCAGACTCCTGTCAGAGAGTGTGAGAGCACTAAGCTCCTTGCATAGTTCCTTAAAACCCAGAAATCCAACGAGCCAGCAGGCTCCCTTACCTCTGTGGCTTACTGCAGCTACCTGAGGGCCTGTCATAGATGCGGCGAAGGGAGGACCCCATGGGGGTAGGCGGCACGAGAGGCTCATCATCCCTGATCAGCCCATGAGGAACAGAACCCGACTTTGTGACCCTGCTGAGGTCCACAACGAAGGAAGACACTGTGCTTTGTGCAAAGGAAACTCCTATCTGCAGGGGCAAAAGATGGAGGCAGTTCAGCAGGGAGCAGGGTGCGCCCCATCTCGTTGTTTTGAGAACGGGTGTGATAACACAACCGTGCTCAAGAATTTCCCAGTTCAGCACTCTGGCTTTATCAATCTGAAGCTGACAATGTTTTATGAGAGGCTGTGATAAAACTTTGCCAAGCACCATTGCTAAATGCTGGTCAAACCAAGCCTCATTTCTTTCTTCCAGCAGCCAAGAAGAGACAAAGTGGAGCACAGGGCACACAAATTCTGCTGGAGCACTGGGCACATTACAAGCCCTGGCCACTTAACGGTCAGAAGGCCTGCAAGGAGCAGGAGATTCCATCTCATGCTTTGCAGCCACCTCCTGCACTCCTCACAAGCAGCATCTTACCAGCTGGCTGTTGCAGATAGACAAGTCAGCTACTTTTCCCCAGTTCACCAAGACCACATCAAAACAACGCTCTGGCTCCCAGCCGTACACACGCAGCGAATCCTGGAAGCCACTATATAAGCAGCAGCCGTCTGGGTTGAAGAGCACACACCTGGCAGGAAGGTAGGAGCAGAATTACACACAGCTTTCCAACCCTGCTCAGCCCCCTGGCCTCACTGAACACCCCCAGAGCTGGTTCTAGCAATGAACCTATCACCCCAGTGTTCACCTCTGCAGCCCAAACTCCTCCCCAGTGAAGTCCCTCGTTCAGGACAGCCTCCCTCCGCCCCCGCTCTAGTCTGCCCATGACACTGCAGGAGGAAGTTAATATACCTGACAGGAGTAGCCTCCTCTTCAATACAGCTCACAACTTGAAACTTCTCCAAGTCCCAGAAGCGAACAGTCCTGTACATGCAACAGAACAAAACTCAGCACTCAGCCCTCTAGAAACCAGCTGTAGGACACAGTACTGAAAGAAGCTGGCAGCTGGAACGACTGCCAGGGCTGCACACACATGATGAGCCTAGGCAGAAGGTTCATCCAGCCAAGGTCCCTGAATGCAGCTGCAGACACTTCAGCTCTAGCTACAGGCTGACACAGAGCAAGGGTGCTGGGCTAGCTGGGCAGGACTGCTTCCTGCTCTGACAGGGTGTCAGCTGGGCTAGAGATGCCTGAGGCTACCGCACTGTTTTCGAGGGTGGCAGGAGCTGCCATCAGTTTTGGATGAGAAGGTGAGAGATCCATGTTGGGTACATCACAGCTGTGACCTGCTGCTGGGGAGATGCCAGGCTCGAGTTGTGTGACATTCCTGTTTTCTACCTTCCTGAACAGAAGGGCACTGAGAAAGGGAACTGAAATATGCAATTTCATCCTTTCTACCTCCCTTTACGTACCTGTCACAGCTGCCAGAAGCCAGAAGGTATTCATTAGGATGGAATTCAACAACATTTACTGGGCCAGTATGACCTGTAAACTCAAACATCATCTTCCCAGCAGCCAGATCCCACAGCTGGAAGAAAGGAAGAAACAAGAAAGGCACTATTGAAAAAATTCAGAGAATTCCAATTCACTTTGGATTTCCCTGTCACAGAAACCTTCTCCCCCTCCAAGAACAAACTCAAGGAGTACCGTCCCAGTCACTTAAAGCTCCACCCTAATGCATTTTGTTTGGAATTACACTCTTTTAAATTATCTATTTAGTTTTAATTCCTAATTTGATCTCTGGACACTTCTGGTTTATATTTTGAGATTGGTATAAAATACAGGAGTTCTGCCTATCCCGGCAGATGAAATTTCCAAAGCAAAACCCCTGGATCCTTTAGGAATTTCTTCTTCCTGTGCTATTGTCTCCAGTGAAGTATCCAGAGCCAAACAACTGATCTGTTCCTTTCACATGAAGCTGGAAACACAAGTCCCTCCCTTCACCCCCATCCCTCTGTATCAAAAAGGAGGGAAGTGGCTGCCTCAGTCTGCACGGCTTCTCCTGCTCCGCTTGGTCCTGACAGCAATCGTCAGGCAGATCATCATGTGTGGTAACACACCCTGACTGAATTAGCTGAGCAGAGCCACACGGTTCAGGTGTTGCAACTCCCTGCATGTGTACAGTGCCAACGTCTCCATCGGGTAAATGCATTTCACCGGATGCTGTGGGCCACCGGACACGATCCTCACCAACAGCCTGGTCCATGCAATGCCACAGGCCTCGGCAAGCTCAGGATGTCTACCACATGCACACAAGGAGAGCATCACAATAAATTACCTTTATAGTGTGATCATCAGCAGCAGAAGCTAACCATTTCCCATCAGGACTAAAGCGGAGACATCGAACTGCTTCTGTGTGACCCTGAAACAAGAAAAACAAAGAGTATTTTTCTTTCCCTTTTTTCTCCCCCTCTTCCTTTAGAGGAACTCTGGCTTTTGTCTTCCAATCCTGCACAATGAAATCAAGGAGCTGTTTCACAGAGTCCACTAACCATGACCCTGAGGAGCTATATCCATCCCCACTAAATGGGTGTAATTACTCTCATGTAGGCAATTTAAGCATGGTAAATACAGATCTGGCTTAATTAATAAGAACCAATTTGAAATTACTCAGCTTCACGGGTGGTCAGACAGAAGTTTCATGCCATTAACTTGGTTTCTAAATGAAATTAATAAGCAGCAAGTTCTTTGGGTAGCAACAGGCCCTGCGAGCAGACCCATCTCAGTGCAGCGGGAGCTTGCACGGTACAACCAGTCCCAGTAGAAAGAACCACTGATGGCCACTCTCCAAAGCCCCAGCCAGACTACAGCATGGTAACCCCTACAACACCCATTTCACATTCCCTCAGGGGTCAGAGGCCTGCTGAGGCTACTTCACAAACCCCACATGTCTGGGGTTTATACTGGAAGTTAAAATCGTAGCCCATCACTTTAAGGCTTGCTCAGAGAGAACTCTTTCTCCCCTCTTCTCCTGAAAACTAACAAAGCTCTTTACCTTGTACCTGAAGACACAGCCTTTTCTTCTGACATCCCAGAGCTACAGGGAAGAAAAGCAAACACAAGATATGCTTAGAGCAGTACACAGTGAGCCCAACAGTCCCATCAGAACAAGAGTTCTCCCTGGCACCCAGCTGATTAAGTGCTGCAAAAGGAAACACTGAAGGCTGCCAAACCCCTGCTTCCCTCAAGGGTATTTCCTAAGCTAATTTCCCAAGCAAGAATCACTTCTGGAAGGTATTTTTTACTAGAGAAACTCAGTTCCCACAGTTAAATACCAGCCTGATGAAGCAGATGCAATCCACTACCATCAGGACATCTGTGTTTGCAGACACCAGGTCTTGTCTGGCACCTAACTCAGTGCCACGTTCCCCAACAGAGGAGTCACACTCACAAGCTGCTGCTGAAAACACAAGCCCAGATTTCACAAGCACTTGCAAATACACCTGCCCACACACGGAAACGATGATGCACAGCATCTACCAACAGCTTGGCACAGGACATGTTCCAGTGCTCTTCAAAACAAAAGGCAGCACAAGTAAGTCTCTAGGGGAAGCTGGGCTTTACCTTAATGTTTGTGTCCAAAGAGCCAGATGCCACAAAGCTCCCGAAAGGATGGAAGTCCAGGCTGCAGATATTCGCTTTGTGCCCAAGTAAGGTACGAAGAACTGGGAGGAGGAGAAGCAGAGCAGGGAGAAGGGCCCATATTTAGTAGCTCATTGCATCCAAATACCACACAGGAGTCAAGCTATACTACCCTCACCACTAAGCACAGAGTAATGTAACACACATGAGGCACGCTACACATTGTTTATTCATTCATATACATGACTCCATGGAGATTTACCCTTGCAACACAACAAAGCAGCAATAGAGGGCCCATGTTCAACAATCCTAATGAAATCCCTGTCCTGAGGTGTGGGCACTATGAATAAAACTCAAAGGGATCCATTCTGAAAAGGCAGCTAAGAAGCTGTGCTTCGAGCAGCAGGTCTCCTCCCTTGTCACAAGGAGGCAAAATGGGACACGGGGACATCCTGTTTTAGCCCAGAAGCGAAAGGGACATTTGACTGTCTGCATTTCACCCTGCACCTCTTAGCCCCTTTCCTGCGACCCTGCACCCTGTCCAGGCACGAGCCTGACTTCTACCTCATGTCCCAGCGTTGGCACTGGGCTCCTCCAGCCACCCCTTGCAAGAAGCATCCCAAAGGCCAGGCCAGGAGGCTTCAGGAGCACAAGACAAAGAAAGGATGACAGCCTTTCAGTAAGTCATCCACCACCAACACCCTCTGTCATTTTAGGAGCGAGAAAGGACCAGTAGAACTGGTAGGCCCTATCTCTGAAAGCAGAGACAAATGCAGAACTCATCTTCCAGGAAGAAAAATTGCTCAGAGAGTAACAGGGACAATCTCTCTCCATCATCCGTCATCTGGGAGGGTCTGATGATTCCCCTGAGCCAGACTGGAGCAGTCATTCACACAGACACTGGCTCATAGGTCTCCTAACAAATTCAGCCAGGTTTTATGACTGAACTGCTTCTAACTTGAACAACAAAAGTGCTCTATATTATTTACACCACCTGCTGTTTCCCTTCTTAGCCTGGGCAGTGTAAGCCTATTTTTGTTACACATTCTTTGTACCTACAAGAAATATTCAGTTGTTTTATGGTATTCCTGCTGGAATGCACCAAGTGATTCATGATCCCTTGGTCTAGGATTTGAGAAAAAGCTTGGTTTAGGATTTGAGAAAAATGAAAATAAAATAGAATTCAATAGTTGTCCTTTAAAGGATCAGGGTTTGATGAGTTTGCAGCCTTTACATTTATTAAAAGTTTGGTCTGTTTATTTCTATGGTCACACAAAGGGAGAAGAGGAGTAAAATCACTTGAGGAAAAAATGAAAGTTAGAACCTAAAAATCAGACCAAGAGGTCAGCAAGCAGGGAATTGCTGGGCTTCTGCAGAACCCAGTACACTTAAAGCCACCAATCTGAGGTCAGATTTACAGCATCCTTTTATCAAGATGGACAGTTCTAAGGTGAGACTCTGAATACAGTTTCTATATGCCCAGTTAGTCCCTACGTGTGTGGGAACTGATCTGGAATAGAGATTTCAGCACGCTCAGGTCAAAACCCCAGAAGCTAGTTCCTCCCATCACATATAGATCTTGGTACACAAATTGCTGCTTGAGTGTGCATGTGCAGCGCTACAGTCTCAAAAGGAGGTGCACAACAGCCCTCTGAGAGGGCTGGGAAGTGAGACAATAGCAACATCAGGCTTTTGTTCTTTCTTAAGTTGGAACTTTCTGGGTTGGCATAGATATTAAGCATAAGGATACGCCAAAAAGCGCATGTTAGCCAAAGTGAAAACTCATGGAAACATACTTTTGGCAGCTTCCAGGTCCCAAACTCGAATGGACCCTGATTGGGACCCTGCAACAATGAGTTCCTCATTCATGTTGATCTGTAGGCTCTCAATGGGTGTTGTATGGCCTGTCAAGCTCTGCAAAGACAACAACAGGTCACAAGTAACAGCTAGCAACACAGCCCTGACCACAGCTGCGCTGTTCATACCCGACTGGCAAATGAAGGACCCATCTGGCATGAGCTGGAACCACCCAATTGTGTCACCCATCCTTTCTTCCCCCATCAGCTACCAGAATGGTAGAGCACCCTAAAGCCCATGGCTGCACAGAGTGACGCACTACCTCACTGCACTTCTCCTCCACACTCTCCTGCTTCCTGGGGCACACCAAGGGATGTTTAAAGTAACTTTCCATCCAGAGCCAGCCAGGCAGTTAAACATGAGGTGTGGATGCCCAGACCAGGCTGACACACACTCATACTAGACAAAGGACGCTGTGCAAGCGCAATAGCACCGTGTTTGCTCTAAATGGGTCACCTAAGTGTCAGGAACCAGTTACAAAATCAAAGCAAGAGCAAAAGCAGGGCTACTCTGAAACCTTTGCATAAGCAAGAAGCTGAGCCTTGCTGCCAGCAGTGGGTGTCACAGTGATAACATGGTGCTATTACTCAAGCATTAACTTGAGACATAAGGTAGTCATTCCAGGCTATGCAGTTCCTTTCATCCTTGAGTATCTAGAAGCTTAAAAAAAAATCAGATAAATATTTTGAAGAGGCCAGTAGATCATTAAAACACAAAAATATTTAAAAGTAGCTCTAGTAAACAAATGCCACTACTGCAGGCTTGTCAGTCAAGCAATACTCTATGCATTCCTTCATCCTCAAACAGGTCTTTCTAAATAGCAGAGACACAAACTGGGAATGCCAGTGAAGAGCTGCCAGTTTGGACAGGGCTTTCTGAGGATCTCACAGGCAACTGAAATCCTCTACGTGGCTTTACAGCCATGACCTGCACTGCTTAGTGAGAAACAGAGCTCAAACTCCAACCAAAGTCACAACACTACTTGAAAAGTTTCACTTCTCCCTCTTCCCCAACACACACCAACAGAATCCTAACAACATAAGCACTAAAGATGAATTTCAGAGGACAAAACACACAGCATAATCCCCCCCAAAAAAATCAAGATTCTCTTGATGCACAGGTCCTCAGCAGCTCCAGTCAATGCCTCTCAGGAGCACCAGCTTCTGACATCTGGCATCCCCAGGCAGCACAGGAGGGGCACAGCTCTCTGCTCTCACACAAAGAGGACAAACATCACTTAGTCCTTCAAACTTCCTGCTTGTGGAAGGCAAGATTCTGCTTTCAGACTACTGCGATGCCACCAAAAAGGGCCTGGGAAGGCATGGCTTAACTACTCTATGCAAGAAGGAAAGGGACTCCTTTTGCATCAGTTTGATGCAAAATATATATTTATATTTGAGTTCAGCAAACAAATGGAAAAACAAAGTAGAGAGGTTGTTCTTTCAGCCTTTCCTGGTTTCTTCCTCACAAGGTTCCCACTGGCTGGAGAAATGCCTTCCCTACACAACATTCTTGTGCCGTTAATTAAATGAGTGACAATGCACTTGTTAAAGATGGGTTTCCACAACACCCACTCAAAATGAAAGCAATGCAGGACAGCCAGCCATTAAATAAATTTACATCCATTAAATAAATTTACAGAGCACTTTAGTGACACTGCTGGGGTAACCCTACTCTTTCTAACAAGTTAGCAAACTATTCAGACAACCTTGGTGCTGGGGATGTTCCTGCTGTGGGGGTAAACTCCAGGGTATAATACTGGCCCCCATAGCTTGCACTATAAAACCAGCTGATCTTGTACAAAACTCTGCATTTAGTTATGTGTAGCCTGGTAATGAAGCCATGATACTCATTATCTGAGCAAGCACCAGCCAGCAGATGCAGCCAGCCAGCCCAGATTCTCTCTGGAGCAGTGGTCTCACCAAAGTCCATCCCCATGTTTGGCCTGAATCTGGTCATCCAGCTTCATGCAAGTAAACTTTCTTCACAAGTCCCACAGGCTAAACAATCTTTTCTTTCATTCCTCACCTTTCACACCTCAGAATTAATATTTCTACCCTTCAAAAGTTGAAAAGGGGCCTGTTCTTACCATGATGCAGTTGGGCTTGTTAACTGACCATAAGTTGACCCGACAATCATCTCCTCCAGTTGCCAGCAGCCGGCCTGAGCTCTTCCCCAGGACTAGTGAAGATACGTTGCTGTTGTGGGCTGTGATCTCTTCTGTTAGAAACAAAGCAAACAAAGCAAAGATAACAATTTTCCCTCCTAAAGGACTAAAATAATTCTTCCTCCAGTAACACTTTCCAGTTGCCATGGGACAAGCTGCAGCAGCCCACAGTTCAGATAAGCCCCAGGACTATCTCGCCTAGAACAGACCTTCTGGGCTTTGCCTGCTGTACTTAGGATGTTTGCTGACCAAGCTTCCCAACTCCAAAAAGCTTACAGAAAGCATCTTCTCTCACTAGCAGCAGCTCAGTAGCTTTTAAAGATTTGCTCAGCTGTGGCAGCCTGCACAGAGAAGCTGCTTTACCTTCAGTACCCAGGCAGGCATCAGGAAGCCAAGCTGTCTCAGGAGCTGCAGCGATACACAGCAGCCAGAGGTGTCTAGGGAAAGGTGCTGTAACCCCGTCTGAAAAGCAGTAGCTGACTGTCCAACCCCAGAGAAACTGGAGGATTAGCAGCAGTACAGGTTGTTACCTTACATGGGGTGAGGGGGGGTGGGGGGGGAGAAAAAAAGGCTGACTCAGCAGCAGAGATAGGTGGAGCTCCCTTGGCAGAGGTTTTGCTACTTTCCCACTGTTGTAAGACAGGGGAAGCGGAGCAACGCACAGCGTGAAACTGTGACAAAGGAGGGACGAGTGTGTCTCCAAAAGCACAAGAGAACAGATGTGCTCAACACTGAGAGGCTGTTAAAGAACTGGCGGGTGGGAGGAATGGGAGTTCATCATGAAGATCTAAGCCTGGGGCAAAAGAGAAGACTGAAGAGCATCTTCCCTTTGACAGAACCGAAATATCACAGTGGATTTTTAAATCTGCTCAGATCTTTGTCAGGGGCTTTTGGCAAACATATTTCCCGATTTCTTCCTCCTACAGTTCTCTTCTTTGAAAGTTCATGGGATGTGCATGCTTAATAGCTGTGGAATGTGTTTGGAGAAGGCTAGGTAGCAATCAATTCGGCTTTCTTTCGGGTTGTTTCTCGGGGAGGAGCAATTTGATCACTGTACACACAACACTAATCCAAAAGGATATTAGACAGCTGCAGTAATAATTACAGGTACTTTGATCTCCAGATCTCAGAGAGCTTTTCTGAAAGCAAAACTGCACAACTTTCACTTAGGCTGGAGAACCACCTTTCAAATTACAGAGGTAACTGGACTGTAAATGACGTGAGGAAGGGAACTCTGGAAAAGCGCTGGTGTCGTGTTGAAAGAGCGACCTTCCCCGTGACAGCACCAAAGCAAAGCTGTGTGCATACCCAGGCTTGTACAAACACTGCAATTAGTATTAATGGACCAACTCACTAGTTAAAATCAAGAGGGCAGCTGGTGAGCAACGCTGCTGAAACAAGTGTGTCAGCAGCTCTGCTCTTCCTCTCCTCTTGAATTTACTCTTAATAATACCCTGTTAGTTTAAAAGTCACTGCTGGAGCATTTGACCCTCTGTTCCTAAGAGCCAGTTTAGAGCCTGATGCCAGTCTTGGCCAGATAGCATCATCTTCTCCCTCAATGAAGCGCCAGCTCCCTTAAACTCACAGTTATATATATACCTTTATATGGATTATTCAGCACCAGGTATCACCCACCAGCTCAGCAGCACTAAGCTCCTAATAAGCACTGCCAAAACCATTTCTAATATTCAGAATGCTTCTTGCTCTAAAGAGGATGTGGAGAGGGGGCAGAGCCTTCCAAAAACAAAGATGAGGGCCTCCTGCCTGCCTAAAGGAAATGAAGATTGATTCAATTCTGACTTCCAGAACTGGAGTTTCAGGGATGGGAAAACAACATAGGGAACTTCCTGCTCCAAATGATTGGATACTTCAGCTCCCTTAATGCTTGGGCGGGGCTGTTTCTGCAAACCAATTCCCAGGCCCCAAGTCACTCCCTGAAAGTCAAATTTCTGAACAACCATCACTAGTCACTGCACCTAGACATTCACCAACAGTCCCAGTGACATTACCCATCAGCGACCAGAGAAGCAGCTAGAAATGGACAGCCAGCAACCGCTTACTGCGCCTTCAGAGGACAAACTGCGATGGAAAAGCAGCTGACTCCTACGGTCAGCAAAGCAATTTGGAGCTGCTGAGATGTGCGGGCCCTGCAAAGATCACCTCGTGCCTCCTGCCACAAAGAGCTCAGAGCGCTGTCTTGCACCGTGTGAGGGTCGTGTGGGGTGAGCTAGACATTTAGGATAGTGTTCAGAAACTAGCCAGGGAAAATACAGTCTGGGACCCTTGGAAAATAGCTGCAGGGAGCCCCCACGCTGCTACGTTTGCAAAAGGACTTCTAGGGCTTGATAATTCCAGGCAGCATCTCGGAAAGCAGGGCCGGGGCACCCACCCAGGGTCGGGATTAGCCGGTTCCTGTCACAAAACGACTCTTCCACCCCCCACCCTGCAGCTGGGGAAGCTCCTCCGCCCTCCCCGGGCTGCGCGGCCCGGCGACACTCACGCAGCTTCCACGCCGTCTTAGTGGTGACAGCCACGGCCATGGCTCCGACGGGCAGGGCAGGGCAGAGCCGCCTTCCTCCTCCCAGCCAGGCTCGGCCGCCCGGCCCTGCCTGGGCCGTCTCTCCGCCGGCGCGTCCTACCGCCACCGGGCCATCCACCCGAGCGTCCCTGGCCGCCCTGCAAAGCATAAACCACACCGGCCGCCGTTACGGAAACGCCCCCGACACGCTGGGCCGGGGAGCGGGAAGGCCGCGCCGAAGCGGCGGGCAGGGGGCGGGGAGGATGAGGAGGGGGGCGGCAGCGGCGCGAGGCCTCACCGTTAACGACCATCACGGTAGCCAGGGGCCTGGGCGGGGAGGGGGAGCGGTAGGAAGCGCTCCTGGGGCCGCCGCAGCCTCACGGGGCGACACCCGGGGAGACGCTTAGAGCGCCGGAGGTGGCGGGGACCCGCCAAGCCCCCCGCCCGTACCGGCACCTGCCGCCCCCCGCCCGGCGGCACCGCCTGCCACCCGGCCCCTTAGAACAAACCTCGGCCGCGCCGCGCCTCAGCCAATCGCCGCTGCCGCTGCGCAGCAGTCGCTGGGCTTCCGCGGGCCGCTCGCCCAATAGGAGCTGAGGGAGGGGCGGTTGCCCCCAACGACCGCAGAGCAACCAGCCACTCGCCACGCAGCTTCTTGAAGGAGCCTTTGGAGCGCGGCCGGTGAGATGGGCGGTGCGCTGGGCCTGCTCCCGCCCCGCTCCGGGGTGTGGCTGCGGCGGCCTCGTGGCTTGGAGCTCTTTCCCCGGCGGTTGTGCTCCCGGGCTGTGACTGCCCTGTCCCCACGAGGCGATTCCAGCTCCCCGGGGCTCCGCTGGCTCTTGCTGCCCTCGGCAGGCCGGGCCCGGCGGGGCCTCGGGGTGTTTTCTCCCGGAGCCGTGCGGGGCGCTGCCCCCCGCCCGGCCGTGGCGGAGGCTCCGGCCCTGCGCCTGAAGCCAGTCACTCCCTCAAGAGAGGCAATCGTTCGGATTAGCCCTTCATAATATGTATTAGCTGGGGATGGGGTGTTGGCAGCTTCTGTGTCCCTAGTGCCTGTTAAAGGATTCTTTAATTAATTGGTTTTAAGCTAACAGTGACGAGTTGGGAGCCACGGTGTGCCTTGCTCTGGTTCTCTTTCTCTTTGGAGACCTCAGGGTTCCTTTTCTCCTGGTTTCCTGAGGTGCCCTGTCACAGTACGCTTCCCCCGCTGCTGCCTGGCTTTTTCCCATGAATCTGGAATCATTGATGCCATTGGTGATGGTCGTGAAGTATAAAGGGTTGATTGTGTATATATATAATCCTTTAGGCATAAACAGTTGACCAAATCTGGGACCAAGACTGGATCCAGCTGCACCTTGGCTCCTGTCTGAGAAGGAGTTTGGAAAGCAAGAGGGTCCTTTCTGAACCTCATGACTCAACAGGAGGGTCTCCCTGACAGATTCATCCGTCCCTGTTCCCTATGCACTAACTAACCAAGATTACCTTACCATCACTGTCACGTTCATTATCAAACACCCTTTGTTTTATATCAATAAAGATACTGTTGCCTCTCTCTTGAGAGTGAAGTGCATCCCTCTTATCTATCCCATCTGTGACATCCCCTTCAGCAGTTCACAGTCCTTGTGCTTTGGGAATTGTTTTGGCTACTTCCTGCAATTCCCAGAGCTACTTCTTGGTAGGGTGGCCTTATCTGAAATCCTTTCTAACTCTGAGTGAGTGGCTAGGTCACAGCATTAGGCAAGCATTGATGGAGGGGGTTGTGGAGCTGTCGGTGTGTTGGGTGTGAGATGGGTTGCTGCTCTTGGAACAACACAATGTGCTGTCTCAAAACAGCTCAGAACTCCAAAGCTGAGAGCTGGGAGGGCCGGGCAGACCTGGGGGTTTCCAAACACTCTTGCTGTGTCCCATGGGAGATGCTGTATTCTCTGCTCTCCATTTCTGAGGATGAAATGGAGTGCATCCTTCAAGCAACACCTCAGTGGATGGCTTTCTGTAAGGGCAATTCGGTGTATTTCCATGTCCTAGGGTATTCAGACAAGGCACACCAGCTCAACGGTGGCTTTTGTTTTTAATGTTGTGTTCACCTCTGTTGCAGTTTTGTGTAGGTGTGCTGCTGAGATGGCTTTTGCAAGCAGCAGTTACAGCTCTCTGTCAGCTCTAGACTGTAAACATCGGCCAATCCAAGGCCAAAGTGGCTGCTGACCAGGGCTGAGCCAGTCGGTGATGGTCACAGCGCCTCTGGGAATCACATACAGGAGAAAAAACCTGCAGCCAGAGGCACTTTGCCATCAGAGCGGGGAGTGAGATGTAATAAGCTGCACAGACACCAAGGCCAGGCCTGAAGGAGGGGAGGGTGGGAAGAATGAGGCACTCCAGCTGCCAGACAGAGAGATTCCCCTGCAGCCCGTGGAGAAGACCATAGTGGAGCGGGTGTCCCCTCACAGCCCAAGGATGAGGATGGGGAGCAGAGACCATCTACAGCCTGTGAAGAGATTGATCCACACCTCAGCAGGTTTGCAGGGGGACTTGTGACTCTGTGGGGAACCAGGCTGGGGGAGTCTGGGCCTGAACATCAGCACCTGGGGAAGGGAGTCCTGCTGAGAGGCCTGTGGTGAGGAGATGACTCCCCCACAGAGAGGACTCACACTGCAGAAGTTCGTGGAGAGGACTGTCTCCCTTGGGTGGGACCCCACTGTGCTGCAGGGGAGGGGTGTGTGTGTGTGGAATGCTCCCACTCCCCCCAGCTAAGAAGAAAAACAACTTGGGTGGACTGCAAACTCCTATTCCCTGCCCCTCCCTGTGCTGTGATGGGGGGGATGAAGGGAGCGAATTTATGATTAAAGTCAAGTGTGTGAAGAAAGGAGGGGTGAGTGGGCAGTAGAAGTGTTAAGATCTGGAGGAGGAAAGCAGTTTGTGAGGAGCTGCTGGAACCCCACTCCCCATTCCCTGCACCTCCCCACGCCATGTTGGGCGGGGGAAGAAGGGAGTAAAATCAGGATGGGGTGTAAATTTGCTAAGAAGGGGAGGAGTGGGGTAAGGTGCTTTAAGATCTGGCCACTTCTCATTCTTATCTTGGCTCCGGTTCACTGGGTGGATTAGTTGAGTAGTAATAAATCACTTTGCTTTATTCTGTGCTGAGTCTGTTTTGCCCATTGCACTAACTGGAAAGTGATCCCTCTGTCCTTATCTACAGTCCTAAGCCGCCCTATATATATTTTCTCCCCTTTTCAGCTGAAATGGGGAGTGAGCAAGGGGCTTGGTGGGCATTCGGCCTCTAGCCAGGGCCAAACCACCACAGTCCTCCTAAAACGTAGAAGAAACAATGCAGTAGAAAATGACTGTTGCAATAATATAGGCAGGGGGTGGGTGGGGGTGTTTCTCTATAAAAGCCCTATTACTCTTAAAATAGCTACTGTAAAACAAGACATTTCATCTGCTTCAGTTTGTGCTGTATTTCAGGTGTGATTTCAAATGTTATCACAGCAAAATACGCTTCTGCCTTCCTCCAGCTGTGATCAGCCTTCATTGAAGGTGATCATTAGAGGCTGTTCCTTGAAATATGTAACTGTTGAGAGCTGAGGCAGAACCACCACAGGTGCCCACACACCCATCATACCAGAGGCGACATCAGAAGATGTTTCCTAATAGGTTCAGGGACTTCATAGAAACAAACACCATTACCTGGTGTGCTCATACCAACTTCCCACTGTGGACCTTGGGGAATGATTATTAATGATAATACTTGATATCTATAATTTCCTGGGCTTGGGAGGCTTCCTGGATTTCTCCTGACTTTTGACCCTGTCTGCCAGTGGTGTGAATGGTGAGCGGAGACATTTGAGTTGAAATCTAAAGATGTTGAACTTTGTCAGTTTGAGTATCAGCCTTTGCTGGGTTCTGTGATTAATAGAGCTCTCTAAATGAGGTGAAAGAAGTTTTATATTTGTTGCGAACTCCTCACTTGCTTGTGCTACTTACACAGCTAAATTAAGGATTTGGTTTTAAATTATTCTTATGTTGGAAAAGAACCAGTATTTCCAAATAATCCCGCTCCTGATGTAAGCAGGTTTGGGGAAGAAAAGCCCTACAATAGTGTGCCACTTCTGAAGCAGACTTCAGAGCTAAGCTCTCCTTCAGACTTCAGTCTCAACCAGGATGGAATTGTGTGAGAAGGTAATTTGCCTTCCTACAGCCTCTGGCTGGAATTGCAGATGGGCCTTAAAACAAAAGAGGAACAAAGACAGTGGAATGCTATGAGTTTTTTAACATCTGACAATAATGGAATGTTTACTGCAGAAGCATAAGAAAATCTGTCTTACATTTGTTTCCCAGGCTGCTTCTCACAGCCTTCAGTGCTGGTTTCCAGCGTGTGGCATGAGGGGATGACTCCGTCACGACTGAGGTGCTCAGCAAGGCGAGGATGGTTGCGCAGCTTCTCTTGAAGAGTGAAGTACTTCTGTGGTGCCACCTGCTTTTCCCTGGAACAAGGGGAAACAGAGGAGAACTGCAGCCAAACGGGGAGCAGAGCATTTCATGGAACTGCTTCAGTGCTGCATTCTGGGGAGGGACTTGCAACCCCCCCCGGGCGCTGGCATTCCCAGTACCTGTTGAGCCTCCACTCCGTAGTGCGGATGCGGAACATGCTTTCAGAGCAGCGGGCAAGGAAGGCTGCCTCCTCCTCTGCGCTGAGCTCCTGCCGGTGTTCCCCAAACCACTGGTTCTTCTTCTGCAGCTCCTCCACTTCCTGTTGGGGGCAAAGAGAGAGGAGCAGGAGGAGCAAAGGCACATGCAAGCGTAACCCAAGAGTTCAGAGAGGTGAAAGAAACCCCAAATCAGAGCTGGCTCATTTTCATGGGAGGCTCTAAGTATGAGATGAGAATCATTCTATGATTCTATGAGATGAGAATCATTCTATGATTCTATGATTCTCTGTGAAAACCTGAATGTGCTGCCTCACTGAGGTCAAGCAGTGCTGGAGAAGCCATTCAGCTCTGGCTGACAGGGACTACGGTTCACCCTGAAGCCATTTTGTTCTTTGAGCTCACACGCTAAGAGGAAAAAAAGGCAAACCCCAAATCCACATGTGTTTCTATGGCTGTCAAAGGTAATCAAAGGAGCTTTGTCTCTTGTCTGCTGCCCAGTGAGAGGTGTGTTACAGAGGAGGCTGGAGTAACACGAGTGTCCTGCCACAAAGCTGTGAATTACCTTTTCAAAGCGAGCCTGGATGATCTTGGCTTTATTAATGAGACGCTGCTTAAAATCGCTCAGGCACTCATCCCTGACTCGCAGGGCCTGCTCCTTGGTCATTTCCCCTCTGTAGCCAGTTCGAATTAGAACAGGTTCCAGGTAATCCAGATCCCGTTCCTTTTTCCCTGGCAGCTCCTTCTCCTGGAGGGGAAATGACAGAGACATGGTCCCATTTACCTGTTTCCCCCAACACCCTGTGATAAGGCAAAGCGAAAGCAAAGGACAAAACTCCTCGGGGAGGGAAAGATGTTTGATCCCAGCTACTGTTTTGCATGTGTTTGCATCCCAGCTCTTCCCCAAGGTGACTTCTGCAGTTTCTTTTCTGTCATCCTTTTTAATATTTCTGCCTGTTTCCATGACTGTAGAGCCATCTCTCACACCAATGTGTTACCCACTGAGGGGCAAGAGGGGCTCTGCCAAATGCATTTACATTAGGAATGGATTATCCTGCCTGGTGCCAGCTTGCAGGGTCTTTGCCCCTCTTTGTGTTTGGCACAAAACTGATTATCACCCCGTATAACCTTCCCATTCAGGAAAGCTCAGTCTATGAGACATTCAAGATCTTGGTGATCTGAAGAATAATTACTTGCAATGTCTCAAATTTTTTTCTGTGATGGGATTGTAATTGTTTTTTCCCCAGAAAGTAAGAAAATCATAGTGTGATGGTGTTAGGTGTTTACAGGAAGTCAACTGAGGCTGTGCCAACTCAGACCTGCTAAGTACTTGGCCCTTTGTGTTTTAATAAGGCTTTTTGGAGAGAATTCCTCCATCAGGAAAACCTCACTGTGTGCATGGAACAAACCCCAGGATTAATGAAGTCTCCCTACCCTGGCTTCACGCTGCTGTCTCCTCCTTTCCACGTCATACAGTGAAACTGACAGTTTCACAGTGGCTTCTTCATTCTTGCGGATCTTCAAAATATTTAACACCTTCCCAAAAATCAGAAGAAAGAGCCCTCAGCTTTCCCACAGAATGGCAGGACTTCCACACACCTGACCTGCCAGCACTGCAGGTGCTGCATAGAACTGCAGTGTAAAGTTAAATGTACAAAATCTATACAAATGCATTTGTATCCTGCTGATAGCCAAGCCAATAATGGTCTTATTTTTTCACTGCTGCTTTGTATGAAGTTCTTGAACACAATTACTGATATTATCTGTAAAGAAAGCTCTTCCAGAGTCATATTCTTGCTGTTGGTTTTGAAATGGCACTGACAGCTTTGGCTTATTTGTCTTACTGGGTTGTACTGCAGAAGCAATGTATTTTGTCTGGTAATACAGCAAGACTGAGAAATTTGGCAAGGTATTCATGAGGTCACATGAATACCTTGCCAAATGTGGTCAACTTCACATTTCTGTTTCAAAAAAAAAAAAGGACTTATGCAATCTTAATTATTCCTAGTATTCTGTACTAATATAACTGAGCATTGCCTTTCCAGCTCCTTTGGGGGCTCTTCTTCCTCACAAAAACATTAAACAATAGAACAATCTGAATAGCTTTGTCTCCACCTGCGAGAATGATTATAGTCATTGTGAGCCAACTACAAACTTCTGAGAAGATGGATGTGGTACACCGGTCACAGCCTGATTAGCAGTACCTGCAACACACTTTATAAAGTATTTCCCTACAGCTGCTCCAATGAAAAGCAGCTTCAGCATTCTGGGCAAGGCTTCTGGCAGTGCCTAGCAAGGAGGTACCACACTGCACCCAACAGCCCTTCTCCTGGGGATCATTCCCAGGCAGTAGGCAGGTACATTTCCAGGTTGTGGGGTGAAACCCTCTGCCTTCATTCCAGAGAATGAAGAGTAAGAGCAGGAGCTGGAAAGTGCATGATTCTCCATAAATATACTAATGCCACATCTTTGCTGGCCAATGGCTGGATCACAGGCTTGCTAATTCAGCAGGGAGTCCAGCTTTGTGATCTCAGCTGTATTTTCATCACAGTTTCTGCTGATGATGCTTTGGCAAACAGTCAGCTGAAACCATTTCCATGCCTGACCCCCTCTGACAGCAACGGGGAATCTCCCTGTTACCTCTGCTTCAGCCTGCCGGACTTGTTCCTTCACCTGCTTCTCCTTCTGTGTCAGCTCCTTCAGCAATTTGTACAGGTGGAGCAGGTTCTTCTCTGTCTTGGGGGACCCAGCCTGGAAGCAGACAAGCCAGTGACAGACAGTGACACTCCCCCCACCAAGCATGGGAGCAGGTGCTCTGCTGACAGGACCTGGCCTGGTTCTGCTGCAGTCAATGCAGTGACACCATTCCCATCATCAAAACCTCTACCCCTGGGCAACAATTCATTAGACCTTAGTTGGATTTTGAAGCCAGGGGCAGTGTGAGCCAGACTTGCACTTGGCTGACGCTGCTGTTAGATGGTCAGCAGCAGTTTTGCAGAGTTAGAGATGAAAGGATGACACTCCAGCAACTGCCTTCTGTGTACTGTCCCCAGTGGGGAACAGCACCTTTAAATAAACCTGCCTAACATTAAAACATCCTGTGCTTGCTCTTTCACTTTCCTCAGTGTAGTTGTGTGGAACTGCTGCAGAATCTACTGGCAGCTCCTGCTCCTCCCATCAGTGATGTCAGCAGTGATACACACAGCCTCCCTACAGGAGAGAATCGGGCTTAATGACAGCACTCCACTTGTTTTTGGAGTAGCACACAGATTCACAGAATCACAAGGTTGGAAAAGACCTTTAAGATCATCAAGTCCAACCATTCCTATCCTAAGCTAAACCATATCCCTAAGTACCTCATCTACCCTTGTTTTAAACACATCCAGGGAAAGTGACTTAGCCCCCTCCCTGGGCAGCCTGTTCCACAGCCCCACAACTCTTTCAGGAAAGAACTTTTCCCTCACATCTGCTCTGACCCTGCCCTGGCACAGCTTGAGGCCATTTCCCTTGTCCCATCTCCTGTCCCCTGGCTGAAGAGACCATTGCCCACCTCTCTGCACCCTCCTGGCAGGTAGTTGTAGGTAGGGATAAGGTCTCCCCTCAGCTTCCTCTTCTCCAGGCTGAACACACCCAGCTCCCTCAGCTGCTCCTCAGAGGATTTGCCCTCCAGCCCCTTCCCCAGCCTGGTTGCCCTTCTCTGGACTTGTTCAAGGACCTCAATGTCCTTCTGATGGTGAGGAGCCCAGAACTGGACACAGAGTATCCTTATTTAAGGTTATCTATCTGTCAGCAACGCATTAAGCACCACCCTGTGTCTGCAGGGTAAAATGTGGGAGATTTAAGCAGCGATGTGACCTGGGAAGTCCATAGCATAACTGGTGCTAGAACTCTGGATTCTGGCTTCTGCTTCTGCTCCCTGGCTGTGTTCTCTCCTTCAAGAGAGAACAGCAGAGGAAATACCAGCTTCCCCACCACAGCCCCACAGGACTGAGCCCAACAGCTGCTGAACCAGCACCCTGCAAGTTCCCAGTGGCTGTGTCTTCCCTGGGGATGCGTGATCAGGGGCAGATGCCCTCAGGCCTGGCTAAAGCCAGCCAGCAGCCACACTACGCTGCGCCCCATGTGCTACCCCGTCGCTCCCAGCATGGCCCTGCATTGCCAGGAGCACTCCTGTTGTCAGTTGGAGGCTGCCTCTGAGGGAGGGATGCAGGTGGAGTGAGGGACAAGGAATAGGTCATGCTTGTAGTTCTTCCTCTGACATTTCACCTTCCCTTTGTGTCTTGTGATCTAGAAAAACTTCAATGCAGAAGTCATTTTTCTCCATACCTGGTATGTGATACACATTTCTGGGGTCATGACCATTGTATTGCTCCCTGCTGCTTTGAAGAAATCCTTCGTTGAGGCAGTAATATAGTTATCCTTGAAGTGGTATGTCAGGGAGATCATCTCCTCTGCCACCCGAAAGATCCGCTCTGCTACATCTTCATCAGCAGGCTTTGCCAGGTTTCTGTGGAAACACTCCCTGATTTGCTAATGAGGGGTGAAAAGAAAGAAGGAAGCAAGTCAGACAACATGGAAAAGATTTGGAGCTATTTGGGTAAAAGCTGAACATTTTGCCTGGATAATGATGGCATCTCCTGGCCCATGGTCCTACTGTTCTTTCCTGTGCCTGACAGAAAACCACAAAAGTGCTTAAGGCAATCCAGAAGTCTCCTATTCATGGAGCTGAGTATGCTCTCCACATTCAGAGTTAGCTTGGGGTGCATCCCTGCCAGAGGGAGCTGCAGGAAGCAAGGTATTTGGGAGCACAACAGAGTCTTCCATATTTCCCACCACAGGGAAGGAAGGAGGAGCACATGGGTGCTGGCCCCAAGGCAAGCTGCTGCTTGGCATTGTCTGGGCAGGTGAAGCGTTGGAGCTGTACTGCCAGATGTGGGATTTCCTCCCTCCTCTGTTCTCCACATCAGACCTGACTAGAGGAAGAGGGAAATTACCTGCCTGTAACAAACCAGAGTGGTGGGACACTCCATCAGGAACATCAAATGCTATCAGTTTGGGGTCAGATCACAAAATCATTGGATTAGCTTTGAGTCTTGTGAAAATTTAATTCCCAAATCACAGTTCAGCTTTTTTTCTTTCCTCTGACACACATTTCCCAAGTCTGAGATTCCCAGTTTCTTTCTACTGCAGCCTTCTGTCAGACAAGCAGTTGTGTGGCACAGCCCTGAACAAGGCCTGGACACCCCACCTGGAGTTTTGCCTTGACTGGGCCTGCTGAACACAAACCTAAACCCCTAGGCAGCATGTTTTGCATAGTATAAATATCCCAGGGACAGGTATCTGTCTGTTCCTGCTCTGGCCATACCACTATAGGCCGGGTGCTGGCCGCAGTGTTGGTGCCAGCCAAGCGTATTTCCTTTCCTCTCTTGCCAAGCTGCGTGTGCCGGGTGTGCAGGAAGTCATCCCGCCCCACGAAGTACTCTGTCATCTCCTCAGCATCTTCAACCAGCTTCTGGAGGCCATCGACTCGTGTCTCATGGTAAAACTCCACTGTATGTCCAGTCTCTGGTTCCAGTGACGTGTAAGTGTGAGCTGAGGGCAGGAGAGAAACTCTGTATGTTTTTAGAGTTAGTAACCAGAATCACACGATGTTGGGGGTTGGGAATGACCTCAAAAGATCATCTAGTCCACCCCCCTGCCAGAGCAGGATCCCCTAGATTAGGTCACACAGGAACATGTCCAGGTGGGTTGGAATGTCTCCAGAGAAGGAGACTCCCCAGCCTCTCTGGGCAGCCTGGCCCAGGGCTCCAGCAACCTCACAGGGAAACAGTTTTCCCTTATGTTCCCATGGAATCCCCTGTGCTCCAGCTGCACCTGCTGCCCCTTGTCCTGTCACTGCCATGCCTGAGAGAAGCCTGGCTCTGTCCTCCTGACCTTCAGCCTTTATATATTTATAGACATTGATGAGGTCACCCCTCAGTCTCCTCTTCTCCAGGCTAAAGAGGCCCAGCTTCCTCAGCCTGTCCTCATGAGGAAGGAGTTCCACTCCATCATCTCTGTAGCCCTGTGCTGGGCTGTTCCAAGGAGTTCTATCTCCTTCTTGAGCTGAGGGGCCCAGAACTGGACACAACATTCCAGGTGTGGTCTCACCAGGGCAGAGCAGAGGAGGAGAAGGACCTCTCTTGACCTCCTAACCACCCTCCTTCTAATACACCCCAGAATGCCGTTGGCCGCCTTAGCCACGAGGGCACATTGCTGGTCATGGTCATCCTGCTGCCCCTGAGGACCCCCAGGTGCCTTTCCCCTGTGCTGCTCTCCACCAGCTCTGTCCCCACCCTGTACTGGGACCAGGGGTTGTTCTTCCCCGGGTGTAGGACTCTGCACCTGCCTTGCTGTATCGTGCACAGAGCAGAAGCGTGCCCGCAGGAAGGCTCATTTTCTGCAGCAGCCAATAAACCACATGCAGGGGACATTCCCTCCTCAGAGCTGCATGCCAACATGCCACAGGCTAAGGACTGTAGGGCAGTTTGCATGGCCTCTGCCTTCTTTACACAGTAAGGCAGCAGGTAGCAGAGCTTGGACCCTGCTTTTCCTGCACCAGGAACAGGCATGAAATGCTGGTTCAGCAACAGGACTTCCTCTCCCCCAGCTGCACAACACTGACAGACCAAATACAATCCCAAAACCTCTACTAGGAAAAGTAACTTCTGTCACCCTACACACGTGGGGACAGGTATTTGTTTCTCTTCTGTTACGCTGCGGTGGGGGGAAACAGTATCCAGGACTAGCAGCCAACAACCCAATTCTCTACTCCTCACTGGAGAGCCTATTATTTATCTAAGCGATTCACCCCAGAGGTCTGCAGCCCCCCCCAACCTTGGGCTTCTTCCACTGCTAGAAGGGATTCACATGAAGTCCCATCAGCTGCAGGGGCTGCCTGGGTGAGCTGGAATACCTTTAAGACCAAGGCGATGTCCTGGGCTGAAGTACTCTGTGGTCAGCTGAGTTTGTTTATTCACTTCTCTCACAGCTAACTTGTCTTCTCGGTTTTCAAACCACTCCCTCACCTCCACCACTTCAGTACCTGGTGGGAGACAAACTGTTTCACAACCTCACGCTACTCTGCTGGAGGTGGCAAGATCTGATGAGCCCTCAGTGTCCGTGCAAGCACGCTGTGTTTCTCACACAGCCACAGCCACACCGTGCAGCCACTGACACCAGCCCTGCACACAGGGACATTTGCTAAGTGAATCCTGATCTGTGTTTGAGTAGATGGATTATAACTTAAGAATATTTATTACTCTATCAACCAGAACTGAAGTAATCAGCTCAGGGGGAGAAGGTGGGACAGTGGATAGCTACCATTAGGTGGGAGAAATTCCACCCCAAATACTCAGTAAGAGTTAGGAGTCAAGGGAAATGAGATAGGGTATGACACCATCCAGGGGGACTGAGGACAGGACACTCCATGTCCAGTGGGACCAGCTGTTGAAGAATAATGCTTTGGAATACAGAAATACCCCCAGTCTGTAGCTTCCCTGCTCCTGTCACAACGGTGGGAGCAGTGGCATTACTGGATCAGTTCAAAGCAGCCTTTTGTTACCCTGAAGGCTGAAAGTGTCACTTGACCCACAACACTGAACAGCCTCACTGTTGGGTTGGCAAAATGGATTCAAACTCTCACAGGAACCCCCAGCAGTGCTGGGAAATTCTAGGGCTCGAGAAACCACGAGTGTGCTGAAGTGTGTGAAGATGTGGGAGGTAAGTCGCCTGAAAATGTGAGGGGAGGATGAGAAAGCACCAGAGAGCCTGGCAGGAAGAGGACTGCTCCCCCTTCCCATCAGCACCCCCCAGGCTGCGCTCGCTCAGTGCACCAGGAGCGCTCCTTCACCCTTCTTACGGTCTAAGCCCGCGTAGACAGTGAGGCGTTTCACCAGCCCGTTTCCATTCAGGTACGGTGCCCATTTCTCCAGTTTTGCCTTCTTGTACAGGACCACCTTCCTCCCCTGGGGACAGCGGGTCTCAAACTCTGCAGTGGGCAAGAGAGAGGTCAGAAAAACCCACTCCCCTATACTCACCCCCAGGAAAAAAGAATTCAGGAGGGAGCAGACCATGGACTAGAGGAAAACAGGCGTTCATCGCTGCGTTCAGCCACTAGTGAAGGTGTCCAGTCCCAGCCTCCTGTGCCTGAATGTTACAATGAGCCTTTTCCCCCCCAGAACAGGTATTTGGCAATGCAGGGGCATCTGCTGGTGTGCAGTGGTAGCAGAAAGTCCATCCCAGGCAAAATCCCTCAGCAAGCAAGAAAACACTGCGTGCCCATGTGTCTGCAGGAGGGGCTCCCACCCAGGACCAGCCAGGGCACTGGAGGCAGCATTCAAACCAACAATCGCTGCCTTCACTGCCCTACCTTGTCCATCCTCAAAGGGAGAACTCAAGTGAGACACAGAGATCTCCCAAACCAGCTGCAAGGTTAGCTGGGGGCAAGCAAAAGGCAAAGGCAGAATGCATACCTTTGGGTGATATCTGAATCCGAGCTACCCACGATGACGGCATGTCAAAACTCATGTGTCTCTCCTCCTTTTCCTCCTGAAAGGAGAAGCAGAAAGCAGCAGAGATTGGCATTTTTGGCAGCTTCTCTTACTCTAGTGGGAGGCATTTTGATTCTAGAGAACGTGGTGCAGCAATCAGAGGGCAGCTTGTGCTGAGGCTGTGCTGCTCCTGGGGAATGCAGGGGCATGGCTGTGAGAGCCATGTTGGTCACACACAGCCTGAGGGACAAGGCAAGCAGCACACTGCTGGTCAGCTGGCAGAAGAGCTTTCCTGCATCCCCATGCTCCCACTAGCTTCAGCTTAATGAAATGATCATCTCCTGGCAAACACTCATGCTGGACAAGGGGATGAATGTGACAACCACCATCCAAACTAACAACCAGCTTATTTTACATAGGTCATGGAAGACACTTTGTCCCCTGGTTATGGGCACAGGCTGAGAAGTGTAGATAACAGGAGGGAACATATTGTACAGGCATTCCTCTGTCCTGCTGCACTGGTGCAATGCTTACTGTATGCTGTGCTCTCCCACCAGCATGACACACCACTCCTTCCTTCCAGTATACAACATTTTTTGGTCCATCCGTTATTTCTACATTTGGTTGGTTGGCAGCTCCACCCAGCAGCCAGGTGAGCAGGCTGCTGACTAGCAGAGAAAGAGCATCTAGTCGAATGCAATCTGGATTTTATTTTTTAAGGCCACACTGGAAGCCTACAGAGATCCTCAGCCACTCAGGACACCAGAAGTACCACTTGTGGTCCTGCTCCAAAAAGCATACATTCAAGACTGAGAAGGAATCTAAAGTGCCAATCAAAACCTAGCCAGAGCAATAGCGCTCTGGCCTGGAGAGGGCAGCAGGGCTCCAACACACCAGTTCGATGTAACATCCCCGCTGCACAAAACCCCTCCTCTGGGTCACTCACCGTCTCATCCGTGACCCTGTCAGAGAACTCCTTTTCCTCCTCATCATCTGAGGGCAGCTGGAGAGGCTTGTTGCTCTCTGAAAGCATCATTTCCCAGCGGATCACGTCACCCAAGTCAAAGATGAGATCCTAAGCAATACAGGAGGAGCCCATTTAACTGCAGGGCAGTCTCAAGGGCGTGACACTGAGCTGAACACTGCTCCTGCATATCTGTGCTGCGCTGGACCTGGTGGGGTGTCAGAGAGCTGAAGGATACTAGACAGACCCTGGATGTCTGTGAAGTGGGCTCCTCAGACTCTTGGCTGGCTGGTGGGACCCCAGAGACCCTGTGCCTCGAAAGCTGCAGATCCCTTTTCTCAGGGTGCTCGTGCCATGGAGAGGAAGCTGCTAGAAATGCCCCTTCCTCCTTTCCCGGGGCATGCATGGCCATGGGGTCATCCACAGGGGCCTAAAGCTGCTCTAAGGCAGAGCCTAGTCTCCCAGGCTTTATGTGAGCTGGGGATTGCTGAGCTGAGAGGAGAGCCTAACAAAGACCTTTCCTGCCTTGAGTCATGCCTGACAGGCTCAAAACATTCTCTGCCTAAAAAGCTGTCATTTGACAGGATGCATGTCCAGCCAGCCTTAGAAGTGGCATCACAGGGGTTTAAGAGATGTGATCTCTATCTGCCAGCTCAGGGTCTGGGATGTCCTGGGGTTGGTTGTTCCAGAGTCTATGTACAGAGCAACATGACCAGACCCAACACAGGGAATGGTTACATGGAAACTGGGATCACCACTGATCTTGGACTTCCTCAGGCCTCAACTGTCCCACCCAGGCACAGGGTACTTAAGGGCTTGTTACCTTGCAACCGTTCCTGCACTCCTGCATGTTCACCCAGTAGTTCCTGTGGTTCCAGACGCTCTCGATCCCAAGGAAGTGCTCATCCATGGTGCTGTGGCTGCGTCCCGTGAAGGGGTTGATGAAGAAGGTCTCAGGAACCTCCCTCTTTCCAGATAGAACCAAAACCCATGCATGCACCCTTAAGCCACGCAACGGGTCACGCTCAGGCTTTCCCTCTTCCTGCAGCGCAAAGGACAGAGCAGGAGTTATTACCATTAATTCCTAATTTACTCCAACCCAATGGTGAGCATATTCTCTCCTCTGCCCACTCCTAGAGATCTCTAGGCCCTCAATGCTCTTCAGAAGAGTGAGATAGGACATACCCAGTAGGTATTTTGGGCTAGTACACACTGTGTTCCCAGAGGCCCAGTGCTCATGGCCATGATCAGGGCTGCACCATACTTCCTGACAGAGGCAATGAGCTCCTTTCTTTGGTCAGCCATTACCTGTGTCTCAGCTCTTACTCCTGGAGTTTACAGTGAAGGGGATCCTGCTGACTCACCAGGACCTCCTCCTCTTCTCTTTCCTTGTTCTTTTGAGCAGCTTCAGTTTCTGCCTTCTTCTTGGCCTCCTGCTGAAGCTCAAACTTGCTCTGCAGATCTAGCGTGGGCTTAACTCTGTATTCTCTGGACCTCTTCTTCAACCCCTCTTTTGGTATCTGCTTCTGCAAAAGCAGAGTACTGCTGTGAAACCCAGCAGAGACCAAGAGAAGGGAGAAAACATGCATGGCTTACAGGTACCTCCCAGTATCCAACTCTTGGCACCTTGCAGAACTGGACATGGTGGGCAGCAATTCAGTGAAGCCAAAGAGTTCTCCTAAGGAACTGTGGAAAATCACTCAAAAAATCCCTGTGTCGAGGCTCCTGCTTGGGACAGTCTGAACCCCAGTGTGAACCTGAAGCTGTTCCCTCTAGCTCAGCTCTGGAACTCACTGGAAATGAACAGGCTGAGCATATGTGCTGGCCTGCCCCCTGCCCACTCCCTGCAGCTCTTACCTCCTGCGGCTTCCTGAGCAGTGGGCACAGCTCCAGAGTCTCGTCCAGGGTGCACATCTGGCGGGTGGCATACCCGTGCACACAGTAGGCATCGTACCCAGCCCCCAGCAGCATGGAGCACAGCAGCACACTGAAGTCAAAGCAGTTCCCTCGCTGGGCTTTCAGGATGGTGGTTGGGGAATAGAGTGAAGTCGGCTTGAAAGAGAGAGGTGCCTGGTCACAATGCGAAGCTCAAACATGCACCAGGCAGACAGCAGGAGAAAGAGAGGGCATTGTCCACACACCTGAGCTCTGCACCCGTAGGGAATGTTATACACGATGCCTGTGTAAGCCCCAGACCCCAAATGTCTCCTCCAACATGATCAGAGGAGATCCTGACCCCAAATCTGATGACAGATTTAACCACAGTGAGAGATGGGCAGGACAAGCTCTGAAAATCTAACGCCAGGCAGAAGTGGAGCAGGGTTTGTCTCCTTCTCTAGCTGCTCTGTCTGCAGCATTTCAGAGCAAAAGGCCAATAAGCTAAATGAACATATTCCCTCTGGCCCTCACCGCTGAGCAAGCAAAGGGATCAATACACACAGAGTGCATTTAGAGAGGTTCTACATTCTACCCCCAGACCTCATGCGTCAACTCAGGTGATCAAGATAGTCTCTGTCTGCTGAATGGAGACACATTCTCTGTGGCTGCAAAGTGCCCAAGTTCCTCTTGAGGTCCTGGGACACCCTTGGCCATCACGGTGCTGGTGTACATTGGGGCACTGCAGCGCATCAGCTGTCCTTGCTAGCAGCAGTATGCTCCCTTTGCCTAAGCTGATTCACACCAGCCAAGATCCTGCCCCAATTCTGGCATAATCCCTTCTTGCCCATCTAGAACTCTCCCTTCAGCCACCCAAAATAGGGACAAAAATGTCTGAAATCCCTAAGAACAGGCCACTGGGTTCAACCATCATCCCCTGGGCTTTACATGCCCCGTTGTCCCAAGGCGTCTTGGTCTTTGGAGGGGAAGCCTGTCAGCCTGTGCAGTCCACAGCAGACCACCTGGTCATCCAGGGGGGCTGAGAGCAGGCACAGGCTCAGGCTTGTAGAAGTGGGGCTTAGTTGTGGGAGAGGTACAACACTGGGCAAGTACTGGGATTGTGGGTCCAAACGGCACATGGGGCCTGGGAAAATTGGGGTGTGTGGGGGTGAGTGTGTGTCTGAGTCATGAGGAGATGATAGAGGGGTCAGAGACCTTTGTCATCACAGCCACTGGGGTTTCCAGCGTGTCCCGCTGAGAGGCTCTCGCCTCACCTCTGTCCCAGGGCTGTTTCTGATGGGACTGAGCCCCTTTCTTACCGGGTTTACAGGGGACTTGAGGGGCTCCATGGTGAGGTAATCAGAGACAAAGCTGGCACAGCCATCCCAGTGGTACAGCTCTGGGTAAGGCAGCAGGGTCGGCCTCAGTGTTGTGCTCACGAACTTCTGTAGGGCAACAGGAAGACGTTGGTTAGCCAAGAAGAAGCCATCCTCAGACCACCCTATGTTCCAGTTTACATTAGGGAGTTCCCCAGAGCATATGAACAGCGTCAACAACCCTCCTCACCTGCTCCAAGGTGGAAATTGCGTGGGGTTGAGAGGCTGCATCTCTGTCCCTACAACTTGAAGCTCAGCGCAGACACATTACAGATGCAAGTCAGTTCTCTCAGCACTCAAGACAGACAAACAGCTACTGCCCTTTGCAGCTTTTAAGTCCTCCAGCACTTTTTGCTCTGTATGTCAACAATATAATGAATATTGGGGAAAGCTGCTCTAAAGTGGCAGTTCTAGATGCCTGGGGAAGCACCGGATCTAGAACTAGACAAGAGTTGTGCGGCTTGGGCCCAGTCCTAGACATGACCACACCACAAAATCCCACATTTACTTCCTCCCTGTAACTTCTGCAAAGTTCAGAATAAGACCTAACTTCTGCATCCAGACTCGGTATCTGTGACTGAGCCAGAGCCTTACCTGCTTTACTTTTTTTTCATTTTCCTTTATGTTTCTGTGGTCTTTGACGTTTCCTAAGCATCCCACTGCAGGGCTGCAGGCTGCCTGCAGCCTACATGGCACCACTACCACATGCATGGTACAACACATTTGTGTATTTGGACAGCTGGGGGGTGCGTTTCCAGGGTGCTGTGTGCCTGCTCCAGGTGCTGTGGACACAGCAAGTGGGTTCCCCTTCCCTTTGTCCTTCCCCAGCCCTCGGCAGTAGGCAAGCTGAGTGCCCCCTGTGCTGTGGCCCAGCCCCACACCACCCTGTACCTCCACGCCACACTCGTTGACTGGGTGCAGGAGAAGCGGCTTGCGGTCAGGGCAGAGGTGAGTGTACTGCTGGAGGAAATGGTCAGCTATGTGCAGCAGCCTTTTCTCCTTCAGAGAGTTTGTCTTGTACGAGGACGGTAACTGGGATGTGTCAATGGGGCTCCAGTCAAAATCACTTCCAAGGCTGGGGGAGGAAGCAAGAAACAGGTAATAAGCTGGGAGCACTTCAGGAAAATGACCTGCTATCAGAACATGGTAGGAACTCCCCATTTCACAGGGAAAACCAGGGGTTCATACCCAAGGACATGGTTTTGACACAACCAAGCTTCTCTGGAGTGGTAACAAGCTGACAAATACCCAGAGGCTTGGGGGAGCTTTATACAGTGTCATGATACTGCAATGAACGAATGAATGCAGGATGAAGTGAGCTCCCCTGCTGTGCTGATTCGTGCCCAATCTGGCACAAACACACCAGGCACATGAAACTCACTCGCCCTCCTCCCTGCACAAGAGCACCACACATGCCATCCACACATGCGCTTTCTCCATGTAGACTCCAAAGGGACCATCTCTGCCCATCCCAGTAACTGTCAGACAGACATGACTTACCATACATCACTTGGGGCACAGGCTTGCTCCACGGATACCTTCGTCTCCAAGGACAAGTCCTGGAGGTCACCACTTATCTCCAAAGCCTTCAGCTCTTCTTCTGTCTGCTCCTCTTCCTCCTTCTCCTCCAGGACCTCCATTCTGCCTCCTCCTGAGCACTACAGAAATGGACACAACCAGGGTGGATTCAGGGGTGGGACCTAGATACACAGCAACACAAAAACTCATGCTCTGGGCGAGGTGATTGGCACAGCTGATGCAGCAGGGCTCCCATTTCTCTGACAGTACCGGACGAGCACTGGGTTGGAGTTGGGCTGGGCTTGGGGAATTAGTGGCTGCGTGTTCCTGCACAGCCCAGGCACAGGGAGATGGCAGAGCCCGGCTGGGTAGGCTCAGCACGTCCCCATACTGATGCTCAGGTAACGGTGAGCCCCTTTCCCGTGCCCTTGTGACTGTCATGTCCTCTGCCCTGGCTGGGATGCTGCCGGCTGGAAAGCAGCTCCGGAAACCCACCAGGCACCCGCCCCGGCCCCTGCCAGACCCTGCGGGATGCGCTAGGCCGGGCCTGGCCGGTTGCTCGGGGCCTTGAAGGGCGGGGACGTTGTGCCGCAGCCGCCAAGGACTGGGGGCTGCCTGTGCTATCTGTTTGCGTCTCGGGGAGGCTGGGGGCCGCTCCTTCCCTGCTCCCTGAGGTCAGGCCGACCTGTGATGCGCAGGCGGCACGCAGGAGGCAGAGACCTTGCAGCGGGCTGGGAGGGGCGGCGGGATGGGGGGTGTCCCTGGGCCCCGAGCGGCTCCCGGCCTCCGCACCGCCCTGGCAGCCTCCCAGCCCCGCCGCCCCTTCGGCCCCGCCGCTCTCAAGGGCAGCAGGGCTGCCGCTGCTGCTCGTCCTCCCTCCGGCCCGCCTCCGCCTCCACCTCCTCACCGCCACCTCCTCACCGCGGCTGCCTGGGCCGCGCTCCATGTAACGGCCACAACGGCGGCGTGGGCCTTCGCCGGGGCTTCCTCCGGCCTACCCCGGGCTCGTCCCGCCTCGGGCAGGCCACAGGCCACCCCAGGCCCCGGGGAGCCCCCGGAGGCTCCACAGGTGCCCGTCCCACACCTCTGGGCTGCTTCCAGCCCCGCCCCGCCGGCGCTGGCCTGGGCACCTCCCCGCCTGAAAGGGAGGGAAGGGCACCCTGGCCTGAAGCACCCAGGAAGAACCCCAAAAAGGAGAGATGTGTGCAGGCTCTGCCCCCGGTGCCCCCGGGGAGATGGTGCGGTTCTGGCAGCAGCCACCCTGTCCAGATTGTTGGGGGCTAAACAAGGGAGCAGCAGCCAAACCCTGCCCTGAACCCTGATGGGTTTGGCACCAATCCCGCAGAGCCCAAAGGCTGCTCTCCAACTCACCAGTTTCACTCTCTTAAAAAGCACACAGAGACACAAGCCCCCCTCCCCTCCATCCCTCACCCTTTCCCTTTGTTGCTTTCTAAGCCCCCAGGCTGCACCGCCTGGGCATCTCCAAGCCAGCCCGTGCAAGCTTCTGTCCTGGTTAATTGCTTTGTGCAATGGAAAGCAGAGATTCTCACCCACAAGCTGGCAGCTGGCCTTTTTTTTTTTTCCAGTTTTTTAATTAGTAGTTCATTGGTTTGCAAGCTGAGTCAGGCACTAGACACTTTTGTTTTCTGGTTTTCATTGCGCTTAGGAAAAAAAAAAACCTGAATGGTTGTTTGCAGTTGCTGCTATGTTACAGTGACTGTAGCAGCTGAAGCTCTAGGGATACAAACTGTAGTGAATATACATATCAGAATCACACAATCACAAGGTTGGAAAAGACCTTTAAGACCATCAAGTCCAACCATTCCCATCCTAAGCTAAACCACGTCCCTGAGAACCTCATCTACACTTGTTTTAAACACATCCAGGGATGGTGACTCAGCCCCTCCCTGGGCAGCCTGTTCCACAGCCCCACAACTCTTTCAGGAAAGAACTTTTCCCTCACATCTGCTCTGACTCTGCCCTGGCACAGCTTGAGGCCATTTCCCCTTGTTCCATCTCCTGTCCCCTGGCTGAAGAAACCATTGCCCACCTCTCTGCACCCTCCTGTCAGGTCAGTGTAGGTGGTGATAAGGTCTCCCTTCAGCTTCTTCTTCTCCAGGCTGAACACCCCCAGCTCCCTCAGCCACTCCTCAGAGGATTTGCCCTCCAGCCCCTTCCCCAGCCTGGTTGCCCTTCTCTGGACTCATTCAAGAAGTGTTTCTTTGCGTGATTACTGCCATTTGCAGCTGGTTACTGTTTCCAAAACTGTGGTAGGACCAAGCCCTCACCCGTCCATCCCTCACCAGTACTTTCTGCCTGATCTTAGATGTCAGAAGTCATTGGAAAAGCAGCAAATGTACGTTGTGGTTGTGAAATCATGTGCATTGGGTACACTCGGTTATCTGGCCTTCACTTGTGCTGCTGTTGTATCTGTTGTTATTACTGCGTCAAAAGCAGGTACCACAAAATCAGTTGGATGCACAAACCCCCAGATTTGGGGGGATTTTGCAGGTATTTCCCCTGTTTGGGATCCCATCAGGACCTGGAATTGACTCGGCGTTCCCTGGTCATTGGCTAATTGGATGGGTGCTGGAGGCTGGACTTTTGCCAAGTCCTTTCCCCCGCGGGCGCTACCGCTGAACGAGCTCTTGTGCAATCGCACAGGCAGCGTGTTTGCGTGGGGGAGCAGGATAAGCTGCCAGAGGGACGTACAGACGAGGGACGTACAGACGGACGGGTGGTAATATAAGGCTCACGCGCGGCACACCAGAGCGACTTGGGACAGCGGTGGGTGGAGGAGCGGAGAGTGTCCTGACGATGGTAAGTGGGATCAGAACAAGGTGAGAGCTTGGGGATGTTGGCATCTCAGGACTGCTGCAATGGGCATGGCACAGAGCGGGAATAAACCCTCCTTGTCCAGAGGTCAGGTCATGGCAGCTGCTGGGGGTCAGGCAGAGGGGGCATGCGATACGCTGCCAGAGCAGAGCGGGTTCTGGAAGCAGCTTTGCCCCGCTCTTGGTGCAGAGCAGAGGGGAGGCAAAGCATCACACAGCAGCAGCCTGGCTGACTCATATCCATGTCTCTGATAAGGAGACTCCGGTGTCCAGGGCTCATCCAGCACTGTGCCATTAATTTCTCTAAAGAAATGCATTATCTGTACTAGCGGGGGAGACGGGCTTCATCTGTGGTTTCATGTCATTAATTTGAGTTGTGTTCAAGGCTTTGGGGTGGGTTTTTTATCCTGTTGTCTCCTTGTTATGGAGATGGGTTACTGGAAAGGCAAGGAGTGTTTGCAAATCCCAACTCTTCAAAAGAGCTGCAGTGGGAAGAGGGAAACTCCTTTCCCCTTTAGGGATCCTGGACTGACACCTCAGCAGTGCAGTCTTTTCTTAATGAAATGTGGCTTTATCAGTGTTGGCATATCCCTGCTGGTCCAAGGTCTGGTTTCTCCCACCCTCTCTTTCTGGAACAGCTACCTCAATTCAGGACAGTATTTGACCGAGGCTGAGTTGAGGGGGGGCGGGCATTGTTGATCTGTCCCTTTGGGATAGGAAATTACTTTGTGCCATTGAACCTAGAGTCTTTTTGAAAAAATTCAGTACAGAAATGATCACAGCCATGCTTGAGGGCTGGCTCTTTCTGAATGGCTGCAAACATCTCCAGCAAGCACACTAAACACCTGCGTTACCCAGAGCCCGCTTGTTTTCACAGGAGAGGACCGTGAGATGTCTGATGCTGGTCTCTGCCTTCTGCCTGGCTGGCTGCAAAGGCAACAAGAGTGAGTCTTCCTGTACATTGTCTCTGCTGGGTCACAGATCAAAGTATGGAAAGGAGAGGTCAACCCCTCACCTGATCTGTGTCCGGGTTCCTCATTCAGGGCACTGCTAAAGGCTGCAAAGGGAGGACAACAGAGGAGGGCTTGGGATGGGCTGGGGGCAGGAGCTGGGAAAACAGATGGAAATCTCAGGCTCTCCACCCCAGCCACATCTGGTGTATAACTGGTATATAACCCATGGAGATGGGCACAGGTGCCGGGATGTGTCACCACTCTCCTTGCTGGCTGTTGGCAAGGTCCATAGCTCCAATCCAGATTACAGCTGTGCTGAGGAGGTCTCCCAGGCTCTCAGTCACATCCTCCCAGGCAAGCTGAGGTGGCAGGTTCTTCCTTAGATGTGCCTGCACTGGCTCTAAGCGAGGATTTCAGCCTCTGGGAACTTGGTGCTGCGGGGCAGGTTTACTCACATGTCTCTCACAGGGGAGATGATACTCTTGCTGCATCTCAGGCTCCTCACCTTTCCTTTGCTGCAGGTGAGCTGGCCAGTCCACCTGGCCTGAGGCAAGGGATTGCCATCCGTCTCCAGAGGAGCCTGGACACCTGCCTGCCAAACCCATGCCAGCACCAGGGGCACTGCCAGGTGATGGAGGACGGACCATTCTGCACCTGCAAACCGGGCTTCACAGGGGCATTCTGCCAAGGTAGGGCTGGCAGTGCTGGTGAGCCCTCCCCAGTCTGTCCACAGGCACCAGAGGGAAGGGTGATGGGCACAGCATGCTGATGTTTCCACTGCGGGCTCTAGGAGCAGCTCCTGGGTTCAGATGCTTTCACCCTGCACCACCACCACATCCTGACTACGCGCTGGTACAAGACCAGGTCGCAGCCCACTTCCTTCCTCCCCAAAAGCCTGGATTCCTGTGAGAAGTTAATCTTAGGCTGTCAAGCTGTGCCGTGATGCAGCTGTGCAGGGCACATCTTGCAGTCCCAACACAACCACAAACACTCCAGCACTGCTGCAGTGAAGGCTCCTGGCACCCTTGGCAGACTGTAGTGATTCACAGACAGCCCTTGGGGACAGGGAACAGACCCACAGCATCTGCCTTTGATGTCTCTGGCTTAAGGACTGTGTCTGTTCAGACTTGTGGTGACCGTGGACAGGTTTTAGGTAACAGACCTACATTAACTTCTGGGCACTCACAAGAGTTTGCCTTTTGCCTCCAACAAGGCTGGGATGAGGGTCTGTTGAGCTCAGTGTGACTGTGCCATCCCATAGCTCACCTAGGGCTCCTTCAGGCTTCTTCCTTATTGCTATTGCAGATGGCTTTTTCCCCCAGATGTGGTACTGAAGTTGGCCTGCGAGGAAGAGCACATGAAGATGATGGTGAGGAAGGAGGTGTTCGAACTCTTGAAAATTCCCCAGGAGCTTGTCCACTTGAAGAACCAGGCATGCAAGGTCTTAGAAATGGAAGAAGAGGGGGAGCTGTTTTTTGCAGCCATTCTCACGGGTGCAAACCACACTGCCTGTGGATCAGTAATTCAGGTGAGTATCCAGCAGAGCCTCCCTGCGTAGCTGTGAAGCCATGGGAGGAACAGAGGTGGCAAGTGGGGACTGCAAGGAGAAGCCCTGGAGGTTTTTCCTTATATATCTGTGTGCTGTAAAGTTCTCCTTCCCCTTGGAAGGCTGCCCTGGGGGCTGTCAGAAAGCTCTTCTGCTTCCACCATACCCTTGCTGGCAGCACATCTTGTCTTATTCAGCAGAGCATGGAAGTCTCACTGTGCTCTTTACTAGCTGATAACAGCCCTTGGGTTTCTGGCAGCATCTTCTGAGCTCTGCAGCCCCAGCTACAGCCCCTTGGTCCCTCATGCAATTCCTAGGTCAGGGAGGGCTCAGAGGAAGGGGTGCTCCAGCCCTGCATTGCACAGAAGGGCCCTCAGCTTGGTCACTGTCCTGATTCCTGCCTACACTGGGAATGGTTGACAGTATCCCCTGGGCTTGGCACTCGAGCCAGTGTCCAGGAGGCCTGGAGCAACTGAGCTGAGTTGTACTGTCTGAACTGGGGCTTGGAGCTCTGTGTCTGGACTTAGACATGGTCTGGAGACTTGGTTTCTGTATCATTCCAGAAAAACAGCTCCCATGTGTCGTATTCCAATGCCATTGAGTCGGAGCAGGGGGCAGCTGGGGCTGTGATCTCCCGGAGCTTTCAGCTGGAGGTGCATTTCTCCTGCATCTACACCTACGAGCAGGTGGTGAACCTGCCCTTTGCGCTCACTGCTGTGGACAAGTGAGTGGTTCCTCTTCACCTTGCTGCTGATGTGGTTTCTGTGAGCTTGTAGAAAAACAGATGCCTTCAGTGAGGGGATCTGCAAAGGCCCCAGGAAGCTCTCAGAGGCCCCTGGGGAGGTGCAGGTTAGCACCCCCTGGGTTGCCTTTCTCATGGCCCTCAGTGGCCTGCTGGTCAGCAGAAACCCTGGAGCTCCTGGGCTCTGTCCACACAGGGCACGGAGGTACCAGCCAGGAGCCAGCTCAGGGCTTGCAAGCTCTCCTCCTCTCCCCCAGGCTGGTGCAGTTCACAGTCAGAGAAGGACACTTCAACGTCAGCATGAGACTCTACAAGACACCCTCCTACCTCCAGCCCTATCACCCACCGACCGCAGCCATCCCCATCACGGACACGCTCTATGTCCTGCTGAAGATAGAAGGACAGCACCAACTCAAGTACTTCCTGCTGAGCATCCAGGACTGCTGGGCCACACCAACTGCTGATCCCTACCAGGACATACGGCACAAGCTCATTGAGAAGGGGTGAGTGAAGAGTCCCTGGTGATTCTGGCCTCCTTGCACCCTGAGCACAAGCATGTCTCTTTGCTGGGTGCTGAGGATGGGCTGCTGTGAGGGAGTGATGAGCAGTGGCACCGTCATATGTGGAACCTTGTGGTGGACACCATTGCTGAATGGATGGGACAGCCCCATGGATGAGCCCTGTGACTACACTGAACTGATCCCCCTCTCCTGACCCTGCTCTGCTGCCAGCGGTGCTGCCTTTCCTCTAGCATTGCTCCTGGACAGCTGGGGAGGCAAAGGGGAGGGGGGAGACCCTGCTGGGATGTGCACAGAGGTATTTGTGGAAGAGTCAGAGTAGGCTGTAGCCAAGCTAAAGGCAGTAATGGGTATCTGAGAAGTGGGAGCCACGGCCAGGCTCACTCCACCCCTGCTGAGCAGCTGTGGCCCCACAGCACAAAGCACAAACCAGCTCCTGGGCTGATGGCAGCTCCTCCCTGAGCTGGGCACAACACAGGGTGCCATGGAAAGGCATCACTGGCACTGAGACAGAACCAGTCCTGTTCAGCCAAGCCTGGGGGCTGCACTCAGCCCCTACACACACTGGTGTCCCAGGCTGGGACTCTCCTTGTCATTTGCCACCTGCTGACTCAGCCCTCATGTTCCAGGTGTCCCCACGACAAGACAGTGGCATACCTGAACGCTGTTGGAGAGAGTGCTACAGCCAAGTTCAGCTTCCAGATGTTTCGGTTCGTGCATCACCCCGAGGTGTTCCTGCACTGCCGCGTTCGGCTCTGTCTCCCCCACAGCCCGGAGCCCTGTGCCACGGTAAGCTCCCCCAGCCACCCGCACCGTGCCCTGGCTGGGCAGGGGACCCTCCCTTCCCTTGAGCTGTTGTTTGGAGAAGGGGCTCTGCTCTGGTTTTGGGTGCACAGTAAACACCTCCCAGCAGCAGGAGCTCACCCTAGCGCCCTGAACTCAAAGTATCAGAGCTTGAACCCGTCAGAGACCTCCTTTCCCTCTTCCCTCTCCCTGTTGGGTATTGGCAGAAGGAGAGGTCCATGCTAAGCCGAGGTGCTGGGGCCGAGGTCCAAGGACTGTGCTAGGAACCAGCTCCTCTCATGCTCTGGGGTTGTGACTGCTGCAGGGCTGCAGCCACAGCTGTGCCTCTGCTGGAGCAGACACCAGGACAGCTCTCATCCCCCCAGAGCAGGGTTCTCCCCCAGCCTGTGGTGCCACCACCCATCCTTCCCTTGCCTTTGTTGACAGCAATGCCCCAGGCACTGGAGGAGCAAGCGGGCGCTGGCAGATGACTACAACAAGATTGTCTCCTATGGACCCATCCATCTGATGGCAGCTCCTTCCTTGGGAGCAGAGACCCACCGTTCCAGAGCTGACCAGCAGGACCTAAGGGGTACGTACGTCCCTCTGAGCAGGGCAGGAGTAGCTCACAGACCCTCCCAACTTTCTGGGGAATAGCAGGTTATTAAAAAGGTCTGCTAAAATCCCTGCCTGGCACAGAAGAAGTACAGAGTCAAGTGTCGTGGCCATGCAGGGTGCACTCCAGCAGCCAAACCAGCACAGAGAGGTTAGCTCTGTGTAAGCAGCTCCGTACCAGGCCTGGCTCTGGCTGAGATGGGGAGCTGGGTGGGAAGGGAGCAGAAAGCAGCACCCCAGGCGAGGGAGGTTTTCACACTGGACCTCCCCATCAACCCAGCCAGGCAGGCTCCTTGTAAGCCTGGGGATCCAGAGAGGTCCAGGACCAGGGCTGGGGACAATCCCACCTGTGGCACGGCTCAGACCTGGCATGTATGCTGTGCTAAACAGAGCCCTGGGGCAGTGGGTGTGGGTGGAGGCCCCAGGTGAGGCCAGCTGGGGTGACCCAGTCCTGTTAGCACCCCAAAGCACCTCCAGCTCTGGGAGCTCTTACCCTTCACAGGAGATAACCTCCCCTAAGCCTGCCCCCAGCCAGGAGATGCTGTGCCAGGGCTCAGTGCTGGCTTGGAAGACCCACATCTGTAACCAACCTTTCTCCTCCTCAGCAGGACCCAGCCCCTGGCTCCCAGGAGGCCTCATCCTGCTCTGTGTGCTTGGTGTGCTTGCTGTGGCTGCTGCAGCAGCTGTCAGCGCGAGGCGGCGCGTGGCCTAGAGGGTGGCTGTGTCCAAATAAACTCAACAGGAGCAGAGAGGCTCTTGTCTGTGTCATCACAGGGGCATTTTGGGAGGGTGTGATGGTTGGATGCAAGCCGTGCTTGAAGGGTGAGTCACATCGGAGTGTTTCTGCTCCCTGGGACCTTCTCATCCCCTCCTGGCCCACACACCCTCCCCTCAAAACATACCCAAGGCCGGGAGGTTCCTTCCTCCCACCTTCCTCCTCCCCAGTGTCACCCTGGTGCTGGGGAGATGGAGGTACCTGCACTGGACACTTGCCCCCCAAAGCTGGGTCCTGCAAGCAGCACAGAGGTGGCATGAGCAGAGCAGGGTTGCTCTGGGCACACATGTGTGCACACACACCTCCCCACACCGAGCTCGTCCTCAGCCCCAGTGGATCCCTCCAGCATTCACAACTCCCCAGCAGGAGTGTTGCCCCTCAATAATCCCTAATATAAAGCGAATCACTAATGAATCTGTAACCCCCCAGGGTAGCTCCCCAGCATCCCGGCATCCAGCCAGGATTCAATGCTGAGACAGGGGAAGGGGAAGATGAGGGTTTGCCCTGTGTGTGGCCAAAGGGCAGCGGCCGTGCAGGAATCCTCACGGGTGTTTGGCAGGAGGGGTGGCCAGCAGGTCCCTGCCTGAGGAGCTCAGCCCCAGGTTGGAGAGGACACCTTGCAAAGAACCTCATAGGATTTCCCTTTTTTTGTTTTTTTTTTTTTTAATGGTTGATGCCCAAACCTGAACCTCCTGGGCAAATCCTCCCACCTCAGAGGGCAGGAAAACCCACTGCTGGACCAGTCCTGCACCAAAGGTGGGGGTGGTTCCATCCTGGCCAAAGGCAGGCAGTTCATGGGCTCCGTCCTCACTCCCACACGATGAGTTTGGGGGCATTTTGGGACCACAGAGAGTCTGCAATCTGGAGGAACTGTGGCAGAAGGGACATCTCCAGAGCTCCTTGCCCAAAGCAGACCCTGAGGAAGGAAAGGGATGAAGTGAAGAGTCCTGCTAAGGTGGATCGTGCCCACTGAAGGGTAAACTGAGGCGTGGTAAGCTGAGCCTTCATCCATGGGGAAGCTGCGTCTGTTGGGATCAAAGCTTGCTCTCAGCAGGTGCACATGCAGGCAGGGAGGGCAGTCCAGCCATCAGCTAGTCCTGGGACGCTGTGGTGGATTTGTCGTGTCTGATGATGTGGGACAGAGAGTTGGTGGCCTCCTTCGCCTTTGGGTAGTAAAGCACGACCAGCCAGATGAATATGAAGATTCCTCAGGGAAAGAAAGGCAGACACACTCAGTGACAGCAGGGGATGATGGGAAGCATCCTGCCAGGATGCTGCCAGCACTCCCCTACGGCTTCCAGGGGGTTTCCCCAGCTCATTCCTGCTCCTGCAGGAGGGTCTCCCCATGCCCCAGCTGAGCCATTTGGCTGGGACATGCCCAGCATGGGTAACGTCCTTGTTCCTCTTCTAAGGAGTGGCTTCCTTGGAGGAAAACCACCCCCAGTGGAGTGGACACAGTTGGGAGCCATGGCCAGCTCCACGCCAGTGCCTGGGACCCTGTACTTGTCATGCCCTGCCAAAGGGAAAGGCATGACAGTGCTGGGAAGAGGACGGTGCCTAGGGACCCTTGGTCAACCCCACTGCCAGGCTGGCTCCTGCTTCCTCCATCTTCCCTACCTGAGCCCAGTTTGCCCAGCTCAGAGCCAGCCCTCACCTTGGAGAGAGTTTAGGACGGTGAAGAGGTAGAGTACGGGTGCAGAGGAGGTGCTGTAGGTGAGGAATGCCAGTGCCCAGGTGGTTCCCAGGAGGCAGAAGAGCCCCAGTGTCACCAGGACCACCTTCCAGGCCTTGCGACCTTCACTCATCACCCCCGTGCCCTGCAGGCAGCAGCTCTTGTGGATCACCACCCCAAAAACAGCCATGTTGAAGAGGAAGATGAGGATGAAGTAGCCGCAGTTGGTGATATAGTGGACCAGGAAATATTTGGAAGTGATCCAGCACCTGAAAGAGAGACAACCACAGTGCCTCCAGCAGCTCTGCTAGTTCCAGCAGCACCCATGGAAGCCTCCCCAGGCGATCATTTTTGGGGGTGCAGGGACACCCTTGTGCTGCTGGGGGGAGTGGGGACCAACAGTGCAGATCTGCTGTGCTTGTGTTGCTCAGCTGGGAGGGAGCCTGGGGAAGCTCTGTGTGCACCCCAGATGTTCCTCCACGGCCTGGAGGCTGGCAGGCATGATGGAGGTGGCTTGGCACACGAGCTGCTAGTGGTGGTGTTTACCACACTGTAGCTGTGATGTTGTAATTGCAATTAGGGAAGCAGAAGCATGACAGAAAGCTGAGCAGGATGGGTGCAACCCCCCCTGTTGCTGTGCTCCCAGCAAGACCATGCTACTCTTTCCCATGCCAAAGGGCCAGCTAAGCCCTGGGGATGGTGGTGTACGCACAGGTGGGCTATGACCTGGTGGTCCACTGTCTGGATGGTGTATTCTCCATAGCTGCCGATGAGTCCTGCCACCCCCACCACAAGAACAGGGAAGCCTGGAAAAACAAGGGAGACAGGTGGAGGAGGCCAGAAAGGCAAGCAGCAGGCAAGGTGGTTGGCTTGGGGGGGTCTCTGCATGCCCCTGGATGTGCTGACCTCAGAGAAGATGGGGCTTAGTTACAGACTTGCTGAGCTTGCCCAAGTGGTAGGGGCATGGCAGTTGCTGCCATGTAGGAGAGGGAAGGACAGCACTGGGTGGTGGAGCTCGAGGTGTCCCCTAACCTCTCTGCAGCATCATCTGCTCTGGTGCCCTCCAGGTGCCATGGGGGGGGGCTGGCAACAGGGTAGCAAAGACCCCAGGGTACGGCACCTGCTCGATGAACGTGGGGCTGGTCCCCAGCAGGATGGAGGACACCTGAATTTGCTGCGCTGAGCCCATATAAGACACACCCTGGTCCATCTGAAGAGCTGCAGGGCTCGCTCACTGTCTGCCCATCACTGCACCGCCCTGTTCCCCCTCTGGTTATAACCCACTGCCCCACACCCCCCATCAGTTGTCCAGGCTGGTGGTGCTTACCCCAGCCAACCAGGCACAGCTTTGCCAGGTAGTGGTGGATGTAGATACCGAGGACCTTGACGAAGAGGAGGTAGAGGTGACAGCCCTCCAGCACCATCCAGGTGAAGCAGCAGAGCAGGCAGTAGTGGGTGAGTCCCCCCAGGACCTTGCAGGCCCCCAGCTGGGTCCCAGCAGAGAGCTCACTGTTGAGCAGGAAAGCCAGGTTGAGGAGGAACAAGCTGGCCATGAGGTTCATATGCAGTCCCACGTTGATGCGTAGGGTCTCCTCGGACCTGAACCTGTACCTGAGCATCCAGAGGGAGCAGAAAGAGCAGGTGCCACAGCTGAGCTGAGCCCCAGGCCATACCCCAGCTGTCTGTGCAGAGGCACTGTCACTGCCCCACAGCTCTCCCAGCCTGATGACTCCCTGGGGAGCTGCTGGCACGTCCTACCGTAAGAAGATGCAGAAGGCGATGGTAAAGATGGAGAAAGCCATGGCCACCCCACAGCCAGCAGTGGCAACAGCTATCAGGGTTCTTGCCGTGGATCTGTCCAAAGCTGGGCTCTGCCAAACACACACATGCTGGGTTACACAGGCCCCAGACCAGCCTCAAAAACCTGGCTGCAGCTACCAGAGCCATAGGGCTGATAACCCTGGTGGGCTGCTGCAGGGGCCCCGTGCAAGCCCCCAGGCTGTCCCTCTGGAAGGGCTTTGGGGAGAGCGGGGTGATGGTGGCTTAGAGGAGATGCTCCCTAGGTTGGGATGAGGGATGAGTGAAGGTTTTGATGGACCACTGTGAGAACCCCCCTGGGTGGAGATTGGACCTCAAGCCTTGCTGCTCCAGAGCCTTCACTAGGCAGGGGGGGGTGTTTCTACACCGTAGCACCTCCACAGTGGTGCTGCTGCCTCCTGAGCTGAGCTGGGCTCAAGTTTGCCAGGGGACAACTACAAGTGACTGGCAACACCCAAGGGGCCAGCATGGCAAGGCAGGCAGCACAGCTGGGGTACAGGCAGGGATGGCAGGGAGGGGATTGTCACCAGGAGGAGGGTGAAGAAGGTGAGATGGTTGCAGAGGCAGACTGTCCTCTTGTCCCCAAGCTGTGTGACACATCCACTGCTGTTCCAGCCTCCTGTCTGCCCTGCGATAGGCACAGGGGGACAGCCATGAGCACGGGGCAGAGCACCCAGGCACGGCCTGCGCTCAGCCCTGCTGAGGACCATACCTTTGCTGAGATCCCAGAAGACACATTGGGGGGTGACACCCTGTGAGGGGGAAGAGCAGCATCAGCCAGTGCCACAGTGAGGGCCACCGGAGGGGAGGTGGAGGGAGGGCACGGCTGCCTTACGCTGGGCAGCTGCTTGTGTGCGAAGCTGAGCTGCACAGGGTCCCGCAGCCCGGAGATGCTCCTCTCTCCCACTGTGATGCCCACCACAGTGTTGTCCAGGACCTGCCCCGTCTGGTTGACCTCCTGCATGGGGGAAATGCTGCCTGAGCCAAGCTGGCAGATAGGAAGCGCCGGTGGCCAGAGGGATGAGGCAATGCCAGCTCATACCTCGAACATGCCGAGCTGATGGATGTTGAGGACTGTCACCACCACACGCGCTGTCCATTGCCCCAGGGACTGGAATATCTCCCTGGGGAGCTGGATTTTGCCTGCATCCTCCTTATCCATCATGTTCAGCATGCTGGGGCCCTGTGTCAGAGAACAGTGGTGGGGGTGGGGGGTGGGTTGCTTGCTGGCAGCATCACGTCTCTGCTCTGGACCCTTCAGTCTTGCTCCAGGCACAAATTCTGCCCTGCCCAGGTGGGTTTTGCTCAGCAAAATCAGCAGGAGCCCCAAGATCAACAGGCAGAACCTCATCCCCAGTACCCAGCAGTGAAGGGGCAGAGCTGTGAGCAGCTCTCAGTAGAGCTTCAGCCACCATATGGTGGTCCCCTGGGACATCCAGAGAGTGGGAGAGCCTGTGGGTGGACAGGAGGCACAAGTTCCCACAGCTTCTTCCTCTTTCTCTCCCTCCCCAACCACCCTGCCTGCTGCTGGGATGGCTCCTCAGAGAGGGCTCTTCCCTCCCAAGCACCTTTCCGTAGGACTCCTTGCCAACTGATGCTAAAGTTGACGTGGGTCCATGATGCTACTGTGGAGCAGGGTGGGGGATGAGCACAAGGTGGCACACGAAGCCCTGGCACAGGGGCTGAGGAGGGTGCTTAGAAGGCATGGGGCTTTCCCAGCAGGGCAGAGGGGCCCATCTCACCTCCTTGGGTAAAAAGGTGATGCGGACATCCTGAGTGATGGCCCTGCTGACGTTCAGGAGCAGCACCTTCAGCCTGGTGTTCGGCACTGTCATCTCCGACTGTATCGTGCTGTGGGGCGGGAGGGCTGTGGGACTGGGGGGCACGGGGGCGGGGGGCTTAGCCCCTCAGCCCTGCCATGGCCACCCCTGCCCACTACCTGAGCCAGCGCTCCCGCAGGCAGGTGCAAGCCAGGCTGATGGAGTGCCGCAGCTCGGGGCACTGCCGGGGCAAGTCGAGACTGAGGGGCACAGCATCTTCCTCCCCCTGCTCCACTGAAATGCAGCACCGGTAGTTCCCATCACCCCGGTCCCGGTCTGGGGATAAGGGGAGCAGGGTGACTCCTGGGCACTGTGGTACTGGGCAGGCACCAGAGCCAAGGGCAGGGACAGAGGGACCACTCACCAGCACAGTTCTGTCCCCTCACAGCATCTGGAAGAAAAGCATGTGGGGAAATGGGGGGAAAACCCAAAAATGTAGGGTCAGTCCTCCCCCTGTCCGGAGAGGGGTGGGGGGCAGGAATGCCTGGCAGTTCCCAGGTTAGGCAGGAGCAGCCCTGCAGTCGCAGAGGCTTCAGAAAGCGATGGGGCAGCCACGGGGCTAGTGAAGACAAAGCCACCGTGCCTGCACTGTCACAGCCACCTGCAGCCCCCCAGGGGTGGCTTGTGGAGGGGACCCCACGCCGCTGCTCAGGGCTTTTCAACAGCCCCCAGCAGCGAAGCCTTCCTCTGTGCTCACCCCACCCCTGTGCTCACCCCCCCAGCCTCTGTGCATCCTGGGGGAATGTTCCCTTCCGATCGGGCCACGCTGTGGGGTGAAACCCTGCCACGGTTTTTGGGTCAACAATTTCACATGGCAAGACCTAACCCGAAGCCCAGACCAACCCCTGTGCCAGGGGATCCCACATCCCCCTCACCCACCACTCACCAGGCAGCACCAGGAGCAGCAGGACGGTGCCCAGGAGCAGCTTCATGGTGCTTTGTGGGGTCTCCTGGCTGCCCCTGGCCATCCCACGGTGCTCTGCTCCCCTCGTCCCGCTGGCTCTGTTCCTCCCTGGGCTCCCTGGGGGCTTGTGACTGCTCCTGAGGCAAGAGCAGTGTCCTCATTTCCCTTCTGCGAACGTCTCACGCCTTCCTGTGGGTTAGCAAGTGACCTCCTGGCCCAGCTCACAGCAACAGCCATAACCGTCAGCGCTGCGTCGTTTCCCCCTGGCTGCTTCCCCCTGCTGACTCAGGGCTTTGTCCTTTCCCCTTCAACTCCCCACTCTGGCCAGTGGCATGCACCAGCACCCCTCTCCTGAAGCAGGTGTGCTGCCAGGCACTGCCATGAGCCAGCGGGGACAAGGCATCCTTTTCCTGGGCAAGGTCCCCCTGCCATGACCTGGAGTTGGGAGTATCACCTGGGAAGGGAACTGGTGGGATGGGAATCACAGTGCTTGGAAGCAGCAGAGCCAGGAAAGTTGGAGCCACCCAGGGAGGCAGATTCCCGTCCTGCGACATCTCCTACTTCAGATTCCCATCCTTCACTGCCTGTCCCCTCCCCCTTCACTGGGCAGCAACAGTCACAGAATCCCAGAATCCCAGGCTGGTGGGGTTGTCAGGGACCTCTGGAGATCATCCAGTCCCACCCCCCCAGAGCAGGGTCCCTCGAGCAGGCTGCACAGCACAGTGTCCAGGATCACAGGGTTGGAATGCCTCCAGAGCTGGAGACTCCCCAGCCTCTCTGGGCAGCCTGGCCCAGGGCTCTGCCACCCTCCCAGGGAAGAAGTTCCTCCTCAAGTTCAGGTGGAACTCCCTCTAGTCCAGTTGGTGCTCATGGCCCCTTGTCCTGTCCCTGGGCACCACTGATCACAGACTGACCCATCCTCCTGAGCCCACCCCTCAAGGACTTATCAGCACTGAGAAGATCCCCCTCGGTCTTCTCTTCTCCAGGCTAAACAGTCCCAAGCCCCTCAGCCTCTCTGCATCAGAGAGATGTTCCAGCCCCCTCAGCATCCCTGGAGACAACAGCAGCTTCTCAATCCACAGCATCTCCCTCCACCACCCGACTCCTACAGCGCCGGTGCTCTGCCAGCAGCACCGTTACCAGTCCCACCTGAGCAGGGTCCCAGCCAGGTCCTGTCCCAGGACAACCCCAGCTGAGGGATGGATCCCATCGGAGAGCCCACAAACACGCCCAGCAGAGAGACACTGGTGAGCTGCACTCTAAGCAGGAACAACTTTAATGGGCACCAGCGTGGCACCCGGGCACACTCGCTGAGCTTCTACACCATCCAAAAATAGACATTCAACAAAATAACAAAAATAGATCGTTTCAGCTGCTAGAGGGTGTTTCGGGGGCAGGGTTAGTCTGTCTTCACTGGGGAAGGACCCTCCGGGTGACCCACCAGCAAGGGCTGAAGATGGGGCCTTTCCCACCCATCATTCCTTGATTCAGGGCACGGGAGGTGGTTGGAGGCACTGGAGAGCCTGTCCCCGCCCCTTCCACTTCCTGCCGCCCAGCTGAGCATCCTTCCTTCCTGCCCCAAGGATGCCAAGCCAAGGGATGTGCTGCTGCCTGGCAGGACGGGAGGGGATGGAAAAACCAGGGAGGGGGCTGGCAGAGGTGAAGGGCGAGGGGCAGCTGTCCCCACAGCAGCTCCCTGGGCGCCGAGCAGCCCTACGAGGTGGGTGCGGTAGCGAAGCGGCTGCCGTCGGTCCTTCCGCGCGGGCAGCCCCGGCACAGCACGGCGCAGCCGGCACAAGGCTCAGCCCAGGTGGCTCTGGCTGCTGTTGGGCTGCAGCTTGACGCTGTCAGAGCTGCTCTGCGAGTCAGGGGACTTTCTTGCCTGCAGCACCATAGTCCAGCACCAGAGGAAGATGAGGAAACCTGAGAGAGGAGAGAGAAGGTGAGGGAGGGGTGAACCCCCAGAACTCTGGGCTGCTGGGGGTTGGCAGGGACCTCTGGGGATCACCCCGTCCAACCCCTGCCAGAGCAAGGTCACCCAGAGCAGGTCCCAGGACAGTGTCCAAGCAGGTTTGGGATCTCCCCAGAGAAGGAGACTCCCCAAGCTCTGGGCAGCCTGGCCCAGCGCTCGGGCACCACAAAGCAAAAGAGATTTTCCTGTATTGGGATGGACCTTCCCATGCTCCAGTTTATGCCCATTGTCCCTTGTCCTGTTGCTGGGCACTACTGAGAAGAGTCTGGCCCTGTCCCTTCGACAACCCACTTTAGACACTGATAAGCACTGATCAGATGCCCTCTCAGTCTTCTCCAGGCCAAGCAGCTCCGTCTCTCTCAGCCTTCCCTCACACCAGAGACATTCCAGTCCCTCACCATCCTCACACCCTGACTGGACTCTCCCCAGCAGCTCCCTGTCTGTCCTGGACCGGGGAGCCCAGCACTGGACACCCAACTCTGGCTGTGGCCTCAACAGGGCACAGCAGAGGGGGAGAACAGAACCTCCCTGGACCTGCTGGCCACGCTCTTCCCAACACCCCCAGGTTCCATCAGCCTCTTGGCCACGAGGACACAGTATTGGGCATGGAGAGCCTGTTGTCATCAGGTCCTCCTCCACAGCACTGCCCCCCCGCAGGTCACCCCAAACTGTGCCAGTGCTGGGGGCTGTTCCTCCGTGGGTGCAGACACACTACACTCGCCCTTGCTGAACTTAATCTGGTTCTCCTCTGCCTGTCAATACCTGTCCAACTCTCCGGTCTGTCCAGGTCTCACTGAAGGGCAATATAGCCTTCTGGTGTGTCAGCCACTCCTCCCAGTTTGGTATCGTCAGCAAACTGGCTCTGGGTATACTCTGTCCCCTTGTCCAGGTCACTGATGAGCAAGACCAGACCCAGTACTGACCCCTGGGGCACACCACTAGCTACAGGCCTCCAACTGGACTGTGCCACTGATCACAACTCCACAGGCTCTGTCCTTCAGCCAGTTCTCAACCCACCTCACCACCCACCCAGCCAAGCCAGGCTGCCTAAGCTTGCCCACAACCCCCTGCTGAGGTCTAACAGCAGCCAAGAGTGAGCCAGCCAGCCTGCCAGGGATGGCTCCTCTTGTACCCCATCACCACCCCACTAAGACTCCATGACAGCCCCAGTACCCTGCAGAGGAGCCTGGCATCCCAGACTTGCCTTGGAGGGAGTTGATGATGGTGAAGGCGTAGAGGGTGACAAGGCGGAAGACACCAGAGGAGAAGGAGAAGAAGACCAGCACCCAGGGGATGCCCAGCAGGATGCTCAGCCCTAAGAGGGCTATGACATGCTTGAGTTTGTGGCCTTTCTTGTTCTGCCGAAGGATCTCCTGGACCATGGCTCCCAGCATGACTGAATTGAAGAGGAACACCAGGCTGAAGAATCCCAGGTTCACAATATTATGGATTAGGGGGCTTGTGATCCAGCAGCTGGAGGGGGGAGAAAGGGCAGAGGGTTAGTCTGTGTAGTCCCATGGGGACACGAGGTTAACTAAACCCAGTTTAGTTAAACAGCGAAGGGGATCCCCTCCCACACACCCCCTGTACCCCAGAAAGCTACAGGTAAGCTAAGGAAGGCCTGTAGGACACGGTGAAGGTTTAGCCAGTTGACTTAGTATCTAAGACCAGGGACAAGGCAACCCATTTCCCATGACTTACATGGTTGCGTTGGTGAATTTGCCACCAACAGATTCAATGACAGGAATGGAGAAGGGGCCATAGTTTGTCCAGCTAGCCAGGAAGATCAGCATCACACAGAGGAAGGGGAGTCCTGGGTGTCAAGAACAGAGAGAAGTGGATGCTCTAGTCCCCGGCCCTCAGACCTTCAGGAAGGACTTATCTCCCCTTTCTCCCTGTACTGAGTACAAACCAACATCCTCCCTCCCAAGGGCAAACTGAGGGTGGAGCATGTAACAAGGACACCTGGTGTAAGCCCTGGCCCAAGGAGCAAGCCACACTGCACTGAGCCCAGCCAGAGACTTCCCAGAGCTGTGGAATCCTAAGCAATAAAAGATCATGAGATGTGTGGCTGCTTCTTGCCTCAAGCCCAGCTCTCTGTGCTGTACTGGATGTCTCTTTTAGAGAGGATCCCATTACTATTTGAAGAGCCCAAGCAGTGGTTCCCACATGTCCCCCTTGCTGTGTGACCTACCAGGGTGACCCACCAGCTCCCAACCACCAAGTCTCCTTCTCCATTGAGTGTCTCAACAAAGCGACCCCTCTGCTCTAAGGCATCATCTGCTCCCCCACAGCTATGTCTACGCACTATAGATGGTGGGAAAGACCTAGCCAAGTACCCACCCAGCCCTGTTGCCCATGCCCTCAGGGTGCCTCTGCCTCCCCCATGCTCACCCCAGCCCACCAGGCAGAGCTTGAGGAGGAAGCGGTCATGGTACGCGTTGAAGACCTCGATCACAAGCCGGTAGAGGTTGTAGCCCTCGATTGCCATCCAAGTGAGGCAGCTCAGGAGGCAGAAGTGCAGGAACAGCCCCCCAGCTCTGCAGACTGCTTCATTGCTGCTGGAAGCCAACTGCTCAGAGATGAGGAAGGTGACGTCCAGGAGGAAGATGGCACCCAGCAGGTTCATGTGAATGTGCATGCTTGTGATCTGATCTCGCTGCTTGCTCCTGGAGAAGTGAGAGGGAGAAGACCTCACCACTGGGCCTGGCCAGCATCCTTGGTGTCTCACAACACAGCTCTGGCTGGGGAAACTCACCCCAGCCAGAAGAGCCAGGAGACCCTCTGGAGGTGTGAGGGGCTGGGAGCCTAACCTCACAGGTGGGACCACCTGTTGCACGTGCAAGTTCAGGTCTCTGCGGCTGACCCTGTATTTCAGGTCTAGGCCATGGGGGTTGGGGAGAGACAACAATTCAACTCAGAGTCACCCATGTAGGATCAGTGACACGACTCAGGAGAAGACATTCATGTTCTTCATCAGGCCCCAAAATCACTAAAAACAGCTAATGTTTTCAAGCACCCTAGGGACAATCTGACCAGGGTGGGTCTCTGGAGAGAACAACTCTGCTTTCCTCATGCATGGCTCCTTCCTTGTGCTTCTAGCTAGGTCACAACTGCACCAGGACAGCTGTCACCCACACAGGTATACTGGCAATGGACAGGATGCAGACAGAGAGCATGGGGTCACCTGTCAGACCATACCTGAAGTAGAGGAAGAAGATGGTGCAAATGGATGCCAGAGCTGAGATCATGCAGCCAATGTAGGTTATGATACTCAGGTAATCCTTGTGTACATGGCTGATCTCTGGGGAGGAGACCTGAGGAGATGGAGGAACGAGACACGGTGAGAAAGAACAGCTACAGGAATGATGGAGAGTGCTGTGGGAAGGCACAACCCACCATGAGCACAGCAAAGTAGGTGAGGTGGTTGCATCTGCAGTCTGTCTGGCTGGCCCCTGTCACTGTGGTACAGCCATAGGTGTCCCAGCTCCCTGCCCCAGCTGTGTAAAGAAAGGAAGAGCGTCAGGTGAGCAGCAGGAACATCTGCTTCAGGTCTGTGGGTCTCTAGGGCACGGTGTGCAAGGCAGCTCGGAGGACAAGAGTGGGTGTTGTGGGCTTGCGCGGTGGGGGTCTGGCACAGGAGGGGGCTGCAGGGGCGGCTGCTGCAAGAAGCAGCCAGAAGCTCTCTGCAGCCCCACAGAGCAAACACCAGCCGGCTCAAGGCTGGAGTCGCTGCTGACCAAGACCGAGCCCATCAGGGATGGTCACAGCACCTCTGGGAGTCACAGTGAGGGGGAAAAACCCGCCAGCAGCTGCTTTGTGCCCCAGAGAAGGGAGTGAGAAGGTGTGAGGAGCTGTACAGGCACCAAGGACAGGGAAGGGGGGGAGGAGGCGCCCCAGGTGCTGGAGGGAAAGATGCCCCTGAGCCCCTGGAGAAACCCATGGTGGAGCGGGTGTCCCCCACAGCCCATGGAAAAGGCCCAGACCCCACCTGCAGCCCATGGAGAGGCCCCACACCAGAGCAGATTTGCTGGGGGGGCTTGTGGCCATGTGCGGGACCAGGCTGGAGCAGTCTGGGCCTGAGAGACTGAGAGACATTGTGACTGCTGACTGCACCCATAGCAGTGACCCACACTGGGGCAGCTGGGGAAGAGCTGAAGCCCTGTGGGAAAGGACTCATGCTGGAGAAGTTCCTGGAGGACTGTCTGCTGTGGGTGGGACCCCACAGTGCAGCAGGGGCAGGGGGTGAGGAATGAATCCCCCCCAGCAAAGGGGGAGAACATCTCATGAAGAACTGACCCAAATCCCCATTCCCCCCTTCCCTTCCCCCCTGTGCCACAATGTGGGGAGAAGGGAGCAAAATCCTGCCTGAAGTGCAGTCTGCTGAGAAGGGGGGTGGGAGGAAGGTGCTTTAAGCTCTGGCCACACTTCTCATCCCCCAACTCTGGTGTCCCTGGGGGTGCAGGGCAAAGCCATCAATTGGAGAGTTTTCCTTCCTTTAGTCTGTGCTGAGTCTGTTCTGCCCATGACGCTCATTACAGGATGATCTCTCCCTGGCCTGAGCTCCACTCCTCAGCCTCTCAATACTTATTTCCTCCCCTGTAAAGCTGAAAAGGGAGTCATAAAGGGACTATGGCGGGTGTCTGGCCTCCAGCCAGGGCCACACCACCACAGTGGAGACGCTAGTTTGTCCCATGCCAAGCACAGGCATGCAGCTAGCACCCTCACCATCAGGGCCCACCCCTAGGGGAAAGCTCCTACATTAGCTATGGAGCAAAATACTTGAGATCAATGCCACGGCCAAGTTTTATGGAGCTGGAGCAAGGAATGGAGCTGGAGCATGACTTTTACCCTACCAGCAGGCTGTAGTACCCTGCCAAAGGAGCAAAGGCAGCAAGGCCAGGAGCACTCACCAGTGGTGTCCTCCTGCCAGAAGACGCACAGTGGGGTCACGTTCCTCTGCAAAGAGAAAACCACAGGCCCTGGTCAGGATCTGCAGCTGGGGGTCTGTTGCCCAGCTGGCAGATTTGATAGTGGAGAGGATGGGGCAGGAGGTGAGATGGTCTCAGGAGACAAATCACCCCATACCACAGGAGTGGGCTCCAGGCGGAGACCACTCTCTTGGCAGCTTGTGGAACAGATACTTCCCCCCAGGTCCCCTTTTTCAAACAAGGGGTTCAGCTTTGAGCAGGCACCTGACAAGGCCATGAATGAGCCACAGGACTCTTAACTCCAAGTGTCCCCCAGCCCTGGAGACTGTGCTGGAGGCAATATCTGCAGAGCAACGTCTCCTAGAGAGGAGCAGGCACTGCCACCACCAGCACACGTGGTGCAGCTACAATCATCATGCACACCCTGCACCAGCAGGCCAAGGGCACAGACCTGCTGGACTGTGAGCACTCTCTAAGTGAGCAGGGCCGGAGCACTCCTCACCCCCCTCTTCCTGGTGGGAACAGGTTTGATGAGGCTGTTTCCTCACCTACCGGCAACTGGCTGTGGAAGAAAGTGAGGACCACTGGTTCAGAGAGGTTGGCCACTACCCTGTCCACCAAGGAGATGCCGACCACCTTGTCGCCCAGGACATGGCTGCTGTTTTCATCCTGTTGAGGAAGAGGAGTATGAGGCAGCGTGAGAAGGAAAAGCTGCTGGGTGTGAAGCGGGTGAGAGGCCCCAAGAAGGAGGCCCTGTGCCTCTTTCCCCTCCTAGCTTCTAGCTCATCTTTGATGCATGTTCTTTGAGCAAGCATCAGCACCCTGGTCTGGGCATCATCCCTCCTGCCCTGTACCACCCCCGAGCCCCCAGCACAGCAGGGACACCCATGTGCGTGGGGTGTTACCTGGAACATGGTCTGGCTGTTGATATCCATGAGGAGCACCCTGTGCTCCACCACCTCCTTTGCCATCACAAACAGGCTGCTTGGCAGGTCCACCGTGAACCCATGGACCTCTCCACCCTCCTGTAAGGAGAGACTTGTCAGAAGGGAGGCTGGGAGAGGATGCTGGTGGGCCAAGACCACCAGGACCAGCTGCCCAGTACGCACCTCTCTTTGGGAAGAAAAGGCCAGGTGCTGAGGAGCCTGAGTAGGCTGCACCCTTAGGACAGTTGCATGCACCGTGGCCTTCCCAAATGTCTGGTTCTGGCCTTCAAATTCCACCTTAGCCAGTGTCTTCTCCAGCTCCCCCAGTTTGCTGTGGGGGAAGGGGCACGGTGAGCGGGAGGCAGTGGGCATGGCATTAGCAATAGTGGGAACAGCACGAGCAGGGAAACTCACAGCCGGAGCGTCTGCTGGTCCCTGGCTGCTGCAACTGGTACTAGGGGCTGGGCGATGAGGCTGTCCAGGGTGGTGAGCTCCTCTTCTACATCCTTCTCCCAGATGGGCATGTTGTCAGGAAAGGCTGGGTGGGCACAGGAGAGGAGATGCTGTGAAACACGTGGGCAGAGCCAGCTTCCCCCCGCCCTGAACCAATTAAGCACAGCACTGGTAGGAGCAGAAAGCAGAGAGCTTCAAGGTGACCCCAACCCCAGGGAGCTGATGGAGACCCCAACCGAGAGGGCTTCTCCTGCCACCCCGAGCTTGGTTCCCACCAAGGCCACTGGGGCCAATCTGGCTGAAAACCCCTGTCCCTGGGCTGCCTGGAGCAAACCTACATCCCCTCCCAACACAGTTTAACTGTATCTTCACACGATCACGCTACACCAGGTACTGGGGCACCACCACGGCTCTGCTGATGGCTAGAAGGCGCTGGGGATGAAACAAGCACTTCATTAAAACAAGGGCCTTTACCAGGGAAGAAGTATTGATGGTCACTGGCGAGGGAGGTGTTCTTCCCACCCTTGGAGATGTAGGACACATTGAAGATTAAGGCGCTGGTTCTTCCAGGGCCGTGACTCTCCTTCCCCTGCGTGATGCTGCTGGACGTGTCTGCACCCAGGAGGAAGCTCTGCTTCCCGTACACCAGCTTCAGGGTGCTGTTGGCCTTGAACCAGTAGACACAGAAGCGGTACCTGCCCAAAGCAGAGGGCAAGCTGTACTTGTAGTAAGAGTTCTCCTTGCTTCGTAGAAAAGGCCTTTGTATGATCAGCGCCTGGGCCGTGTTCTTGATGGAGATGTTCTTGGGGTTATGCTCGTAGATGACAGAGCTGTTCTGGGTCTGGTTCCGGTCGCCACAGAAGTGGAACTCCTCATCCTGGCTGCTGCTGGCTCCCATCCCTGCATGGTACAAGCACACAGCAGGTCAGCCAGAGGAGCCACCCCAGCAAACACTGCACCCCCATGACAGCCTCTGCATGTGGCACACCAGGCTCTCTGTCCCACAGGCATCTCAGCCTTGGGAGGTGGCTGCACGATGCTGGCCACCTCCCCACTGTCCCTGTGGCTATGCTGGGAGAGTTTGCTGGGGAGCTGAGGCTCCTGGGGACAGCAGGACTTCTCACCTCTTGATGCCACCCTCTTCCAGATGCCACCACCTACATCAGCAGAAGCCGACAGAGGAGCTCTCCATCCCCAGGAAGGACAGCCAGAGAGCATGTCCTTTCTCTGGGAAGGACTCATCCTGCTCTGAAGACCCCACCAGAGTCAATCAGCCCACGAGATGTTTTGTCTCTGTGGAAGTGGTGGCTGCAAACACCCCTTAGTGCCACCTAACCAATTTTCTGGGGTTGCAAATTACTTCCAGCAGCCCAAACCTGGCCCACCAGCCTAGGGTAGGATGTGACTGGGGCAGCATACCTTGGAGGGGGGAAAGAAGGAGCAGAAGAAAGACCTTCATCCCAGGCAGCTCTCTGCTTTGGCTTGGCCTCTGAGGAGGAAGCAGAGCCTGGAAGGGTACAAAGGAAAGAGGCCACATGAGTATTTGGGACAGCAGGGATATTGCCCACATGACAGGGTCGGGCACACCATCCAGTGCTGCAGCCATGTCCCTAGAGCCACGAGCAGTGGGCATCACGCCTAGCTGTGGCCTGGAAGGATGGGGAGGCTGGAAGGATGGGGAGCCCAGCAGCACAGGGCAGCCAGCAGCTGGGTCCCCAGGCTCTTGGCATGGAGAGGTTCCCCACTACCCCAGCACAGGCATCAACAACCAACAGCTCAGCCTCAGAGGGTACCCCTCTTCTTCCGCTCCCTGCTTCACATCTCGTTTGGGTCTTGGCTTCTTATCACAAGCAAGATGAACAGAAGGAAACTGTGGCTTCCAAATCTGCCAGCCCTAAAATTATTTTCTTGGGTGTGTTCAGCTCCTGCAGAGGAACTGGGGAGCTGGGCAAAACCCTCCAGCCTGGCAGAAATGGGCTCTCCCAGGTTCATCCTGGTGATGCTGCTGCAGCACCCACAGCTGCCCCTCGTGACCAGCCAGGCAACATCCTGTGCACCCCTGTTCCACACCCCTTCATCCTGCACTCTGCTCCACTACCCTTTTTGTTGTTTTTAACCATAGAATCCTAGAATCTCCCAAGTTGGATGGGACCCACAAGGACCATCAAGTCCCACTCCTGGCTCTACACAGGCCCAGCCCAATCAGAGCTGGCACTGAAGGCATCGCTCAGACCCTTCTTGCCCTCAGCCCAGCTCAGGGCTGTGACCCCTTCCCTGGGGAGCCTGTGCCAGTGCCCAACCCCCCTCTCAGCACCGAACCTCTTCATGACACCCAGCCTAAACCTCCCCTGACCCAGCTTCAGGCTGTTCCCTCAGGTTCTGTCCCTGGTCCCCAAAGAGAGGAGAGAGATCGGCGCTGCCCCTTTGTTCCCCTGGCAGGAAGCCACAGACCCCATCAGGTCTCCCCTCAGCCTCCTCTTCTCCAGGCTGGACAACCTCCTTCCCCTCCAGACCCTGCCCCATGTTCGCTGCCTCCTCTGGACACTCTCCAATAGATTTATGTCCCTCTTGTCCTGTGGCGCCCAAACCTGCCCCCTGGGCACGCTGCTGGCTCGTGGGGAACTCGCTGTCCACCCCCAAACCCCTCTCACACGGCCTCCAGCGCCTGATCCCCCGGGCTGGATGCGCAGCCAGGGTCGCCCCTTCCCAGGGGCAGGACCCAGCACTCACCCTCATTAAACTTCGTGCTGCTGGTGCCTGCCCAGCTCTCCGGCCTGTCCGGGCCTCTCTGCGAGGCTTCCCCACCCTCAGCGGGGTCGGCAGCCCCTCCCAACTCGGTGCCATCTGCAGATTCCCTTGAGACACCCTCTAGTCCTGAGCCCAGGCCCGTTATGGAAACGTTACAAAGCACCAGCCTGAACTGGAGCCCTGGGAACCCACCAGTGACCGGCCACCAGCCAGAGGGAACCCCGCTTGCTGTCACCCTCTGGGCCCAACCCCTCAGCCGATTGCTCGCTCGATGCAGCCAGGGCCCCTGTGACCCGCACCCAGCTGAGTGCTGAGACCCCAAGGTGCTGCTGCACCCATGGGCTCCACCTGACCGCAACCTTCACACCCACAGCCCTTCCCATCACACCCTCTGCCTCCCCCATCCTATGAGCTGCACCTCCAGCGCTCCTGAGCTTCACCTCCTCCTCGCCCTGCTGTGACCCCAGTGATGGCTGCTGGGACCTCATCCTGCCAGGGTCTAGCCCCAGGTTGGGGCAGCATCAGTGGGGGCTGCCAGACCAGCCAGCAGAGCTGCACACTTGCCAATGCCCAAAGCCGAGCCAGCACCTAGTTTGGCACCTCTGCATCCCACTGCTGCTCTCAGAGCATCCTGCTTAAAACCCACCAAGGGGCTGAATCCCTGTTGTCACATGCCAGGCACCCACCAGCATTGCCTGAGAGGCCTGGGGGCTCTCACAAACACCCAAGGGTCGTCAGAGGGGAAAGCTGGCAGAAAACCCCTTGCTTGAAAACTCATCATCCCCATTAGCAGGTCTCTCCCACCAGCACAGGTTTCTCCCAGGCATTTCTCCAGCCCCCCACAGAACCAGGGCATGTCCAGTGCCACCGGATCACCACAGGCACAGCCCACTGTCTGTCCCCCCCCCATCTGCTTCTTGCAGCAGTTTATCACCAGACCTTTGGGTTGTTAATTAACCTACTGGGTTACTAATTAATTAATTAATTAACCTACTGTTAATTATACCCTACTGGGTATAATTGAGCATGGTGCTAATGAGGTTCCCCAATACAGATGCGGGTGGGGAATGGCCTGGGCACGACCTGGCATGGGGATGGACCTGGCATCCCAGTCGGTGCCTTGGGAATCACACACACGTATCCTAAAGGCATGGCTCCATGGCAGCAAAGCACTGGTGGCTGTGGGAAACTCCTGGATGGCTTCAAAGCAGCTGAGTGACACACAAATGCCAACTGTGACGTGATGGCACAGAGCCCAGCGTGCCAGGACTGCGTCTCCCGCAGTGGGGAACGCTGAATCCCAACCAGGCTCCAGCCCATCCCACTGCACTGGGTCCACCTGGGTTTTAGGGGGGTCTGGAGGAGAGGATCAGCCCCTTTCAGCCGTTAGTCAGCCGGGACCAGAAATCCCTGTGGGGATGTGGGTGGGGGAACTGGTATTTCCCCTCCAAGCCCTATATGGTCCTGCTTGCCCCAACACCAATTGCTGTTTCCTGAGCCGAACAATAGCGAGAGAAAAATCCCCTGAAAATGGTTTAGCAACTGGGAAAATAGAGTTCCCATCCGTGACGGGGACAAGCAGCACTGGAGGGAGCCGGATGCACCGAGCCCACAGCGGGGCTGGATCCTGCCCCATCATCTTCCCATCCTGGAGCGGCAGTGACGATGCACAGCATCACCATCCCTGGTATCCACAGCCATGCATTCCCACTGCCCCCAGGGCATGTCCCCAGTGTCACCTGCCTTCAAAAGCCCTGTGCTAGTGGTGACCAAGCAGAGACCCCCATTAGCAACAGCTCTACCTCCTCTTCATCATCCCTTGGGCAAGATGACTTTAACCCCTGGCTCAGACAGAGGCTGAAGCCCGAGCTCCCCCCAAGAACAATAACACATAGAAAAACTCTTGATTTGGCCCCAAAATCAGGCAGTCCATGTAAAAAGAGGTGGTGGGAACACTGCCAGCACTACGTAGCCTGGACCAGGTTCCCTTGCCGCTGGGACAGAGAAAGGAGGCTCAGCCCCAGGCACCACACTGTGTCCTCCCATCCCCATTAAAAGAACGTGCTGGAAAGATGAGGAAAAACATTGTGGCCTCTAAACATGTGACCTATAAACAAATGAGGGGGAAAACATAAAACCCCACCCCCACAAAACAAAGAGCCTGGTGTTTAGTACAACCTTACTTCTCTCTGGGTGACTTGGCAGCAGGTATTTCAGCTTTCAGAGGTGGCACGTGACTTTTGGACCTCAGGCTTTTCCCAAGGAGAAGAGAAGATGATGCCTCAAACACTGGAAACAGGGAGATGCAGGGGATCTTATCCCTATTCTACTAATGGGTCCATTAGGAAAACGCACCAACACTCTGTTCCTCAAGATACTAACAAGTCTGCAGCTTGCCACCAATAGCCTGTGGGTGACATGGACTCAGAAGCTGTGTGGGGAAACTGAGGAACAGACAGGCAGGTCAGCATGGGCTCCTCGAGAAGCAGAACAGCACAACCAGCCCCATCGCAGGGACCGATCGCAGAGGTGTACCCTGGGGCTGAAGCTGCCTGAGGAGGCCGGTACCCCAGTGAGGACCCCCCTGGAGAGGATGCCCCGGCGCTGGTTAGCCGGGTGCTCCACAAAGTGCCCTTGTCCCTGGCCAGTGGGGCAGTGTTATTCACAGCATTGGCATGTGAGCCTTTCCCGGCACCGGTGGGCGTCACGGCCTGACCCAGCGCCTTTGTTAATGCCCCAGGAGCTGAGCGGCAGCTGTGCCGTGCCGGCAGCCCGGCTGTGCCCAGCCAGCGCCACGGGATCGGCCCTTCTGGGGGCTGCGGGGTAGGACACACCACCCAGCACCCACGAGCTGAGTTTTGCCAACAGGATAAAACCAAGACCCGATAAAGATTCTCACGGGAGCAGCACAGCTCCCTGCCAAATCCATCCTCTGCCAGCTGCTGGCAACCTTCCCTTCCCGAGCAGGCGCGGGCAGAGGCAAGGGGAGGCTGAGGTGTCTGAGGCTCCTGAGATGGAGGTTTTGCTTAAAGCTGGGCTGTAACCTTCAAAATAATAATAACAACAAAAATAGTTCCACTGACAACAAAACCCCAGAGACAGAAATCTCGCCACAACCCAGCAGCCTCTCCCCCAGCACCCAGCAGCACCGCACGCAATGCCTGCCGCTGCTTCGGGGGCTGCAGAGGGCCAGGCACGCCTGCGCTGAATTGAGGGCTGCTGTGAAGTGGAAGCGAAGTGGTGTAGGTTGTCCACCCACACACCACATCTCAGATGCTCTTACAGCACGCTCCCCCCACTTTCTTCTCTGGGAGAAGCCCCCTTGGTCAGTTTGTACCTTCCCTCCACCCAAACCACCCCACTGACTTCTGAAACACCTTGTCCCTGCAGTCCCCATCAGCTCCCCGTGCCATGGGTGCTGGGGAAGGCAGGTACAGGGCACCACAGAGCAGCCCAGGACCCTCCCCAAAACAGACTCGCAGGCATTTGGGATGGGAAGGAGCCAGCCTGGAGCCTGGTGAGGGTGAGCCCAGTCCCAGCAGGCTTTTCCAGCTGCAGAGAAGCCAAGCACAGGTAGGAGGCTAAGGGTCCCCCCCTAGATCCCTGCCAAACCCCAGCTGTCAGCAAGCTGATGGGAAAGGAGTTGGCGGGTCGGAGCCCTCCCAAAAACTAGGCGCCAGCAGGCTGCTGCCCAGCTGGTACTGTGCAGGTGCTGGCACACTTGGAGCCACCCAGCCCGTGGTCTGCAACTCCCCTCCCAGCAGCATGTCCCTCTGACACCCTTGGGTACTGCTGCAAGGTGTGGGGCTGGCCAGCCCCGCAGGTCCCAGTCCCAGCAGCACGCAGTTGCTCACAAACCTGTTGCTCTGTGAATAGCAGCCCCCCGGCTGCAGGATTAAGAGCTGGACTGCAACCAAGTATGCAGCATTTTTAGGCCTTGGCTTAATTCGCGTGGGAGCTGCAAACCCAGCAAGGGGCATGGCAAAACCCGCCGTGACTGCAGTCCCCAGCTCAAAGGATTTGCCCCCACCCCACAATCTCCCTGCTGGTGGTGGAGCTCGGAGGGGGGTTATTGCAGCCCTCAGACCGTGAAACGAGCATTTGGCTACCTTCCCTCCTCGACAGCCATCGGGACTCACTGCCAGGAGGTTATTCCAGGAGACTTTGTCTCAGCTCCCCAGCTGGCTTTATGGGTTTCGCTGGTCCCTCTGGCGGGGGCAGCTCGGGCAGCGCCAGAGCATCCCGCAGCGGCGTGCCAGGACCGGCAGCAGCAAGCTGAGACGCCGCAGAAGTAATCCCCACAACAGGCATTTCAGGGAGGGAGATCACCCTGCCGAGACATGCCGGCAGTCCCACAGGGAAGCTGCACCCTTCGCCAGGAGGAGGAATGGAGCTCCGTGGTGGTTCCCCTGGGGTGGGAAGCGGCGGCCACACACAGAGCCTGGCAGGGTGATGGGGAGGGACATGGTAGGGCTCAGCTGTGGCGCTGGCAGCAGCCGGGAGCAGCTGGTGCCCCACAGCTCAGGGGGCTTCGTGGCTCTGTGGAGTTCAGCCTGGCAGCGGGGCAGACGCGAGGGGCAGTGGGTAGAGCTCCCACCAACGGGGACGGCGGCTCCGCCAGACACCGGTGCCTCGGCCGTTAGCTGAGACCCCCAGACACAGGAACACACGCACCGCTCAGGCGCAAGGAGACCAAATGTCCCCGTACCCACCGGCGCAGGGTGCACCCCGCAGCCTCCCACGGAGGACCACTTAGCTCCCGACAGACAGACAGACGGACTACTCACTGCCCTGCCGCCCACCCGAGGGAGCCGCCAGTCCGAGCCGCGCCGAGCCCCGGAGCGCTCCCAGTCCTGCGGGGCTGGCCCCGGGGAGCGAGGGGTCCGCTGCCCGGGGCACCGCTCGTCCCCGCACCCAGTGCGTGGCTCCTGCCGCCTCCCCACCCGCACCGAGGACCCGGCAGCATCCCCTCCCGGTACCCCCGGGAAGGGTGTGCCAGGCCGCGCCCCTTGCCGTGGCCTCTGGGTCCCCGACACCACACACCGGACCCCAGTTCCTCCGCCCTCCCCCGCCCGGCTCAGTCCGCGATACCTGTGCCCGGGTGGGCCCGGGCGCGCCGCCTCGGCGCCGCTCGGCACCTCGCAGCGGGGCTGGGCTGTGCTCGGCACGGCTCTGCTGGGCTGGGCTCTGTTCGGCACGGCTCGGCTGGGCTCGGCTCAGCACCTCGCGGCACGGCTCGGCTGGGCTTGGCACGGCACGGCACGGCTCGACAACCCCAGCTCCGCTCGCACCTTGCAGCGGGGCTGGGCTCTGCGTTGGGCGCGGGGGAGCTCCGCCCCCGACCAGGCTGGTGACTCAGCGGGGAGGGGCTGGATCGGGGGCTGGGACCCTCGGGATCGCTGCAGGGGGGCTCCCAGCCCCCGGGCCCGGCACCTGCCCGGCTCTGGCCAGCCCAGCCCAGCTCAGCTCAGCCCAGCCCAGCCCAGCTCAGCTCGGCTCGGCTCGGCTCGGCTCGGCTCGGCCCGGGAGCACCGGGCTGCTTCACCCCGCCCGGCCGGCACCGGCACCGGGAGCAGGACCGGCACCAGGACCGGCACCGTGCTCGGGACCGGGCTGTGCTGGGGGACCGCGGTTGGGGACGGCCGGGAGCCCGGGGTGCTCCGTCCCGCCGCCCTTCAGCTGCGGGCTGGCGGGCAGCCAGCGGAGGGAAGGAGCCGGGCGGCTGGCAGGCTGCATGCCTGGCTGCGGATGGGATTAAAAAATAACAATTAATGGGAAAGCAGCCGGGACAGCGTGTCCCTGCGAACCCCGGCCCGCTCCCCGCAGGAAGCAGGGGAGGCGAGAAGCAGGGCAAGGAGCCCAAGCCCAGAACCGGAGGGAGCCGGACACGGTCCCCCATGGCACATCCCTGGAGATAGGTTGGGACGTGGGGTGCAGGACCAGGATGCGACCCTCCCAGCCAGGGGATGTGGCTCCCAACACCCATCCATCCATCCCAAGGCTGGAGGTGGGCAGTGGGAGCCGAGGCGGGAAGTGTTGTGGCAGTGGTGGGTGCTGCCAAGGGGAGCTCACATCCAGCCAGCCCTGCCAGCCCTTTGTGTGCCCTGAGAGCAGCCAGGCGGGAGCAAATCGGGCTGCCAGGAGCGGGAGGGAGGGAGGGAGGCAGGCAGGCGGGGAGAGCTCCGGGAAGTGCCCTGGGTAAATAGTTGCTCTTGCAAGATATTTTTCAGTGGCTTGAATGAGACTTTTCTTTCAGCTGGGGGAAGGGTGGAATCCACCTCCCGTCTCCGGCAGGGAAGGTGGCACGGAGTTAAAAGGCAGTGGTGGTGGCACTGGAGGTGCCATGGCTGTAATGAGACCTCTGGAGCCGGGGGACATCCTACACAGTAGTGTGGCCCCCCCAGCTTAGTTTCATTTCCAGCTCCAAGCCCTGAGTTTCCCTGTCTCTGCGGGAAGTGGCTCCCACGGGAACCGGCTCACGCGGCCTCACGCGGCCAGACCATGGCTAACGTGGCCGCCTTTGAAGCCCAACCGTCCCCACACCGCCGGGAGTGGGGGAGGCTCCAAAACACACATGCAGGGCAGCCGGAGCCGTGGGAGTCCCGCAGCGAGCCGAGCCAAGCCTCCCGCTGCAGGTCATCCCAACCAGCTCCTTCGGGAAAGGCCGTAAATCCGCCTCCCGGGAATAACGCTGCCAGACCCATCGCTGACCCCCCCAAGATCAGGCCCTCCTAGAGGGAGATATCAGGTGTGGAACCCCCCCTCCCCGGCCCAGCAAGGAAAGGACATTCTAGGCCATCCTTTCGCTGCTGTTGATGGAACAATGAGCCTTTTGTCCGTACTTGACGTTATCAGGAGCTATTTTTAGGTTGATGTCTACACTTGTTGATGTCGTGGGGATTATCTGTACATAGTCAGGCCGTGCTGCTGTCTTCAAAGACGCTGGCTGAGCAGGAGAGGGAGGAAATCCTTGTGTTGTCCCTTGCGAGGGACATTTGCCCTTGGGATCAGGCCAGCAGCGCTCACGCTGCCTGATCGGGGCTTATCGCCCAAGCTGGGGAGTTGCTCACAGCCCTGAACATTCCTCAAAGCTGTAAAAGTTCCTAAAAACCCTCAAAGCTTCTCAAAAAACTAAAAGCTCCTAAAAGCTCCTAAAACCCACTAAAAAGTTCCTAGAAGCCCTAAAAGCTCCTAAGGTCCTAAAAGCTCCTAAAATACCTTAAAATCTCCTGAAGTCCCAAAAGTCCTTAAAAACTTTGAAGTTCTTAAAAGTTCCTAAAACCCCCAAAAGATCCTAAAAACCTTAAAAGCTCCTAAAAGCCCTTAAAGATCCTAAACCCCCTAAAAGTTCCTATAAGCCTTTAAAGTTTCTAAACCCTTTTAAAAGCCCTAAAACTTCCTAAAAGCTCCTCAAGTCCCCAGTGCTGGCAGTGGGCAAGTGTGGCAGCATTGCTGTGGCACATCCTGCCAAGGTCCCTGCCTGGCTGCAGGGTAGGGAGGAGGATGACAGTGAGGATGATGAAGCAGATGAGTGCTGGAGTGGGAGGGAATTCCCCCATCCAAATCCCGTGATTGATGCCAAGGTGGCCTTGGGAACCTCGGAGCATGGTGATGCCTGAGGAAGTTTCCCAGCTGCCTGTGGGTGCTCCTGCTCCCCCTCAGCCTTCCTCCCCAAAATACATTGAATGAGGAGGTGGGTCTGCCCCAGGAGATGGGTCGCCCCCCACTCCTAGGTCCCCCCCACCCCAGGTTCCTCTGGCAGTGACAATAACAGCGACTCAGCAGGTGGCAGGGCTGTAAAACCCAACCGTAAAGAAAGCAATAAACCTGGCTTGGCAAATAAACCCCCCCCCATAGTGTCAGGGAAGTCGAGGGGGGGGGGGGGAGGTGTAGGGATGAGGGGGGGGGTTGGGGTGGAGGTTGGTCCCCGGGGTGTTTGCACAGCAGCGGGTGAGGATGCTCCTGCGGGATGCAGGAGCCGGGCTCCTCTGCTCCCTGGCAGCCAAATCCCAAAGGCAGATCCCAAAATGGAGTCGAGGTCTGGCCCCAACCTCCCAACCAAATGGGCTTAGTCTCTCCCCTGGCTGCTCGTTTTGCCAAAATCTGAGAAATTTGCACTATTCCCAGAGCTTTGTGCCCGGGGCTAGAGCTGGAGCCCAGCCTGAAGGCACCCTGCTGAGACCAAGCTGCCTTTCCTGGGAAAAAAGGAGAGCACCGCATCCCACATCCACCTCACCACTTCCTCCACCCCCCCTCCACCCCACCCCACCAGCAGCACCAGGCTCCTGCCTGATAAGGTGTGTGTGAAAGTAAATAGGATTCTTTCTCCTTGGAGAGGTGAGATGGGTCAGCTCCCCCACTCCTGCCCACACCACCCCTGGGATGAGGGGCACTGGGGGTGGCAGGAGGTGGGATTCCACCCTGTGCTCCCAGGGCTGGTATTTTGACTCCACTCCCGGCATGGCAGAGTGGGAAAAGTGGAGCAGGGGGTCTTTCTGCCCCCAGTCACCATCAGCTCCCTGGGGCCCACCGTGCCCCATGGGTACCGTGTTCGCACTGCTGGTGGCAACCAGCCAGGTGATTGTTTTCCACGCACCACCGGATGCCAGAACAAGTTTTACTCATGCACCAGCAGCCAGAGTGACTCACACCCCACATCTTGCCATGGGGAGGAAGGGGCACAGAAAGTGCCTCCCAAGAGCAGCCGTAGGGAGGGAGGCGCTGCAGCCGGGATGTGACTCTCATGGAAGGGCTCATGGGGGACAAGCTGGGTGCTTGGCACCCCACCAAAGCCCCAGGCTGCTTACTGAATAGCTGCAGGCAGGCGCTGGAGCGGTGAGGCACGCACAGCTCATCGCCACGCAGCGGGCTGGAAGGCCAGGGCCCGGCTTTTGTCTGGGCCGCAGGCGGGAGCGATGGAAACTCGGCAGCGCTGGCTGCCCTTTGTACATGGAACAAAGAACAAGGGGCAGCGGCTTCCTTCACTGCTCGGGACCAGGCCCCACGAAGCAGCCAGCAAGGGAAACGCCACTTGGAAGAGGGACACGGGCAGCGAGTCACCCGGTGACATCCGGTGCTCTGCCACCAAGCCAGTGAACGGCACCTTGCCAGCTCACCTGCGAGTTACAAGCACGGGGATGCTGGGGACCCTGCTGCCACCAGAGGTGGGTTGGCAGCCATGCTGGCAGCACTGTGGCATGCTGCTGCTCTGCATCCTGGCAGGGAGAGCAGGATGCCCTGCTCCAAAACCTCAGCCACCGGGGAAGGCAAAAATGTGGCTGCAGTTTGAGGACAAGCCTGGCATACAGGGATGCACTAGGGGCTCAGTGCTGGCTCGCTGCTGCTGGACGATGGCTTTAGGCCCTGCAATTTGTCCTCACTATTTATTGCCCCCAGGCTTAACCCCAGTAAAGTGTTTGGTTGCACTGGGGAGCTCTGTTCGGGGTCTGCCTTCTGAAGGGAGAGCAGGAGGGAAGCCAAGCTGTTACCTGCTTCCCAGCCTTTCCTCTGCACCAGCAGAGATAATGGAATAGAATGCAATGGAATGGAATAGAATAAGAAAATAATAGAAATAGAATGGAATCAGAAAATCTCTAAGGTTGGAAAAGACCTCTGAGACATCAAGACCATCCATCTGTCCAACACCACAACATCAACTAACCCATGTCCTGAGTGCCACGTCTACATGTGTTTTGAACCCCTCCAGGATGGTGACTCCACCACGGCTCTGGGCACCCTGCTCCAGTGCCTGACTGCTCTTTCGGTGAAGATTTTTTCCCCAGTCTCCAATCCAAACCTCCCCTGATGCAACTTGAGACCATTTCCTCTTTTCCTATCGTCAGTTCCTTGGGAGAAGAGACAGACCCCCACCTCACTACACCCTCCTTCCAGGGAGCTGCAGAGAGCGCTCAGGTCTCCCCTCAGCCTCCTCCAGGCTGAACCCCACAGCTCCCTCAGCCGCTCCCATCAGACTTGTACTCCAGACCCTTCCCCACCCCGCTGCCCTTCTCTGGACCCACTCCAGCCCCTCAGTGTCCTTCTGGTAGTGAGGGGCCCAGCCCTGACCCCAGCACTCGCGGGGCGGCCTCACCAGTGCCCAGTACAGAGGACACTCCCTGCCCTGGTCCTGCCACACCACTGCTGACTCTGGCCAGGATGCCCTCGGCCCTCTCACCCCCCCGGGCACATGTTCAGCTGTCGGCCAACACCCCCAGGGCCTTTTCCTCCGGGCAGCCCCTCTGCCCCACGCCTGGGGCGCTGCTGGGGGTTGCTGTCACCCCAGGACAGGACCCAGCACTGAGCTGGACCAGCAGAGCCGTCCTGCCCTACAGCAGATGGATGCTCCCATCCAGCCTGGTGTCACCTGCCGGCTGACCCAGGGCCACAGGCAGCCTCCATCCCCACGCTGGCTTTGGGGAGAGCAGGAGGGCTTTCCGAGGGGTGCCGTCACGGCTGACACCTGTGGTCGGGGCGGCTGGGGGTGCCACAGCCTGAGCGCAGCGCTTACAGCCTGCAGCCATGCCGGCCCCGAAGGGGTTGGGGGGATGCGGCCGGGAGACCCCCACCTCTGCCTGCGCCCCGACCGGCGGGAGCTTCCCGAGGCGGCTCGGATGCGCCCCTCCGCCGGCTCGGGACTCCCGCCGCGACCCAGCTCGGCCCGGGACGGTCCTCGAAGTCCTTGTGCCATCTAGCGGGCTCGTCACTAACGGCAGGCCCGGCAGAGCCGGGGGGTGGCCGGCCGCGCAGCCGGGCCAGGGCCGCATCAATCCTCGGGCGGTGAAGGAGACCCGCGGCAGCCAGGAGACAGCGCGTTTATTGAGCGGTGCCCGCCGCCCGCAGCAGAAGCCGGTGTCAGTCATTGCTGCCGTGGCTGAGCCGGCGCGGGGCTGCCGCAGCCCCCGGGGGAGCCCAGCGCCTGCGGGACCCCGAGCTGCAGCCCCCCCAGTAGCGCCCACTGCCCAGAAACCCAGGTGCTTCCCCTAAAGAAACCCCCAGCATTCGCGGTACTGGCCGTCCAGCCCCGGGGACATCGCCGCGCTGCGTCCTGGAGGGTGACCCTCACCCCGGCGTCAGGGCTCGTTCTCAGGAGGTGTTGCTGACAGAGCCTGGCTTGCTCCGGCAGTACATGGTGACACACCAGATGGAGACGAAGAGTCCTGTGGGTGAGCAGCAAAGTGGTGGCAGTGATGCCACCGGTGCAGCAGGCTCCTGCAAGGAGCAGGAAGGTGACAAGGACCTTGCTGCTCCCAAGCCATGGGGTGCCAGCCCCCCGCCCCCCCGCCCCGCCCTGTGCCTCACCAACCTTGCAGGCAGTTGAGGATGGTGAAGAGATAGAGCTGGGGCACGAGGAAGACACCGAAGCCGAAGAAAGCCAGGCCCCAGGTGGTGCCCAACAGGCAGGTGAGCCCCAGCACTGTCACCCAGTCCTTCCTCGCCTGCCCTGTCTGCTGCCGGATCCTCCGCAGGATCATCCCCACCCTCCCCAGCACCAGCGTGTTGAAGAGCAGGATGAGGCCGGCGTAGCAGAGGGTGGTGAAATGGGCCGACCTGCTGGTGAGCCAGCACCTGGTGGAAGGGACTCTCTTGGGGACAAGGGCCAGCAGCCCTGAGAAGGAGATGGGCATGGGGAGGACATGGCAGCAGGTGCCCCCATGCACAGCGAGATGGAGCTGGGCTCAACAAACAGTGACACCCAGCTGCCTGATGGCTGCCCTGCTCCTGCTGGCCCCTGCCATGGTCAGCTCTGGGCCTGGGGGGCCTGGGGTGCTGGCATGTTCGGGGTGCCCAGGGAGCGTGCTGTGCCCAGAGTGCCTGGGGCATGTGGATACCCAGGGTCTGTGGGGTGCACAGGAAGCTGGCAGCCCCCTTCACTCACATGGTGGTGTTCCCATAGCCTTCGGAGGTGCTGATGGTGTGGTACCCATACGTATTTCGCTTGAAGACAAAAACAGTCACCACAGCCAGCACGGGCAGACCTGTGGGGGGACAGGCTGTGTGCGGCCGTGCCAGGGCGGCCAACCCGGGGGCAGGCACAGGCAGGGCCGGGCAGGTGCCCACTCACCCCAAGCAAAGAGGCAGAGCTTGAAGAGGTAGTGGCGGATGTAGATGTTGTAGACCTTAACGAGGAGGAGGAGGAGGTGGAAGGCCTCCACAGCCATCCATGCCAGGGCGCAGAGAAGGCCGGCGTGCAGCAGGGCGGCGGTGAACTGGCAGAGCTCCGTGGAACCAGCAGGCAGCAGCGTGCTCAGCAGGAAGCTGCAGTTGAGCAGGAGGAGTGCAGCCAGGAGGTGCATGTGGATCCGTACCGTGTTGTCCCTCAGCCGCTGCCTGCAAGAGGAGGGAGGGCAGGGGGTGCTGGAAGGTGCCCGCCAGATGACACCACACTGCGTGACACGGTGCAGCACAGCATGGTGGAGCATGACGCAGGGCAGCACACTACAGCACGGCGCAGCCCAAGGCAGCATGTGTGGTACGGCACGGCATGGCATGGCACAGTACGGCATGGCATGGCATGATGGCATGGCACAGCACAGCATGGAACAGCATGGCACACCATGGTATGGCACAGCATGGCATGGCACAGTGTGGCACAACATAGCATTGCAGCCCAATGCGGCATGCATGGCACAGCACAGCGTGGCATGGCATGGCACAGAATGGCACGGCACAGCACACATGGCATGGCACACCACAACATGGCACAGCATGGCAGTGTGGCATGCCTGGCACAGCATGGCTCTACCTGAAGAAGCAGCAGAGCAGGAGGGTGCAGAGGGTGGCAGCAGCCGAGAGGGAGCAGCCAACAGTGCTGATATGGGTGAGCGATGCCAACTGCGCCGCGCTCAGGACATTGACCTGGAGCTGCTGGAGAGGGGAGGGAAGGGCTGAGTGGGGCAGCACTCAGGGCAGCACCCACCCACTGCGGGAGGAGAAGCCCCTTGCAAAATCAGCCCCTGGCCACCCTCTTCTGCAGGGCACCCCTATGCACCCACCTACACCCACACCTCCGAGGAGGAGGCAGAAGGATGGAGGGAAAGGAGGGAGATGGAAGGAGGGAAACAGGGAAGGAGGAAGGGGAACAGAGGATGGAGAAAGGTGGTAAAAGGGAAGGAGGGAAGAGCAAAGTGGGAAGGAGAGAACAAGGGAAGGAAGAAGAGGGGGGGAGGAAAGACAGAAGGAGGGCGGGAAGGTAGAAGAGGGATGGAGGGGCTGTGGACCAGCAGGACGGCGAAGTAGGTGAGGTGGTCGCAGTGGCAGATGACGGTGCCCTCTGCGTGCGTGGTCCTGCAGCCATCCTGGCTCCAGCTGCCTCTGCTGCGCCTGCCTGCCAGAGAACTGCTGTCAGAGGACGGCATGGTGGCCAGGGGTTGAGCACATCAAGGGGACGTTGAGCCATGCCAGAGCTGCCTGGGAGGTGGCCCAGCAATGCCTCTGGGCTGACAGTGAGCTGTCATTGTCCCCATCCTGGCCACGGCCACGCTTACCAGCTCCAGGCTTCCAGAAGACGCAGGTGGCGTTGGAGGCATCCTAGTAGAAAGTGGGGGGGAGCTGGGGATAGCTGGGGACCCTCTCTGCTCCCCAGGTACCTCAGAGACCTTTTGGTCCCAATGTAAAGAGGGGACATGTCCTCTTTCCCCATCCCCAGAGAAAGCACTGGTGGTGGGACCCTCCCCCCACCCCAGCTCGTGCCCATGGTGGAGCCCTGCTCACCAGCACCATGTCATGCCAGAACTGGATTACGATGGGACGGCTGAGCCCAGCCACCTGCCTGCTCTGCAGGAAGGCTCCCACCACGTCGTTGTTCAGCACGGAGCTGTTCTGGGCATCCTGCAAGAGTCAAAGTGCCTGAGGGGAGGGTCCCAAGTCCCCAGGACTTCCTGCCCACCCCGAGCATCTCAGAAGGGTGCTGGAGTGGTCATGCTGCTGGATGAGGATGCTTGGGGAGGGGGGGGGGATACATGCGAGCACCTGTGCCTCACCTGGAACATGCAGGGCCTGTGGATACAGATGCAGATGAGCTTCTGCTCCACTTCTCTCTCCCTGATGCCTTCTACGAGCTCTGCCGGAAAGCTTATGGCGTGCCTGAGCCTCTCCTTACCGTCCTGCATGTTGTGCACGTGTGGGCCAGGGAGGGATAGGATGGGTTCAGCCCACCCTTGTTCAGGGTGCCACCCTGGCTGCTCCCCGCCCCAGCACAGCCACACTAGTTACCCACATGGCCCCACAGCAGCTCCAGCTCTGCCGCAGCACCTGCAGATGCGCAGATACAGCAGCCACTTCGGTCTTGACATCAGAGCCCTCCCAGCCCGCAGTGTGCAGGAGGGCTGCTGGCCAGGGGGGTCTGTCAGCCACGGGTGGGCACACGTGCACCACCAGCCCCAGCACGGGGCAAGCTAAGGCAGATGGCATCATGCCAGGATGCCTTCCCTGGGGGATTTCATGCCTCAGTTGGCCCCCCTGGATGGTCTCTGCTCCCAGTTCCCAAGCAGGGGGTCCCAGTTTGCAGGCAGTCCCCCCCCCCCGCTGCCTGCAACACCTTCCTTGTCCCACAGGAAGGACCCCTGGGCAGGGCAGCCCCGCAAGCTGGGGAAGTGCCGCTGTGCCACCGTGCAACGCCCTTGCAATGGCATGGGGAAGTCACCCACACACTCCCTGCCGCAGTTTCTCTCTCCCTTCCCACCCCAGCGAGGTAGGGACCAGGGCTTCCTTTTTTTGTAAATCAGTAGAGCTTCAGGATGGAGCTCCTGGCTCTCAGCTGCAGACACACACCCACACCCTTCCCCGGCTATAGAAGACCCCAGGTTTATCTCAGTGATGGTGCTGGGCACCTGCAGTCATGGCTGCCTGCTACACCCCAGCCAAGCTGCTTTGCTGGCGAAAACCATCCTCAGAGGATGATGGAAACCCAGCATGGGTGAGTGAAACCCAGCACCCTCCCACCAGGGCTGGAGAGACAGAAGGAGCCAGGGGGGTACAGGCATCCATGGTCCCAGCACCGCGGGGACCAACCATACTGCTGTTGATGTGTAACCCGCTGAAGTGGTTGGTCCTGAACTGGAATGTGCGGGTCTGGATCATGACACCCGTGAAGTTGTCTTTCATCTGGTGGGTCGTGTTCTCCACCTTGGTTAACCTGCACATGGACGGCATTCAGGGCAGGGTGTAGGAGGATTCAGCCCCTGTGGGTCTGAAGGGGGATGTGGGGGGGTCCTAGGGGACAGCGGGGTAGGAGTCGGGGCTCACATCTCCATGCAGTGGAGGGTGTCATCACAGCCCTGCTGCAGCATCTTGTCCAGGGCATATACATTCATCTTTGCTTCCTCCTCCTCTGACTGAGTTTCGTAATCTGAAACTCAGCATATGGCACCATGTTCTGCTCCCCATCCTGCCCCAGCCTGGGGAGCCCCAGGCACCCCCCAAAGCACCCAGCCCAACACGGGGATGGGAGACAGAGACCTCCCTACCTTGATTAGCCCAGAGGACAGAGCTGGTAAGGCAGAAGACAAGGGTGATGTGCAGTGGGGAGGGCATTGCTGTGGTCCTCTCCTGCAAAAGGCAACCCGGGCAGCTCCCTAGAGCCCCCACCACATCCCCCTGGACTCCAGCACTTTACCTCACACCAGATCCAAGACAAGGATGAGGTCCGGATGGCTGCTCCCCTGCTTGCTGCAGCCAAGCCCCACAGAAGCCACCCTAGCAGCAGAGCCCCAGGCAGGAACTGGCTACAGAGCTGAGTGTGGGGTGAGGAGGGTTCTTCCCGCAGCACCCGGTTCACATCCGTTTTACCATTCAGGTAGTAAAACCGGGGGGCAAAGCTGCTGCTTTCTGCTCCCAACAGCCACAACCCTGCCCTTGCTGCCACCCCAGCCCACGGTCACATTTCCCTGGTAAGCAGCCCACAAGCCAGAAGGGTCAGCAGCATGCTCTGCGGTGGGGCTGGGGCTTCCTGGGAGGAGGGAACTGCCCCGGCACAGGGTGAGGGAAGGCAACTGGCACCACGATTTGCATCCATGGCACCACCGCACCCAGTGCCACTCACCACCGCGGCGAAAGCAGCTGGGGAGAGGCTGTGAGTCCAGCAGTGCCAGGCTGCAGCTCTGAGGCACAGACAAGTGTTGCCTGGGGATGCTGCGATGGCACCGACACCTCGAGGCGCCGAGGCCGGTGGGCAGCACGCCAGGGAGCTGCCTGCACAGCCACTGCCGGGTGGGAAAGGACATACTTCCCACGCTGTCACATCGGGTGGGTTTTGCCTCTGTGGTACCCTGGCAAACCCCCAGCACTGCACCAGCGCCTCCCCTCCCCCATGCCACCCCCACATCCTCCCCTTGCTCTGATGAGGCCCTTACCTTGGGCACCAGCGCTCAGCATCCACACAACCTCAGCGGGGTCGGCTGCTCCAGCTCCGGCTGTGCGGTGGTTGTGGTAGCACAAAAGGAAGCATGTGTATGCAGATGAGCAAATGAAGAGAGCTTTTATATTTCCTTTCAGATTTCCCCCTGGGGGGCTGGGCGGCCCCACCTCGAGCAGCGTGTGTGGCTTTGGGCGCCTCAAGACAAGGAGGATGTCAAAGACTGTGAGTCTGGAAGAGGGCCACTGGCATGGTGAAGGACCTCAAGGTGAAGCCTTGTGAGGAGCAGCTGAGGGCACTTGACTTGTTCAGCTTGGAGCAGGCTGTGGGGTGACCTCATCGCTGATAGCTGACCTCATCATTCACAGGTGACCTCATCCCAGCCCTCAGTTTCCACTAAGGGGACAGCAGAGAGGGAGGTGCTGATCTTCTCTCCCTGGTGAGCGGGACAGGGCAGAGCAAAGCCACGTCAGGGGAGGTTCAGGTTGGACATTCCTGCCATCCCTGAGGGGACGGTCACTCACTGCAGCAGGCTCCCTGGGAAGCTGCCACAGCATCAAGCCTCTCAGGGTTCAAGGAGCCTCCAGACGATGCTCTGTCACAGAGCCACCCAGTGAGGAGCGGGGAGTTGGATGCCATGATCCTTGTGGGTCCCCTCTAACTCCAGATCCCCTGTTTGATGCTGCTGCTGGGATGGAGCTGGCCCCCTCTGCACCGTGCTCAGCTGTGACAGCACAGCTCCCAGTTCAACAGCCAAAGATTAAAAAAAGGAGTTTTTCTCCCTCCCTCCCTCCCCCACCCCCAAACAGTTGCTGTTTCCCCAAAAGGCTTCACCTTGTGCTCCAGGACCCCCTGAGTCCAGCTCAGGGACAGGGCCACATGCAGAGACATGGGGCACAGGGACAGCTCAGCCACACCAGTGCTTGCTGTGGGACAGCGATGCCACACTGTGCTTGCCCAGCACCTGCAGCCACTCATGCAATGAGTCTCCAGGTCTCAGTTCACAGCACTGAGCAACCATCTGCCTCTGTCTGACCCACCCTGACAATGGTTGCCCTTTGGGCACAGCCTGGCCAGGCTGGAAACTTCAACCTGGAGGACAAGGGTGTCAGGAGGAAGGTCTGTGGACCACAGAGAATGGTTCACAGTCCATGTCCTTAGGCAGCATGCCCTGGGCCAAGGAGGTTTGATTTTTGCCACAGCGAAACCTGCAGATCCTGGAATGCTGCAACACATCCTTGAACCTGCGGGTGTCACCAAGATGCTCATGTCCAAGGAAACAGGAAAGAGACACTTGGAAAAAACTTTGCTGGCTTTCAAAGCCCGGCTTTAGGGCTGGGAGCAGCTTAAAACCCCGACCTGCCAGCACACACCAGCCGCTCCAGCCAAACCGTCTGCAAAATCGCTTTACTGGCTGCAAGCAAAACCCCTTGTTCGGGCTTCCCTGGCCCAAAACACAGGGATAGGGGCGGGGGAGAGCAAAGTATCCCCTGCCTCCAGCTTTTTGGGGTTGTTTCCAATGGAAAAATACCGGGCTTGGAGAGAACACACGTGGGCATTTGCAGTTTTGCTGTGATTTGAAATATTTTTCCCTGCACCACTTGATGCTGGGAGAAGAGGTGTCAGGGTCCCATGGCATCAATTCCCTGTTCTGTGAGACAAATCTGCTCAGCACCTTGTATTTCTCAACTTTTGGGGCTGAGAAGCATCCAGCAAAAGGAAAAATACTGGGGAAGAAATGGTGGTTTGAGGCTCTGCTGCCTGGCCAGGAGCAGATCAGAGACAGCAACAGGATGTGCAGGGATGCAGGGGCAGTGCTGCGTGGCTGTCTGGGCCCTGCTCACCCATGGGGACTCTCAGGCAGGGATGGCCCATGTTCCCCCTCCCAAGCCCCTGCCTCCGAATCATGGATTCGGAGCCAAAGCCACAGGGAAGAAGGGTTGGACCCGCTCCAAAGGCCACCAATGCTTCCTCCCCCTCCCCGCCCACCCCCCAAGCCTGCTCCTGGAGCACTCCAACCCTGGAGAAGCCTAGGCCTGGGGGAAGAGCACAGCCAAGCCCACATCTGGCAGCCGCAGCCCCATCTGCATCACACTTGTGTGCAGGCACGTCCCCAGGCCCACGCGTGCGAGCACGCACCCCGTGTGAGCCCCACCATACACCCAGTGCTTGTGCAGACCCCCGGGAGCAGGTGCCCACCAGCAGCCGCACCCGTGGGCACCCTCCTGCGCTCAGCCCCACGCGCGCTCGTCAGGCCTTCCGCGTGCGTGTAGGCCTCAGGGCACGTGCGCCCTGTGACGGGAGGACGCTCAAGTGCAGGGGGTTAAAAATAAAGAATAAGAATCATTTCTTTATGACCCACGTGGGTGCAATAGGTCACTGCTGCGGGCTTCATGGGTACCAGGGAGAAACACGCTCTTGCTGTTCAGAAGCGTGACGACACTTGCTACAACCACAAGAGAGTCACAAAATACACTCCTCCCAACACAACAGTCACAGAGTTCAATATTACCGCCCACAACGGTCACCTCACTCACTGACAGTGACAGAATTCAGTACTACTGCCCACAACAGTCCCATCACTCACTGTTACCGCCAGCAGGCGATTCACAAGGTTCAGTATTACAACCACAGCAGGTTCATAGAACACACTATCGTAAGCACACTACATACTACACGTGTGCTAACTAATCACCCAAGACTACAAACTTAGAGCACAGCAAATATCCCCTTACCCATCTCTCAGGTAAGGGCTCTCAGCCTATTCCCTCAGCCAGCATCCTGGCCAAGGGGAAAGGGTCTCCCCACAGAGTTGGAGAAGCTACTCCCCCCTCTCAGACTGAATCCAAGGGGGTTTTATTTGATTTTTTGTCTGATGTAGGTGACAGTGGCAGGGCTGTGTCCCAATGGACAATGCCACCTTCGATGTGTGTCATTAGCAACGACCCCCCTTATCTTATGCCCCAGCTGTTGATTGTCTTTGCATTGTCTGGGCCCATTAAGGCCAAACGAGGACCCTCTGGCTGCCTTTATCTTACTGCCAGGCAGCTGAAGGGTGGCTTGATTGGGATTCAGGGCATATTGATTGTTGAAGGAATTCCAAGGCTCACCCCGGGTTTCAGTTTGCTGAATGAGGCAGAGCTGCCCTGTTTAGTCTGGGCTTACAGGACAACTCAAGTCCAAGCGATCTACACAGCTCCTCGTGGGGCATCTCTGCGGGGATGGGGCATCTCTGCGGGGATGGGGTGTCGAGGCAGCCCCGGGCTGAGTCTCTGTACAGCCCCCGGGGGTCGCCTGATGGGCTGGACACCTCCGAGCCCTGTGTGTGGAGCTCTGAGCCAGATGTCCTCACACAGCCCACGGAGCAGATGCTGGCACAGACCCGCCTGCACGTAGAGACCCCTCGAGAAACACCCACGAGCAACCCCCGCCCCCGCGGGTTGCCACGCACAACACGTACACGGCTCATCCCGCAACACCCCTGCAAAGGCCCCACGAGCGAAGCCGCTCGCACACCCACGCGTGCGAGCACCCAGCTCGTTACCCACCCCCCGTGTCCCGCGGGAGCCCCCACGGGGCAGGACACGCACCCGCGGCCACGGGCCGGGCTCCGGCCGCCGGGACCGGCCCCCCACACCCCAGGCAGAGGCGCGGGCGGGGGGCGGGAGCGGCGGGGGGAGGAGGAGAGGGAGGAGGAGGAGGAGACTCGGTCGGCAGCGCCCCGGCCCGCGCGGGCTGCCCGCTCCGCCGCCGCGCCGGTACCGGTGAGGGAAGGGGCCGGCCCGGGGCCCCGCGGGCGGGCGGGACGCGGCTCCAGCGCCACGGGAAACTTGCGGGGAACTTTTTTAACGGGGGTTGGGGGGGGGCTCGGGGGTGTGGACGGCCGCGCCGGGCCGGGCCGGGCTGGGCTGAACCCAACCGGGCGTCCCGGGCCGGGCCGAGCCGGGCGGGGCCAGGCCGGGCCGGGCCGAGCCATGCGGGGCGGTACCGGGCGTACCGGGCCGGGCGAGGCGGGGCGGGGCGGGCGCGGAGGAATGTGGCGGTTCCCGCGGGCCGGGGCGCGTCACCGCGGACGGCGGAGTGGCAGCGCCCCCGGCCAATGGGGAGGCGAGAGGGGGAGAGGGAGTCCGCCCCCCACCCCCGGGAGCCCGGGAGGGGATGGGGGAGGATGGGGGGGGAGAGGGGACAGCGCGTTCGGGCGGTGGTGCGACCCCTGCGCGGTCCCGTGGGCGCTGCGGAGCTGCCCGTCCTCCGCAGTGCAGGTGGGGCCCGGTCCCTGCGTGCTCCTTGGGGGCTGCGCGGGTGCCGGGGCTGCCCGGAGGGGCTGCGCAGCCGCCCGGGCCCTGCCCTGGGCTCCCCCCGTGCCGGCAGCGGGAGGGCGCACGCCAGGACTCGCCTCTGACTTGTGCCAAAACTTCCCCGTTGGAGCGAAGGTCTCCGCAGAAGCGATGTTTCCCCCCGTGCCAAGCACAGAGCTGGCCCCGGCTCGCAGAGGCGCGCTGACACGCTGCCGGGAGGCTGCGGGCTGGCGGGGCCCCGCTCCCTACTTATCCCATTAGGGCGGGCAGCAGCCTCCCATTAAGGTTTCCTGGGGCGGTTTGCCCGCCTGGCCGGGCCGGGATGTGAGGTCCGTGCTGGGATGCAGGCGGTTAGCGCCGGCCCTTTGTTGCGGCATCACTGGAGAGCGTGTCCGGCTGCCTTGGCACGCATCCTGCCCCACTGCTGGTTGGGTCTTCCGGAGCTGTTCCTGCCTCGCTGGCGCTGGATCCAGGTGTTAACCCTCACTGGAGCTGTCTGGGTCCCCCTGCCGCAGCTGGGGACAGTCTTGGAGGCATGCAGATGATGTCATCCAGATGTCCTCATGTGGATGACATCATCCCAATGACATGTAAACTTGGTTCCCTCCAGTGTGGTGGTGGAGGTGTCCCTGGCCAGGCTGGTGCCAGCTGCAGTGCCAAAGTGGGACATGTGCCAGTGGGCAGTGGGGTGTAGACCTTGCTGGGGACCTCCCCGGGGGCTTTGCTGGGGACCTGGCTAGGACCATCACCAGGAACCTCACCGGGGTCCTCACTGAGGACGTCCCTGGGGAGTCACGGGGACCTGGCTGGGACCATCTCCTGGCCCCTCACCGCAGTCATCATCAGGGACCCATCGGGGATCATTGCCACATCCTCACTTGGGATCAGGCAGGGTGGGGACCTCATCACTCATCCTACCACCCCCAAGACCAGGGGCAGCACCCCCTGTCCTTGCAGCTTCCTCCAGACCCCTTGACTTCTCCTCTCTCCTACAGGTCCCTGAGTGTAGGCATCACCCCGACAGTGTCGGCCATGCCCTAGGGGAGACCACCATGAGCCAAAGCGGGGCCTCACGCCTGGCCGGCTCCCCGCCATTGCCAGGGGGCTCACTGCTGGCCCTGCTGGCCCCCGAGCCCTCCCCGTCCCCCCCGAGCGGGACACCCTCACCTGGCCCCCCACCGGCATTGCTGGAAGGGGACTGGGAAGGGCGGGAGGAGCTACGGCTGCGGGAGCTGGAGGAGGCGCGGGCACGGGCAGCGCAGATGGAGAAGACGATGCGATGGTGGTCGGACTGCACGGCCAACTGGCGGGAGAAATGGAGCAAGGTGCGAGCCGAGCGCAACCGGGCCCGCGAGGAGGTTCGGCAGCTGCGGCATCGCCTGGAGGCCCTGACCAAGGAGCTGGCGGGGCTGCGGCGCGATCGTGACCGTCCAGAGGAGCGCCCACCTCCTGCCTGCCCACCGGCCTGGCTTCAGAGCCGGCCCGGTGCCGGCAGCCCGCCCGATGCCAGCAGGGAAGAGGGAGAGGCCGACCCAGAGCAGGAGCCTGTGCGGGATGTGGGGGCAGAGGCACCCCAAAAAGCCAAGGTGAGGGGGATCTTCACCCCTGGCAGCTGCCCAAGGACATGGTGCCTACGGGCACCCCAGGGTCGCTGTGCCCCATGGAGGGGGCAAAGGGAGTGGTTGTGCTCAGAGCAGTGCAGGGGTGGGACCCCACTTGGACTGGGGGGGCTCAGTCCCCTCAGCAGTGCCAGGGGCTCAGAGCCACCTTGGAGCTGGAGTTAGGACCCAGACCCCCTCAGAGCAGCATGGGGGGTGGGACAGACACACCAGCATGGGGGGCGGGATGGATACACAGGTCCCTCTCCCTCAGCCTCAGGGTGTCCCTGGGGACCAGCGGTCGGATTCAGCTGGAGGGATGCTCTCAGTTACAGATTGAAGGCTGGGTGCTGTGGGGGGTGGGAAGCCAGGGCTGCCCCCTCCCCCATGAGTGATTCCCTGTCCCGGACCCTGCTTGGTGCCACAGGAGCTGGAGCTGATGGAAAACATCTTGACAAGCAAGCAGGATGAGAGCTGGGAGCAGCGAGGCTCCCGGGCCTCCTTTGCCCGCCAGGAGCGGAGCCGCCTGCTCTGGGAGGACGTCAGCGTCATGGAGGAGGATGCCACCAAAGTCACCGCCCTGAAGCTGCGGCTGGACGAGTCCCAAAAAGTGCTGCTCAAGGAGCGGGAGTGAGTGTTCAGGGCATCATCCCCTGTGGGGTGCCAGCCCCGCATGGTCCCCACTGGGACGGGATCCTGCGGCTGGCACCCAGCACTGCCTCTCCTCAGGGACAAGCTGGCGCTGAGCAAGAGCATCGAGAAGCTGGAGGGGGAGCTCAGCCAGTGGAAGATCAAGTATGAGGAGCTCAACAAGAGCAAGCAGGAGGTGATGAAGCAGGTGAGCAAGGCGCCTGGGGACAGGCACTCACCCGGTGGGTGGCATGCACTGGTGGGTGACATGACCCACAGCCACCCCTCCAAATTCAGAGTGCTCCTTAAGGGTCTTAATTACTGCTGTCAGGCTGCTTGGTCTGTCCACAGGGATTGGGTGGATGCATGCGGGCAGGGCTTGGGTGGCCCAAGGTGGGTGCCTGCTGCCCGCTTTGGGTGCTGTCCCCCCCCCACAGCTCAACATCCTGAAGGAGATCCACCAGGATGAGCTGGGGCGCATCTCTGAGGACCTGGAGGATGAGCTGGGCGCTCGCTCCAGCATGGACAAGAAGCTGGCAGAGCTGCGTGCGGAGGTGAGGCCGAATCCCGGTGCGGGGGGCGAAGGGAGCAGCAAGGGGGGGGGGTCCCCACTGCCCCCTGGCCAACACCCCCCCCCCCGTGTCCCCGTGCTAGATGGAGCGGCTGCAGGCAGAGAATGCAGCTGAGTGGGGCCGTCGGGAGCGACTGGAAACGGAGAAGCTCAACCTGGAGCGGGAGAATAAGAAGCTGCGGGCACAGATCGAGGACCTGGAGGAGGTGCTGGCCCGCAAGCGGCGCCAGACAGCCAGTGCCCTGGACACCGACCTCAAAACCATCCAGGCTGAGCTCTTTGAGAAGAACAAGGTGCCACAGGGGTGCTCCTGTCCCCCGCTGCGCCCTCCCTGGGTGACTCTGTCACTTCCACGGTGGCTCAGCATCCCCCAAGACCTCCTCAAGCCCCAACTGCCACAGTGCTTCATCTGTGGTAACCCTGTCTATGCTCCATCAGCTCCTCCAGTATGGGGTGGGGTGGTGGGATGGGTCCCCGGGGAGGGAGATGGGGGCGGCTGGCAGCAGGGGTGGCCCCCTCACCCCATGCCCACCACAGGAGCTGGCCGACCTGAAGCACGTCCACGCCAAGCTGAAGAAACAGTACCAGGAGAAGATGGCCGAGCTGGCCCATGCCAACCGGCGGGTGGAGCAGCACGAGGGTGAGGTGAAGAAGCTGCGCCTGAGGGTGGAGGAGCTGAAGAAGGAGCTGGCTCAAGCCGAGGACGAGGTGGGGAAGCTCAGGCTGCTGGAGGGGGTCAGGGCGGGCAGCTCCGCTCCCTCTGCTGCTGCCAACAGCCCCATCCTGTCCCGCAGCTGGATGAGGCCCACAACCAGACACGGAAGCTGCAGCGGTCTCTGGATGAGCAGACGGAGCAGAGCGAGAGCTTCCAGGTGCAGCTGGAGCATCTGCAGTCCCGGTGAGTGAGGGGGCCCGGGAGGGCCGTGCTGGGCACCAGCAAGGACCTGAGGCTGGGATGATGTTCTCCTTGCCACCATCCCTCAAACCACACCTCCCTGGTCGACCCCTGGGTTGAGCACGGCCAAAGTGCCCCCAACACTGTTGGAGGGTGTGTGGGTGCCTCAGAGCAGCCTTCGCCCTGCTGCAAGCTGGATGGCATTCACCTCCCAGTTAAACCAGCACGAGGCTGCCCACAGACCAGTACAGCCCAGTTTCACAGCGCTTGGGGTTTCACCCACTGGTATTCAGGGCCAGGGCGGGCCCCGAGAATCCTGCACTGGTTTTGGGGTGGCAGGAGGTGGGTTTTATTGCCCTTATAAACTTTCCCTGGCCTCACTTTGCCTTTCCAGCAGTAAAGAGCTGAAATGGCCGTGAGCGATCGATGCCACATCCCTGGGCAGCACGGGGGGGGAATTGGGTTTATAATCTCCCTTTATTTTATTGGGACATCTTCATTAAATCATGGAGGAGTAATGGAGGTTTGTCTTTCACCCTCCCTGCCCCCCTCCAGCTCTCCAGTGCACTCATCCTTAAATAATTCATGCTTTCCAGTAAAACGCAGCGAAACCCGGATCTGGCTGGGTCCGGGGCCTTTTCATTCCCAGTTTGCTCTGGAAATTTTCCTTGATGAGTTTTAAGGCAAGAGCGAGTGACCAGCAGGCTCCCGGGAATGGGGGGGGGGGGGAGCTCCCCTTTTAGGGGGTCGACTCCTCCCTTCTCCGTGCCCTTGGCTGGGGGTGTCTCCATCCCCCTGAGGGATTTCAGCTCCAGGTGAACCCCAGCCGTTGCACCCAGAGCTCGGCAGGACCTACAGCAATGGGATGCCCACCCTGGGTGCAGCCTTGCTTAGGGTGCAGGGCTCAGTTTTGGGACCCCCCCCCATCCCCTCTCAGCATCTCTCTGTCTCGCAGGCTGCGGCGCCAGCAGAGCGCCCCGCTTTTCGGCAAGATGCGCAGCGCCCGCTTCGGCCCCGATGATGCCGGGGACGGCACCAGTGACCCTGATGAGGACGAGGACCTGCAGATCCAGGTGCCCTAGAGCCCAGGGCCAGGTGCCACCACCACCACGGGGACGTCCTGCAGCTGTCCCCTGCCCACAAGTGCCTGTTGCTGCCTGGCCTCACCGTGCGCTGACCCTCGTATAGATGGGGACACTGAGGCACGGGGCAGTGGGAAGGAATTTGCCTGGAGATGCTCCAAGCCCGCTGCCTCTCAGACAGTATCTGATGCCCCTTGGCCACTGGCATCTCCAGGGACACTGGTGTGGCCATCAAAACCAGCGTCACCTGAGCAACCCAGGAAGAGGGAGTGCAAGGCAGAGAGGGGCACCGAGCCAGCCACGCTCTCCTGCCCCCATTTTTATATATATTATATATATGTATGTATTTGTATATGATTTTTTTACTATAAATACAGAGCCCAGAGGGGCCCAGGCTCCAGTGGTGGCTTAGGGGGCTGCTTTGTTCCCTGCACAGGGGCAAGGATGGAGGGGATGGGCAGGGAACAGCATTTGGGGGGACGGGACGTGGTGTTCCTCCGTGAGCTGCGTGGCTGCCGGTGTCACCCCCCTGTGATCACTGTCCCCACCCACACCCAGCCCCGGGAGGAACAGGGGCTTATGGCTGCAGAGGTGTCAGCATCTGCGGGGCTGCAACCTGGCAGGTAGAGGGTGGCTCATCTGTGGGTGTTACCCCATGGGTGCAGGGTGCTGACCCCCCAACCTAGCCCCCCACCCCCACCTCGGAGCAGGGCCAAGCGGGGCTTTGGAGGAGCTCAGACACAACCCCATTAAAATTTAATCTTCTGGTGAGCTAGTCCCCTCGCTCTGCCTTTTAATTGATTGGCTGAAAGCACGGCGCGCCGCCGCTCACGGGGGGGCAGGGGGGTAATGCCCTTTTATTTGCAGCAATTACTCCTATTTTTTTATGGCTCCACAAATGAGGCTGCGGGGGTGGGGGGTGCCCGCAGGCTGTTTCGGTGGGGGCTGTGATCAGCCGAGTTTGGGGACAGCAGCTCGTCACTGCGGGCTGTTCACTCTGAAGCCTAATGACGGGCGAGCGGGCAGACTCTTCCAGGGCGGCCGGTTTGGGGCTGGGGTTGGGTTGGGCCGGGCGAGGCCGGGCCCGGAGGGATGGTGGAGGCAGCCCGGGGGTGGGGGGGGTACCGGGGGAGGGGGTGGGGTCTGATGGGGGGCGGGGCCGGGGCGGGCGGGGCCGCGCGGCTCAAGGGCTCGAAGCGACGCGGAGCCGGACGCCGGAGCCGCCCGAGCCGCCGGGGCCGCCGGCTGTAGCGGGGGCCGGTAAGGCCGGGGGTGGCGACACGCCATAGGCCGGGGCTTGGCCGAGATTCGGGGTGTCGGGGGGAGCCCGGCCGGGGGGTGACAGCGGGGGGCGGGAGCGGCAGGGACGGGGGGGGGGGTGATGAGGGTGAGGAGTACCCGGGTTTGGGGTGTTCGCGATGACAGATCGGGGCGTGGGCTGGGTCGGGGCAGCCGATGTCCCTCCTTTCCTCCCAGCCTCCCCGGTCCCCCCCAATTCCTTCGGGGTGCTCGTGTGCGGTGGGGCGGAGAGATGTTCCCCTGAGCGGGGAGCGCCGGGCCGGCCCTCCCGGGACAGCGGAGGGGCCCCGGGGTGCTGTGCAGCCCCATCACCAGCCAGAGCAGCCCCGGGCTGGGGTGCCAGGCAGCGGGGCCAGCCCAGCCCTCGGGGACACGAGCCATCGCAGTGACACCCAGACAGGCACCCCTGGGGGGTCCCCATCCCCATTCCTGGGTTGCTGCCTTCTGTCGGGGATTTTCCCAACCTGGTCCCTGCTCTGTTCCCCCCAGCCCCAGGCTGAGTGGGGCAGGGTTGTGCCGTGGGGACGCGAGGTTGGGAGCCAGAGTCCCTTTGTCACCCGGTGCCACAGCTGAAATAACCTGTGGCAGAGCTGGCCTGGCTGGGCAGGAGGTCGTTAACACTGAACCCTACTGATGGCCAGCGGCCGGGGCCATGTTGCTGCCCAAAGGGAGCAGCCTGGGAGGAAGGAGGGGCAGCATGAGAAGTGATGGAGACCTGCGGGCGAGGTCCAGCCTCCGTGTCCCCTGGGACACGTGGTCGGGCTGGTGGCAGGGGCCATGGGTGCGTGTGGACCTGGCACTGCTGTGCTGGCAGGGGTTAACGCCGGACTGTTCCACTCGGATGGTTCAGGCAGCGAAGGGAGGAGGAAGAGGAGGAGGAGGAGGAGGAGAAGGAGGAGGAGGAAGATGTCACCCGTTGATCTGTCACTCCTTTTTTCCAGCCAGGATGGGGGATGCTGCTAGCACCAAGCTGGGCCGGTGGTGAGGCAGGGGGGTCACATAGGAAGAGGATGGGGAAGTGGGGGGGAAGGTGAGGGCAGCCTGCCCCCCCCAAAAATATCCCCCACCCCATCGGTCCATCGCCATGGCGACGAATTTTAACGACATCATCAAGCAAGGCTACGTGAGGATGAAGAGCAAGAAGCTGGGGGTGAGTGGGGGGTCTCGGGGAATGGGAGGGGGGCAATGGGGTGACACCCATGGATTTGGGGTGCTGGTTGCCATGACAGGGGACATGCCCAGGTGCCCCAGCCACATTGTCTGTCATGGTAACATGTGCCCCTGTTTTGAGGCTGAATAAGCAGCATTTTGGGGGCTGCAGCAATTGCTGGGGAGGGGTGGGGAGTGGGGGATGTTGCAGACCACTTGTTGGTACCCAAATCATCCAGCAGCCCCATGGGGCTGGATCCTGCACCGGGCAGATCCTACACTGGGTGACACCCCTTTGCTGGACATGGGTCACTGGGATTTCGGGGGTGTCCCTGAGCACCCCCTGCTCTGTGCCTCAGTTTCCCTCCACACCCAGTTTTGGCTGCTGGAATTCCCCATGCCAGAAAAGGGGAGAAGGGGGGGGCTGCTGGGTGCAATTTAGAGGGGGTGCTGGAGTGCAACACCCATAGGTGGGGGGTCAGGGGGTTTAGTCGCCTGCCTCCATCGCTCAGAGCCAGCAGCAGTGAGCATGCTGGGTAATTTCACACTAATTAGGGAGAACAAAGAGGGAGCAGACATGGGGCGGGGGGAACGCGCTTGGGGCGATGGCCCCACCATCCCAGCGCCAGGGGCTGCAGGACAGGGGACGGGGAGATGCTGGGACGGGGGACCCCTGGAAGCCCTGCCCACGCTTGTTAATTAAGCTGGATAATTAGCGTTGCAGGGCAGGGGGGTGAGGGCAGCCCTGGGCTGTCCCCATCCCTAGCGTCCCTTCCCGTCCCCAGCAACGGGGGGTCAAGAGGACTGGGCAGGGGTCTTGGGGAAGGGGCTGGGGGGCCGGGTCGGGCCGGGGCCCCCCACCTGCAGCACGGCAGCGGCCGGCGCTCTCTGTCCGGCAGATCTACCGGCGGTGCTGGCTGGTCTTCCGGAAATGCTCCAGCAAAGGGCCCCAGCGCCTGGAGAAGTACCCGGATGAGAAGTCAGCGTGCCTGCGCGGCTGCCCCAAGGTGAGGGGCGCGGCTGGGGGGGCTGCGCCTGTTTGGGGCCCCCGTGCCCGAGCCGTTCCCTCCTCGTCTAATTCGAGATGGAACTGGGTGGCTTTTCGGTGCTGGGTCTGGGTGCTGCAAGGGCTGGGGTCTGGGGGTGGTGCCTGAGGTCTGGGAGCAGCAGCAGCAGCCAGGGGCTGGGTGCGGTGGTAGCCAGATGTGGGTGCCATGGGACCGGGCTCTGGGTGCCGTGGGGCTGGTGCTGGACACAGTGGGGCTGGGTTTGGGTGCAGCCCTCAGTGCCCTCCCTCCCCCCCACCACCACTCCACAACCTCCACCAAAGGTAACTGAGATCAGCAACGTCAAATGCATCACCCGGCTGCCCAAGGAGACCAAGAGACAGGCCGTGGCCATCGTGTTCACCGACGACTCTGCCCGGACCTTCACCTGCGATTCAGGTATGGGGCAGCGCCCAGGGGAGCGGGGCTGGGGGTGGCGGCTGGGTGAGCACCCCGCTTTGGCCGGCTTCACCCAGCGCTGCTGCGCTCCCTTGCAGAGCTGGAGGCGGAGGAGTGGTACAAGGCACTGTCGGTGGAGTGCCTGGGCGCCCGCCTGAACGACATCAGCCTGGGGGAGCCCGACCTGCTGGCGCCCGGCGTGCAGTGCGAGCAGACGGGTGAGCGCGTGGCGGCGGGGATGGCTCGGGGCTACTCTCCCCCCCATCCCCCCCACCCAGAGTATTATATTTTGTATTTTATCTTTTATTTACCTGATATTTTTATAATTTGATATTTAATGTTTTATTTGCCCCCCCCACCACCCCCCTCTCCAGACCGGTTCAACGTGTTCCTCCTCCCCTGCCCCAACCTGGACGTGTATGGCGAGTGCAAGCTGCAGATCACCCATGAAAACATCTACCTCTGGGACACGCACAACCCCCGGGTGAAGCTGGTCTCCTGGCCCCTCTGCTCCCTGCGCCGCTATGGGCGCGATGCCACCCGCTTCACCTTCGAAGCCGGACGGTGAGATGTCACCCTCCTTTGGGACAGGAACCACCTCTGGGTTGCTTCATCCGCGTGGGTGCTCTGGGAGGCAGCACTGCTGCCATCACCATGGGACAGGCCTGATGCTGGGTTGATGGCCAGAGCCCACAGAAGGTGCCTCGTGGCCCCGAGGTTTGGGACTGGGGATGGTCCTGGCTTGACACCGTGGAGGGGGTGTGGAGACAGCGCCCTACAGGAGGGCCAGCTGAGCCAGCTGCCAATAGGGTGGTATGTGGGGGGTGGGTGGGTGTATTTTTTCGTATCCCTGGTCTTGGGGACCCTGGTGACACCCCATCCCCGTCGCTGCAGGATGTGTGACGCGGGGGAAGGTCTCTACACCTTCCAGACGCAGGAGGGGGAGCAGATCTACCAGCGCGTGCACAGCGCCACGTTGGCCATCGCCGAGCAGCACAAGAGGGTCCTGCTGGAGATGGAGAAGAACGTGAGGGTGAGCTCCACCTCCCCTGGGGATGTGGCTGGGGGGAACTGCGGGCACCCTGTGTCACCCTCACCCCTTTCTCATCCTCCACAGCTGCTGAACAAGGGAACCGAGCACTTCTCCTACCCCTGCACCCCTACGACCATGCTGCCTCGCAGCGCCTACTGGCACCACATCACCGGCTCCCAGAACATGGCCGAGTCCTCCAGCTATGCTGGTGAGTGTCCCCAGCCCCCGGCGAGGAGCCACCGCTCCCCCAGCCCGCAGGGTGTTCCCATTGTTTGATCCCACCCTCTGCTTCATCCCCAGGGGAGGCGTATGCAGGTGCCCAGGCCAGCTCGGACACCGACCTCCTCAACAGGTTCATCTTGCTGAAGCCAAAGTCCTCCAAAAGCGACAAGCCTGACAGCAGGGAACCCACGTCATCCCCATGAGCCTCCGTGGGGGACACTGGCAGGGGTCCCCTTTCTCTTCCCTGAGGGTTGGCGAGGACTTGGGCTGCTGAGTCTCCAGGCAGACCGAGCAAGGACATCCTCGGTGCCAAGACCTGGGGGAGCAGCGCTGGCTCGTCCCCTGGCCCGACGGCACAGGAGGTGACGGTTGGCTCAGCATCAACTGACTTCAAATATATATCGAATATCCATATTGTAAGAGGTTTTTTTCCTTCTCCCACGAACACAAACTTCGTGGCTGCTGAAGAGCCCTCGGGCAGAGATGCTCAGAGGTTTTATGACTCTTGGGGATCCGTCTGGGGGTTGGAGAAGAGAATGGGGGTCAAGAAATGCAGTGTGTTTTCTGCGAGGGGGAAGGCTCGAGCAGCACCCGATCCAGGGATGGAGCACAGCACCCAGCCGTGGGGACGGAGCATCACCCAGCTGTGGGATCAGAGCATCACCCAGCCCAGGGATGGAGCAGCGCTGGAGGATGCGGCTGTGCCAGGCTGCGGGTGCAGCGCACCAGCATCTCACCCCCTCTGAAGAGCAGGGGTGCTCCTGGGGAAGCCCCACCACCCCGAGCTGATTTTTTGCACTTCTTGGCACTGTTCACACACTCGCTGTAGAATTGAGACATCTCAGGAGAAACTGGATTTCCTTCTGAGGGGAGCAGCCAGGCAGAGCTGAGCCCCCCCAACCCCGGCTTTCCCCAGCTGCCCCCACCCCAGCGCTCCTCACTCCTCCACCCACTGCTGCTCCCCACTCTCCCCCCAGCAGTGCTCCCCAGTTTATCTACTGATGGGCAACCCAGGGACTGGTTTTGGCCAGTAGCATCTGTCCCTTGAGGGGCAGCATTGAGACAGAAGAAGTCCCTTGGCATAGAAGCCCATGCTGAGTGGGAGAGTCATGTTTCTCCAGGCATGCCCATTGTCCCTGCTCCCTCCTCACCCAGGGCAGGGAGCTGGGCTTCACATGCCCAACTTGAAAGCAATTGATTTTGTTTTTCTAGTTCTCCTATTTATTGCACCTCCTTTAGAAGGGCTATCTTTTTATTGCCATGCATCGGTGTATCCTCTTTCGGTCTGGGTTGGGTGGTTGGTGGGTTTATTTCTGCCCCTAAAGCTCCAGGTCTGCGCTTTGGGGCTGGGGAGTGTCGTGATGTGGCAACCTGTGGTCTGTAAATACTGTGTCTTGGGTTTGGTGTGGCTTGAGGCTGGGGAAGGTGCTGGGGAGATGAAGAAGGGCTGCTCCCCATGTCACAGGGCTCGTTGACACCTCAGTGCTGCCTGGTAGCGCGGCAGCCCCCAGCTGAGAGGTGTAACCTGCTCCATGCCCAGCCACACACCTCATCTTTATTACCAAAAATGTTGGGGTTTTTTTTGTGGGGTTTGGGGGTTTTTGGTTTGTTTTGTTTTTTTAAAGGAGTTGCTCAATGAATAAACAACCCTCATCCACCCTTCCTGCCTGTTCCATCCAGCAGCATGTGGGAAGCACAAGTGGGAGTAGTGCCTGCCAGAGTGAGAACAACGCTGATGGGAGCAGATTCCCAGGCCTCAGGCTCTGTCCTGCCCCCAGGCCTGGACAGGATATTGCAAGTTGGAGCCCTAAAATCCCTGGGGAGAAGGGTGGAATGAGTTGCCACCTTCTGTCAAACACCACTGTGTGAAACAGCCCCCTCACGTCCCTGGGGATGGGGCACTGATGGCTCCAAGTCCCCAGGCCAGGGAGCTCCAAGCTGCTCCCTGTCCAGTTTTCACACTCGTGCCCAGTCCATTAGCCATGCCCCAACCCTCTGGCTGAGCTCTGGCCTCCAGGAGCTGCAGCCAGGACAAGGCCATGCTGACCCGGGCCCAGCAGCAGTCCCCATCCCCACTCCCCCTGGGATGAGCACAGATACCCCCCTTCTGGTGAGGGGGAAGCAGAGCTCCTCAGCCCAGGGCCCACAGGTGCTGACCAAGGGCAGGAAAAGGGTGTCTGGGGCCATAGCAGGAGCTCTTCACCCATTTCCACCCAGCCCTAGCCCACCCTGCCCCCCAGGGCCATGCCCAAAACCCTCAGCCTGGAACACTGCTGCTGGAGCCCCAGCCACCCCAGCTCCAAGCAGCCCGAGGAGCAGCGCAGGGGCAGAGCCTGCTCCAAAGGACCCTTGCATACAGCCTGCCCCCTGCCCCGCAGCACTGCCTGCTGCAGCAGCCCCAGCCCAGCCTCAGAAGCCTGCTCAGAACACAGTGCTGGAGCAGCAAGGGGCCAGATGCTGGGCTCCCTGGGAGCCCGTGTCGAGCAGCAATCAGCGGTGGGGAGCTTTGCTCCTGCCACAGCAGGTCTCATTAATGGCTAGTGGAGAGAAGTAAATGATGTGACATCTCCTGCAGCCCCAGGCAAGCTCGCAGGGATGACAGGACATGGGGGTAAGGCTTTATTCAGCACAGTAAGGAACAGACACACACAGCCAGTAGGGTTGTATAACCAAGGAACAAACTTCCCCATCCCAAACCTAAAACTCTGGGACCAGGCTGAGACAAAGCCTGGCCCAGGGAAGATGTTCACAGATTCCCTCCCTGCTTCCCCCCTACCTGTCACACTGGCTTTCCCCAGGAAAGGGGGCAGGGAAGAGGTGTTGCAGCCCAGCAGAGCTGGGCCAGGAAGGGCTGAGGGAGATGGGATGGCCCAGAGAGCCGCTGGGCAGAGGCAGGAAGCTTGTGTGTCACTCAGGGCCGAGCGCTGCCTTGCAGGGAGCTGCCTCAGTTTATAGTGAGGACATCGCTCTGAATCTCGTGGCTCAGCTGCGTCTGGAGGTCACTCAGTTTCTTCTTCAGGCCTGACAGTGCTGAGAGAACGATGGTCTCCGGGCGCAGGGAACCACAGGACTCCACGTTGTAATAAAACCTGGGGTTACAAGTCAAGGAGATGAATCACCAGCTGTCCTGCAGGTACTACAGCAAAGAGCACCAGCCCAGGGGTTCCAGCCCACCGTGATGCCCCGCGGGGAGCTCTGTGTTCAGCCCCACCCCCAGCATCACTCACTTCCCAGCACGGCCACAACCACCACACCAACACTCCGGCCTCCACAGGCTGTGAGAGCCCCTCTGAGAGCTTCTGCTCAGTGCTCTGAGCCAGCAGAGCCCCGTGCCAGGGAGCCAGCTTGACTGCAGGCATTTCTGCTGAGCAGAATAGCCCCAGAGAGGGGCTACAACCAGCTGGCAGAGGAGGAGGTGTCCACATGGGTGAAGAAGCTGCCTAAGCTGTTTTTCCTGCAGGCCTCACCCAGAGCTGGGCTGGTGACACAAACTCAGGAGAGCTGCCCAGTATCCCCCAGAGTGGGGGGAACACCCCAGGCCCGGGCACATCCCCAGCCAGGCTCCATGTTCTGCCCTGCTTTTCAGGGAATGCCAGCTTCCCAGGCTGGCAGACTTCAGGGTCAAGTAGATGCTTCTGCACTAACAAAAGCCAAAGCAACACACCCAGCCAGCCCCCCAGTTCCCAGCTGCAGCAGCACTCTGCTTCTCACCTCTCTGGCTTTCCGTTGGGGTCATAGGGAGCCTGAGCATCCTCCTCATCAATCTCTGAGTATTCGCTCTTGGGCCTGGAATCAGAGAGCAGGGAAGGTCAGCACGGAGCCTGGCCCAGCCCCACAGCAGCACTGTCTGGCCCCAGGGGGCAAGCACCAGGGTTGGTGGCAAAGGAGCAGTCGTCAGCATTGAGTCAGATAAACAGCTCAGTCCCACACTGCCCTTCCTGGCTGCTCACTACTGTCACAGTCACCCAGCAGCGCTGGAGGAAGGGCAACAGCCCTGTTCTGACCAAATTTGGCATGTTGTCTTTTCCTTCTATCTCCCAGTGGGCCAGGAAAACACCCAAGTACACCAGCATGGAGATGGAAGGCTGGGGCAGCCTGTGCCCAGCAGGAAAAGAAGAAAGTCTCCTGTACTTTAGGCACCAGCTGTATCAGTGAGCCTTGTCCTGACATCCCACACCCCCACATCACCACCAAACCCCCTCCAGCAGCCCCAGGCCAACACATCTTTCAGCCCACCACATCCCTTGGCTTCCAGGGCATCCTGCCAGAGAGGAGCTGTTTGGAAGCACTAGTCCATGTAGGCAAATCCAAAGCCTCGGGCTGTCCAGCACAGAGAACCTTGTGTCCACCAACGTCTCCTGGCCTTCCTCTGCCCCAGCAATGCCAACACAGGCTGGTCCTGGCACCCTGTCATAAATAAGACTGCACTTCCCAAACAACTCCTCTGCCTGGAACACCAGATACTCATGCTCAGCCACACAGCTGGGGCTGTTCTCACACACTGACATCCCCAGAAGCCCTCCCAAAATCACACTGTGACATTCCTCGTCCAAAAAGGTGTCAAACCCAAGGAGACCTGAGCCCACCTGGCACCACCTGTCCTGCTCAAAGCAGCACTCCAAGCCTGACACTTCATCAGTGTCACAGACCTAGTGTTGCAGAGATTAAACCAGCACATTATTACCCCACCAAAACGAAGCCTAAAATTATTTCAAATCCCAGTTTGAAATTCCACATTGCAGGGCCACTCCTGCTTCTCAGGCATCCAACCCCATCACCCAGACAATCATGTGAACTTTGGGGCAGTTTACCTGCCACAAGTCTCTTAAAGCTTCAAAACTGTCCAGTCTCACCACCAAAGCTGGTGACAAAGGACAGGCTGGCACATCAACTCCAGTGACATGTTCCTGACCAAAGAACTGCCAAGCATCCTCCTCCTCAGTTCTGTACCACCTCCCCACATTCAGCCTCTCACAGACTTCCTACCCTGACAGTCTGCTCTGTACTGGCAGTTGCCAGTGTACAGATGATCCACGCTAAGGAAAAGGCCCATTCCCAGATTCCCAGTGCTCCCAGCTAGTCTGGTTCCCATTGCAGAGGCCAGGGGAAGTGCTGAAGGAACCAAACACCTGGCACGTCCTGTCCTCACCCCGACCAACTGAACTGGACCCACCAACAGGCCCTACAGAGCCCAAAGCCCAGCAGGGTTCACTCCTTCCATCTGTGAGCCTGGGCTGGGCTGGCTGTGGGGAGATCCCAGCACTTTCCAGGCATGCCACAGGTTTATCACCCCTGGTGACACAAGGCTGCTCTCTCCCACATGCACAGCTAGCCACACACAACCTCCGTGACCGCTCCTGAGTGGACAGCCCCCAGCAGCCCAGCTGAGCTGTGAAATGCAGGCTGACCCCACCTCTGGAAAGCTCCTTTACCTACAGCCTTGGCAAGGAACAGCACAGAGGTACCAGAACCCCCCACCTGCCTGCTGCTGATTGCAGACATTTGTGGAGACAAATTTGGCAGTGTGGGAGCAGCATAAAGAGGAGGAAAGCACGTTGAGGCCCTTCTGCTGCTCAGCCTCCTCTCCAGCCACAGCTCTGCTCAGGCTTCTCTTTCCTGCTTGCTCAGCCCTGGCTTCTGCAGGTCCAGCACCAAATCCTGCTCCTGTACTGAAGTCTTCCCAGCCTTGATGCACAGCTCTGGCTGCTGCCCTGCTGTCACAGCAGTGTATCCATCGCTTCCTCAGCACCCACTCTCAGCTCACCCCAGCTAAAGCACCTGGTTCCTCACACCATGGCTGGCTCCAGCGTGCTGAGGGACAGGATGCCCAGTGCTGGGCAGGCACTGGGATGCAGAGCCAAGAGCAGCTCAGCTCTCTGCTCATGGAAAAGCACAGCTGAAGTCCTCACCCTGAGGGCACCCTGAGGGATTCATGTCACTTTTAGATGAGACAGGGCACGCTACTGGTGCGGAATGGTATGTCAGAGCAGAGGAAAGGGGCAGGGAGGAAAACTGCTCCTAGAATGAGGAGATGTATGGGTGAAATCAAGAGCCACACACTGGGCTTCCTCAAAGAGGGCTGCAAAATCAGCCTTGCAACCTAACCTTCTGCCCCCTGCCCTCGCAGCAACACCTTCCACCTGTCTAGATCTATTCCTTCCTCAGAGCTGACCCTGAGCTGCATACCACTCCTGCAGGGAGGAGAACAACAGGAATGAGTTTTGGGAAAGAACATGAAGAGGAGGTAAACCAGCAGCAACAGTACATGAGGAGACAACAAGAGGTGGCCACAAACCAGTCCAGCTTGCACACAGCTGCAGCTAAGCGCTGGGCTTTGGTACCCTAACACCAGAGCAGAGATCAACAGGCTCTCTCACCACCACTTACCGACTCAAATTATCCCCAGGTGACTGCTGGAAATTAGAAACCCTTTCCCAGTCCCTCCAGACAGACACCAGGACATACCACTCCTCTGGTTTGGGGTACACTGTGTGCCTCAGCGCGTTGTCTGGGTCGTACTCGAAGGCGACGCCCGCCGTGGGGTTCCACTTGGCGTGCTCCTTGCCGAAGCCCTTCTTGGCGTAGGCTCGCAGCCTCAGCTCCTGGCCCTTCCGCAGCTTCACGATGAGGATGTCTGCAGCAAAGCACACACCTGGCTGAGAAGGCTGCAGAGGAGAAGTGAGCGTGCAACAGCTCACTAGGGCAAAAGCAGGCATTTTTAGCGCCCAGGAAGATCCCACCAGAAGCCAGGGCTTGCCTGGAGTTTTCTAAGTGTGTCCCCAGAGAAGCTGGGATGCATCTTGTTAAGCAAAAAGGAGTCACATACGTGCCCAGAGACACCTCTCAGGCCTCCAGACAACAGCAGGCAGCACAGAATTCTGCATCCTGGCTGTCTCTAAGCTCCCACAAGGAGAGAAAAGCACCCTCTGCCACAGGACTCGAGTTCTGGGGACAACCTTTCAGCAGCATGAAGATAAAATGCTAACCCACCAATGCAGCGATGCCAGCGTCTCTCAAGTGTCAGCTTTACAGCTGCCTCAGTTACACAGCTAGTAAAGGCAGGAGTTCAAAGGACCTGAAGGAAAAATTAGTTTCCAGCTCTTATTCCCAGTGAAGGCTGCTTACCATCCTGCTCCACGTAGTCATTGGGGTCATTGTCTCTGCTCCGAGATGTTACCTGCAGAAGGACGACAAAAGCAAGTAGATTAATGGTGAGATCAGCTTCCCCCCCTCCCCCATGTCAAACAGCAGCTGCCTACAAAGATGAGTGGCTGCAGAGAGCCACTCTAGCGTGACTTACAGCAAGAAACCCAGCCCACCCTGTTTAACAGGAATCAGAACAGGCAGCTGCTGCTAGGTGGGCGATACCCCACTCGCCCCCCGAGCTGCTCTCCCTCACAGGACAGACAGCACCATGCCCGGCCCTGCACCACGTGTGGTTCTGCACCCCAGCTCAGAGTCCTTCCCACGACCAGGACAGGTGACATGCAGCACTTATGGCACCTCAGCTGAAGCAAACAAGAAACACAGGGCTACAGCTAGGCCCCAACCTGGCAGACACTGTCACCAGCAACGGGAAGCAGCTCCCAGGTCATGGTAACATCTAGATGCAGCTTTTTAAAACACTCTCTATGAAGTCCCTTCGCATCTGTTCTGCTTTGACGCTCCACCAACCCTCCCCAAGGTGATTAGGCAAGAGCTGTGTGGCAGCAGTAGCCTGGTCCAGGCTCCCCGCACCTTGCCATGCCAAGAACAAAGAGCCAGAAAACCAGAGGCCTCCGGGTCACTGCCAAGCTTTCAAAGAGGCTGTGCACACCCAAGCCCCAGCAGCGACATGGCAGCACTCATACCCATCACATCTGAGGCAAGAGGGAGGGGCTACACTAAAGCCTGCCAAGAGGCTGAGACAAGGTGCAGGCTGAGGCTTTAGCCAGGCCACGCTGCTCTGACATACCATCAGAGTGTGAATAAAAGCAGAGAGGGTTCCCACTGTGTTTTAACCAGAGCTTTAGGTGATGTGAAACATGCTCAAAGGCCTTATTTTGGCCATGTCCCGTGTGTTTGCCCCCCCAGCCTCAATGCAAACACAGAGAGGGGACTTGCTGACAAGCACAGGGATCGCACTGACCGGTATGACCCGGGGGTTGTTGGAGATGAGATCACGGGATGTGACGTGACGAGTCTGGTCTTCATTGCACCGGACATCAAGGGTGAACTCCACAGAGCACTCTGGACAGAACTCATCACACGTGCAGTCCTGGGACAGGCACAGGTCAGGACCGTTACACCAAACCCCTCCCAGCAAGAGCTTTGGCCACGGGCCACCATCAAAGCACCACCATCAAATTGGGGTGCACCCGCACCCCACTGCTTGACTCACTCTGGAATACTGCATCTTATCCACAATGTCATCACTGGTGAGTGGGATGAGACCTGGGGGAAGAAGGAAACTGGGGTAACGTCTCAGCCAGGCCATGGGAGCACCGATGCTCCTGCCAGGCCAGGTGGAGGAACAGCAGCCTGAAAAAAATGTGTCTCCAGACTGATTTCACAGTGATCCCTCCTCCCTCACTGCACATCTTCACCTTCCTCCCCTGCCCAGCACTCACCCAGCCTGTGTGCAATGAATTCATCGTGCAGCACGGAGGAGTTGGCGTCTATCTGCACCCAGTCGATGGCTGCAGAGGGGAAAACGTCACGAGGTGAGGAACACGTCTGCGGGCAGGAGCTGAGAGGTTCGCAAGGGCAGGGAAATCGCTACGGGGGCAACCAGGGAGCCGAGGCAGCGAGCGGGAAGGCGCAGCCCTGGGAACACAGGGGCGGGGGCGAGGCGAGGCGGCAGCACCTCCGACGGAGGGGAAAGGGGGGAGCGATGGGAGCCAGGGCAGCGCGGGGCCGCTGGCCCGGGCCAGGCCGTACCTATGATGGGCACCTCGGCGATGAACACTCTGCGAATGGAATTTGCCACCCTGGGGAGAGAAACACCCGTGGGCGCCAGGCCGCGGGGGCCCTGCTGCAGCGGCTCGGGGCCGGGCCGCGGAGGGGGACGCGATAGCAGCCGGCCCAGCCCGCCTCCCACCCCCCCCACCCCCCGGCCGGCTGTACCCGCGGGGCGGGCAGGGCCTGCGGAGGCCGCGCCCGTGGCGCACCGCGGCCCGGCTCTCCCCCAGGGCCCGCCCGCCCCGGCCCCGCGGCGGTGCTCACGCCAGGTCCGTGTTCTCGATGATGAACTTGACGTTCTCGTCCGTCAGCTCGGTGATGCGCACCGTGGGCTGGTTGGCATACGGCATGGCGGCCCCGCCGCCCCGCTCCCGGCCCGCCGCCCGCCCCTCCCGGAGGCCCCGCCCGCTCCGGTCCCCCCACCTCCCCGGCGCGGTCCCGCTTTCCTCCCCTCCCCGCCGCCGGTGCGCTTCCAAAAAGACTCCGTGCTAGGCTGGGGTGCGGCTTTATTGGTGCCGGGAAGGGACGGCGCGGTCCGTTCTCGCTCCCGCGCCGCTTGCTGCTGCCTCACCGGCGCTGGTTCAGCCCCGCCAGGTTCTGGATCTGCGAGGCAGAGGAGGAGAAGGCCGTTAAGCGACGGTGTCCCGGGCTCCCCGAGGCGCGCCGGGCTCCCGCACAGGCCCCGGGGCAGAGAGAGGCGGCCCAGTAGCCGAGACAGGGGGACGAAAAGCCCCGAGGGCAGTCAGAGACCGGGGGCGAAAGGTCTGCAGAAAGCCCCAGCCACCCCCCCGGCCTCATCCGACTCTCTGCCTCCGCGGGCTTCGGTCTGGCAGACAAGCCAAGCCCTTGAGGCATTCGGCCTGCTCTGCAGAGAGCTGGAGCGCTCATCACACCTGTACAGCGGTACAGCAGCACGCTGTTCCTGTACAGCGCGCTTGGATGTGGGAGCTCCAGCCTGTGAATGTACTGGGGTGGCTCTAAAACCACCTGGCTGCAGCCCCCCCACCCCAAAGCAGTTTAGTTCCTCCTGTTTATCTGCGCAGTGGATCTGCTTGAGGGACAGACTGAGCATCATCTCGGGCTCAAACGGCAGGGCTGTGATCTGCGGGGCACAGTGCATGCCTGGAGAGCACAACCTGAGCACGGGGAGGGCTCTGGGGGAGGGTCCTTTGTGCAGAACCAGGTGTGAAAGCAGAGACAGCCTGGGAAACACTAAAGATGTGAAACGATTCCACCGTAACTGCACGGGGGTTGGGAAGGAGGTGGGGAAAATTCTTGAGAACTGCTTCATACAGTAAAAATGACTTCTAATTTATGTTCCAGCCTCTTTGTCTTGTACACATAAGAACAAGGGAAACGTATTTCTGGTAAGAAGGAAATCACTTTGCTGCTGAATGTCATGGGAGTTGTCCAAAAATAGAATGACAGAGAGGGCCCGACGCCCTTGGAAACTCATTCCTCAGCACACAAAGGGCTGTTGCATATCCCAGAGGAGATTCAGCTCCCCCTGAAGGGACACAACACCGCCCAGGGTGCTACTGAGAAGGGAGTGAGTTCTTGGAAGGACACCGCAGTCAGCTGAAACAGCGTGCGGACATCACCCTGCTGTGCCCAGGGACAGGTGCCACCTCCCGCGCTTCCACAGGGGTAAGGACCTTCTGTCCAGATCTCCAGCACCAGGACTGGCAGAGGAAGAGGTCTCAGGACAAGTGACAGACCAGTTGTATTTATTCGAATCGCCTCTCATCCCCAGTGCTCACCCTGCACCTTCTGACTTGGATTTTTACGCTCTACTACAAGTTCTTTCACCACAAAACACCAAACTAATCCCACACTACCCAGAAAATCAACCTTTCGTGCAGTTAAGTTATGAAAGGCAATTATTTTTTATGCTGTCCTCTAGGTTTTGAAGGAAAACCATGCCTACATTCAGCATGGAAGGGAACAGAAACAATTCCTCCTAGTTGTTTTCAGCATTACTTAGGGAAATCAACTTTTTAAAAGGGTAGATAATGGCATGACAAGGGGAATGGATTAAAGCTAAGGGAAGGAAGGTTTAAATTAGATATTAGGGGGAAGTTCTTTACAGAGGGAGTGGTGAGGGGCTGGAATGGGCTGCCCAGAATGGGGGTGGATGCCCCATCCCTGGGGGTGTTCAAGGCCAGGTTGGATGGGGCCCTGGGCACCCTTGTGTAGCTCCAGGCCTGGAGGTTGGTGTCCCTGCCTGTGGCAGGGGGGTTGGAGCTCTGTGATCCTTGGGGTCCCTTCCAACCCAGACCATTACATGATTTTATGATTCTATGATTCTATGATTACTTACAGTAACCGCAGCTCCCATCAAACCCTGGACAACTGCTTCTCCAGTGGACTGCACCTAGAAGACCCAAGAAGAACATGACCTTTTGATTTCTTCTGTAGTTACACTTGTGGCCACGCAAACACGGCGCCACGATGCACATCAAACGTGTGTCTGCAACAGAAAGGTGCCGACAGAAGCCAAGCACTTGCAGAGAGATGACAGCCAGGGATAAGAAACATGGAAGAGCTTTCCTGGGAATGTATGGCTCCTACATGACAGGCTCCTAACCATCAGGCCAGCCTGGCACTTTACTAGAAAATAGGTAAGCATTTATGGACGTTGAACCCACGGTGTCCATGCAGTCACCCACCAGGACACAGTGGTCTCTCACCAGACGTGTGTTGGAACAGACAGGTCTGCCTGCAGGTGTATTTGGGTAGAAGACAGATGCTGCATGTTTGCCTTGCCCGCAGCGTTACCTGGTTAGCTGCATTGCCCATGTTCATGGCGTCAGCCACTCTGTTTTCCAGGAAGCGCCAAGTATCCTCGAAGTCAGGGGATGAATCCTGCATCATCACCAGCTCGGTGGTGTTGTAGATGCCAGTGAGCACAGCCCGACGGGTGTACCAGTTGAACTGCAAGTTCATGAAATGAGAGAGAGAGAGAGAGGTGTGACCCGAATGCAGATGAAGAATGCAGCTCACAAAAGCAGACTGGAGAATGGCTAAGGAAAAGCAAACTGATAGCACATTCCTTCCCTGCCTAACTCATCTCTGTGAGGCAGTGGGCTGCCAGCCAACACCAACATCTGACAGAGGTCACGAGTACAGCACCTAAAACTGCTCAACAAAATCCCCTCTACCCGCTGCTGGTCACAAGTGGGTACCTGCAGCAGGCAGCAAGGCCTGCTCCCTGGCTCAGCCAGCCTGCCTGCACAGGGCAAGAGCTCATCTTTAGTGTACAGACCGCTACCAGGCAATGCAAAGCTCCAATTCCAGGTTAATTCGATGAGCAGAGACTGTATTTAGTTCTGAACTTGAGCCACAGCTTGCACCAGAGATGAGCGTAAAGGAAGGGAATGAAGATAGGACAGAACTCTGCGAGATATCACAGGGAGATAGACCTTTCCCATCCAAATACCAGTACTGCCTGCTGAATCACTGAATGCACCAGTATGCTGCCAGCAGCAGTGCTGGAGGATGCACTGCAGCAATAGGTTACGCAACACAGAGATGCACAAATAACTCAAACTCTTTGGTTTTTCCAGTTGCACTTGCACCACTGGCAGACAAACACATAAACCCCAGTCTTTAAAAGGAGCCTTTGACTTCATTTGCTGCTATTACAGTGATTAAACCATTTGGGCACCCGGAAGAAATACTGGTTGTTCCATTCCCAATTACAAAGCAAGAGAGGAATGAGAACACCGACCTTCACTTTGAAAACAAGAGTTGGCTGGAAGGCTCTGCTGCTCACACCACAACCTGTGAACTCCAGCGAGGGGAGAAGCAGGAGGGATGTTGCCACTCACAGCTGGTTCTCTACAGTGCCCAAGACCAAACTCACTCTGTTGATCCACCTTTCTCCCTTTACTGGGTAAGGGGAGAAGGGGCTCAGCACCACATCTTCCCAAGGGACCTCTCATAACCCATCAGAAGGAGCAAAGGAAAGGCAAAGCTCAGAACCTCTCCTACGCCCTGCGTCGATGTGGAGAGCTTAGGAACAGCTCAGCCCAGACACAGACCCTGACACGTCGATTTGGCTTTCATAACCCATAAGGGACATGATGCTCCTGATGCAGTCAGAGTCTTTCAGTTCTCTTCTGGTTTATCCCTTTAATTTTGCTGCATGTTATTTATTTTTCACTGCAGTAGCTTCTCTTTTCTTCTCAGATAAAAGCAGCTTATTAAAGCGGTTTGTTAAAAGGGTTCGTGTAGCTTTTCTCATCTCTCTCTACATCTATATGAATTAAGGTAATTTATTAATTGCTTTAATTAAGTTCGTAATTTTCTTTTATTTCCTGCCAGAGAGATGAAAGCTTTAATAAGCTACTGGTATTTTTAGGTAGGTTCTTCAAAGTTTTTCAAGTGAAAGCTGTAGACGCTACTGCTGGTGGAAGAGACAGCTGCTTTGACAGTGACAGTGCTCACTTGCTGAACACTGGATCAACTTCTTAGCCTGAAAATCTCAACAATTTTGTCCACATCTTAAAAAAAATAACAAAGAGGACTTAAAAGAGTCTAAGAAAGGTAGGACCTTTTAATTTGCACTAGTCCCACTGGCTCCTAGGTCTCTCTGGAAATTAAGAGTAGGACTTATAACGACCCTTGGGTGCTTGTGAAAATGCATTCCTCCTTTGGAACAAACAGGTTGTTCCAAGGGAGATGTGGCCTCCTTCAACCCATCATTTTGCTGAAGTGCCCAGGGGCAGAACCAGCCAGTCTGCAATGCACAAAGACTTACATCTGTGGACTGGTCTCCAGCATAGTGCCATATATCATCAATCATGCTGGTGAGGAGGTTGAGGCTGGAAGGGATGTTATGTGGGAGCAACAGGATGCTCAGAGCCTGTGAAGGAAGCACACAGATAGATGGGAGAGTTGAAGGGAGAAGGACAGAGCATTAAAGCAGAGCAGCAATGCTCTGTTATCTTTCCCTGCTGCTGCTGTCTTGCCCCCAGTGAGAAGTCCTCCCAGCTCTTTTCAGCTAGCAGCGGTCCTTCCGAGCGGCAGGGTTTGTAGGGAACACACAGTGTGGCAGCCAAGCTCAGCTCTCCGCCTGTCCCGGAGCACAGAGCCCCCTGCTCAGCTCAGACACTGCTGTGCTGTCCCTCCAGAGCTGCCTCTCCTCTCCAGGTATGGAAACATGTGCGCCTAAGGGCAGGGAGACAGATCTCTCATCTCTCTGAGTCTGAACTCCAATCAGCTACAGAGGGCAGGGCAGCCTGGGAGGACAGACAGCTGTCAGAACCCTGCTGAGATCCTGCAGCCTTTGAACGTGCCAGCACAATGCCAGGAGAGTCCCGAACCACCCACATCCTTTGTGAGTTATACTGATCTGGAACAAACCACAAATCCTGTCTTCTCTCTCTGCAAGGAGCGCTGGATTCAGCTGCCCAGAGGCAGCAGCGATTCTGGATGACACAGGCCGACTTGGCCACAACTCCCGCAGCCCAAGGGTGGGGACTCTGCAACTCTGCTTGTTACCAAGGCCACAGTTAACTCCCTCCCCACCCTGGGAAGGAAGGCTGGAGACTTCAATGGGAACTGTGAGGCAGGGAGCCCTCCTGGTTCACAGATCTAGCCTCGGGTTGCTGAGGGGTTTGCCATTCCCACACTGGGGAGGCAGTTTCTTGCAACAAAGGGGTATTTGTGTCTTTCCAGGTGCAGGATGATACTGGTGTGGCCAGAGCAATGCTGCAAGGAGCCTGATATGCAGTGACACTGCAAATAGGACTGAGCAGAGACACGGGTTATCCTTGGGGATCCCAGATGGGTGGAGCGAACAAGGGAGGGGTTTGCTTTTCCAGAACTACAGGAAATAGTTGTTCTAAGGACACCTTTAACTGCCTCCTCTTGAAGGGCATGAGTCATCTAAAACCAGTGAGGGCTTCATTTACAACCTTGAACTTCTCTGGGGGAGACCGTTGAAGGCCACAGGGTGTTTAAAATACACTCACACACAAACACCCACCCAAACAAAAAACAAACCCAAACCAATCTTCATACTCATACCTGGGGCCATTTCTCAATATATGGAATCAGCATCCTCAGTCTGACTTGCACAGCATCTCTCAGGAATTGATCTGTAGGCTTCTTCCTTGGTAAAGGAAAAAAAAAAACCAACACAGCTATTAAGAACATCCAAGTTAAACTCAATTCTGCACTTGAAAGATTGATCTCTTGCCTGTCTCAGCAATAGATAAGCACAGTATTATGGGTCCTTCATGCCTACAGTCCAACTCTGTGTATGGGAAGGTGGTTTTATTTGGGCAAACGACATTTTTTACCAAAAGTAGCTGTGTCCTGGGTGGCCTCTCTGTCTATCCAGTCCCCAGGTCTGACAAGGAATACAACTTTTCATACTCAGTACTTACTCTGCTTCGCCCAGCTGCACTAGTTTTTGTTCCTGCTCCAGCAGCTCAGACAGCTTGGTGTTGCACTGAGACACAAAGTGCAGGACCAGTTCACTGCCATCGTTGTGAAACATCCCTGCAGCAGCAACAGAGAGGCCCAGGGTCTGCAGGGAAGAAGGGAGAGGCACAGACCGGGTCATGCACTGCTAAGCAGGGTCCAGCAAGGAAAAATGTTGTATTTATTTCGTGAACGAAGTTATATGAATTCAAACAAAGCAATGCTGCATTAAAGAGCTCGTCCTGTGCACGTTCCCCTCTCTATAGGATCACTACATTGTGCCTTAGCTTAACTCTGAGAGGGTTACCCTGCAGTGGCTGGGACGCATTCCTGCCCAGTACCATCTGCTGACTAGGGTGCATCGCCCAAGAGTATGTGGGGGAAGCATGCAGGCCTGGCTGTCTTTGGACTTCAGCTCCATCCAGTTTTCAACTGGTTCCTTGCTTCTCTCCCCACATACCTTGGCTCCCTCTGCAATGGCTTCTGCAGTCCAGCCATGTTCAGGCACAAACTCCAGCGCTGCCGTGAGGATTCGATGCTGCAGCTGCTCCTCGCTCTCATAGTCCTCAGACTCCTGGCCGCCCTGGCCAGTGTAACTATGAGAAGGTATCGTTACAGTGAGGGGAACGCCACCAGCAAACATCAGCAACCCCGGGTTCTGCCGCTCGCTCGCTGCCACCGCTGTGTGCAGACACCCTTTGGCATCTGCTTAGTACAAATCTCGCCTCCTCCTGTAAAATCCTTCCTGTTCCATCCCAGAAAAAGGATTCTTAACGAACCTTTGCCATGAGAGGACGAGAGAAAAATAAGCGAGGGCTCAGTCCATGTGCCTGCCTGGCAGTTAGCCTTGGATTCCCCCTTCATTAACAAGAAGCTAAGCTGTAAGCTCTTCCAAAGGGGGTATCATAGCTATAGGCATACAGACAGCATACTGTCCATAGTTTGTGCAGATTTACACAAAAATCCAGAAGTGAAGGCTGGTGCTTTGCACACCCTCTTGACACGTCCCATCCTGCACAGCAGCCAGTGGAATTTGCACAGTCACAGCGAACTCCAGCTGCTGCAGCGTGAGGCCCCGTTAACTCTGGATCTCCTCACGCCCGAGTTTCAGATGTGAGTGCCAGAAAAGCAAAGCTTCCCAGCTCCACTGTTGGCAGGACAGCGCTAGAAATAGCTAGTGAGTTACCTGGGGCGAGGGCCCTGAGGTTCCTGCTCAGGCTGGTGATCTGTTGGATGGGAATCGAACTGCTGCTGAGAGGAAGATGTCAACGGTTCCTTCTTCTGCTCATCGGAGACTCTCCTCAGCACGGCTGAGGCCTGGAGAGGACGCCGTGCTGGGGAGAGCTGGCACCTGACCGCTAAAAGGGGAACCAGGAGAGTCAGATGCTGCCTTCCAACACGAGGAAGCACAGTAAATTAGGAGGGAAAAAGAGAGTTGTGGTAAACACAGCCTAAAAGAACATAAATTTGTAGAGACAGTCTATGGTGGTACTTCTGAGAGGGAAATGCTTTGTGAGGAAAAGAACCACAGAGGCGGCAGCAGTGCAAATAGCAAGGAGTTCCCTGATCTTGCTTGCGCTGTAAGCCAGGTACACAAACAAGCACTTGGTGCCCTGCAGCATCCCCACTCTCAGTTCCAAGTGCCAGAGGAAGGAGAGGGGTTATCGGGAGGCACTGAGCCCTGAGCTCGGGGCAGGAGGTCAGTAATACTGCGGGGAGTGGGTGCTCTTAGCAGCCATGCCATGCTGATCACCGTGTCTTCTCCTCAGGTGACTCAAAGGCGACACAGCTTTCAGCTACCGCTCCTCTGTGAGAATTTTTATGCTAACTTCAGTGGGGTTTGGAGGTTTTATTCTATAAGCTGGGGTTGCATGGCCCACACTTTAAAAAACCAGCACCAAACCCCCTCCCCAAACCTCTCTGGTTCCCTGGCACGTGAAGTGGGGACCAGCACCACCCCGCTCCCCTCACACCAGCCCTGCACAGCCTCCTTCACCCAGGCACTGCGCTCCCCAAAGAGATCCTCATGGGCCAGGCTGCATCCCGCCAGCCCTCCCAGCCTGCCCGGGACCTGCAGACCCTGCCTGGGGGCTGAGCCTGGGGTGGTTGGGGGCTGAGCCTGGGGGCTGAACATGGGGTTGGGGCCTGAGAGCTGGAGGGTTGGGGGCTGACCCTGGGGCTGACCCTGGGGGCTGGGGCTGGAGCGGCCCCGCAGTCCTATATCGCCCCCTAGCGGCGGCCCGCCTCTGCCCTTCACCTCACCTTCCCCACCCCCCCCCCAGCCCGGCCCCACCCCGCCGCCTCACCCCGCCCCCCGGCACGAGCCCGCGCGCCAGCTCGAGCCCGCCCGCCCCCTCCCCAGCCGCGCCCCCCGCCCCCTCACCCGCGCGGCCCCGCCACAGCCACCAGCCCGCGCGCCGCAGGCTGCCCGCCGCCGCCATCTTGGAAGCGGGCAGGAGGCGATGACGTCGCCGAGGGGGCGGGGCGCGGCGGTGACGGCGTCAGGCCGAGACAGAGCCGCGGAGGTGAGTGGGACGGAGCGGGGTCGAGTGTGGCCGGGGCCGCCTCTCCGGGGCGGCGAGGGGCGTCTCCCGCGGGGCCGGCGCTCTCCCTTCCGCCTGCTGAGGAACCGGCCGCGTCTGGTTCCAGCGCGGGGCTCTGAGGCGCTCGCCGCGGCCCCGCGTTGGGCCCTGGGTCGCAGGGGGCTGCCCGCCGCCCCGGCTTTAACGTTCCGGCGAGCCTGGGCGCTGGCTCTCCGAGCCCGGGAGCCCCCGGTGTGGCTCAAGGCCCTTTCCGTGCCCCGTTGCGGGCGGCTCAGCGTTAAGGTAAGGCCGCTCTCCCCGGCGCCAGCCCCTCGGGCCCCTCCCGGGCAGGGCGCAGGGCAGGCCCGAGCCCGCCTGTGTGCGGGGCAGCCGCTGCTCGCTGGCTTGGCGAGCCCGGGCCAGCCGGCTGCCCGGGGTGGGGGTGTGAGCTGCCTTGGTCCGGAGCTGGAGGTGTTTGAAAGGAAGGTGGCTGGTGCACCGAGTCTCTCCTCTTAAATCCCACCTTCTGTGGGGAAATGCGGGGGGAAGATGCCCTTCCAGTCGTCCCCTCCAGAGCTCGATCGCAGCTCCTAGCTGTTACACTGCTAAACACAGACGTAACAGTGTGTCTTTGAGGGCTACAGGAGCCTCTTGCTGTCTTTAGGTTGTATCTCAAGGGGTTGATGCATGCTGGTGGTGCTGTTGGTGTCGCTTGGCCTTCAGTCTTGAAGGGTCCCAACCTGCTGTTCTGAGAGGAAGGGGTGACCATGGAGTTATGTTTTCTACTTCAGCCTAACAGCTTATATGTTTCTTGAGGTTTTCAGCCTTCTTCCTGGGAAACGTGACTTTTAAATGGGTTTGATAAATGTGTTCAGTAGCGCTGCTATCTGCTGTAGTTGCTTAGCTTGCATTGTGTGTGTGTGTGTGTTCAAGGCCAGCTGTGAGGTGCTATGACTCGTAGTGTATATCTGAGATCTTCCACTCCTTTCCTGGCTGGCAGCGTGGGCTGTGTAAGCACTCATTTCTCCTAGAGTAGCTCAGGTGAGGTGCCACCTTGCCCTGTTCTGACCTTGTTTACAGGAGAGGGCATGTAGAGCCAGGGGAACAGCAGTCAAAATCCACTCTGCCCCTGACTGCAGACTGCTCTCCTGCAGCAATCACGTGGTGTGTGGCTGACTGAAGGCATGCTGGGCAGTGTGCTTGCCAGTGCTCTGGTCACTGTGGTTATGTTAAACTAGAGGGAAAATAGGTTTGGGTTGGATGAGTAGGGTGCAAGGTGTCGTGGTTCCACCCCAGCTGGTACTGAGCACCACACAGCCACTCACTGGGTTCCCCCTGCAGTGTGGGGAGAAAGAAATGAAGTGGAAAGACAAAGGCAGGCCTGGTGGGTCGGGATGAGGACAGGTCAGCAAAGGGAGGAGGGAACAACCACAGGGCTTGTAACAAAATACAGCATACAAAACTGGTAACATGTGATGCAGTTCCTCAAGGAACCACACAGCTTGGGTGACCTGTCCTGGCTGAGTCCCCTCCCAGCTTCCTGTGCACCCTCCCCCTTCTAGTGAGCAGGGGAGTGTGAGGAGCTGAGAAGTCCTTGACTGCTTGGCAACAACTAAACCATGAGTGTGTTATCAGCACTGCTCCCACCCCAGCTCCCAAACACAGGGTGCTATCACTGCTCCCACCCCAGCTCCCAAACACAGGGTGCTATCACTGCTCCCACCCCAGCTCCCAAGCACAGGGTGCTATCACTGCTCCCACCCCAGCTCCCAAGCACAGGGTGCTATCACTGCTCCCACCCCAGCTCCCAAGCACAGGGTGCTATCACTGGTCCCAAACACATTCCATCTGCTGCTAGAAAGAAAACTATCTCCATCCTGGCCAGACCCAGGGGCTGGGTGGTTGGGTTCTAGTGGCATGCTGCTATGAGTACCAACTGATGGTGTGATGCTTGTGTGACACTTCCACAGCACAGACTTCTTCAGACTCTGTCAGGAATGGGATGTTGCATAAAACATAACAGCACACAGGTTTCCCAAAGCTGTTGCTTCACTGCACATGCCGTTTCCCTTCACATGTGTTGCAGAGCAAACTTTGCTAGGTCATGTCACGAGTGGGAGAGAGACAAGGCAGTGTTTAGTGTCAGATAGTTGTCACTAATCTAGAAATCCAGAAATCCTCTGTTAGAGCTCTGTTCAGACCTCAAAGGAAGGCAGCTCAGGGGTGTTTTGTTGTTTGCTGGTTGTTTTTTCTTAAGCCTGGCTTGCAGCCTCTCTGCAAAACTAGTCTCAGAACTGAAGAGAAACTGAATGATCAGTGCCCTTGGGTGTAGCTGTTAATGTCATGCGAACTCTCAGCTCGTGGGAACTCCAGAAAATAATCCCCATTGATTAAAACAAGTCAGTGCTCGCTGCTTAAGTCACGGTCCAGCCGGGTTGATGCTGCGCCTGGCACTTACCCGTCCTCTCTGTCTCCCCCTACCTGTTCCTCTCTCTGCTGCTGCCAGGTTTGCTGCTGCTGCTGTGAAGATGGGGGAGTACGGAGTCGCGCCGGGCCAGCGTGTGGCTGTCATCTGGGACAGCTCCTCGCCCGTTGAAGCCCTGAAAGGTCTGGTAGATAAAATCCAGGCGCTGGTGGGAGCTGATAATCGTGTCTCTGTGGAAAACATCAACCAGCTGTCTCAGTGTAAGAACCAGCTTCATTTTCCACTCTTTTATTTAAAGAGAGCGGGCGCTGCGGCTGTGCCAGCTGACATCTCCCCTGCTTTGGAAGTCAGTGTTGGGAACAGCACTGGCACCTCCTGCTAACTCTTCCTGCTGGCCATGCAGCCAAGAAGGTGATGTGCCCTGCTCATGCTTCCTGTGACTGGTGTCCTCAGCCAGTTAGTTCTGTTGTAAGCAGGCGTGAGGAGGGAGGTGGAGCTGAGGTATTAAGCACAGCTGGGTGTGTCTGTGTGTGAAGCTGTGCCATATTCCTCTCTTCTTTCTTTCCAGCTGCTCACAGGGAGTCCAGTTTCGATGTTGTTCTCTCTGGCATGGTACCAGGCAGTGCTGTGCAGCACAGCGTGGAGCTGCTGGCAGAAATAGCTCGGATACTTAAACCAGGGGGCCGTGTCCTTCTGAGAGAGCCCGTGGTTACAGAATCAGGTGAGAGACTCTACATCAGCTTTGCTTTCACAGCAGTTCTTGTGAGGATTAGGAAAGGACAGGAGCATTGACTGGCTCTCAGATTTTCATTCTCCTGACACATTAACCTGAATAGTAAAACTTTTACCCTGTTTCCAAGCTGGTAGCTGTCAGGGATGTTTGCAGACACTCTCCCTCTGTCAGAAGCACTGCATAGGCTTGTTCCCAAACCACGCTGAAAGCTCAGTGAGCGCTGCTCTGCTCCTGAGGTGTGTGATGGTAAATAGCTGCAGATGTTTCTGATGAGCTTCTGAAGTCATTTTCAAAATGGGTGACACATGCCAAGAGAGGCTGTTCCAGACACCAGCTGAGAGCTGGTTATCCACAGAAGGGAGAAGGGTTTTGTCTAGGTTTCAGAGTAAAGCCACCTGCCATAGGACATCTGGAGGAACACTCAAGAAGGTGAACCCAAGGTTATTTCTCTTATACTTGACCTGCATTCAAACCTTGCCAGCACAGGGAGCTGGTTTGGGCTGGAAGCAGGAGATAATGTGCCACCAGATGAGAACAGAGGCATCTGTGCTGATGGTGGTTCTGTTGGCACAATCTACAGTGCCCAAAATGGTGCTGTCAGTAGAAGGCAGTAGTGCCTTCTCCAGCTGGGGAGGGTGTGCCAGTGCTTTGAAGCTGCTGGTGGCTCTGTGGTGCTTTAGGGTCAAGGGGAAACACTTCTGGGATGGAACAAAACGTGAAGTCTGGGGAAGATGAAGTTCTTATTTTCCTGGAATTTGATGGACTTGGAATAAAGAGCAAGTGGCAGTAGTGATAGAGGGAGAACAGGTTCAGCTCAGCACAAGCCTGTGCCAAAGCAAGTAAACCTGTGGTGAGTTTTTGATGAAACAGTGATTGTGATAGCTTCTGTGTGCAAGAGCAAGGCTCTGGAGGGTTACACATCTGGATGTAATGTTCAGTTAGGAGTCCATGTTCTGAAAACTCCATGAATAGTTCACTTTGATACATGACAATGTTTGGGGACATTTTGGAGTTTTCTGGTTTGGGGTGGGTTTATTGCCCCCTTTTTTCTTTTATTGTTAATTGGGCTGAGAAAGGTTTTGGCTTGTAGAGAACAGATCTGCAGCTCAAACAGGTTTGTAACCCCAGGCTCTTAACTATGAACAAGTTCTTTCTGTTTTGTTCCTGCTGACAGCTGGAAAAGGCCCAATTCTGAAGCAGAGGGTCTGGCTTGAGTACTTCCTTCTAAAACTCTTGCCCTTCCAGATCTCTCAGTGACCTCTCCGTGTTCTTCCTTCCTTCTACTTACCTGCTTTTGTGTCTTCCAGGAAACAACAGCAGAATCAAGACAGCAGCCAAGCTCCCCACAGCTTTGACTCTCTCTGGGTTGGTGGAAGTTAAGGAGGTATGTACTAACCACTTCCCAAAACTGACCTTGATGTGTAGATGGCAATTCTTGGGGACTTGCTGGCTGGTGTGGTTATTTAGTTCCTGGTTAATTGTAAATCTGCCTACCACAAAGTTTAGCTGCTGCAAAGATAACGTCTTCTTTTTAAAATACAAATTTAAAATTCACTGGGATGCTGGGTGGGGTGGTGAGATAAGGAGTTCTGCACAATGTTAACCTCAAATCTCTCACCACAGCTGCAAAAGGAAGAGTTGACTCTGGAGGAAACCCAGTCAGTCCAAGAACATTTGGGTTACCAAGGCAGTGACCTTCTCATTGTTCAGATAGAAGGCAGGAAGCCCAATTTTGAAGTGGGATCCTCAAGTCAGATCAAACTTGCCTTTGCCAAGAACCCTGGTCCTTCAGGTGAGGAGTGGTGCGTGCTGAATGTCTGGGTTGCCTGCCTCTCACAGGACGAGCATCCCTCAGAACAGGGGTGCAGCTCTGGGAGACTGAGTGCTACCTTGAAAACCTGGGGAGTGGGGTTTTCCAAGGTGGTTGAGCTCTTACTAATTGGGAGTAGAAGGAGCAAAGGCTGGAGTAACTATTATTTCTTCCTTTGTTTTGGCTCCAGGAAAACCCTCTGTGGACCCAGCTGCTGCCAAGCTGTGGACACTCTCTGCCAATGACATGAACGATGAAGAGATGGTACCTGGTTTTGTTTGTGAGGCTTTGCTGTTGCTCCTTCTCTCCCCTCTTCTTTCCTACCCAAAGTAGTTTCAGTCATGCCTCTTGCGAAGCTTTACAACTGAGGAGGTAGAAAAGCATCCCCAGGGCAAAAAAATCTCAATTACTGTGTGAGGTCTTGAGAACCCAGAGGTGTGGTGAGGGCAGTGGAGACAGGGAGCAGCTGCTACACTTTGATGCTGGTGGTACAGATGGCCCTGTTTCTTTGAACATAACCCAGCAATGTCATTCCCCTCTGCCACATCAGTTTCCCCCATGTTATCCTCCATGGTGTGTTTTCAGGATCTCCTGGACTCTGATGAGCTGTTGGATTCAGAGGATTTGAAAAAGCCAGATCCATCATCCCTCAGAGCTTCATCCTGCAAAGAGATGGGCAAAAAGAAAGCTTGCAAGAACTGGTCAGTGCTTGGAGTAGTGTATGGGGGAACTTCTGAGCTGTCACATTAAACCCTTGGAGCTGGGTAGATTTTAAACCCATTGTAGACACTTTGCTGTTCTTGGGTTCCTGTTCTTTATCTCAACTGTGTGAACATAAATCCAAACACAGTGAGAACTGATTAACCACACCCAACCCACTGCAGATCACCACGCTGATGGGATCAACAGCGTCTTGATGCTGTTTGCACAGCATGGAAACCCTGGTGTCTGAGATCTCCATGAGAAACAGCACACACAGCAAGTGCTGTGGAGTCATTCCTCACTCAGGCTAAACCCCAGGCATGTGTTTCCACACTTGTTACACACTTTGTTGAAGAGCAAAGTGAAGAGTGTGAGGGCCCCAAGGTTGGCTGTGTTGTGTGACAGAGTTGAGGTGTGAGGAGGGCTGGCAGTAAGCATTGGTGAGCAGGAATATGCAGGTGACTTCTTTATTTCCCTACAGCACCTGTGGCCTGGCTGAAGAGCTGGAACAGGAGAAGAAGAGCTCACAGCCCAAGTCTGCCTGTGGAAATGTAAGTAGTCATTTTTGGTACTGTACTCTGGTTTGTGCTACTTGATTTGGTCTAAGAACTGTGTTCTTTAGTGACTGCTCCCTAAGCTTCTGCAGAGCTTCAGCCTGTTGCCCCATGCCCACATGCTCTGTACCTGCCCCTGCTGTCTGTTCCAGTGCAGGTGCTGCTGTCAGGGGAGTCAGAGCTGGTGGTAAGCCTTCACCTCCCTGCCTGTGTGCTAACCAGTGATCTCAGGGAAGCTCACCTTGTGGGAGGGCAGGGGTGAGCTGGTGGTGGTTAGGGGGCTGCCCCAGCTTGGGGGGAAACTCGCTGCTGCCACATGAGCACAGTGACCTGACAGCTCTGCTGACCGTGCTGACCAGGCCTGTGTTGAGAGGGTTAGTAGGGAAGTGGTTTCTGCAGGACTGTGTCATCTCAAGCTGGAAAAAGCCCTATTGCTGGGGGGGAATAATGAAGGTTGTGCCTGACTACAGCAGGTGCTTTTCTCTCCCTTGCCAGTGCTACCTGGGGGATGCGTTCCGCTGTGCCAGCTGCCCTTACCTGGGGATGCCTGCCTTCAAGCCTGGGGAGAAGATTCTCCTGAAAGAGAACCAGCTGCATGATGCCTAACCAAGACATCTCTGGGTGGCCCACAAAGGACTCCTCTGCTTTTCCATTAGCCCGAGGTTCTTCCTGCAGCCCTCCTCATCCTCTCCAAATCATGCTCTCCAGCCAATACTCTTTGTGGGGAGGGGTATTGACACTGCTGTGAGCTCACTGCTTGTAACCAGCCTTGAGCTACCTGATAATCTCTGGTGACAAGAGGTCTCCTATGTATTAAGACTTCATGTTCTGCCTTGTTTTAGCTGGCTTGGTTTGATACTGGGACGCTGGCTGTCACAGCGTGTCCCACCAGCAGAGGGAAGCAGAATCAGGTGTCAGGTTGACCTCCGGTTCTTCCCCATGCCCAGCTCTGATTTACCCTTTCCCCGACTCAGCTCTCAGGTGACACTGGGCTTCTGCTCTCTGCAATCTGAACCTGCCAGTTCCTCACCACGTGAAGGTGGCTCAGCAGCTCCTGGTGTAAGCCAAGAGCTCCTGGTGTACGCAAGTACTCTCAGCAACAGTGAGCCTGAACTTCCTGGTGAAGTCTGGCAGGCATGATGAATTCCCAAGTGTTCTGGGAGCCAGCCCATGGTATCCTTTCCCTGTTTCCATCAGAACAGCAGGGGTTTGGCCCCACTGTGCAAACCCCTGCCCTTAAGGCAGGCTTCAGACCACACCTCTGTGGTGTGGGACTGATAACAGAGTAATCTGAGACTCTGTCACCTCTCTTGGTTACCAGGTGAGTTACCTGCAGTGTCCAATATGTCAGAACACAGCAATAACTTAATTTCTAGATGATGTGTGGTCACCATCTGCTCCCACCCCCTGAGATACTGACTACTCTTTATTTATTTACATAACTCCTGCTATCGAGGGAGCTGTTTGTGTTCTGTGCCAGGCTGGCTTCTCCCCCAGGGAGGGAGAGGAGGAAAGCCCAAAGGCAGTGTCTCAGTGGGGGTGGCTTTGGTTAGAGCTCTTGCTCTGGGGGATGTGACTGCCTGTTGTGCTCCCTGAGGTACACTGTGCACTCAGGGAGGGGGCTGGGGTGAAAGGCCATTCTGTTCTTGAAATAAAAGTGACCAATAGTGTAAATTACTTGTTTACAGATGAGTATTAGTGTCATTCTAAGCACATCTCCACTCATTCAGCTGCTCAGTGATTCCTGGAACTGTTTAAATGTTAGGCTGCCTCTTGAAGTTCTCCATAAATTGTTCCCCTGAAAATAGGTGGTGCCCCCTGGAAAGAAGAGAGTCATGCTGCCTAGATTGGCTTCTGTTGTGTCTAAGTTTCAGAAAGAGGTTTTCCCCTGGAGAAGGACAAGGCAGCTTGCAGGGAGAGAAAGGAGGGCGTCAAGGTGTGTGAAGCATCCAGCATGGGTCAAGGGGCAGGTGCCAGGGTGTGAGCTGTGTAGTACTTGGAGCCAGAGAGGGCTGTGAGGGACTGGTGGCTATGGAGACCTCAGAGACCTTGTACCTTGCTGCCTTCCTTCATCCCTGCCTCTGTCATGTCCAAGAACAACTCCCACAAACCTCTTCGTGCTCCCCTCTTGTGGGCTGAAGCAATGGGTAAAAGCCCCTGCACCTCTGGCCTCTGGGGAGGGGGTTTATTGGGCTTTGTCAGCCTCACCAGTAGCAGCAGATCAGATCTCTGCCTGTCTCCCTGTGAAGGTCCCTGATAACAGCAGCCCTAAACCTGAACTCTGCTTTCCTTTCAGGAGCAGTAAGATAAGAGCAGGAGGAGGCAGAAGCTTTTGTTCTATGGTGATTCACTTAACTGGAATTCAGACAAGCTGGAAGCACCTTCAGATCCTGCTGAGTTCAGCTAATGGTGCTTAAGGCTGTATAACCTTTGTGGTGGTATTGCTCTTGCTGTGCCAGAGGCCCTCAGAGGGTGACAGCTTAGCAATGGAGCATCAGCTGGGTGGGCACATGCTCAGGTGGGCTGGTTTTGAGGAGTGTTTATCCTTTTAGTCCCTCTCCCTTGGTCTGCTGTAGCCTCCAGCCACCATGCCTGCCCCCACCTTGCTTCCTGCCCAGCCCTTAGGTCTGGTTGCCCTGGGAGGGTGGCACCTGTCCCTGGGGTGAGCAGGCTGAGGCATAAGCAGAATATTTCAGTTGGAGGGGACCTATGATGAGTGGCCCATCCCACTGCCTGCTGGCCCTTTGGGACTGACAGAGGTTCAAGCCCCTTGTTGAGGCCAAAGACCTTGAAACCCTGACAGGCTCGGGGTACTGGCTGCCACTCAGCCAGCCTGCTCCTGCAGCAATGCTCCTCATGTCAGTCTGAACCTGCCAGCCACAGCTTGGAGCCCTTCCTGGGTGTCCTGTCCCTGGATCCCAGGGACAAGAGCTCAGCACCTCCCTCCCCTGCAGCCCAGGTGGCAGGAAGGAAGTGAAAGGGCAAAGGGACAGAGGATTAACTGGCTCAGCAGGCACAGTTCAGGTCTTGATGTGCTGCTGAGCCCCTTCTGGGACCCAGTAATTCTACAGGGTCTCCAGCAGACACTTCAAACCTGCAGCAGAGTGAAGTCACAGCAAAGCTCTGATTTTTGTCCCTATAGCTGACCTGGTCTGTGTTCCACTGAACTGGCCCCAGGCAGCTGAGGCCCCTTTCTCTCTGAGTGACACGGGTTGGGTGTGCAGCACCCAGTGCAGGCCATGGGGAGTGCAGGGCTGACTGGCATGCTCACATCTGAAAACTGCTGTGAGCAGAAGGGAGTGAAACTCAGGCTGCTGTGTGGCACAGACTGAGCTGCACAGCTCTATGTGTGCTGAACGGGGTCTTGGTGTGCTGCTGCCTGAGGCCAGACCCCTCATCTTGCTGGATCCAGCCACTGCCCATATTCCATCCTTCCAGTTGTGGACTTGGTCCTTTGTCTCCTACCACGTGCTGTTTCTTGTGAGATCTTTGCCTTGTTGTGTGATGGTTTTGAAGCATTGTTCAGGTGGGTTTCTTTCTTTTGGGGGGTTGCATCACCTGCTGCCCTCTGAAAGCATCCCCTCTGCAGTGCTGCCTCTGGAAGTGTTTGACACACTGCAGCATCTGCTTGGCCCCTTCTTGCTGGCTGTAAGTCACACGTGCTACCACAGGCAGGCTCATCCTCCCTGTTGTTCCTTCTCCAGGCCAGGGTCTGGGGCAGGCTGGGGGATCCCACCTGCGTCAGGATGGGATTTGGGGCTGGGGCATTTACACAAGAGGAGCGAAGGGCCAGGGATTCAGCCCAGGACTGTTGCCATAGGAATTCCCTCACATGAAGGAGGCAGACAGGATTTTTTCCAGCTGCATAAGCGCAGAGAGTGGCCAATGTGGTGAAGGCAGCTCCTGAGAGACACTGGGTTGGGTTGTAAGCCAGAGGAGTTCCAGGGCACTGGGGAGGCCCTGGTGCAAGGGGGAGGCTGTGCCTCCCCCCACCCACTTTGCTCTGGATGGGTTGTTTCCCATCTCCAGCCATGCCCAAAGTACTTATTTTCCCATTTCTCCCTATCCCACTGCCTGCCTCCACTCAGGGTTGCGTGGTCCTCATCCCACCAGCTCTGCAGATCCCAGCATGTGCTATCAGCTTGTCCTCCAGGAATGGGTCCTGGTGAGCATCAGCTTGGGGGCATAGAAATAGTCTAATTTACCAAAAAGGGGATTAAAATAATCAGGGAGGCTCCTCCAACCCTCCCTGGCAACCAGACAGAGTGAATTGCCTCAGTTTCCCAGGGGCTGTGTGACACAGCCCTTCATGCACAGGCCAAATACTGCCTCATGGAGCTGAGTGCCTGTTCCTCTTGACACGTCAGCAGGACTTTGTGCCCTTCTCCTGTCTCCTTTAGTGTCCTGTGAATGTCCCTTTTCACCCTGGCCTCTGCTCAGGGGATGCTTTATGGAGCTGTAACACCCAGTGTCTATCCCTGTCTCTGCACTCATGTCCCAGCATGTCCCCTGGATGGCTCTGACTCAGGGAGGCATGAGGAGCTATGGAGTTGAGTGCTCCCTCTTGCCCGCTTTTTTCCCCTTGAATTTGAGCAGCTGTGAAAAGCATGACCATGTTGGTGGCCTTCAGAGGGCCCATTGGTGCAAGGACCAAAAAGCTTTCCTCTGCAGCCCTGCAGCTTGCTTCACAGGTGATGCTTTGCTCTTAGATGAACATGATGATTGCTGGCAACCTTTCTTGCTGAAGAAATTGGGTCTCCTGCATGGGAAGGAAATGCTCTGCCAGAAAGAGAGGGACGTGTACCCTCTGCAGGCAATACACCTCTCCTTGTGTGCTGAAGTCCAGTGAACTTGCCAGCAGATTCCCAATTAATCACCCAGTGAATTAACAGCAAAGTGAGGTCCGTGCCTTCCTCTGCCTGAGCCATTTTCATCCCTTTGTGTCTTCCCCTTCCACTGCTTTCGGTGTTTCCTCTGTCTCTGCTCCACTTTCATCTCTTGCTTTCTATTCTACTCTATTTCCCTAACTCTTCCCTTTCCTCTCTTCTCTTGTTCACACCATCCACATACATTGCAGTCCTCCCCACTGCCACCCTCACCCATCTCCAACCCTTCCCATTTTTCTCTTCTGCTCCTTGGCTTGGGCTTTTGTTTTTTCTTTCTCCCTTTCCTGTTCCTGGGTGGTCTCACTGTGCCCCAGATCACATCCCTGTTCTTTCCCACGTGGATTCTTGCTGCTCTTCCACCAAGCAGGGAGCATGGTGGAGGCCAGGCCTCTCCTGTGTGCTCTGGCATGGCTGCAGCGTTGCTGAAGGCCTTGTGTCCTGCTGAGCCCTTTCTGGATGAGGTTTAGCTGAGCATGGTGTAGGAACTGAGCCTGCTGCTTCGATTCTGCCCTAAAGAACTGAGAGAAGCAGCACTTTTATTTCTGTTTCTCTGCCTGACTCAGGTTTCTGCTGTCTGGCAAGCAGAGCTTGTGGAGCAGTGAGGACACCCGTGCTCCTGGTATGGAAACATCTTGCCCACCTGCCTCGAGTGCACACAGGAACAGGGGGGCAAGGGGACATCTCTCTGTACAGAGATGTCACGGATGCATCAGTGGTAAGGAAGGTGTCATGTTTACTGTCACTTATCTTGATGTGCTTGCAGAACTGCTCGTGATAGCATCTTTCTGAGAACTGAGATTCGCATGCTCAGCTGTGGCCATGGCTGCCACCCCCCCACACACCCCAACCCCTCTACACATCAGTGCTGTGCTGTGTGTTACCACTTCCCTGAAGTGGTAGGGCTGTGTTGTTGTCCCCCTTTTGAGGTGCTTTGTCAGTAACTGTCCTTATCCCAACCTGTGGGGCTTTGTCTGTGTCAGGGGTTTGGGTGGTGGGGGTCTGGCACAGAGAGCTTCTGGCTGCTCCTTGCAGCAGCCGCCCCTGCAGCCCCACAGAGCAAACACCAGCCAGCTCAAGGCCGGAGTCGCTGCTGACCAAGGCCGAGCCCATCAGGGGTGGTCACAGCACCTCTGGGAGTCACAGTGAGGGAGTAAAACCCACCAGCAGCTGCTTTGTGCCCCAGAGAAGGGAGTGAGAAGGTGTGAGGAGCTGTACAGGCACCAAGGGCAGGGAAGGGGGGAGGAGGCACCCCAGGTGCTGGAGGGAAAGATGCCCCTGAGCCCCTGGAGAAACCCATGGTGGAGTGGGTGTCCCCCACAGCCCATGGAAAAGGCCCAGACCCCACCTGCAGCCCATGGAGAGGCCCCACGCTGAAGCAGGGGGGACACACAGGAGATGCTGTGACCTGTGTTGGAGCGAGCTCCTGGCAGTGAAACCTGCAGCCCATGGAGAGGCCTCACACCACAGCAGGTTTGCTGGGGGGACTTGTGACCCTGGGGGGGACCAAGCTGGAGCAGTCTGGGCCTGAGAGACTGACAGACATTGTGACTGCTGACTGCACCCATAGCAGTGACCCATGCTGGGGCAGCTGGGGAAGAGCTGAAGCCCTGTGGGAAAGGACTCACACTGGAGAAGTTCCTGGAGGACTGTCTGCTGTGGGTGGGACCCCACAGTGCAGCAGGGGAAGGGGGTGAGGAATGAATGTCCCCCCAGCTTAAGAAGGAAACCAACTTGGGAGGAACGGACCAAACACCCCCCCACACCCTCTTCCCCTGTGATATGTGGGGGAAAGGGAGAGAGATCAGGGATAAAGTGTGCGAAGAAGGGAGGGATGTGGTGCTGATCCTGCACCTCTCCACGTGTCAGGTGTGCTCCCACAGCCCCATGGGCACCTCTGTCAGGGAGAGGGCAGAGTCCTGGACACTTGGCTTTGGCTGCACCTCCCCGCAGCGCTGGTCCCCCCTGGGTCCCCCTGTGCCATATGCCTCTCATGGAGGTAAGGGTCTTTGCTGGAACTTTTCTCCACCAGCTGAGGTCTCAGGTGGGAACTGACCCACAGAGAAACTCCACCACCAGCAGCCTATTTGCTAACGCAGTGGTTGTAAAACTAAATTATTGTGGTACAAGATGCACAAGAAGGAGCAAGACACTCTCTCTCTTAATCAGGACTTACTCATCTCTCCTCATGCTCTTGCTGGTGTTCATTTCCTCGCCGCACTCGGGTCTCCCCCTCCTCTCCCCTCACCACTGCACAGCACATGGGCTTGTTGCTTCCTTCCCTTTCAATTCCGTTCTAGCTCTGTTCACCAGCACTGGTAAAACTGATCTGTCCCAAAGTGAACTCCTTCACACTCCTCCCACGTCAGAGACGATGCCAGCAAGCATCCTGGAGCGGGCAGCCTTCCAAAGCCTCTGCTGCAGAAGATGGACAGGAGCCATCCTGTTCCATGAGTGCTGCCCACAAGCACAAGTCTTACCTAGATTGCCCTTGGCAAGGATTCTCCACTCAATTAGGGTAATTTCCTACATTCCCATTCGGGGAACAGGAAGATGGGGAACAGAGCTCAGGGAGAACAAGTCAGGAACAGCAAGAGACGAGACCCCTTCCCTTTCTGGGCACAACCAGTCCCTCCCTGGGGACCTGCACGCTTCTCCCCATGGCATCCTCCAGCGAGGCCTTCCCAGCCGCGGGCACTGCCAGAACCAGCTGACATCTCGCCGGCTGTGGGCTGCCCACAGCTCCTCTCCTACCAGTCGCCCTTCCAGCTCCTCGGCGGCGTTTCACCGCGCTCCCTGCAGCGGGGAGGAGAAGGCGGCCGCTGGTAGCGCCGCGGGGTCAGGCAGCTACGCCCAGCGCGGTGCCGGATGAGCCTGGCAGAGGCAGCAGGAGCCCCGCAGCGCTGCCTGGGTCCCTCACCGAGCTCTCTCTGCCTCCGCTGCAGCCGGCGGGGAGCGGGCGGGGAGCGGGCGAGGAGCTACCCGGGCAGTGCGGGGAGAGAACGAGGGGCGGCCCGAGGAGCTGCCTCCTCCCGCGGGCCAGGGCGGCGCCGCGGGGCTCCGGCTGGGTGCGGCTCTGCCCGCCCCGCCTCTCCGCGGGCACGGCCCTGCCCGGCGCCGTAGCTCAGCTGCCCTGGGCGGAGGGAGAAGCTGGCGGGGCCCGCGGCACGTCTCGCTGGACACCAGGCCGAACGGGAGCGGCCGCAGTGGCCGGGGCAGTCCCGCCGCGGCGGGCCCGGCAGCACAAGGGAGATGGGGCCGCACCTGGAGCCCAGCGCGGGGCGGGGCGGGGCGGGAGGGACCGCGGCGTCCTCCTGGGAGAGGGCGGGGGCGCTGCTCATCACCGAGGTGGCGCCGCGCCGGCCCGCTACTGGCTGTCAGCCTTGCGCGTCAGTCGAAGTCCCGCCCTCCTGCCCCTGCCCGGCCGAGGGATAGGTCGCCTTCTACGCGGCGAGTGAAGCCGCGCGGGACGCCGCCATTTCCCCAGCAGCTGCCCGGCGAAGGGGTGGGGCCGCTGCGCTTGCGCGGGGCCTGCAGGGCGTATCCGCGCGCCGGGCCGGGAGGGAGCGGGTGCCGCGGGAGTGCGCCCGGCCCGGCAGGAGGATGCGCGGGGCGCGAGCGGGGCGGCACCGGCAGCGCCCCCCCCGCTGCCACCCCCTGTGTGTGTCCCCCCGGCGGCAGGTAAGGGCAGCGCGGGGCGGGACCGCCACCCACGGTACGGGGGTGCTGGGGGCTTCTCCGGAGGCGCTGGGCCCGGCGCGGGGCGGCGGGGAGGCGCCCGGGGCGGCTCCGTGCGCGCCGGAGGGGAGGGCCCGGCCCGGCCCGGCCCGGCTCCCCGGGGTGAGGCGAAGCGAGGGAGGAGGCCCTGCCCGCTCCGGTGCCGTGAGGCACCCGCGCACAAAGAGCCCCGCAGGGCCGCGGTAGAGCCCCCCGGCTGCCGCGGGGACGGTGGCCTTACCGCGGCCCTGCCCGAGGGAGAGCCCTGGGGTACCGCTTCCCTCTGGCTCCTGGCGTCTGGGGCTCATCCCTGCCAGGCCCCTGTGGAGCTGACCCGTTCAGGGCAGCGGGGTGGGGTGTCCCCGCCGCGCCGTAGCGGCACAGCTACAGGAGCCTGGAGTAGGTCCTGTGTGGCTCGAGTCAGAGGTTCTCCTGCAGCCCTGAGGCTGTGGTACAGCCCCCGTTACCTGGCCCGGCTTTCTGTGCAGGCTCAACAGCGATGACGGGCCGGGTGGCAGCGGTGCCTCTAGTGCTGGCATGCTCCTCGCCTTCCTTGTACCCAAAACGGGGCTGTTGAGGAGCAGTTGAAGTGCTTTATCCGTCTGCAGAGCCAGCGTTACCCTGACTGGTGTCTTTTTGGACGTGGGCTGTTATTCTTTCCCTACCTTTGGCCATCCCTAACGGTCTGCAGTGGCTTTGGGGCACCGTTCCTTTGCCTGTGGTACTTCCTCCTCAGCCTTCTGAACTCGGCATGGAATTGAACTGGATCCAGTAGGTTCTTTCGTTGCGTTGGGTTGTGTAAGTGTTTGTTGCTGTGCACCCTGAAAGAGTCAGACAGCTCTTTTCTGCGACTCCAGGGTGGAACTTCACATGTACCATCAAACGTCTGTCTTCTCCCACAGCCAGCCCTTGGCTTGGGCTTCTGTCCCATGAGCTGGACCCAGACTCTGCTGTGTATGTCAGCAGCCAGTCCTTGCCCTCGGCCTGTCCCTCCAGGGGGACGGAGGGACAACCAGGATGCTTGGAGATGCTGGGTACCTCAACCCATGGGCTCTGGGCATGGCCGAAGTGATGTGGTGGGAGCTCCCAGCCATTTCCCATATCTGGTAGATACTTTGTTGGCATTAATGATGCCAGCAGCATATGTCTGTCTCACTTTGCGCTGACCAGAGGCCACACTGCTCTTCCCTCACCCGAGGGAACCCCACTCCTCTCATTCCTGCTCTCTGGTCTTTTACCAGAGCTACATCTAGCTCCATCCAGCTCAGGGTGCAGAGGCTTTGGGTCATTGAGGCACAGCTCTAGATGTTTCCCTAGTCCTGATATTCTGAGCTTCTGCCATCTCCCACTAATGTGAACACCAAGGGAAGGACGTGGTGTTTTTCACCCCAGTGATACCGTTTCCTCATGCTGGGGCAGCTGCTTCCACCAGGCTGATAGTGAGCTGTGCCAGCAGCCCAAGCAGGGGAGGCCTGGGTGGCTGTGCCCCCCGCCCCTGCTCTTCAGGGGAACTGCAGCCACCTCAGGTTAAGAACCTTCAGTCTTGTCCTTCAACCCCAACCTCAAATTTCTTTTATCTTTGCTGCATCTTTTTAAAACGAAAAAAGAAGGGGAAAAAAAAAGATTCTTCTGTGAATGTGCCATTTACTGTTCATTCTGTCTTCTTTCTGGGCTTTGCTGTGAAGCTTGCTGTCTGTGTTGTAAATTTGGAAAGGAATTGGAGCTGGCAGGATGGCTGAGAATCATTCTACTTCAAAACTGAAGTTCAGTGTGACATTGCAGGCGTTGATCATTTCATCTCTCTGAAAAGGGAATTGGTTTCTATCTCCAAGGAACCTGTTTCCACCCAGTTTTCACTTCCAGACTGAAGCAAGAAGTGTTCATTCCACTGTTGGATCACCAGAGAGAGCGATGTGTGAGGATTGTCATTCCTGAAGGGTCGGTTTATAAAAGGCTTTCCATGATCTCTCTGAGTTGGTGAGCCTTGCTTGAAGGTTTGAGGCTTGCTGGGCCTCGGAGTGAATAATGGAGGCACGGTACCCACTTTGGAGCTGTTGTTGGTCACAGTGTCAGGTGTTTCTCTCATGGAGCCGTTTCCATGCTCCACTGAATCTCATTTTCAGGAGTTTCCAGCTCAGCTACTTGTGCTGGATGTGACTTCTGTGTATTCAGTGACCCTGGGTGGGTTCCTTGGCCTTGTCTCCCTCAGCTCCTTCAGACCCTGAGCATCCTGCGGCCTGACACTTGGCAGCTGACAAAGCCTGCAGTGAGGAACTGCATCCTTTAAACTGTTCTGATTCTGCTTTCTCTGAGCTCTGATCAATTTGTTCCTCTTGGGAGAGACTGGAAATCCTCCCTCTGAAGCCACTTGGGCCTTTATTACCTTCTGTGACCACTCACTGGGTCGCCGCTGTGCGGGCTGCGGTGCCGTTGCTTACCTGGGTCTTACATTGTATGGGCTTTTGATCCCCGCTCTCTGCATCACTTCTAGTTCTGCTTTTCCTTTTTCCCTTAGAGGAAAAGTATCACAAATGCAGGGAGAGCTCCCAAGAATGGCCTGTGGGCTCTTCAGTGGTGGCACGGTGCTTCGATGGCTTCCCCAGGGTGGCCTGGGCTGGACTGTCCCATCTACCATCCCACGTTGGCACCCCTCCTCCAGAGCTTTTGCTCACCCTCCTGTTGCAGCTCCATCCATCAACCTGTAACTTTGCTCTGCCCCTGCTGTGACTTGCCCTGTGCAAGGAGTGTGTCCCCACATCCATCCTGATGTGATTGTACTGGCAAACCAGGACTTCCCAGTCAGTGAAAGACTGGAGAGCGGGAATATGAGGCAGCAGGGCTCCCTCGGGTGAGGGAAGAGCAGCGTGGCCTCGGGTCAGGATTTTGGAGGGGTCTCCAGCACTGCTGGGTCCCATGGCTGCTGTGCTGGAGGTCATTGCTGAGGCTGACCTGGCTGATGGTTTGTGCTAGTGATGAGCTGGTGTCCTTCAGCTCTCCTGTCATTGGGAGCCACCAGCTGTGGGGGGAATTGTGCCAGTAGTGACGCTGCCAGGGCAGCACATCATGATTTGGGGACGAGTTTGAGATGAATTTCAGCTCACTGGAATGTTTAGAAGGTGGTTAGATGGGGAAACAATTAAAAGAGGTAAAAGAAAAAGCAGGTGTTAGAGAAATCAGTTTATCTGAGTACCAGGATAAGCCTGTGATGTCATTCTGGTGTTGTGGAGCCTGGTGCACACAGACTCACACTCACCGTGTCTCTGTTCTGCCTCGTTGAGCTGGCATCCCTTCTGCTGCTGCTCCTTTTCCCATGAGCAGTTTTTCTTTCTTCCAGCCTGTGACCTGATGTGTGAGGACTCCAGCCACCCTTCCTGCTGCAGGATTTCGTGTTTGTCAGCATCATTTATAGCAAACAAGCTCAAGCACAGCCCCAAACACAAGCCATCCTTCCTGCCAGCATGTCACCAGCTCCTGTAGAATAGTGGATATTTTCAGGATCCTTTTGATCCCGTCCTTATTGGAGTGCTCTGTAAAGTGCTGGATAAAAAAGGAGTTAATTCAAACCCAAGTGAACCTTGGCCACCAACTGTGTCACTGCAAACCTGACATCACGCAGAGTATGGAAAAGCCCTACTGAATTAATTGGGTAAACTTGCTGCTAGGTGTTTTATTGCACCTGTAAACACCTGTGTGTGTCTTGTAAAGCAAATGTTCACAAGTGCTGCAGCTTCTGTTTCCTAGTTCAGTGTCTGTGTGGCAAAACTACCTTGAAATTCAGGCTGGGTCATGGTTTCACCGTGCTGGGCTGCACAGGCACCCCCAGACTAACAAACCCTCCTGGCACATGTTGGCACTGTGGGTGCTTTGGCTTCCCAGCGCTGGGTAAGGATCTGTGTTCACATATCATAAACTTGGTGTGAGTGTTGTAGGATGGGGAGGTGAGTCCGTTTCTGAAATGGATCGTCTTGCTCACAGGGACTCTTGTCCCAGGGGTGTGGATCTGGTGTCAGTACAGGGTCTCCTTGCAGCGCAGTCTGTGCTCTAACATTAAGAGCTCTGAAGGAAAACTGAATTTGCCATGTTCATAGAACTCAGACAAGCTTTTCTTTCTTAAGCAAAGGTCAGTGGTGGGTGTTGTAGGGAGAGCTCCAGAAGGAGCAGATCAAAGCCAGCAGCAGTTTGCTGCCGTGCCGCAGGTCCCGTCTGCCATCGCTCCTCGAATTGAACGCTAAAGGTGGCTCAGCCAGCTGTGGCCAGATGTGCTTCTGAGACAAACCAGTCAGTAGGGATCTGAAGGGACTGACCTACCAGGAACCACTTCACAGTGGTTCCTTCACACGAGTGAAGTGTGACTTAACCAGCTGTTTGTGCACAGGGCACGTAATAATTCCATGCAGTCCCCAGTGTTCCTGCAGATTAAATGTCATGGGCAGGAGGAGATATTTTTAACTGTCCTGAGTGAAGTGAAACTTTGTGCTGTCCCCAGAGACACAGAAGCCATTTTCTGTGTATTTAAACACGCTGTATCTCGCCTTGTAGCCTTCTCCTCCCCAGGCTAACCCCACACAGGGAACCCAGGCTTTCTTGATGTTCTCTGGACTGCTCCAACTGTTTGCCATGAAGTCGTTAAGATCCAAGTAGTTTGTTTTCAGTCAGTGTATTTAATTTGGAAGAAAGATTGATGTGCCCAAAATCTTGCCCATTATTTCCATCGGTCTCAGTCAATCTAATAAATGATACTACCTCCATCTCGTGCACCTTTGTCTCCTTTAGCAATGTAACATCCTCACATCTACAGCAGCGCTGCTTTTACCCCAGTGTGATAAACTCTTGTCTTTCTGATGCTTCCTGTGGCTCCCAGGCTGTGCCTTGCTGTCTCAGGTTTGTCCCACCATGCTCATGTGTGTTTCTCTATGTGTGGCCTGAGTTTTGAAGCTCAGGATATGCTTGTGACTCTGTCCACCTACTTTCTTAGCATTCTGCAATAGGATTGTTTGACTTGTCCCTTAATTCCTCTATGGATTGCAAGTTTTGTGGGGTTTGGGTTTTTATTTTATTAGGATCTTGGAAAATTTTGGTTGCCATATGAAGGAATCAGCTTTTTAAAAGGGTAGATACTGGCAGGACAAGGGGGATGGATTAAAGCTAAAGGAGGGAAGGTTTAAGGTAGATATTAGGGGGAAGTTCTTTCCAGAGAGAGTGGTGAGGGGCTGGAATGGGCTGCCCAGAGAGGGGGTGGATGCCCCGTCCCTGGGGATGTTCAGGGACAGGTTGGATGGAGCCCTGTTGGATGGACCTTGTGTAGCTCCAGGCCTGGAGGTTGGTGGCCCTGCCTGGATCTGTGATCCTTGGGGTCCCTTCCAATCCAGACCAGTCTGTGATGGAAGCTGGTATTCAGGCTGTATGTCCTCTAATATATTAAAGTACACCTGTTGATACTCACCTGTCACTTCATGTTTCAGGAGCTGTGGATGGGACGAGAAGCCGAGGAGCCAAACTCTTTATCCAAGGCCTTCGCGTAGACCCTGACGCCTGAACGAATGCGGAGTGAAGATGCTTCCTGGAGTGGGTGTGTTTGGCACTGGCAGCACTGCCCGTGTCCTGGTACCCTTGCTGAGAGCAGAAGGCTTCTCCATCGAAGCGCTTTGGGGGAAAACTGAAGAGGAAGCCAAGCAGCTGGCGGAGGAAATGAACATCTCCTTCTACACGAGCCGCACTGACGATGTGTTGCTGCACCAGGACGTAGATTTGGTTTGCATCAATATCCCCCCGCCGCTAACCCGGCAAATTGCTGTGAAGGCTCTAGGTACCTTTTTATCTTTGGAGTAGGGCCAAAAGCCCTGTAGCACATTGGCAGACTGGAATTTGAAGCTCTTACCCCAGCATAAGTTCTGGTTGCTCCAATGTGCAAATGTGGTGCCAAAGTTTGGTGTGGCATTGGTAGTGCCGCCTCTGAGAGGTTCCCCAGAATTGCCTGTGAAAGCGCTGTTGGTACTGGCTTAGAGCTGGGGAAATCTGGGTTAAAAGTGCCCAGTGTCTTCTTCAGACTGAACTTATCATGGAGAGGCTTGAGTAAAAATGAGCTGTTCCAGAGATGATGATGATGATGAGGGGGGAAAACTGATTTGATGCCCATTTAAAAAACAAACAAATTCCCCCCTCCCCAACCCCAAATCGTTGCTTAATTCATTTAAAATCTTCCCACCTTCTGCAATAGGAAGCTGCAGTTTAGCTGGACTGAGGGGAGGTTGTTGCTGGCTCTCTGCTTTTTGATTCCCCTACAAATAAAACCAAACTTGAAAGTTAAAAGCCTTTGAAGAAATGTTTGCATGCACTCACTAGTATCTTGTGAGTTAGGACCTAAACTCTGTGCAGACACTGCTTTTGGCCAGCGTGTCCCTAACCCTGGCCACTACCCAGAGCTCTCTTTGGCCACCTGTGTCCTCGGTGCAGACACCCTGGAGGAGGAATCTTTCTGCCTGGTGCAGGAGGAGGTGTTGGGGACCCAGCAAGGTGGGCTGGGCGAGAAGGGATGACACCCTGAAACTGGTTGGGCAGGGAGGTGGGAGCCAACTGCCTGAGCACCCTGATGGCTCTTAATTCTTCACTTTGTAGTGTTAATGTCATCTCCTGTAGGCGTGGGGCATAATGTCCTCTCAGGTAGGTGTCAGGGTGTGTACCATTCTCTAAACAAGTGTGATATTTGTACGGTGTTTACAGGAGATCCATGTGAGTTAATTTGGGGATGGGTAATATCTCAGCCTACGTGAGCCAGGGGAGTTTATTGTTCGCCTTGTGCTTTGCTGGAATTTGGTTTGTAAGTAAAGGAGTATCCACACAAACATTTGTGGTCCCACCTAGATTTGCAGAGAGAGATTGTGGGCTTTTTTTGATTTTGTTTTACACTTTTGAATGTGTTTCTTTACCTTTTTAGACTGCCAGCCTTTGAATTTAAGGTGCTCTGGTTCTTTGAATATTCAGAGTTAAAATTTCCCTCTTTAAATGCGTTCAAAGTTCTGATAGGCATCTGTGAGGCAGTGAGTGTTGGACTGGCTCTCAGGGTTCTTGGTGGTCAAGTGGGCTGAAAGGAGAGGACTGAACCTTCTCTGGTGAATTACTGACTAAAATGGATTGAGATTCTTTCTTGGAACGCCGGGAACGCGTGCGACCGCGGTACCTGGAGGAGGAAAGGGAATGAAGCTGGTGCAGGAGTAAAGAGGTGCTATGTGAAGTAGGAAAGGGGGTTATTCTTCACCTCTGCCTGCCCCAAAATGTTCTGACCTGCAAACTGATGCAGGTGTCTCAGACCCAGTACGGTGCTGACGTTGTCTGTCAGCTCCCTGTGCTTGTTGCGATGGTGTCGATAGATCCGCTGCCAGGTCTGTCGGGACGTGCTCTGAGCTGGAGCTGGATGGCTTGTGGTGGTCGAGCTTTCTGCAGGAACACAGAATTGGGGTGGGGCCAAAGGTGACAAATAGATTTTGTCTGACAGTTCAGCAGCGTTTGTAATGGGAAAGTTACTGGCTGTGACCTGCAGAGAAGAGACAGGGTAGAGAAGAGACTGGTGTTTGCTGGCCAAGAGACTGGACTGTGGGTAAGACCAGATGTGGTGCTGTGATAATGCACCTGTGTCTGTTCTCTGTTTGGGTTGGTTTGTTTGCTTTAAAGGGCTTACACTTTTATTACTTATTACATACTTTAAAAAATATACTTGATATATTTATTTGAATGTACTTACACTTTTATTTCTGGCAGAGTGGAGAGAGACCCAGTTTTTCCAGGCAGTACAATTTGCTTGCATAAGTTCCTTCCTGCCAGACATCCCCAAACAACCCTAGGTACCACTTTGGCTTCGTAGCAGTAACACTGAATTGAGTTCATGAACCAGACAGAAGAGATCAAAGCCCAGAGGATCATTCAAATTAAAAGCAGGGTAATCTTATGGTTTATCTTTGCAACAGGCAAGGCAAGAAGCTGTCCTAAAATTTGTGCTGCTTTTGATCTCAGAGGAACTGAATGAATTTGGCAAAGTGTCTGTGTTGTGGCTCCTGTCCCCTGGTTACAGTGCATCCCTTAGGGGAGCACAGAGTTGGCTTACCATGGGAGGTTTGCATGTGAGGAGCAGTGCAGGGAGTGGGGACATGAGAAGTCCCTGACTAAAACCTCTGCAGGATGCCAGAGGTGATGGTGCTGTGTGTAGTGAGCCCAGCTGCCAAACACGCGTTGGCAGAGCGGCTGTGGGGACACTCGTACTTGTCTCTCTTGGGTTCTGCTGGCTGATGACATTGTTAAAGGCATCTTTGCAGCACAGGTTGTTTGATCCCCTGATTTTGCAGAAAAGTGATAGCATGTATGTGTTCATTCTGAAGGAAGGAGCAGGAAAGGGCTCTGTCACTGCCTGTGTAGTGACAAGTCCAGGTTTCCCCTTCCCGAAGCAGGATGGACACGTGTGCCATGAGTGCTCTTTGCATGTTGTGCTTCCTGGTGCTCTGACAAGTAGCACAGAGGCCTCTTCAAACCACAGGCAAACAAGGGATGAGGTGATGGAGTGTGTTTTGGAACGAGTGTTCCTTCACTGGGGGGCTCCCAAAGCAAGCATGACTGAAGGAGCTGGTTCTTTGGGAAGGCTCCTTAGACACCCCCAGCTCCTCACAGTGGACAGAACATGATGCACTTCAACAGCGGCCAGTTGTACATTGTCCTACACACAACCCCAGGTGTCTGTGTTACTCGGGGGAGCAGGGACCTGGGGCTCAGTGCAGTGGACAGACTGACACCAATACATAGACTGAGTAGTTTGAGGCAGCACTCCAGCTCATGCAGAGGGGCAAGGCTGGGGACTGGAGCTGTTTACGGCATGTGTTGGATGGGTAGCTGTGGCCATGGTTACCAGGCAGAGAGACAAGCAGAGAGGTGAGGTGGCAGCTGTCCCTGCAAGAAGGCTGTCCCGACCCAGCTGGCTACTCGTGCTGCCTGGGCAGGCTGCATGGCACACAGCTGGGCCCCTCCTGCGCTGCAGGGACGCTCAGGGCATGGCTGCCCTTGCGTGTGTTCGCTTGCCTGCGCATCCTGCCTGGACAGATGGCAGGACCTCTCCCCACAGGAGCCAGGGTGGGCTGCCTCATAGTCCAGGCTGCTCAGCAGGCCACTGGGGACATGAAGGACCTCCTCAGTGGTGGGCCATGTGTGGTCTCAGCATCCTTCTCATGGCCTGTCAGTATGTTCCTGGCTTGAGGCAGAGGGGAGACACTGGCTCACATGCATGTTGATTGTGGAGGACTGCACCTCAAACCCTGACTCTAGGTTTGAGGTGCAGTCCTCCTTCATGTATGGTCCCCCACAAAGGCCCCACCAGGCTGCAGCATCCCTTCCCCTTCCTCCTGCCCATACTGGCACCCCTCCTTCTGGGGAGGAAGGAATGGACTTGGGGGGGGTCCTGGCAATTGTTGGGACCCGATTCCATCCCCAGTTTCCCTCCTGGCTCTGGGTAGCCTCCACCAGGTAGCATGAGGATGTGGCAGCTTTTCTCTGTGTGCATTTCATTAACCAGGACTGTGAAATACTCGGCGTGTGGCATGTTTTGGATGTGATGTGGCTAAGCAGCTGCAGGATAAGCTGAGACCCTGTTGCCCATTGTCAGTGTGGATCTGACTAGAGATGTTAAGGTTCCTTTAAAAGAAAATTGTCTGTTCTGCTGGCAGTCTTGGCTTGCCTGTTGGTTTTCGCTTCCATAGCATGCAAGCACACTTTAAACCTGGCCTTTTATTAAGTGAAGCCCTGATTTGGCTGTATTACATCAAGGAGAGTTGGGGAACCTCTTTTTACATGTCCAGTTTATTGACTGAATCAGGAGTTGGTTTGAAAACTGTCCAAATCAACCTGGTACTTTTGCTCCTGAATGCAGGAGTAGATGGGTTCTGGAAGGACATTTTTATTCTCCCTCCCTCTTGCTACAGACACCAGTTAAAAAGCTGTAATTAAGAGCAGCTGTTTTGGTGCAGAGCTAGTAATGAGCATTGCAAAGGACCTGCCCTCCTGGCAGTGGGAGTTTCTGGAGCAGCACATGGGTTTGTTCAGGTTCAGGTCCGATCGCTCCTTGGGTTAGCGACAATCCGAGCAGCACAAGAGCTGGTCGAGCTGCTCAGCTAGCTGCATTAGGTGTGTTGTTTCACCTCCAGCAGTAATGAGCAGTGCTGAGAGCAAGAAACGCTTCCCCAGGACCCAGAGCCCATGGGGGGCCAGGAGCTGGGGACTGGGGTGCCTGTCAGCAGAGGAACATCACCTTCCTGGGCAGGAGGCAGCCCTGGCTGTCATGGGGCAGGGCAGGCAGCCTGTTTCCTGGATAAGGACAAGATTAAATAATTCTAGGGAGGAAGATTGACTCTTTCTCTCCCTGGCGTCCCAGGAGGATGCTAGTGGAGGTGTGCACAGAGGAGACCCTGGAGCATGTTGTTGGCACAGCCTGTGATGAGCTTCAGGAGCTGTTGCTGTCCTCACTCACTGCCAGAGGTGGGGAAACAGCCCCACAGCCCCATCTCCTTCCTCCCGGGCACGCAGCCGGTTCCATGGGCCTAGACCTGGGCAGGTTTAACCTGCCTCCTTGCTCTTCTCAGCTGGGCTCAGCTGGTGAGCTGAACATGCTCACAGGAGGCTCTCATGTCTCCTAACTGGTGGGGACCTCAACAGAAAATCTCAAGCTGCATTATCTAGTCCTGTGGAGCATCAAACCCAGCAGTGTGCCTCATCTCAGCAGAGGATTGAGGATGGGGGAGTAGGAAATGGTCCCTGAACCAGGAGTTACCAGGGAGTGTCCAGGAGCTTGACCTGATTTAAGAAAGCAGTATGGTAGAAAACTCAGGTGATTTGTTATCCAAATGCAGTAAGAAGATGATTGTCTGCCTCAGCAAAGGGAAGGTACGGTACTTAGCTTGGTAACGGACCTTGTAGCCATCTCCAGCTCGACCCTCGCTGCGTGGCCATCTCCATGAGCTTGGGGACAGCTGGAGGGGTGTCCCCCTGAGGGCAGCCACAGGATTACCCCAGAGATGTAAACATCATACCCTGGTCCACGTGCTGGGGCTCTGGCAGTGCTCGGTGTGCTGAGTTGAGCTGTCAGTGTGCTGAGCTAAGCTGAGCTGTCAGTGCGCTGCACTGGCTGCCATCCCAAATAAAAGGCATCAGTCAGCTGTAGCTCCTTGAGTGGCTTGGCCTACAGTAGGAAGGAGATCAGGAGCCACTTTTCTGCTTAGTACACTGTGCAGATCCTGCTGCTTGTTCTTTGTGCGTGGGTTCTGCTGTCACCTGGCTTCAGGCAAGTGCTGCTTGAACAAGAGGGCAGAAACCCCACGTGCTGCAGCACTCAAGCTGTGTTGGTGAGCTCTGTGGAACATTAAACACAATGCTGTGCCTCTGCTCAGCAGAGGACTGAGGACAGGGACCTGTTGCTGAACTGGGGGATTACTCTGCAGGAGTCTGACCTTGCCCTTTATTCAGTAAAGCTTTGGTTGACTCACATCAATCTAGGGGATTTCTTTGGAAGAGACCACTAAAAATTGTAGTCTTGTCACTTTCTGAATGGATTTTGGTTGTGTCTATTGGAATTACAGGATCTGAGTCTTCTCTGGCTGGGCTGAGTCAGGCCATGTGTCTCCTGGCTGGCACTGCTGGGAGGTGGAGCGCAGGGAGCAGGAGGGTCAGAGTGGGATCTGGCTTCCCCTTGTGTGCCAGAGATGGGTTGAAGTGGTTGTGTCGGGATCCTCTCATGAAAGAGTCAATTGACAGCTCCTCAGAGCAGGGAGGGTGCTTGTCTCTGCACAAGGAGCAGCTATTGGAGAGGTCCTGCTGCCATGGACGTGATTCCTGCGGTTCTTGGACAGAAACTGTGGTCTGAGGGGTGAGAAACTCTACTCTGGAGCCAGGCTGGAAGAGCTGGGCTGGCTCAGCCCAGAGAAGAGAAGCTGCTTCTGGGGAGAGCTCTGAGCCCCTTCCCGTCCCTCGAGGGACTCCAGGAGAGCTGGAGAGGGGCTGGTGCCCAGGGCAGGGAGGGCCAGGCCCAGGGGAACAGCCTTCAGCTGCAGGAGGGCAGCTGGAGAGGGGCTGGGAGGCAGAAATCCTTCCTGGGGAGGGGGAGGCCCTGGCACAGGGTGCCCAGAGAAGCTGGGGCTCCCCTGGATCCCTGGCAGGGTTCAAGGTCAGGTTGGATGGGGCTTGGGGCACCCTGGGCTGGGGGCATGTCCCTGCCTGTCGGAGGGGTGCACTGGGGGCTCTGAGGGGCCCTGCCCACCCACATCAGACTCTGGGGTTCTGTGAGACGACTGACCTTCAGGTCTGACATCACCAGCTGATGTCCAGAGACTCTGTTGGTGGCCCTGGGTGTTGCATGGCTCAGTGTTCAGGTGTTTGTCAGAAGAGGCAGATGGCAGAGTTAAGCTGTGCCCTGGGAAAAGGAAGATGGGGGAGGAAGAGGCAGCACCAGCACAGCACCCAGCAGAGAAGCTTGGTTGGAGCTTGCACTGGGATGTCCTTTTGTATTCCTTTATTCCCTCACCTGTGCAGTAGTGACTGTGCTGATGCAGGCTGAGCACAGGATGCAGTGCCACACAGGAGTGGGTCAGGTTGTGGGTGCAGCTCACTCCTGAAACACACTGTCACCCTCGCTGTCTGGTGGTACCAGCAGGCTGTACGTGCAGGCCAGAGTGTTTTGCTTTCCAATTAGCTCTGCTTTTCAAACAGTCCACTTAGCAAAACATGACCCTGGTGCGTCCTGTGTGTCACATACCTGTTTAGATGAATACATGTCCAGTGATGGTGAAATCAGATCAGATCTCTCCTTCACTCACCTCTTCCCTGCAGGGTCCATGACTCTTATTTTTTTCCCCTCTGGCCTTACAGGCATTGAAATAATTGCACAGCTACAACACACACACATTGGGTCATGTTTTGGTGCCATGTGAAGATGTTTGGCCATTTATCTGTCATAATGTAAAAACCTTCCCTTCCTCTGGAGCTTCTCTCCTTGGGAGTTTGTCAGCTCTGCAGCTGGAGCAGAACCTCAGAAGCAGCTTTGAGCCTTGCCACACATGCTGCTCCTATTTAACTGCTGGAATCAGTACAGACTGGGGGGTGACCTGCTGGAGAGGAGCTCTGAGGAGAAGGACCTGGGGGTCCTGGTTGATGACAGGTTGGCCATGAGCCAGCAGTGTGCCCTGGGGGCTGAGAGAGCCAAGGGGATCCTGGGGGGGGCATAAAGAGGAGTGTGGCCAGCAGGTCAAAGGAGGGGATCCTCCCCCTCTGCTCTGCCCTGGTCAGGCCCCACCTGGAGTGTTGTGTCCAGTTCTGGGCTCCCTGGGATAAAAAGGACAGGGATCTCTTGGAGAGAGTCCAGAGGAGGATACAGAGATGATGAAGGGCCTGGAGCATCTCCCCTATGAGGAAATGCTGAGTGAGCTGGGACTGTTCAGCCTGGAGAAAAGAAGACTAAGGGGGAATCTTATTAATATTTATAAGTATCTTAAGTATGGGATGCAGGGGGAAATGGCCAGCCCCTTTTCAGTGTCTGTGGAGACAGGATAAGGGGCAATGGCTGCAAGCTGGAGCACAGGAAGTTCCACACCAAAATGGGGAAGAACTTTTCCCCAGTGAGGGTGAGGGAGCCCTGGGACAGGCTGCCCAGGGGGTGTGGAGTCTCCTTCTCTGGAGAGATTCCAGCCCTGTCTGGATGCCGACCTGTGCAATATGAGCTGGGGAGCTGCTTTGGCAGGGGGTTGGACCCCATGAGCTCTGGAGGTCCCTTCCAACCCCTGTGATTCTGTGATTTCAATTCCCAGACCTTTGCCTGTGATCCCAGCAGGAAAGCTTGGCTTAACCCCCCTATTTCTTGGCAACCTTTGGGGCACCCGAGCGTGTTTCGCTCCTGCGTGCTCTGCTTTTAATTCTCCGTTTCCCTGTGCTGCAGGAATAGGGAAGAACGTGATCTGTGAGAAAGCTGCTACCTCTGTGGATGCCTTCAGGATGGTCACGGCTGCCAGGTATTACCCCAAGCTGATGAGCATCGTGGGCAACGTTCTGCGCTTCTTGCCTGCCTTTGTGCAGATGAAGCAGCTGATCGAGGAGCGCTACGTGGGCACTGTCATGGTGTGTGACGTGCGAGTCTACGGCGGGAGCCTGCTCAGCCACAAGTACAACTGGATCTGCGATGAGCTGATGGGGGGAGGCGGCCTGCATACCATGGGAACCTACATCATCGACCTCCTCACCCACCTCATCGGCCGGCGAGCGGAGAAGGTCCACGGTTTGCTCAAGACCTTCGTGAAGCAGAACACGGCCATCAGCGGCATCCGCCACGTCACCAGCGACGACTTCTGCTTCTTCCAGATGCTCATGAGCGAGGGTGTCTGCTGCACTGTGACTCTCAACTTCAACATGCCCGGGTCATTCATCCACGAAGTCATGATCGTTGGGTCTGCTGGTCGCCTCGTAGCTCGCGGGACGGACTTGTACGGGCAGAGAAACACCGCGCTGCAGGAGGAACTACTGTTTACAGACTCTCTGACTGTCAACAAGGGCCTTTTGGAGAAGGGGTTTAAAGACATCCCCTTGCTCTACCTAAAGGGTATGGTGTACATGGTGCAAGCACTGCGGCAGTCTTTCCAGGATCAGGAAGACCGTCGGACGTGGGATCATAAGCCCGTGTCCATGGCAGCCTCTTTTGAGGATGGTCTGTACATGCAGAGCGTGGTAGAGGCCATCAAGAAATCCAGCAGGTCGGGGGAGTGGGAGGCTGTGGAGGTGATGACTGAGGAGCCAGATGCCAACCAGAACCTCTGTGAGGCTCTTCAGAGGAACAACTTATGAGCGCTCCCGCTTTGGGTGACAGGACAAGTCACACTTCTGGCTGTAACATAAAGAAACAAACCTCTGTGGTTTTAAGATCTGTCGATTCTTATTTAATAACCCCAGTTCCTTGGATTTTTAAATGTGTAAAATATGCCACGTCCTGAGAGAAACTTCTGGTTTAAATTGTTTAAAAGAGTTTTAAATGTTTCTGGTTTTGCAAATGTTTAACTTTTGCCTTGGAGACTGGTAGGAAAACTTGAATTGCCCTTTGCACTTGCAGTAGCTGAGTGAAGCCTTTGCCTGGCTTGGACATGGGGGACAAGCCCTGCTCCATGGGCTTCTTGTTTTAACATAAGGCAGTGGAGAGCACCAGCAGGGAGTGTCTGTTGCTCACATGCCTTTTCCTTCTCTCTCAGAGACCGATCGCTGCTCCTCAGCTTGTTAAAGTTTATCAAGGAGTTCAGTGATGTCACAGGTCTCTAAACTTGGTGGGACAAAGAGTAGAAGGGCTGGATTGAAGTTCCCAACATCAGGATCAGCCTTTCAGCTCCCTGCAGTGGCAGATGTCTTTCAGGTTCATTTAAGTGGTATTTTATTTCAACGATGCTCTGAATTCTCTGTTGAGGTTGTCTTGGCAGGGAAAGCTTCAGGAAGTCTGTGATGACTTGTGTAGTTCTTCCCTACCTGTAGACATGGTTCCTTCTCTGCAGGAGGCAGCCTGCACCCTAGCAATGCTCCCAGGAGCTCTGTGCCCACCACTTGTGTTTACTGCTGGGTGGCAGCACTGGTGTCGTGACTGCAGGGCCAGGGTCTCACTTCTGCCACTGTCACCAGCTGCCTCCCAGGTCACAGGATTTCTGCAGTGTGGTGGCCTGTACAGCACACACCTTCTGCAGACCTGCAGCTGGAAATAAGGAGCTGTTTCCAGGTGGAAATAAGGAGGTATTTCCTACCTCTTGCAACTCCCTTAACACCCTGGCCAGGTCATTGCCTCACACTACACATGTCCTGATAGTTGAGAGAACGGGGACTGGACTATCACGATCTCAAACACTGGATATTAACCCTGCCCATCCTCCTGCAGCTTGTGTCCAGTGCAGAGATCTCCTGGCAGATCACAGATGGAAGCTCATGTGTTCCCTTGGAGAAGGATTTCTTTCTCTGAGGCAGGTATGTGAAAGGGACAGTCCCATTTTACTACATTTCTTGCATACTTGAAAGCTTTTTTTAATGTGTTTCCCACTGAAGTGTAACCCTGTGTATTTATGTATGTTAACATGCAAACTGCTGGTTCATAAGCTGGTCCTTCCTGAGAAGTATCTTGTTTTCTACAGAAATAAAGAAGTTGTGTTTGTTCAGGGTATTCTCTGTGCAGCTCTGAGCTTGGGTTTGATTTGGTCAAGCTGAAACCACCCCAATAAAGCCCAGCAGATGTTGAGCAAGGACTTGAGTACCTGTCAAGTCCATCCTTCTCTGCCCGTTTGCTGCCAGCTCAGGTGTGGGAGGAGTAGGAGATGGCTCTGTCCCATCACATGTCATCTGTTTAGCACCCAGGGAAAGCAAGTCCCACCAGGACACGTGTCCCACCCCTTTGCCATTGCCCTCAGATTGCAGCCAAGTACCTTGCTTTGGAAATCAGGGAATCATAGAATGTGTTGGGTTGGAAGGGCCCTTCAGAGGCCATCTAGTCCCAGCCCTGCAGCGAGCAGGGACACCTTTAGTAGATTAGGCTACTCAGAGCTCTCTCAAGCCTGGCCTTGAATGTCTCCAGGGATGGGGCCTCCACCACCTCTCTGGGCAACCTGGGCCAGTGAGCCACCACCCTCAGAGTGAAGAAATTTTTTCCAAATATCCAACCTAAATCTCCCCTTCTCTAGTTTAAACCCACCCCCCCTCGTCCTGTCGCTCCATGCCCTTGGGAACAGTTCTTCCCCAGCTTTCCTATAGGCTCCCTTCAGGGACTGGAAGGCAGCTATAAGGTGCCCCCAGAGCCTTCTCCAGGCTGAACCAGCCCATCTCTCCCAGCCTGTCTCACAGCAGAGCTGCTCCAGCCCTCAGATCATCCTTGTGGTCTCCTCTGGCCCCGTTCCAAGGGGTCTATGTCCTCCTTGTGCCGAGGGCTCCAGAGCTGGACACAGCACTGCAGGTGAGGTCTCACCAGAGCAGAGCAGGGGGCCAGAATCCCCTCTCGATCTGCTGGCCACTCTCCTGGTGATGCAGCCCAGGATGGGACTGGCACTCTGTGCTGCAGATGCACATTGGTGGCTCATGTCCAGCTTCTCATCCTCTTGCCCATCTCAGACTTACCGTGTGATTTACAGGATCTTGGTCTTTCTGCCTGAACCTGCTGGAAGACACCAACTAAGAACCCGTGGTATTGATGGGGCCACTTGCTTTGAGTGTACAAATCAGGTAGTTTCTGTACCTTTGGGCATTTGTTTGAAACATCCACTGATGTTTTGTGTGCAAGGGCTGGAGCGTGGCCTCTCCTGTGCTCCGTGGGAGCTGGATGAGGAAAGCAAGTGGGTGGAATTTGTTCTCTTGTTTCCCAGCCTCAGCAGGTGGAGTGGTGAAAGCTGTGGGGCTGCAAACTGTCCTTAGAGGGAGAGGACGGGTGTTCTGCTGTGGCTCAGAGCAGCTGCTGCCTGGGATGTCTCTGCAAAGCAGGTGAGATGATGTCCCCTGCACTCACCTGGAGATTGCTGCCTCTGTTTAGGCAGAACAGCTCTGCCTCTTTTCCCAGAATCACAGGGTTGGAAAAGACCTTTAAGATCATCAAGTCCAACCATTCCCATCCTAAGCTAAACCATATCCCTGAGCACCTCATCTACCCTTGTTTTAAACACATCCAGGGGGGTGACTCAGCCCCTCCCTGGGCAGCCTGTGCCACAGCCCCACAACTCTGCCAGGGAAGAACTTTCCCCTCCCAGCTGAGCTGACCCTGCCCTGGGGCAGCTTGAGCCCATTGCCCCTTGTCCCAGCTCCTGTCCCCTGGCTGAAGAGACCATCGCCCACCTCTCTGCACCCTCCTGGCAGGGCAGGGGAGGTGGGGAGAAGGTCTCCCCTCAGCCTCCTCTTCTCCAGGCACAACACCCCCAGCTCCCTCAGCTGCTCCTCAGAGGATTTGCCCTCCAGCCCCTTCCCCAGCCTGGTTGACCTTCTCTGGACTCACTCCAGGACCTCACTGTCCTTCTGATGGTGAGGAGCCCAGAACTGGACCCAGCACTCGAGGTTCAGCCTCACCAGTGCCCAGTCCAGGGGCACAATCCCCTCCCCAGACCTACTGGCCACACTATTCCTGGCACAAGCCAGGATGCCCTTGGCTTTCCTGGCCACCTGGGCACACTGCTGGCTCATGTTGAGTCTGCAGTCACCCAACAACCCCAGGTCCTTCTCTGCCTGACAGCTCTCCATTTCATGCCAATCCTGTCCTCAAACCACCAGCCTTCCTGCCTGCCTTTATCAGGATGTTGGTACCGGGCAGAAAATCCTGGAGTACAACTGCTATAGGAGAAGGAAGCTCAGAACATCTCCAGGTGATCCCAGCAAAGGAAGGAGGGTGCCAAGATTCCCAGGTGAGCAGGAGACCTGACTGCAGAAGCACAGAGAGAGGTGAAACAGGCTGCTCGTAGGTTGGCTGTGGGCTCCAGCTGCCCTGTGCAGGATGCTGGCCAAAGCAGAGCCCCAACCCCTGTGCGATCCCTGCCCGTGTACTGCAGGAGGAAGGGAAGCAGCTGCTGGTTTGCAGAGCAGCTCCCACCATCCCCTCCTGCGTCCCCTGCACAGGGTGACCTCCAGCAGCTGGTCTCAAGGCTGGTGCCCAGCCTCCTGCTTTCCACACGCGCAGAAGGAACGACAGCACACATCCTAAGGCCCAGTGATGTGCAGGTATATTTTATAATCAAAAATTGGGTGGGTTATTTCCACTCTGTGAGCATGGAAAAACCCCAACAAAGCCACAGCAGTTGTGTGGGCCAGGTGGTGGTCACCATCCTGGTGGTCAGGCTGTCGTAGCCAAACAGGAGGCAGAACCCTGTGTGGCTATTTGTCCTGAGGAAGGCACGGTGGCAGCAGGTGAGTTGTGTATTTGAGCATCCTTTCGACGTCAGCTTGCATGGAATTGTCATCCATTCCTGGGGCTGGGATCTGCAGAGTGCTGCTGGCAGAGGTACCTGCAAGAGGAGTAAGTGCATCAATGGCCAAGCCACCTCCTTGGAGTATTTGCACCAGCAGCACCCCAGGCCCCAGCAGTGTGGGTGGAATGGCCACCCTGGGGCCCCAGCCTGACCTCCTGCTTGGAGCAGGCCTGTCACCAGCTCCAGCTTGGGCTGGCCATGGGTCTGTCCTGCCAAGGCTTGTAACCAGCTCTAGAACCTGGAGACTGAAGAGCACTGTCCTAGGGAGAAGGGTGCTGCCCTGTTTGGCTGGGCTGCCTAAGGGAAGAGCTGCTGCAAGTGGTGACCCAGAGTCACCCACACTGCTGCTCTAAAAGCTAGGGGCAAGGGTGGGAGAAACAGGGGGTAAGGAGCCAGAGCCTGCATGGGCAAGGGCACAGGGCCTCTGTTTCTGGGCCGATGAGCTCTGGGGACCAGCGGGTCACCGTCAGGACAAGCAGAATACAGGAGCTGGGCAGACCTCACTGGTGCTCACTCACCTTCCTGAGGTGGAACACTTGCTCTGCCCAGGGCTGCAGGGGCCTGTTCTGGCTGTGCCAGCCCTGGGACTTCCTCTTCCTCTGCAGATGGGTGCATCAGCTCTGGCATCTCCAAGTTGATGTAGTCGTACAAGGGTCGCACGCGCAGCAGGCGCCCTGGAGAGGTACGAGGAGAGCCCAGAGCTGGCACCCCCTTCCCACCAAGGCTCTGCAGCTCACAGGCTGCTGCAGCTCTGGGAGGAGAGGAAGGATATTCCCCCCACCCTCTCTCCTGAGCCCAGGCAGCTAATACACAGGCCATGCCAGCCCAGCTGTGCGGCCGCAGCCTCCAGCTCTGCTCACCCTGCTTGTCCCGCAGCTTGCGCTTCCTCGGCCGTTTCTTCCTCATCCCTTTCTTCTGCTCCTTGGCGGTGCCAGGTGCCCTCTGGAAATCCGAGTGCTGCCACAGGAGCACTTGGGCGCTGACCCTGTGGGATGGAAACCAGCTCGGGCTCTGGCTGCGGTGGGAGGCAGAGCCCTGCAGCACCTCGGGGCTCCCCGTGCCCTGGCACTGTGTCCTTGCCCTCAGTCTGTGCCCGTGCTATGCTGCAGCCGTGCCTGGGACTGGCTGGCCCCTCGCTGCTCCTGCCCAGGCCCTACCAGCTCTACTCCCCAGCTGGACTTGGAGGAGGCTGGTGGGCACTGATGGGTGGCTGATGGATGGCTCGGGGCTGCTGTGGTGCTAAAGGGGCTGTTTCCCTCTCCACCATCAGCCCTGTGACTCGTAGTTTCTGCTTGTCCACGGACCTCTGGTGTGTCTGCTCTTTTAAACTCTGCAGCTCTCAGAGGTACCGCAAACTGAGCTCCTCTGTTCTCAACAGAATAAACCCAGAACAATGTCCAGACACTAATGGTGCATCCTAACACATCCTAACATTCATGCCCTCCTGCCTCACCTGGGGCAGACCCAGGCTGCACCTTGCACAGGATTCCTGGCTGCCTTGTGGCATGAAGCTGGCTTGGAAAAGGGATGCAGTGACTTACTTTGTCCCTGTGAGTTTGAACCCGTAGGCTTGCAGCCAGGCCTGCAGTGCTGTGACACAGCCAAGATCCACCAGCTCCGGGAACAGCTCTTTGTTCTTCTCCATCTCCTCTTTGTACAGCTTCGTGTGGACAAGGACACCTTTCCCATCCTTGGACCACTGCAGAGGACATGGGGACAGCACTGACAAACAAGGCTCCTGACCCGTCAGTCCCTGCACCCACTTTCCTTGGGCCCTGGTAGGGATGACCCCACCCCTGTGGCTTGGAGCCTTTGCTGGCCATTACTAGCCACCTGGATTTTGGGTTTTATGCCCAACGTGGCCCTGAGGTCTTGGAGATGAGCCCAGTTGGCGGCCGAGCAGGAACATCTTGTGTGTGGGACCACAGGGTTGGGTGGTCCCATGAGTCCCACTGGCCCTCCCAGGGCAATGATGCTACCCCATCACCCATGGTGGCACTGGCAGGCTCAGAGCAGAGCTGGGGACACCCTTGAGCATGTCACTGGGGCAGAAAGCTCTACACAAGGATTTGACTGGAAATTATTCAGCTGCCATTCCCTGCAGCTTCACTGGAAGCTCGTAGATAACTATTCGGGGTCATTCACTCCCCATTTGAAAAAAAAATAGGGAGGAACATCACGGCTTCTGTTCTTGGGCAGCAGCTTCAGCCCCAGGGACATCCACTCTCTGCAGAAAGCACCTTTTCCTATTCCTTCCCCCTCCCCAAATTTTGGCATGCATTGGGACCCCCTCGTTCTCACACAGGGCTCACACAGGGCAAGGGCCATGCCCATGACACCTGGGAACAGAGCCCGTGCTCATCACAGCTCCCACATCCCATGCGACGCTGCCCTTCACCTCCAAAGCTCTGATGTCCGGGTTGTCCAGGGCTGCAGACAGCTGAGCCAGGACATGCCCAGGCTCAGGTCTGCTGTGCTTCCCTTCCTCAGGGCTCCTCTCCAGGGCAGGAGGCTCCGGTGCTGGGGCTAGCATGGGAGGTGATGCTGTAGGCCACCGGCGGGGGCTGTGTGCAGACCAGCATCTCCATGAGTGTTCGGTTTGGAGCCAAGGGGTTCACCCCAACACCCTGGCATCGCTCTGCCAGGTGTCAGGGAGTCCCCTCCACGGGATGCAGGCACTGCCCACATCTCCCTGCCAGCCAGTGGCTCTGCCTCCCACCCCTGCATCTGGGTGGTGGCTGTGGAGGGACTCTGCTCTGCCCGGGACAGGACCAAAGCAGCCGTCCCTCGGAGCTCTCCCGATGCACCAGGCACACAGGGACATGTGAACGTCCCCACACTGAGCTCAGCCATTAGCCTCCCCCCCCCCCCCCCCCGCTGCCTCCTCTGCCCAGCTTGTTCAGTAAACCTGTAACTGGCCCCTCCCCACCATGGCCTGAGCTGCCAGAAGACCCAACTGCCACAGCACAGGCACACCTCTGCCTTGTGCCTCCTTCAGGCCAGCCACCCTCACCCAGCCCACCAGGGATCAGCCGTGCCTCCCCTTCCACCTGGAATGCAGGCGGCAGCGCCGTGTCAGGTTTAGTATCTAACAAGGGGCATTATATTCCTACATATGTGGGACTGCCCCTTTGCAATGTAACCTTCCTGAATTCGCTCCCAGTTTGCCTGTTAAACAGGCAGGGGAACGTGATTTCAGCATTTCCACCATCCCACCCCAGCCCTGAGCAGCTGCAGGCACCTGTTACCTGCCCTGAGCATCTCACCACCCGGCCCCACGCGTGCCGGCTTCCCTGCCCAGCCACCAAACCTCCAGTGGAGCGGCCCCGTGCTGAGAAGGCAGCACGGGCCAGAGGGGAACCGGCCACTTATAACCACAAAAGCCACCCACAAGGGTTTTGAGCCCTGGTAACAGGATGAACAGAGTCACTTCCAACCTGTCCTCTCCACCTCTCCTCTTCGAGCCCCCCCAGGCTAGGCTCTGGAAGGCACCAGTTGGGCAGGAGATGCAGGAGATGCCAGAAGACCGTTAACGCCCACGGGGGAGGGGGGTGGAGCCGCAATATGGCCCCAAGGTGTGGGGGGAAGGTGGATAAACAGGAGAGTGCCCAGAGGATGCTCCTTGACAGGGGAGGGTGTGGTGGAGCTGGGCCCGGCCAGGGTGTCGACTGAGGTTCAGGGGTCCTGGGGCTGCTGCAGCCCTGGGAGGCGTCACCAGGAGGCGGGGGAGTCTCCATACTAGGGGGTGGCAGGGCTCAGTGGGCCACAGCACGGGTGACAGCCCTGCTGAGACAGGGATGAGCCACCCCAACGCCCCTCTCCCACAGAAGTGGGGTTTGGGAAGATGCACACCAAGTGCCGCCCCCAAGGGAGCAGCCGGGAAGTGCCAGGACTTGGGGTGGCATTTGCACGCTGAGGAAAGGCCGGCTGCGAGCGTAGCAGCAGCGTCTCTGTCTTCATCCCAGCGCAGCGGGGGAGGAACAGGCTCTCGCCCACCACCCTTACGCCCTGCAGGGAGCCGTGTGGCAGCCAAGGCGCAGGCTGAGCCCGTCCTCCCCGCACCGCAAGAAACGCTGATAAAAAGTAGGTGTGCTGAGCTGCCCCTGCCCCGTCCTCAGCTGCTGGGCGCCACATAACTGGGGAGGCTGTAAGCCCTCCTCAGCCCGGCCGCAATGCCTGGAGTTCCAGCTCACTCCCTCCCCAGGCTCCCGCGGCTCGTCGGGCTCAGGGCGGGCAGGGGTCCCCCCCGAAACCCGGGGAAAGGGGAAGCCGAGGGCACGGGAGGGGATGCGGCTCGGCTGTGCCGGGAGCCCGAAGCAGGGCTGCGCCGAGCGGGTCCGGCGCCCTGCCCGTCTGCCGGGGGATCGCCCCCCGGCCGCAGCTGCCGCCAGGAGACGCCCCGACCCCGCTGCCCGGCCCTGCCCGCCCCTGCCGGCGGAAGCGGCGGTTGCCGGGGAGCGCAGCGGGGCCGAGCCGGGCCTTCGGCTCCCGGCGTGCGGCCGCAGCGCAGGCCCGGGCCGCGACCTCCTCGGCCCGGCGAGCGTCTCTGCGGCCTCCCTCGGTGAGTCCTGCCGGCTGAGCCGGAGGGATCCCCCAGCGCCCCGGCCCGGGGCTTGTCCCGGGGGCGCCCCGGCGGGCAGCGGGCGGCAGGGGCTGGGAACTGGAGCGGGGCGGGCTGGCAGTGCCTGGGCTGGGGCCGCCGTGCCCCTTCGGAGGGCAGCACAGGGCCCAGGGCAGCCCCTGGAAGGGGGCACGCCGCCGGGGCGAGGTGCTGGGGGGCGTCAGGCTCTGGGGTGGCCGGGCTCTGGGATCCCCACACGCTCCCCGGGCACACGGGTGAGGACAGGAGCCAAGAGGGGCTTTTCAGGGGTATCCTTGGGGCTCGGTGGGTGCACGCCCAGCGCAGCCAGGGCACGCTGCCGGCAGTGATGCACAGCACCAGCCTCCATCACCCAGCCCAGCCTCAGGTCCTGCTGTCTCACTGTGTGTCTCCTCTTTGCATCGTGGTGAAACCTTGTGAAACCTCTTGTGTTATGGTGGGGCACCTCTGGTGTCATCTGTCCTTCCTGGCCCTCCTGAGAGAGGGTTTGGCTGCTGCTCTGCAATACCCACATCAGTCCCTGCCCACCTTCCCCTTCCATGGTCCGTGTTTGTCTCTGGCTGGAGGCGGCTGCTGCAGGACACATGTTGGACGTGGAGCTGGCATTGTTCCTAACAGGCTGTTGGTAGGCTCATGTTCAGCGCCTAGGGAAGAGATGCCCATGTGCAAACAGGCCTGCCCTACCCTCTGGTTTCAGAGGGACTAAAGAGAAAGTGGCTCAGGGAGACTGGCCGGTGGGGAAGAGCTGGTGATACCCACACAGGAAATATTAACCTTCCCTGTTGCAATCCGCAGAGGGTAGTGGGGGAAAGCACAGACATGAACTAACATCGCTGGGTAGGCTCACAGCACGTTGACCTCATTCCCTGGTGCCCAGTTCCACAGCAGGTACAGCCCTGGATTCATTTCAGTGCAACCCTGGGGCATGGAGGTTATCCCTGTGCTACTTCCCATCTCAGCTGTAACTAGTGAGGGAGGAAGCAAACAGCCAGGACGGGCTGTATGGAGATCAGCCCTTTGATTTGCTGCAGATGACTTGCTCTGCTTATCACAGCTTATCTCAGCTGTGGGATGGTTGGGTTTTTTTCCCATGCTTTCTGCAGAGGGTGGCTCACAAAGGTATGAAGCTGGTCTTGCTTTAGTTCTGTGTGTGGTAGTGGCTTCCTGGCTCTCTGAAAATATGATCTGCTTCTAAGTCAGGTGTGGCAGGTTCAGGGCTGTCGAAAACACCTGCCTAAGCCTTGTCCCTTCCCATGTTTTGGAACTTCCTTGACTACGATGCCAAAAACAAGCCACAAAAGGAAGTCGTCGTTCATACAGGCTCTGAAAGATCTGTTTACTGGGGGGATAAGTAGCATTTTTACCAGTTGTTAAGCTGGGGCAAATTGCACAAGGAGTCAAATTAATTTGCCTTAAACTTACAGGGACACTCTGGGAGAGGTTGGGCTGGCTCCCAGACCAGGATTAAGCTCTGGTCCTGGAGATAACTGAGCAGCCAGCTGGGCTTGTACTGGATGCGTAAACCATGCTGAAGTCATTGGGTCTCTGGCAGCTGCCCTGGGCCTCTTTTGTCACTGTGCTGGTTTTGGGGAGCAGGGTTGTGCAGCCCTGTGGCTAGGAGCAGCATTCCCCCTTCCCTCCGAGCTCTGCGCTCTGGCAAGGGGTTAAGAAGAGAGAGCTTGGGGCTGCACACATACAAATCTGTTTACCTGGACCTAACTGGAATCTCTGTCTGCAGCTTGCAGCTAGAGAATGCTGAATAGGGAGTGTCTTTCTGGTGGCACTGGGTCAGGTATGGTACTCGTGACATTTGGGCTTCTAACACAGTGCTGGAGAAGATGCTTTTCTGTTAAACCGTGTGGCCGAGTGGGCGATCTGGTCACTGCTCCTCCTGTTCCCTCCTCTGTTATGTTTCCCCTGTGCTTGCCCCAGCTCTCCTCCGGTCCCCTTGGGAGGTAACAGCTGGGTTACTTTTGGCCAGGAAGTTAAAGGGGCAGAGAGTTAACCCATGAAAAGAAGTGACTTGTTTCCTGCAGGGGCAGTGAGCTGTGTTGGCTCAGCACGGGACCGCTGGCACCACAGAGCTGTCACAGGAGAGGAAGCAGAAGGATGGGGATGGCGGTGGAGAAAGTCTGCACGTCCCCCCTTCAACAGGAGGTTCTCTCACTTGTATCCCCTGAATGCACCCGTGGTCAGCAGGAGCAGAGCAGCAACATGGGAAGTCTGTTCCCAGCAGCCGCAGCCGTAGCTTGGCTGCTGCTTCTCAGGGCTGGGGGGCTGCTGTGAGGGGCTTGTGTCCCCCAGGCTGAGCTCCCTGTAGGTCCCTAGAGAGGCAAGGTGCTTAGTCTTGCAGTCGTGGTGGTGTCTGATCTTGCAAGATCCCAATCCAGCCGTGATGTGACTTGCAAATCAGGGAGTGGGAGTCGTTTGCAAATCCCCTGCAGCAGGGCAGGGTGCTGTTGGGATGTGAAATGTGACTCGTGTGAGGGTACAAAATGAGCCTGCCATCCCCCGCCTCCCATCAACCTGCCTTTCCTCCTCCTATCCCCCACACTAATTGTCTGCCTGTCACAGGTCTGGGGTTCAGCCTGTCATTTTGCATGTTTGCAGGCGAGTTCAGATCCAGATCCAGATCAGATGTGAGCTTCAAGGCCAGTAGCTGTTCTGGACTGATCTCATGGTGAATGGTTGTTGTTCTAGAGTCAGAGAACCTGTTCTGGCTTAGCCAAACCCATTATCAGGGAGAAGCAGCAATGCCAGGGCAGTGTCCTTTTACCTTGGGCTGAGAGGCTCTGCCTGCTCTTCAGAAACAGCTTTTCCAGAGTGGCTGGGCACAGCCCGTGCTGGTGTGCAGCGCTCAGCATTGCTTACACTGCCTCTGCAGTTGTGTCTGGCAGATGAATAACAGCTTTTTGCTAATGGATCTCGTGTCAACAGGGGTGATTTAGCAAGGAAGACTGCAGTGCATTAGTTGCTATGATTCAGGCTGGCTCAGCCCTGTGCTGAGCGGTTATTGGTTTGTAAATTAAACTGCAGATGCTGCGTCCTGTCAGCGCCGGCGTGCTGAGGGTGCTGAGAGGGGGGTTTCCCGTAGAGCCCTTTCAGAAACCTTTAAGTGGCTGCTGTGGGAGTGGGGATATGGCACCACTCTGCCATATCTGGCCCTGCTGCTTCGAGCGCCGATGCCAGCCGCGCTGCGCTGGCGCCTGTCAGAGTCACCGCGTGACCCTGATGATGAACTGAGGCTCTTGTGGCATCTGCCAAAAACTCCCCAGCAGCCTGTGCCCCTTGGTGTGGCATCCTCCATCCCCGTTTCCCAAGCAGGGAGTAAGTCCTGCAAGTTTCTTGTAGCTCTCAGCAGGATGTTGGTGAGCATCATGGGGAAATGAATGCTGTGTGGGGCAGAGAGAGGCAGCAGGGACCAGTGTGGGCAGGGCAGGGACCTGCAGGTCTGTGCTGGGCCCCATTGATCCATTTAGAGATGGTCCCTGTGGATACTATTTAGAGATGGTAACTGGTGGGCTGGGTTTGTCTCAGGCTCTTCCCTAGAAATTCAGCATCTGCCCTGTCCTGCAGCGAAGCACTTTGTCTCCTTGGCAGTTCAGCCCCATCCTGCTCACAGGTGGTGACGGCACTGGTGTGTCTCTGGCAGAGGATACAGCAGAGAGGTTTGCCAGGGGCCTCAGCTGGCTGTGGGCAGGGGGTGCTCGGACCACCAGAGCTCTTCAGCGAGCCCAAGGTGCAACCCAATTCAAATCTAAGGCTCAGATGTGTCAGATGATGTCCTGCTGCCTTGTGTTCCCTACTCACCAGCAGCACACAGGGCACCTGTGGGCTCTAAGCTCCTGCTTGCATGTCTGCATGGAGTGCTCCAGTGTGGGAGAGCAAAGCCAGGCAGCATCATGGTTGCTGAAGATGGTACAGCAGCTGCGGGCAGCACCGGGTCAGCGCTGGAAGAGGCGCTGAGCAGCCCCATAGCAGGGATGGTGCTGCTGAATCTCTTGTCTCACCTGTGGTTTCCTACCTGCAGGTCATCTCTGTAGCTGGGTCTGAGCTTTCTAACGAAGGTCAGAAGGCTGACTGCTCTCTCTATATATATACACATTAAATGTGGCTTTTTGGTGGCTCAGTGAGCTGTTTGTTTCTGCTCTCAGTGCTGGCTGGTTTCCACGGCAGAGGCAGAACAGCAGCAGGATGTGTGAAGGACCCTCCAGGATTTCTGGACCCATCCCTCCAGACCCTACACTCTTTCCAGACCTTTACAAACGCCCCCTCTCAGGTGAGTCCTTGATGCTTGATGTGTGACTCTGTGCTTTGGCGTGACACAGCTTGTGCATTTGACATCCTCCTCCTTTGGTGTCCTCATCCATCTCCACTCACACTGGTGCTGGTGCTTCTGCTGCCTTAAGGGTGGTCTGAACAGCTGGTTGAAAGATGGAGCAGCATGAGGAAGAGGTGTGGGGGCATTTTCAGTGCTGTTTGTTGGCTGTGGATGGTGAAAGCCATGGTAAGATCGTTTCTTCATGATCTCCTCTCTCTCTGTAGCTCGTGGAAGGCTAGAAGGGAATGCACAGAAGCTGGATTTTACCTCTGGCCTCCTGGACCCAGTTCCCAACACATACCTGGCTTTGGGCAGTGCCCGCCACGTCCAGCCAGCCCCTCGCGTTCGTCCCAGTGGAAGGGACTTCCTGGAGAAGGGACAGAAGGGGACACTGGGCCTCTTACTGCAGCTTGAAGGGATCTCCCTTGGAGGGGGACTGCCAGTCAAGAGTAAGTACAGCCGAGTCACTGCTGGCCTGAGTTCAGGGGCAAGGATGGAGCATTTGGGTGGATTCCTCAGCTCTGGGGCCCAAGGAGAGCGTGGGCTTTGCAGGGCTGGTCACGCTGTGTCCTGTGTTTGGTGTGGCAGTGGTGTCCCCTGTGCTGGAGCCAGTGCTGCTGCAGCCTCCCTGACTCCAGTCCAGCCCAGGTCTGGAGTGGGAAGAGGGACTGTAAAAACAGATGTGGTTTAATTGGACTTAGGAACTAGTAATGGATGAGAGGCTCTTGAGAGATGCTGGAAATAAATCAAGCCCTCTGGTTTGCTGCCTCTGAATACAACCAGTATCTTTTCAGTCAGACTTAAAGATGGCTCAAGTGAAATACTGAAGTAAAGAGAATATTTAGCCCAGGGAATTCCTTGTTAGTGAAGCCAGGCAGGATTTGGGAAGGCTCTCTGTGTATGTGGGCGCTGAGAACATCTTTGCAAGAAGGAGGTTACCCAGAGTATGTTTGGAGGTCCAGAAAAGAGATGAGGCTGAGCATTGGCTGTCACTTGATCAGCGTTGCCCCCAGCCCTGCCCAGTGCCAGCCCTGCCACAACTGCAGGAGGGGAGTAGGAGAGGGTCTGGGTGTGTCAGCTGAGATCTTCCCCAGCTTGAGGAGCTGGGGGAAGGATCAATTTTGATTTGAAAACAGAAAAATACAATCCATAGTCTTGGTTATGGCCCCTTGGATGTGGGACAGCAGCTGAGCCTGAAACGAGGAGCAACACAGGTTACAGGCTCTGCAGCTGCCATTACTGGCCCTCTCTTGCCTGAGAAATGCTGTGGGGTGTTGAGCTGGGAGCTGGCCATGCTCCTGAGAGGATGCTGGCATGGCTTTGCTAGCACAGCCCAAATGGGGACAAGTAAACCCCTCTCCCTGGGAGCCAGGGAGTCTGCCAACACCGGTAGCTGATGGCTGGGAGCATGTGTCTGATGGAGGAGATGCACGGGGTGCCTGGTCTGGGGGACAGGCAGAGCTTGTTACTTCCATGGGCTGTTGGACCAGCTTAGGAGATGGGGCAGGGGACTTTGGTGCCAGCACTCTGAGATCCTGCATCCCTTGGTGGTGTCTGAGGGGTGAAGGCTGTGTCTCCCCTTGCTCTGCAGGGAAAGAGTCCAAGGACCACGAGAAGGAAAATGTGAGGCGGATAAAGGAGATTCAGAAGAAGTGCAAAGAGAAGGAGCGAGCCCAAGAGCACAGCCGGCCCCTGCCTGTGAAAGCTCTCTGGAAATCCCACAAGTATGAAAACGTGGAGTCGAAGGTGAAGGCTAAACTGCAGGTGGGTACCCACTGAGCACCTGAGCTGGGCACACGGTTCAGCCAGGAGGCTCCTGTGGGATGCTGGAGATGGGGGAGTCGCAGGACCTACACACCCAGGGGCAGCGCAGTGCTGGGGCAGGCGGTGGGGCTGCTTGCTGAGCATGTGTCACTTGGGTCTGGAGAGGGACTGCTGTAATAATTCCCACCCCCTACTCGGCCCTTCAGTTGTTTAGGGATCAGAAGGTGGTTCCTGTGGCGTCCAGAGCAGCCCTCAGCTGTATTCCCCATCTAGAGGAGCATCCAGCCAGGTTTTCAGCTTCCCAGTGTTTGGGACAACAGCTTGTCTGGGTTGTGGTGTTTTACCCCACAGATCATGGTCCCCAGAGGTCGGGCTTCAGGCTTTGTCAACCCCCTGTTCACAGCAGTTGTCCTGGGGAATAACCACTGTGCAGTGGGGGCATCTCCAGCTTGTCCAGGTGGACACCTCATAGATCAGCACAACCCACAAGGGTGTACGTACTGCCTGTCCCCTGTGCACGTGCTTGTGGGAGAGGGGACATGCCTTGTTTTCTCAGCTGCTGAAATGAGCAGATGTCTGGCTTTGTGAGGGTTCTGGGTTGCTTCAGGCTTCTTTCTGTTTCTCTCTCTGGATAATTTGTTCCCCTCTGGTGTTCCTGGTGTGCTTCTGTTGGAGGGGCCTTGGTAGAAGTGTATGTGTTTGTGCAGAATGCAAAGTTTAGACCCACTGGGAAAGGGAAGGAGAGCTCCATCACCCACTGCTGCCAGTGGAGACCTGGGGGGCCTCGCCATCCAGGAGATCTCTCTGCTCAGTTGGCCTCTTCCTTCAGCCAGAAGTAGGCAGTGTGGCTGTGGTGGGTGGGGTGGCTGCCCCAGACATGGCAGGTTGTGCCCACCCCCATCGGAGCATCCTCCTGGAGGAGAGGCCCTGGGGCTCCCTTCCAGCTCAGCCTCACCAGGAGCAGGGCTGCTGCCTCTGGAGGTGAAGGAGCAGGGCTGCTGCCTCTGGAGGTAAGCACTGTCTCTCTGACCATCCTCAGACTGTGGGATCCTGCATTCCCTCAGCCCCAGGATGGTTTGTTGTCAGGAGAGAGTTTTGTCCTCCTGCAGGTCCCCCGGAGCCTTTGCAGTCTCCACCTTTGCAGCCAGTCAGGCTGTGTGTGCAGGAGAGACCCAGCCAGCTGCTGCTGCTGCTGCAGACTCTGGGTGCAAGCTGGGTGACACCTTGAACACTGCCACCTACACAGGCCCTCCCTTGGCGCTCCTTTCCCAAGCTGGAGTTTCCTCCTCATCTCTGCAGTGCTTCCCTCTGATCTGTGGCCCTCAGGCCGACTTTTGGCACCAAAATTCCATGTGTGGGTAACAACTGCATGAAAGCAATTCCCAAGCCAGTGGTTCCACATGCTGTGTCCCACCAGCCACTGATGTCCAGGACCCTTCTGCACATGGGAGCAAGCCCACGTGTGCTTTAGGAACACGAGCCTACGCTCTTGTCTGACACATCATCTGGGTTAGGGAAGATTGAGATCATTTCTTCCTTTGTTTTGGGGAAAGGGGGTGGTCTCTGTGCTGGCAGTGCCTGCGTGGTGTGTTACCTGTGCTCTCAGATCCCTCCAGAGAGAGGTGGCAGGAGGCCTGGGTGCTGACTCACCTGGATTTAACTGTTGCTTTCCTAGAGCTGGGCTGTTCCCTCTGAAGGATCTCCATCCTCTGTGGAGCTGCTGCTCAGAGGTTATGTTCATTCTGGTAGGTCTTGGTGTCTAATACAGAGCTTCTCTTCTCTCATCTGTCCCGAGGGCTGTGGCAGCCCCCTCAAAAGGAGCAGTCACAGTGCTCCCATGGAGGAGGAGTGGGCACACTGTGCTCCTCTAGTGTGCTCCTAAGGACACAGACTTAGATTTCTTACCCACCGCACTAGGTAGACCCTTCTCTTTAGCTTACCAGAGAGATCTGCTTCTCCTGGCTCCTGTTGAAAAGGGACTGATTGTCTTGGGAGAGTGAGTGATCTAGGCAGAGCTGAGGGCATCGTGTATCCTGGTCCTGATGCCAAAATTCCTGCTGTTACTGTCCTGTCCCACCCTCAGTCTTGCCAGCTCTGCCAAGCTGAATGTGCCAGGCAAGGAAGACTGTGCCTGGAGGGGACTGGAGCTCAGCTGAGATCTCAGGTACCTGTGAAGACCTGGAGGCTGCCCTGTCCAGCCCCTGACTTCATGAGCAGAGCCATGTCTGCTTGTATTTCCCCTGAGGTTCTGCGCTTGCCATAGCGTCAGGTCCTGATTTTCAGGGGTGGTTTGGGGACTGGCTCAGACCAGTTGCAGACCACTGGTTGGACATCAAGCAGCGTCACCTCTGAAGGTGCCTCTCAGATGCAATTCCACCCTCCCAAACCCACCAGACTCCCGTGCTCTCCGCTCCTTTTTCCATCTGCAGTAGGATAACAACAGATGTGGGGTGCTGAATGTTTGGGAACAGCGTTTGATGTGGGTCAGCTCTGTACCCACCCATGCTGTTTCATTGAAGCTGGCTGTAGCAGGGCTCTGCAGCGTGCTCTGGGTTTATTTGGGGGGGGTGATGGTTCTGGAAGCCCAAGCCAACAAGGAGCATTGCCAACAAGGGGGACCAGCGTGAGGTAGGTTTCCCTGGTGGGTTTTCTGGCGTTGCTCTCTGTAGGGACTCTCCAGTCAGTGCTCCACCTGCCTTTTCTCCAGATGTGTGTTTTTGCAGGGTTTTTTTCCTTTCTGTGGTGTTTCTGTACAAGTTCAGGCCTGGTTCATCACTGTGAGCAAGCTGTCTGGCCTTTGCCTTCCCACAGGACCTTCAGCAGAAAGTGCCCACTGTCACCTGCCTGCAGCAGACTTGTGGTCGAGCTGGGGGTTGACCACCCAAGCTTTGTTGGGTGGGCTTCCATTTTGGCTCCAGCTTCCCCTCTTGCTAGTGCCTGTTTTCTCCCACCTTCCCCAGGAGAGGTCCCCACCCCCAAAGCCAGAGGCTCGGACATTCCTGAGGGCCTATTCCCGCTGTGGCCCTGGGATCAAGCCGTGCAGGCCGCTGTCCCCAGGGCCTGCCAGAACAGAAGCAGGAGCAGACACAGAGGCTCTGGCAACACCGGGTGCTGAAGCCAAGGTGAGTTGTGCACTAACTGCATCCATCCCGGGGGTCCCAGCACTTCTCCATTGCTCCTGCTTTGAGCTCTTCCCACGTTCTTCTAAAGCGTGAGGTGAGATGTGCTGTGTGAGCAGGGAGGTCTGTAAACACTGCTCCTGGCTGGAGGGAAGGCAGGGGGCTTGGGCACTGGGGTGGTCAGATGGGAGCTCAAGGATAGCCAGTACTACCCAGTGCTGCCCTTGCTCATAGCTGAAGAGATTGTCAAGTTGCCTTTGAAAATCCCACCTCCTCACTGCAGAAGTGCCAGTTATCTCAGATCTGCTCTTCCAGGGCTTCACAGGAGATCTTGGGGACTCAGAGACTGCTCCCACCTTCATCAAAGGAACTCTGGCTCCTGGATGTTAGATACAAATTTGGGAAATGGGTGTGCTTTTCAGCAGGGAGAGTGAAATTGGTGTTAACAGTTCAACCTCTCAGGTAGCCTGAGAGGTCCTAAACTGCTCCATGATTCCTGTCTTCTTTCCTTGGCAAGCGTGGGGTTGTCAGCTTGTTGGTTCCCAAATGCTTTGGAGTGACTTAATTTAAACAAGGCACCAACTCCTACAGAGGAACCCCAAGAAAACCTGAAACTCAAATCCAGCGACCTTCTCCTGGGTCTCGACTACCCAAGGAGCTGTGCTGGAGGATGCTGTCTCTGGGGAAGTGCCCCAAGCTCCTGCCCTGCTAGGGGTTCTGGTGATCCCCACCAGTTTCTCATCTGACCTTCTGGCTGCCCTGACGGCCTCAAACTGCACTGGCAGGAGCTGTGTGGAGTATGTCAAACCTTGTTCTTTCTGTCCTTTTGGCTTTGAGGGCTTGGGGTCAGCTTGGGGACCTTAAAAATGCCTGCTTAGCCTCAGCTTTTAGTGCCTGCCTTCTCAAACCATGGCCATAGCTCCTGCCCATGGCTCCCACTGGGGGCTGGGCTGGGCCGAGGGTGTGTACTACACACCCCCAGTCACCAGATCTTGTGTGGGTGCCTCTTTGTGTTGTCCCTGGCTGCCTGTGCGTGCGTTCTGACCAGCCCCTGCTGCCCCCCTCTCTCTCCTTCCAGACCCAGGGGGAAGGCAAGGGCATCGACTTCATCAAGCACAACGCCCGCCACGCCAAGCGGGCCCCGCTGCGCCGCTCCCAGTCCCTGCAGGCGCTGGCTGAGCTGCTGGAACAGAAGCACCGGGAGCAGGAGGAGTATAACACCAAGCAAAAGGGCCACGTCCCCCAGTAGTACGTATGTCCCTGGCTGCTCTGGGAGTCACCTTCCTCTGGCTTCTGCATGGAAAGATGGGGTAGGGGGGGCTGAGGACAGAGGCCTGAATGTGTGTCCCATCTAGGGTGGGTCTCCATGGTCCTTGGGCAACAACATGGAGCCCAGCAGGGTTTAAAGGGCTCAATTCCCAGCCGCTGCCCACATCCCCGTGCCCCCATCCTGGCAGGTGTGCCCACATGTGCTCTCCTTTGCCCCCCCAGCCTGCTGGAGCGGAAGGAGCTGTGGCGCCGGCAGACGGAGGAGCGGCTGCGGAACCTCCCCGACCCCGACACGCCACCGGGTCACACCAGGATGCCGGAGGTCCAGCGGCTGGAGACCCTGGGTGATCTGAAACAGAGTAAGAGGAAAAGAAACTTGGAGGTCCTTGACTTGAGGTCCTGAAGCGAGTCCAGAGAAGGGCAACCAGGCTGGGGAAGGGGCTGGAGGGCAAATCCTCTGAGGAGCAGCTGAGGGAGCTGGGGGTGTTGAGCCTGGAGAAGAGGAGGCTGAGGGGAGACCTTCTCCTCACCTCCCCTGCCCTGACAGGAGGGTGCAGAGAGGTGGGCGATGGTCTCTTCAGCCAGGGGACAGGATATGGGACAAGGGGAAATGGGCTCAAGCTGCCCCAGGGCTGGGTCAGAGCAGATGTGAGGGAAAAGTTCTTCCCTGGCAGAGTTGTCAGGGCCTGGAACAGGCTGCCCAGGGAGGGGCTGAGTCACCTTCCCTGGATGTCTAAAACAAGGGTAGATGAGGTACTTAGGGATATGGTTTAGCTTAGGATGGGAATGGTTGGACTTGATGATCTTAAAGGTCTTTTCCAATCTTGCAATTCTGTGAAACGGGGATTCCAGCTCAGGAAACAGGTGCTGCTAGCTGGGATTAGGGAGAAGAGAGTGCTGGGGCACAGGTTCCCATCACAGGGGAAGCTGCTGGGAAGGAGGTGTGTAGCTAGGATGTGAGCTGTGTGCATGGAAAGGAACAGTGTCCTGCAGGGACCTGTGGGTTACAGGACTGTCTCCCTGGAGCAGGCTGGACTGGAGGACCTGGTGTAGGGGTTACTCCTGCTCTTAAAATGAGCTGTGGTATAGGTGACACAAAGATTTTGTTTGGAAGGGACCTTCAGAGGTTTCTAGTCCAACCCTTGGCTTGTCAGAGCTGCAGCGGGTCACTCCTGCCCTCATCCAGCTGAGCTTTGAACAGAAGGGTGGGTGTTTGGTGTTCAAAGTCCTTGTTCCAGTGCTGCCACCACAGATGAGGTCATAGCCTTAGGAAAAGGGTGGATTTCTATGCTCTTCCACTTAATGCAACTGCTTGTTTGGGGTTTTTCTTTAGGCCAGCAGCAGCTGATAAAGGATCTGGTGATGCTGCCGGTGCGCGCAGACACCCTCAGCATGCAGAAGAGGCGGGTGGAGCTGGAGAGGAAGCTCTCCCAGATCGAGGAGGCCATCAAAATTTTCTCAAGGCCCAAAGTCTTCATCAAGCTGGACTCATGAGCTGGTGGGGCTGGGTGTGTTGTGCTGCTGCTCTGTGTGAGCATCCTGCATGGCTGGGGAGGGACAATCATCACTGTGAGAGAGAAGGAGAGGAAGGTGCCTTTGGGGCCCATGCAGGTGCCATACAGTGCCCACCACAGTGTTTCTCCCTCACCCTCCAGTGCTGGGTCTTGTCCAGAGAAGAGGGAGGGAGATGCTCCAATACACTCTCCACGCTGCAGCCTGCAGGCACAGTGGTCTCTGTGCTGCTTGACTTCTTGATGAGCTCTCTGCTCTGCACCCATGGCATCACCTCTTACTTCTCAATTTTGTCCCACTTGTAGAAACTGGCAGGAGGTCTGTGCTGCCACCTGAGGCATCCCTTGTCCTCCTTTTTCTCCTGAGCTGGGCCACAGTCACAGCTCACTCTGGGCCCCTACAGTCTGCTCCCAAACCTTGCCCTGTACCTCTGCCCCGGCCCCGAGCGCTGACCCGTCCCGCTCATGCAGCCGATGCCTCCGCACCCTCTGACCCCCTGGCTGGGCTCAGCAGCTCAGGGACAGGGAAGAGGCACAGAGCTTCAGCCTTCACTGCCCAGGGAAGAGCTGGGAGCAGCTCCCCAGGGCTGGGGCAGGGCCTGAGGAGGGCTGGCAGAGGCAGGCAGGGGAGAGCTACCAGGCCCTGCCCCATCTCAGGCCACAGCCGTGCAGGTGCCATGGCAGAGGTGAGCTCACTTACCTCCTTACCTCTGGATGTCCCACAGGGACCCGTGCAGACCTTGGCAGGGCTCCTGCTCTGTGGAGCATGGAAAGATTCAGGCTGGAAGGGATGGCAGGAGGGCTGGGTCCCGCTGCTCAGCACCACACCAGTCCCCCAACCAAGGGGACATCTGTAAGGCTGGGGCTGCTGCCTTGCTGGGGCTCTGTCCCTGTGTTGTGCCACACAACAGAGAATATTTCTCCCCCTCCTCCCCTGAAATCCCATCAGAGCTGCCCTGGCTGCATCTTGTGCCTGTTGCTTTGTCTCCTGTGGTGCAGTGTGAGGATGCTCCATGAAGTTGCACCGGGCGGGTGCCCTGTCACTCGACCCCTGGGCAGCTTTTTAGGGCGTGGGGCAGTTGCAGAGCAGCCCTGCCCATGGCACCTGGCACGGTGATACCCTGGCATGTTGGGGGCCAACACTCCTGCCAAGGGCTGGACAAGCTGTCAGCATTTGGGGGGCTGGGAGGGGGTGAGATGCCCCCCAGAACATCGCCCCCTGCTCGCCTGGGGATGCCCTTGGGGCCATGGATGCATCATGATGAAGCAGCCCTGCTGTCTGCTCCGCTCTTGGGCCCTGGATCTCTCTGCACACCAGAGCCCCATGGCTGCCAGCCCCAGCCCTGCTGCTCTCCCCGCTGGGCTGGGACATGGCCCCCAGTTCCCTGGGGGCTGAGTGGCTCTGCCCTTGCCAGGCTGCACCCTGGTGTCTGCCACTGGGCCAGGAGGAGCGGAAGGTGCCAGGGCTGTGGGTCCCACAGTGCCCAGAGCCATCTCCCCACAGGCGTGCGGGGCCAGGGCAGCAGCAGAAGGCACAGTCACCACCCACACAGCACTTTGGGACAGAGGGTGCCTGGAATCTCAGGTCAGCAGGGGGGGGTGGGTACGGTCTCCTGCGCTCAGGGATGGAGGAGGATGGAGCTGTGCCACCCCCAGCAACATTTCCTGGGGGTGAGCGACAGTGAGGGTGCTGCTGCCAGGTCCCTGCAGATGCCACCAGCCTGTCCCATGTAGCAAGGGCACCGCAGTGGGAACTGGGGCCTGGTAAGGCTCATGGCATCAGGCCAGCCCGGACATGCAGTGGGGGAGGGATGTCCCCCTGCATCTCTTCAACCCTCTCCTCCCCACAGCAGCCTCGCTGGGGTCACCCAGCGCAGCAGTGAAGCCACAACGTGTGCAGTGAACAAGACAAACAGGGTCTCCACCTGTGCAGCGTGACGGGGACCGGCACGGCCCATGGGATCTACAGAGCTGCATGCAGGGGTCATGCTGGCCCACAACGGCCAGGCCAGGACCATGGCACATGGGATGGGGTGAGTGTGGCAGGGACATACACGTCTGCCCCATCCCGTGACCCCGGGGCGCTTTGCTGTCCTGGAGGGGACTGTGTCCCGCAGTGGTGATGTGACAAGGGACAAGCAGAGTGCTTTCTAGAAAAGGCTTTACTGTCCGTTGCAATATATTAACTGATGAGGAATATTTTGATAAAACAATTTAAAAAAACCCCTTGGTTGGAAGGAAGGGGGTGGGAGGCGAGGGGGCTCAGAGGGGCAGTGCCTGTCAGGATCAGGTGCCACAGGGGCTCCCAGGGACATGGGTGGTGGGCGAGGGCAGCCCTTCCCCTGCCCACCGGCCCCATCGTTGCCCCAGTGCCCACAACCAGCCTGGTTGTGTGGAAACTCAGCCGGCCACCCAGGGCAGCACAGAGCCCTGCGGCTATAGGGTGAGGAGGGTGCCGTCCTCCCGCCCGCTGCCCCGGCCGGGGCTGCCATCGTGGCTGCCAAGGGACTGCAGGGAGCCCCGTGAGCTCTGTGGGGACAGGCTCTGCTGAAGGGGTCCGTCCACGGGGCCCCCATTGGGGCAGCCCCCGGGGATGTAGTGGGGCGCGCTGTCGCTCTCGATGACCAGGTCCCCTTCCTCATCGCTCTCGGCTGTGCTGTAGTTGCTCAGGTACTGCGAGGCCGGGCTGGGGGTCTGCTGGCTGGGGGTGCTGTCTGTGGACATGCCCGAGCTGCCCGAGGCCTTGCTGCTGCGGATGACGTTGTTGCGCTGGTTGGCCGGCTTGACGGTGATGATGAGGTTGTGGCTGTTGGCCACCATCATGTCCGTCACCTGGTCCAGGGACTTGCCGGCCACGTCGATGCCATTGACCTCCAGGATCTCATCACTCACCGCCAGCAGCCCCGTGCTCTCGGCCAAGCCGCCCTTCACCAAGCGGGAGATGAAGATGCCGGGCACCTTCTCGACGCCCTGCGGGGCCACGCGCACGCTGACGCCGTCGCGGATGTAGAAGCCCAGCGGCTTGTCGGAGCCGTGCTTGTGGAGCCGCACGCGGCGGTGGGTCTCGGGGAGGATGTCCACATCGATGATGGAGGAGATCTGGCGGAAGTCCTGGGGCATCCCGATGAGGAGGTGAGGCTTGGCCCGGTAGTGTGCGGGGCGCAGCAGCCCCTTCTTCTTCCGCTGCAAAGAGTTGGAAGCGAAGACGCCAGCGTCGGACTCCGCTGTGGGGAGCAAGGGAGGACACGGGTCAGGCACAGCGGTTACCTGGGGACGCAACCGCGCGCCCTTGGTCCCAGGAGATGGGGGGAGCCGGCAGGAGACGTGTCCTGCTCATGGGTCTCACCGCCTTTCCCTCCCTGGAGCGTCATCACCCAGCTTTTCCTGCAGCCTGTCTCCGCCGGGCCCATCTCCTGGGATTACCCAGCGTACATGAGGCTGGGATTAGTGGGATCCAGGCAGTGATTCAGCCTTAATCACACTTTAAGCCAAACTGCAGTTTAACGCTAGAGCTGCCAGCCCTGATGGATGGCCTGGAGCCATGGCTGTGCCCCAGATTGGGGTGAGGGAACCCCCCCCCTGCATGAGGGGGTACTGCGGTGGCAGCCAGCTCCCGAGGGCAAGTCCAGCACCAAGAGACAGGACCAGGGTCCCTTGTCCCTGCTGGAGCAGGGCCATGGCTGGCATGGGATGGGGATGGCCATAGCCGTGCCCTGCAGAGCCCTGCTGCCCTCTCTGAAACCCTGGAGACCTGTCCCAGGGCTGCAGCATCCCCACGCACCCTAACAGGGATTCGTGCCACTCTCTCTACACCACTGGCACCAGCACACAGGGTTTGACTCTGTCCTCCTTGACCCTCCCCTTGGGCTGCTCCGTGGGTCCCAGCTCTGCCAAGTCCCCTCCCTGGCAGCATCCATCAGGTGCCAGGGAGCATCCCCAGACCCTCTCTGGCTTCTCCCCATCCCTTCCCATGGGGGAGCCCAGATCCAGACTCTGCATTGCCATTGTGTTTCCTGCAGTGACCCCCACCGACAGCCAGACCCTGCTCCAGCCAGGGAGGCACTGGGGACCCCCGCAAGCCTAGGGGATGCGGGGTTTCTCCCAAGCCCAGCCAGCCTGCCAGGGCTCCTGGGTTATAAATATCTCCCTGCACACACCGCCTGGCATATTTTTAGCTCGGGGAAGGGCGGCGGAGGCTTTCCCACAGCTATTTCAGCACACGGCTCCTCTCTGCGGGGTGCAGAGCGCCTGGGCCAGGCAGGTCCAGCCCCCCATGGACACTAGGGATGGGCTGGGATGGGCTTTTCCTGGCCCTTGCTGTGAGCCCAGCCCAGTTCAGGGGTCCAGCGCAGCCATCCCCAGCCAGGCTGCCCCACGGAGACCGCTTCACCCCACGGTGTGACAGTGCAGAGAGGAGCCAAGCTGCAGCCTTTGCTTTTGGAACCCCTGTGGCAGGACCGGCTGCCAGGGAGCCCACCGATGGGCACACACCTATGTGTGTGTGTGTGGCTCCTGGCGTGTGAGAGGCTCTGCAGCCACATTCCTTGCCGACCCGGACTGGTTCCACAACAGCCCAGCCCCGGGATGACCTGGATCCATTTTAAATCAGCTCTGACTCACCCTGGGCACACTCCCAGCCTCTCCACACACGTCCCGTGGTGCTGCTGGCCCCGTGGCCCCTCTCCCACGGACACAGACGGGTGCTGGGGCTCGCTGGCGCTGCCTCGTCGCTGTCCTCCCAGCGCTGGGGCAACAGCTGCCCAGTCTCTGCACCACACCAGCTCGGCACAGTCACCCAGGGGCCTCCCAGGCTTTTCCCAGCAGCAGATGAGGTGGCTCTGGGAGCAGGAGCAATGCTCCCACGGCAGCCCTGGCACACCCAGCCCTGTGCTGTCTCCCAGTGCTGCAGCCTGGGTCCAGTGCTGGTCCAGGGGATGGTTCAGTGCTGGCAGCCCTGGAGCTCAACAGGGGCTCTGGCTCCCTTTGGGCCAGCAGCCCCCACACTGGGTGGCCCCAAAGGAAGCACACGTCCAGGGCATCCTGCATCACCCTGATGCAGGAGCCCATGCGAACTGGCACAGGAGCCGGGGCTGGCCACTGGCATCAGGCCTTGCCCAGGGACTCCATACTGCTCATGTGAGCCCAAAACACGGGTCGCTCTGAGCACTGCAGGGCAGAAACAGGGATCAGGCTCTGGCTTTGGGCAGTGCTGCTTGACTGTGCTACTAAAGAGTAGCTATTTGGTGCTACTAAGCTGAGCGGAAGGGGACAGGCTCGTCTCCATCTCCCCATCAAAGAAGAAAACTGTCACCCGGAGGCTTTCATCCTCGCCAAGACGCTGCTGTCACGGTGATTACGCGCTCCTGCGTGAGGAAGCTGCTCTCCAGGAACACTGCTGCTGCAGCTGGGGGAGTCCCCAGGCTGCCAGAAAGGAGACAAACCTTGTCCCACCGCCAAAAAGTCAGTGGCACCCGGCACCCCAAAAGCTCTGCCAAACTAATGGCTGCTGCACCTCGGGGCAGGGAGCTGATGGGGCTCCCAGTGCAGGGCTCACGGGAGCAACGTGGTGTTTCCTGTGAGCCCACGCAAGCCTGGCTGGAAAACACGACTTCAAAGGGGCCAACTGCAAGGATTTGCCTTTGCTTGCCAAGGCATGTGGAGCCAGGCTGTGGGGGCACCTCTTGCTGCAGAGAAGGGCTGCAGGGGACAGCCCCTGTGGGTGCCACGGCCCTGGTGGAGTCCTGCCACCACAGCTGGGTCCATCCACCAAAGTGGTGGCTGGAGGGTATGAGACTGACCTACCCTGCTGCCAGCACAGCCCAAACGTGGAACCAGTGGTACCACGGGAAGCGATGGGGAGGATGGACTCGGTCCCCTTCTCTGTGTACTGCTTACCCTTCTTCTGGATGATGACCCTGAGCAGGGGGTTGGCGGAGGACAGGGCTTTGTGGTAGTTGTCGTCATTGTTGATGGGCAGGAGGTCGCCGTGGATGTCTGTGTAGCCCAGGAGCACGTCCACCCGTGGGATCTGGTGCACTGTCTGCAGCAGGTGGTAGAAGTCTTGGAAGCTGCCTGCACCAGAGCGCTTCATGGCGAAGCGGCGAAATTCGGCATCAAACTGCGGAGGAGGAAGAAGAGGAGGAAGAGGGTGAGGCTGGGCAGGCCTGGCAGGATAGACACAGGCAGGGCACTGTGCAGAGCCACCCCAGGCAGGCAGAGCCAGGCAGCCCCGGGACAGCAGCACCCATCAGCCAGAGCCCGGCCCAAAATCACTTGGAAAAGGAGCGGAACCATTCTGCCAAACACCAAAGCAGCAGCAGCAGGGCCGAGAGGTGCCCATGGAAGGACCCTCTGGCTGTACCCCCAGCCACGGTGGGCACCGTGCTGCTAGGGGCCCGTCCCTGCTGTATCACCCGGCGAGCAGCAGCAGTAATTATTGCCTCCCTCAGTCACGACGAAGGGGAAGCCAATTAAGAACAGGCTGAGGAACGCGGTGAGGATCACGCTGCCTGAGGGGGATCGCAGGGATCCTGGGGCAGGGAAGGGCAGCACCACACACCCCGCCGGGGTCCTGGGCGGGCAAGGACACAGCTGGGCAGGCACACATCTGGACGAGGGGTCAGCAAGGGAGCCTGCACAGCTGGGTGAGGGCAGGTGGGTGGGCACAGCTGGCTGAGGACACGAGTGCGCCGGGAGAGCGCACATCTGGATGAGCACACGCACATCTGGAGGAGACCGCATCCGAGCGCGCACATCTGGGCACGCGGCGGGGGGTCCCTCACATCTGGGCGACAGCGGAGCCGCCGAGGTGCGCGGCCCGGCGAGGGTACCCATCTGGGCGAGAGCACATCTGGGCGAGGTGGACGCGCCCGCGCCGCCGGGAGCCACGCCGCGCACCGGGGACTGCCGGCCCCGCGCACCGCCGCGCACCGGGGACTGCCGGCCCCGCGCACCGCCGCGCATCCCTCTTCCCCGCCGACGCTCCCACGGGCCGGAGCGCGCCGCACCGAGCGGGCCCGCGGCCCGGCAGAGCGCCTGGGCTGGCGGGACGCCGCGGCCACCGGGGCCGGGCCGGGCTCGGGGAGGGGAGGGGAGCGGAGAGCTCCCGCCCGCTTCCCCGCTGCTCGGTGCCGCCCCACGTGCGCTGTCCGCCGGCACCGGCGGCGCTTACCTTGCTCTTGACCTCGATGACGGGCTCGGCGGAGCGCGCCGGCGTGCGGTGGTGCTTGGCCATGCTGCGGGCCGCACCGGGCCGCGGGGCCGCGCCGCCGCCGCCGCCGCTCCCGCGGCCACGGGGGATTTTCACCGGCCATGACGTCACCGGCGAGCAGGCCGGGCGCCGCCGCGCCATTGGCCCGGGCGGGGCGCGGGGCGCGGCCGGAGGGTTGCTGACAACGTCGCCGTGGCAACGGGGGCGGGGCCTGGCGGTGCGAACCCCCCCTAAAACCTCCCCCCACACACACATCACCCCCCGGCTCGGTCGGCGCTGCCCCGGGCGAGCCGCAGCCGGTGGCACCGGGCGCCGCCCCGCGCAGCCAGCCCCGGGCACCCGCCGCTGTCCCCGGTGGTGGCACAAGCGAAGGGTACCGGGGGGTGGGGAGGGAGTGGGGCAGCTGCCCCTGCTCAGGGCCACCGGGCTCTGAGCGGGGCCGGCATCCCCACCGCACCCCCCGGCGGCACCAGCGGGAGCCTCACGGGGATGTTTCAGGCTGGTTCGGGGCCCCCCCGCTGTCCGGGGCTCCGGTCCCCACGGCCGAGGGCTGGCAATGGCGCCCGGTGGGCATCCCTTGGCAGCGGGGCACGGACTTCAGGCCGGCCCGTGTCTGGCTGCCGTGCCGCCCCTTTCCAGCCGCCGGTGTCACGGCCCCTGTCCCGCAGGAACGCGGCCGGGAAGGTCGGGCGTGTCGGGGATGAGCCGCCTTCCCGAGCGGTGGAGCCACCGAGCGAAAGGGGTTCGCCGGGCAAAGGGCTCCGTCGCTGTGCCTTCCCCGGCGCCAGGCTGCTGGAGCGCGTCTGCTCCGGCGCTGCCGGGCCGTGTCCGTGGGCGATGCCTCGGGATGTGTCTCCGGTGGAACTGGCTCCGTCCAGGCACAGGGCCGCTCAGAGACACGCAGGCGGCCCCTTCCCCGTGGGGCAGCTCTGCCTGCGTGGGGCCAGAGCACGCTGCGAGCTCTCTGCCTGCACCAGGGTCAGCAGCCCGGTGACTGAAGTCATGTTGGCGGGCTCCGGGGAAACTGCCGCTCCGGCCGGAGGGGCCGTGACGGTGGGCGCCGTGAGATGCTCTCTGAAGCCAGGCACCTAAACCAGCACAGCGCTTCCTGCCCGACAAACACACGGAGCCAAATCCCGAGAATCAGCCTGGCTTGGCCGGATCACTCAGCACTTTGCCCCATCCCGGCCCACGGAACCACGTTTGGATGGTGCAAAATTGCATCAGATCCCGGCATCCCCTCAGCACCGGGTCTCTGTAAGTCAGGCGGCAGCTCCTCCGGGGTGAGCAGGGGGAGCGTTCCAGGCTGCGGGGCCGCGGGGGATCTCCTCGCACACCGGCTGCTCCTGGGGTGCAGCGAGATTGCCACACCGTGAAAACGGGCCTGACCACACACAGAGCTGTAAACTCATCAACAGCTTCCTCTCTTCCCCCTGCCCCGCCTGTAGGTTTTTGGGGGTTTATTTAAACAGAGTAATTGTGTTGAGGTCAGAGAGATAATCCCGACTTACACTGGGGTTAATGTTTGCGCAGGCACGGGTGACAAAAGCAGCTTCCAGCCCTTCATCTCCAATTTTGGTAAATCGGCGTTAACCGCGGTGGGACGGTACGGGGGGGGGGACGGGGGGGGAAGGGGACGTGCTGGTCACGCCCCCTGCTTTGAGCCCCAGGTCTGCGGGCACAGAGTGAGCCCTCGGGTCAGCAGTCGGTATCGGCGGGTATTTGTTTTGCCTCGCTGCCAGGAGCTGGAACCAGAACAGCCATCGTCCCGCCGAGCCCACCGATCCACCAATTCCGGGCTGCTGCGGATGAGGGCAGCGAGGGGCTGGCTCTCTGCACCCCCTGACTCGGAGCCCTCAGGTTGCTGGGAGCTTGTTCCTCCAAGCCCTGCTCAAAGCCTGGTCAGCGCTGCGTTCAGACAAGCCTGTCCAGCACGTTCCTCTGACGGGGAAGGGGGAGAAACGCAGGGGGTTGAGCTCGGAGCAGGATCCACGCTGCGGCTCCAGCTGCTCACTCGCTCTGCGGGCCAGCAATGGCACAGGGAGTCCCAGCAAAACGCACACGCAGAGCCTGAGAACCTGGCTCGTACTGGTATCATCTCCACAGCTCCACCCTGTCCCTGCCACCCAAGGGAGCCCTCTGGGCGGTCTGAGCAGCCCTGTGAGCAGCAAGGTCACCTTGTCCTTAAAACGGGGGACACCGGCAAAGGGTGTCCTCAGGCTCGGCATTCATACCGGGAGTTGGGGGACACGGATCACGGTCCCATCCGGCAGAGCAGGAGCTGCAGATAGCTGTGTGGGGACACAGCGCTGAGGCTGTAAGGCCACCCTTCAGCGACAGCGGAGGGCAGAGCCGGTGGGGAGCGTGGCTTCGAAGCAATCCCTGCTGCCGCCGTGCTGGTTGTGGGGAGGGATGCGGCCCGGGAATGGGCTCTGCCGGCGCTCTTCATCCTCGCAAGGACATACCCTGGCAGCCACGGGGGGGTTGTCAAACCAGGCGTAGGCTCAGCTCATTCCTGAGTGATTTATTTGTCTGGCTAACGAGGCAGCGATGCCCCGTGGCACGGCTCTTCCCCGGGAGCCGCAAGGTGATGCAGCCCTGCGAGCCGAGTGGCTTTTCTGGTTGCAAAACCCGGTACGGGCTGCAAACTCATCCGTGCCTTTGGGCAACAGGTCTGGCTGCCGAGAGCAGCTGATGAAACACACGCAGAGTAAATACGGATTAAACTGACTGCTCCCACTCCTGAGAGCTTGTTTGAAGTGCGCTAAACCCCCCTCCTGGTGCAGCAGGATCATTGCCACTGGTTTTCCCGGCACCGAATCACATCTGAGGGAAAGACGGGGATGGGGAGGAGGACTCGGAAGCTGCTGTTCCACGTTTGTATGCTTGGGGTGTTTTTTGGTCAGGGATGACTTCTTGGATTCTCCCCCTTCGCCAGCGCCTGTGCGCTCCTTTTGGGGTCACGCAGCCGGACGCTGCCCCTGCAAAGCCAGAAGCAAACCCGCGGGCTGCCGGGGGAAGAACCGTGTGGCGAAAGGCGGCGTTTTCACCGGGGTCAGGCGGCGGCTCCGCGTGTGCAGGGCCCTCAGCGAGCTGCGGGGAAAGGCGAGAGCGAAACCAGGGCCGCCTGACGCTGCGGTCGCTGCCGGAGCTTCCTCCCGAGCCGGGACCCAGGGTGGGCAGTGGAGCCTCTCGGAGGGGGGCGGCCCGCAGTGACCCGGCAGGTGCGGACGGCGGCGGGAGCGGGAGGGGTGTCTGAAGGACGCAGCCCCGGCCACACGTGCCCCGCTCGGTGCCGCAGGGGTGGCCGGGCCGGGCCTGGCGGGCGGGAGCAGCTCCCTCGGGACCCCCGCGTCCCGGGGCAGTCAGGCGGCCATCGCGTCACGGTGAGGCCGCTTCGCTGCCGGGAGGGAGGGCGGGCGGGCGGGGGCGGGTAACGGCGAGGACGGGCCGATAGCCCCGCACGGCCACGGGCCCGGACGGGGGGAAAGGGAGGAGAAGGATCGCCGTTGCTATGGTGACGTTGCGCCAAGGCCGCCGGAGGTCCCGCCCCTCCGCGGCACCACCCAATCAGCCCCTCCGCCTCCGGCCACCGCCCTCCCGCGGGGCTCCGTCCCATTGGCCCACGTGTCCAGTCCCCGCCCCTTCTCCCGCCGCGGCCAATCATCCGCAGCCACCGCGGCCCTGCGGCAGGGCGGTGCGCGGCGGGAGGCTATAAGAGCCCCGGCGGCGGCCCGCAGGCACTACCCGCCCGGCACTGGCATGGAGCGGCCGTTGGCGCTGCTGGTCCGCAGCCCCACGCAGCGGCACCCCGACCTGCGCCTCCGCGCCGCGCCCGCATGGACCGTGCGCCGCCTCAAGGCCGAGCTGCGCCGCCTCGTCCCCGACGCGCCGGTGAGTGCGCGGCCCCTGCCCCTCTCGGCGGGCGCTGCCGAGCCCGAGCCCTGCCGCCGCCTGCGTGTTCCCCCCCCCCCCTCCCCCGCGCCGGGGCGTCCCGCGTCCGATTGCATCAGCTGCTCGGGGCGGGCCCGGGCGGCGCTGGGGGCTCTTGCGGGAGCTGCTCGGTCTGTGGTACGGCAGCTGTCAAGCATCAACCGCCCCGCTCGGGACGCGGCGCCGGCTGCGTGGGGCGGGAGGGGATGGAGCGGCGGGGCTGAGGCGCCGCCGGGCTCCGGGAAGCGCTTTCCCTGCGCGGTGACCGGGCTCCTCCGGCGCGGGGCTGGCAGCGGTTGGGCCGCCTCCCTTCGCAGCCCGTCCCGGGGGAAGCTCGGCGGGCGCCGCGCCGCACCCCCGGGCGTCACCTCCCTTCCCCGGGAGCGGCTGGCGGGGAGCTGCTGGGGTGCGGGGCTGCCCGTGCTCCGGCGGTGCCGCTGAGGTGGCACTGCCTGCCTCGGCGCCCAGGGTTTGCGGGGGCTGTAGGAGACCTGCCCTGCAGCAGAGCCCCTTGCCGGCGAGACGCTTTATACCCTGCTGCTGCTCCGGGCCTCCGTGTTAGTGATAGCGCCCTTCAGTTCTCATCTCGCTGCCGACCTCGGGTGTGTGCAGCTCCGAGCAGCCTTGAGGGTGTGGGCTGCTCCCAGCTGTGTGCCTCTGGCCCCAGCTAATGCTCGCTGGGCAGAGCCGCTCATCCCATTCTTTGTTTCCTTTCCTCAAAGCCTGAAGAGGACCAAAAGCTGATTTATGCTGGGAAGCTGCTGCTGGATGATCATTATCTGAGAGAGCTGCTGCCACAGGTATTAAAAGAACCTTTCAGGATGTGCTGAAAGGCATCAAGAGGAGTGGCTGTGCTTTTAATGTGGCTTTCTTTCCATTTTAGCACGGGGAGTTGCATGCTCTTCACTTGGTGTACAACTTCAAGACCCTTGTGAACATGTCGGGAGCCAGCGTGGAGGTAATCACAGTTAACATACTGCTTGGCATCTCAGGGTCATGGCTGCAGCTGGGAAGTGTCAGATGGCTGTTTTAAAGCCTGCTGGTACTGCAGAGTTTTCCTACTAGTGCCTAGTGTTGCCGCTGTGATAACCTCTTGAGGAATATGAGGCTGTATTTGGATTAAGCTGACTTAAAAAAAGGCTCTGCAGTTTGTCAGTGAAGATTCTCATGAAATCTGGAAACTAAAATGTAGCTGTAACACAGTGCTCAGGAGGTATGCTTGCTGGCACACTCAGTTTTATGAAACAGAATATGGCTTGTCATGTCCTAAGCTGTTTTGGAGGGGGGTTGCACTTGTGGGCAGCAGGTGGCTCTGAGCTGTATGTAGGTGTCATGGATCTGCAGCTGAAGAAGGTGTAACTGCTCTCAGCCCATGGAGAGGAAGGCAGATATGAGCCTCCATCCTTGAGCTGAGTACTTGTTGGTCTTAAGTGCAAATGGCCAAGCCCTGCTTTTGCTTTCCAGTAGCTCTGCTGAAGTGTCTGTAATGCCTCCCTGGCTGGTGGCTCTAGGCAGGACCAACTTTGGTCTGGGCATTACACAGATGTGTGGCCATCTGCTCTGGATTCTGTGTGAAAATCCAAAGCTGTCACAGCTGATGTCAGACTGGTTTGAATGTAGTTCCCTCTTCCAGTTGGGTTTCTGTAGCCAGATGGGACCTGACTGTATGTAAAAAAACCACAAACCAAAATGAAGAGAACACCTGCAAAACAAACCCAACAAACCCCAGAACCAGACAGGCATAGGTCTGCTGAAAGTGAAGAGTAACACCAAGTCAGTTTTTACATGCCAGTCCTTTTTTAAGGAGGTGTAAAGGGCCTGTGCCACAAGCACCTCAAGTGCTGTCAGTACTGTGGCAGCCTCTGGGTGTGTTGTGCAGGATAGCATGGGGAAGTGTAGCAGCTACAAAACCACAGCCTGTTCAGTGTAGTGTAACTGTTGCATAAGGCTTGTGTGGTGTCCTGAATGCACCTCTAACTGTACTGCTGTCCCTAGGTTAAAGCTCACCAGCCAAAATCATTGTTGGAAGCTAGTCAAGAGCCACCTGTATCTGCCTCAAACACTGAAAGACCGAGATGCTCTTCTGGTGGCCAGTCTCCACCTGAAGCCAGTGATGGGTAAATACATTTTTATGCATGTCACTAAGGTTTTTCCAATGTTGGGTTCGTGTTGGATGCCACCTCGTGCTGCACTGTCTGAAGTCACAGACTTCAGGGCTGAAGACTGAACAGGTTTTAGGTAAAAGCTTTAGTGGCTGTGGAAGCAGCTCAGGGAAGCTGTGCTGCTCTGTTAGCTGGAAATCTTCCTTTTATTCCTGTGGGTAATGAGATGTTAATATTCTAAAAAGAAGTAGTTTTGGTTTGGCTGTACAAAGCAGCAGAAGCTATTTACATTGTCCTGTAACAAATGACTTGGGGTTTGCCTGCTAATTCCTAATGAATGCATTTGAATTTTGACCAAGGGTGGAAACGACTCGACATCCTCTCCAGAGCATGGCTCCTGGCTTCTCTGCTTACACAACCTACAGCTTGCTTCAGATGTCCTGGCTCCAGCAGATCTATGTGAGACAATACTACATGCAATAGTAAGTTTTCTGCCTAAAGCTGCCTGTAGTGAGTAGAAACTGCAATACAAGGAACTTCTGGCAGCTCTTCCTCTTTTGGTGGTGGCTGGGTGATTCTTTGGTTCATGCTGACGTGTGAGTTCCTCTCACTGCCATGGGGTGCTTGGCTTGCTGCTTGTGAGTGTGTTTGAGCCTGGCAAACCCCAGACCTCTGACTCCCTGGGGAGGGCAGGGGTCTGCAGAGGAAGTGTAATCCTGCCCAAGAGCTGCAGCTCTTCACCTTTCTTCTGGCTGCTGAAAGCAGTGCACAGAGCCCTGTCTGGAAGTCAGTGACTGAGGCAGAGCTGAGACCTGCAGAGGTGGCTTAGGCTGCCCTTAGATTGCTGTAAAAAACTCCTGCAAAGTACTGAAATTACTGTGCCTAAAGTTGAAGGTGCCTGGCTTGACTCGCTGAGGTCACTATGTAACTTGTCTTGGGTAGAACTAAAACCTGGTTTTTAGCCTTCTGTGGCCCCTGAACTTGATGCTTTCTACTTGGATGTGATCTGGCTGTTTTAAAGATGGAGAAATTTCAGTTCCTGTTAAGTGTGCAAGTCAGACTCAGCTTTATTCCTTACTCTTTGGTTTCAGTTTGACTTCTACGGCTGCATCTGCTGACCCATCTCATGCACAACGTTCTCAGGAGGTGCCAACGACACCAGTGACACCTCCAGCTCCTCTTGGGGACCCATTTCCTGCCCAGGCTAACGCAGTGGCCAACCAGAACCTGCGGGTGAATGCCCAGGGGGGTCCTCTGGTGGAGGAGGAGGAGGAGGGTGCCAACCGGGACTGGCTGGACTGGCTGTACTCAGCAACGCTCTTCTACGTCTTTGTCAACATTATCTACTTCTACTCCAGCATCAGCAGGTTCCTCCTGGTCATGGGTGGCACAGTTCTGATGTATCTGTAAGTGATGGCTTTCCTACCTCCTGCTGCATTCAGAAAGGCTTTGCTGAAATGCTGAGCTCTCTGCTGGGCTCTTGTACTGGGAAAAGGAGAACCACTCCTCTGTACTGGTATAACTCGGTGTTTGCCAAAACTATAAGTACAGCCTAGGCCTGGATTAGGTGAAGGATGGGTGATCTTACCTGGTGCTTCTGGTGTGGCTGGCTTTCTTGCTGGAGAACACTTTGACACCCAAGCAGCTCCTGGCATAAAGCCCCAACAGCTCTGCAGAGCTGACAGTCTGTAGGTTTGATGTAGTAGTGACAGTTGCTTGTTGGGACTGTGTTTGACAGTGACAGTTGCTTGTTGGGTCAAGTGTTTGAGCCTCTTCCCAGACCTCACACCCCAACATCAGGTACCCACACAGGTTTTTCTGCTGTGTCTCTTCTCTGGAGAGCAGCCAAGCTAAATGGAGTGCTGTGTCCCCAACAGGCTTTGAGCCTCTCTGGGGGGAGATGGGATAAAGCATGGTAAAGACAGTGGGTGCTCTGCTGATGTGCTAGGGTGGTCATGCCTGGGAAGGATAATCTGATCTAAGTTTGGTCACTAGTGAAATGAATGATGCAGGCCTCAGCATTCCTGTTGGTAGGTCTAGGAGTTGGAACTGGAGCTGCTCATGATCTGCTCTTCCAGCCTTTTGCAGGCCCAGAGACCGAAGGTTAATTGCTTCATTAAGTCCTTAAATTTTACTATTGATCATTCTAAAGTGTAACTTTGAGCAGCTTATTGGGGGGGTTACGAGGTGCAGGTGCTGCAGTGACACAGACTAAGGGGGGGGGTCTGTGTGCCCTGTTGTTCTGGGTGTCCCATGTGGTGGGTGGTGTGCCCAGAAGCTACCTGAGCTGTGTCACAAGCAGGCTCTTCACTGCAAGATACAGGCCTGGATGTCATGCTGCTTATTCTGCATGTGAGCAGTGGGCTGTTACTGAGCTGTGGTGGTGAGGCAGGGAGGAGCACTGAGAGGTGTTACAGATGTCTGTTGCCTTCCCAGGCACCACGGTGGGTGGCTTCCACTGCGACGGAGACCGGTCCAGCCCTTCCCAGGCAACATTCCTCCCCGTGCTGCTGTCAACCAGGACCAGAATAATAACCTGCAGGTATTGTCTTGCTGCTGCTTACACAATGAGCATGAAGCCTTGTGGAGCTGTACTTTCAGCTTACTGATTACATGTAGTAGCAAAAACTTCTCTCTGAAACTTGTCAGAAACTCTTCTGTGGGGGATTAACTGCCAGCCTGAGTCTTCTTTGGGGTCGCTAGTGCTTCTGTTCCACAAAGTATCCCAGGCTGAATGTTCTCTCTCTAAGTTGCTTCTGTCCTTCAGGATGTGGTAATGGAGAGTTGTTGGTTGCAGGCTGAAGATGGGGTTTAGGGTAGTAACTCTGGGCAGGATTTGAGTGACTTCTGGAAATGTCATTTACCAAATAACCCTTTGTTGTGACAGGGGGACAACGCAGGTAGAGAACATGAATCTGAGTCATCTCCTGCCGAGGGCCAAGTCCTACAAGAACTGCAGCAGGCCAACCCTTCCTTTATCAGCACAGCCTGGGTGTTTTTCAAGACTTTCTTTGCATCCCTCCTTCCAGAAGGGCCTGGAGTGACCCACAACTGATGTCACCAGTCTGCTTGTCTGAAATCGTGGTGGGCTTTAATCTACACGAGTAAATCTGATACCAACTCCAAGCCAGGAGTGAAAGTGGGTGGCATTTTCTCTGGCTTTCACTGAGTGAACAAAGCTGCAAGAAGCCATAAGTGATGATGGCCTAGAGACCAGGATGCTTTCCCTCACTCCAGAGGACTCTGTAGTTTTGAAGTACTGGTGTAGAGGCTTGGCATTGAACTTGTGCACTCAGCGCACAGGCTCTAAGCAGGTGGGCAAAAATACAAGAAGCAAATTGTTTCCTCTGTGCAATATGGTTCCTGTTGGAATGTTTCAAATGCTATTTAATTACACTGAGTGTAGGACCTCAAAAAAAAAAAAAGCCTGCTAGGTACACATTAGCAGACTTCTAGGAAAGATCTATTGTTAAAGGCTTCACAAACAGTTTGTTTTCTGTGTAAATATTTTTAATGAAGGATGTGTGGTGCAATTCCCTTGTTGGACAAAGTGGAGGGCTGTAAGACAGCTACCTCCTGATAAGCAGTTACCCTGGTCCAGTTGCAGCCTAAGTCTCACATTGCCAAATTCCTGTAGTTTAAACTGAGTTTAATTTCCACCCTGACCACATCATGGGAGAAGAGCTCATTCAGCTCTATATAGCAAGAATTTCTGCAAGATGAACACTTCACTGCTTTCAGGTGCAAGGCTAAAGCAGTCTAATGCCTCTGCTCAACTCTGTTCTGGCTCTAGAGCCACTCTCCTGTGTGACTTCATTGTGTTACCTTTAACTTCTGATGCAGGTAAGGGCTTTGATTTAATAAAACTTGCAGGTATTGCTGTCTGTACTTGTACACACTGCATAGCAATGGGCAGAATACCTGTGCAAAGCACAGGCTCTGCTCTCACCTGGTTTTTATTGGAGAATCATGATGAATGAGTTATGACCTGAGAGACAAGATGCTTGTGGAGCTGTGAACTCTGCTGCTTGCCTGTATTCAGCAGCCCTCAGCATGTAAAGTGCCTTGGGTAGTGTGTATTTGCTCACCAAAAGCTGCTGGCACAGAAGCTGTGGTCATCCTGCTGGTGAGTCTGGTCCCTTAAGCTCGGTGGCACAGCAGTGTGTTATGGGATAGAGAGCAGCCCTGCAGAGAGGGACTTGGGGGTGCTGGTGGATGAGAAGCTCGACAGGAGCCGACAATGCCACTCTCAGCCCAGAAGGCCAACCCTGTCCTGGGCTGCATCAGGAGGAGCGGGGCCGGCAGGTATGGGGAGGTGATTCTGCCCCTCTGCTCCGCTCTCCTGAGACCCCACCTGGAGTCCTGTGTCCAGTTTGTGAGTCCCCAACATAAGAAGGACATGGGACCGTTGGAATGGGTCCAGAGTAGGCCATGAAGATGGTGAGGGGGCTGGAGCACCTCTTCTGTGAAGACAGGCTGAGAGAGTTGGGGGGAGAAGAGAAGGCTCTGGGGAGATCTTACAGCACCTTCCAGTACCTGAAGGGGCCTGCAAGGAAGCTGAGCAGGGACTTTGTAGAAGGGCTGGGAGTGATAGGTCAAGGGGGAGTGATTTTGAATTGGAAGGGGGAGATTTAGATTGGATATTAGGAAGAAACTCTTCACTATGAAGATGGTGAGTCCCTGGCACAGGGTGCCCAGGGAGGTGGTGGCTGCCCCTTCCCTGGAGGTGTTCAAGCCTGGGTTGGATGGGCCCTTGAGCAGCCTGGACTAGTGAGAGGTGTCCCTGTCCATGACAGGAGTGTGGAATTGGTCATCTTTAAGGTCCCTTCCAGCCCAAAGCATCCTGTGATCCTATGATCTTGGCTCAGGGGTTTGATTCTGAGCTGCTGCTCCCAGGCAGCAGTGCATGAAACCTGCAGTGCTACCTCAGTGCTACCTGGAGCTGGCAAAACTCTGTAGGAGTCTTGCTAGGGCTGACATGCATGAGTTGGTACAAGCAGCTGTAACATCCTAACTGGTAGGGCTTCATCTTGCCACTTAGACTGATGTTGGACATGGTCTGTTGGTGTTTCCTGCAGTAACAAGTTCAGGCTCAGTGATGTCTGTTTGGCTTGGGACAGCCGTTCCCTTCCGAAGCCCCTCTTTGTGCCACTTCAATTTGCTGGAGACTCTGTGAGAATGGGTGGGCCAAAGTAACATTTAATAATAAAGACTTCTGTAAATACTTAAAATGAAGTGAGAGGCTACTTCCTTCTAAGGCACTTCAAGCATGTTTGCACAATCCTCAGACTGTTCTTGGAGGTGGTGTCCCCTCTTTCTTGCCTTGCTGGTGATGGAAGTCTGCCTGTGCTCAGTGATGTGTGTTGTGGATGATAGATGTTTTCCTTCTGGGTGTGTCTAACTGTCACTCAGACATCTCCACAAAGTCCCTCGAAATCAACAGAGATGTACCAGGTCCCAGGCTTTGGAGGAGAAGGTGTTTCTAGATAGCCAGAAACAAACTGGTTTGGTTTAGGCCATGCCATGGAGTGCTGGATTACCCATGAGGTGTCTAATCTGGGCAGTTACTGGAGACAGAAAAGCTTCTGTTGCTTTTGCTACTCCCACGAGGAGGCAGACTGGTTTAAAATTAACTGGCAAATTAATTAAGCATAGCTAATGCCAGTAGAGGGATGTGGTGAGGCCCCTGGCCCTTAGAGAATGTTTCCTTTGTGGCTTAGTGCAGGGTGTGCCCCTCTGTCACTGGGTGGAGGGAGCCTGTGACTGTGCCAGAGGACATGGGGCAAACACAGTGACAGTATGTGCTGTGTGACTGTGGGGAGCTGCCAGGGCTGTGCCTGGGTGGGAGCTCTGGGAAGACAGAGCAGCGTGACTTAGCCAGCCTTATGCTGCACGGAGCTGGGGAGTGGGGGGTGGCATGGCCCTGGCTCCTGTTACCAGCCCCTGACCAGGGCAGGTGGCCCTGGGGCAGCCTGGGAGCAATTGGGATGCCTGTGGGAGCACTGGGAGGCATGGAGGCAGCTCAGGGCAGTGTAAACAGAGCTATGTCAATAGTGAGTGCAAGGAAGGGGCCACAGCCTGTGTGTGAGCATGGACTTTGTATTAGCTGAGGGAACTTAAGAGAATGAGCCGTGGCACTTGCCAGAGCAAGGCTGGGGGAAGTGCCCAGGAATCCCAGCATGGGTTTCTGCCAATAACATGACCCTGTGCTGGGACAGAAGCTGCAGAGAGCAGATGGGCCCCTGAGGCTATTGGTTTAGGGAGCTGGGTTTGTCTTGGCTTGTATTTGAGGCCATGTGATTCTGCTGCTAGTTTAAACCCTCCTCAGGCATGCAAGCAGGGCTGTGAGCATGTCCCAGTGCAGCCCTGGGTGTGCTGGGCTGCCCTGAGCTCAGGGGGCTGTGCAGGGGGGTGGTGGCAAAGTGAGCAGCTGAATAAACCCAGCTTCTCTGCTGCTTTGCCTCCTGGCAGCTTCCCCCAGCTGATAACAGGTACCTGTTCTGCCTGGAAAATGCACCATCTGTCTTTTGCTGCAGGGACTTCTAACAGGCTGCTTGCCTGAGGAGTCACTGAGGCTCTGTTATCACTGAGGGTATGATGTCCTCAGCTCATGGAACTCAAATCTCATGGGAATGACGGTGCTGCAAGAGCTGGGGTTGTGCTGTGCTTCTCCAGAGAGCTCTTTTGCTTGTGCATGTGCTCGCTGTCCCTATTCTCAGCAGCCAGGGATGTCCCAATGGCTGTGTGCTTGTGCAGTGAAGGGTTAGACCCTCCCTCTGGTCTTTGCTGTGATCTGTTTCTAGCTGTCAAGGCCAGTGGGATTTGCAGAGCTGTGTGACCGAAGGTGCTCTCCTTGGATGTGTCAGGCCAGCTCAGGGCAATTCCCCCATGGTGTCACCAGGCATGCCAGCTGCACCTTCCTCGCCTCATCCAGTCCCTCTGCCTTGTAGGAATGGCTCTTGAAATGTCTGCTGAATGTCATCTCAAGGTCAAATGGGATGAGACAGGGGTAAATGCTGGCAGATGCTGCTTCTCGGCCTGGGGCTTGTGTCTGCTTGTGCTGCAGAAGACCCGCCTGATTTCTTATATTAGCACTGAAAGTTGTATTTGCATTTTCAGTCTAGGTTTGGCAGGGCAGAGTCTGCAGAAGTGCAGCTGGCTGCTCTGCTGGGCTTCAGCACAGCTGCCCTTGGCTGCCCCAGCTGTGCAAAGTCTGGGCTGACCTTGGGGCATGGTGCCTGCCAACTTATTTTTTGGTTTTTGGAGATTGCTATGGGTGATACTGGTAGGCAAGGGAGGAAATTGGGTTGGTTTCAGGAGAACTTTGTGGAAAAACCATGTGAAAGGTCATCATTCAAAAGGCCTCAGAGGTGGATTACCTCCCCAGTGGCAGCCTGGTCACATCTCACAATTCGCAAACAGGAGTCGGTGAATTTATTTGCTGCTGAACACTCAAGCTTGTTGTGGTCACAATTTTTACCTCTAAGAACTTCTCAAAGCTCCACCTCTTTTCCACCTGAGATTCCCACTGCTGGGGGCGAGATGGCACAGCCCTGGGCAAGGCGAGGCCTACAGCGTGCTGGATGTGTGGGACTGACTGACCGGGGGCCTTGTGCTGCCAAAGGCCTGTGCAGGATGGGAGCTGCTGAGTTTGGGTTTGTCCTCCTCCCCCTGCCAGCCTGGGGCTGACCTGCTGTGTGAGTGCTGGAGCCCGATCTGCTGAGGGAGCAGAGCATGGTGAGGATACCTGGAAGGCTCCTTCAGGAAGCAGCTGCAGGGTGACACAGTGTGTGTCGATGTGGCATGAAGATTAATGGTGCTGTGATGTACTTCTGCTCTGGACAGTGTGGGGAAAACAACTCCGGTTGTGGGGCAGGGGGTGAGCACCAGTGTGCGTGCATGGCCTTCAGATCCAGCCTTACATAGCAAATATTTATCAAAACAGGTTTTAGCCCCCCCTTTGCAAGCATGACGCAGGAGCTCAGGGGTTCAGCCTTTCTTTGGGTTTTAAAGCCAGCCTGCCTCCTGCTAGCTGAATTTAACCTCTGTGGGTTTTTAACCCTGGCTTGCCTCCTGGTAGCCTGACCTTGCACTGGGAGGAGGCTGGGCTGCCGTGTCCCTGCTGCGCTGGCCTCTGCCCGGTTACTCCAGGGCAGGGATGCTCACAGTACCTCCACATTCCACATGGCTCTGCTACCGCAGGCGGAAAGTCTCCAGCCTTCCTGTTCTCTCCTGAGGTCAATGCCCGGCAGTCCCCCTGTCCTCCCTTGCTCTCAGCTCAGGTCAGCTGCCAGCAGCAGCCTCTGAAGCGCCGAGGGACAGGGGAGCTGGCCTGTTAGGGGGCTGTGAATGCAATAGATGAACTGTGACCAGCACGCTGGCTCTGGCTTCTTGGTCTTTCTCTCTTTATCTACCCTGGGCCATCACTGATAAACACCCAAAATGCCCTGGCTTCCCCTTCATGTATGTGTGAAGTGCTGCCCTGGGCAGCGGGTTGGCTTTGGCCTCCTGGGTCCTGCTCAGCTTTCCTATGCAGTGCCTGACACCAGGCTCAGCGGGGCTGTTACCCTCCTGCAGTGGATCTATTCCAGCAAAACTCCAACTACATGCAGCACTCCTGAGTTTCTGGCCTGCAAGAAACAGGAACATGTCCTTCCGCTGCCCAGAGCTGTGCTGAGGATGCAGGCGATGTCCTCGCATGACACCTGGCAGCACCATCCGCATCTCTGCCGATTTCAGGGCCTCGCTGCCTCTGGTGCATTTGTGCTGTGGAGCCTGGGGTACCTCTCCTGGCTGTGGGATTGCCCCCACCCAGATCTTGGCCCCTGTTCCAATGCCCCTCAAACTGCGAACTGCTGGGGAGGGCTGGGCATGTGAGAGCCGACGGACAGCAACCAGAGCTGGGGCAAGGTTAAAGCCTCTGGAGTGTAAATCCTTTGGTAACACATCTGTGCCCTTTGCAGCTTCCCTGTGGAGACTTAGCCAGGGCAGCGTGGGTGCCACGCGAGAGCTATGCTGGCCAGACACCTCCTGGTTTGTATGTGCTTCCAGCTTTTAATTGTTGGGTTGTAAGGCAGTACCAGCTCCCAGCAGGCAGCCTGTCCTGGGCTGCCACGCTGCTCGGCTGGAGAAGCCTGGAGGAAGCCTGCAGATTCTCGGTTTCCCTCGGCGGGTCAGTGACCGCGAGTGCCTCCCACGGGGTACCTGAGGCCATTCACTTTCTCAACTCAGGAAGAAAACAGCAGGCAGGGTGGGGGCTGCTGGACAGCGGGGCTCCCTGGAGGAAATCTGCTGGGGAGAGGAGGGAGGCAGGCACCTTGGGGGGGAGTTGCTGAGATCTCACTTTTGCTTCTCCATCAGTCTTGCTGGCAAAATGTTTCACCTGCTGGGAGTTTTACTGCTGAAATAACTTCACTCTGTTTTGTCCTGGAGAGTGTTATGGGGTGGGTCCCAGTACCACAACAGGGGTGTGGGAGGATGGTGGTGTGCAGGACAGGTGTGCTCCAGGAGCAGATGTAAATTTGGGTTTCTGCTGTTTCCCAAATAGTAGCTGAGATGTGAGGTATATGAAAAGCTCTAGCTTAATGCCTCCTCCCCATCTGGAAGGTGGCAAATCAAAGATGGTCTGTAAATCCAGCTGAGAGGCAGAGAGCATCCCAGTCCTCTGGTCATGGAGCTCTCCACAGAGGCAGCAGCAGGAGGGACCCACCCTCCTTCCCAGAAGCATGTCTCATTTTCCTCACAAAGTGTCTAAATTCAGTGGAAGGGGAAGCAGTTAATGATGTAGATGCCTTTTGAACTGGGCTTTGCTGGAAAGTTGCTGCAGGAATGCAAAATACGTGGTATTTCTGTGTGCAGAGCAAATAAAGAACTGGCTGGAGGCAGAATGTGAGGCTGCTCCCTTGACTTTATCCCCTTCCTATCTCTGTCTCCAGCTTTCTCCTCGATGCCTTGGTGCATGCATGCCCTGAGTTGAAGCGGTCTTGGCAGGAGAGCCAAGTGTTGAAGCCCAAGCAGCTGCTGTGGGAGGAAGGCAGCGTGCAGCTTCACAAGTGTGAAGGAAGCTATAGGAAGATTAGGAAACGTGTGATGAGTTTTGATAACTGGAGGAAGCAGGTCATGTCCTGCTTCGAACGAGCCCTGCTTGGAGGTATGAAAGCAGCCTGTGCCACAGGCAAGAATCAGTCGATCTCATCGGCACTCTCGCCACTGGCTGAAGATGCTCCGGGCTGGCAGGATGAGGCTGGGGACCTTCGGGATCTTCCTAATGCTCCTTCATGCATCAGCAGCCTGCGAGTTTGGGCCCTTCCCTTACAGCTTCACAGGGATCGTCTGCAGGATGACCAAGCCTGCGGCATTGCTGTGTAAGTGCCTGTTGTATGGGGCTGCATTTCTTCCCCCTCCACCGAGACAAGTTAGTGAGAGATCAGCCAAGCAAGGGGGTTTCTGGCTTCCCTGTCTCTCATGGAAAATGTTTATCCAGTAAGATAAACTGGGGCACCTGAAGGGAGAGAAACAGGGGGGCTCTGGTGCTGTGGGTTTATTTGGGAGCATCTGGAGGCTCAGAGGGTGGGGGACAGAAACCCTTTTGCAAAGGGTGCAAACAGCTCTGTCCCATCTGCTTTGATGTCAGTACATGCAGAGGATGCTGCTGTGCCAAACTAAGAGAGGGTATTTCTGGAAGGAAAAAATCCTGTACAAGCATGTGACTGAGGCTGGAATAGGTGGAAAAATATTAGGAAAAGGGGTGCAGAAACTTGAGTCTCAGTTTTCCTTTGGAGACCCAACAGCTGACTGCAGTATAAATCAGCAGCAACAGAGCAAAGTCAACAGCTTGTGTAGTGTAAGGACGGGCACAACCTCGACCTTTTCAAAGTCTGCCCCTAAGGTGAATGTTGCAGGCAAGGGTCCCTGGGAATGGTCCTGCTGGTGACAGCTGAACCATGCATGCATGCTGCTGTCCCTGGCTGCCATCAGCTGTTAAGAGCCAGGGATTCATTATACTTTGTTAATCTGTATTTACTCTGAAGCTACTTCTGTATTTCCTAATCTAGTGGAAATGCTTTGGATAACACTCTCTCCAGGGCTTTAGTCCCAGGTGCGGACCTGCCTGTTCAGCCTGGAGAGGTTGCAGTGTGGTGTCTTTGCCCTTTTCTTCCACCGACAGTGAACCAGGAAACAGCACAGGTCATTCAGGCAGCGTTCAGAAACGCCAGATTCCCAAACATCACTGGGGAGAAGTCCGTGCGGCTCCTCGGCAAGGTGGCTTATGGGCTGACCAAGTGAGTGTCTGTGTCTCTGCGCTGGGGGAGGCGCGGGCTGGTGGAAGGGAATGGGAACCGGCCTCGGAGGGACCTTTGATCCAGCAGCTCCTGAGGAAAGCGGGCACATTGGAACGTTAACGTTTAGGCTGCTGAGGTATTAAGAGCTTTTCCAAGCCGGTGGGCAGGCAGCGAGGCAGCAGCACATCTCTGTCCCGCCGATAGATGGTGCCCGTGGCACGCTGAGGGGCAGAGGGGACCCGGCCAGGGCTGCGCAGCCACCGCTGTCAGCAGGGTGTCACTCGGCCACGCTTTGTGACCGACGAGGCTGGGTTTTGCCGTGCTACTGTTCTTTGGGGACATCAAACGCAGGGCACGTTTCCTGCCGTGGCCGACACGGAGCAGCCGGTGACGCGTGTCGCTCCGCGCCTGCTATTGAAAGCCGCCCCGCAGTTCGCACCTGATCACTGCGGGCGTGGAGCAGCGCACCCAGGCTGGGCAAAAGCACCACTGCCCCTGTGTGTGCCCTGGGGTGACTTCCAAAAGCTCCAAGTGCTTCCTGGAGCTGGTGCAAGCCCCTTAGAGACCCCCTCCCCATCCTCCAGAGCAAACCTGTCTTGCCTGATCACAGAAAACAGCCCCCGGGGTTGGGGGCTAACTGGCTTTCTGTTGTTGCTAGCATCCAGGTGAATGACTTGTCCATAGAGCAGAGCGAGGTGGAGCTCAAGGAGGACGATGCCATCCACATCGCCATTAAAAACGTGACAGCCTTCTTCAAAGGGACGCTGACCTATGGCTACGCTGGGGCCTGGTTGTAAGTACCTGGGGGCTGGCTGCTGCCGGGCACTGCTGCCCCAGCTATTGCTGCTGCCCGCAGGCAGGACTGGCCCGTGGCATGAGCAGATGTGGAAGGGCTGTGCTCCTCCAGCTCTCCAGCAATGGCAGCCTTGCTTACTGCCCAAGCCAGGCGAGATTTGATATGCTAACAGTGCTGTTTAGCCCCATTGCTGCTTTCCTCATCTCACTCTCCGCCTTTCAGTCCTCACTGTCACCCGCTGCATGAGGTGACAGGATGGCCAAAGGGCCAAGTTGTCCTCTTCCCCTTTGAGGCCCTATAATCTGAGTGAGGAAAAAGGGGTCTAACGCTCACGTTCCCTCAAGTGCCACTGAGGATGTGGCCTGCAATTATTTAAAGCCAGAGTATGTGACGTGGGCTGGTAAAGCTCTGCATGCTGCAGTGCACAAGCTGATGTCAGCAACCTAAAAACCCCCCTGGCTGATATGTGATCAGGAAGAAGCTGCTAAGCATTGCTAAATGTCCTTTCCTCTGCCGTTACAGTTTGCAGCTCTTTCATTCGGTTGATTTTGAAATCGAGTCTTCCATTGACCTCCAGATAAACATTGACCTGAGTAAGTAACAGCTGGGGATTGCCAGCTGCTGGGGCTTGGCCTGCGTGCCTCCTCACAGCAGCAGGACGGGCTGGGCGCTGGGCAGCGAGACCGGGCTGGCTCCGCTCACCTCTGTGGGGACCGGGTGGCATCCAGAGGCTGGAAGTGGGTTGCTGACGCCCTGTGCACACAGGGTAGGAGGCAACGTGGCTCTCAAAGGCCTTGTGGTTTTAACGGATCAAGCAGAGGAAGCTGATTGAAATAATTTAATGGAAGTAATGCTGATTTATACCAGCAGCGAGTGAAGAACAGTCTGGCCCCCTGGGCTGCCTTTAGGACCAGCTTTTCATCTCCTGCTGCTCAGGATGCTGGAAAAAGTGATGTTTCAAAAGAATGACCCAAATGAGAGCTTTGGTGCAGGAGGTCTGACGTTCCCTATAGCCCATCTTTTCAGCTGTCTCTGGACAGGCCCAGTGTGTGCTCTGGGAAATGAAGCCTCTTCCTTGGGAACATCAGTAGGCTCAGACTAGAAGGGAAGAGAGGGAAACTACATTCCTCCAACTCCCATAGGGGGTGAGAGGGATGTGGGTTATCGTATGTGCTTCATTTTCCTACTTCAAAATATGTTTTCCTGGTAAGGTCCAAGGAGGTGAAGAGCAGCATGAAGCTCTCAGTTGACAGTACATTGCAATTTCCAAGGTTTTTATGACTAAATTTCCTCCCTGCTCTGGTTTGTGGGTTGTTTGTACTGCCCAGGTTCTCCTGGGTGGTGTTAGAGGATGACCTAGTCTCTGAGGACAGGAGCTGGTGAAGCTGGCAGGTATCTAAACAAAGCATGAAGAGAGGTGCCTGGTACACTCGCAGGGCTGGAGCCTCATCTGCCCCGACTTCACAGGGTGATTTTGGAAATGTCCCCTGGGAGGTGTGGGGAACTTTGGCTGCCACTCTGCAGTGATGTCTTGCTCCAGGGCTGCAGTGCCTGCAAAGGGCACTTGTCCTCCTTGTCTTGGTAGCAAATTAGCTATTTTTGTTTTCTTTTTTCTTTCATCCTGTGCAGTGTGCCAGAAGGACCGAGTGGCTGCTGATGCATCAGACTGCTACCTGACTTTCCACAAACTGACACTTCACCTCCAAGGAGACAAGGAGTGAGTCCACCCCCCTTCAAAACTGGGGTTCCCTTGCCCAGCTGTTGGTCCCTGAGCATCGCCTGCCACGGGGATCGCTGGGTAGTTCCTCAGCGTGGTCCCTGTCTTGCACAGGCCAGGCTGGCTGAAGCAGCTCTTCACAGATTTCATCTCCTTCACTTTGAAGCTTGTTCTCAAGAGAGAGGTAAGGCCAGTCACTGCCTGCAGATGGAGGAAAGGTCAGTTTGCATGCCACGTGCCCCTCTGCTCACCTATGCCTACAATGCAATAGCAGCGTGCTTCTAATTCTTGTGAAAAACAACTAAAAAGAAACCACAAAACCCCCAGCTTGGATGGGGTGGAAGGTTGCACTAACATTGGGATCTCCCATCTCTGACCAACAGCACCCAGGTCTCCCTGTGCACCCCACCTCTACTCTCAACCCAAAATTCTCCCTCCATATTCCGTTCTTCTCTCCCTTCCTCTTGTAGGTCTGCAATGAAATCAATTATCTTGCCCAGGTGCTGGCAAATTTTGTACATGATTTAGCAGGTAAATATTCTTGGGTATCTGCTTTTTTTTTTTTTTATATGCAGCCTTTAACATTTGAGCCCCAGCAGGGCAGTAGCCACACCCATCAAAAAAGTCCTTGGAGAATGTGTTTGGGATCCTGGGCCCTCAGACAAGCAGCAAAATAAACCTTAGCAGTGCTATGCTTTGAAATTTCTGTGTCAGGTTGGTTTTTAAGGGTGACTGCCCTAGTTGAAAGACCACTATGAGTAATCACCCATATCGCAGTGGAGAAATTGAGTCCGTGAGCAGTGGCAGGATCAACTCTAGCACCCAAAGCTGTAGCACCCCCCAGACCCATCCCTGTGTCCTTTTATAACTTCAAGTCACCTTCTGCAGCAAGTCCTAAGAGTGACTTTAGGTGAGCTCTGTTTAAGGTCCTATTTCTGGCATGAGGTTTTTGTGTTTTCTTCCTGCAGAAAATTTTGTTCAGGATGAGGGCATCAGACTTGATATCTCCCTTGCATCAGTTCCTTTAATAAAAGCAAGTTACCTAGAATCACATCACAAGGTAAAGTAACCCGGGGCTGCTCAGAGAGCAAAGGTTTTCTGGTGAGGATGTCTGCTGGAGGGCTGGGAGGGGCTGGTCCATTCCTGTGCTGCAGCCAAGGGTAAGTCTGCAGCGTGGGCTGATGCCAGCCTGTTCCCCAGCCGAGCAGCGGGCTCTCTGCTCCGAGGCCAGCCGACCTCTGCCGTGCAACAACAACGCAGCTATCAACACTTTGCCCTGTCTCCCTGCTGTTTGTCATGGTCAACACACTTGTTTTCCTTTACAGGGCCTTGTCCTGTACAAGAACTACTCCCATGTCTTCAGTGACTCTGTTTTCTCCCCGTTGCTGCTGACTAAGTCCCGAATGCTCTACTTCTGGCTGTCTGAACACATCCTCAATTCTCTGGCTTCGGCAGCTTTCTTAGATAAGCGCTTGGTGTTGAACATCGGAGGGGAGAAGTTGCAGGTGACTATTTCAGGGTGGTTTCCTCCTTACCTCATGTATCATGTTTTGAAGAGAGAGTAAAAAAATTCTCTAAATGCTGTATTTTGGTGCGAGGTAGTTTGTGTAGAAGATAGAAATCTACAGTCAGTCACTCCATGTCAGAAATTGGTACCTTCTTAGCAAGTATGTGCTACCTTAGAGCTGGTCTTAGAGCTTAGAGCTTAGGCTACCTTAGAGCTGGTTGTAAAATGACATCATTTCCTGTGGGTGTACTGAGGTAGAAAGGGGATTCTTTCTGAATTCAGGAGGAAAGTGCTCAGACATACTTCAGGACTGGATGAGAAACTTAACATGAGCCAGCAGTGGCTCTTGCAGCTTGGGAGGCCAATGGTATCCTGGGCTCCATCAGAAGAGGGGTGGCAGCAGGGACAGGGAGGGGATTGTCCCCCTCTACTCTGCCCTTATCAGGCCCCAGCTGGAGTCCTGTGTCCAGAGCTGGGGCCTGCAATACAGGGTTCAGAGAGGGTTCAGAGGAGGCCATGAAGATGATTAGAGGGCTGGAGCAGCTCCCCTATGAAGGGAGGCTGAGGGAGCTGGGCTTGTTCAGCCTGGAGAAGAGAAGGCTGTGGGGGGACCTCATTGCAGCTTTCTCGTCCCTGAAGGGAGCAGAGAAACAGGAGGGGAATCAGCTTGTTAAAAGGGTAGACAATGGCAGGACAAGGGGGATGGATTAAAGCTAAAGGAGGAAAGGTTTAAATTGGATATTAGCGGGAAGTTTTTTATAGAGAGAGTGGTGAGGGGCTGGAACTGGCTGCCCAGAGATGGGGTGGGTGCCCCGTCCCTGAGGGTGTTCAAGGCCAGGTTGGATGGGGCCCTGGGCAACCTTGTGTAGCTCCAGGCCTGGAGGTTGGTGTCCCTGCCTGTGGCAGGGGGTTGGAGCTCTGTGACCCTTGGGGTCCCTCCCAGCCCATACCATTCTATGACTGGCCACAAGCCATGTGCCAGTGCTCTGGCCAATCCAGCCTGCATCAGTGCTAGTCATAACCTTGTCTTTTCTTTCTCTACGCCCTGTTTCTGGTTTGTTTCTGAAGGCGCTGTTTGAAATGGAAGACACAGAAGTGCAACGGAAGGTGGTGCAGATGGTAACGTCTGGTCCTATTCAGAGCATTTCATGTCAAATAAGGAACTTCTTAAATGGATTCTGTTGCATTGTAACATCTTGTGCCCTTCCTTCGACTCCTAGAGTCTTGGGTGGGCCTGATGGGGGAAAACAAAGCACTGGTGGAGAAACCCTTGTCCTTTGCAAGGAGGATTTCTGCCCCTTCTGTGCTGGCATGGCTTCCCTGAAACCCAGCTGAGTCACTGGGCTTGTGTGAACAGGAGGGGAACTGGGGACTGCAAAGGGGTGTTGTGAGTTGGACTGATGCTGGGAGGTGGTATGGGAAAAGCCTGACTCTTCTGTTGCTCCTTATCTGACCAGATTTTTCAAGGCACTTCCTATAATGACTCTGTGGCCAAGGTGTGGAGTCTCGCCCACCCCCAAATCTCTCTTGAGCCTGAAGGGACAGTCGTGAAGTCCTTGGTAGCAGTGGAGGTCAGCATCTTTCCTGCAGGAGAAGAGCCCCTGATGGTTCTGTACATGGAGAAGGTCAGTCCTTGCTTCTCCTGACTGTGAAGACCATAGGACAGGCCTGGATCAACCCTGGTGCTCGGGGACAGTAACAGTAGAGAGCCCCTTAGGAAGGGGGTGATGGCTAAGCCACAGCAGCTGGAAAAGGCATATCCAGCAGTCCCACCTCTGTCCCCAACATGTGGGGCTGGGAATGACACAGTGACCGTGCTGGCTCAACACCTTCTCCATTAGGCCAGCCCATCACTGGTGTGCAGGGTGGAAAGTGGGACCAAAAAGCTCTGAGCCCACAGTAACCGGTATCTGACACAGTGACACCCCTTTAGCTGAGATGTTTTAGGAAGGAATGGAGGCACCTTGGGAACATACTCATTTTGAAATCTCGTCCCCAAATTCTAGCTCTGGCCCTCACATAGAGGATGGTTGTCTCTGAGATGAATATACAGCTCTGAAGAATGCGAAGCTCAAAATTCAACCTTTTCCTCTATGTAGGCCTATAGGAAAGTTCCTGCTTACACTGTGTTTTACCCCAAACAGCTTTATACTGAATCTAAGGAGGCAGAAAAAAGAAATGCCAACAGCCTTGCTGTCATGGGTACCATCACAAGAAAGCAGGACATTTGCCCAGCCTTGTATTTATGGGCTGGTATGGACACTGAGCACTGCCCAAAAGCAAATCCCTACCTGTGGGTAGAGCAGACTCTTTAATTGAAAGGGTTAAATTGTAATCAAGAATAATTCCCTCCTGCTCTCTGCAAGTATCTCACGTTAGCAGCATGTTATAAGGAAATAGGCACGGTTTGGTTTAGTTCTTCCAGTGGCATCTTGAAAGATATTTCTGGTAGAGCTGCAGAAGCACTGATCTAGAGGTGGTCCCTAAAATTGTGGCTCTCAGGATGCGACCCACTCCTAGCCTGCCAGATCCCTGGCTGTGACTTGCTGGTGGATCACAAAACGTTCCTTGTAACAAATGTTTGCATACAGCAAAAGCAAGAAAATGAGCCTAAAATGGCCAGAATTCAGGGACTGCTTTCTTTTTCATTTTAGTTATAAATGATGGTAAAAGTACTCCCTGGGGCTGGTCTCTCCACATCCAGTCTGATGATCCTCTGTATTGAGAAGATGGTCATTGGGAAACAATACCCTATGTAACCACTTCCTTCCTTACACATGATTTGGTTCACAAAATGGCAAAAGCATCAATGTTGTGGATGAGCCAGTCCAGAGCCCCTCTGGCTGAGGCTGTGGGCATCAGGGAGGACCTTGTCACATGCAAATGAAGAAGTAAAATGCCACCCTTCTCTAGCAATATCTGGAGGTGAAGCCAGAGGGATGTTTGAAATCTGGGTCATAGAAAGTAAGCTAGGATTTCCGAATGCAAGATGAGCTACATCTCAGCTCTGCCATTCATCTCTCTGCAGGAAATCACGGTCACTATACAAGCTGCCTACGCGGAAAAGAAGCTCATTTTGCACCCTTTGGACTCCAGGTTGGTATTGTGGTCTCTTGGGGGTTTCATTACCCCTTTCAGCTTGTGTCTGAGCAGCACAAAGAGGGGATCTCTGCAGCCCTTGGTGACCTTTCCCCCCACTTTTTCCTTCCCTTCAGGACAGAGTTTAAAGTATTTAAATGCACAGCTGATCCAAGTGGGGTAAGTCCTAAGGAAGTACTCTCTAGCCCATTTGTGGATAAATGATGTCTTTCAAATTTTTTTGTGTGAATTTTCTGTTGTTCAGAGTGACCCATCCATAAGAAACTTCCTGCAGACAGTGATCTCTGATGTTGGGATCCCAGAAGTGATTTCAAGTGAGTTTTCCCTTTAGGGAAGTGCCATATTCCATAGATGCCAATGTCAGTGCTCATAAACCTAAGCACTTAAAAATATACATCAATAACTCTGAAGCTGGTGGGGTGGAACCATGTTACTGATGTGACTTTCTTTTGGATTCATTTGGGGAATGGGGATCGCTTAGTAGATGGCTGGGACAAAGGAAAGGTGAGTTTTCCGTCAGGCCAAAGGTTGTGGGGCGTTGAAGCACAATTAGCTTTTGGCAACAGGTAGTCAAGGTACATGATGAGCAGCCAGCCAGGGCAGCCATACCTGTAACTGTATGGGTTTACTGATTCCATAGGGATTGAACAAGCTTTGACTTCGTTGATGAACAGCAAAGGACTTAATCTATTTGAGATAAAAAATCCAGAGATCATCACAAGAAAGGTAAGCAGAATGCAGACACACCTGACTCTTAAAGCAATTCTTGGGAATGTGGCATAAACTAGTATAATACTTTTCTTGTTTCTCCTTCCTTTTTAGGGATATGTAATTGTACAACTTGACTTTAGCTTCCCAAATCATTTGCTTCTTGATTTTCTTGAGAAAAGCTTATAGAGCTGATCTCTTCATAAAGGAGCGTAGGAAGTTGTGTTCAAACAGACTGTGTACAGTGAGCCAATTAAAAGACGAGCTGATTTCAACTGGCTTCGGTTGAATTTGCTTCCCTTCCTGAGAAATGCTTCGATTTCATTGCAATCACAGTTCCATGGAGCCTTTCTCCTGCAAAGAGCTTGCAGTCTGCACCTCAATGCACGCTGCTTTTTCAGGATCTTGGAAGGACTTGTGCCTAGGAATGGGCGCTTGAAGTGTCTGGGCTCTGGGCAAGCACTCGGGAGCTGCTGCAGAAATGGGCTTTGCCCTGTGTTTGGTGTTTCTGTTGCTACATCATGGAAATGTAGCAACTCCTGTGTTTTCCTTTCCACCATGAACCAAGAGCATCCTGACCGTGGCAACTCTTGAGCAACTCAAATGACATTCACAAGCTTCAAGTAAGCTTAGAACCAGTTCTGCTAAAACCTGGGCATGGCTGAAGAAATAAATGGTTCTTGGATTTGCAGTGCAGTACAGTAAGGAGAGATTTTGTGCCCTAGGCACTTTCTTTAGAGAGTCTGTAGACTTGTGAAGAGGGATAAAAACTGTAAGGAAGCCAAAGAGACTGTAAGAGAAAGTGGTTCCGTCAGGTTCCTGTTTGATCCTACTACAATGCAATACTTTATGTGAAAGTTGCTCAGTTATTTTCCTGTACCAACTCATGCTTCCCTCTTTTTTAATGTGTGCTCACTTGGATGAGATCTCAGGCGACAAACGGAAGACTGTAACGGTGATCACATTAACAGGGGCTGATGTTATGGTATTCTCCTCTCACACAAAGCCATATTAAAGTTGGGGCTTCCACAATGAGCCCTGCAAGGCTGCTAACAGTGGCTCAGGCGCCCTGGTGATGGTCCATGGGCAGTGGTTCATGGATGACCTCCCTGGGGACTGTGTCAGGACTCTTGGGTGTGCTGCTCTCCCAGCCCCCAAGCTAGAGGCCACCAGCTTCCCCCACCAGTGCTGGGTTTAACGTGCTCCCTTCTGCTCTCAAGCCACCAATGCTGAGGTGCTATATTTCCTCTCTGTGTGGCAGTATCTGCTGAAGACTAGGAACTGGCTAATGTCAAGACAGGGCCCTCTGAATGAAGTCCCACTCGAGCTGTGAGCTTTAATGAGCAAGAAAGGCGATGACACTTGCTTTTTGTTCTGCCTTGGAGGGCCCTTGCTTTGCACCGGGGTGAGGGGAAGGTGCAAGCTGGGGCCGTTTGGTGGTGGCAGGCCCTTGGGGTTGGGCACGATGGTTGCCCTTGTATGGAGGAGTGCACACTCTGCTGAAGAGGGAAGAAGTGGGAAAGTGGCTGGTGGGATCCCTGAGGGTCAGAGGTGCCTCCATGGAGGGGCTGCAGCCCCCGCCTCGAAATGGCGGCACAGCCCCTCGCTGCGCACTGAGGGGCGCCTCATCCCCAGCCCCCTCCCAAAATGGCGGCGCAGCCCCGCCGGGCGCTGAGGGGAGATACCATTGCATAGCCCGGCGCGGAGCTGGTGCCGCCGTCACACGTGCTTTCCCGGCAAAGCTTCTTCACCAGTTTCAGTTTCGTCGGCGCCGCGGCGGGGCGATCGCGGCTCCGAGTTGTGGCTGCCGCCGCTAAGGATGCGCGCCGGGTCGGACAACCAGCCGGGTGAGTGCCGCGGCCGGGCTGCCCCGGGCGGAGGCGTCGTACTGGGGCACTGCGGCGGGAGGGCTCTGGTTAGGGGGTCTGGCAGTGCCTTCTGCGCGTTCTAGTGCCACTGCGATAGCTGAAAGATTCGGAGTACTTATCAGTCAGCTCTACCGCAGCCTAAGTGAACCTCGTACAACTTAGACTTGGCTTAAGAATGCCCTAAGACAGCCCCTAGCCTCTGTCAGTGCATAAAGAAGAGCTGTGCTGGGTCACAGCTTTCACATTTCCATCCTCAGGCACTGCAGTGGCTTTATTTCATTAAGCCTTCTCCTTAAGCCTTCTGTTCTACGTATTCACACCTTGTCCTTCTTGCTGTACTTTATTCAGCTTTTAAAACCTCGTCATCTATTCTCCTTCCCTGTTTTCGTTCTGATTTTCTTGAGCGGGAAGGGTGTGTGTTGTGTAGTATTCGGGGCATTCCAGCTGACCCCCATCTTTGCCCCACAGGACGGGTAGAGCCGTTTGCCAAGCAAACTTAGGCAGATGCATTCCCATCAGATGCTCCCTGGCTGTATGACAAGAAATTTACCTTTAAAAACTAACCATCTTAACAGCAATGGCAGGCGTGTCTGAGTCTAAGGTTGCCAGCATTGCTGGAGGTGACTTTGGTTCCCGGATGCTGCGAGCAAACCAGCTTTAACTAGTTGAAGCAGTGTGTGGGTGGGAAGGGGGTTTTTAGGCACTGAATCACTACTGTGGCCATGAAGGGGTTGTGTTGGCAATGCTGTGAGAGCTTCTGCTCTGGTGGAAGTGCAGGTGGAAGGTGTGGTGGGACAGCTCCAGGCAGGGAAGGCGGGAAAATGGGGAAGGCCGCAGCTGTGAGTGCTGCCCAACTGCTCCTCAACACCCTGTCCCCTCAGGGCTCCCCCATCCCCTGCACCGGCCTCGAGCCAGGACAACCAAAGCATGAACACCTTGCTATTGTGCCTAATTATTATTAATTTGTTATCTGATAAATGAACTTTGAAACCGCACCAAGTGCCATCTTGTCTTTTCCGGGACTCGGGTACAAGCTGCACCCGGTTTTGCAATGTAGCTTCTCTGGTGTCATGAGAAATACTCCTATTTCATGAGGTTTTGCACCCTTCCTGGCTGGATCTGGGGAGCTCTGTGCTCACAAAGTTCTGCTTGGAAACCTGGGATCCTTTCCTCAAATCATTCACCTCTACTACAGTCTCACTTAAACCTTGTCCGAGTTCCAAAAGAAAGGCAGGTTTATTTTTTCTCTTAGACAATGGAAATGTTAAATAAATATTTCCACATGTCCCAGAATATTCAGACCGATGCAAAGAAATAAAAACACTCCCATTGAGAGAGCTTAAACTTACAGCCAAGTCAGAGTGCTCCAGTGAGTGTTTCCCCCTGAATCTCCTTTACCCGAGTGGCTCAGTTGCTTATTTTTGTCATAGATGGGGAAATCCTATCTGCTTTTAGTTTCATTTTCCTCTGTTTTTTTCTTCATCACATTCCAAAAAGCACTGGAAGGGCTGTGTGCCTTGGGTGAGCTGTGCCTCGGCAAGTGAAGACATCCAGACAGCAGGCATTGCGTCCCGGCTCCTTTGTTTACTGACACCCCCAGATGTTTTTTTGCCTGGTGTGGCTGCTGTGTTTGTGGACTTTCGGTAGGTAAATCCTCAGAGCACGCAAAGGAATCTGTGGATTTGCAGCAGGGGGGATCACATTTTGGTGGTCTTTTGCGTGGCTGGGGGACGGCGTCAATGCCAAGCTGGGGAGGGGAGGCAAAGGGTGGCTTTTGCAGTGTGTTTTAAGGGTGTTCCTGCATTTGAAGGGCAGAGGCAAGGGGCACAGCTTAAAGGCTTTTCTGGCTCTTCTTGGGAGGTGTTTGTGCTTCATTTGGAGCTCAGAAGCATTTTACCAAAGGTTGCTGCCCGTGGTTTCTGATGGTCCGATGCAGCAGAGCAGCACTAGCGTAGGAGGTGTGTGGGGTCGCCTGAGCACTCAGCTAACTGTTCAGTGTTTCGTTCTTGCACAAGTCACTAATTATTTGATATGACTCTACCCCTTTCCTGAATGGTTTTTGGTCTTCGTTGGTGCTAATGTCTAAGTTTAAATCTTTTTAGTCTGGGCTTACTAAGTAGGTAGTTTTCAGTCATCAGGGCATTGTTAGCTATAGATACCTCTTTTTTTCTTGGCTGGAGAAGTGTAAAGTTGCAGTCCCCAAAAGCTGATCTGGCTGCTGGGAAATGAAGTACGGTCTGCAGGAACCCCGGGTGGCTTTTTATTTTGCATTGTGTTTAAATTTGATGAGTTTTATTTTCAGCTTTCTGGTTATTTGAATCATAATTTCCTTTGGTTTTAATGCATGTGCTAGTATCAGCACTTATTTGTATCATTGATAATATAAAATGAATTTCCTAATAAAATGATTTGAAGGAAAACTTGCAGAGTCCTTTCCAGCAAGGTTCAGAGTTCCAGGTTTTGACATTCTGGCTTGAGGACAACCCTGGCACTGGTTAAACCCAATTTTCTTAGCATTTCACTGGGAACTTTTTTCTTGCTCTTGTTAAAATAGTGAATGAGAGGCATTGGAGAATTTTTCCAACCCTGGGGTTTTACCCACGATTTGAAGGATCAGTTTTTATGTGATGCATCCTCAGAGCTTGAGCTGGAATGGGAACCTGGGTAGAGCCTTTCACGCAGTGATATTAAAACAGCCTATTGGTGATGCTGCACAACAGCTAACTTGTGACACCGTTTGGACCCAAAGAGTCAGAGATGAGTAAAAGAGTGTGCAGTACCACCACCTTTGCTCTCATCAGGTAGCTGCTTGGCTTTTGGGACACAGGAGCAGAAGTCCAGTCCCCTGCTGTTGTGCTCTGTTGGGTCACGTCCCTTTGCTGTGTTGATTTGACTCTGTCTCAAAACACCCGAGGCTGTTGGAAGAGGCAGTACAGAGAGAGCAGAGGGTGGTGCTGGGTTCTGGGAGAAGGGATGTCCTCTGAAACATGAGTGGGACGGTGCTTCAACCTAGCACATGTGAGTTACAAGCTGTCTGTGCTCAGATGGGGAGGACGTGGCTCCTGCTGTCTCCTGAGCTCTTCCCTTGGCTCCACAGAAATATCCCACTTTCCTCTTCGTCCAGGACAAGAAGGTGGCAACAGCAGATACCCTGAAGGCTGGTGGGTTGCTTTTACTGCGGATATTAAATGATTAGAGTGGAGGAGAGCATGTGTGTGGAGTGAGGGGCTGCATGCTAAAGAAGGGGCAGCACCCCTGCCCCATCCCTCCACCCTGGTAGCAGTGGGGTGGGCTGCTGCTGCTCAGCCAGGAATCACAGAATCACAGGGGTTGGAAGGGACCTCAAGAGATCATGGGATCCAACACCCTGCCAAAGCAGCTCCCCAGCTCATATTGCACAGGTCGGTGTCCAGATAGGGCTGGAATCTCTCCAGAGAAGGAGACTCCACAGCCCCTGGGCAGCCTGTCCCAGGGCTCCCTCACCCTCACCGGGTGCAAGTTCTTCCGCATGTTGGTGTGGAACTTCCTGTGCTCCAACTTGCAGCCATTGCCCCTGGTCCTGTCCCCACAGACACTGAAAAGGGGCTTAGAAAGCGCCTTAGGAAGGCATTTGCTCTGAAACAGCAGTTACTGAGGAATGGCCACACAGGCATCAAGCTGGTGAGGGGATGAAATGGTTGTACCCCGAGCACGGCTGTAACAGTGCCGCTGGCTTTGTGCTCATATAGGCTGGTTGCTGCCCTGTCCCCACTGCTTTGTGTAACCATGTAAGCTCAGGTGTTACAGCAGCTGTGGGAATCTTTCACTCACCGTCCAGTCTAGGTGCAAGGCAGGTGGGTGGTGGGAGGGTGGAGTGTGGGGGCTGCTCTCTGTCATTTCTGTGCCAGCTTTTCTGCAAACCTGGCCGTGGCTTTCATCATCAGTGCAGGCAGCTCCCATGCTGCTGTAGCCCAGGGTGGGGTCCTGCTGCAGGATGTTTGGAGGTGTGCAGGATGGTAACGGCTTTCCTCATCCTTGTGGTAGCAGTGGCTGGGCTGCACCAGCTGCAGTGTGGGGAGAAAAGTGACCTTTGCTGTCTCTGCTGGCGCTGGAGGTGGTCTTGTCCCTCTGCACCTTAAACTTTTTCCCGAGAGCTGTGTGACCTCAGAGCATCAGCTTTTCACAGCTTTTCTGCTGTGACTTCCTGACTCGAGCAAGCTGCTGCTGCTTCTGCACCAGCTTCCATGGGGGGGCTAAGGGCGGCAGGTTGGTGTAGAAAACCAGCTCAAATCAGGCAGTGAGACCAGGAAAGCTGTGATTCCCTCCAGGTGTTCCTGTAGAGCTTGGCTTCACTTGCGTTTTAGGGCACAAGGCTCTCTCCTGCATTTTCCTCACACCAGCAGATCTTCAAATGTCCAAACTTTGTGCTCACTGCTGGTGTGAGCTGAGGTTGCTCCCTCGAGATGAGAAGCTCCATGGCTGACCTCAGGATTAAAGGCAAAGCTTCTAGTTCAGGGACTTGTGTTGTTTCCTGTGCCTGTTATTACATTCTGCTCTTGTTGCTCTCACTAGGCATCTGCACTGAGAGGCAGCTGTGTATAGGCATGTGTGATGCGTTGAGGTGTCACTGTGTGCTGAAGCACTGCCACTACCAGATCAGTTCTTCGTCAGGATATGGAGCAGAAGCCACCTTTGTCTTTGACAACTGAGAGGAGGCTCATCGCACAACCATGCAGGTAGGAGACTGTATGTGCATGGCTTTGCTGAGGAAGGAGGTGAAGGTGGAGCTGACAGTCACCAAAGCAGAAATGAGTTGTTGATCACCATAAAAAGAGCAGCAAGAACAACTGCCTGAGCCAGTGGTTCAGGGAAATACATTGTTCTTAGAGTCTCACACCTCTGATCATAGAATCATAGAATCATAGAATGGTCTGGGTTGGAAGGGACCCCAGGGGTCACAGGGCTCCAACCCCCTGCCACAGACAGGGACACCAACCTCCAGGCCTGGAGCTACACAAGGCTGCCCAGGGCCCCAGCCAACCTGGCCTTGAACACCTCCAGGGACGGGGAATCCACTACCTCTCTGGGCAGCCTGTTCCAGCACCTCACCACTCTTTCTGTAAAAAACTTCCCCCTAATATCTAATCTAAACCTTCTCTCCTTTAGCTTTAGTCCATTCCCCCTTGTCCTGCCATTATCTGCTCTTTTAAAAAGTTGAATCCCCTCGTGCTTATAAGCTCCCTTCAGGTACTGGAAGGCTGCAAGCCTCCCCAGAGGTCCTGCTGCATGTGAAAGATACCTGAGATGTATTTGGCAGAGGGTCACTGCAGTGACACAGATGTCACCTGAGCTTCTCCGTGGCTGCTGCCAGAGAGACTGACTCCTGTTTGCTCCTCTCCCCCCTTGCAGTGCCGCTGCCTTTAGGCACTGTGCAGACAAGCGCTGTTGTCCTTGCACAGCTCAGTGGCAGGGCTGGGACTTGCCACATGACATGGTGCATGTAAAGCAGATACGAAATGCTGGGTTGGACCATGGGGTAGAAAAGCAGATCAAGTCACCAGGGGTGGTGTGGGTGAACATCTCTTGCTCCTATGCCCATTGTGACCTTCTGGTTTTGTCCCTCTAGCCCACATTTCAAAACGATGAAGACCTGGAAGCAGCTGTCGTCAGTGCCCGCCCTCAGCTGGTGGAGTTCCTCAGTCACCATCCCGACTGGGTCCTCTCCACCTCTCAGCGCTTCCTCCCAGGAGTGGACCTGAGTCTCCTGGATGGCATCACTGACCACAGAGAAAAGGCCTCAGAGCTGCTTGACCTGCTGGAGAAGGCTGGCTCTGCCACCTGGAAGCAGTTTGCACAGTATCTGTGCATGGAGCAGGACCTCCCCCTGGATCTGGAGACACTGCTCATAAGTTTCGTGGGAGAAGGTAATGGAGGTTGGGACAAACATGGACAGCACCTTGAGCCCCTATGGCCACCAGACCAGTCTAGGCAGTGAGACCACTAATGCCCTCACTTGTGCAGTCAGTGAGAGGTGACAGTGGGCTCCATGATGTCCAGGCAGCTACGAGGGAGTTAAAAAATTACCAGATCTCCCTCTTGGTTCACCCTGGCTTCCACCATAATCTGTGGGATAAGATCAGTGCCTCCAACACAAGTTGTTGCCAGCAAACAGCAATAGTTCACATTTTCAGATGTGCTTTTTTAACACTGCTACACCTTGCAGGAGCGAGACTGGGGTGAGCAGTTGGAGAAATAGTGGGATTGAGTCTTCCAGTACCAGAACAGGCCGAGGGCATTTGAACTGTTGAACAGTTTTTGTGTGAGGTAGTGACACAGCACATGTGTCCATGTGGAGCCTGTTCTGTCATTTCATGCTGATGCTGGAGCTGGAAACACTAGTTGGGGAATGCTGCAAATTGCAGTGAGGGGAACGAATTTCTGAAGGCTTCCCATCTCATTTTGGAGAGTAATGCTTTCAGGTGTGAATTTATCTGAACAGAAGAGTCTGGTGGCATGTGAACCCCTGTTTGGGCTGGGCAGGAGCTCCCTCTGACACTATGTGAACATTGGCTGTGTGGAGTGGGGTTTGGTGGCAGCTTGAGTCAGAAGAGGCTCTTGATGGGGCTGCCAGCTGACACTGCAATGGTGTCATCACAGAAGTTTCTTTGTGAGGGTGGAGAGAGGTAGCAGTTCGCTTTTTGGCTGCAGTGGGGGGTTTTTTTTAGATTAGTCAGAGCTGCTCTCCCTGGGTGTTTCCATGTCTGTTGTTTAACTTGGTCAGGAACTGAAATACCCACATGACTGTTCTCTCCCTCGCCCCACCGGTGGGAGGGAAAAGGTGAAGCTCCTGGGTTGAGACAAAAGCAGTTTCATAGGACAGAAAAGGAAGAGAATAGTAATAACAACAATATTAACAAATAACAACAAACACAGTAATAATAAAATAACATACAAAACAAGTGATGCACAGAACAATTGCTCACCACTTCAGGCCATACTCAGCTGCTTCTTGAGCTGAACATTCTCCCCAGCCCACCCCCAGCTCTATACAGAGCATGACATGGTATGGTATGGGCTCTGCCTTCAGGCAGGCTGGGTCACCTGTCCTGGCTGTGTCCCCTCCTGGCTTCTTGGTTGCCCCCTGCCTTCTCCTTGTCAGGGCCATGTGAGAAGCTGAAAAGTCCTTGGCTGCTTGGCAACAACTAAACCATTAGTGTGTTATCAGCACTGCTGTCTGCCTAACTCCAAACCACAGCACCATACCAGGAAGAAAATTAACTCTATCCCTGCCAAAACCAGGACAGTGTCGTAGAGATGTTTCACTCCTCCCTTGAAAGCAGAGGTTAGCTGTACTTTAAAGCAATCTGAAAGGAGAAGATAAGGTGGGGATCCTGAAACCTGGCTGTGTTGCATCAGCCCTGACAGTGGGTCTCAGTTTGTACCACTTGTGCCTTGGGTGCTGCTTTGCCCCTCGACTTTGGCCAGCAGCACCCCACGTTCCAACACCAGGACGCTCACAGTAACTGTGCTTCATTCCCAATCCAACTCCTTTAGGTAGCCAGAGACAAGAAGCACACAGAGATGGGAGTGTCTGGTCATCCAAGCCAAGAGGTAAGGCTGGCACAGACTGAGGTGCTGTACTCTTGGAGTTTATCTTCTCTGCCCATGGGCTGGGCAGAGATACAAATGTCCCATGTGTTGGCCATGTGGGGAAGCCCTTACAACTTCTGGTTTAATTTTTTTGTTCTAGGTGCTTTCCAGATGAATGTATTTTCATTTTCTCTCTCTGAATTTGCAGAAAATTCTTGCTGGCCCTGACTTTGCTAAGACACTTGGTTTAAATTTCTCTAGCAAAGGGAGTCTCCCACCTGCTCTGCAAAATCCCCGCTTTTTGTGCTCATTGGTAGGAGGAGCAAGTTGGTTTGGCCTTCAAAGGAAGAGCAGAGTTTCTAATGTCAGTGCTGGATTGTCTGGTGGAGGAAAATAGACGGTGCTCTTCATTTCTTTCCTGCATGTGAGTGGGGCCTGACTAAGGCTCACAGGCACAGCAGCTCCCAGCCTGTCCTTTCCAGGTCCAGCTGTTCTGTTGTCACAGAGTCACTTTTGCCTCTGCTCTTCACTTGGACACCACTGCTGAGTCACAGAGATGCAAATTCTGTATCCTGTTATGTGCAGCTTTCAGATCTTGAAAAGAAAAGTGATCTTCCTGTTCTGCAGACCCGCAGCTGCTCCTGGCTGCTGTGCTGCCTGTGGGAGGAGGTGGTCGATACTGCTGCTTCCTGGAGGAATAGAAATTTGAAAACAGTGCTGGAAGTTACTGGGACCAGTTAGGAGAGGAAAGACTCTTGCCTCTTGGCTTTACTCATTCTCTCCATCTGAGAGTACATCATAACCAAACAGGAAATTAAGCACCAGGAACTTTGGCCTCATGGCTAAGAGAGCCGATGGGATCCTGGGGGGCATCAAGAGGAATGTGGCCAGCAGGTCAAAGGAGGGGATCCTCCCCCTCTGCTCTGCCCTGGTCAGGCCCCACCTGGAGTGTTGTGTCCAGTTCTGGGCTCCCTGGTATAAAAGAGACAGGGATCTCCTGGAGAGAGTCCAGCACAGGGCTATGGAGATGATAGGCCTGGAGCATCTCCCCTGCAAGGAAAGGCTGAGTGAGTTGGGACTGTTCAGCCTGGAGAAAAGAAGCCTGAGAGGTGATCTGATCAATGAGTATCAATATCTGAAGGGTGGGACACAGGGGGAAATGGGCAGCCTTTTCTCAGTGTCACGTGGCCTCAAGTTGGAGCACAGGGAGTTCCCCACCAATATGTGGAAGAACTTTTCCCCAGTGAGGGTGAGGGAGCCCTGGGACAGGCTGCCCAGGGGGTGTGGAGTCTCCTTCTCTAGAGAGATTCCAGCCCTGTCTGGACACCAACCTGTGTGACCTGTCCCAGGGACCCTGCTTGGGCAGGGGGTTGGACCTGATGAGCTCTGGAGGTCCCTTCCAACCCCTACAGTTCTGTGAGTCTCTGAACAGCCCTTGGGGCTGTGCATTCTCCAGAAATAGCTGTTTCCTGCCCTCTTCCCCAGCAAGACAGAGCAGTTTCCTGTATGCAGTGCAAGGCAGATGCATTGCTCAGCTTACTAAAAAGACTCCCCAGTGAAGTGGTTGTAACCAGGCTTAGGAAATGCAGGGCAGGGTTTCACAGCTGTGTGTACATAGCTCCTTGACACAGTGCTCCCTGGCCAGCTGTGCTCCCAGAGGCTGATCTGGCAGCTGGCTTCCCTCAGAAGGAAACTTTCTATGGAGCTGAGATATGCCAAGTCATCAATATTTCCTGCTTCTGCTTGCTTTCAGGTCCACCACACAGGCTTATCCTGCTTTGACTGGACTTAAATCCTGGGGAGGGGTGTAGCACAACGGAAAGAAATGGGGCTGTGGGCGTTGCCACAGCCTGTAACTGGGATATGTGGTACTGGTCCTTGGCTTATCTCTGTCTCACATCTGCCAGCCTTCTTTCATATGCTCAGAACCACTTCCTCCACGACCAGTGCCCACAGTATTGTAAGTGTTTGATTAGGCTGGCTGTGGCACTTAATGCTCTCCCTACTTAGGCTCCTCCGAGCCCAGAATATCTCTCCTCTTCTGCCTTCCAGCAGCTGTGCTGCCAGTAGGATCATTTCCTGGGATTCTTTCTGGTGGGCTGCTACATTGGGTTTTTGCCAAGGTTCTGGCACTGCTTAGCACTGTGCTTTTAAGGAAGTTGGGGGATTGAGCAAAAAGATCTGATCCTTTGGTAACCTAACACATTTTTTGTAAAACCAGACCTTTGGAAATTCACATTGTTTCCTGCAAAGGTTTTCCAGGCTGGGCTTCCAGCAGCAGGTTGTACCTCCTCATTTCTGATGTCCCAGCCGCTGTTGGCTCAGAACAGAGGGATTTGGTTATTAATAGGTCTGTGAAATGCAGAATCACATTCCAATATTAAATAAATGTTGAACCCTTGTAGCTGATCCTGTGTCCCAGGGAGCAGGAAGGACCTGCTTGACTTCTCTGCAAAAAATGGTCAAGTGGATAGGGTAGGGAAGTAGTGGATCACACTGTGGCAGGGAAGATTGATGTCAGCCTCTAGGAAAATCTACGTAAACAAACTGAAGTGTCGGCATGAATTGCCCAGAGGTGGTCAGGGACCTCCAGTACTGATGGTCTTTAAATTGACCCAGACCCTTTGGTCACTCCTGGGAGCTGTAGCCTCTCCTGAGTGGAACAAGGGGTTGGATTAGCCTCATGTGGACCAGCTCAAGCTGTCTCTCCATAGCTGGATGTACCTCTGCTCTTTGCAAAAGCGGTTCTGTAAACTCAGCTGCAGTTTGCAAATAGTTACATCTCTCCAATTTTGCCTCTTCAGCTCCCCAAATGCTTTGCTGGAGAGTCTTGCCCAGCTCTAACAAGCTGCCATTCAGAATGCACTTCTGACATGTGTCTGACCTCTCCATTTTCAGGGCTGGCTCAGCGTCGCCGTCACAGCAAGCCTGTGAGTGATAGGGACATCAAACAGCAACGAATTGGTATGTACCTGTTCCAGAGGCAGAGCAGCAGTGTGCTTCCCTCTGAGGAGGAACCTATTTAACACAGCAGAAACACCCAAGAAATCAGCCTCCCACACTGAGGGGAAACTTGTTCAGTAGTGGCACAAACTCCTAATGCAACAGGTTCTAGAACGTACAGACAGTGGGACCCAGGACATGGCAAGAAAGGTGTTTCTTGGAAAAAGACCTCAGTTGCTCTGTGGAAAAAAAGACCTGGGAGTCTTGGTGGACAACAGGTTGACCATGGGCCAGCAATGTGCTCTCATGGCCAAGAAAGCCAACAGCATCCTGGGGTGTGTTAAGAAAAGTGTGGGCAGCAGGTCAGGGAGGTTCTTCTGCCACTCTGCTCTGCCCTGGTGAGTCCTCATTGGGAACAGTGTGTGTGGTGCTGGGCTCCCCAGGTCAAGGAGGACAGGGAGCTCCTGGAGAGGGGACAGAAAAGAACTACGGAGATGCTGAGGGGACTGGAACATCCCTCTGATGCAGAGAGGCTGAGGGGCTTGGGACTATTTAGCCTGGAGAAGAGAAGACTGAGGGGGAATCTTCTCAGTGCTGATAAGTCCTTGAGGGGTGGGCTCAGGAGGCTGGGTCAGTCTGTGTTCAGTGGTGCCCAGGGACAGGACAAGAGTCCATGGACACCAACTGGACTAGAGGAAGTTCCACCTGAACATGAGGAGGAACTTCTTCCCTGGAAGTGTGGCAGAGCCCTGGGCCAGGCTGCCCAGAGAGGTTGGGGAGTCTCCATCTCTGGAGACATTCCAATCCTGTGATCCTGGACACCGCTGTGCAGCCTGCTCGAGGGGACCCTGCTCTAGGGGAGTGGGACTGGATGATCTCCAGAGGTCCCTGCCAGTCTGGGATTCTGTTTCCATTCCAGAGGTATATTAAATCTGAGGAGAAGGAATGCAGATGGCAGAGGCTATGGGCTCCCTTACAGTGCTTGATGTGCCAGCAAAGCATCCAGCTGTAGGTCATCCCCATATTTGTTTGTTTGGTTTTTTTAACCAAATCAGGAGTTACACCAACAATTTAAACCCACTAAAGGCTCCACGGGTTCTCTAGGACGTTACAAACTCTTGTGATTTGCACTCACCCTAAAGCAGAGAAGTGTCTAGATAGATGAGTGATGGCACAGTCAAGGCAGAGAAATTCCAGGAAAGACAAGGTAGGCTACGCAATCCTGTGGGCTGTATAGCACCAGTGTCCATGCCCTTTCCTTCATCACCTGTTATTCTTCACTCTTTTCTGCCTCTTGTTTTTAGCCTTGCTTTCCCCGTGGTCCAGTGCTGCCCAGTGTCTGGTGTGGGAACACAGGGAGCAGCAAGCTGGTGACTGCAGCTGGACTGGAGCTAGTTTTGGACAGACAGTCCTTGAGGAGGTGCTCCCAGGAGGCCAGATCTTCTTTGACAAAACTTGGATAACTTAATAGCAGTGAGGGGAGGGTTTTTTGTAAGGTGCTGAGTTCCCTTAACTACCACTTCTGTTCTTTTTTCAGCAAAGAGATGCTGATACTGTCAGGGGTGTCCAGTTCTCTGAGCAGAAGGCGGCGTCTCTTGAGAGGTGCAGGTAGCTGAGTGAGTGTGGCACAAAGCCAGCGTGGGTGAACAGGCAACCAGTGAACAGGGAAATACACACATAATACCCAATTCTCTTCCCAAAGAGATCACAGAATCATAGGGGTTGGAAGGGACCTCGAGAGATCATGGGGTCCAACCCCCTGCCAAAGCAGCTCCCCAGCTCATATTGCACAGGTCGGTGTCCAGACGGGGCTGGAATCTCTCCAGAGAAGGAGACTCCACAGCCCCTGGGCAGCCTGTCCCAGGGCTCTCTCACCCTCACTGGGGAAAAGTTCTTCCCCATGTTTGTGTGGAACTTCCTGTGCTCCAACTTGCAGCCATTGCCCCTTGTCCTGTCTCCATAGAGCACTGGGATTTAGTTTTTCTATAAGGCTGTTTCACCCTTTCCCTGAATTTTCTTTGTCCCCTGTGCAAAAATAGGAGAAATAGGGGGATATTTTCACTGTTGAAAATTCGTCATCTCTCCCTAGCTCTGTGGAGCAGCCTCTGCTCCGGGCCATCTCTGGGAGATATTTTGGATCTGTCATAGCTCAGAACTAACATTTTCATCCTCATCCCCTGTTCCTCTTCCTCTCAGATTCAAATGCAAAATACCAGCGTTTGCTCAGCGATTTTATCCGCCAGAGATACGGGAGCAAGACAGCAGCAGGAGCAGCAGCACAGGAACAAACACAGCCCCCAGCTTTCACCCAAACCTTTGTCAACCTTGTCATTCGGCAGAGAAAAACCTTCCCCTCAAAAGAGAGAACAGATAAACGCCGGAAGGATGGGGCAGGTGCTGCTGAGCCAGAAGAAGGGGAGGATGCAGTGGTGAAGGTGTCACACTTGTTACGTCGCGTGGCCCCGTCAGGCACCACAAAGGTGATCTTTCTGTTTGGTAAACCTGGTACAGGCAAGACCATGTTAATGCACAGGGTTTGTCAGAAGTGGGCAGACGGTGTCCTGCCTCAGTTTCACTTCACCTTCCTGTTTGAGTTCCGGCAGCTGAACTTGTTGAAAAGAAAATTGACTCTGAAGGAGCTTTTGTTTGACCTGTTCCTTCAGCCAGAAGACAGCCCTGAGGCAGTGTTCCTGTACCTCCTGGAAAAGGCCTCTTACACACTGATCATCTTTGATGGACTGGATGAGTTTGCAGCTGACATGGACGTGTCATCCTCTCCTAAGGGAGGCCGAACTCTTGCCTCCCTTATGTCCATATCTGAGCTCTTTGCTGACCTCTGTCTCGGGAAGCTCCTACGTGGTTGCTCAGTGTTGGTCACCAGCCGATCTAAGAGGCTACCTGACTTCCTACTGAACACCATAGACCTGCTGGCAGAAATCTGTGGGTTTGACAATGAGAAGATTGAGGAATATGCCAGCCACTACTTCCATCAGCATTCCTTCAGAGAACAAGCCATTGCTCACCTGAAGAACAACACCAAGCTCCTCAGCATGTGCCAGATCCCTGCTCTGTGTTACATCGTGTGCACCTGCTTGGAATATTTGCTCCTTAAACACCAGGTGAGTGTGGAGCTTCCTCAGACTATGACACAATTCTATATCAAAGTGTTTCTCATCTTCATAAACAAACAGCAAGTGGAGCATGCAGGTGGTGAGGAGGCTCAGCTGAACTGCAACAGGAAGGCCATTTTGGATCTGGGTGATCTTGCACTGAAAGGCCTGGAAGAGAAGAAGTTTGTATTTTATGTTGGTGATATTCCAGAGCATGTGAAGGAATTTGCTTCCTTACACGGACTCCTGACTGTCTTTGAGGTGAAGACATGTGGCACTCACTCAGAGGCTGGCTATGCCTTTGTGCACTTGAGCTTGCAGGAGTTTTTTGCAGCACTGTATCTCATGGTAAGCGGGAGGGTGGACAAGAATTACCTGAAGAAGAAATTCTCGTTGAAGTCAAAGTGGACTTCAAAGAATGAGGCAAAGACTGAGGTTGTGGAGAGTTTTCACATCTTTCTCTCAGGCCTGTCATCAAAAGAGTGTAGGACATTTCTCATGCTGCTGGCTGAGCAAGATGAAGCTTGGGTACAGGAGAAGCAGGATGCCATCCTGCAGTCCCTCAAGAAACTGGCAGCCACTCAGCTGACAGGGCCGAAGGTCATCGAGCTCTGCCACTGCACCTTCGAAACGCAGGACCTCGAGGTAGCCCAGCACATTGGGAGCCTGCTGAACTTCAAGTATGAGTTCAAGAACTTCAGGATGACGACTCTGGACATGTCAGCTTTGGTTTTTGTCGTGAACTCCAGCCAGGATTTGACTCACTTGGATTTTGCAGGATGCCTCATGGACGTCGAGTGTTTGGAAGTTCTCGCTGGCTGTAAGAATATAGAGCACTTGAGGTAAACACACAGAGTGCTCTGAGCTGGTGGGTGGAGAGAAGGGGCTTGGGAGGGCAAACCCAGTGTCTGTGTTACAATGGAGAGGGGAAGATGTGAGCAATTCTGATCTGAACAGTTTAAATGTGATACTAAAGGAATTTATGGAATAATGAACTTAGGAGGGACGGATGGATATTGGGTGATAAATCCATCCTGGCTGGGTTTTTTTTTTTTGGTGTATTTCCCTGTTTTGATTAAAACAATCAAACAAGAAGATTGTCACTGAAGTAGATAAGAGAGAAATTGATGGGCATTTCTTGACAATACCAAGACAGGGCAAATCCTGCAGGCAAATGAGAAAGTTGTGATCTCAGTGAAACCACCGTAAGCCAGGTGAGCAGGAGTGACAGCTGCCCTCTCAGGTGTTGTCAGTGCTTTGCTGTCACGCTGGAAGGACTTTTCAGGGAGGATCTCTGGGGATTCTGTAGTGAACTGGGTCTTGTTCTGTATTTCTGTGAGTGACTTAGAGGAACACAGGTGGAGTTTGCTAACGTGGAGAAGATGGGGAGCAGCAAGGGTGAGAACTACCTTGATGTGAAGGGAAAGATGTCTGCTGTGAAGAAACAGAGACATAAAAACAGCTACTCCTGGAATTGGTGTGATTTTAAGAAGGATGTAATTGTCTGTTCTCTGCCTCCAGCAGGAAGAACAGGAATCCCATTTAATCTACTGTTAGAAAAGCTTTATGATGGTACATCCTAACTTGAATTGCTATTGCAGGCACAGGGCAGAGCAGAGTCCTGTGCTTTCAAATGAGAGATAGGGTGTCTGAAAGCTTACCTGTTTATTTGGGGGTTTATTCCAATGCCACCAGTTCCTTCAGCAGAAGAGGTACTTTCCCTAAAAACCTTGTAAACCTTGTGGTGTCTAAACCTTGTGTCTTACATTTGGGACAACTCAGGCTTTGCCCCCCAAATTTAAAGTATCTGGCCTGAAATCAACCCTCTCATAATTCAGCAGCTCATCACCTGGGAGCTGTTAGACTGTTTGCCTGAGTTTGGTTTGCCCCTGTCTGACCTCCCTTGTCTCCAGGGTCCTCACTCTGGTGGGACATGCAGCAGGGCTGACTCTTGCTCTCTGGCAGCCCTTACACCTGACGTGGCTGTACCAAGAGGCAGAAACCACGTCTCGGGGTGTTTGCAGTTTGTTGGGTTCTGGTAGAGATGGTGCAGAAAAGAGCATGGTGCAATGGCTGTCAAGAAAGAAATTCAACACTTTTTAAAAGCCATGCTGTAACCCACTCTGTGCTCCAGTTTCCTTCAGCCTGGGTCATCTTTATGTGTTTTCCCCTCCTGTTTTAGCTTCCGCAGTAGGAGGTGTGGCGACGACTTTGCTGCGGCTCTTGCGAGGAGCTTACGAGGAATGGGGAGCCTGAAGAAACTAGAGTAAGTGTTTGTCTGTAAGGGCAGGGCCTTCTCTCTGTCTGTCTGTCCTGTTTATATCACAGAATCACAAGGTTGGAAAAGACTTTTAACAACATCAAGTCCAACCATTCCCATCCTAAGCTAAACCATATCCCTAAGTACCTCATCTACCCTTGTTTTAAACACACCCAGGAAAGGTGACTCAGCCCCTCGCTGGGCAGCCTGTTCCAGGTCCTGACAGCTCTTTCAGTAACAAATGTTTTCCTGATATCTAATCTGACCCTGCCCTGGGGCAGCTTGAGGCCATTCCCCCTTGTCCCATCTCCTGTCCCCTGGCTGAAGAGACCATCGCCCACCTCTCTGCACCCTCCTGTCAGGTAGTTGTAGGTGATGAAATCCGAATCTTGCAGTTTAATGACCTCAGCTCTCTCAAGGCTGATCTGCTCCATGCAGCTCTGTATAGAGAGTAACACAGTGCTGTGCAGAGCAGCATGGAGATGTGTGGCTCCTGTTTTATCCTGGTGCCAAGAAGAATATTGCATTGGTTGCAGCTGGCAGTCAGGCCATCTCCTGTCTGCACTGGTGTGCTGGGACTGTGGTGCTGGCAGACACCTGAGACAGGCTCACTGTGTGCTGCACAGGGTGCTGGGCCTCCCTCTGCTTGGGTTCAGTGATTCATTCTTCTTCCAGGCTGACAGGTGGCAGCATCACGGCTGTGGGGATGACTAACTTGGTCCAGGCTGCATCACAGTGCCTCCAGCTTGAGGAAATAAAGTGAGTGTCTTGTGGCACAACAACAGTGCTCAACTCAGCCCCTCATTCCTTGGATCCTGGGGTACTAAGGAGAATGAATCTGTGTGCAGCTTGCAGGACAATCGGATACGGGATCCGGCAGTGAAGAGGGTAGTGGACCTGTTTTCCAGAATGGAGAATCTGAAGAAAATAGAGTGAGTAAAAATGGCTTAGATTTGTTAAAAATAGCAGCCACTATGAAGCAAGAGATAGCATCAGAGAGAGTTTAAATCCTCGTTAGAGCAGAGTTGCTGGATGTTTCTGTAAGGGGTGACACTCGCTCTTAGAGGTGTCAGGGGAGGACATGGGAGGCACTAAGCTGAGGCACAGCAGTGCAAGCAGAGCTGTGCTGGCAGCCTGGCTTTGACATAGACTCAGGCCTCTTAATCTCAAGGGAGTCCTGGCAACACTGAGACCTCTCCAAGAATTATGATGCACATGTTCAACTTGGTGCCTGGCATGACTTCTCCCTCCTCTGCCTCCTTCCTGCTCTTCCCCTTGGTCAGGCTCAGAGGAGCCTCACCTCTGCCTAAGGGAGGATGGCTCCATCCTTGGCTCCCCAGCCTTTTTGTTAGCCCTCTTCTCCTGTGCTCCTCCTAACACTCTGTACAGCATGGTGCTGAATGAGAGGGACTGACTGCATGGATGAAGACAGAGCTGCTGGGGAAACTCAAACTCCAGAAGGAAGCCTACAGAGGGTGGAAGCCAGACCAGGTAGTCTGGAAGGAATGCAGAGAAACTGTCCAAGCAGCCAGGGCTCTGGTTAGGAAAGCTAAAGCCCTGATTGAATTCAGTCTAGCAAGGGACACCAGGGGCAACAAAAAAAGCTTCTGTAGGTATTTCAGTGATAAAAGGAAGATGAGGAAAAATATGGCCCCTCTCTGGAAAGAAATGGGATACCCAGTTATCCAGCATATGGAGGAGGATGAGGTACTCAACCAGTTTTTTGTCTCAGTCTTCAACAGTAAGTGCTCTGGTCACAATGCCCAAGTAGAAGGCAAAGGCAGGGACTGTAGGAGAAGATCGGGTTTGAGACCGTGTAAGAAACTTGAAGGTGCACAAGTCCGTGGGACCTGATGAGATGCATCCGTGGGGAACTGGTGGATGGAATGGCTAAGCCACTCTCCGTCCTATTTGAGAAGTCATGGCAGTCCAGCAAAGTTCACCCTGACTGGAAAAGGGGAAATACAACCTTAATATTTTAAAAAGGAGAAAAAAGGAAGACCCAGGGAACTACAAGCTAGTCAGTCTCACCTCTGGGCCTGGCAAGATCACAGAGCAGATCTTCCTGGAGATTCTGCTCAGGCACATGGGAAGTAAGGAGGTGATGGGTGACAGCCAGCATGGCTTCACTAAGGGCAAATCATGCCTGACAAATGTGCTGGGCTTCTACAGTGGAGTTACAGTGTTGGTGGAGAAGGGGGAAGAGGGACAGACATCATTTACCTGGACTTGTGGAAAACATTTGATACTGTCCTGCATGACATCCTTGTCTCTAAACTGGAGAGACAGGACTCAGTAGGTAAGGAAGTGGCTGGGTGGTTGCACTCAGTTGCAGTCAAAGTGGAGACCAGTGGCAAGTGGTGATCCTCAGGGGTTGGTATTGGGACTGGAGCTGTTTCACATCTTTGGCAACATGAACTGTGGGATCAGCAAGTTGTGGGTGACACAGAGCTGTGTGGTGGGTTGACACACTGGAGAGAAGGGAGAGATGCACACCCCCAGCAGTGGGACCAGCAGGGCTGGGAAAGGGGGATTCTGCCCCTCTGCTCTGCTCTGGGACACAGACCCCCCTGCAGCGCTGCCTCCAGCTCGGGGGTCCCCAGGGCAAGGGGGACATGGAGCTGTGGGAGCAAGTCCCAAGGAGCCACAGAGATGATGGGAGGGCTTGAGCCCCTCTGCTCTGGAGCCAGGCTGGGAGAGCTGGGCTGGCTCAGCCCAGAGAAGAGAAGGCTGCTTCTGGGGAGAGCTCTGAGCCCCTTCCCGTCCCTCGAGGGGCTCCAGGAGAGCTGGAGGGGGGCTGGTGCCCAGGGCACGGAGGGCCAGGCCCAGGGGAACGGCCTTTGTCTGCAGGAGGGCAGCTGGAGAGGGGCTGGGAGGCAAAAATCCTTCCTGGGGAGGGGGGAGGCCCTGGCACAGGGTGCCCAGAGAAGCTGGGGCTGCCCCTGGATCCCTGGCAGGGTTCAAGGCCGGGTTGGATGGGGCTTGGGGCACCTGGGCTGGGGAAGGGTGTCCCTGCCCATGGCAGGGGGCACTGGGGGCTCTGAGGGGCCTGCCCACCCACACCAGTCTGGGGTTCAGTCATTATATACTTAAACTGCATTTGTTGTAGCAAGAGGTTGGCTGCACTGGGGGCAGTTGTGCCCCTCTGTTCCTCACAGAGGAAATGTCTCAGATTCTAAACTGATGGCAGCTGCCACTTGCAGAGAAGAGCTCTGACCTGATGGTGCTTTTGTTGGGTCCAAAGTGCAAAGTTACTCAGTTTTGGAGAAATCCCCTTAGTGGGTGCAGAGCAGAGGCCGTTCATGCTGTTGGGTCCAGCAGCTGAGGTTGTCTTCTCCCCTGTGTTCACAGCCTGAGCCACAACAATCTTTCCACGAATGCTCTTCTCCTTTTGGCAAAGGAAGTCATCGCCTGTCAAAATGCTTCTGAACTGCATGTCAGGTATCAGTGCTTGAGAGCTGTTCCAAATGCAAATCCATTGTCTCTTTAGATGGTATCTTCTAAAATGGACACTCTTTCACCCATTAATTGTTGGCTAATCAAAGTAAAAAAAGTAATTTTCATCTTTTTATCCCATTTGAAACAAATTTAGATTTAATCCTATTACAGACTCTGTGTTTTTCAATAGGCCAAATTGATTTTTACCTATTCAGATTTAAGACAGAAATTGATTTGGGGGGAGGGATGTGTAATATTTCTTTTTACATAACAAAAGTTAAACTTGCTTTTAAGCTCTGCAGTATATCAACCAGAAAAATCTTGACTAGCTGGCAGAAATTTGCCATAGATCAGCTAAGTTTACTGTTTAGATGTGGATTTCAGTAGCTGTAGCTCTGTGTTCCTTTAAATTACTGGTCTGGAGTGACAGAGAAAGAGTAGGACTTTTAAATCATAGCTCTCAGGGTTTTCTTGCACTGTAAGTTAACAGGCCAAATGAATCCTTGGTGCGATGCAATGGAAGTAAAATGTCTTAATTTTTCATGCTGGATGGAGTTGCTGCTGAAGCCCTTTACAACAAACAGAGGATCTTGCAAAGAAAACAGATCCCAGCCCAATTTCCTTCACTGTGTTAGCCTCCTGCCTGCACAGCAGCAGGGTTCAACATGCAGGGTGTCCTGCTGCCACCTGGCTGCTCGACCATGGCTCACCCATGGCCATGTGGCAGGTAGCAAGACCCTCTTTAGCATTCAGACAGCAGCTCTGGTCCTTCCAGAGAGCTAAAGAAAGGGCATCCTTCTGCCTGAGCCCTGACATTGCCTTGGCTTTCTTTTTCAGGAAGGACACTGTGGTTATGAGTTTCTCTGGTCCATCTGGAAAATGTCCAAGGTGAGGAAATTTACTCAGCACTAGTGAGGCTGCACCTTGAGTGCTGGGTCCAGTTCTGGGCTCCTCACCATCAGAAGGACAGTGAGGTCCTGGAGCGAGTCCAGAGAAGGGCAACCAGGCTGGGGAAGGGGCTGGAGGGCAAATCCTCTGAGGAGCAGCTGAGGGAGCTGGGGGTGTTGAGCCTGGAGAAGAGGAGGCTGAGGGGAGACCTTATTACTGCCTACAACTACCTGACAGGAGGGTGCAGAGAGGTGGGTGGTGGTCTCTTCAGCCAGGGAACAGGAGATGGGACAAGGGGTAATGGGCTCAAGCTGCCCCAGGGCAGGGTCAGAGCAGATGGGAGGGAAAAGTTCTTCCCTGAAAGAGTTGTGGGGCTGTGGGACAGGGAGGGGGCTGAGTCCCACCCCTGGGTGTGTTTAACAGAGGGGAGATGAGGTGCTCAGGGATGTGGTTTAGCACAGGACAGGAATGGTTGGACTCGATGATCTTAAAGGTCTTTTCCAACCCTGTGATTCTGAGGAGCTGCGCTTGGGATTACACTATGTTCAGAGATGTGCTGATTCAAACCATCCCCTTGGAGTCACTATAAACCAGCGACAGAACTGGTTACCTCTGCCTTTGCATCTGGCAGAGCTGGATCCTCCTAAGCAAGGAGAAAGGGAACCAAAGGAGTTTCTCTTTCCCCAGCCCTACCAGCCAGTTCCACAAAGGCAGCATTTTAGTGCCTGTGTAAGCTTGAGGTGCTGTGTTTCTGTTGAAAACCAGTTGAACGTGAGGGTGTGCTCCCATCTCCCCACGAAGGTCTTCTGGCTCCTGAAAACCACTTACGATTGAATGGATTGGTGGGGCCTTGTGGTTTCTTCTGTTAAACCTCCAGAAGATGCTAACCATCTCCCAGGTCGTCAGGTGCTTTGTGGAGGTACATTAAGGGCCACATATTTTGCTTGTTTGCAGATCTTTGGATTTGAGGTGGGAAGAAGATAAGGAACACGTCCCTCCAACGAGACACATGAAGTTATGGTAAGAGAAGACACTGAAATTCCTGCTGCTGCGTGTGGTTTGCAGATCACAGGTACTGCAGAGGGACAAGGACAACAGCTCTGTTGGTCCTTAAGGACAGGGCACATTTCCACATAGGGAGAAGTTTGAAATAGGCCTGAATTGGTCTGTAACAATAGAAATCCCTCTCTGGCCCAGCTGGTGGCTTTAGTTCTTGTGTCTTGGGCTCTGTGGCCCTGGAGAGGTGAGCTCAATTGCTGATGCCCACCTTGCCATGTGCTCACTACCAAAGGCACGAGCCCTGTGGGGTTGTTTCTCACCTGGTTTCCCGAAGGGAGCAGCAGCCCCCTCAGCACAGATCTCTTCCCTGACCGTGCTGAGGCTGGGACATGGCCTGAGCTCCTCCTCTCTCCCCCACCACTCTGTGCCACAGGAACAAGCAAATCCAACCCCTTCTTGTGGCCGGTGGTGCCAGGCAGCTCTCACAGGGTGTTGCACTCACACAGCACACTGCAGACACGTCCCTCTGCGCTGCTGGCTGCGGAGTAACGTGCCCAGGGTTGCGTGGCAGAGCCGAGTCAAACTTCCCCCTCCTGGTACCGCTTCTGCGCGCCCTGGTTTGCAAGAGATACCAGGGACGCCTGGGCTGGCTGTCCCCTTGCTGCTCACTAACCCCTCCTCTTCACAGCCTGCGGTACTGCAGCCTGTCGCCCCAGCATGCGCAGGAGATCGTGGCCATTCTCTGGAGCTGCCCCTGCCTCTCCGAAGTGGAGTAAGTGCCTCATGTCCTTCTGCAGTGGCTGCAGCGTGTGGCGGGCAGCAGGGGGGCTATGAGACCCCGAGGAGGGGTCCCAGCACTCTTGGTTGGGTCTGGTAGGGGACTGGTTAGGGATTTTTGGTGATGTTCAGCAGATGGGTGCTGACCAACCATCAGCTCCTGCGATGTTCTCCAGCCTCTGGTTACACCAGCAATGCCAGCTGCAGAGCAGAGGGTGCTAACCAAGCAGTGCTCGTGCTGGAGGCAGTATGGAGCTGTCCCAGAGGCAGGCTCCTCCAGTGAATCCTCTGCACCCATAAAGAGCCACAGATTCCTTCTGCATTGTCTCTTTTGTCTTCTGAAGCCATCCAGCTCTGTTGGGAGATGTAAGTGGAGGATCCATTTCACAACCTGCACTTTGCTATGAGTATCAGCTCTACCTTTCCTCATTTGACTGTATGTGAGGCCACCTGGATTTGCTGTAAAGCTCTCCTAGCCTGGAACATGCAGGAATATCTGCTGCAAGACAGTTCAGTCCAGTATCTTGAATGTAGCTACACCTTAAACCCTTGTTTTCTAGCTCACTGATTTGAATTGGGACCTGGAGATCTTTGTCATCCAATGTTTCCTCCCCTCCTAATCCCTCCCTTCTCCCCTTCCCTCCTTGGAGCACAGCAAACACTCACTATTTTATTTGCTTGGGGCTGAAGCATGAGTTGTGTTGCCCAAGGGGTAAAACTCTTTGTCTCAAGATTGATCTGGGACAGAAGAACAGTCCAGGCAAAAAAGCAATTATGGGAAAGGGAAAGCAAGGAGATTTTGAGGGCTTTGTTATTTGTACTGTTCAAAACAGTCCTGACTAACTGGAAATGCCTCAGTTTATCAGGTAACAAGCTTGGAGATGAAGGCTGCAGTTTCCTGCTGGAAAGCCTCCCTTGGATATCAATTTCAAAGCAGCTGAAGTAAGTGTTGCCTTGTGCAAAACCAATCTGTTGTGGTTTAGTGCTGGTCTTGCAAGGCCAGGTTAGTGGTTGGACTCGATGATCTTAAAGCAAAATGATTCTATGATTTTATGAAATTGAATTTCTGAGCTTGGCTTGAGCCAGGCAGGGACCATGCAGAGATGCTGAGCAGGGATGCAGGAGGTCAGGGCCAGTGCTGCAGAAGCAGCTCTGGGAAGTCCTAGGGAAGGATGAGACTCTGCCCATAAGACTGTTCAGGCTGAAGGTCACTTGCTCAGAGCATCACACAGAGAAACTGGTCTAGAAGCATCTCATGTGCTGCAGTGCTCTGGCATTAAACCCCCCTCCTCAGGAGTGGTGGTCCTCTCTGTGTCCCACTGTGCCACTTCAGAAATGAGACGGGTCGAAGAGAGCAGCACCCCGACCACTCGCCTCCATGGGCACCAGCTCATTGCCTTTCTTCTCTTCCCCAGCCTCAGTCAGAACCACTTCACTGCTAATGGCATCTTCAGTCTGCTGAAGGCAGTGAACACCTGCCAGAAGGTGATGGAGGTACAAGTCAGGTATGTAGGACCTGAGTCCTTCCTGAGGTTGATCCCAGTCTGAGAGGTTCTGCGTTCTGTTGTTGCCTCAGAAGCAGGGCAGGTGAAGAACATGTCCAAAGCTGGTTCCTAACATGGACACTTGCTGATGTATTGCTGTAAGCTGATTTTGTCTGAGCCATCAGCTAGAATTTGGAAGGTACAGAGCTGTGTGTCCTTCCATGTGTGGGTGCAGTTTCAGACTCTTTCCTCTTCTCTGCTCCAGGAAGTTTTGTAGAGAGGGTCTCTCTGGGGGATGGAACTGGGGCTGTCTCCTGGAGTGGAGCTGTGTCCTGGTTTTGGTCAGGATGGAGTTAACTTCTTCTGTAGCAGTGGATGGGATGCTGTGTTTGGGTGTTAAAATGGAAGCAGTGCTGGTAACAGCCTGGTGCTTTTAGTTGTGCTCAGGCAGTCAAGGACTTTCTCAGTTCTTCATATTTCTCTGTTAGTGAGAAAGGAGGGGAAGAAGCCAGGACAGGTGACCCAAACTGGCCAAAGAGAGTATTCCATGCCAATTCCATCCTGCTCAGTATAAAGGGGGGCTGATGGGAGGAGGGGGGCGGCTCCAGGACGTGTGATTTTTGGGGGACGGTCGGGTTCCGGGGCGGCTCTGGGTGGCACGGCCTGAGCTGTGGGTTCCGTGAGAAACTGCATTGGGTATCAACAGTGTCATAGATTTTTGCTCTAAAGTCCTGTCAGCATTGTTACATTGTATCTTTCTGTAATCTTAGTAAACTATCCTTATCCCAACCCATGGGCTTTTGGTTTCTTGGTTTTGGGGTTGTTATTTGCCCCTTCCTTTTCCCTTCCCTTGTCTCACCCCCCACCCCTCTTCTGCCCCCCCTCTTTTCCTGTAAAGAGCAGGCAGCTGTGTGGATCTCGGCTCTCAGCCAGGGTAAAACCACGACAAGCTGAGAGGTCATCTTCTATTGCTTTAGCCCTGGAGTTCAAGTGTAACACTTGTGTCTGCACTTTCTCTAATGGCTCAGAGAAACTGAGCCATCTGGGACTGCACAGCTTTATCCAGCCAGGATTTAAAACCAAGGCACATTACTTTTTACTTGCTTTGGGAGTGTTTCAAGTGATTGTGTCACCAAAGAATTTTGAGCAGCAAAATCAAGCATGTGACATGGATTGATTCCTCCTCTTCTTCGCAGCCTTCGTCATCAGACTGCAGTGCTGAGGTTTGCTGAAGACAGAGGGTTTGTCTCCCCTCATCCCAGGTACAGTGTGTGTGCACAAATGGGCTTTTCTCAGGATCTTATGTAGTTCTTACAGCTTGTTTAGGTACCAAAGGTAACACTTCATCTTGCAGCAGCCCTTGGCCCTCCTTCCTCAATCTAGATCACCTTCTTTGCTGCTTTGGGAGCTGCCCACTGCCTTCTGGAGGGTTTGATTATGTCTCACATCCCTAAAGGGGACATTTCCACCCACAGCAAAGAAGGCTGGGCAGTAACAGCTGGGCTGGCTGATAATAGTGACCAGTAAAAAAACCTCCTGACCAAATTCTCAAAGGATTCACAGATCCCTGTGTGTTTAAAACTTTTCAGTTCACTACACTGTGCATTCTAGGTCATGGTACTCCTAAATCAAAATGGATTTGGAGTTTTGGGTTTCCCTCTCAGAAAATGATAGGTCCAAACACATGGGTCCACATGTGCTGTTTGAGAAACGTTCTCCTGTTGCTCCTGGAGCTGTAGGCTCGTTTGGTTATGCCCTTGTTCTCCATGGACTGAGCCCACTGTAAACTAGCATTTCCCACAGCACACCTGCAGCTGGAGCTGAGGGCTGTGACTGGATGCAGCCCTGTTATTGTGGCTGTGCTTCGGGGTGACAGCCTGAGACATGTGATCTGTGACTCCTTTAAGGCACCAGCTGACATTTTAAACTCAGATATTTCAGGATTTGGATGTTCTATATATTTTTTCAGTAGTGTTTTGGATAGATGTGGACCCTGCACAAAGTGTGTTTAGGCAAAAGCTGAACTCTCCATCAGACTGTAGCTTAGGTGGGAAATGTGTCTTTTCCCCGTCTCCCCAGTTGCCTGCATTCTGGAGTGTTTGCTTAATCACTGAAAGAAAGATGAGCTGGCTATTGGTGAGATACTGGTGTGGGCTAGAGCCAGGGGAGTCCAAGGGATCTGCCAAATTGCTAGAGCAGAGTGTTTTACCCTCATCTGCTTTTGTGCTTGCTCACTAGGGAAGAACCTGTGTGCCCTACTGATGACCAGCAGTATGGGACAGAAAGCTGGACACCTACTGCCTCCAAGAAAATAAGGTACCACGGGAAGTTTTCATTGTGTTCCCTGCATGCCCTGTCTCTGGATCCTATGGCTGATGTAACCTGCCTCTCCAGGAGAGCTGGTGTCACTGCATTCACAGTCCCAGCCTGCAGTGCTAGAAGCTCTGTGGGTGGTGCCTGTGGTCTTCTGCAGGAGTCAAAACAGAATTGGTGACTGTGTGGTTATTGCATCAGCTCTCACTTGGGACCTGGAAGAGCTGTGGTGTTAGGGGGGTTCTCTGCTGCTGTTTGGAGAAATGCATCCTAAACTGGACCAGTGTTCAGATGTGTGTCAGAGTGTGCTCTGCCTGCAACGTAGAGCGTGCCTGTCTGCTTTGCTTTGTAGGGTGCAGTGAGGTCCCTTCTAACCAGGACCTTGGGGACCTGGTGCTTTGTTGTGCCACAAGTTTTTTTGTCTCTTTATTCTGTTTGCAGACAAGAGCTGAAAGTATAGATTAGGAGTTGTTGCAGACAGGATCAAAAAAAAGCCATCTATTTCAAGGGGTTTTTTTATTTCATTATTATCTCCTCATAGGTTCTCTGGTTGCCTGAAGGAGTGAAGTTCAGAGTCTTGTTTGCAGTCCTACAGACCTGGATTATTGATTTTTCTTTCCCCCCAGACTTACAGACAGTTGTTTCCAAGCCAGTGACCTGGAGAAGCTGTGTGCGTTGCTGAAGGAGTGTAGCGGCATCTCCAAGCTGGAGTGAGTCCTTAACTCCTGTGGCCTCTGGCTGCAGCTCTTTGGGATGTTGAGAAGATGCCACCTTTTTGCTCTGCAGTGTTCTTTGGAGAACGTGGCAGAGACAAGGCATAGCCTTACAATGGGCATAGCTTCACATGGGCTGATACCCTTTGCTAAGAGACATGCAGTTCTAGTGCTGTCTTAGGACAAAGGTTTCAGTGTATAAATCTGGAAATTTGAACACCTAGCGTGGCTTCAGATGTCACAAAAGCTGTAAAACCTCACCCTGGCATTTCTGCCTGTGGGCCCTTTGGGGGCAAAGCTGCAGAGCATGAAGAATCCCACCTAAAAATGAGGGTACCAGCTTGTGCTGATGCTGCTGACCCCAGCATGGTGTGTGAGGGCCTGCAGCACCAAGGCACTCTTCCTTCCCTCAGTGCTGTGTATGGGGAGTCATCCTGTCTGCCAGCACCGAGAGGTGAGCAGACCCAGCCCTGATGGAAAGGCTAGCAGGCACACACCCTCATGTCTCTGTTTCAAGGGCCCAGCAAGGACCAGCACCAGCATGTAGTCTGGCTACCACCACCCAAGGGCTGGCTGTTGCCTTTGGCCTGGCAGCCTGAGGAAGAGGATTTTGCTCTTTGCTCTTCTTAAGTAATCATGTCCCTTGATCTCACTGGTCCACAGGCTGCTGTGATCCTTGGGCTCCAATATCAGAGCTTAATATCCTTCTCCAGGATTAAGCCATGGCTCCTCTGTTGGGCCTCTCCAGGCTGATCACATCTCAGAGCTGTCTGGTCGCTGGCAGTTGCATTAAAAAGGACTGTGAATTTAAAGGGGTCACTGGGTGGGCATGAGAAAAGGGTGAGCCCTGAGCTGGGCTTCTGGCTGTCCTAGTTGGGTTAGCTCCAGTCTCTGGTTTTCCCGAAGGCTTGAGCTCTCAGTGGGGAGGGACAGTGCTTGTGTTGTTTAGATTAGGGTGCCTGTGTCCTGCTTTCAGAGCTCTAGTTACTAAGAGCTAATTGTTTTTCCTGTTTGTTGTTTTTTTTCTATGAAAGTTAAATGCCTCTCTTTAAATCCTAGCCTGTCAAGAAACTATCTAGGAGACGAGGGGCTTCTGAAGCTGTTTCAGTTCCTGCCACGTTTGAAGACATTAAGTTCTCTCAAGTGAGTAGTTCCTGTTCCTCCTCACTCCTGGATGGGTTACTGTGGGAGCATTGCTTGTGGAGGCACAGTCCACATTTAGGGAAGGCTCTTCAGGATCAAGTGGAGACACGTGCTGTGTCTGTTGAGGGCATGTCCACTGTGCTGCCTGGCCTGTTGCCACCTCTAGTCCAGAACAGACTGACTCTACTCAAAGCTGGTCAGTGCTTGAGAGGAGTGTCTGCTCCCCATGAAGGGAGGGAAGCAGTCTTGTGTGCAGACAGAGGTCCTCAGCAGGACACTGAACTCTCCCAGTTCCTCCCTGGGAGGGAGAGCAGCCCTTCCTTTTCTGAGGTGGGCACTTTAGGGAGGCAAATGCTGGGGAGTGACGGCGTCAGCAGTGCAGGTGGAGTCCAGCTGCATAGGGGCTTATGTTGATCTCTGTGTTTTACCTGGCGCTGCCCTTGCACCCACAGGACTGTGGCTTAAGGCCTATTGCACCATTCTGCTTTACTGAAAGATAGATCTGTTGTTCCTGTTTAATCAAACTGTTCCCAAGCCAAGACTGTCCCAGTCACTGACAGTCTGCCCCTTCTTTTCCCAACAATGAAACACACAGCTGTTACTTATCTGGTTTTTCTTTTCCCCCAGGTCAAACACACTGCCCATGGTCACAGTAGATACTGTGGTAGACCTAAACTGAACATGCTTTTAATTAGCATGGGGTTTATGTGCACAAGTGCACTTCCTGCCAAAGAGCTGGTTTTGCCCTGCAGTGATGTCTTGAAATAGAAATAATTCTATTTAACCATAAGAAACAAGCTTGTGTGGTGAGGATGCTCCATCTCTAGAAGGGTTGCCTGGTGACATTCCTTTGGAAATACTTAAAAACCCAGCTGGACAATGTCCTGACCTCCTCTGTGCAGAAGAGTCAGACTAGGTCATCTCCAGATGTCCATTGCAGCCTGGATTATTCTGAGATTCTCTGAACTCTCAAAGTGAGGGATGAATTAAAACAAATCCTGGAGTGAGTTGTGTTTGCAGAACTGTAGTTGGAAACATGGTGCAGAAGCTGGCAAAGAATGAGGCTCTGGGAGTGCTGGACAAGGGTGACACAGTGTGAATTGTGAGTAGTTTCCTTACAGCAGCTGATAGAATCTCTTCTTGTAGGCTTAATGACAACCGGATCTCCCTGAATGCTGTGTTTTTCTTAGCTCAGTCCTTATCTGCACTGGAACACATTAAAACCATGAACCTCAGGTATGACCAAGAGTGCTTTTCTCAGTTTTTTTTTGCTATTTAAAACCTTCAGCTGTGTTTTTTGAGGAGTGATATGAGAGCATATTTCTTCAAACTCCCTCCTAATGATGTTCTTTCCTGCTTTCAGCTTCGGACACAGACAGTTGGTTCACCTGACCTTTTGTGAAAGAATCAGGTAAAATTGTACCCATTCACCTGTGTATGCCTTTCAAACTCCTCCTAATTAAACCTTTAATAGATGGGGAAGCCCTGAGGTGTGCCAGTTAAAGAGCCATTTAAGTCCAAACTCCAGTTGGGATGGTCGAAACAGGGTGAGCTGTTTCCTGCCTGATGGACAGTGGCTTGAGGGTGTGGAGCAGAGGGCAGGACCCCACTGCTGGCTGGGGCTGCAGTCATCTCCTCCCAGGCCAGGTGGGAGCAAATGCCCAAAGCTGAGGGAATGCAGAGCTCTCTGGGGGCTGGAATGGGGGTAGTAAGGGCCTTTTTCTCCTGGGCATGATGTGAACCTTATTCTGGGGGGTGGTGAGAAAAGGCAGAGTGGAACACGAGGCTGCTGTCACCACCTCACCTCTTCCCCAGCTGCAGGGGAGGGGGAATCAGCTCCACGGGGCAGTGACATGAGCACAGCTCACAGCTAAACCCTTCTCTCCCCAGCGTCAGAAGTACCAGCAGGTGGAGAAGTGGCTTCCTGGCGCATCCCAAGCACGCAGAGAAAGGACGGTGCTTTCGGTATGGCAGCCCAGCTCCCTTCTGTCACCCAGGAGCAGGGAGAGACCATGGAGGGGGTCTGTGGCTGTGGGGACCAGACCTGTCCCTCCATCTGTGTCCCCTCAGAGGGCTGTCCTGTGCCCTGGCTGCCTTTGGAGGCAGACTCGGCTCTTTGGAACCACAGAATGTTGGGGGTTGGGAACGACCTCAAAAGATCATCTAGTCCACCCCCCTGCCCGAGCGGGATCCCCTAGATTAGGTCACACAGGAACATGTCCAGGTGGGTTTGAATATCTCCAGAGAAGGAGACTCCCCAGCCTCTCTGGGCAGCCTGGCCCAGGGCTCCAGCACCCTCACAGGGAAACAGTTTTCCCTTATGTTCCCATGGAACCCGCTCTGCTCCAGCTGGACCCACTGCCCCTTGTCCTGTCACTGCCATCCCTGAGAAGAGCCTGGCTCTGTCCTCCTGGCCCTCAGCCTTTACATATTTACAGACATTGATGGGGTCACCCCTCAGTCTCCTCTTCTCCAGGCTAAAGAGGCCCAGCTTCCTCAGCCTGTCCTCATGAGGAAGGGGTTCCACTCCATCATCTCTGTGGCCCTGCACTGGGCTCTTCCAAGTAGCTCCCTGTCCTTCTTGACCTGAGGGGCCCAGAACTGGACATGACATTCTAGGTGTGGTCTCACCAGGGCAGAGTAGAGGGGGAGGAGAATCTTTAATCTACTGAACACAAAAGCTGCCATTTCTGTCCTCTGCTTGTGTCCCATCATGAGACACCTCTGAAAAAGGTCCATCTCTCATCTCTCTCTCTACCATCCTCTCCCCTGGTGAAACAGGTGAAGTGAGGCCAGACCTCAACATAGCACTTGGTTACAAGGGAGAAGGTCTTGGCTGGTGTAACTTGGCAAAACCTCAGAGAGGTTGGGCCAGCTGCCATCAGCCCAGGCCAGCAGGTATTTGTGCTTTGTGGTCACTGGAGGGACACAGTCATATCCCAGAAGTGGCTGGATGAACAATACACCCTCTTGGGATAGACATTGGATGTCCACTACTACAGATGGGTATGTGAAAAAAAATGGTGCCTCTTCTGCTTGGCCAAACTTGTAGGGTTTGTCTTTCCCCACAAGTACAGACCTGTTACATTTGGCCCATGGAGACCTCCCAGGAAGGTTTCTGTAATTTCCTTCTTGGAGGAGGTAGGAAGGAGGCACCATTCCCAGCCCTTGCTGTGGAGAGCTGCAATAGCTCTGAGCAGGGAAAGATGCTCTCCAGTCTCCAGACACAGTTTAAGTACCAATGAGAATGGCTTTTGGGAGGCAGCACAGAAAATAACATGGCATTTTGGTGGCCTGGCTCTCTCGAATCAACTCAGAGCTGGTGAAATCACCTGGGTGTCACAGATTTTGACTTCTCAGTCCTAGATCATGGGTAGGATGATTTATATAGTGGAAGTGAGAGGATAGTTACAGGCCTTGTCTGAAGATGTGGGGCTGTGGGATATGCAGAGTGTGGCCATACTGTGGTTGTGAGAAATGTTTATCTCCCAAGTGCTCTGTTTCCTTCAGTCTCAGGGACTGCGGAGTGGGTCCAGAGGACATGACCAGGCTGTGCCAGGTCCTGGCTCAGTGCCCCCAGCTGACAGAAATTGAGTAAGTGTTACCCTGTCTGTCTGTCTGTCTGTCTCTCTCTCTCCCCCACCCACAGAGTTGGTGTTCAGGTCAGCAGCTAGTGTCAATTGTCTCTCCTTTCACTACAGCCTCCAGGAACCCTCCCCAAAAGCTTCCCCCAAATGCTTAGATAAACCCACACCTTCTCCTGCCCTCTCTGCTTCAGTGTTTGACCTCTCCCAAGTGGTGTCTAAACCCCGCAGAACACGTATGTGTTCTCCTGGTCTTCCTCAGTTCTGTGGCAAGACACAAGTGTTGTCACCTACCCCTCAAGCCCCTGGCTTGGAGTATGGCTGTAAAACCAAACTCCCTCCAGACAGGAGCTGGGGACTAAGGAAATCAGAGGAATAGAACAGATCTCAGAACAGAAGTGGAGTAATAATAAATAGAAATAACATAGTACCTGTATTGCAGGCAGGAAATAGGCCAGTAGCACCACTGTGTAAACTTAGAGTAACAGCAAAGTGTGACTCTTAAAGCTGGGATGTTGGTTTGCTATAGGATGTAGAGAAGCACAGCCTATGAGGACTAAATCTCACCCAACTTTGAGGGCATTTCTGGACATGTCCTCTTTGCCTGTACCACCCCCATGCACACATGTGTTCCCAGTTTCTCTTGGAATTATTTTCTTCCATGTTTTTTCCAGTCTGTCTGGAAATTCGCTGAGTGAGCAGAGCATTGAGAGACTACTGCGCTTCCTGCCACGCTTCGGTCATCTGACACTCCTGAGGTACCCTTTGGGACCCCTGCTTTGATTGCTGCCATGAAACATTGGTTTTCAAAGTATTATTACCACAACATGCCTTAGGAGCTTTCATCAGTACTTGCATATTAACAAGCTAGGCCAAGAGAATGGCAGAACCTCTTTCACACCCATTCCTCTCTTGTTTCTAGAACCAGAGCAGCACCAAAGCTTTTCTTTCCTCTTCAATGATACATAGAGGAAGAAAAAAAAAAGGACAGGGGGAAAGATATCCACCACAGGCACAGCATTCCAGATAATCCTCACTTTGCAGGTCCCATGGAACATGACTTCCAGCATCTGCAAGTGATGCAGGACTTGTTGGTTGACACAGGGCAACAGCACACTGCCTGTGTGCGTGGTCAGCATCCCACAGTGCTGCCCCTCCACACTCAACAGCTGAAGCATCTCCTGGCAGCATGTCAGCCACATAGGCTGGGAATTTAGGCTGGAGAGGTGCTATCAGGGGCTTGGGCAATCCCAGCAGGTGGACAAAAAGCCTAGAAGGAATGTGGCTGCTTTCCTGAAGGGGTTGTGACGTGGGGGAGCTTGCAGTGTCTGGAGACACTGAATTTGCTTGCTCAGGAGGTTGCTTCCAGTCTGCGGTTTCTCTAGTCTAGTTGCCCAGCCTTCACCACCCAAAGAGGAGTTGTGCAGTGTAAACCCATGGTCTGTACTCCCGTTTGAGACAGAGGAGACTGCAGGAGTCTCTCCTTTAGTTAAAGGAATGCTGGGTGCCAACACTCACAACTTCTGCTCCTTGCTCACTGATCTTGAGTTAAATGGGGTGGATCCAGCCTTTTGCTTCTCAAAGTAAACAGTGGGAAATGGGAACCTTCCTTCTGGAGCTGATGTCACTGTGCTTTCTCTGCCCTCCTTTTCAGTATTAGGAATAACACGTTTTCCCCACGTTGCACCATCTTACTCGTCAACTCCATCAACCTCTGCGAGCGGATCCAAACGGTACAAGTCCGGTAAGTCACTTGGCATGTTTGGAGCCCAGCAGCTCAGCTGGAAAGGGACTGCAGAACTTGACAGCTGAAGGACTGTCTTTTCTGTCTGCTTCAGGTCGAGTGAGAATGCTTATTTGCATTTAGGAGCAAGAACGCGAAGCCAGACGAGATCCTGCAGGTACTGGCATACAGCATCTAACTGGAACACCAGTGCAGGGAGCCAAATCTCCTCTTTTATGAAGGACTCGTGGGGATCAGCTGCTAGTCCAAGTCAAGGAGTTTGGGCTGGTAGCTGAAGCTTTGAGGCTCAGTTCAGCTGCCTAAGTGCAGCTTGGTACGGTTTGAGATGCGTTAGGATGGCACAGGCCCGTGCCTTTCTTGCATGGCCACTGGGCTCATGATTATCTTGAGTGGCACCAAATTCTGCTGCACAAGCAACTGTACTGAGCCCTGTCCAGTGCATGGTCCAAACATGTGCCTCAAGTTCTGGGTGATAATCTCCATGTGAGGTCAGTGTGTGTGATATGTGTGTGCAGCCTCTCAGGGAGGGATGGTTGCTGGGTCAAGAAGACTGAAACATCCCCAGATAGGCACCAAAGATGGCAAAAACTTCTGTTTCCCACCTCTGATATGGGGTTTGTCATTATGAACCTTGGGGAGGCATTAGGAGAAGTAACAAACACAGGTGCAGCCAGAGGCATTCATTTCTGTGAGGGTTTTGTGTAAAAACACAAGTGCTGACAGGCAGCTCTCACTGCTCAGGCTGTGCCTGTTTCTGGCCCTGCTTTAATCCTGCACCTGTCTCTTCCCCAGGCTGACAGACTGTGCCATCGGTCAGGGACAGATAGATGAGCTCTGCAGAGTCCTGGATCAGCATGGCTGGCTGGCAGAAGTAGAGTAAGTAGCCCTTGGGTTGTTGCTGTGACTTCGCTTGGGAGTCACTGAGGGAGAGCTGGGTTGGTGTGATTCAGCATTGCCTGGAGCTTCCAGCCTCTATAGGTCTGCTCATTCAAACTATTCAAAACCAAAATTGGTGAGTAATCACACAGGCCCTTGATAGGTATTTTAAGAGGGCTTGAGCTGGTGGGACAACTTCCACTTTCACTCTCTGGCTGTTTTGAGGCATTTGTGGCTTCCTCTGAGCTTGTGCTTCCTCTGAGTTTGCTCAGGAGCTTGTGCATGAGGTGGCCTGGGAGGGCAGCAGCCTGTTCTCGGCAGGACTTCAGTGGCTGATCTGGGCTTTAAGTCCAGGAAGTTTGGCTTTTTCCTTCCAAACTCCTCAGCACTGCTGCTTAAAATGCTGAGTGATGATTTGCCACCTTGTTGTCCTGCCTTTCAGCCTCTCCAGGAATCAGGTGGGAGATGAAGGCCTGCGGTGCCTCTTGGACTGTTTGCATCGAGTGCCCGGTACCTGTTCCCTCAAGTACGGAGTCGTGCTGTGAATCTGAGGTGCCCCACAGAAAGGTGTTCCCACCACCCCTTGGTGGTCGTGCTGCTTCTCTGCTCCTGTCCAAGGAGCTAAGGGCTGAGTGAGCCATGAGCTCAAGACAGAGTGACTCAGGGTCTGTCCCCAAACCTGCTGAAGTGAAAGTACTTCTGTTAGCGTCAGCAGGAGATAGCGAGGCCCTCAGTGGGCTCCTGAGATGTGGGCTGACCCAGTCCCCTGAGCTGTGAGTTCATTGCTCTTCTACATACATCGTCCTGTTGCAATAGCTGAAAGCACAGGGATGCTGTGAACTCAGCTCTGCCCTCTGCCAGCCTCTGCCCTTCCCTTTCTGGTGAGGGAGAAGCTGCTCCAGTGGTCGGCTCCCTCTGTAGCACAAGAGGTGAGCTGCAGTTGGCTGTGTCACCCCGGTCAGGTGTGCCGTGTCTGGGAGGGGTTTGGTGCCATTGGCACAGCTGACGGGGCCCAGCACCCCACAACCCATTCTGCCTTTGGTGGCCACTTGAATTTTGCCTCTGTGGCTGCAGAGCCTGGGGAAACCCCTGACTCCTGACACCCCTTTGTCTCCTGCGCAGTCTCAGCCATAATGGGATTTCCCAGGATGGAGTTCTGCACCTCGTAAACGTCTTTGTCACATCTGGAAATATCACTGAAGTTCAAGTCAGGTATGTGTTTCTCCTTGCTAAATCCTGACTCTTCCCTTCATGTTTTCCTTTTAATTGTCCTGAATTTGTGATCTTCAGGCAGGAAGGACAACGGCCACATTTTCAACTATTTTCATGTATACGTGCATGCAAAGCTTTTGTCTGTGTCTGTTTCTACTGGCCAAGCACAGCTGCTGCAGAGGAAGTGAGCTGAACAGTTGTTGCCCAGGGCCAAGTCATTTTTGTGTGTAAAGACACAGGTATTCAGCTGTACCAATTGTTGTCACGTGTGTTTCTGTAAATGAGCCTCTTCAGGGCAGGAGTCAGCGTTCCCCCTCTGAAAATGTGGTCCCTAATTCACTTCACTGCATTGAGATTTCACAGTGAGTCTGTTGAAAACCATTTCCAGTGTCCTTTTGCTTGGACTTGTGTCTTTATCTCCTTTTATCTCTGGAAAAAATAGGTTCTGGGCTTGTTGAGCTGCTTTTTGTCATGGATTCAGGTCACGCTGGGCATGCTGCAGCCCTGCCCTTATCCATGTTTATGTTCATGTGGAGCAGCTGGTCTGTCACAAACCAAATGTAGCCAGGGCCACTTCCATTCATTCCCTCAGTTAAACGTGGGTGCTGAATCTTTTGGCTGAGCTAGTTTAGAGCACATCAGGCTTCTGTTTCAGCTCTCCCCATGGCTTTGCAGAGGGGCAGAGACTGCAGGAATGGGTGGAGAGAGATGAAATCAGAACACATCAGTATTGCTTCTCCAACCCTGAGTGCTGCCTTATGCCAGCTTAGCGTTAGCAAAACCCTACTGAAGCATTTCCCTAGGCTGGTGTAGTGCAGGCAGAGGTGAGCTGAGCCAGGGAGCTCTGTCACTGCTGCCTCTGTGTTTCTTCCTGCAGCTGTATTGTTGTTAAACTCTGACCACTGGGGAAAAACAGTCATTTCTGTTCCAAACCTTACAGTCCCTTGCCTTCTCTGTGCAGTTTGTGCTCCAAAGCAACTTTGATCATCAAGCTGACAAGCAGAGATGACCCAGGAAAGATTTTGAGGTAATGGTACAGGTATTTTCTATCATTTCTCTGACAAAAGTTGTTGCCCTTATTCTAGGGACAAGGCAAGCAAAACATTTTGTACTCCCTAGCACCTGGCAGGGTGATACTTTACAGCAACAGATGATACATTTCCTTTGATTCCCCTTCTGAGAAGAGCTCTCACATGTCACTGAGAATCCCACATCCCTTTTCGTGCTTCCCTGCTGACCGTTCCTCACCTGGGGACTTGTAGATGTCCCTGTCACACGCAGGGTGCTGCAAAGAGCTGCACCATTGGCACACATGTGTGCTGTGTCAGAACATCTCAACAGATGCTTTTGCAGTGTTGCTGCAATCATTTTTTTGAAGTCCTGCAAGGTATTTAAGGGTTTTGTGCCACCCTTGTTTCTCTGTGAGGAAAGGTTTTTGGTGCCTGAGATTTCAGGCTCAGAAAGCCTGAATTGTTGGTAAGGAACTAAAACTGTTCTCTTTTGTGTCCTGTCAGACTTGCAGAGTGCAACTTCCAGCCAGACCACTTGGAAAAGTTGTGTTTGCTCCTGGAAAAGTGCAGTGGCCTGACAGAGTACAGGTGAGTTGCTGCCTGCATGGGCCCATTGGGCTGATCTCGGTTGTAAGTCGCTCATTACAATGGTCTTTGGTTCTAGATCCTCAAATAACAACGTGACAGTCCAAGGTGCAGAGAGACTTTTGCATTCACTGAGGAATAACCTAGGTCCTCTGAAAATCAGGTACTGTGTTTCTGTGCTGGGTCTGACCTTGCTCTGGGGCTGGACTCATCGTCCATGATCTCCTTTCATCAAAACCAAAAGTGACCTGTGCTTCCTCCAAAGACAAGTAGTGTTGGCCTGAGATGTTCCCACAGGTGACTTGAAGTTACTGGTATTTCAGCTTTATCCCCTTGATTCCCACTAAGCATCATGCAAAGCTGTGGCCATACACCCCTGTCACCACAGACCTCTACCTGCCTCTCAGAGAAGGTTGCTAATCCTGGTGAACACGTTCCCACTGTGTCCTTGCCAGAGCATCCTGCAGTTCACCTGAATCCTTCCCTTCTCCCAAAACACATGTTAGAGCACAAGGGCCACTCTGGGGTATATTAGGGAGCTGACAGTGTCAGAGATGGACCTGTGCATGTGACTAAAGCAGCACTGCCTGTGTTCTGCTTTGCAGCATAGAAGAGCCATGGGTATATAAAGAAAGTGTCACAAACCTCCTTGAGTTGGCTGTTCAGGCCTGTGGAAACATCACTGAGATCATGTAAGTCATGACTGGAGTTCTGGTGTCATTCAGGTATTTCCTTTCAGCCTGATGCTTTTAAGGGAACAGGATTGAAGCTAACACTCTTTAACTCTTCTGTTCTTTCTGTTCTGGAAGAGCTTAGGAGGTTTGTGGTCACACACCTAGTAGAAATGAGACCACGTTCCTGGTCTCGCTTGGGAGAAAGGGTGCCTGGTCCAGGCTTGCTTGGGAACTAGTTTAAACACTACAGTCCTCTCCAGAGATGAATGGTCAGCACAGACCTGGGCCATCCAGTCCTCCTGGCTTTTCCTTCTGTAAACCAGAGTTTGCTCTCCCTCTAGAGTTCACATGGTTATGATGTTCTTTCATCCCTCCCTTTCCAGGATATGGAAAGATAAAAACCTCTTCCAGTTAGGCGTAAGGTTCCCGCACTGCCCAGAGAAGGTCGAGTCAGTTGTTAGCAGGTGAGAAAGCGACTATTGGCCATTATTTTCTGCTAGTTCTGAAACTTGCCATGGGATCAAAACCATCTTCAGAGTGTCTGAGGCTCTGGTGTTTGTGGGTTCAGCCTCAGAGTGTCTCTATGCCACACATCCAAAAGGAACATGATTCATGTGTGTGTCTTTTGGGCTACTGTCCCTCAGGCCCATGCTGGACCTGCATGAGGTAACAAAACCTACTGACCTTCCCCACGGGGCCAGGAGCATTCAGGAGACAGGAGCATGTTGAAGACTCTTAAGCCATGCTGGCTTCTGCCTCAGCCTGTAGAGAGGGAACAGCGTTAGTGTTGTTTTCCCTTTGCTTTGCTGAGGAAGGCTGCAGCTCTCCTCTCCTGTGCTGAGGCCAGGGCCCTGTTTCTCTGCACAGGGCACACGGGGTATAACAGGAATGGCCAGAGGAGGCACTTGCTGAGCCTGGCCTGAAGGGACGTGAGACACTGCAGTGGCATCTACTGATCATCACTGATGACTGTGCTGTGTGTCTCTGTCCTGCAGACTGAATCTGTACAAGCCAGAAATCAAATGTGCTTGCATTTACCAGAGGCTTAGGGAAAAATGTGCTCAGCTTCAGGAACTGAGGTGAGTAACCAGGTTGGTAGTAGAAGGTTATTTCTGGGGGGAAGGGATTAGTTTTCCTCATGTGTGTGAGAGAGCACACTGCAGGGAGAGGCCAGAGAGCAAGGTCCCAGTCCCTGCCCTCTGGGTGCCCTACTTAGAGCAATTGGATGGAAAACAGAAAAGACCTGTAGGCCTTGTGGCTTCCTGGGATATCCTTTGCAGGCATCTAAATCTCCCCGTGCCCAGACAGCCTGTTATCATGGCTGGGAACACCCATGGGACCTTGTCAGGTGTCTGTGTCATGCTTCAGTGTCCCAGCACTGGCGTGTTTCACTTGTGGGCTTGGTACAGGGTACAGACCTTTCATTGTCAGTGGACGTAGCCCAGATCTGTTCTCTCCTTGCAGATGGTCTCATGTTGAGCTCTGTAATGATGAAGCAGAAATGCTACCCAAGATTTTGCTCTCTCTTCCAGAGCTGAAGAAGTTTGAGTAAGTCCCCAGATGTGATCTTTTCCACATCTTTATTGTTTGCTCAACCCTCTGCTGCACCCTGACCCTCCCTGGAACACTCTTTGGAATATACCCATGAGGTCTGTGGTCTCTGCTGAGCTGTGTCTCAGCTGTGAACTCAGCAGCCCCTGCAGTTTGTGCTGAATGTGGTTACAGGGGCACCCTGTGCATGCTTTGAAGCTTCTTCCTCTTTCCCTTTTGTGAAGTGAAAGCAATTTGAGATTGAGACCTTGGCTCTTGTTTACATTGGAGGTAATTTTATACTACTGTGGTATGTTAAGGAGTCAGTTTTGGTATGAACAGTGTTCAGTCCTTCTCACAGCCCTCTTCAACAGCATGTGAGGCAGGTGTGCAGAGGGCATCTCTGGCCAGTGGAGTGCTGTGGGTTGGTTGGCCCAGGCAGAGACTGTACTCTTTGGTACGTGTTACTGTGTAAACATCTCTGCACTGCCCAAGTCCTCATAGTCCTGTGCATGGAAGCCTTGGAAATCTTTCCAAACTTACTGGTCCCTGATGTCTGTGTTGGCTGGGGTTTGGGATGGGGCAACTTGCCTGTCAATGAAGTAGACTCCTCTTCCTCAGCGTGTTGAGGCCTGACCTTCTTATTTGATCCTTGGTGTTTTGCAGGCTGACCTCTAGCAGTATGACACCAGCTAGAATTGATGACTTGATCATGGGCTTGCAGAATTGCCAGGCCATTGAAGAGCTCAAGTAAGTGTGCTGTTAGCAGGTTGTCCAGAGCTTTCCAAGTCTTTCTAGAAGCTCTAGAAACTCTGCAGCCTCTCTTCTGCCTGTACCATGGACAGATGTAGGTTTCCTGATGGCTGGAGAACTTCAGACAGGCAAGAAGAAACAATTAATTTATTTGCAATGAGTGAGAGTGATCATTCATCTGTGACAGGGAATGTCCAGGGGGAAAGCCCGTGTTTTGGTGGGGTTTGCTGCATGGGTCTCATCCCAGCTGGGAGGCAGCATTTCCTATACAGCAATCCCAGAGCCAGCATTCCCCTCCTGGAGGGTGAGCTGGTGGCCTGCACAGAGATGGCTCTTCCAGACACCTACACATAGGCTGCTGTTATGAAGTGCCACTGAACTGTGCGTGTTGCTGTCCCTAGAGGTGTTCCCAGTGGCACCTTGCTCCCCAGGATAAAGGAAACTATTCACAGGGGGAATACACCCCCAGTTCTCTTCCACCCTTGTTCTGCTCTCCTCTCCTCTGCTCTGGGTGCTCACACAACTGCTCTGGGTAGTTAGTTGTTGCTGTGTTGCTTCCTCTTTCAGCCTGGGCTCCATGAAACTCAGCAGTGCTGCCGTTCCGAAGCTCGCGCTGGGCCTGAGTGGAATGCCATCTCTGAAAAGGCTCATGTAAGTATGGGACTGCAGCTCACCTCTGGCCTGGCCTCTGATACTGAATAGCTTAATGTCCATCTCCCTGGGATGTTGTTTCCAGCTTGAACCACAACAACATTGGTAACGACGGCTGCTCCCAACTCGCAGAGGCCTTGAGGAACATGCTCTACGTGGAGGAAATCAAGTGAGTGCCCTCCTCCTTGTAGGCTCCTCTCAGCAGAGAGGTAACTGCTAGTGCCAGTGTTTGGAGAGCCCCTCGTGTGCTTGTACACGTTGTGACAAAAGCAGGGAGACTGCCAGATGCTCCTGTGTGAGAGACCTTGAGCGAGAGGAAATCAGAGCTTGGTGTTTAAAAGAGGAGAGTTTGGTCGAACCACACTCTGCTGCAGTCACATAGGAAATGGATTCAACAGCCTCTGGATTCAGATCTTGTCTGGAGCCCCTGGGATCCAGACCAGGGCCAGAGGGCCTCTTCTTTCCCAGGAGACCCTTGGAACTAGCACGTTCCTGCTCTGAAAAGATCTGAATCTAGAGCCAACCCAGGCTTGCTCTGCTTTTCTTCCTCTCTCTCTAGCCAGATTCTGTCCATTCTCCATGTGAAAAATAATAACCTGCTGTTGCCTGTCTTGGTATTTTGGCTGAAGCAATTTCCCACCCATTAACAAGATCCAGTGATTTTGCTCTTTGTAATTTGTTTTAATGCCTCATTAACAGCCATTAGTCTTTCATGAGATAGTTGAGACCAGCAGCTCTTTGATTCTGCTGCCAAGGTCAGAGGTGTCCTCCTACAGATGGGAGACATTAAATAAGATCTCATGCTTTGCCTGATGCTTTCCAGTCAGCCTTCCTTCTCTTCTTTAAAGTTTAAGCCACAACGAGATTGGAGATCCAGGCCTGATAAATCTGGCTGCTGTCCTGCTGGGAATGCCAAACCTGAGGAGAATCGAGTGAGTCGCTTTGCTTTGTTTGCAGTGGGGAAACCTGTGCAGGAGGCTCTGTGCTACCTTCATTCATACAAGGTCCCACCTTCCAGCTGGGCCTGGCAGCAACTTTTTTGGCCAGCACAGAGACTCTCTGAGACTGAAAGTCACAGTAGTTGGAAAAGACCTTTAAGATCATCCAGTCCAGCCATTCCCATCCTAAGCTAAACCACATCCCTGAGCACCTCATCTCCCCTTTTTTAAAACACATCCAGGGAAGGTGACTTAGCCCGACCCTGGGCAGCCTGTGCCACAGCCCCACAACTCTGCCAGGGAAGAACTTTTCCCTCACATCTGCTCTGACCCTGCCCTGGGGCAGCTTGACCCCATTGCCCCTTGTCCCAGCTCCTGTCCCCTGGCTGAAGAGGCCATCACCCACCTCTCTGCACCCTCCTGGCAGGTAGTTGTACGTGGGGAGAAGGTCTCCCCTCAGCCTCCTCTTCTCCAGGCTGAACACCCCCAGCTCCCTCAGCTGCTTCTCATAGGATTTGCTCTCCAGTCGCTTCCCCAGCCTGGTTGCCCTTCTCTGCACTCACTCCAGGACCTCACTGTCCTTCTGATGGTGAGGAGCCCAGAACTGGACCCAGCACTCGAGGTGCAGCCTCACCAATGCGTTATCATTCTTCTTTTTGTGAAATTATAAAAGGAGATTCCCAGCTCTGTCTGGAAGAGGGAAAACTGCTCCATCCCCCCAGTACCCACAGGGGCAGAAGCAACTCAGTGCTTTGCAAAAACTCACTACATTTTCCAGAGGCCTGTGTCTGGACAGACCACTGCAGCCCCCATAGCCCCTTGCTGCAGTGAGTCTCCCATCACACTGGGCACACAGTAAAATACCTTGAGCTGGTGCATTTGGGCTCTTCTTCAGGCAGTGAGAGTCTTTGGTGTTTATTCTAGCTTTTCAGGGAACAGTCCTAGTCCTGCTGGAGGGGAAAAGCTGATGGAAGCTCTTGCCTCTTGCAAGCATGTCGAGGAGCTCCTGTAAGTGTGTTGATTCCTTCATTCCTTCAGGAAGCTGGTCAGAAATGGAGACATAGAAACCAGATCTAATCTGGCTCCAATAAAGCCAAAATAATTTTTACAGCTGATTCTTAGGAGAGCAGGGTCAAAACTCACAGCTGCATGGGGTGAGAGTGGTGTGGGGGCATGGGGGTTGCTTCTTCACTGCAGTCCCTGGGATTCCCAAGGGCCATGTGGCATCAGTGAGGAAGGGCCAGGTCTGTGGTTTGGTAGCTGGTACCCCAGGCACACAGGCTGTGCAGTGCCTGTGGGGTGTAAGAGACCAGCCTTGAATCTGTATGGCTGCAAAAATGGAGGGAAGAGGACAGACAGAGCCTGTACTCAGCCTCTGAAAATACCTTAGTATCAGTCTTTCCATTCCAGAGCAGTTTCTAGAACATATGTGCCCCTGCCCTGTTAGAGAAATAAATCAATAAGAAAAGCTAAGTGAGAACAAGGTAGTTAAACTGCTGGAGCTGTCCTGTAGCCCTCAGATGGCAGAATACTGGGCTGGGGGCACATGAAGAAGTGCAGTCCTGGTTTAACTCCAGCAGGACAGCTCCACTGGATCAGTGTACCCTGAGAAGTGTGTTTGCTTCCCCGCTTAACTCCTGCTGCAGGATTATAAAACCTCCTTGTTCTTTCCTCCCGCTCCCAGTGTCCTTCAGTGGTGGACATCAGCTCCTGTCAGCATGTGTGGGTGAGGAGTGGGGGGTCACAGACAGGTGTGGGTGGCACACAGGGGAGGAATGAGGCTCTGTAGTTCTCTGCCAGTAACGTTTTGTCGCTGCTCCTTCCAGGCTGTCAAGGAATGACTTTGGAGACAGGACAGCCACGAAGCTTGCCCTCTGTCTGCCTCACACAGCCAACCTCAGGATCCTGCAGTAAGTGTCAGCCTCTGCTCCAGGGAACCTGAGTACCCTGGGAATGTGTGGGATGGTTGAAAGAGGGCATGGAAAAGGCCTGAGCTGTGGTGGTGTGCTGGTCTCTTGTTCAGATGTTATTCTAAGCATCTCAGGATTGAGAAACCCTCCACAGTTACTCTGCTGTAGGAAATGACATCCACTGCTCTTGGATAATTTCTTGCAGAGTTAACTTCAGAGACGAACCAGGAATTGTATCTACAGAAAAATAGCCCTTAAAATTGGGTTTGAGTGTGTTGGCTTCTAATGCCTCTGGCTGTCCTCTCCTTCTGGTGTGATGTAAACACAAATGTCAGCACCTTTTGTGGTCCCTCACTGTTTTGTGCAGGCACCACGGAGTCATTTTCCCTGCTAAATTCAGAGGTATTATATTTTTTAACCTTTTAGGGAGGTGTCTCCAGAGCTTCAGCATTTTACAGTAGCAAAGCAAGAAATGGATGAGCAAGAAGAGCTCACTGGGCTGGGTTAGTGTAGTGGTGTGTCTTCCAGTCTGCACATAAGGTGCTGTCAGGAGATGCCTTAGAAGAGGAATCCCAGTGGTGGGAGGCTTCAGACAGGTGGGTAGGCTCATGTCTTCACTGGAAAGGTGTTGGGAAATCTGCAGACCTGAAATCTCCCACCTGCCCGTTGTTCTTAAGGCGGTTCCTCACGCTTCTCAAACTGATCCCCAGCGCAGGGCTGGAGACAGACTCCTGGCAGACTCCTGGCAGTACTGTGCAGCCTTTGCCTTTGGATTTGGCAAACCCACTGAATTTGTGTGTCCTTAGGAGGGCAGCAGGAGCTGTGTGATGTGCTAGCCACACTGCCAGCACCTGCTGTCACCTCCCTGCTTCCCAAGCCCCTTCATTAAGAGTAATCCACAAAGATCCCAGGTTACTGCCAGCACTGGGCGCTGATTTTAAAGATGTAGAAACGATCTTCATGGCAAGTTAAATATGAATATTTGCCACATCTTTGGTCTAAAATGATCCTCCAGCACTTGTGTTCTTTTGGCAGCTTGCAGAACAATAACATTGGGCCAGCAGGAGGGATGGTGCTGGCCAGAGCCTTGGTGGCATGTGGGCTGCTGGAAGAGATAAGGTAGGTCATGGTGGGCCTGCTTGGGCAGTGCCAGATGTATGGGCTGGTAGCACTCTGTGGGTGGGAATCATTTCAGCTCCCAGGCCTGAGGCTGCCATGCAGGCTGTGTCCCTGCTCAGGGCAATCCCTCTGCCCAGCCTGGATGCTTTTTGTAGGATGAGAGGAGCCAGGCACTCTCTGAAGGTTGCTGCAGGGCAGCTGAGATCACCTCCAGTGTTACACCTTGTCTGCTGTTGGCCTGCTTTGTGCAGGGGAGTTTCTAACTGTGGAACTAAAAGAGTGGAAGTGATGAGAGTCAGCTCCTCCTGCTGCATGCTTTCTGCCACTGCTCTTTGTTACGTGTTTGCTGTTACATGGGGGTTATGTGCTTTATTACTGTTACCTGTTTGTTCACTTATTATCTGGTCAGTGCCTGTAACAGTGTGCTTTAGCTTTTGGTCAGCCCTGGATTGACCAGGCAGTTGGACTGGATGATGATTGTAGGTCCTTCCAGCTGAAATGATTCTATCCTATTGTTAAACAACGAGATGAATTAGGGGGTTGGTGATTTACATGTGAGATGTGTTAGAGCAGGGGAGGTATTGCAGTGGCCTGTGCTTGCTGGTGGACATGAACCCAGCAGAAGGTAAGGGCTGGAAGGAAGTTCCTGCTGCCCCCTGAGTCCGAGACCCACTTCTTCCTGCTCTCCCTTACCTTCAATGCAAGTCACACCAGTCACTAACTCCAGCAGAACTTCTTATTCCCAGTTTCACATGCTGGGAATGAGTGCATTCACGATGTGCTGCACACGTCTGTCTGTCTGAGTCACTGGTATAACCCCGTGTTGGCTGTCAGCAAGCAGTTCTCAGCTCAGTGGATGTGTGTTGTGAGGTAGAGCAGGGCTGCTGTTCCCATTTCACCAAGCAGAGACCTGACCCCTGGGTGCCTTGTGTCGATCTGGCTTGTCCCTGGTCTGAATACTGGTGATTGACTTGCTAACTCACACAGCTATGGTTTGGTGGGGCGTTTCTCTGCCTGTACCTGCTTTCCCTTGGCCACTCAAAGCTTTCCCATTACCTTTACAGTTTATCAGAAAACAGCCTTGGGGAAGGAAGTCTCCATGCCCTGTCCGAGGGGCTGCCGTGCTTCCAGCGCCTCCGGAAGATCGAGTGAGTGCTGGGGTGCTGAAGGCTGCTGGGGCAGAGCGTGCTGGGCTTTGCCTGCAGCATTGCAGGGCCAGTGTGCAGCACATGGTGGTGGTGCTGTATTCCCCACTGGTTCTGACACCAGCACCACCACCTCTGTTGTTTCTCTCTCCTCTGCTTCAGCTTGAAACTCTGTGGAATCACTGACGATGCTTTGAAATCCCTGTCCCACGGCTTCCGACAGTGCCCTTGGATGGAGGAGATAATGTGAGTGTGGGAGTGGGTGGGGAGACCCTTCAACACACAGGCTGCTCTCCTAATGCCTGCTCCTATCTTCAGCTGCAGTACACTTCTGATCCTGCTAAATCCTTACAGACTGAGTGTCACTTCGTAGTGATAAGTCTGCCAGTAATTTCCTAATTGACAAAATTCACTGCAGAAATGTTCCTGACATAATTGGCAACTGACTGAAAGCTGAATGCAAAAAGCTGAACAGGATATGAAGGAAAACACTCATCCTGCTGCACTTGATCTTTCAGCGTTGCCTTTGCAGGGCAGATTCTCTGTGGTCCATGTCTTGCTTCTGGTTTTTACGAGACACCCACGGTTGGCTCTCAGGGCAGAGCAGGAGCTACTGCAGAGGCTGAATTGGGAGCAGAGTGAATTCAGGGTGAACAGGGTGAAGATGAACAGGGTGTTCAACCAGCTGCAGTCCCGCTCTCCATGGTGGAATGGAAGGCCTTGCTCTGATGTGTGGAGGTTTAACATGTTCCCAGTAAACAGCACAGATGGGCTAACTATGTTATGATATGTCATCACCTGCCCAAGAGAACCTCAGTGAGAAGTCTGCTGGGAACCTGCTCCAGCTGAGGTCTTTTTAAAAGCAGTTTGCCCCATTGCTCTGTGAAGGGACCTGAGCTTCAGCTGTAGGATACAAGATGCCATGGAGTCAGCAGCCAACTCATCAATCCTGAGCTACCTGTAGCTTTAATGAAGACTACAACTGCGTGAGGTGCTGTCAGGGGACAGCCAAGATCCCTCCTCTGTCAGGATATCAGTGATCCCTCAGCTCTGCAATGTGCTCCTGGATGGTTGGAGTGAAATGACACGTGGGTCATAGACCCTCTAGCCTTTCCTTACCTCCTCAGAGGGTGTTTGTGTACAGATCACTGGTAGCTTGGGGCTCAGGGCATGAGGGCAAAGCCAGAGGCAGGAGAGGTGACTGCTGATGCTGCCACTGCACGGTGCAGTGGGGTGAGTAAAGCCATACCCAGCACACAGGAGTGTCGCTGGCAGCACTGCACTGAGACTGGCTGACCTCCTAGTTAGCTTCTACTCCTGCATTATTAACAGGCTTGCAGACTGTCCTTTAACAGTAGTGTCCAGAGAGGTCTGGTCTTGTCAGCGAAAACACACATGAGTTCTGTCAGTGGGGAAATCTGAGTGACACGGTGACAGTGTGGTACCAGTATGCTGATAGCCAGGAAATCCCAGAACAGACCGTGACCTTGTTACACAGAAAGGCCCAGTTCTCCAGTGGGATCCTGTCCTGCCTTTCTTCCTTTGGCTCCCACACACCATTCAGAAATCCTGCCCCAACGTGGGCAGAGGAGTGGTCGGTGGGGTGGCCCCACGAGCGTTCAGCTGGGTGTTGTACTGATGGTGCTGTGCTGGGTCACCATTTACCAGGCCAGGTGGAAGTGGCTGGGTGGTGTGGCCAGTGGCAAAGAGAGGATCTGCAGGATTTTGTCACTGTGATCAGAAAAGGAAAAACCCAGCCTTTGAGAGCTATCCTTTGAAAGAGCTCAGAGTCAGGAGTTAGAAGCAGCTCTGAGAGGCACCGTAGCTGCCACAGCAGGAGTGTAATACCATCAACACAAGGAGGGCTAGCACTGGGGTGGTAAAGCTGTGTGCTCAGCAGTCTTTTCCATCTTTCCCATCTCATTCTCTGGTCCTGCAGGACTCCCTGGGTAACCAGGGAGAGGTGACCCTCACTCGTGTCTTACTGTACATGGAAGTATGTGGTGAAGCTGGGGAATTTCTGCAAATTTCAGTTTGTAAAGCACGGAAGTGTTCATCTGCTGTCAAAAGAGGGTGATTAGCTCTTGTAAACAGGCTAGTCTATGATGGGGATGTATCACAACACTGTTGACTTCCCTTTGTGTTGACCAGCTCACTCATGGTTGGGTTTTCTTGTCTGTCTCAGACTATCTTGGAATGCCCTTGGAGATGGAGGAGCCCGGGAGCTGGCCAGTGCTCTCCCAGGGATGGAAGAACTGAAGATCTTAGAGTGAGTACAGGCCTGAGAGCAACCCCAGGAGAGGCCCGTTTTTCTGTCCCTGAGCCTTCAGCCACAGTGCTGACGAGGAGGGGACAGACGTTGAGAACAACAGACAGGCTCCTGCAGTTCAAACTCTCGCTCCACGTTCTTGCTGCCTGCACCCAGCGCCAGCCTTGCTCAGGGGGTGCGCAGTGCAGCGAGGCAGGGTTTGGCTCAGGTGTTTGCAGCGTAGGGATCTGAGCAGAAGCCAGTCTTTGAAGGTCTTTTGTTTGAGTCAGGGAAGACAAACTGTCTTTTTTTAGGACAGGACCTGTATCACCTCATAACCTCAGGTGAGCTGCTTCCTGCGAGCTTTTGTTTCTCTTCAGTGCCTGGGATGGTCTGGATGGGTGAGGCTCAGAGCGCCTTCCTATGGGAAAATCTGCAGCTTGGCAAGCAAGGAAAGAAGACTAAGGGGGGACCTTATTAATGTTTATCAATATCTGAAGTATGGGATGCAGGGGGAAATGGCCAGCCCCTTTTCAGTGCTCTGTGGAGACAGGACGAGGGGCAGTGGCTGCAAGTTGGAGCATAGGAAGTTCCACAGCAACATGGGGAAGAACTTTTCCCCAGTGAGGGTGAGGGAGCCCTGGGACAGGCTGCCCAGGGGGTGTGGAGTCTCCTTCTCTGGAGAGATTCCAGCCCCGTCTGGACACCGACCTGTGCAATATGAGCTGGGGAGCTGCTTTAGTAGGGGGTTGGACCCAATGAGCTCTCAAGGTCCCTTCCAACCTCTATGATACTGTGATTCTATGAATCCATCCCCAGGATGGGGTGGCCAAATCATGGGTGTTGTGCCACAGGGGCTCACGGGGCGCTGGGCTGCAGCTGCTGGAACTGCAGCACGACCAGCACTGGGGTTGGTGTCATCAGCTCATGCGCTGCCCCGCTGGCATCACAGCCCAGCCTGTTCCATGGGAGAGGCTGTCACCTGCTCCAGCACTGCAGATGGAGGGAGCTGGGCTTGTTCAACCTGAAGAAGAGAAGGCTGGGGGGGCACCTCATTGCAGCCTTCCAGTACCTGAAGGGAGCAGAGAAGCAGAAGGGGAATCAGCTTGTTGAAAGGGTAGACAATGGAAGGACAGGGAGGATGGAGTGAAGCTGAAGGAGGGAAGGTTTAAATTAGATACTAGGGGGAAGTTCTTTGCAGAGAGAGTGGTGAGGGGCTGGAAGGGGCTGCCCAGAGAGGGGTTGGGTGTCCCATCCCTGGGGATGTTCAAGGTCAGGTTGGATGGGGCCCTGGGCAACCTTGTGTAGCTCCAGGCCTGGAGATTGGTGTCCCTGCCTGTGGCAGGGAGGTTGGAAGTCTATGATCCTTGGGGTCCCTTCCAGCCCAGCCCTGTCTGTGATTCTATGGAGCTTTCCTCCCCATGGCCCTGTGGAAGATGCGTCCCTGTCTCAGCAGGGTGAAGCTGTGAGTCTGTGGGTTGTAAGGTCAGGAGCTGAGTGGTGTTTGCCTTGGGCTTGCAGGCTGCACAGTAGAGCCTGGCTGTTGTACAGATACAACAGGGAGGTTGTTTCTGAGACAGGAGGAGTTGTTACTTGCATTTCTTGGCACCAAGCTCACAACTGGATCTGTTAGAGTGTTCCGAGGGCCAGAGATCAGCTTAGGAGTCCTGTTGCTGGCAGGAGGTCACAGGGAGCAGTGCACACATGCTCCTTGCATCACCAGGGCCACGGTCATGAAGGTGTAACGCTGGTGTATGCTGTGTGGCATTGCCCTGCTTGTGCTTGTGTAGCTCTCTGGGGGCAGGAGCAGGAGCCAGTGATTGTTCAGCTGTTTCACACTCCTGAGTTGGTTTTGGATTCTAAAACTCTCTCTTTGTTTTTCCAACAGTCTGGAGAGAAATCGCATTGGTGCCTGTGGGGCCAGGAAGCTCAGGGAGCAGCTGGCCAAGTGCCCAGGGATCCAGGTCGTGAGGTGAGCGGGTGTCACGGGGCTCTGGGGCCGGGTACCGGCTCAGCGGGAGGACAGTGGGTGACCAGGCTTGGGACAGGTGTGACCCATGCCAGCCTGCTGCCCTTTGTGAGCAGCCATGGGCCAGGATGTTGCAGGGGATGCAGATAAAAGCCAAGCAAGCTGAGGGCTTCCTCCTCCTCAGAAAGTCCTGAGAAAAGGGGACTGAAGAGCTTATTGACATTAAATGACATAAAAAGGAAGACACAGTTGTGTCATGTCCCCATCAGAAGTTTTCTGCATCTGTTCCCATAATTTTTCTTCCTCCCTTATATCCAGCTTCACTTCTGAGATCTGTTCCTGCCCTGTCCCACTCTGTCCTGGTATCCGTATCATGCAGATACTTGGAGGCCTGATGTTCCCACTCATCACTGCTTCTCCAAACCCTGTGTATCCAACTGCACCAGACACTTCTTGTAGGAGAGGCCTACACATCCTTCACTTGCTCTTCTAAGCACATCTCTCATAACTTTCTGGTAACACAGGTCCCACAGCCAAGCATCTGCCACTCCCTGAGCTTGCTTTGTGGCCCAGAACAGGCTCTGCCTTCCCCAGTAGTGAGAGCAGCCTGTGAGCAACCACTGAGGAATGTTTCTGGTCCCAGCTGGAGCTGGGGGCCCAGTGTGCTTGTTCAGATTGGTGGGTGCAGTGCAGCACAATGTCCCTCTGACTCCTCCAGGCACTCTGCTTTCCACTGTATGGGCAGCTTTGGGGTAGACTCTACCAGCCAAGGTAGATGAGAATCAGTTTGCTTGTAACATGGTTCTTCCTCCACTTTCTGAGATCCTGGTGGCCTGAGGACTTTTCAGAGACTCCATCTCTCAGGCCAAGTGAGTGAGTCCATCTCAGCAGGTAGGCAGCTGCTGGGTTGCTGCTGTGTCACTGAGATGTGGTCACACCTCACTCCCCTCTCACTGTCGGTCCTGCTTTGATGAGAACCCAGAGCTGCCTCTTGCACGGCCTTCAGTGTGCCACCCCCTCACTCACAGGTCTGCTGTCCTTTCAGGCTGTGGGACAACCCGGTGCCCAAGGGCCTCGCTGAGACTTTGACAGGCCGAGACCCAAGACTGTGTTTCTCCTTCTGCTAGTGAAGAAAAGCCCTTGCCTGGCTGGGAATTGCTCTTCATCTCCCACTGTCCTCAAAAGTTGCACTGAAGAACTGAGGAAATCAAAGTTCCTTCAAAGCCTGTCACTGTTAGATCTTCCTTTGTTGCACTGAACCAAATGTGGACACTTAGTGGTGGTCTGTGGCATGAGCTTTTATTGTGCAGAAAAGCAACAGACCCAAAGAGGTAATATGTGTGTGTGTGTGTGTGTTTGCCTCATGTCAAGCTGCTTCTCACACAGAGTTGCTTCAGCTTCCCAGCAGAAACTTGAGGACTTCTGAAGTTTCAAACCATTGCCCAAAACCAATCAATATTTATACTGTGATAACATGGAAAGGCTGATGATCACCATAAATTCCACTGAGAAACCTTAAAGTACTGAGGTTGTAAAGCAGTTTGTAAGCAAACTCTGGCAGTTCTGTGTGAGAAGATGGGCACTACTGACTATATTCATGTGTGAAGTGGTTTTGACCCTTGTGGGGTTTTTGGAAGAAGACTTGATTGCACTAATCTTTTGGAGGTGAAGTGAGGGGTCGGTTGGCTTGAACCATCCTTTGAGCCTCTACTTAATCTCTTGACTCCCAAAGCCTTCGAGGGGCCGGGCAGCGGCTGTCGGGCTGTGGGCACTGGAAGGAGAAGGTCCCAAACACCAACAGAGGAAACAGGTTGCAGCTGTTCTTTGCACGTGTGGAAAGACACCTTGAGTTGTAGGAGCATGACCATGTCATTCTCATCATTTATTCACTTACCTGGTGGTGTTCTCCTGCTGTGTTTGTGCTGTGAATGTGGAATCATGGTTTATTCATGGAATTCTGTTTGTGTGCTGGGGAGATGTTACTGACCTGATCTGGGCAGGGCAGGTGTTTGGCAGAAGATGGAAACACTGGTCCAGCCCACCTGTGGGCAGAGGATGGGGACAGCCAGTGCCTGTTATTGCTGGGAGAGACACTGTCTGTAGTTAACAATCAGGATTAGGTTCTGTGAAATGCTGACACTACTGTGTAGAGGCAGGACACACTCTGCAGAGCCTGGACTGTGGAAAGGCTTTAAATGCACAAAGAAAGAAAGAAAGGTGGTAAAATCCCTTGTTGGGCTGTAACTCACTGAACTAATCCAGTACCTCAGGTGCTGCAGCTTAGGAAAAGCTTCACCAGAAGTGGCTTTTAGCTTCATTCTGTATTTTCAGACCCAGCTTGCAGGTGCAGATCTTCCTCATGCCCATCAGAGGAAGAGTGTGGCATGGAAGGCAGCATGGCCACCTGCTGAAAGGTCTCAGTGCTGGTAGCTCTTGGCAGCTTTCAGGGTGAGTGTGTTTGAGAGCCGGGCTCTTCTCTGGCCCTTGTCTCCCAGGACTCCTAGGAGAGGTCAGACAGCATTGGCAGTAACAGTGTGTCTCAGGCCAGGCTGTCAGCTGAAAATTCATTTCCCCCCTGTGTTTGAAACCCCACTTTAGCAGGACCAAATAAATAACAGGGACTGAGTTTTATTCTGCATGAGAAAGGAAAGTACTGGGATTAGATTTTTATTGCACTTGGTGATGGCCACTTTGTCATCTTTGGTAGCACCCAGAGCCTTTGCTGTTACCACTGGCCCACAAACTGGGGGATAAACTAGAAAATACACTTGTGTTCTGGTTTAACCCAGCAGCCAGCTAAAACAGGTCACACACACCCCCCTCAGCAGGATAGGGAGAGAATTGAAAGGGAAAAAAAACCTGTAAAACTTTATGGGTGAGGATAAGGACAGGTTAATAGGCCAGAAAAGGAGGAGAATAACAGTAGTAACATCAATAAGAGTAAGAATATCCAACACAAGTGCTGCCCAGCACAACTGCTCACCCCCTGAAGCTGCCCCACCTCCTGGCCCACCCCCGGCTCCTACATTGGAATTTGTTCAGCTGTTGTAAGAATTGGTTTCCTTCCTTCTCTAGTGTGAAAAAAGCCTTCTTGCTTATTGTTTTACTCCTGGTTTTGGAGGGGAAAAATGTGCTCTACCTGAGTAAATGAAATAAGAGTAAAATAACTGAGTAAATAAGAATGCTGCTTTTGTGACTGTTGCCAACAAAGTCAGTTTTGTTTTTGGGGCCTTGGGTGCTCTCTGTGCCAGGCTGCCATGGGCAGAGCCCCCATGCTCAGGAGCTCTCCTGGGTTTGCATCACACCGTTGGATGGCTTTTTCCCTCCCAATGAAATGTGGTGTGTAAAAATAAAGGAGAGCTGAGGATCACCCCTGCAGCTCCCCCACCCCTGGATTTAGGAAGCAGGGGAGCACAAGGTGCGGTGCTGATACAGAGAGGGCAAAGGCTGATGCACAGCTGCGTTCCTCAGGCTCTTCCCCAAATTGGGGGTTAGCTCCCAAACCCCGTTTCTGACCCGAGCGAGCGGCCGTCCCGAGGCCAGGCGGGACAGGGCCATGCAGGACGTGACAGCATCTTCTCCAGAACACCAGGTGTCAGCAAATCCCCAACAATGGGAGCCGCTTGTCTCCACTCTGGCGATTTGGGCTAAAACCGGGCTCTGGGCTGGGGTCAGAGCGCTTGGGAGGCATTTCAGGAAGCCCGAGCTGTGGATTGGGATGTGCATGAACCACAGGAACGCAACCGGCCCCCGGTTTGGTTCCTACCCCTCTGCCCTTCCCCTGGGTGTTCCCCATCGTCATCGTGCCGCGTGTGTCCCTGCTCCAGCTCGCAGTCGTGTCTGAAAGTTTCCGAGGGGAAACCTGGAGGTTTTGATCAATTTTTAGGGGTTAAATGAATCTTCTGGCGTGCAGGAAGGCCTGAGGCCGTTGGCATGCGTGTGTGATGGCTGAATCCCAAACCCATTCCCAAATAGATAATTAACATGGGCCATTTTTAGAGCTGTTACTATTGGGTTTCAGATTTATTGTGGTCCAAAATTGGAAGTGTATCAGGCCGCTCCTCACACCCCTATTGTTCCAGGCTGCCTCCAGGCTCCAGCAGACAATGTCTGAGCTAGTCAGGACTGGTTTCCTACACAGAAGGGATTCTGCCCCCCTCCCTGAGACCAGATCTTTAGAAAGAAGCACATTGCTGTAAATAAACACGCTGCTGGAGGGCGTGAGGAGCCCAGATTTTGTGCTAGGGCCCAGCCAGGCCTGGGCTGGGCCAGGCTTTGCACGTGAGGAGCTGGAAACGCAGACCCTTCCCCTCCACTAAAACCAGTTCCAGGTAGTGCTGAACCTGCTGTGACTTGGAGGTGTCCGGCCAGGCAGGGGACAAAATTGAGTGAAACTGATTTTGGAGCAGAATGGGTGCACTGGCACTCATCAGATACTGGCTGCCTCTCCTTTTCGCCCCCAAAACAATGTTCTAAGCCAGTGGCATAGGGGCAGGGGGCAAGTCTGACACCAAGCCCGTTTCTTCCCCTGAATTCCTCTCCCAGGCCCAACCTCAGCCCTTCCTGGGATGGTTTCTAGCTGGGTTCATGCAGAAAGAAGGGGTCCGCACCTGAAACCCCGGCTCAGCTTTCACTTGGATGTTCCTGTTGTGCTGCTTGTGCTGAGCAGGAGCCTTGTTTGTGTGTGACCCGTGAGCCTGTCCTGCTCTGGGGGTGCTGGGGGACACACCTCACCCATGCCTGGAAACATCTGAAGGGGGGTGGATACAGGCCTTGCTTATTTTGTCAGGCATCCTTAAAAGCACGAGCAGAGCCAGAGGGGAAGGGCCCTGCACAAACAGGGAGGGGTGATTGAATGGAAGCCTCAGAGGGAGGCTTCCGGTCTTATCTCCCTATCAAAAATACCTGTCTCAACACCCCGGTGACGTGTTGGCCAGGGGGGAGGCCAGGTTCTCAGTGCTGCCTGGGGTGCAGGCCCGTGCGGCTGGCAGGGAACGGGCGCTGACTCCTGGGCCGAGTGGGAGGACGGGGAGGTGTGATGCCAGCTGGTCCCCCCCTCTCACCGGTCATGGCTTCACTGCTGTTCCTTCTTCAGCCAGCTTTTCCCAGGGGAAGTGGTGGTGGGAAGGGTCCTGGCCTGTGCCCCGAGCTGGTTTTGGCACCGGGAGAGCATCCACACCACCCGGGCAGGGTGAACCCCACCAGCACCCCCAAAATCCATGGTTTCAGTTAAAAGCGAGGGGCGCCGATCCAGCAGAGGTGTATTTTCATTCTAGCCGGGTGGATACCGCGGCAAATAATCCCCCATTCCCCCCTTCCCCACCCGGGGTTCTCTGTGTTTGTTTGCTGTTTAATTCTAGTTACAGCTCCGCGGGAAGGGCGAAGCCAGTGGGGCCGGCTGGCAAGTTTTGGGGTGGATCTCTTTATTTTAAGTCCGAAATGCATGATGCCGCTCGGGGTTGGGAGGGGGTGGGGGGGGTAGGGGGCTGGTCAGGCTTGGCCGCGCCCGCCGCCCGCCCCCCGCCATCACCGCCCACCCCCCCCACGCCCCCCCGGGTGATGGCGGGGGGCGGGCGCGGCCGTGGGGAAGCGTTGGAGCCCCGCGGGAGCTGCTCGGCCCGGCCCGCAGCGGTGAGTACCGGGGCATCCCCCTGAGGATGCTGTTAGGGATAGCGGGAAGGGGGGGGGGGCGGAGGGCGGGGGGAGGAGAAGGACCAGCCGGTTTCATACCGGTTGGTTGAGTGAATCCCACCACGGGATCATTTATGGTGGATCGGGTGGGTGGCATCCCTTCTGCCCCCCCACCCCCCCGTCCCGGGCACATCCTTCATCCCTCGGGACAGACCTTCTACCGCTACCGCCTGGAGCAGACCCTTCATCCCCTGGGACTGACACCCCCTTGCTCCCCCTCACCCCTCCCCCCTCTTCACTCTCCCCTTCCCCAGCCTGGTCCCCTCGGTTCTCGCACGGTGTAAAAGTTGTCCCGCCCGTCCCCGCTCCCCGTGTATCCGCCTCTGCTCCTAAAGATGCCAACCGGACGTGTGACCCCCACCCGAAGCAAATCCCGGGCCTGGTGGCTTTGCTCCCCAAGGCTGGGGACGCTCGGTTGGGTTTTTCCTGGCAGCTGCCGCAAGTGCCTCCCCGTCTCCTTCGGCACCGAGTCGCGGGGAGATCTGGGGAGCCGAAGGCTGGGGACGAACAGAAGCGCTTCTCCGGCAGCTGTGCCCAGCCCGACGCTGCTCCCTCTGGAGGGGATGCGATACCTTCGTGCAGCCCGGTTTGGTGCCGCCCGAGGGGGTTTTTTTGCTCACGGATGGATCGCCCCTCGCTCCTTCTGTGTGCGTGGTGAGACGCCTCGTCCTCCGAGAGAGCGGCGAGCGGAGCGTTGGGCTCGGCAGCGTGAGGGTGCTCAGGGGATGCGGGCAGGGAGGCACCTTCCATCAGCTCCGCCAGCCTGAGGACCTGATGCAATAAGTCTCCGGGTGAGTAACCCTAATTCGGGCGATGAGGCTGGAGGACTTGGTGAGGGAACACACCCTTGGGAGTCGGTCACTGCAAGGAGGGTGGAACAGGAGCAGGAGAGGTGAGTCGGGAGCAGAGCTTCAGTGGCAGAAATGTCTCTGAAGGGCTGGGTCCTTGCTGCCGACTCCCTGAGAGCCTGAGCTGCTTTGTGGAAAGGAACCGGGAGGATCCCTGTGAACCTCGAGCCCCAGGGCGGAACAGTCCTGGAGATGCACTTGAACCTTGCTGGAGAAGCTGGAGTCAGGGTCGGGCCGGTACCAGCACAGCCCAGGGACGCTGGGTTCTGATGTCACTCCCCCTGTCTCTGGCATCAGCCTCCTCCAGGTACTGGGGGCCTTCATGCCCGTGTGTGACACCGCTCGGCTTTGCTGGGGGTCAGAAGATGTTTTATTGTGGGCCAGAAATGGCATTGGGGTGGGGGGGGGAGTGGGCAGCAGGGAGCAGAGCAAGGGGGTGGGGGGTAAGGCTGGGAGGAAAAGCCTGGGGCATGAGATGAGGAAAGGATCTGGGTTGAAGAACTGAGTTGGTGGAGGATGTTTTCCTGGAGTAGCCTTAGGGAAATGCTGCATTTGCTTTGGTTATGGTGATGTGGTGGCCTGGGCCACATGTCTTCTGGTGACTGGCACCTTTCCTTCTCTGCTGTTGCTTCTGGAGCGTCCTGGCTGGGATAACGGGGAGGGAAGGCACCCAGCGAGGCTGCCAGGTGTCCCCAAAAGCACACTGACCTCCAGTGCAGGCAGCCCCTGGCACTTGCCTGGGGTCCACACATAGTCCTGGAGCTGCTCTCTGGGAGCCTGGCATCCCTCATCCCCTGGGACGTGGTGTGCCGGCTGCTCGGGGTCACAGTTTGGTCTCTTGGGCAGATCTCAGGCATCGCAATGTGAGGGTGTGCAGGGCTGTAGCAGTGTGAGGGTGTGTAGGGCCGTAGCAGTGTGAGGGTGTGCAGGGCTGTAGCCGTGTGAGGGTGTGTAGGGCTGTAGCAGTGTGAGGGTGTGTAGGGCCGTAGCAGTGTGAGGGTGTGCAGGGCTGTAGCAGTGTGAGGGTGTGCAGGGCCGTAGCAGTGTGAGGGTGTACAGGGCTGTAGCAGTGTGAGGGTGGGCAGGGCCATAGCAGTGTGAGGGTGTACAGGGCTGTAGCAGTGTGAGGGTGGGCAGGGCTGTACGACTACTCATGTTTGAGATGCCAGCTGTGACACGTTTCCCTCCCCACTGCCATTCTGAGCTCGACCTAAAGAGAAATGAGATCAGCTGGAGCTGGGTCCATGCATCCTGCCCTGGGGATGTCCCTGCTCCCGGGGTCTGTGCCAGACAGCCAGGGACCCTGTGCCGGTTCTTTGCATGTTGCTCAGGGAACCACCCAGGAATAACGCCTGGCCAGTCCCTGCTGGAGACAAGGGCTGCAGGCTCCATGCGCTGGGATGTCCAGCCTGGAAACACCCTGTTAGGGTTCACTGTCAGGTGAAGATGCTTTTTGCCCTGGGGGGGGTGTCTCTGCCCCACACCCCTTGGCTCACTTACCCCAAAAGGGCCTGGCCACGCCGTGCTGCTGGTTACCCCGCGATTTACCAGCCTGCCCAGTTTTACACTGGTGTTGCACCAGCTCTTTTGCCCTTTAGCAGCCTCAGCGCAGCATGTGAAGAGTCTGGGGGGGAAGAAGTTCTCCTCCTGCTCCCGTTACACCCGGTGGAAAGAGTTTCCCAGTGACCTCAGTGGAAAGCTGGCCGGAGTTGCTCGCGCCACCGTAAATCAGGGCTTGTTCTCCGGGAGCCATCGGCGTGCTGGGAACGTAATACGCGGGTAATTGATGAGAAAGCAACGCTCACAGTCTCCTGTCCCGGTTCGGGGCTGCCAGCTCTCATAAAGAGCTCTTTATGCGAGAGCCTTGGCTTGTGTTCAGCAGCAGGGTGGGGGGAAAGGAGGAGGAGAGGTAAATTCTCTGCTGTGGTGGAGTAGCCGGGTGTTGGACGCGATGCTCCTGGCAGGGCGCACGACACCGAGAAGGGGGGAAGAGCTGAACGCTTTCCCCGCCCCGAAATCGTAGCTTGTCTTTCAGCCCTCTGTAAATTATCTGTTGAGGGACCTGAGTCATCGCTTTTTGCTGCTCTGGCTCAGGTCCCTGGCAGCTGGCTTTGCCAGGTCACTTGTTTGGATCACAGGAGCTGGGGGGGGGGCGGGGGGGAAAGTAATTCCCAGGAACTCAGGTGAGTTTGGAGATCACAACAACGTTGCTGAAACACCAGAAAAACAAACAGATGGAGGATTCGGCAACAAGGGCCCCACTTTTTATGTGCCTGATGCTTTTCTTGAGGCTTTGGGTTTGGGAAGTGACAGGTTTTATGCCTGTAGCCGGCAGGAAAAAGCTCGTGGCTAAAACAGTTGCCTTCCCCCCAGCCCTGGATCTTCCATCATGACTCCAGAAGCCGCAGATTTCAGAAGGAACACTACCCATGGTGGGGCTGACTTGAAAAGCGAGGCAAGCTGGGAAGGCTTTGCTGTGAAACAGCCAGCCCAGCGCTCCACAGCCGCTTAAACCCAGTTTTGTATTCCCTGGAGCAGCGTGTGAAGCCACTGGGAAGGGCTGAGAATTTGTCTTTGTGCCTGGTTTTTGGGTTGTGTTTTTTCTCCTGTGCTGTCCATGCACAAACCCATCCTGGGGCAAAGCTTCACACAGCCTCTCCCAGCCGATGGAGCGCAGCTCTTCCCGGGATGTGGCCATGGGTGAAGGTGGGGTCCTGCCCATGGGGGTGTCAGTGGTCCTCTGTGCAAACAGGCGTTGCACATACATGCTAATTAACGATTATTTATGTTACCAGGGAAGGGCTCTGGAGCTCTGGCTCTGGGGAGGATGCAGTGGGGCATGGGATGGAAAGACCTGCACATTGTTCTCCCTTGGGGCTGCTGGTGGGGCCTTTCTAGCTCCTTGCACCTTTGGGCATGCTATTACGTTGGGAATCAGTTAAAGAGATTTCTCATTACCCAAGCGATGGTTCTACCCCCCCCTCCCCTCGCGATCCGCGGTGTTGGCTGGAAATAGGAATTCAATTAAAATTCAGAAAGCCAGCGTTTATATTTTCAGCAACTTGGAAAAGCCTCTAGCAAGTTAAAGGGCCAGCATACCTTAAACGTGCTGCGAGGGAGGGCAGGAGGTCGCCCCAGCGCCTGGGAGGGAGTCCTGCTGGCTGCCCGCCCTGTGCAGCCCAGCGCCTTCCTCCGGGACTGCCCCATTTCTTTCTGCTTCTGGCTTTAACCAAGTCATCCTTTTCCTCCAAATCTGCCTTTGCTGGTGGTTGAAGCAGGCACATCCCCCACCATCACAAGAGCAGCTCCTCGGCTGCTGGAGCATTGGGTCGTGGATGTTTTACTGTCGTAGCTGGATGTTAAAATCTGCCCAAAAGCCTGAGCGTGCCCCGTCCTCCCTCCCTGCATCTCCTACTTTGTCCCACCCGGCGCACACATCTGACATGAGCATCGCTCCCATGGGGAGGTAGGAGATGGGGGCTTGGCATTTGCTTCTCTAGGCCCCAGCCTCCCTGGGAGCTGCCCGTGCTGTGCCACCCGCGCCATGCTGCTGGTGAGACCTGCTTGCTACGGGCAGCGTCGTCTTCTGCTCCGGCGTGGCGAAGGACACAGAGCTGGCGTGGCGAAGGGCGCAGCAGGTGCAGAGCTGGCGTGGAAACCTTTTCCTTGGTCTGCTTTGTAAGGGCAGCTGTGCACAGGCTTTGATTTGCAGCGATGTCGCGATGCTTTCTGCCCTAAATCACTGATTTCCCTGAGTCGAGCCTCCAAGGGAGCTGTAGTCAAGCGAGAGTGCGCAATCTTCTTGGCATATCTGAGCCAGGCACGTGTTTGCCAGCGGAGGCTGGAATGGGGTCGGGCTGTGTGGCTCGGCCATTGCTGCACGTCCTTACCAAAGGGCGCTGCTCTGCTCTTGCCTTGCCCTGTCTCTCGCCTGCCCCTTCCCCATTTTGGAGCAGCAGGCCCAGGGCTGCTGCTGCTCCAGAAACTGCAGGGAGGCTTGTGAGCAGGGCACACCGTGGGTGCAGGGTGGGCAGCGAGCACATGGCATGCAGTAGATGCAGGGCATGCAGTGGGTGCAGGGTGTGCAAGTGAGCACAGGGTGTGCAGCGGGCACAGGGTGTGCAGTGGGCATGGATTGTGCAGCAAGCAGGGTCCATGCAGCAAGCAGGGTCCATGCAGCAAGCATAGGGTGTGCAGTGGGCACAGATTTTGCAGCAAGCAGGGTCTGTGCAGCAAGCACAGGGTGTGCAGTGGGTGCAGGGTGTGCAGCGGGCACAGGGTGTACCGCAGGCGCAGGGTGTGCAGCGAGTGCAGGGTGTGCAGCAGGCGCAGGGTGTGCAGTGAGGCTGGGCTCTGCTCCTGCAGAGGCACCAGCGGTGTGGCTGGCCAGTAGCAGTGGGCAGAGCCCTTCTGTCTCCTCCCCAGCTCAGAGAAAAGACTTCTCTGTGTGTGTTTTTTTGCCACTTTCCCATTTCCCAAGCGCTCTCCCAGGACGCCTCGGTCCCTGCAGCTCCTCCGGACCCCAGCCAGCCATGGTGCTGCCTCCCTCTGCACGTCATCGCTGGGCGTGGAGGAGCGACTTTTGCTTTCGTTTGTGGGGCTGTGGCCCGTGGGTTTTGCCAGGGGACAATTTCAGAAACACTTCTGCAGCAGGGAGCCCTGGGGCTCTGCCCTCCCTGGAGCACTCAGCTCCCCTGCTCTGGGGGGCCGGCGGTTTCTCCCCGGTAAGTGGTTGTGGATGCTCTGGGGACAGTGTGATGGCATTTGCAGACTTCACCTAGAGGGGGTTGAAGGACAAATCCTGTTGGCTTTTGCTTCCCTGGTGCCAGGACAGGCTGTGCCCGAGGGTGTCAGGTTGTCCCAGCTGGTCAGAGGGGTGTGAAAGGTGTTTGGGTTTACTCATGCATTGATTTTGGCGTGTCTGTGTGTGTGAGCCCCTCTGTGAGGATGTGGGTCCCGTGTGGTCCCAGAGCAGGGATGGAGCAGCAGCCGTGTCCCTGCAGTTGTGGGGGGGACCGGCATCTGCCTCAGAGGGATGCTGGCACAGGCATGGCACCACTGTGGGGGCTCTGGCCTTTCCCGATGGCCTCATCCCGTGGGCTGGCAGCTCCATTCGGCTGCAGGGCGGCTGCTTAGGGCAGGGCAGCCCCAGGGACCTCCAGTTTCTGCTCAGATGGGGGGAGCAGCCAGGTTGTCAGGTCTGGGTGGTACCCCAGGGGGTATTGGGGGGACCCTTGGAGACACGACTGGGGCTGTAGGAGAAGGGAGGGATGCAGGGCAGGATGGGGCTGTGTGGAGGAGCCTTGCTCCCACCCTGCAGGTCCTTCACCATGAGCTGGTTTCTTTGCTCTCTCCCGGAGTCCAGCAGCTGCTTTGCCACATGTGGGGTGGCAGAGGAAGCTGGAGGTGGTGGATATGTGCTTGGTCCCTACAGCACCTGCCCCAGCTCTGGGTTGGGCAGGGGAAGGGCTTTGAAGTGGCTTTTTGGGTGACAGTGGTGAGCAGTGGATGGTGCTGAAGAGCGCTGGGCTTTACAGGCTCATGTGTCTGGGTGAAGGGATGTTTGCCCATCCACCCAGCTTCTTCAGAGCATCTTCCCAAGCTCTGGCTGCTGGCAGCCCTCTTCACAGTCTTAAATCCCATGAGGCGATGTACGGCCTTGGGTTGGACCCTCAGGTGGGGAGAGGGGCACTGGCACAGAGCAGCGAGGGGCTCTGCCCAAGGCAGAGGTCTGTACAGAGCAGAAAACAGGGTGACTGTGTCGCTTCCAGCTGTGGGACAGCTGTGTGCCACGGCCGAGGCTGGGGCCTTGCTGCCTGTGGAGCACCTGGAGCCTGTGAGGTCTTCGCAAGCATCAGGAGCCCTTGTTGGTGGTGCACGAGCAGCAGAGGAGCTCTGCCAGGCTGAGGAACCATACTGATGTCTTCTAATCCCCTTTCCCTTGAGGGCCTTATGTGCTGGACCTGTTCCTGGGATCACACTGGTATTATGGAGTGACATATCAGGGCTTTACAGTGCTGGTCAGTGTCCTGCCTCTGTGGAGCACTGGGAAGCTGATGGTCTGTCTAGGACACCCAGCAGCAGCACCCATGGGTGGGACAGGCTGTGTCTCAGCTCCTCTCCTTGCACCCCATAGCTCCCTGTGAGCCAACTGGCTCCCTGTGAGCCAGCCGGCTGCCACATCCCCTCTGCCCCTGAGCAGGGAGCAAAGGCAGCTTCCCCTGGGGGTCCCAGCAGGTTTTATGGTTGCTGTGGGTTCCCTGTCTCCCATCCCAGGCCAGGAAGCAGTGATCTTCCCCCTCCATCCAGCTGAAGAAGTTGGATGGGGCTCCTGAATCTGCGGGTCAGAGGTGTGTGACCCAAGGCTGCAGCGGGAGTGACAAGCGTCCCCATGGGCAGGTCCTTCTGCATGGGAAGTGCTTCTTTCTTCCGAGTTACCAGGTTTATGGTTAGATGTGGTTAGATGTGGCTTTGTGGGTTGTGTCCCTGTTACACCTCCAGTTGCTCTCTGGAGACAGATGTCCCGCCCAGCGAAAGTCCTCCTGTGTGGTGACGATGGGGTGCTGGCACCCCCCCACCCCACACTGTGCCTGGGCTGCTGCCGTCAGCCCAACCCAACTCCAGACACCTCATTGCCACGTGGCTAATTGCCATGGGTTCCCTGGGATGCTGCAGCCTGTTTGAGATCCCACATGGGGTACAGGTGACCCCCCAGTCCATCTCTGGGGACTGCTGAGGGACCTGGGGCTTTTCCTGCCTCATTTTCCAGCTGAGCTCTGCACCTCCCTGCCCGGTCCTGCTGCAGATCCCAGCTCTCGCCCACATGCTTGGTCACACAGCACTGGGTGCCTGTCCTGCTGCCGTGGCTCAGGGGTGGGCAAGCAGCCCTGCATCCAGCACTGCTGGCACCCACCTGCCCTGCCCTCGGGCTCTGCCGTGTCCCTTGTCCCCGGTACCGGCGTGTTCCAGGGGGATGTGTTTGCACTGGGGAGGGCCAGGGCTGTTCCTTGGCTGGTGGCAGCTGCTCTGCAGTGCTGGCGGTGGAGGGACTGTCCCTGAGACCAGCTGTGGTTTGGGAACATCTTCCTGGGGTGGGACATGCCCTTTGGTGGGGTTATCGGTTATGGGCTTCAAGCACAGATGGATAGGGCTGCCCTTTGCTGGGTGATGTCCTGAGGGTGGGTATGTGGGGGGATGGGGCTGCCTGCGCCCGGCGAGGGAGCAGGATCATCCCGCTTTCGTGGCCAGCCCTGGTCTGGCTTAGCAGCTCCATTCATCCTTATGGGGACCTCGAGGAGTTGGGGGACCTGCTGTCTGGAGGGGTGGGGAGCTGGATGGCACCCACCCTGGGCCTCTTGCTTTCACCATGTGCCTTTAGGAAGGGTTTAGGGGATGCTGGGCTGCTCCCACCAGCCTGCCCCAGCCCCCTGCGTACCCTGAACCCACCCAAGCGACCATTCAAATTCCAATTGCTTTAGAGTTCTCCAGCCACACAAAGGTGTTTGAACCCTTTCCCTGAGCATTAAAGCCACTGTTTGCCCCCTTCCCTGTGACAAATTCATGTAGCCACCACCAAACAGCATTGCCCTGTGCTAAACCCACCAAAGACCTCTTTCCACCAAAGACTTCCTTCCCTTGGAAGTGCTTGAACACAGTGAGTGCTGCTGGGATGCCCTTGTGCTCAGTTCTTCGCCCCGGGACCCTGGCTCATCTCTTTCTGCCTCAGTTTCTCCCTCAGGCTTTTATGTTGTTCCCTGTAGGACTCAGGATTGCTCTGTTGCCCATCCTGGCATGCTGGCTGGGAGGTCGTGATATCCAATGTGGCTGGGTATGGCAGTTCTCTTTGTGTGGGATGTGGGGATTCAACCTTCCTCACTTATTGGTGGGGGGGCAACTCTGGTGCCATGGGGTTTGCTTCAGGGTTTTCCTGTAATTTGTGATGTCCAGGACACCCTGAGCAACTTTTCATGGCTCTGCCCATCATCACCCACCAGAGAACTTGACCTGGGTGCTGCCCATGTGCCGGTCGGCACAGGTATTTGGGGCTTTGGGGAGGAGGGCCAGTGCCAAACTGTGCCGAGACCTGGGGGATGGGGGATTTCTGGGGACAGCAGAGGCCTGAGAGAGACAGACATTGGAGGTGACCACAGCCAACATGAAGGTATTGTCACACCTCACTGGGGACAGGAGTTTGCAGCAGCAGTGTGAGAAACCCAGGTGCCAGCGGGAGCGTCGGTGATGCTCACTGAAGCATTGTTAGGCACGGGTTCCATCAGGAAGGGCTCACTGGGGAACCTCCTGAATGGCGCTGCCCTGAAACCCTTTATCCCCACGGTGTCAACGCCCTAAAATATCTCAACACAATCCCCTTGGCTCCTTGCACCAGGCAGGGCAGTGGGAGTCACCAGCCTGGGCATCCCCCCTCTGCCACATCTACCCCGATCCTCTGAGAACCTGTGAGGATCTGAGCTCAGCCCTGGGATGCTCAGAGGCAGCTTCCAGCCTGTCCCTGCCTCGCTGGAGAGACACTGTGGGTACCTGGGGTACGTCTGTCCTGCAGGGAGCTCCAAGGGCAGCCCAACCCAGAGGGATTTGGTGGCGGCTCCGGCAGGACGACGCCGTGTCCCTGACATGGTGCACGTGTGTCAGAGGGTGATGAGGCTGTGACTGAGACCAGGGGCAGGCTGGTGGTGCCTCCGTGTTGCCTGGGCAAGGTGGGAGGCACACGGGTTTGCTCTGGGGAGTAGCTCAGGAGATGGCTATAGCTGTTGACAGAAGGGAGGAGAGCGGCCAGCATGGGTTTTACCAGCATGTGGAGCAGCCTTGGGCGTCCATCAGCATCTGGCTTTCCCTGGCACCTCTGTGTGTGCTGTGTTTCAGCTTTGCTGCTGCTCTGGGCAACTGGTGTCCGTGTCCTCCAGCTCCTCTTCTTTGCTCCCATCCTCTGACAACCCGCACTCACCCGCTCTCCAGCCTCCCTCAGGTACCGCTGCTCTCCTGCCGCATCTCTGCTGCCTGCAAGCTCAGATGCTTTCGGATAATTGACTAGGGAGTGTTTTATAGGCACCCAAATTTACCTGCTTGATGGTCCTCCCACCCATTTTCCCCTTCCAGAAAGGGAATTTGCTTCTACAATTGCAGTAGGCTGGAGCAGGGCAGCTCGAGTGGGGAAACTGAGTCACAGGTGACTTCTGTGGGGTGTTACAGGAATTGTGGATTGTCCTACAGAGGGGAAGGGACATCCCCAGGAGGGACTTTGCACCTGTCACCTGTGGATATTGGTGCTTCTGGGGCTGTTTCAAATATGCCTGGTATTCCCTGTGAAAGTAAATCTGATTTCTGTAAGGAGATGACTGAAGTCTCTCCCGCTGAGGGAAGGGGACGCTCCCAGGGCAGAAGCTAGTGTCCAAAGTGGAGAACACCTTCCCTCCCTCCTCTTTCAGAAAAAAGAGGATAAAAAGATCCCTAGGCTTCTCTGCTGTGCTTTGGGGCTGTGCTGTAGAGACATGGGGTGAGGAGGAGGAGAAGGAGGAAGAAGAAGAGGAGGGGGACTATCTGTATGTGTTGCTCTGGGGCTCCCAGATGTTTATCTCAGATGTTCTGGGTTGCACCAGGACTCATGCATGTCCCCAGGCTGCAAACCCCTCACCGTGGGATGTTGTGGATGTGAAGAGGTTTGGAGGTGACCGAGTCATGGAGGGACAAGTCACTTGAAGGTTACACAAAGATGTGGCCAGCCCAGGAGGTTCGAGATGCTGGATCCCAGAGGGGATTTGGGGACCGTGTCCCTCCTCCAGCCTGCTCCTGCTCTTGTAACCCCTCTTCAGGCATTGGCCATGGGAAGATCGACCCTTTGTGCTGGTCCCTGAGCCCTCTCATGGGGAGCCAGGCCGTGTTTCAGCAGACCACGGGAGATGGGCATGGAGCTGGCAGCTGGGCTCCTGCGTCGGGAGAATATTTGGCTGCAGATGCTGAGCGAGTTGCAGGACTTGGGGGCTGTGGATGCAGGGAGAGGAGGACAAAAGGAGGAGAGACTGGAATGCAGATGATGGGGGGCCGGCTCTTCCCCAGCTGGCTCCAATCCCCCTCCCCAAATTTCAAGTGTTTTTCTGGGGGGGTTGAAATGCCAGCAGCTCGCTGGAGCCTGGTTGATGCAGCAGACAGGAGACTGCTGAGGCAGGGGGATCTCTGGCCTGGGCCCAAGCCCTGCCCAGCCCCGGGGCTGGATCAGTGTGGGTGCAGGGGACACAGAGGCACCAATGGACCTGGCTGTGCCGCTGTGGTATCACCACCTTCTGCCCCTGCCCCCTCCCAGAGTGTTGCCCTTTGGGGGGCTGTTTGGGAGCCAACCTGGCTGGGAAAATGACTTCTTTAGTTTAAATTAATTACGTTTTGGCTGAGTAAGGGCAGGTGTGCTCCACAGGGCTTCGTCCAGGGCTGGAGCTGGGGGGATGGAGCAGCCCTAGCTGTGATTTGGGGGAGCTGCCCATCTCTTTGGCGTCATTGGCCCCAGTGGGCTGGCTGGACCAGCAGCTCTGGGTGGAAAAAACATCTTCACTGGGGTGGTGGTGAAAGGGGTGGTGGCATCTTCTCGCTGCTTTCTCGGGGAGGGGGAGACTGCAGGACTTTGTGCTTGGCACCCACGAGATGCCATCAAGCTCTCCACGTTGGCCCTGGGGAAGAGGCCACCAGCCCAGCCCCTGGCCTTGGGTGCCCGGTTGGGGAGTGTGTCTGTGTAGGGGACACGAATCCCACCAGCTCTCTGCCCTCAGCTGTCCCTGGCCCCCTCTCCCCTTCCCCACGCCCGCTGTGCCGGCACGCTCGGCGGGGAGCACGGCGGGCTGAGCGCAGGGGCTGGCTGCAGCGCGGGCGGCACGCAGCGTGCCGGGAGGATGTTTTGGTGCCTGCCAGCCCTGGGAAAAAGCTTTTTCCACTGAGTCATTTGCTGCCTCTGCTTTTTGTGAGACGGAGCTGAGATCTGGGGGAAAGGGGGGGATGGAAAAACCCAGCCCAGATCTCCAGGCTCAGGACAGGACCAGGTCTGTGCCAGTGCAGCTGCCCCGTGTTTGCTTTTCGGGGGGGGGGGGAGCAGCAGACAGACAGCAGCATAAATAGAACAGGCCTGGCTATTTTAGGCCCTTGGTTGCATGAGCTGTGTGTTAAAGAAAGAAAAAAATAAATAAAATCTTTGTTTTAGCTGCAACTGGCACCTCAGGCTTCAGGAACAGAGGCAGCTCCAGCAGGGACGGGCGTTTCGGGGCCACCACCCCAGCAGCCCCAGGGGTTTCACATGTGCTTCTCCTCCCCGTTGTGGCAGGTGGAGCACTGGCCACACGTGCTGCTGAGCTGGTGTCACGGGGAGTGGCGGCACAGGATGGTGGCACTTTGGTCTAGGAGAGGAGAAGCCCCAGTCAGGGAAGGGATGTGTGTTCCATTTCAGTGGTGTACATGTGTGCATGCAGCCAAGGATGGGGATTTTCTTCTTTTGGAGTTGTTTCTGGGTTCCTGTGGAGCTGAAATGATCACTCTGCTGATGCCCTGAGCAGGGGCTTGTGGTGAAGAGCTGCCCTTTATTCCCAGGGTTAAAATCGGGCTTGGTTCAGCAGCCTTAGTGCCAAGCAGGGATTCTGACACTGGGAGGCTCAGAGCCTCAGGACCCGGGGCTGGGTGGCCAGAGTGGACAGTGGGCAGCTGGGACTCCCTCTCCCATAGCCACGTAGGGGCTGGGAACACCCACCCCTGTCCCCCATCCCCATCCCAGCTTGAGCAGCCCCAGCACAGCTCCCAGCACGCTTGTAGAAATGGGTGCCTGGGCAAACCAAACAAACAGCAGCTGGGGTCTCAGTGCCAAACAGCTGCTGATCAGGGTGGGGCAGGGGATGTTTGGAGGGTTCAGATAAAGCTGATGAGCCAAGAGCAGCTCGCTGCAGCGAAAGGAGTTCTCTGGAGCAGCCACCCCAGCTCAAAGGTTTAGGACATCTGCCTGGTGTGGTGGCTGTGCAGGGATGGTGCCCAGGCAGAGCAGATGCTTTGGAACCAGGAAAGCTTCATAACTTACTGAGCATAACTTAGATCTGGATCTCTGGCCCTGACCCACTGGTGTGGACAGAGTGTTTTCTGCCCTTCTGCTTGCACTGAGATCTGTCTCCATTCCTGTGTCCCACAGACTGCCTGGAGTCCATGGCGTACACCGTGACCCCCACGCCGGCGGGGCCCGTTGGCTCCCAGTACTGTGTCTGCAAGGTGGAGCTGTCAGTCTGTGGCCAGAACCTTCTGGACAGGGATGTCACTTCCAAATCCGACCCCTTCTGCGTCCTCTTCATGGAAGTCAGTGGGAAGTGGGTGGAGGTAAGTCCTGAAGCCCTGTTGGTTTGCCGTGTCTCTTCCCTCTGTGCTGCTACAAGGCCGCTCCTTGTTCTTCCCTGAGCAGAGGTGGAGGCTCTTCTGGTCCTCCTGAGGCTGTGTTCATTACTTTCTCTTCTGCAACTGGTCCTGTGCCCACGGGTGCTTTGTGGTGGGGGTTAGAGTTAGCTGCAGGTCTCACAATGTTCATCTCTGGCAAGGCATGTGGCAGGTGTGAAAGGGTCTTGCTGCCTTCAAAGCAGCCCTAGCCCCTTCCCAGTCTGCCCTAAGCTGGGGGTGATGTGTGTTCCTTTGGAAATCCCCCTTCTGTGGGTAAGGGCTGCTGGGGTATGTCTCCTGGATGCAAGCTGCCTTGGGGACTTGGGGTGCTGGGGGACTGGCTTTGAGCAGCATAACCTTGGTCATCACCAGCAGTGCTGCTGCAGCGGCAAGAGGTCTCACCTGGGTGGATCTCCTGGGCAGCAGCACGTCCTGGGTTGGTTTTGCAGCCAAGGTGTGCACAGAGGAGACCAGGAACCCCCAGGAACTGTTTTCATGGTGCTTTATTGACTGACCAGCATCTCACATGGAGAAGGTAGAGTTGGCATCTCCTCCTGCAGCAGTTGGAGTCTGTGATAAAACTGATGCTGTGAAACCAAACTCCAGAGTCTGCTCAGGGCCAGCGCACTCTGGGCCTGGGAAAAACCTTTTGGCTACAGGGGGAAAGGCTCTGGGCTGCAGGGCCTGGAGAAGAACCTGGGATTTCATTTTGTAACTGTGGTTAGAGACAGCATGAGATGTCTTTTGAGCTGTTCTGGAAGGGAGCAGGTGAGCAGAGCATGGGGGTGTGATGGATGGAGTGATACAGGCACACGGTTGTTGGATGCAGCAGGGAAGGAGCAGCCAAAGGGCATTAAGTCAAACAAAAATCTTCCCACTTCCTGGGAAATGAGGTGGTCTAATTTTTTGGATACTTGGACTGGTTGCACAGCCTGGAGCACTTGGCCAAGGAGCTGGTGAGTCAATGGGCATCACCTAAGGTGTCCTGCAGCTGATCTCACTGCCAGTGAGGAGGGTGGAGGGGCAAACCTCGCCAGACTGGGGTCTGCAATTAACTTTGCTTCACTCAGCAGCCTGGATGAGGCTAACGAGCTTTTTTAGCCTTGATAGGTGTCATCTCTTTGACCTGATTGTGCGTTTCAGGAATCTCTCTTCCTGTCAGTAATGTCTCAGCCCATCAGTTCTGATTCCTAAGCTCCTTTTGCAATCCAAATGTGGGGTCTGTGGGCTTTTGGGGTTTCCTCTTTTTCTCTTTTCCTTTTCCTCTGCTATTTTTAGCTTCTTTCTAATTGGCAGGATGTCAGACAGGCACTGGGTGTCAGTCCTAAGCGGCAGATTGCTCGGCGCTCTGCTGCTGTGGTTTCAGCAGAGGCCAGCGTGCCCTGTGGTGTGCCTGTGTGCCACAGAGCTGACCACGGTCCACTGGCATGCTGGGGACACAGCCAGGACCAAGATGCCCCCCACACCCACACGTGGTGCCTGGGTTTGGCACTAGGAGCACTAGGAGAGGCAGTGGGCTGCTCTGGGAGAGCCTTGCTGTACAGAGCATGTGATGGGCCCTCAGCAGCTCATGCCAACACAGGTTAGAGCTTCCCCAGGGTTATCTGCACTGTCCTGCATGGATTTTGGCCACACAAATGTGCCCCTTGCCCTAAGAAGCACCTCTTTCCAGTCTGAAAGCAGCAGCTGTGACAGCAGAGCTGATGTTGGGTAGGGACAGGTACAGCAGCATCCCACCACGCTGCCCTGTGTCCTCTGCATTGGGCCAAAGAGGTGTCCCGGCCATCAGAGCTGGTTTAGGATGTGGGTCTCCTCCTCTGGGAGCAGCCCCAGCCATGGTGGTGGCAGCATCTGAGCCGGGCGGTGGGGCTGAGGCGCCAGCTGATGCCGACAGCAAGGCTTCTGCTCGCTGTTCTCTCAAGCTGTCACGTTTGTTCCCAAACGCAATTATTTTGTCTTGCTGAGCTTCATAGGAATTAAAAACCCCTTTGTGAATCAGCCTTGGAGGGGGTGGGGGAGGGAGGGACAATAAACCACAGTCCAAGAAGTGACATGAAGATGGGTGATGTTTAAATGTTCTGCCCGATGATGTCATCTGGCAGGAGCCATGAAAGACCTGGCCTGCGATGCCAGGAGCAGGGACACATGACTCAACCATGCCTCTGCTTTTGTGCCACTCTGACTCATCCTGCCAGCCCAGTGCCTTCTTCATGAGCTTTCCTTGGTGCTTGGGAGAGCATCTCCCAGTGCTGGAGCATCTAGCACCTCCGTGTGCTGGGGGTACTTAGGGTCTCTCCATGTGCTGGGGATACTTAGGGTCTCTCCATGTGCTGGGGGTACTTAGGGTTTCTCCGTGTGCTGGGGGTACTTAGGGTCTCTCTGTGTACTGGGGTACTGAGGGTCTTGAGCCAACCTCCCTCTGGATGCTGGAGGAATCTCTGCCTGTGTTCACTGAGCACGAGGGCTCCCATTGGAGATGGTTTCCCAGCTTCAGGATTGATTCGTAGGATCAAGACTCTTGTGCAGGCAGAAACCTTTAATTAGGCTGCTTGCCTCTTAAAAAGCCCTTGTGCTTCTCTATCCTTGATTGAGCAAAGCCACCTCTGCTCTTCCCAGGATAAGCCTTAGGGGTGAAGAGGAAGATGCTGGCAGAGGTGACGTGAAGAAACCTTTTCCATGATGGTCGTTGGCAAGGTGACCGGTGCTGTCACATCGAAGACCAAACCATGGGCAGCAAGCAGCTGGGGCTGCTGCTGTTGTTGTGTGTCACATTGACAAATAGGCAGGAGATCAAATGCTCTGTTTAATCTGGTTGTGGAAGGAAGAGTCATCACTCTGGAGGGTTAGCTCAACACACATTGGCTGGGCTTTTCTTCCCCTTCCTGGGCAAAGCTGGAGATGGGACCTTGAGGTACCTCTTTCTGGTGGCTGGCAGCAAAAGGACCGGTGTCCTGTGGTCTCCAGCTTCCCAATGGCTCAGAGAACATGAAAGGAGCTAAAATCCACCTCTGTGCCCTGCACAGCCTTGTCTCCTGAGCTAGAAAGGGGATTTACGTGCTGTGCTGCTGAAACAAGGTAGAGCTCATGGGTGCCCACTGCTCCTCATCCACCACATCTCCGAGCAGACAGCTGGGACCTTCTGTGTGGGAATGGCAGCAGAGAAGGGTCTGTGTGAGGCCACACTGCCCTGGCCAGTTCAGACCCCACTGGTGGTGATGTATCTGATTCCCCAGACGCAGCAGGAAGCTATTCTGGGAACACAGCTTTACTTCAGTCGTTTCTTGGCAGTTAAGGCAGACTGAGCGACCAACTTCAAAACACGCTGCCATAGTTGGTGTATATATAGCAAACTCACCACATTTCCACTCCATCCCTCCAAAACCTGCCTCCTGTGCTGAAGGAGTTCCTTTGGAACTAAGGTAGGCACTCGCCTTTTTGGGTTCTCTTTTCTTTTTTGTTTCTTTTTTGGGAGCTTTTTTGCTGTACCTATTTCTGGCTCTGCAGCTCTGGCTGACGTTCCGCCGTCCCGCTGCCCGAGGGAGCTTTCTGCATCCCTGGTACCTGGGATGCTCAGTGCTGTTCTAGGGCTGGATGTCCTGACTGCAAGAGGAGGTGGGATGCTGGCTGGGGCTGCGGTGTGGCAGGAGGCTCTGTGCTGTCCCACAGTGGGTGGATGGGCTTTCCAGGTGCCCAGGGTAGCGTCTCTTGACAAAATCACACCGGTGAGTGTGTGCTTTTCTCTTCTGACCATGTCCTGGGGTAACGGATGATGTGGGAGGAGCCCTTCTGCCAGCTCTGGTCTAAATGTGGCTGTTGCAGCTCTGACATTGTCTGAGTGTCCCGTGGGGTTCCCTGGGCAGGACATCACTCACTAAACCAGCTGTCACCTCCTCAGATAGGACAGATACCAATAGCTGCTCTGGTGGCAGTGCTCCTTCTCAGCTCACGTGCCTGAGTTTCCCCCAGGCTGTGGGTGTCTGTTTCCAGTTCAGCACCCAGGCTGTGCCTCCAGCCTGTACTGCCCATCGCTTCCAATGGGTGAGCTGGGCTCCAAACTCGCCCTTTCCCGGTGCCCCTTGGGATGGGTGGTGTGGATGGTGGGTCCTGACATCAGAGTTCAGACCCTCCTTTGGCCATTGATTTCCAGCCGTAAGTATACCAGCTTTTCTCAGCCTGGCTGCCCCAGTTTTCCCAGTTTATGCCTCTTCAGCTAAAACTGGGGGGCTGGTGTCTCCAGAAGCCTGGCTGGTCCCTCTGTCCTCCCGACCCTCCTGCAGTCTGAATTACGGGGTCTGCGACCGAAGCTCTGTTACCGGTGGGCAGCATCCCAGCATCTCCAGCCTGGCTGTCCCTGGGATTATTATTTTTTGGCTCACACAAGGCTTTCTGTCCTCCTGTGCCACGCTGTGTTGTAAACCCACACTTCCACCAGCTCCCTGCCAAGTTTCCTCTGCTCTTATCGCCGCTCTTGGCTGCGGGATGCCGCAGACCGCTGTGGTGCTTCCCCTCTGACGGCTGGTTCCCCACGTGCCTTCCAGTTTTCATCATCCTCTGCGCTTGCCCTTCCAAGCTGGCATTTCTTCCAGCCTGCTTACAGTCACTCAGGGTGACAAAGTCTATTGAAGTTGTCTTCTGGGTCCTTCCAGCCTCTTGTTTCTCCTAATGCTTGATGAAATCTGTGAAAAATGGCCTGCAGTGATTTTTTTCCCCCTGTGGAAGGCCAAGAAAGGAGAACCCACATGAATGTTTGGGTTTGAGGTCTAGAGAGAGATGCTAGAGGGATGCTGGTCTGGCTTGTGACACTTTTTCTTTCTGCTTGTGCTCGCTGTTAGCTGCACAGCCTGAGAGAAGCAGGTTCAGCATTAAAGCTGAGGAGGGTCTTGTTGAGGACCTGAGGTGTACTTGGTGCCCCTGTACTGGGCACTGGTGAGGCTGCAGCTCGAGTGCTGGGTCCAGTTCTGGGCTCCTCACCATCAGAAGGACAGTGAGGTCCTGGAGTGAGTACAGAGAAGGGCAACCAGGCTGGGGAAGGGGCTAGAGGGCAAATCCTCTGAGGAGCAGCTGAGGGAGCTGGAGGTGTTCAGCCTGGAGAAGAGGAGGCTGAGGGGAGACCTTATCACCACCTCCACTGCCCTGCCAGGAGGGTGCAGAGAGGTGGGCGATGGTCTCTTCAGCCAGGGGACAGGAGATGGGACAAGGGGCAATGGGCTCAAGCTGCCCCAGGGCAGGGTCAGAGCAGATGTGAGGGAAAAGTTCTTCCCTGGAAGAGTTGTGAGGCTGTGGCACAGGCTGCCCAGGGAGGGGCTAAGTCACTTTCCCTGGGTGTGTTTAAAACAAGGGGAGATGAGGTGCTCAGGGATCTGGTTTAGCTTAGGATGGGAATGGTTGGACTTGATGATCTTAAAGGTCTTTGCAACCCTGTGATTCTGTGGTTCTGTGTGTGAGAGCATCAGCTCCTGGGAGAACAGGGGTTAGAAGCTGGCAAAGACTCTGGCTTCAGTGAGCCTTGGGCCCACCCCAAGCTTTGGCTGGGCACAGCCCCGTGCACCCCTTGTCCTCAGGGCTGCGGGTCTCTGCATGAAGTGCCATCACTTGCTTGGATGGATCCCAGCTTGGCACACTGGGTGCCACGGCCCACATGTCCTCACTGGTGGCCACTGCAGGGTGGCTCTGGCTGGGGTCAGGACCTGTCAGTGACAGAGATACAAGATGCATGTGCCTAAACACCTCCATTTATTATTTTTTCCTTCCTGTGCAGCTCGACAGGACAGAGACAGCTGTGAACAACCTCAACCCAGCTTTTGCCAAGAAGTTCATCGTCGACTACCACTTTGAGGAAGTGCAGAAGCTCAAGTTTGCCCTGTTTGACCAGGACAAGTCGAGCATGCAGCTGTATGAGCACGACTTCCTGGGTGAATTCTCCTGCACGCTGGGCATGGTGAGTCTCTGAGGTCCCTGCAGCTCGCTCTCCTCCAGCCAAGGGAGCCCAAGTGATGTTGGCCACAGGGACATGGGGGGATTAGAACTGCTACTTGTTTGCTAGGTCCTTCCCAGTGAAACTAATTCAATGTGCTGCTTGTACCGTGCCACGTTAGGGCTGTTGGCTCCTTGCTGAAGCCTCAGGTGGTGCTGACGTGGGGTTTCTGCAGAGAGCCATCAAGTGGAAGCTTTTGGAGGTGTCTGTATCTCACTGTGGGTTACAGTAAGAGCTCTGGATTTGGTCTGGGGCTCCTTCCAGGTGTTTGCTGTTAGGATCCATTGCAGACTACCTTTCCTACCTTTCCATCTCAGCTTTCTTTTCCTTTTCTTTTCTCCTTTCCCCAAAGCTTTGGCCATTGCTGTTATGTAGCAAAACATCTCTTCTGCTTGAGCACGTTGGTACAGGAATGTGTCTTCTGCTCTTCCTGTGGAGAAGCTTGCAGGACACAATGTGATTTATAAAGCCTTTGGAAGGTCTTTGTGTTCATGAGCCCAGACCCTGTTAGAAGCTGGCAGCTCCATTCTCCAAATGTCTTTGTTCCCTGAGCTTGCACTGACTCAGCCACAGGCAACAAAGGGGATTGTTTCTGTTCTTTGGAAGCATCTGGCTGCTCGGGGCTGCTGTGGTACCTGGCATGAGCGTGGGGGCTGAGTGAAACTGCCCCAGCTTGGTACTGGGACCTGGGGGGATGCGAACACTGACTGGGTGGGTTGGCAGTGTCAGCCAGCCCAAGACTCATGTATCAGTACAGGCTGGGGGTGACCTGCTGGAGAGGAGCTCTGAGGAGAAGGACCTGGGGGTCCTGGTAGATGACAGGTTGGCCATGAGCCAGCAGTGTGCCCTGAGGGCTGAGAGAGCCGATCGGATCCCGGGGGGCATCAAGAGGAGTGTGGCCAGCAGGTCAAAGGAGGGGATCCTCCCCCTCTGCTCTGCCCTGGTCAGGCCCCACCTGGAGTGTTGTGTCCAGTTCTGGCCTCCATGGGATAAAAAAGTCAGGGATCTCCTGGAGAGAGTCCAAAGGAGGATACAGAGATGCAATCTGAGATGATGAAGGGTCATGTGAGGAAAGGGTGAGTGAGCTGGGGCTGTTCAGCCTGGAGAAAAGAAGACTAAGGGGGAACTTTATTAATGTTTATCAACATCTTAAGTATGGGATGCAGGGGGAAATGGCCAGCCCCTTTTCAGTGTCTGTGGAGACAGGACAAGGGGCAATGGCTGCAAGTTGGAGCATAGGAAGTTCCACACCAACATGTGGCAGAACTTTTCCCCAGAGAGGGTGAGGGAGCCCTGGGACAGGCTGCCCAGGGGGTGTGGAGTCTCCTTCTCTGGAGAGATTCCAGCCCCATCTGGACGCCGACCTGTCAATATGACCTGATGAGCTCTGGAGGTCCTTTCCAACCCCTGTGATTCTATGAGTCTGTGATTCTGTGCTCAGGGGTGCACTTGCACCGATGCGCTTGCGGTATGACAGACCTTGTATGGCACCGCACAGGGCGGGGGGTGAGGGGATGAGGCACCTCACCACTGCCAGCTCGAGGGCTTGACAAGTGCTGACGCTTGCAGAGTTGGATATTTAGCCCCTGGGCTTTTGGGAGGGCTCTGTGCTGACCCAGTTCCGCTCCTGCAGAAGTTGAGGGACGGTGCAGGGAGCATCCCAGGCCGATGTTCAGCGATTTAGACCATCCCCATCCTCTTCCCTTAGTGGTGTTGGTGAAACGCAGCCACCTCCGGCGTGGGGCAGCTCAGCAGAGCTCCTTGTGAAGGTCTCAGTCCTGGAGGAAGCTGCCAGCTCAGAACTTATGGACCTGAGGAAACAGCTTGCAACCTTGCTGTTCCTAAATGTGTCTCTGCAGAGGTCTGGGGTGCTGCAGGTTCCCATTGGAGAGGAATGTTATCCCTCTGTGATGGGGAGAAGGACGGACCCTCCGGCTTGTTGGGTCTCCTAGAAGAGCCCAAAGCTTCCTGGTGCTTTGAAAGGTGGATAGCTGGGGTGGGAGAGTGGACAGCTGGGGACTGGGCAGCTCTTGGCAGGTCTCACAGCCCTGGAGCTCACTCAGAACAGTTGAAGTTTGGCCATGGTGCCTCATGGACGTGGTGTAACTGTCTACTGTGTCTTTAGGTGGGCTTAGTCCATCAGGAGGAAGAGAGCTCTCAGCTTCTGTGACCTGTGACAGTATTTATGCTCCACAGAAGAGAGCTGGGCCTATGTGCATGCCTGTTTTTCCATGAATTTTTGCAGCCCTTTCCACCTGAGATTTTTGGTGGCTTCTAGTCCCCAACATGACACCAGCCTGGAAACAGGGGGGGATCTCCTCATTTCCTTTTTTTCCCCCTAAAATTCAGTCAACATCCTGCCCCTGTGCCCAGCACGGGCTTGCAGTGTGCCAGAGCTCAAGCAGAGAGGTAGCAGGGGTGAGGAGAGGTGTGAAGCAGAGCAGGTGGGGGCTGGTGGGTTCAGCCACCCTGCTGTGTGCTGTCTGACAGCTGGGCTTTGCCTGGTGGGATGTTTCCTTAAGCCTGCCAAGTTTGGAGGCACGAGCAGCTCTTAGGAGGGAAGGAGAGCGGCCGTGGGCAGCGACAGCCTCACGGTGAGCATCTGACTTCCCAGCTCTGAGTCTGTGGAGCTCTGTCTGATTAGCCAGATCGTTTTGTTGCAGTTAATTAGGTGGCTGGTAAAATGTAAAAAGGACAGCTGGGTGGCTCCTGGGCCCTGAGCGACCTCCATGGCCAGATGAAATGTGGCAGGGGCCAAACTGCAAGTGGGAGGGTGCCTGGGGATTCTGCTAGCCAGGGGTGTGAGGGGATTTTGCCCCATGCAGAGTGTGAGACAGACATCTGGTGACATCTGGTGACTACGACAGCTGGGCAGTGATTCTGTGCATTTATTGGCTGAAGGCAGCAGGATGTGGCTGACACTGGGAAAGGGGTTTTGCCTTGAAACTGCAAAGACCACAGGATCACAGACTGGTTTGGGTGGGAAAGGACCCTTCAAGGCCACCCATTCCCAACCCCCTGCCAGGAGCAGGGACATCTTCCACTAGATCAGGTCACTCAGAGCCCCGTCCAACCTGGCCCTGAATGTATCCAGAGATGGGGCATCTGCCACCTCTTTGGGTGACCTGTGCCAGTGTCTTACCACCCTCATCATAGAGTTTCTTCCTTATCCCTAGTCTGAATCTCTCCTTTAGTTTAAAACCTTTACCCTTGTCCTATTCCCTCAGGCACTACTGAATTTCTCTCCCCATCTTTCTTACAAGCCCCCTTTGAGGATTGAAAGGCGGCAGTAAGGTCTCCCTGGAAGGAGGAGAGCATTTTTGGGGGGCACAGAGAGGGATACAAGCATGGCTGGGTCACTGGGTGGTAGAAGCAGCAAGTTAAGCTACTTTTTGATGGGTTTCTTTTCATTGCTATTCCTATTCCTAACTGTGTGATGTTAGGACCACAGGTGGAGGCAGGAGGGTGGATGGGGCTGCACATTTTAAACCACAGCCCTACATCTCAAGGGGGTCCCTGCTAGGTATGGGAGAAGAACAGAGATACTTCCAGCAGATTTCTGGGCCCCAACACGTGGGTCTGGGAAAAACTTATGGGATCTGCAGGTCTGCAGGAACCGAAGCTCAGTGAGACAGGGAAAAGTCTCAGGCTCCACTCAGTTCCCAGGTAGCTCTGTCTGGCTTCTTACAAGTCAGAAGTGAAGGAGAGAACACGCCCCTGGGGGTGCTGAGCCCTGTGCCTTGCTCAGCAGCAGCATGCAGGGAGTCTGGAATGACTCTGGGGGAGAGCATCCAGCTTGTAAGCAGGATTTTGTGTGTGGAAACAGGACCAGAAAGCCAAGGTGCTTGCGGGGGTCATGTTAGGAGTGTTTAAAATGGGGTTTGAAAGGTGGAGTTGTGATTCTTCTGGGAATAACTCACAGCATCTCAGCTGTGTGAGGTCCCACTGACCTGCCCCACATGAAGAGGTGACACCTCAGCCCCTTGCACTGTCCCTGCTGAGCTGCTGCACTGCACCCCACGGACTTGGGTGAGGGTGGTGACACTCACAGTGTCACGGTCACCCCCAGTGTGATGTCTTCCTTCGACTGTTGTGAAGGCTGGAGCTGAATTAACTACCATGAGCAATGATCAGTTGCTTATGACTCTGCTTGTGATCACTGGTACAATCATGATTTTATTTTCTTTGGCTTCCCAGATCGTCTCCAGCAAGAAAATAACAAGGACTCTGCTGCTGGGGAACGGCAAGCCGGCTGGGAAGGGGATGATAACGGTACAGTTACTCCTTTACATAACTTACACAGTGTGTCAAGGTGGATAATAAACCTGGGGCCGTGCTGGACACTCACCTGGGGTCCAGGAGACCCGGGCTTCTCTCATGAATATTTTTTCCCTTTCACCTCCCATTTTCCTGCCCACTTTGGGCTTTTGGAGGATGAAATATTTGGGGCAGTGACTCTCATGACCTGTGTCTGCCCAGTGCCAGGTGCTGTGAGTCTTCAGCCTCTGCTTTGGTCTCTGAAATAAGAACAACCCCCCCCTCAATCTGGAGAAGCACAGAGTCAACCAGTGCTGCTGCTGGTTGTTGCCTGGCCCAACACGCCTGCCCAGCGCTGCGCGGAGCGGCGGGAGGCGAGAGGGCTGGTTCCTCTGCCAGTGAGGGGTGGGCTGTTTGTGGGAAGAGGATGGGAGCTGTGCCGTAGCAACGACTCTCATAGCAACAGCTGCTGCTCCTGCTGCAGACCCCTCTGGGCAGTGGCCTTCCTGCTGTGGATCTCTTTAGTGATGGGGGTTATTATTTTATTTTTTTTTTACTTTGATTTTGTTCTAAAAAGGCTAAATTTCTGTGTGCTTCCCTCCTGCTGCATCTCCCATCCTTCTTGTCCCTCTTCTGTGCCATGTGAGACACACAGCTGAGGTGTGGAAGAAAAGGCCAGCAAGGAGTTAAACCTCCATCAGGTTTAAAAGGGTTTAAAAGCCCAGGACCTGGCTGCTGCCCTGGCATCTCCACTGCTGGCTCACTCTGGAAGCTGGGGAGATGCTGCCAGCTTTTTTTTTCCTCTTAATTGCCACAGTTAGTCTTTAAAAGCCAGAGGGAAAGCCACAGCGATGCTTGATGCTGCTGGCCATCCCCAAGGAGCCCTGGGCTCACAGCAAAACAGCTTGAGTGGGCAGAGCTGGACAGATGAAAGCTTTCCAGCCAAGTCCAAAGGTGACATGGTTTTAAAAGGGAAGATCCCCATCTGTCACTGAGGTGTCATTAGCAATCTAAGGATCTGAGAGCTCTGCTTCACATTGTACCATTGATGATGTTTTCTGATCTCTTGTGGGGTGTTGGTTACCATGGTGGTTGGATGGATGGATGGATGGATGGATGGATGGATGGATGGATGGATGGATGGATGGATGGATGTCCTCACTGCCAGGCATGGTGCTGGAGCACAGGCCATGGGCACCAAAGGGGGAGCAGGCTTCTGAAGCTTTGGACTCACTCATATAAAACATGGAATTTGGGACCAAACCCCCACCCCATTCAGTTTTGCTTAAGTATCTTTTATTCTTGGATGGAAAGCTGGATCTGAGCCAACAATGTGCACTCACAGCCCAGAAGGCCCATCACAGCATGGACTGCATCACTAGAAGGGTGGCCAGCCGATCGGAGAGGGGATTCTGGCCCCCTGCTCTGCTCTGGTGAGACCTCACCTGCAGTGCTGCACCCAGCTCTGGAGCCCTTGGCACAAGGAGGACATGGACATGTTGGAGTGGGGCCAGAGGAGTCCACGAGGATGATCCAAGGGCTGGAGCAGCTCTGCTGTGAGACAGGCTGGGAGACTTGGGCTGGTTCAGCCTGGAGAAGAGAAGGCTGCTTCTGGGGAGAGCTCCAAGCCCCTTCCAGCCCCTGAAGGACCTCCAGGAGAGCTGGGCAGGGCTGTTTGTAGGGCAGGGAGTGATGGGACGAGGGGTGATGGTTTAAACTAGAGCAGGGCAGGGTTAGGTGAGACCTGAGGAAGCAGTTCTTCCCTCTGAGGTGGTGAGACCCTGGCACAGGTTGCACAGGGGGGTGGTGGAGGCCCCATCCCTGGAGACCTTCAAGGTCTGGGTGGATGAAGCTCTGAGCACCCTGATCTAGTTCAAGGTCTCCCTGCTCACTGCAGGAGGTGGGACTATATGGCCTCTGAAGGGCCCTTCCCACCTATCCCAGTCTGGGATTCAGTGATAGTTAAGTGAGTTGCCACAGGGGTGATTGCGGCACGGATGGATGGGTGGGATCATGATAGGTGGGTCCTGAGTTATCAAGAGATTGGGAAAATCCCAAAATGAGCTGCTGTGTTTGTAGAAGTCAGTGCCAGGACCTTGCCACACGCCCCTGTCAGGCAGAGTGTTGGGGATGTTATTGTCCATGTTGGCCAAGAGCAGATGCCACCAGCAGCCTGTGGCAGCATGGCACAAGGATGTGCCTGGCTTGTCTGCACCACCTGGCTTTTACACAGCCTCCAGTGAGCTCTGAGATGCTGGACACCAACTGGGTGTGCTTTTGTGGGGATCTGCAAAGGGCAAACTCCATCCCCTTCCCTACAGCTCCTCTTCCTCATTCTGGTTTTGGTGTCCATGCACGCCCACCAAGGACAAGGTGGGTGAGAACACTGATGCTGTGGCTTTGCAGCTGGGAGCCCCTGATTTGGTGGCTACACAAGGCAGAGGGAATATGGGATTTGCATGCAGTCAATACATCCTCTGTGGCCTGAAGAGCAGCATCCTCCCTGGGAAGGCTGGGAAGTTGCTGGGGAGCTCGTCCAAGTGGATTCAAAAGGCGCATCTCTGCCTCCTCATCTCCACAGACTCCCAGCTTTCCTGTATGCTGGAGGCCTCAGATTACTCCTTCTGCAGGGTAATTAGTCTCTTGATTCCTGTAGGTTCCCTAAAAGCTTTGCTGTGGTCACACTGTGCATCTCCAGGCCCCTCAGCAGAGCCAGCGAATGGGGAAGGTGTCTGTGCCCAGCTCCCAGCCAGGCTGGGAGGATGCTGCAGCCGGGGGATGCCAGGGAACGGCTCATCCCTCCCTGGGAAGCAGAGGAGGGAGAGGTGGGGAGCAGATGCTTGGGCAGGACACAGCCTTGAGGAGAAAAAATGCAAGTGATTCAGGAAAGGGCTGCTAACAGAAGTGAAGAAATGTGTTTCTTTGTTATAAACATTCCCTTTCTTAAAATACCAAGAGCCTCATTAGACCACACTCCAGACACAACCGGCCCACTGGTGGTTGGCAGGCAAAGCCCTTCTGGAGCACGTGTGAGTAAAGTCTCTGCAGCCCAAGGGATCTGGGCTGCGCTCTTGCCTGCTGCAGCTCCTTGGGAGCAACGCTGGAGGTTCCATCCTCAGGGCTGTCTCACCAGGGGATGGTGCAGAGACAGACTGTGAGTCCTTGGTGCCACCACCGCCTCCCCCAAGGGATGGGGTAGCTGCTTTTTGCTGTGCCCAGCTTGGGGCATAGAGGACAAGGTGGCACACAGTGCTGGCAAGGTTTCTCATGGCTCCTGCTTCCTCTTGGCTTGGTCATTGGAGGCTTCTCCAGGTCCTGAGAAAGCCCCAATGCAGAAAACTATTGAATCATTGAATGTGTTGGGTGGGAAGGGCCCTTCAGAGGCCATTTAGTCTCCAGTGAAGTGAGTGGGGACACCTTGAACTAGACCAGGCTGCTCAGAGCTTCATCCACCCTGACCTTGAATGTCTTCAGCAATGGGGCCTCCACCACCTCTCTGGGTAACCTGTGTCAGGGTCTCACCCACCTCACAAAGAAAAGCCATGTGAGACCCAAGAAAAGGGATGAGTTTGAGGCATCATTTCAGACCCGATAGGAAGGAGACTGCTTGAGGTGTCCTGGCAGTTCCCTCTCCCTTCAGAATGTCTGCTCTGGAGGTTTAATTGTACCTGTTGGCTCCCAGCCCTGCACATGAATGTGTTTCACGTGGATCCAGCCCCAGTGATGAGGCTGTGGAGGTTGATGGGTGTCCTGGGGGCTCTGGCTGCAGCACCAGTGTCCTGGCTGGTTGGCTGCTAAGAAAACACATCCCGTTGTGTCTCAAAGGCAGCACGTCGCTGCTGCAGCCCAGGGTAAACAGCAAGGCCCATGCAGGGACTTTTCCTCCACCCTCCCCTCTTCCTGCCAGGGGCCAGTGCTGGTCCCAAATTGATCTGCAAAAGGAAAAATGAGCTCAGATACATAGCAAAATACCACAGGCATCCGGTCACCCAGCCTCTTAGCTGGGGAATGAGTTTTGTGGGAGCTGTGCAGGTATCTCCAGGGTGCCATCATCAGGGCCCGTGTCTTCTTCTGGCTTTGGGCTTGGTGCTCACTGACTTTTCATGCTGAAAGTGAGTGCAGCTTTCCTTGTCTTTCAGATAGCTGCCCAAGAGCTCTCGGATAACAGGGTGATAACTCTGAGCATGGCTGGCAGGAAACTGGATAAAAAGGTGAGTGGGTTGTGTCTGGGGGATGTGGTGGTAAGTATCTGTCCTTGGTAGGCTGGGGGGCCTAAGGAAACCCCTGCTTTGGGGTGGCAGAAATAAGTTCTGCTGGAGAAGACATTGGGGTGAGACTGGAGGGGTCAAGCCCTGGCTGCTGGGTATGCCTGTGCCTCAGTTTCCCTGTTGTCACAGAATTGCTTTCTTCATCGTGTGTGTTGAGATGGAAGGGCTCTGTGTGGCACAGGAGCTGTGTAACAGACACCAGATGGACCCTGTCCCTTGGAAATGTCTCCTGATGAAGCTGGGGGTATCGATGCCCCTTGAACACGTGTCTCAGAAGTGCTGAGCGCTCCAGGCTTGTGGCCTTCAGCCCCTCTGGAGATGGAGTCATCATGAGCTTGTGTATCAAACAATAGGGCCTCTTTTTTCTGAGGAAGAAGTGTTGACCTCATGGTGACAGGTGATGCATGAGCTTTCCTTGGGTATGACACGTGGGACACTGTCAGCCTGTCAGAACAAAGCCCTCTGACCCTGCACACCCGGTGAGCAGAGCGACTCCTCCCCAGCCAGGGCTGTTGCTAAGCGATCGATGGGGATACTCCTTGTCTCCCCGAGTTATTGGCAGCGTGGCCCTTGGTTTGCAAAGCAGGGCACAGCAAGCATCCAGGCAGATTCTTTGGTGGAGCAGAAGACATGGTTTGGCTGGCCCCGTTATCCAAACTGGATGGACACCCAGTTTTTCCCAGTGTTCCCCCACCTGTTTGGGAATCGTTGTTTTCTCACTCTCCTGCTTATCTTGCCCACTGCAAGGAGCCAAACACCCCTGATAAGGAGTACCCCAAATAACTCTGAGCTGGAAGATGTCCCCAAGGTTGTGGCTTCCTCTGAGGCATCACCCATGCATGTCAAAGAAGACATCTCTAATGAAAGAGTTTTCTTCAAGCATCCCAAGAAAAAGCCTCTGCTCCCTTGGAATTTCATGGTGAGGCTGCTGTCCTTCCTTCCTTTGTGCTTCAGGATCCCTTTGCAGCCACAGCCATTGTGAAGACCAGGGCCAAGGACTTCAGTCCTCTCCACAGCACTGGTACCTCAGGCATATGTCCACTTGTTTTATCGGCACCTTCAGTGGTGGCATCACTTTCTCCATGGGCAGGAGTTGCTTTTCTAACCCAGTTAACAACCAAATTCCTCTCCTGGGTGATGCAGCGGTGACATCTTTTGATATTCTTCAAGCAGGACATGATCCCTGTGGGTCTGCTGCCCTATAGGCGCGTGGTCAAGGTACAGAAGTTCAGCTTGTGCTGGGGTAAGGACTGTGAATACCCCTGTTCTTCTTGGGTCTTCCCCCAGTTTATCAATGAGATGCCATCAGGAAGCTCCTTCCTCTGGTTCCCATCAGCAGGCACCTGCCATTCCTGAGATCTAATGAGGTTTCTCTGCTGATTCCCAGAGCACGGAGCAGCGTCACAGTGCTCGCAGCCCTGCCCATGGGCAAAGGATGTTGATGTCACTTTAGAGCAGAACACAAGTTGAAATAGTCTCTGAACAAGGGAATTGGACAAAACTCAATATTTTGGGGTCATTGTTGGTTGTGGATGGAATGCAACTGTGGGAGCTGGATAAAACTTGTTTAAGCTTAGGAAAAACAGGGCAGGGAGAAGGAGCAGCTGAGCAAAAACACTACAGGAGTAAGGCTGCAGCTGAGGAGTGTGACCAGAGGCCAGGACACCATATGAAAGTTTGGATCTCAAGGGGGTTTGTGGTGGGGCCACGGGATTATCTTGCTGCACACACTGAGCCAAAGCCACGAGCATCCCTTACCAGGAACTGTGCCACCAACCCAGCCTGGAGCTGTGCTTGGTCCCAGACAGCTCCTCCTGCTCTGACCATCTCAAGGCCAGGACCTCTCTCAGGCCATGGACATGTCCTCCTCCCCATCACACATCCATGGTTTCTCCAGCTGCAGCTCACTCCCTGGCTTTAAATGCTGAAGCTGTGCAGCAGGAGCACGTCAGCAGCAGAACCAACCTCCTGTCAGATCAGGTCTTGGCAGAGTTGCTTCACATGACACCGAGGAGGTGCTTCCAGCCGTGCCAGCCCCAGAGCCCTGTGTGCCACCGCAGCTGCAGGGGCGGCAGCAGCTCACCCACCAGACGTGATGCTTGGGCACGGCTGTGGCAGGGCAGGAGCTGTGGGCCAGCACTGCACTGGGAGCTATGGTTTGGGGAGCTGTGTCTGGTGGAAGTGCCACCCCCACTCTTCCTGTCTGTGGTATGTGAGGACCAGTTTGGATCATTTCACTGCTTAGACCAGTTTGCAGATCGATCTGGTCCGCTGAGCTCCTTTGGTTGCTCAGTCTCCACCTCCTGCCAGGCCTGCTGGGGTGAGATGTTTGTGGTCTTGACATTTCACAATAGGAGCCCATGATCCTGTGGCTGGGAGGCATCTCACACCCTGCTGTGGATGGAGCAAGGCTGACTGGGTTTGCAAGCCGAGCTGCTCCACGTGGGATGGAAGCAGACATCCTCCAAAGCTCCCTGCTGTCCCCCGAGCCGGTGTCTCCAGGTTGGCACTGGTGAAACCATGCTGGGCTGTGGGTTAAGCCAGTGTAGGCAGGGCCAGGTGCCCACCACTGGCTCTGTAACCCATTGGTGAAGCTTGGAAGTGCCGAGTCCTGCAGGATCTGGCACAGAGCTGTGCCACAGCCGCAGCCCTGCACAAGGAGTGGCTTGTTTTTTCTCTCCCACAGACGTGTGAAAAAGGGTATGAGGAAAACAGCTTCACCCCACCAGTGTCCCTGCAAGCTTCTATGGTCTCCTCTTCAGGCAGAAGCATTTGGCCTGAAGCAGGCTATGGTTTCTCCAAGCCAAAACACTCTGTGGTGATTTACTTTTCCGGCTGACTTTGGGAACAGGAGTTGGATAGAAACGTTAATGGGCTTCTCTGCTGGGGCATCACTAGAGCCTGTGACCATTCAGCCACCACCTCCTGGGCTGGCTGTGGACAGGGCTTCCTGAGCATCCGTCCCTCCTCCTCCTCCTCCTCCTCCACAAGCAGCCCCCTGCATCTCCACTGCACCACGTGGAAGCCCAAAAAGCTCCCATCCAAACCCATAAGAAGTCCCTCCTGCTCTTTGTAGGACTCAGGCAGCCCCCTCCTTCTAAGAGGAAAACCCAGCTGAGATGGCTGGAGTTCTCATAAATCATTGGGACTGTTCTGGGCTTGGTTCCCTGTCTTTCTGTATGGGAATGACGTTCTGGTTAGGCTAGAGCTCTCCTGTGCCGGTGCCCTCCTCTCTGTCCGATGCCCAGTAGGGATGCATGTGGGTACAAGTTTGTCATCAACCTTTATCAGAGGGGTGTGGAGGTGATGCTGGCAGGGAGGGCAGCACACACTGACCAAGGGCTGCTGCCTTGGAGGGTGTTACATGATCTCTGTCAGCACCCAGGCAGCCGGCTCCTTAGAGAGTCCCTGGACTTGTGCTTTACTGGTGAGTGTGGGAGTGGAGCTCTTGTTCCTTCCCCCTGCCCCAAGCCACTCTTGCACTTCAGAATTCTGGGTTTCCTTTGAAGCTCTGGGTCTTTTTCTAAGCCCAAACGCAGCTGCTCCCAGCTGGGGTTGTTTTCCACGGCACCTACATCCAGAGAGCTCTCTGGATGACGGGCACTCGCCAGCAAATCCCCGGTGGTACCAAGTCACCTGCCACATCGGTGCTGAAACACGACGAGATTTGCAGAACCGAGACATGGAGGGGACCAGGGTGCTGCCTGTGTGGAGAGGACACGAGGGTGTCTGTAGGGTCAGCACTACCAGGGAAGGACAGATCTCTCAGACCAGCTGGCAAAACGCCATGTAGCCTGTTCTGTTCTTCTCCCCCAGGACCTGTTTGGAAAGTCAGACCCCTTCTTGGAGTTTCATAAACCAGGCGATGATGGGAAGTGGATGCTGGTCCACAGAACAGAGGTGAGCACAACTCCAGCCTGAGCTGCTGGGATACCATCGGCCCTACATCTGCTCCTTTCGCTCTTCATGGCATTATCTTGTCAGTGACCCATAAAGCAAGGTGGGATCAGGGGGGTTCAGAGCCCCATGGCTGCCTTCCTGGTGTCCAGCTGAGGCTGCTGGACTCCGAAGATGAAGTTTTACTGAGTCCAGTAAGGTCTGAAGGTTCTTTCTGTACTGCTGTGTCTACCAGGTGGAGGGGCAGGTGGTCTTTTAACCCATGTTAACCTCCTTAACTGCTCACAATGAGCATTTGCCAGGTCCTCAGCTAACCTGGGACAGTGCTCAGCACCTCCAACTTCATCGCAGGAGCATTCGGGCTGGTGTCTATCGCAGCCAGAGCCCCAGGTGAGAAGGAAGAGCCCTGTATGGGGGTCCTGGTGGGTATAGTCAGGGGCAGCTGACCCTCTCCTGTACCCGCAGTGGTATTTTGATGTGAATTCCCTTCTGGTGACAATGTCAAGCTGCTAAAGCCAGTGACATTAGGAGTAAGAGGCATGGCAGGGGCAGGGAGAAGCATGCCCACAGAGACGATCGCTGGGAGAAGCAGAAGGCTGGTTCCTGCTTTAAAAACAGGCTAATAAGCACTTCACAAAACAGCTTCTTTCCCCCCTCCTCAAAGCTTGTTTCAAGGCCCTTTTATTGGTGTTTGGGGTTTTTTTTTAAGCACATAGCTCCTGGCAGCTGGCAGAAAGAGAGGGGGGAGATAGCTGCAGGAGGGACCCTGTGTCAGAGCAAGAGGGTCCATCACACCTCATCTCCCCCACTTCTTTCTTTCCTGTCCCCATCTCACCCCCCTCTTTGTCTTGTCCCCTCAAGGCTCGGTTAAGGAGCCCCACCACAGCAAATCACTGTAACAGACCCGGTGTGAGCTCAGGCAGAAGGAGAGGGTGGGATTTATTTACACAGTCCCTCCATACGTTGCTTTTTTCTCCCCACTCCTGTGCAGAGCCAGCGAGGATTCCCTTCGCTCGCACGCCCACGTGCACACCATCGCCGAGACGTGTGTGCCGGGGTGTCCCCTCTGGTGTCAGCACGGGCTGTCCCTTTAACCCAGCGCTCTCCCACACGTGTTTCTGAGCATATTTAGTTCATGCCAACCTTACTGTTCCTCTCCTATCTCCGTGGGAGCAGGCTGGGACCTCCTTTGGTTGTTTCCTCCCGGTTTTGTGTGGGAAGCTGGTCTTTGACTCACTGAGATGTGTTTCTCAGGGATGGGGATTTCAAGGAGAAGAAGGAAGGGGAAGGGAATTGGGGACATGGCTGTGGACCAGACGTCTCCAGGATGTCTATAGGCAGGTCAGGGCTATGGAGAGTGGCAGGTCAGGGTTATGGAGAGGGGATATGTACTGATTTTCCCTCTGGGCTGCTACCCAGTTCCTCCATCCTCCTATCTAGACAAGGTTTCCTTTCAAGCATCTTTCTCCTTACCAGCCCCGAATGTGTCCCGCTGCCCTGGGAGGAGTCCTATGCCAAGTGAGCATCTTTGTGTTCTGAGGCTGGATACAGAGGAATAAGGTTCCTTTTGGTGTGGGAGTGTATCCAGCTCCCAGTCTGACGCTGGTGTGTCTCATGCCACCACGGAGGTGTCTGGCAGGGGACGATGAGCGTGCTCATCACCACCTGCTATTTAAGCACAAGTGTGAGCACCCAGCTGGGTGCCCTGCAATGGGGACACCGGATCCTTCCCCACCACACACCCCTCCCTAGGGACCTGGCAGCGTGCAGGCAGCATCTCAGGGTGCGTGGGCTCCCCCTGTGTTTATAAATTCTCCACTAAACTGTGCTCACAGTGTCAGGGCTTCCCCCAGGCTCTGTAAAACACGACACCCATCGCCAGTCCATGCAGCAGCAGCCATGGACCTCATCCTCACTGGGCAGCTCTGGCTGCAGAGCTCCAAGGTCCTCCATGCCAGGTATCCCCACCTTTACCCTGCCCAGAGAAGGGGTAATCAGCTGCCCATGTCCAGCTTTCCTAACATGAGGGGGAATCTCTCTTGCTGAGCAAAATGCCTTTGTGCAAGAGGGTCTTCACCTGCCCCACGGGCACCTCCGAAGTTCCCAGCGTGTGCCTGGGGCCTGAGAGCATTTGCTTAGGTTTCCACCAAGCAACTGCATCCTCTCAGGAAATGTCAGAAAGCATCAATTAATGTTCCTCCAGCCTGGGCAGCAGATGTTACGCAGATGAGGCGAGAGCGAGCTGGACGTGCCCGGGGCTGTTTGGCTTTCCCAGCTGGTTGCAGCATCCCACTGCTCCATCTTCTCAGTGCTCAGAGCCCGAATGGGTACACGCTGCTGTGCTGGCATGCTGGGTGGTAGTAAGCAAGGAGTAGGGTGCAGGTTTGTTCAATTGCCCCCAGAGGTGGTTAAATTACCCTTCCTGATGCAAATGAATCTGTTGTGACTCACACACTACACAGCCTGAGCAGGGGGGGGCTGCTGTGTCCCTGCCAAGGAGGAAGAAAGCTGAGATGGGGCTTCCTGCCCCACCAATAACCTGCTCTAGGGTCTCTCTTGGAGATGTTCCCTGGTTTGAGCCGAGCTCTCCTGTGGTAACAGCATCTTAGCCATGAGCCAGAAGAGTGCCCAGGCAGGCAGGAGGCCAACCCCATCCTGGGGTGCATCCAGCCTGGCACAGCCAGCCGGGACAGGGGGGGATTGTCCCGCTCAGCGCTGCGCTGGGGCGGCCTCACCTCCAGTCCTGGGGGCAGGTTTGGGCGCCACAGGACAAGAGGGACATAAATCTATTGGAGAGTGTCCAGAGGAGGCAGCGAGCATGGGGCAGGGTCTGGAGGGGAAGGAGAGGCTGGAGTCCCTGGGTTTGTCCAGCCTGGAGAAGAGGAGGCTGAGGGGAGACCTGATGGGGTCTGTGGCTTCCTGCCAGGGGAGCGAAGGGGCAGCGCCGATCTCTCTCCTCTCTTTGAGGACCAGGAACAGAACCCGAGGGGACTGTGTGAAGCTGGGCCAGGGGAGGTTTAGGCTGAGTGTCAGGAAGAGGTTCTGTGCTGAGAGGGGGGTCAGGCACTGGCACAGGCTCCCCAGGGAGCTCCTTGGGTCACAGCCCCAAGCTGGGCTGAGGGCAAGAAGCATCTGGACGATGCCCTCAATGCCAGCTCTTACTGGGCTGGGCCTGTGTGGAGCCAGGAGTGGGACTCAATGGGCCTTGTGGGTCCCTTCCAGCTCAGGAGATTCTGGGATTCTATGATCTTCCCACCCCACAGGTCATCAAGTACACGCTGGACCCTGTCTGGAAGGCGTTCACTGTGCCTTTGGTGTCGCTGTGTGATGGAGATGTGGAGAAGCTGATAAAGGTAACGGGGAGCCCTTTGGCTTGTATTGCAGTGGGTGGCCTCTGGGATTGATTGTTAAACACCTAAAACCCCATGGCTGACTCATTAACAAACAAAATCAGCACCAAGCCCCCAAAAACCTTGCGTGGGGTCTCTAACAGGAGAGGTTGGGAACTTCAGAGGGTCTCCTGGCAGGAGACAGTTACCAGGTCTGAGGCTGGTTTGTGCTCCTTCTGCCCCAGGTGATGTGTTACGACTACGACAGCGATGGGGGACATGACTTCATCGGGGAGTTTCAGACCTCGGTGGCCAGGATGTGTGAAGCCCAAGATGCCTTGCCAGTGAGTACTGACAAACCTTCAGGGAAGGAAGAGGAAGGTGCTGACGGTGGGTTTTGGTACTGAGACCCTCAACCCATGCCAAGAAGGAGCCAAGTCCAACCTCCAATCTTCTTTCTCCTCCCACTCATGCCATGTGTGACCTGGGCCACTGTTGTACCTGAAGCATCTGAGCTAGAGAGAGGGCTAGAAGTTGGGCTCTGCTGAGAGCAGAGCAGGCTGAAGCAGCACCTGTGATTTGGGGGATGCTCTGTGGTGGGGGGGTGAGAAGGGGAGGTGTGACATGCTACCAGGGCTGCATCTGCTGCGGGGACAGCCTGGTCACCAGGAGAGCCAACTCCTCTGTGACTGTGGCCAAAGGTTTCCCCATCTTCTCAAAATGCTGCCTCATTTAAGGCCTCATGTCCAGGCTCCTGGATAAGCAGGGCTTCACACCGCCATCGTTGCTAGAGTTACCAAACCAGGAGGAGATCTTGGCCAAGGCATGGGGGAGGAGCAGTGAGAAAAGCCTGGGGAAACTGAGGCACGAAGGCACGACGTGTCCTGTCAAGCAATGCGCACGCTGATGACACCAGAGACCGGTGCTGAGCCTGTTCTTCCACTGGGTTTGCAACCTGCCAGCCTAGTCATAAAATCCTCTCTCCCTCACACCCTGATGGGTGCTGGTCAGAAGACTGACACTCAGCTGGCTGCTGTGTCCCCACACGTACCGTGGGTGCAGCTGGGGATGGGCTGGTCGCGGAACACTGGGTGCCTCCCTGCTCCCTGGCTGATGCCAGTCACTGAGCAGAGCTGCCGTGGGCTTCAGGCACAGGAAGGTGGCTCCAAAAGCAAGTGGCCACTGCAGGGTATCACCCTTCAGCATCCTGGGGAGCTCCTCTTGACCTGTCTCAGCCTTCTGCATGGCCACGCTGGGGCCGGGCAGAGACGCTCTCGCTGCAGCGCAGGCGCTGTGTGCCACCGTGCTGGCAGGCAGGAGCAGCACTGTCCAGCCACAGCATCACCAGCTGCTCTGAGCAGCACCAGAGCCACCACCAGCTGGTCCAAGCAGGTCCACATCCACCACCGAACGGTCTGAGCAGATCTAGGGCCATCACTTGGCAGTCCGAGCGGGATGCCGGGGAGGGGGCACACACTGGCCACCACCATCCCATGTGGAGCCCATGTGGGATCTGCCTGCTGGCAGGTCTGGGCTGGACCATCTGCCTGGGTTTATCCAGAGTCTGGGGACTTTGTCAACAGATCTGTGCTTTGCTTTTGTTCAGCCTGTGGAACACAATGTTCTTATTGAGAAGACTTGAGGACTTCAGTGTTTAAATGTTCCCGTTCTGCTGCTGCAGCTGGATGAATGGCCAGGACTTTCCATGCTCCCCTCTGAACTCCTGCCCTCTCTCACAGACCAACCTGCACCTACATGTTCTTCTTGGACAAGACTTTTTATTCCCTTTTAGATACTTTTTGTAAAAAAAATTGAAATATTGGAGCCTCTTTCTGAATATTCCAAAGGCATTTTGCCTTCCCAGAGCTTTTGAAGAAAGCTGATGGCCTGCCCTAATTATTCATGTGTTTGACCTGTCCCATCCCTTTTGCCCTATCCCATGCCACAAACTCATCCTAGCAGGGTGAAAGCTCCTGGAAGAGAAGAGCAACCCCTTCCCAAGCAGGGCCTGTGCCTCCATTTCCACCATTAAACAGCAGTGGAGTGCTGGGATTTGTTTGTGTCTCCCAGCACTTGGAAACACATGGAGAGACGGTGCCCACAGAATGTGGCCACGTGGCACAAAGCAGTGCTCACACCAGTGTCTGTCTGTCTGTCTGTGTTACAGCTCGAGCTAGAGTGCATCAACCCCAAAAAGCAAAAGAAGAAAAAGAACTACAAGAACTCTGGGATCATCATTGTCAAGTCCTGCAAGGTGAGTACAGTGGCAGGATGTTTCTTGAGGCTTCTGGCCAAGCTCCAGCCTTGCCGAGTTCCTCCCCATCCCTTCTGCCTCCAGCAGCAGGACCTGTGGAGCCCAAGTACAAGTGAGCTCTCCACTCTGCTTTGGTGTCTCTCCACTCACAGCACCTGAGTCACGGTACCCAGGTGGCTGCAGACCCAGGAGATGCTGGGCAACATGGGCAGCACCAAGCTGCAGGCACCCACCCACTGCTTGATGCCTTCTTGGGGGCAAGGGTTGGGTGCAGGTGGGACAGGTCCTTCTGAGCTGCAGTGTTGGTGAAGTCCTGCCCTCACACAGCAGCAGCACAGTGCTGTAAGCTGAACACCAGCACGGCTCTTCCTGCACCAGCTCTGCAGGTGGTGTGAGATCGTTTCAGCCATGGGAGAGGACATTCCATTCAGTTAACCATGATAGACCTTGACTCAAGGATTCCTGTCCAGGCCTCCCACCCCAGTTCTTGACCAACTTGTGGCCTTTCTTGGCCCCACATGTCTCTTGAAGAGTCAAAATTCTGCTGTGGGAGCCCCAAGTGGTTCTTCCCATCTGCTTTGTGTGGCTCAAGGTCCTCAAAGACCCAGACCCACTGTGACCCCAGGCTCAGGTGCTTTCTGTGTGTTTCTTTTGTTCTGCAATGGTGAAGATTGCTGACACTTTTCCTACTGGTTTTTTCTTTCAGATAACCAGAGACTTCTCCTTCCTGGACTACATCCTGGGAGGCTGCCAGCTGATGTTCACTGTAAGGACTTTTGCTTCTCTTTGACCAGTAAAGCTTATGCAATGGTCCAAAGTGAGAGGGAGGTTCTGTGTGAGGTTTGACTCCAGCTCAGGTGGCTCTTAAACCACATGGTTTTGGTGGCTTTGAGGTTGTTGCTGTGATGCTCAGGTGTGCCCACTGGCATGGAGGGACTTTGGTGGTAGATCAGATTCCCACAAAGACCTTCTGACCCCTCACAAGATGTTACCACCTTCTCTCCCCATCGCAAAGCTCCTGTTTTTTTAGGATACCTCCTTATCTTGAAGGCAGACAAGAGGCTTTGGGCTGTTAAGGAGGTGGGTTTCTGCATTGTTAATGGAATTTCCACCCTCTCTGAAGCTGGACAGTGGCTTGCCAGGAGTATCTAAGGGAGGACATTGCAGCACCGAGTGAAACCACCACCACCCAGAACAGGGTCTGTGATTTCTGCAGACTTTTCCCATGCAGTATCTGGGAAGCTCTGGGCACTGCACCGTGGTTCAGTTTGTATTTTGTTGTTTCATCTAAAAACATGATGGGGAGGGAGTACTAGGAGGAGGAAGAGTTGCCATAGGAACAGGAGCGATCAAGAGAGCTTTTTGTGTGTGTTCTGCCACTGTGTGCTGAGGTCTGGGTGCTGGAGAGTGAGTAAGAGAGGGAGTCATTAAGTTCCTTGGTAGCACATAGCTCTTGTGCAAATGGAGCCTGAATGTGGAAATCATCATCCCCTTGGACAGGTCTGCTGCTTGCTGGAGGGCTGCTCCCTGTCCCCAGCTGGGTTTGTGCTGCTCCCTGTCCCCAGCTGGGTTTGGGATGGGTGCAACACTCAGAAACCTCTGAGCTGGGAGGAGGATGTTGCTGGTGTCCTCCTCACCTGGGGCAAAGCCACAGAGAAGAGGGGGCTTGTGCCTGGCCACTTGCCTTGTGCTGGAGCAGACCAGCTCTGTCCCTCTGCAATCTGTTGCCCAAGTGCTGCTCTTGGTGGCCCTGCTTGCACCTGTCTGATTCCACCAAGCCCCTGCCCTGTGCCTCAGTTTCCCTCTTGCTCTCTGACCATGCCTGCGGTGGCTCAGCAGGAGCCAGGTGTTGCAGCAGGGAACTGCAGGCTGGGAAGGCTGGAAGGCTGCCTGGTTAAAGGAGTTGGGTTTTCACAGCACTATTGGATGGCTTGGGTGGGAAGGGCCCTCTGCTGATCATCAGTGCCCCCCCCTGCCATGGGCAAGGACAACCCCCCAGCCCAGGTGCCCCAAGCCCCATCCAACCTGGCCTTGAACCCTGCCAGGGATCCAGGGGTAGCCCCAGCTTCTCCCAGCACCCTGTCCCAGTGCCCCACCACCCTTCTCCCTTATCTCCCATCTAAACCTACCTTCTTCCAGCCTAAAACCACATCCCCTCGTCCTGCCAAACCCGTCTCACCAGCCACCCTTGCACAGGGTGGTGGCACGACCTGGGCTGTGATGACTTCTCACCCCAGCCAGGTTAAGTTCCTTCTCTCCTGGTATGGATACAGAGCCAAAGCTCTGGTGAATCCCCTGAGCTCAGTTTAGCTGGCAGGGTTATTCTGGGGGTTGCCACGCCGCCTGCTCACCTCTTCCCAGCTCTTCCTTCCCAGTCATTTCCAGTCTGGAGGCTCAGCATCTCACCTCTTCTGACCAGATGGAACAGGGGCTGAGACAGGCATTTCTCCAGATGTCTTTAAATAGAAAGCCTAACTGGGGAGGGAGAAAAACAAACACCTTGCTGACATCCCCCTGAGATCTCAGCACGTGTTGGGCCTTGGGGAAGCCAAGTGGAAGGTGGCTGCAGAGAAAGCTCTGCTCAGGGTTGTGAGGCTTTGGTCAGAATCCTTGGGATCTGGCTGCCCCGTGGCCCTGGCTGCTTTGGTGTCCATGGGGCTGCTGGGTGCCTGAGCTTAATGCCTGGGAGATGGGCAGGGAGAGTCCTGCTGTGCTGGAGATGGTGGTGGCCTGCTGCAGTACAGAGGCTGCTTTGGGACACCTTGTGTGATGCTGCTGGTGCAAAATGCAGGTGTAATTGTGGATGGATTTGCCTCATCTACTGGTTGAAGAGCTTTTTGTAGGGAAGTTTGGCTAAACTTTTGAAAAATGTTTGAGGTTTGGGTCTTGAGGGGACCTCAAAGGCTGGGTGGCCAATCTGTGGTGGTCCCTGCTAACAGAGGTCAGCTCTCTGCTTCTCTCTCTCCCCTCAGGTTGGGATTGACTTCACAGCCTCCAATGGGAACCCACGAGACCCCTCTTCTTTGCACTATATCAACCCCATGGGGACAAACGAGTACTTGTCAGCTATCTGGGCAGTGGGCCAGATCATCCAGGACTATGACTCGTAAGCACCGTGACCTTCTGCCCCCACCCTGCCTTCCCAAGGGGCTACTGGGATGCATGTGCCTTGATTTCCCCTCTGTAAAGCCAGGGCTAAGCCACACCTTGCTTTTGAAAAGCTCCTTGGGAGGAAACTGCCATATACCTTGGGATGTGGGAGGAGGAGAGGGTAGGGACAGGGTTTCTCCTCTGCTCCCATCCCCACTGTTCAGGGGAAGGGTGTATTAGTAGAGCATCCTGTACCAGAGGAGGCTGGAGCATGGTAGGTGCCCTCAGCTTGCTGGTATGTGCTGTTGGCAGCTGCACCACCAAGCTGCCTTGTTCCCTGGCCGCCCTGAGGTGTGCCACAGGGAAGAATGTCATCTTAGATGTCCACAGGGACAACAAAACAGAAACCTGGTGGTCTCAGCATGTTGTATAGTTATTTTGTATTTATTTATCTTTAAATCTCTGAGGTTACATGTCTGCAAGTGATTGAGGTGCTTGGGTGCAAGGATGCTCCCCATCTCTGTGGACAATGAGGCAAAGCTGGGCTCCTTTCTGTCTCAAGCTCAAAAGCCAGAGGAGAACACACCCCCCTGCCTGGGTTCAGCATTCAGAGGGCTGGGGTTGTTGTGGGAGGAGGGAAGGCTGGCGGCTGGGCAGCTGATAGCCTGGGGAGGTGACTGATAGAGCCCTGCCAGCCAGTCCCTATGTGTGTGTAAACACACCCAGAGGGTTCTTCTTCTTCTCTTCTAGAGACAAGATGTTTCCTGCTCTGGGATTCGGTGCCCAGCTGCCCCCGGACTGGAAGGTGAAGCCTTGTAACCGTCTGTGTGGTTGGGGTGGGCTTGTCCTGGGGTTGCCTGGGCAGGAGCGGAGCTGCTGGGACTTCCTGGGTGGGAAAAGCTGTCAGGAAGCAAGGAGATGGGTGGATTTGAGGTGGTGGAAGGCAAGCTGTGGCAGTGTGGGTGGGTGGTGAGGCAGGGATGGGGCACAGGCAGCCCGTTCCTCCCTTCTGAGCTGGCAGGAAAGCAGCAGCTCCCTGGCACTGCTGGGCAGAGCCAGGCCTTGATTCATTATCCTGGCAAGAGCCAGGAACAATTCTGGGGAAGGGAAAAGGCCCTGGGATGAGTGTGTCAGACAGCCTCAGGGTCTGGAAAGGGGCTGGGAGCTGGGTAACCTTGTCCTGATGTTGCATGGGCAGAGTCTGTGAGGCCTGGAGCAGAGGGGCTTTCCCAAAAGCCACCCTGACCTTAGGTTGGGATTGAGCACCAAAGAGGTTAAAGGAATCATCGAATCCCACACTGCACTGGGCTGGCAGGGACCTTCAGAGGTCATCTAGGCCCCTAATGCAGTGAGCAGGGACACCTTCAACTAGATCACACTGCTCAGAGCTTCATCCACCCTGACCTTGAATGTCTCCAGGGATGGGGCTTCCACCACCTCTCTGGACAGCCTGTGCCAGGGTCTCACCACCTCAGAGGGAAGAACTGCTTCCTCAGGTCTCACCTAACCCTGCCCTGCTCTAGTTTAAACCATCACCCCTCGTCCCATCACTCCCTGCCCTACAAACAGCCCTGCCCAGCTCTCCTGTAGGTTCTTCAGGGGCTGGAAAGGGCTCAGAGGTCCCCTCAGAGCCTTCTCTTCTCCAGGCTGAACCAGCCCATCTCTCCCAGCCTGTCTCACAGCAGAGCTGCTCCAGCCCTCAGATCATCCTTGTGGCCTCCTCTGGACCCGCTCCAAGAGGTCCTGTGGTCCAAGAGGTACTGGGGTCCTGCATGAGCGTGAGCTGGAGCATCCTGCTTATCAGGAGGGATGCTGTGGGCAGGGCCTGCTCCTGCAGCCTGTGCTGGCTGCTGGGGAGATGCTTCTCACAGCTGAGAAGATGTGCTGAGCCACCACCACCATCCTTCTTTACCGGTGTTTTGGCTGCTCTTTGCTCACACCCTTCACATGCATTTCCTTTCTGCTGGCTGGTTTGGAGAAGTGCCCAGCCTCAGGCTGGGGCTGGACCTCAGCAAACCTTCTGTTTCTTTCTGGGAGGAGAACTTTGCTCAGGGCTGGACACAGCAGAGCACACAAGTCACGACTGGACATGAATTGGGATGGGAAGCTCATCCTGGCCAGCCCTGGAGGCTGGGGATATCCTGCCCACTCCAGCTTTGTGCTTTTCTCTGCTCTCCCAGCAGCCAAAATCCATGTGAGTCAATTGGGAGCTCTCACTGTGTGCCAGGCACCAGAGGAGATCCCTCTGTGTGCACTTTGGAGCTGATTCATCCTCCTTGGCCAGCAAATGTCTCCGGTCTGTCACTTCACCAGTTCTGGTGGGAGAATCTTGGTAGGCAGCTTCCAAGGGATGGCAGCCAACTGCCATCAGGGATGTATCACCTGGGGAGAGGAAAAGGAAGGGAAGATGCAGTGGGGATGGAAAGGAGATGGAGGTCTGGGGCTTGGGGAATGGGTAGGTCATGGAGCATCCTGCTCTGCTGCCCCTGTGCCTGGGTCAGTGCCCATGGGAAAGGCATGAGGATGAAGGTAGGTACTAGTCAAAGGTGCTGGCTGGGACTGTGGGGCAGAGGGATACTGGGGCTACTCTTCTTCTCACTCCAGTAAGGTTTGTTTAGCAGTCAAGGCTTGTTGGGTAGTGCTGAAGCCAAAGCAGTGGTTCAGTGGAGCAGAGTCTGACTGGAGACCTGTGACTAGCGGTGTTCCCCAGGGCTCAGTGTTGGGTCCAGTCCTGTTTAATATCTTCATTGATGACCTTGATGAGGGAACAGCATCCACCCTCCGCAAGTACCCGATGATACAGAGCTGGGAGGAATGACTGACACGCAGGACACTGCGCTGCCATCCAGCGAGACCTGGACAGGCTGGAGAGCTGGACAGGGAGAAACCAGATGAGGGTCAACAAAAGTAAGTGTAGAGTCTGGCACCTGGGGAGGAGTAATGGCTTGGATCAGTACAGGCTGGGGGTGAGCTGCTGGAGAAGAGCTCTGTGGAGAAGGACCTGGGGGTCCTGGTTGATGACAGGTTGGCCATGAGCCAGCAGTGTGCCCTGGGGGCTGAGAGAGACAATGGGATCCTGGGGAGAAACAAGAGGAGTGTGGCCAGCAGGTCACAGGAGGTGATCCTCCCCCTCTGCTCTGCCCTGGTCAGGCCCCACCTGGAGTGTTGTGTCCAGTGCTGGGCTCCCTGGGATAAAAAAGACAGGGATCTCCTGGAGAGAGTCCAAAGGAGGCTACAGAGATGATGAAGGGCCTGGAGCATCTCCCCTGTGAGGAAAGGGTGAGTGAGCTGGGGCTGTTCAGCCTGGAGGAAAGAAGACTAAGGGGGGACCTTATTAATGTTTATCAATATCTGAAGTATGGGATGCAGGGGGAAATGGCCAGCCCCTTTTCAGTGTCTGTGGGGACAGGACAAGGGACAATGGCTGCAAGTTGGAGCATAGGAAGTTCCACACCAACATGGGGAAGAACTTTTACACATGAGGGTGAGGGAGCCCTGGGACAGGCTGCCCAGGGGGTGTGGAGTCTCCTTCTCTGGAGAGATTCCAGCCCCATCTGGACACCGACCTGTGCAGGATGAGCTGGGGAGCTGCTCTGGCAGGGGGTTGGACCCCATGAGCTCTGGAGGTCCCTTCCCACCCCTGTGATTCTTCATGAACCCCTGTGCCCTGCGTGCCGTGGGGAGCAGCGCTGGCCCATGGTACTCCCCGGGGGACGTGACAAAGGGCGGCTGTTGCAGACCACAGACTGGAGTGCAAATGGGGAAGATGGTGAAGAGGTAGAGAGTGGAATGAATCGCGGCCGTTGCCATGGCTCCCCCAACGCTTCCCAGGCGCCCGCTGGAGCGAGATGTTTTGCACACAAAAGTCTGGTTGGAAATGTCAGAGAACATCTTGCTGTGTAACAGCTCCACACAGAGCCCCGGGCGGCTCCCCGGGCGAGCAGGGGAGGGGACCAGATGGGCTCTGGTTCCTGGGGGATGAGCAAAGGCAAGGTGGCGGTGGAGAGAGCGATGCTGAACAGCAGAGCTCCCCTCGTCACCCTGGGTTGGGGAGATGGGTCACAGGCTGTGGGAAGGGACCCTTCAAGGCCACCCAGTCCCACCCCCTGCAGTGAGCAGGGACACCTTCCACCAGACCAGGTCGCTCAGAGCCCCGTCCAACCTGGCCCTGAATGTCTCCAGGGATGGGCCATCTGCCACCTCGCTGGGTGACCTGTGCCAGTGTTTCCCCACCCTTAGTGTGAAACATTTCTTCCTTATCTCTAGTCTGAATGGGTCAGCAAAGGGAAAGGTCTTTGTGCCCACCGAGCTCGGCATCTCCAGCCAAAGCTGTTGGCTTCATCACCGTGCCACCTCCCAAGGTGTCCCATCCAACTGGCTCTTTATTTTTTTTCATATATAGGGAAACTGAGTCACAGCAGGGGTGGGATCGCTGGGGAAAGGTGGCAGAGGTCCATCTGCAGGGTTGGTTCCCCAGCACAGGCTCTGTCTGTGCATCTGGAATTCCCAATGGGAAAAGATGAAGCCTGGGTCATGCCCATCCAGAAGAGGACATGGGCTGGCTGCAGATGAACATCTTACCCTCTGGGGTGGTTTGGAAGAGTTTCTCCCAGTAGGTTACTGGTGCAGGAGATATCTGTGGGTGCTCCACAGACATTTACTTGGGCTCCACAGAAACTGTTTTTTTTTTTTTGATGTACAAGCTGAATAGGGAATAAGATCCAGATTTTGAAGACCTCCTGTTGCATTTTCTAGCAGATGTATATAGATACAGCTCTAGATATAGATACAGCTCTAGATATAGAAGCTGTAGAAACTCCAGAGGAGTTTTTGCAACCCTTCTGCCACACAAGGGGATCTGCCCTGGAGATGGTGAAGAACACTGCTCCAAACCATTCTGTTGCCTCTTGAAAGAAAGAGAAACCTCCCAGTGCAAAGCATGGGGATATTTTCACTTGCCTCAGCTATAAATACTCCTATGGCAGAATTTGGAACATCTTCTAAAAATAAAGGGGAGGGGAGGGAGGGGGAAGAAGCCCTTTGCAACTGAAAATCAAGGCTTGGGATGCACTGCCTGGAATTGTGGCTTCTGAGGGGAAAGGGCATACCCAAGCCACGTGAGGTGTTTCAGGCCCTGGGGTTGTGGTGCCTGGGAGCATCACTGGCTGTGCTCATGAGCTGAGGACACCCAAGCAGGCTGTTGACATTTGCTGCTCTGACAGCCCCTCGGCTTTGCAGCGTGGGGAGGACATTTGGTTGACCTACTTTTGTTTGGTTGCTATTTCCTACCCCCACAGCCTCTTGCAAAAATAGTGTCTGCTGTGCTCAACACAATGCCCAGTGTCACTGGAAAGGCTGAATCAGAGGGGTGTTGCTGGCACAGCCTCGGGAGGGCTCCGGCGGTAGGGACACACACATCCCGAAGCCATCCCCTGGCTGAGCAGCTCAGCAGAAACCCCCCCCCCACCCTTTGGAAATGGGAACATATCCTTGTTTTGTAACTCTGGCACAAACAGAGCTGGAGCATGTTGCTTTAGAGCCCTGGAGCTGGGAGCCTGAAAGCCCAGCTCACCCCCTTCAGCCTTCAGAGGTGCTGGAAGGGGCACTCGTGTCCTTGATGCTGCTGAGAGTCTGGTTGCTTCTGAAGTTGCCTAAATTGCAGATACCTGAGTGAGGAACTCCTGAGCTCCAACCTCTGATGGTTGTTCTCCCAGCAAGCTGTTGGCCGACACCCAGGTTCATACTGAAATCCAGGGCTCCCCTCTGGCACCCAGGCCACTGAGCTGCCTGACCTGTGCTGGCAGAGACTGGTCCAGAGCAACTGTAGCCCAGCTGATTGTGGCTTCTGTCTGCAGGCTCTTGCCATGGAAGAGGATGAGGAAGGTTTTGTGGTTCATGGTCAGTGCTGCTGTTTGGTTTCTCTGCATAGGGCAAGAGGCCAGGGATCAGGGTGTGCAGAGCTCTGGGCTGTTACCAGTGTCCCACAGGACCTCCTCACCTGAGAGCATCTCCCTCAGCTGGACAGGAGGTGGTGGGAAACCTGAAGGATCTCGTACCCGCCTTGGAGGAGAGTTGGTTTCATGGCCAATGGAAACCAGCTCAGGTTCTGCTGGGACTTGCTGTCCATCACAACAATCATTCCAGAGGTGGCCACAAGGGTGATCCAAAGGCTGGAGCACCTCTCCTACAGAGACAGGCTGGGGGAGCTGGGCTAGTTCAGCCTGGAGAAGAGAAGGCTGCTTCTGGGGAGAGCTCCAAGCCCCTTCCCATCTCTGAAGGGACCTACAGGAAAACTGGGCAGGGCTGTTTGTAGGGCAGAGGAGTGATGGGACGAGGGGTGATGGTTTAAACTAGAGCAGGGCAGGTTTAGGTGAGACCTGAGGAAGCAGTTCTTCCCTCTGAGGTGGTGAGATCCTGGCACAGGTTGCCCAGGGGGGTGATGGAGACATTCAAGGTCAGGGTGGATGAAGCTCTGAGCAGTCTGATCCAGTTCCAGCTGTCCCTGCTCACTGCATTGGAGACTAGGTGGCCTCTGAAGGTCCCTGCCAACCCAGCTGTCCCTGCTCACTGCATTGGAGACTAGGTGGCCTCTGAAGGTCCCTGCCAACCCAGCACAGTCTGGGATTTGATGATTCTATGTCACCTCTCTTGTGCTGCCTCTCACCCTCATGATGATCCAGATGATGAAGCCAATCATCTGCTGGCTTCCTCATGGTAGCTTTTGCATACCAGATCAGGTCTTCAACTCTTGTCACCCTGTTTTCCTTCCTCCTACTGCTCCATGTCACTTGCAGAGGGATGGAGAACCGAGGTGGTGCTGCCTGAGCTTTTCCCCTTTACAGCCTGTGTCAGCATGAAGTAATTTCTCCTACTGATGGGTGGGATGGCCCAGCCAGCCACAAGCATCCCTTCTCACGTGCTTTCCCTCAGGGCAGCCAGTGGGGAACCACATGAGCCAACCTGCTTTGTGAGCTGTAGAAGGTGTGCTGTAATTTCAAGTGGCTCCATGATGGGGGGATTGAGGAACCAGACCATCCACAAACACTGCTCGACCCTGACCATGCTCCTTGCTGTTTGGGAGGAGCTGAGGGCTGGCAAGTGTTACTGAGGCAGCAGGATGGACCATAATGTCTGTGACCACTGGGTCCTGCCCCAGGGGAGCATCAGAGCCAAACCAGCCTTGCAGCACCAGCTAAACTGACTGTGAGCTGCCTTCTCTGCACTGGCTCTGTGTTCATTTGGGTCTTTGCTTTTCCACAGGTATCCCATGAGTTTGCCATTAACTTCAACCCCACAAACCCCTTCTGTTCAGGTAAGCATCTAGCAGGCCTTTAAGCGTCCTTAGATGCCTTCAGTGGCTTCTGTCCTTCCCTCTGCATCTCTCCAATAGCATCTCAGGGGTTTTCCAAGGTCTGTTCAGACCCAGACGTTAACAGTGCAGTAGGGCATAGGCCAAGGGTGTGCTCAGAGGAAAGCAGAGAGGTGTGTAGGAAGGCCCAGGGTAAAATGCAACTGGATTCAGCGTAAAACCCACCTTCACTCTGCTGTCTGCCATGTCCTACCAGCTGTCTGCTCTTTGCAAGAAGCACAGATGGGGAGCTCAGGCTTCCTGCTTCATTTAGCAGCCCAGAGCTGGTCACAGGCATGGCTGAAGAGCTGCTCAAACCCCAAGTGCTAAGTGCTGCTCTGGATCTCAGAAGTTGTCCAGTTTGGCCTCTGCTCTCCCCCAGCAAAGCCAGGGCTGGGGCAGCCCCAGACGTCCCTCGCTGGCTCATCAAGTCTGGCTGCCAGCACTGGCTTTCCTGCTGCCCTGGTGTCACCTGGCCCCTCTCCAGTAGCTGCAGGGCATTCCTTGGACCTGATTTATTGCGAGTGTCGTGGGTGGCAGAAGCCACCATCCCACAGCTCTCCTGGGTCCTTCCCAAGGGGCAACCACCAGCAGAGGAATCATGGAGCTCGTTGCGTTTCGCCTGTGTGTCCTTTTGGGAGAGCAGCCTTACCCTGCTCTGTGCAGCAGAAGGAAAAGGGTCTCCCATGACCTGTGGGTCCCCAGAAACCTGCAGGTGGATGGAAGTTGTGGGGATGGATGAGTTTTGGGGCGGGGGGAGGGAGATAGTCCTGACTTCAGTTCCCGTGGCAGCGTTAGGTAATGATGCTTCACTGGAGTTGTGGTGGGTCTGTGCTGTGGCAGCCTGTAACCCCTGGCTTCTCTGCTTCCCTTGGAGGTGTCGAGGGCATTGTCCAAGCCTACTCAGCCTGCCTGCCCCACATCCGCTTCTATGGGCCCACCAACTTCTCCCCCATCGTCAACCACGTGGCCCGTTTCGCGGCGCAGGCCACCCAGCAGGAAGCTGCATCCGTAAGTCCCTGAGATCCCGTGATGAGATCCGGGTGGCTGTGGGCAGGGGAAGGCAGGGCCACGCCTTGGGTTTGCGTCTTTCCCCTCGCTGAGGGCAAGGAGGCAGGGTCCTCCCACCAGGACCGCCCCTGGGGACCCTGCAGCCATGGTGGGGCTCAGTTGGCTGTCATCGCCTCAGGCAGAGAATGTAGAGTCACTGCAGGTGCTTCTTGGGAAGGAAAAAATAACAACTTGACAATGGTCAACAAAGGTGGAAGGTGGGAAATGATTGGGGAGGGGATTGAGACAAGGGTGGGAGATGCCATGAGGTGGCCGTGCCTTGGATTTATTGGCCCAGATGTCTTGGGCCCAGCCTAAGTGTTGGTCTGGTACCTCAAGGAGGATCAAACAGCCCTGGGAATGGTAGCAAGAGAGTTGGCTAAGACAGTCAGGGGCATGGAGCAGCTCCAAGGAGCGATAAGGCTGGTACCTTCTGGCCTGGGGGCTCAGCTGGGAGCATCAGAGACGCATAAAGTGGTGCCTGGTGAAGCAGCGCTTGATTTCTCCCCAGTTCAGATGGGGGAGGCCTGCCAGGCCCCTGGGAATGGCAGGATTCACTTGTATCCAGCACTGTGAGGTGGAGTCAGGAAGCTGAGGTGGTGCCTGGTGCTGAGGAGGGTGAAGGTCCAGAGGGAAGCTGGGTGATTGTGGACACCCAGCTGTCACAGGCCTTTCTCCACTGCCCTGGGGCCAGCCTGGGCTCAGCAGTGCCTGGCATGTGCCAGCCACTGTGGCCGGAGATGGGAGGTGGTAACTTGGCTCTTTCCTGGTTGTTTTTCCTAAAACTTCCTCTGCTGAGCTCCAAGGGGATTTGCTCTGAGCAGGCAACTCCTGTCCTTACGGATAAGTGGGGAACGGTAACCCTGAGGAGCATGGTCCTGGCTTTCAAAACAGCCTCCTGCCCCCATGTGCTGCAGGACTGTCCTGGGCAGGACAGGATGGGTGCTCCTGGGCTCCCTGGGGGACATCAGGTGCCTTGGCATGGGTGGGAAACACAAGCAACAGGGAAGGAGGTTGAGCGTGACCAAACCTTTGGATTGTTCCCCTTTGACACACAGCAAACCACTGAAGGAAGCATCTCCCTCTCCTCTGTGAAGATCCCTGGGGAGATCTGGGGGTGCACATCCAGCTTGTAGATGTGGGGGTGTACATCCAGCCTGGATGCAGATCTGGGGGTGCACATCCAGCTTGTAGATGTAGGGGTGCACATCCAGCCTGGATGTAGATGTGGTGGTGCACATCCAGCCTGGATGCAGATGAGGGGGTGCACATCCAGCCTGGGTGCAGATGTGGTGGTGCACAAACAGCCTGGATGCAGATCTGGGGGTGCACATCCAGAAGCAGCCTGTGCCATGATGCAAACATGTAGCTTGTGATGTGATCTGATGGCCAAACCTGACCCTTTTGCCAGGAGAGGACCGTGCTGCTGTTCCCCTGCCGATACCTTGTGTGTTTGGGGGGGAGCTGCAGGGATGGCTCAGTTGGACCGTTGCTTTTCCCACGTGGACAAGCAGCAGACTCAGAGCCAGGCTTGGGGTTCCCGTGCAGCTGCTCAGCTGCCTGGCAGCCCTGGAAGGCCCCGTTAATTAGCCCATCAGACTGCTCAAGTCCATATGTCACAAGGATGCTCATTAGAGCAGAGACCTTCCTCTGCACTGGGTTGTGCCGCAGCACGAGGGAGTTGGTGCTGGTTTTGGAGGGTGAGGGGCTGCAGGGAGCTGCATCCGTGGGTCCAGCCTTGCTGGTGGTGACCAGGGGGACCTCTTAGGGGTGTGAAGAGCCTCTGATGGAGCTCGTTTGGGTCCCTGTGGCAGCAGGCTGCCCACAGAGGATGGCAGGTTCACCCCCAGGCTTTTTGCTGGCCAAAACCCTCTCCACTTGAGCATCAGCAGGAGTGTGGCAGGAGATGCCTCAGGGTAAAAGCTTCCCTGATTCCTGCCTGGAGCACTTCCTTCCCGGGGAAGGGGGGGGACCTTTCCCAGCCTTGTCTCCAGTGCTGTTGCTCTTCCCAGCTCCAGGCACAAGGAAATAACCGATCTGAGTCGAATTCAGCTGGAATCCAGGTCGCTGGGTTTTTTTCTTCCCTGTTTTGTCTCTGGGTGTGGGTGGGGGAGGGAGAAGCCCACAGGCTCTGCACTGAGCAGAGACGCTAATCATATGCAAATTGCACCCCTCCATTGGCACTAATAGTTTAATCAAGGGAGATTTTAAATAATGGGCACTAATGGAGCCGTCAGAGGCCAGCCTGGGGTGGCTGGGGGTTGGGTCTTTTTTTGGAAGCACAAAGTGTTATTGATGAGGGCTCTCACTCCCCTGGGGTCTTCTCCTCTTCCATCCCATCTTCAATGTGGGCAGCTCTGGTGGCTGCCTGGCCCTGCCCTCCTCTTCCTCCTGCTCCTGCTTGTTCCCAGCATTTCCAATAAACCCCCCCCCCCCAAAAAAAACCCCTCGTAGTTTTTCCATGGCAACACAGATCACAAACCCTGGAGCCGTCAGCTCTTCAGGGATGGGAGGACTAAAACGTGTTTGGGGGGGTGGGGAACAGAGGGATTACACATGGTTTGACTCTGGGGAAGAATTAATAAGCTTTGGGGAATTAAAACACACCTTTCCAGCAGTGTCCCTCCACCCAAACCCCCCTTTTCTCTCCCCACGCTGCCTCATCCCTTCAAGTGCAGCTCACACACAGGAGCCTCATTGCTGATAGTGTTCAGCAGCCATCAGGAGTCACCCCAAAGCCCTCCCTGGGCACAGAGATTTTAGCAACAACAAGAGGAGAAAGGGGGAAGGCATTGGGGGGTCGATGTGCCAACAGAGACCCCCAGCCCAAGGGACCAGCCTGGTCCCTGCCCCTGCAGCTCCTGTCGCGGCTGGGCAGGGGTGACACCCAGTCTGGGTCCTGTGGATGGAGCCAGGAGGTGCCACCAGCACCCTCTGCCGCTTACCGAGTCCTTCACCTGCCACCGCTCCCCAGGGAAGCTCCTGTGTGGTGCCTGCTGCTTCCTTGCAGGCCCCCGAGCTCACCCCACTGCAGCCCCCCAGGTTTGAGGCTGACCCCCAAGCTCGCCCCACTGCAGCCCCCCGAGCTCACCCCACTGCAGCCCCCCAGGTTTGAGGCTGACCCCTGAGCTCACTCCACTGCAGCCCCCCAAGCTCACCCCACTGCAGCCCCCCCAGGCTTCGAGGCTGACCCCCGAGCTCGCCCCACTGCAGCCCCCCAAACTCGCCCCACTGCAGCCCCCCAGGCTTTGAGGCTGACCCCCAAGCTCGTCCCACTGCAGCCCCCTGAGCTCACCCCACTGCAGCCCCCCAGGCTTGAGGCTGACCCCCGAGCTCGCCCCACTGCAGCCCCCCAAACTCGCCCCACTGCAGCCCCCCAGGCTTGAGGCTGACCCCCGAGCTCGCCCCACTGCAGCCCCCCAAACGCGCCCCACTGCAGCCCCCCAGGCTTGAGGCTGACCCCTGAGCTCACCCCACTGCAGCCCCCCAGGCTTGAGGCTGCCCCCCCGCATCATCTTCTTCCACTCGGGCTCTGCACCCTGTGGTGTCCGTGTGATGAGCAGGGCTGAGCTCTGTTCCCACCTCCTTCCCAGCATTTTTCTCCCATTTCACAAAAAACAGATTCCACCCAAATAAGAAAAAGGGGACAAAGGGAACTGGTTCTTCTGGGCTGCTGCCTCGTGACCAGGGTGGGGGGGGGCGGATTGAAGTAATTCCCATTATAGGTTGCTCTCCTCAAGGCTTTATCCTTCCTCTCATACTGGTGACCAGCCAGGATCAGGCCCCGGGCACTGGCTTCTCCTGGAGTTTAACCTTTCCCTCCAGGCTGGTGCAGTGGGGTCCTGCTCTTCAGACCTGCGTCCCCCTGTGTTTTGCTCTGAAAAGTTTGGGTTTAGGGGGAAAGGGAAGGAGGCAGGCAGGGCTGAAGGGGTTGGGGAGGGGCTGGCTGCCAGCCCCTGCTTGGCAAAACCTCCCCAGCCGCAGCCTGGGGTTGTGTTTCAGCTCGACCCAGCCCGGTTTGGACTTGGAGTTCAGCACCAGAGAGCGTGGAGGGGAGGACACGCTTAGGGAGGGGTTGGGAGATGTGGGCTGGAGGGGAACCAAGCAATGGGCTTGGGGCTGCGTTCCCTCCCTGGCTTTTCCAGGACGGCTGCGCTAGCGGTTTCCAGAGGAAATGGAAAGAATGAGGAGAGGAACAAAGGGCTTTAATGTGCTTAAGTGCTTGTTTTCGTCATCGCCCCAGCACACGCAGCCTGTGGGATGTGCCAAAACCGAGCCACTGCTTTCCCTGGAGGCGGAGGAGATGGGCTTTTTGGGGGGTCCACATGCCCCAGATTTGCTGAGTCCAGCAGGACCAGCCATCTGTCTATCTGTCTGTCCATCTGTCCTCCCCCAGCTCCACAGGGCCAGCCCTGTTGCCCTCCTTCCCCCACAGGAAGGGGAGCAGGGGTCCCAATGCCACCGCTCCTGCATCCCCCCAGCTTGGTGGTACCCTCTGCATTCCCCCCCCTCAGGGCAAAATACTCTGGGGTGGGAGTTGGTTTGTTGCTTGGTTATTGTCCTCCAAAAAACAGGGTGAGGACAAGGAGCACTGAGATTTCTGGGTGCTGCTAACGGGGGGGGGAGGGGGTGATGCTGCAATGAACGTTCTACTCCCTAATCCCAGGGGAGCTGCCCTCCCCCTGACGTGTGGAGCCTCCTGGCCACTCTCACCCCACAGGCTGTGCCCACGGGGTGAGGGTGCCCCAGCACCACACTGGGGCTGAGCCTCCGCCCTCCCCTCCGCAGCAATACTTCATCCTCCTCATCATCACGGATGGGGTGATCAGCGACATGGACGAGACGAGACACGCCGTGGTGCAGGCCTCCAAGCTGCCCATGTCCATCATCATCGTGGGGGTGGGCAACGCCGACTTCGCCGCCATGGAGTTCCTGGATGGGGACAGCCGGGTGCTGCGCTCCTACACCGGCGAGGAGGCCGTGAGGGACATCGTCCAGTTCGTGCCCTTCCGGGACTTCCGCAACGTGAGTGTGGGCAGGGAGCAGGGATCCCAGGCAGGAATGGGGTGCCAAGCCTGGGAATGACCTCAGATGTGGAGCAGCCCAGCCAGAGGTGGAAGGTGGAGGGCTGGTACCCTCCTGCCTTACCCTGACCCCAAAAGCTACATCCCTGGGACTGTGTAAAATCAGCAGGGCAGGGGAGGGCAGGGGCAGATGGGGGGGCAGGGGCAGGCAGGGATGGCAGGGTTGGGCACAGGCTCCATCTGAGCATCCCCCTGGCTGCATCACCCCTAGTCAACAAGCCAGTTATTATAGCACGGTCCTGTCAGCGAGCTGGGGTGATACTGGGCTCGTATCATCCATCACCTATGCTGTGGGCTGAGGGGTTACTGCTGAATTGCCCCAGCTCTGGGGGAAGCCCCGAACAACCCCAGTCCCCTCAGGGTGCCTATGGAAAGGGGCAGTGCTGGTGCCTGCCCTGCCCGCATCCCCTCTGTGGGATGGCTTCCCACTGCCTGCTGCAGGGGGACTTGATGAAGGGAATGAAATAAAATGAGGTGCAGTTCTGCCCCCACCTCGCTCGGGCAGGAGGGTGCTGTGGCTGGCCCAGGATTGCCCAAGGATGCTGAACATCAGCCCGTGCTGATTTTCCCTCCCTGCCACCCTCAGCGTGGTCCCATCTCACCGCTGTGACCCAATACGTGTTTTCCCTGCCCTTCCAAGGAGGTTTGAACATCTCCTGGGGGGGCGGGGGGGGGGGGGGGGGGGCAGGTGTCGTACAGCCTGTGAGCCAGGTGTGGGATGTACCTGCTGCCAGCAGAGTCTGGGAGCGTTAACCAGAACGCTGTGGTCAGGAGTCGGGGAGAGCCCAGCCGGGGCTGCCCCATCCCTCGCTGCAGCCGCTCTCACACTGGGCTTGGTTCCTTCCTGCCTGCAGGCCCCCAAGGAGACGCTGGCCAAGGCCGTGCTGGCAGAGCTGCCCCAGCAAGTCGTGCAGTACTTCAAGCACCAAAACCTGCCGCCCATCAACTCGGAGCCGGCGTAGGGCTGCGCCCGGCCTGCTCCCTCTGCATGTCGCCGAAGCCCGCCGGCCCTCCTGAACGTGCATGTTCCACATGCTTTTAAGAGAAGAATACCCTCCCTGAAACACTTTGTTACTTAATTTAATTGCTAAATTCAGAAAACTCATCCCAGAGAAGCTTCTGGCTCCGTTCTGCCCAGTCCCGGCCCGAGGTGACACTACGCAGCCAGGCCCTGCGCCTCGCGTCGCCTGGCAGTATGAATGTACTCTGGGGCAGGGCAGTGGGATGGGGACAGTTTTTACAACCCCCCCAGTTTGCTTTTTCCAAGCAATGAAAAGCTGAATATATTATTATATGATGACCATCCGATGAGTGGTCACTGTATAGTCCCTGTACCTGTGTTGTACCCGTGCCTCTGTCGCGCTCGACGTTCATTTTTATACTGTGTACATGTTATATTTGTTATACTCAGGTTAATAAAGAAACTTGGACATTTAAAGCAAGGCTCTCCTAGCTGGGAAGGTCAGGGAGCATGGTGAGTGTGAGTCACCCCAACACCAGCTGGCCCAGTCCCCTGGCCACTCACCCTCATTTTTCCAGCTCTGGGTATGAAAAGCTCCCGGCAGCTGGAAGGAGAGGGGCTGGGTACCAGAATCTGGCTCTCCAGCAGCTCCTCTCAGCTGCTCATCACCAACTGGCCAACTTCAGCTGGCTGTTGGCTAGCTGAAGGCCCAGGAGGGTTGAATGTACTGCAGGGAGCACCAGCCTCACTCCAAACGTGGGCAACCCCGACCTCCCGTCCCCCCCTGCCAGCACAAGTGCTTGTGTTGGGAGGCTGGGGGCTCCAGAGCCTGCAGCTGGTTCACACACACGCTGTCAGCTCTGCTGGTTGCCTCTGGACACTCCTAGAGAATGCATGGTTGTGGTGGTTGACACACCAGAGGGACAGGATGGCATCCAGAAGGACCTGAACCAGCTGGAGAGGTGGGACTATGCCAACTGCATGGAGTTGAACAAGGCCAAGGGCTGGGTCCTGCACCCAGGTCAGGACAATCCTTGCTACCAGCACAGGCTGGGGATGATGGGATGGAGAGCAGCCCTCCAGGAAAGGATTTGGGGTCCTGATGGACACAGAGCTGGACATGAGCCAACAATGTGCACTCACAGCCCAGAATGCCGACAGCACCTGGGCTGCATCACCAGAAGTGTGGCCAGCAGACCAGAGAGGGGTTTCTGCCCCTCTGCTCTGCTCTGGGGAGACCCCCAGCAGTGCTGTGTCCAGCTCTGGAGCCCTTGGCACAAGGAGGACATGGACCTCTTGTTGTGGGGCAAGAGGAGACCACGAGGATGATCCGAGGGCTGGAGCAGCTCTGCTGTGAGACAGGCTGGGAGAGTTGGGCTGGTTCAGCCTGGAGAAGAGAAGGCTGCTTCTGGGGAGAGCTCCAAGCCCCTTCCCATCCGTGAAGGACCTACAGGAGAGCTGGGCAGGGCTGTTTGTAGGGCAGGGAGTGATGGGATGAGGGGTGATGGTTTAAACTAGAGCAGGGCAGGGTTAGGTGAGACCTGAGGAAGCAGTTCTTCCCTCTGAGGTGGTGAGACCCTGGCCCAGGTTGTCCAGAGAGGTGGTGGAGGCCCCATCCCTGGAGACCTTCAAGGTCAGGGTGGATGAAGCTCTGAGCAGTGTGATCTAGTTGACAGTGTCCCTGCTCACTGCAGGAGGTGGGACTATATGGCCTCTGAAGGGCCCTGCCAACCCAGAGCAGCCTGGGATTTGATGATTCTATGTCCTGCCGCCACCGACTCACCAGCACAGGGGCTGCCATGGTGGGGCCAAAGCACGGAGCCTACGCAGATGGAGAGGCCCAGGGGCAGCTCTGAGCATGGCGATGGGTGAGTCCCCAGCCCCTGGGAGAGGTGGGACAGCTCCAGGAAACATGCACCTTTCCAAGCCCCCTGGAAAGGGAAAAACCCAACCCCAGACTCAGCCACCAGCCCCCTTCTTCACAGGCAGGAGCTGCTTGTGGTGGGTGGCTCATTTCAGAGTAATGCTGCATGGAGCCCAGCTTCCAGCTCACAGCCCGTGGCTCTGGGAAAACAAACCCCAGGGCTTTTTCTTTCCACCAGAGAAGCTCACATGCAGCTGCACTCACTAGTAAGCTCTCCTGCTAGTAGAGTGTTTGTGGGGGCTTGTCGGGTTTTTTTAGCACCTCGCTGAAGCTTTAACAACCAGTACAGACAACAAGCAGTTTCTGAAGCTGTCTCTGGGGAGGGGATGAAGCATATGCTACACAGGCACGGCAAAGAGAGAACAGTCTTCAAAAAACCCCCAAAACCCAAACAAAAATCTAAGCCCACCACTGAAGTGCCACAGCCAGCCGTCCCTTGGTGGCCCCAGGTGAGGTGACAGCCACCGCTGCTGTCTCCAGGTCCGGTTTGTCCTCTGTCCCGTGTCCCTTCAGTCCCAGCACGTCTCCCAGTGCACTGCAGTGTTTTAACATCACTGAACCACAGACTGGTCTGGGTTGGAAGGGACCCCAAGGGTCACAGAGCTCCAGCCCCCTGCCACAGGCAGGGACACCAACCTCCAGGCCTGGAGCTACACAAGGTTGCCCAGGGCCCCAGCCAACCTGGCCTTGAACACCCCCAGGGATGGGGCATCCACCTCATCCTCTCTGGGCAGCCTCTTCCAGCCCCTCACCACTCTCTCTGGAAAGAACTTCCCCCAATATCTCATCTCACCCTTCCTTCCTCCAGCTTCACTCCAGTCCCCTTGTCCTGCCAGTGGCTGCCCTTTGGAACAGCTGATTCCCCTCCTGTTTCTCTGCTCCCTTCAGGGACTGGAAGGCTGCAATGAGGTCCCCCTGCAGCCTTCTCTTCTCTTCTCCAGGCTGACCCAGCCCAGCTCCCTCAGCCTCTCTCTGTAGGGGAGCTGCTCCAGCCCTCTGATCATCTTCATGGCTTCTCTGACCCCTCTCCAACAGTCCCACATCTTCCTTGTACTGGGTCCCCAGCTCTGGACACAGGACTCCAGCTGGGGCCTGATGAGGGCAGAGCAGAGAGGGACAATCCCCTCCCTGTCCCTGCTGCCACCCCTCTGCTAATGGAGCCCAGGATACCGTTGGCCTTGCAAGCTGCAAGAGCCACTGCTGCTCATGTTGAGTTTCTCATCCACCAGAACCCCCAGGTCCTTCTCAGCAGGGCTGGTCCCCAGGAGCTCCTCTCCCAGTCTGTATCTGTGACTGGGCTTCTTCCGGCCCAAGTACCTGACCCTTCGCAGTGTTGAAGCTCATTAGGTTCACCTGGGGCCTGTCAGGATCCCTCTGGATGGCTTCCTTTCCTTCTCTTGTGTCACCCACACCACTCAGCTTGGTGGCATCGTCAGCCTGCAAGAAGGGAGCGAGGGGCAGTGTGGCCACAGCCACAGCTGCTCCCAACCGGCTGCCAAACCCCACTGTGACTCCCTGTCCCAGGCAGCTGGGCAGGGGCATCGGTCAGGACCCCAGCCCCAGCGTGGCACAGCCAGGCCAGGCTGCTGCAACACCACGGGCTGGTGACGTGGGGTGATGCCAGGGAAGGACACCTGCATCTCTCCCTCCAGCTCCTCAAGGTGCTTACAAGCAAGTGCCCTGCTTCCAGCTCACTCCATGGCTCAGCATGCTGCGTAAGGCATCACAAGGGGAGCAGGAGGGAGGCAGAGATCACACCATTTTCCACCTGAAAGCGCTGTAGTTGCAGTAACTAGAGAAGAGGCAGGAGCAGCTGGGAGGTGTCAGGCAGCCCCAGGCAGGGGAGGAACCACAGTGCAGCTGCAGGGACCCAGCTGCGCCACAGGGCCGTGCAAAGGGCATTGGCCACGGGCAGCTTCAGCGCCAGCACCACCATACCTCTCCTGCTTCCTCTGGGACAGCTCCATGCTCCAGCTCAGGCAGGGACCCAACCCAAAGTTCCACCTACTTCAAGGGGGACAAGAACTACTTGGAAGAGCCCAGCGCAGGGCCACTAGGACAATGAAGGGAGTGGAACCCCTTCCTTATGAGGAGAGGCTGAGGAAGCTGGGCCTCTTTAGCCTGGAGGAGACTGAGGGGTGACCCCATCAATATCTGTAAATATGTAAAGGCTGAGGGTCAGGAGGACAGAGCCAGGCTCTTCTCAGTGATGGCAGCGACAGGACAAGGGGCAGTGGGTGCAGCTGGAGCACAGGGGGTTCCATGGGAACATAAGGGAAAACTGTTTCCCTGTGAGGGTGCTGGAGCCCTGGGCCAGGCTGCCCAGAGAGGCTGGGGAGTCTCCTTCTCTGGAGACACTGTGCTGTGCAGCCTGCTTGAAAGGACCCTGCTCTGTCAGGTGGGACTGGCTGATCTCAAGAGGTCCCTGCCAACCCCACCAGTCCAGGATCCTGTGGAAGCCCACAGGCTTCACTGCTTTTCTCTCTTACCAGTCAGCCTGGCCTCATACTCAGCTACAGCCCTTCCGCTGCCCAGGGCCTGAGCTGCTCCAACCCCCGTGCTGTGCACACGCAGAGGAAGAGAACAGGCCCCAGCTTTCCCAGCCTACTTCTGGCTCGTGCCTGGCTCCACGCCACCCCTCCACACGCCCACGTAAGGCTTCTTAAATCCAAAGCAACTTCAGAAACCACTCCAAAGGATGGTGGGGTCCTCCAGCTTCCACACAAAGAGGTTTGGCTGACCCAGGGTAACCCACCCGCCCCCACACGGGTTCACGCTCTTCAGGATGCTGGAGCATCGAGCCAAACGAGCTGCCAAGCGATGGGGCAGGAGCAGAGGGGCCTTAGAGCAGCAGCAGCTCCTCAGAGCTCACTCGGAGCCAGAGCCTTCCATCAGCACCTCTGCATCTGTGGGAGGCTGGCTGGTACTTGTGCGGCGATCTGAGAAAGGGGCTGGCTGGGTAGAGCAGGGAATTGCTTAATGGAACAGGAACAATTATGAATGGCACAAGCTGAGGTGAAAAAAAATGCATTCAGAATGTCTTTAATCATGTAACACTAAAACTTCTTTACAGTGTCATGGCAATCTACACTTCACCATCTGCTTGATTCTCGTTCTGCCCTCATTTCTCAAATACAGCAAAAAAATGACATTTTAAAACAGAACACATGGCTGTTCTACAAGACTTCACTGCTTCAAGGGAGTATTTTTTGCCTGTTAGTCTTGTATAAACTTCTTAAATCATCAGAATTCTTTCTTTCTGTAGGAATTTTGCAAGATAAAAGTGCTCTCCTTCCTACCCTCAGACCTTCATCACATTATGAGGTGTGCCTTCTGGCTTAGGACGGCAGCCTTTCTTCCAGGGTCAGTAAGCACCCCAGAAATGGCAAGGTGGTCATGGTGAGGGTGAAATGAGTTATTTTAGGAGTATCTGAGCATATTAAAGTTGAAAGGTTAGCTAGAAAGATTATATTTGGGGCAGAAGGATGCATCAAGCACCCGTGGGGGCTTTGGGAGATGCTCTGCACTACGTTACACACGGAGGGATGTTGTTATGGACCATCAAAGAAACTGTTGCTACGAAAGACAGAAGAGACGATCTTCCCAGTGGAGTTGATGGTGCCTTCGCTGTCCGAGCTGGACTCTGAGTCGCTGCTCCCCGAGTAGGCGCCCAGGCCAGGCAGGATCCCGATGCACACGGCTGCGGAGGGACAGTGCACTGCGGAGCCTCCCACCGAGCTGCTCCCCAGGGGAACACAGGATGGCTTTTCTGAAAGAGGGGGGACACCTGGGTCAGAAGTGAGAGCGTCACAAAGGGCTTCTCATCAGCCCAGGAGCTGCTGCACACCCTTTGCCTGCGATTGCCACGTCACCGGCGGCTGATTGCAGGATTTAATTAAAGCATAAGGCAGCTTTATGCTGCAATAAAGCTCTTCTGACAGGAAGGACTTGCTACCTCAGGGGATTTTTCCTTCTTCCCCCCCCTCAGCGCTCGTTTAAGCCCAGCTCTGCGCTGGCATTACAGAGTTTTCATTCTGAAGTTGTCAGTTTGATGCTTGTCAAATACCAAACCCACTAAATAGGAATAAATAGCTCTGCTTCGTAGAATTGAATTTGTTTTTTGTGATACAACAGGGTAGTTGGGGAAAAGTTTTATTCCAATCGCTCTGCTAGTCAACATCTCCCATCTTCCACTGCTAATTAATTAATTCCAGTGTTCTGAAAGTTAACTGAACAGAAGGAGCTTCAGGAAGCGCCTTGGGTTGTCATTACACAATTGCAGCTCACCCTGTTTGTGTCAGAGGATCTTGACAGCAAGTCAGTTGCAGCCCTGACAGCTGAGACTGAAATGCAACTTCATTTTTCTTCCCCCTCACCGTGATTTTCTGAAACAAATTGGTTTCAGGATGGACAAGATCACTTCATAGCATGAAAAGCTAGGAGTGGAGCTAGACAAATATATCATGTGCTGCTGCGGAGAGGAAAGGGATGACCTGTTCTCCATGTCTCCTCTTGACAGGACAAGCACGGAACGCAGCTATGGAGACTCCTATTAGTCCTCAGATAGAACTCTTTAGGGGTAAAGTCAATTAAGCATTACAATAATGGCCTAAGGAGGGTGCAGTGGAGATTTAAGTGCAGCTTAGACAAACATCTGTCAGGAGTAGTTTAGGCAGGGGACACACTGATGACCTGCAGAGGTTCCCTCCAGCCCTGCTTTCCGGGGCGGCTGTCAGCGCCTATAGTCAGCGTTTCTGCTGCTCTAAGGGAGAGCACGCTGACTGCACTCTGAGCTGTCTGGCATAATGAAGGAGCAGAAAAGGAAACCCTCTATCAGATTTAACACCAAGTCAGTTGCTGTTCAGGTGAGAGACAGCTCGCTTCCCACACGCAGAAATCAGGACGTACCTTGGTTCTTCTCTTCATGATCAGTGTCTAGTTTCAACCTCTTCACGCTGTTACTGCCATCTGAACTGTGGGAAACATAAGGAAGTGTCTTGATGCTCAGGAGCAACTGCTTAATTACCATGAAGTTACAAACGCTGAGGTGAATGCCAGCAGGGTCCCCTGATGGTCCCCAGCACTGACCAACTGCTGTTACCTGGGGGGAGTTGGGGAAACACACAGGATCCTACAAAGAGTCAAGACCTACACCTTTCCTGCTAACCTGGGAAACAGAAACGTGTCTCTGGGACTACCCCTCAGAGCTCTGACACTACCTCCTCAGCAGGAAGTACCACTCAGGGGGCCAGGAGTGGCTGCCTGAGCTTCAGCCAGCCCATGACACCGGGCTTGCACGTGTGGACAATGACCACACTTGATGGCACAACGTTGGCGTCTTTCCCCTTCCAGGGCTTCCTTCTCCTCCTTCACACAACTGGAGAGCCTGTTCTAAAACATCTCACACCCAGCAAGAAGCTCAGCAGCTTTCACAGCTGTTCAGTCTGAACTGAGAAAGAAAGAGGTCCTCTTTGGTGGCACAGGGTCAAAGGAGCAGTGCTGGGTCTTGTGACTCCCCACAGCTTCCACAGCCCCTCCCGGTCTCTGCTCAGTTCCTTTGTCCCCCTCCTGCGTGCTCCCACTCCTGAACCATCCACATCAACTCCCAACTTGAGCTGTGATGACCTAAAGGGATGGAGTGCTTCATGCAGGAACTCTTTTCTGTCCCTGTCAGAACACAGGGTACAGTGAGAGGTTGTTCTGTGCTGGGAGGTTTCAGCAGTCACACATCCCTTAGCAGGACACTGCAAAGCTCTGAGAGCAGATGCTGAACTCACACTACACTTGGTTCTGGCCAGTTTGGAATAAAAGATGGCAAAAGTAGAAGACCACAAAGCCAGTTCGTGATGGCACTGACATGTCAGTTCAGATTATATCTGCAGGCTTCAGATTTGCCATTAAGCAAAAGCCAGCTCCTTCTCTGGGTCCTACTACAGGGTTAAGTGTTAGTAGTTACAAGAAAAAAATCCCTCACATTGTTGGTGGCTTGTTCAGGGTTTCTCTTCTCCTTACAAATGCCACACAACTACCCAACCCCCTCACATGAAGTGGTGGAAGCGCTTCCTTCAGTTTCCAGACACACAATTACTGCTGTATGAGGAGCTAAACATCACCCTGCAAGAAAAGCTCCTAAAATAATCTCTCATTCCCTGGGACAGATTCAGAACCACTGACTGAATTGCTAGATGTCAGTGATCATCTTAAGTATTAGACGACTCAGCTGTGGGAAATAAGCCTGGTGCCACATGCCTGGTGTCTCCACAACCTGCAGCACACCAGCAGCTGCATCTCAGGCTGGGATCAAACCAGCAAATGGATCACAACCCTGAGTGCTGACATATCACTGCAAACCAGCAAGGAACAAGAGAAGGTTGCCTAATGCCCTCAGGATTAAATCAGCAGGCTGAGCTCTCCTCTCATAACCTGCATCTTCCCCACACTGCCCCCAGTAGCAATTAAACCAACTCCTATTAGACATCAGCCAGTCAATGACACAAACCTGAATGAAATCACACGAGGGAGGTGACACTGGTGTCTACAAAGAGAGATGTGAAATAGATTCCCCCTGGATCCCTGAGCAGGATTGCCCGAGCCTGGCAGCCCAGAGTGAAGAGCCTACCCGCTCGGTTTACACACACTTCTCTATTTGAATCACTTCATGGTTTTCCCACAGTTTGTGAGAGCCTACAGAAACAAGGCTGGTCTTTTCTTATACCTCCCCCCTTTTTTCTTTAGGGCTAAGGTTCACTCCTCACTCTCTGGAGGCAGTTTTGGCCTGCCTCCCTCCACACTGCTACCCGGGTTCCATTCCTTGTGAATTTATAGAGGTGTGAAACTAACCTTCTGTGTTTCACAGCTCCTGCCAACAGCTTTGCCTGAGAGAATTTGTTCTTGTTTTCCACTGACTTCATGGGCAATTTCTTCTCAGTTTCCTTCTTTGGGTCCATACTGACTCCCACTTTGGTGAGAGTGCTGTGAATTAAGGGTTAAGGATCGACTGGGAGGGAATAGAGAGAACAGACACTTCCTCTAGATATATTTAGCCAGCACTGCTGACAGCAGCGACCAAAGTTCATTCACCTATTCTATCAAAATAAGCTTATCTCTAATGACACAGAGCTGGCACCTTCCACCAAGACAGAAGAGACTTCACCCTTGGGGTTTGGAGCTCTGGGGGGTCAGTACCACTCTCCCCAGAAGATGTCCAGGCAGCAGAGGAGGAGCTGCTTTTCTGAGGTCAGAAAAGCACAACACAGGACACATCCAACATCCATCAACATCCCTGTTGTCACACCTTTTCCTGAAGGTCTTTGAAAAGCAAAAAGGGCAGATGAGACCCAAACAAACCAGACAAAAGGCAATGCCACACTTCCCCCTCCTGTGGGGATCAGCACATTGGTAATTCACATTTACTGCTTCAACCCCTAATCCTTTCCAGCAAACATGCAGCTTCCACTCCTGAAACCCTCCTTTTGCTGAGCTCAGCAGACTCCAGAGCCAAATAGTTCCATTTTCTCCTTGGTATTTCACACTCCAACTTCTCATCTCACCTCTCTGTCAGGGCCACTGCTGCTGGTTTGACCACCAACCCCAAGAGGAGACATTCCCCCCAAAAGGCTGCAACTGCACAAGGAAAACTAAGGAGCTTAAAACACTCTCAGCAAGGTGGGATGCAGCTGAAACCTGTCATGAGATGGAGAAGCTTAAGCAGGTTCTCAGACGGGATAAGAAGGAGCTTGGGCTGTTATTAAGACACACTCACTCTGCTCACACACTTAAGCATCTCCTTCTGAGGCAGGATCTAGATCTGTCCCTGGCAACAGTTAGTGTCTGGCTGTCTCTGGTGAAGAGAGGTCCATCTGAGATCCTGTTCATTAATGAGGTGCCAGTGGAGTCACAGAAGTTGCTGCAAAGCCATTAAGCTTCACATAGCAAAGGCAAATCAACCCAATTTAAAAGGTTGTTTATAACACTAAATCTAGGTTTTGGTCATTTTTTTCCCTTTAAATTCCACTGATCAAGAGATATAACAACAAGCTGGAGCCTCACAGGAGCCCCTGTTCTTGCAGGTACCCAGCAAACAGTGAATGTCACACCCAGGTGCTTCGGGCTTGGAGTGGTAGGGGGGGTTTCCCCAATGAAACCTGCCAAGGGAAACCCATTCACACCTTTCTTCAAAGGACAAGGGGCAATGGCTGCAAGTTGGAGCATAGGAAGTTCTGCACCAACATGGGGAAGAACTTTTCCCCAGTGAGGGTGAGGGAGCCCTGGGACAGGCTGCCCAGGGGGTGTGGAGTCTCCTTCTCTGGAGAGATTCCAGCCCCATCTGGACACCGACCTGTGCAGTATGAGCTGTGGAGCTGCTCTGGCAGGGGGTTGGACCCCATGAGCTCTGGAGGTCCCTTCCAACCCCTGTGATTCTGTGACACACTCCAAGTCTCTCTCATCACTCCACAATTAGGAGTGTTTCCTTACACCAGTCTGCAAAGGATACAGCAGTTACCCAGGCTGCTCCCTACCTCTGAGTCCTCTCAGCCAAAACCAGGCTGTTGGTCTGTCTGGTTTTTGGGATGGCACAGGAGTGCCATCCTGTGGCTGTCAGAAGCAATCAGACAGCTCTGCGTGTCTGGAACATGCTCTGACCCACGATGCCACCCCACTGGGGTTCGTTACCTGGTCACACCCCAGCACCACACGACCAGAGCCTGGCTGAGGAACACAAACACTTCTCTTTAAAATAAACCCAAACAAACCCAGCCAAATGACAGGCTTTTTGCTCCCACCCAGGACACCAGCCTCCCAACACTCAGCTGCCAGCAACACAGCACATTTTTAACAGAGATTTTATGGGTACTGCTGTCATTAGCAAAACCCACTCTACCTAGCCAAGCAGTGCCCCCACTCGGGAAGGCTGGGTTAGAAATAAACCTCTCAGGCTTAAATACCAAGAGCATTAAAAAGCTGTCCTACAGCAAAGCCTGCTTCTTGGAGGGGGACTTTTCCTACACAGGATTTAAGAGAAGAAGGTGGTTTTGAACTCTCCTTGGAACTGGCTTTAAAAATGTATCTGTAAATCTTTAAACACTGCCAGAGCAGTGGGGCCTGGGTGAGGTAAGGAGCGAAAGAAACTAGTTGTTTATGTACAAGGAAGTAAAATTCATAGCAATTTCTTATGCTTGAGAGAATATTAAAATACTCCAAGGCATGTTTATCCTTAAGATATAGGATTGCATGATTGTTCAGCCCCAAAACATTTTTAAAAAGAAAGAAAAAAGCTCGGTACTTGAGCACTGACATGTTCCACCATGGAATTAACACCTTTGGGTAGATTAAATTGGATGTGACACCAGGAAAAAGATCACATAATCAATCTTAATGGATTGACATCCCCCTTAGAAGTTTGAAAAAACACCTGAACAGCACCTGTAGATCCAGTAGGTTACCCACTGTGTTTTGTCACTGTAGCAGGAAGCCACTAGTAACAACGTGCAGGCAGAAAAGCACCTTTTGAACTTAAAAAGAATGCCACCAAAAACCTCACACACAGAGGAGTCGTTCTGCATGTTGCTCCAAGGTTGCTTGAAATATTAAATTAAAAAAAAAAACAAAAAAGGAATTTAAATGGACAGAGAACTTCTCTGCTTCCCAGGAGATGAGGTGACTACAAAACAGTCTCCCTCTGCCTCATCAGAGGAGCCATGAAGATGCTCAGAGGGCTGGAGCAGCTCCCCTATGGGGAGAGGCTGAGGGGGGAAGGGAAGGGAAGGGAAGGGAAGGGAAGGGAAGGGAAGGGAAGGGAAGGGAAGGGAAGGGAAGGGAAGGGAAGGGAAGGGAAGGGAAGGGAAGGGAAGGGAAGGGAAGGGAAGGGAAGGGAAGGGAAGGGAAGGGAAGGGAAGGGAAGGGAAGGGAAGGGAAGGGAAGGGAAGGGAAGGGAAGGGAAGGGAAGGGAAGGGAAGGGAAGGGAAGGGAAGGGAAGGGAAGGGAAGGGAAGGGAAGGGAAGGGAAGGGAAGGGAAGGGAAGGGAAGGGAAGGGAAGGGAAGGGAAGGGAAGGGAAGGGAAGGGAAGGGAAGGGAAGGGAAGGGAAGGGAAGGGAAGGGAAGGGAAGGGAAGGGAAGGGAAGGGAAGGGAAGGGAAGGGAAGGGAAGGGAAGGGAAGGGAAGGGAAGGGAAGGGAAGGGAAGGGAAGGGAAGGGAAGGGAAGGGAAGGGAAGGGAAGGGAAGGGAAGGGAAGGGAAGGGAAGGGAAGGGAAGGGAAGGGAAGGGAAGGGAAGGGAAGGGAAGGGAAGGGAAGGGAAGGGAAGGGAAGGGAAGGGAAGGGAAGGGAAGGGAAGGGAAGGGAAGGGAAGGGAAGGGAAGGGAAGGGAAGGGAAGGGAAGGGAAGGGAAGGGAAGGGAAGGGAAGGGAAGGGAAGGGAAGGGAAGGGAAGGGAAGGGAAGGGAAGGGAAGGGAAGGGAAGGGAAGGGAAGGGAAGGGAAGGGAAGGGAAGGGAAGGGAAGGGAAGGGAAGGGAAGGGAAGGGAAGGGAAGGGAAGGGAAGGGAAGGGAAGGGAAGGGAAGGGAAGGGAAGGGAAGGGAAGGCTGTGGGGGGACCTCACTGCAGCCTTCCAGTCCCTGAAGGGAGCAGAGGAACCGGAGGGAATCAGCTTGTTAAAAGGGTAGCCAATGGCAGGACAAGGGGGATGGATTAAAACTAAAGGAGGGAAGGTTTAAATTGGATATTAGGGGGAAGTTCTTTGCAGAGAGAGTGGTGAGGGGCTGGAAGGGGCTGCCCAGAGAGGGGGTGGGTGCCCCATCCCTGGGGGTGTTCAAGGCCAGGTTGGCTGGGGCCCTGGGCAACCTTGTGTAGCTCCAGGCCTGGAGGTTGGTGTCCCTGCCTGTGGCAGGGGGTTGGAGCTCTGTGACACTTGGGGTCCCTTCCAACCCAGCCCAGGCTGGGATTCTGTGATTAGCAATAAGCTCTATAAGTTACTGCAAGACTTCAGCTCCAGAGCAAGATGCTATTCCTAGGGCTGGAAGGAGGGCGATCAGACATGCCTGTGTCCCAGAGAGGCCCTGCTCAGCTGTGTGCTTAACTCAAGACAGCGTAAGGTTCCCTCTGGGCAGGTATGGTTCCTCCCTGACGTCTGTGACCTAACTAGAGCTGTCAGCTGCTTCCACAGCACGATCCCTGCATCAGCCAGGCCCGCAAGCAACCATCACCAGAACTAAATATATCCCACCAACATCCCAATATTAGATCCAACAAATCAAGACAATATTCCAAATCCATCAACCAACTACAGCCTGTTTCTGAGTCAAAATAAACACAGAAATACAGCTTTCCCATAAGTGTGTTACTGAGGTAACATAGATGCTCTTCACAGAAGACATGCTCTGAGTTGTAGATCATTAACTAATACCAGGTAAGGCAGATCTCTGTGGCACTGGCATTATTCAGCTTTACTTGATGCCTAGTTTGGGTCACCTCCTTGTGCCCACGAACTCTTCCCTCTATACTAAGCCACCCTTGAGAACTTGTGCTTTGTTCATAGCAAGGGTTCTCATCAGGAAGCAAAGCCACCATCATGTTTTGCACAGATTCAGTGAAACTCAGAAATCCCCAATGTTTTGTGCCAGAAGCCTCGAATCGTTCCAGCCTCCCTTGCCTTGCCACTGATCAGAGAGAAAAAGCATCCTACATTGTTTCCCAGCACATCTTCATGAAGAGTTGGCATTTATCAGCAAAGCCAAACCCTCCTGCTCTCGGTTCTGCCTCAAGGTCTGCAGCTCCCAAAGAGAGCCTGAGTTCCCACAGGTGCTGCCTTCCCAGGAGAAAGCCTGCACACCTGCACAGCTGGGTCACAGGTATTTCATTCTTATCCCACAGTTCTATTCAGCAGAAGAAAGCAGCTGATACTTCAAAAACAACAGAGAGAACAATTCAAAAGTTATTTCAAACTGTTCCATTAAACCCAACCAACCTGCAGCTAAAAAACCTAAACAGGAACATTTACTTTCCAATGGAGAAGAGAACTTCTACGCTCTCTTTTTAGTTGTGGCATTGCATGCCCTCAAGAACAGGAAAAAACTAAACAAATTCCAAATAACCCAAACGACAGGGAGGGCAAGAAGGAAAGAAAAGCCCTGAAGACATGTGGGGTGAGGGGAGGAAATCAGACCTTCCACCCAACAAAAACATGAAAGGCTATCACCACACGCGTTCTGTGAAGCAGTTTTACACAAAGACTGTCAGTGACAGCCACACAATCCAGTCTCTTCAGCTCCTCTGTGTAACCACCAGCCATTTTAATGCAAAGGATATTCTGTATTCATTTAGTTCTTTCAGCTCTTCTTCTCTCCGTTGCTTCTCTAGTAGCTCTTGCTGCCGAGAAACCTCATCAAGGAAATGCGTCTCGTCTTCGTCTAAGCCTCTTACCATGTTTTCTGAGTGGAGAAAAGAATGCACATTGATAAGCTAGAACCACTTGGGGAAGCAGCCTTTTCTTTTTCATCACTTGGCCCTTCTCTTTGAAGATTTTCTGACAAACACCCACATCTCTCATGTGCCATTTCTAACACTGCCCAGGTAGCACACCTTGCACCGAGTCACGACTCTGACAGTCGTGCTGCTGTGCCAAGTGAAGGGTACAAAGCAAATTCCTTCTGCTGGATTCTCTAATTAAGGAGTGAAAACACTGCACAGTTAATGATACTGAATGCTAACAGGTGGAAGCTCTCACACACACAGATCATGACAAACTAACATGGATTGAACACAGCTCTACAAGAGAAGAGCAGGGCACAGCTCAGGGCAAGCCCTGAAACGCCACGACCTTGCTGGTATGATTACAGTTCAGACAAGTGGCATTTCTGCTGTTCTGAAAGGCCATCAGGACAGGCACACAACAACAGCCACATGTATTTGTGACATGTATCCCCAACGCATTTGTTGGTTGGGTTTCAGGCACCAAGCTTAAGCCTGTCTCTTCAAAACCTGTTCTTCAGCCAACCAAACTGAGAAAAAAAACCACAATAACCTCTACTCACAAATCTCACCTCAAAAAAAAGGAACAGCCAGTTAGTAACTTAACTGAGAGGAACATAAAAAAAAACAAAACCCAACAAAAAAACCCCAGCAGAAGCAAGACAACCCTTAACTTCCAAATAGAATGACACTATTTCTCAACACACCATCCTACTTTACAGAAAGGACATGCTAGTGCAGTAGGGATGTCTTATTTTCTGTGTTCAATGATTCTAAATCAAATCCTTTATTTAGAAAGGTAGCTTTTTTTTTTTTTTTAAAGATAAGTCTTGCCATTTGTAGTCATCCTCAGAAATTCTAACCCAAACAGCACCTTTAGTTGCCATGAGAGTTTAATGCCCTAAGAGGATTTTTAGGCTTTTATGTGAGATCACTGTATTTGTTTTTTAAATCTTCACCCACATACTCAGGTCCCACTCACTTTAATGGCAAGCTGAGAGATCCATTCACACTGCTAATTGGCAAGATTCTGTTTTTGCCTGAAAAAGCTCTAGAGATTGATTATTTGAGATGATTTTTTAAAAGGCTGAGCCCTGCTCGTTGCAACCACAAGAAAGCAGAGCTCATTCCTACATCTTTACAGGCCCCTTCAAACAGAGAGCGGTGAAACTCTGGACACTTTCTGAAGCAAATGACATGAATTGATTTCACTCTCTGCCTGTCTGATCTGCAAACTAAGAGAAGCAGCTGTAGAGATAGATGCTCACAGCTGACACCACTGAGATTCCCTACAAAATCATCTGCAGTAGGTTTGTTAGTGGGTCTCCAATTCCGCAGGGGTCGTTCCAAAAGCAGGACTTGGTTTACTTCTCAGTTACTCCCTCTCAGGAATGCTTCTCACTCCGGTACTTGGTTTCCTGAACCAAAAGGAAGACACTGCAGGCTGAATATAACTTGGGAAGGGAAACAGTTACAGTAGATAGTTAGCAGAAGCCTTTCCCATCCAGGTTGGCAGCCTGTCGCTTGTCTGGTGGCTGCTCGGACAAGAATTCCCTCAGTCACACCCCAAAGGATGACTTGGATCAAAAGTTTACTGAAGTAAACTGGGAACTCTCCAGCTGGAAAGAATCCCATGGTACAGATGGAGACTTCAATGCATTAATGTTGCTATCTGTACTTTCCACTTTTCACCACTAAAAATACAAGCGAAACAGAAGAGACAGGAAACAGCTTCCACTTATCCTGAGCTTGTTACCATAACCATTGGAAAAGGAAACTCTTCAAGTTGTGTTTTAGAGAATACTAGTATTATATCTAGTTTAAAACACTGTAACATTCTACTAAAATGACTTAACTTTGCAAAGGAAGGCATTCTTGCAATGCTGAAGAACCCAGCAGGAAAGAGCACTTCCAGTCTGCATACTGGTTTCTATCCACACAAAAGCTGCAGCATAGTTGTGTTTGCACACTTCATGTGAACAAAAAGTCCCACCACCAATTCTGACTGGTGGACACCACAGTGCATTAACCTTGTTTCTACTCCTCCACAATCCCCAACGATAAAAAAACCCACCTTATGAAGGTTTTAAGGCAAATTTAAGTACATTAGGGGACTAACCTTGTCACAAGCAGCCAAATTTAGCTGAACCTTAATGAGGCAAACTAGTTGTCCAGAGCCCACAAAACACTGACCTCTAGTTAGTCAGTTCCTCCCACTTACCTTCTCCCAAAGAAACTGGGCTACAGGAACGACTCTACGAGCACATACTACAGAACAGGAAAGGCAATGAGCAATGCATGCAGCAGCATCTGCAGGGCAGGAAGTGTTATCTAACAGAACTCAAAGATTGTGCCATAGCCAAAGGTAAAATTTTCTAGACAGAACTGAGATATGTGAACTGGAGTTTAAAGAACGGGACAGTTGGGAGGGGTAAGGCTTCCAGCTATGGACCCAAAACTGAGCAGAACCCACCTGGAAACAGAGCCCCACAGTATTGTCCTCACTTCTCTAGTTAGAGCCCATAGCTCCCTTTTAACCCCAAACAGCTGACTAGTTAATTTTCTAGCCCTTGTTATCACCTCTGCACTCAGTAGCACATATACAGGTGATGCAATGCAAAGGAATTTTCTATAAAACCAGAAATTCAAACACCTGTAGAAATTAGGTTTCCTTTTCATTTCAATCTACTTTTTGAATCAACTCCTGCATCAACTCCTTTTTGAATCCAACTCCTGTTTACTTCTCCCAAAGAGTAATTTTGAGCCTCAAATCACTTCTGCATCAATTAATTGTAAGTTAGTTGAAATGCAACAGCTACTGGAAGGGGATTTCTTTTCACTGAATCAAATAGGATGTTCCTGTGTGAAAGTATGAGTTGAAGGGCCACAAAATCATGTGATGTTTCCTCTTTTCCATGGCTTGGTATCAGAGGTTTGGGGTTTTTTCTGATATAACATGGAAAATAAGCCCAGTTTGCCACACTCTGCCGGAACACAGCTTCATAACTGCAAGCAACTGCTGAGTTTCTCATGTGCACAGTGCTGTCTCAGTGCCCACAACAATATGTTATCTGCAGGAACATCTACCATCCTTGAAAAAAATACAAGATTTCAATTAGTACTTTGCTGAAGTCTGTTTATCTCCTGGAGAGGCAGACAAGACACACAGCTACATCCCTCAGTCAGATATTGCATACAGCTGTTGCACACAATACACAGAGTTTGCTGGGTTTTGGTTCAAAATAGTAACCGTGGTGCTTACTGAATTTAAATTGCTCCTCAAACTCCTGCTGCTTCTTTTCTCTCTGTTCCTGAAGTCTTTCATACAACGAACGTGGGTCATACGCCTCCTCCGGGCATTCTGAAAGGCAGGAACAAATCAGGGAAGGAAACCATATGTTAGAAGTACTAAATCCCCAACAGATCTCTATCTCTGTCTAATAATTAGAAATCTCTGATCTCTTTCCTGTAATTATTTAAATCTACCCCATACCTTCTGGATCCTCAGGTTTCCGGACCTTTTCCCATTCCTCTTGCCTTCTCTTTCGCCGCTCCTCTAACTCCGATTCGGACACAAACCTCTTGTTAATCACAAGGTCAGCAGTACCATCTCCCCCATCCATCGTGGAACAGCCTGTCCTAAAAAACACAGCATAAATTACATGAGGGGCCTGAGTTCACTTGGTGAAGGAGACATTACTCCACATCCCAAAAAGCAGCTCTGCAACTTGTAGCAACTTCGGTTCTCTGAAGACCACTGCATAGTAAGTACTGAGATACCTACTCACTGTGTATCTGGTAAGACTAACAGCAGCATCTATTACTCCTCTGTTACTCTTTTTCACAATTATGTCTTCCTTATTACTCGTCTCATGGTTTTCTAATGTTTTGGTTGGCCATGAGCCAGCAATGTGCACTGGGGGCTGAGAGAGACAATGGGATCCTGGGGGGCATCAAGAGGAGTGTGGCCAGCAGGTCACAGGAGGGGATCCTCCCCCTCTGCTCTGCCTTGGTCAGGCCCCACCTGGAGTGTTGTGTCCAGTTCTGGGCTCCCTGGGATCAAACAGACAGGGATCTCCTGGAGAGAGTCCAGAGGAGGATACAAAGATGATGAAGGGCCTGGAGCATCTCCCCTATGAGGAAAGGTTGAGTGAGCTGGGGCTGTTCAGCCTGGAGAAAAGAAGACTAAGGAGGAAATCTTATTAATGTTTATCAACATCTTAAGTATGGGGTGCAGGGGGAATCGCCCAGCCCCTTTTCAGTGCTCTGTGGAGACAGGACAAGGGGCAATGGCTGCAAGTTGGAGCATAGGAAGTTCTCCACCAACATGGGGAAGAACTTTTACCCAGTGAGGGTGAGGGAGCCCTGGGACAGGCTGCCCAGGGGGTGTGGAGTCTCCTTCTCTGGAGAGATTCCAGCCCTGTCTGGACACCGACCTGTGTGACCTGTCCCAGGGACCCTGCTTGGGCAGGGGGTTGGAGCTGATGAGCTCTGGAGGTCCCTTCCTACCCCTGTGATTCTGTGATTCTAAAAGTCATATTTTAATGGCATTTCCCCACCCCACTGCATTTACCTGGCTTAAATCAACAGTGAGTTGCAGAAATTAGCAACAAATCTCTCTAGCCTTCAAAAGCTCTGTGGACATACTGTGCTGGAGGGCTGTCAGTTCTGTCAGTGAAAGAGGGAATTCCCTTGGGCTAAACCTGGAGCTGGGATTAGAAAACAGCAGCACAGACCCTCCTCAGACAGCACACCCACTCTCTGCTTCAAGGGACCCGAATACCCGAGTACTCCCCACGCATCGATTTCATAGAATGCTTTGAGTTCAAAGGGACCTAAAAGATCACCAAGTCCCAGCCCCTGCCATGGACAGGGACACCTCTCACTAGTCCAGGCTGCTCAAGGGCCCATCCAACCTGGCCTTGAACACCTCCAGGGAGGGGGCGGCCACCACTTCATGGGCACCCTGTGCCAGGGCCTCACCACCCTCATAGTGAAGAGTTTCTTCCTAATATCCAATCTAAATCTCCCCCTTCCAATTCAAAATCACTCCCCCTTGACCTATCACTCCCAGCCCTTCTACAAAGTCCCTCCCCAGCTTCCTTGCAGGCCCCTTCAGGTACTGGAAGGTGCTGTAAAATCTCCCCAGAGCCTTCTCTTCTCCAGGCTGAACAACCCCAACTCTCTCAGCCTGTCTTCATAGGAGAGGTGCTCCAGCCCCCTCACCATCTTCATGGCCTCCTCTGGACCTGTTCCAACAGTCCCATGTCCTTCTTATGTTGGGGACTCCCGAATTGGGCACAGGACTCCAGGTGGGGTCTCAGGAGAGCGGAGCAGAGGGGCAGAATCACCTCCCCTGACCTGCCGGCCCCGCTCCTCCTGATGCAGCCCAGGACAGGGTTGGCCTTCTGGGCTGAGTGGCATTGTCAGCTCCTGTCGAGCTTCTCATCCACCAGCACCCCCAAGTCCTTTTCTGCAGGGCTGCTCTCTGTCACATCAATACAAGGCACAGGGTCGGGGGGAGGTGGCGGGGGGAGATGCTCCCAGGAGTCATCATAAGAAGCAGCTCACGGTCTCAACACCTGTAAGCCCAGGGTGGAACAAACCACTTGTGCTAGTCCTAAGTGGCTCCTTTCAAAGTCTGTTCTGCCAAAGTCTATTCTTATACCAACCATTCACAAGTACAATGTAAACCCCTGCACTGACCACTATCCATTTAAAGCTCTGCTAATCTCATGCTTTTTTCTAGTTTCTTCTTATTCCCTGGGTATAACTAGACAACTGCCCACTGCACTGCCAAGCTGTATTCATCTAGGATCGGCCCCTGCTTCCATTTCAGCACTGGAAAAGAATGCTGTGCCTTTCTTCTTGCAGAGAGGGAGGGATGCAGTAACCCAAGTAACAGAAGGAAGCAGTTTATCATCCTTCCTTCACACCACCAGGAACCACTCCTGCAGGAAGCCAAGTCCCAAAACTCTTAAAAAAACCAAGGCTTGTTTGTAACACAAGTGACAAATCGAAGTGGCAGGAGAAATCCAGGTCAGAGCACTGGGCACACATTCGTTAGAGCAGGATGCATTCTTAAGCTGGGTGTTCTCAACAGGATTCTCTGAAGAAGGGGGGAAGAGAAGGACAGAGGGAGGGCTGGTGGGTTTATCTTTTCTTTCTTTGTTTGTTTCTTTTTCACTATCTCACAAAACCCCACCCCTAAGGCACCACCACCCTCCAGAAAGCACAGAACACCTGGCCTTCGGAGTGCCGCTTCTGAAGGCGGTTCAAGCTGGAAATAGAGAGGTAAAGAAAACCCAATCTCCCTCCTGAACACAGGTCTAATCACAGGGCCAGCTTTCCTACCCAAGGGCTATGTGAACAAGAAAACTCCCCTTGTGTCACCTCAACCCATCCATCTGTAGTGGAACTTTTTGTTTCCTCTCCAAGAGTGACAAAAAGCCATAAAAGCAAACTGAACAGGATTCAGCAAGGGCACAGGATGACCAAAGCCTCCAGCAGCAAACTACCAGCCTTCTGGTTCACCTCATTCCCTGAGACAATAGCTTTTAAGATACCTGAAGTTGATTAAGGTTTAATAATTTACATACAGATGTTGCTCAGTTCTTCCCTACAACCCCAGAAATCACGGTCTGATGAAACGCAGGCACTAATTTGTTATTTCAGCAAATAACAAGTTCACTGACAACCACACACTGGGCTAGAAAGAGGGGAGAGAGGGGGTGGAATAGAAATGAAGCAGTATCACACTATAGTACATTTGCACTTCACCCATTCACTATTTCTCTGCCTGATGACTACACACTAGTGAGGGACACTTGCAGTGGCAGCACTATGCCACAGCTGTAAGCTGCACCTCTGGATACCACCACCTGGTGAGATTCCCAGCATCAAAACATCCTCCAAACTTCCCAGCTCTTCCCTAGGCCGGGGCAGGTCATGGGCAGCGACGGTGCCTCTGGTACCGGTGCGCTGCCTCCTGGAAACACCGGGCGCCTCTACCCCTCACCACAGCGGGCTCCGGCAGGGCAAAGCAAGCGCCGCACACCCCGTCTGGAGCCACCCCGCCGCCGAAGGGCGAAGAGTCGGTCCCCACCACGGCGCGACCAAGGTGAAATCCGCCGCCGGGAGCCGGGACCCGCTGCTAACGGGGCCCGAGTGCGCTGGACAGAGAGAGCTCCTCGGACACCAGCCCGGGCCCGCTCCCGGACCGCCCCGCCGAGCCCTCACCGCGGCCTTCCCCTCTCGGCTCCCCCCCGGCACTCACCCCGGGAACGGCCTGTCCCCGCGGAACGGCCTGCGGCCCGCTGCGCTCCCAGGGCCCGGTCCTCCCGCCCTGCACCCTTCAAAGGGCCCCGCGCCGCACTCCCAGAGCTCCCGAGCCCTGCCGCCGCCCCCCGGGGCTCAGGCGGCCCGCCGCCACCACGTACCGCGGCCGCCGGCCCGTCGCAGCGAGAGGCGCGGCCCGGCTCAGAGCGCCGCCATTGAGCCTCCCTCACAGGCCCGCCCCGCGCCATCCGGCGCGCCAGCAGCCCCGCCCCTTCCGCTCGCCAGAGCCAACCGAGCGGACTCTTCCTTAGGCGACTCCCTCCTCCCCCCTAACAGCCAATCCACGCTACTCTTACAGAAGACGGCGAAGCCCCCCAGAACGACAGCGCGCACGACAAGGTTGGCCGGCGCGTAACGTCAGGGCGGGCCCGCGCCGCGATTGGGCGAAACTCTCGGGCCGGGACCGAGGCCGGGGGGCGGGGCGGGTCGCCCGGGAGACGGCGGGGGGCGCGGCCGGGCGGGGCGGGGCGGGCCGGCCGGGCGGTGCGGGGCCTCCATCTTTCCGCCGTGCGCCGCCGCGGCACAAAGGCGCGGTGCCGCCGGGGCGGGGGGCGTGCGAGGCCCCGCGGCGGGCCGGGGCGGCGGGCCGGAGGTAAGGCGTGGGCGGGGCTGGGTGCCGCCCGGTGGGGCGGGCGCCGCTGGGCTGAGGCGGAGCGGGACGGGCACCGGGCTGAGGGGAAGGGGCAGCGGCGGGCAGGGCTGCGGCGGGCCCAGCCTCGGGTGGCGAAGGGTGGGGGGCGCGGTGCCGGCCTCCGCTTCCCCGGCGGCCACGTGTGCCACCGCCGCGGGGTCCCGCTCGGGGTGAGGGCCCGGGCGCGGGGCCGGGGGTCGGGCTGGCCTGAGGCGGCGGCCCGCGGATGCTGCCCTGGCTCCGGGGGGAGCGCGGCCACCCGGGCCGGGCCGGGGACAGCCCGCGAAGTGGGGCGGGGGCCCGCGGACCGAGCCTGCCCTGCGCCCGGCCGGGCTGCCGGTTGGGCGGACGGAAGGAAGGAAGCCCCGGCGCTAGCGGGGGGATGCAGCTTGCGAAAGGGGACGGCAGAACTCGAAGCGAACCGGGGAGTGTGCGGGGTCGGGCACCCCAAGTCTGCCGCCGTCGGGGCTGTGACAAGTTGGCAGGGCGGGTCGGTGCCGGCAGAGCTCCCCGCTGCTCTGGGACCGGCATGACACGGGCTCTGCCGCGGTGGCGGGCGCGGGCTGCGTGCGGGGCACCCGGCCACGCTGCTCGGGCGCTCGGAGACCCCAGAGCATCCGTCTCCCGGAGCCTGTTCGCGGTGCCGCCGAGTGTCAGAGTCCGTGAAGCGATTCCTGCGGAGCGCGGCCCCTCGCTCTTACGCAGGGAGCCCGCGGGCGGGGACCGCACGCAGGTGTCCATCCAGCCCTTCTCTTGCGCCAGCCTGGGCGGCAGGTGAGGCAGCGGCACCTTCCCGGGCGGCTGGTGCCGCTCGGCGCTCTGAGCTCGGGACCTCGACAGCGGCTCTTCTCACCGCTCCTCTCACGCCCACGGCAAGCGGGCGGCTGTCCCCTTAGCCCTGGGGCTCCGTCCTCTAGATCTCCGGTTTTTCTCTTTATTTTGAATTATTTTTCCGCTCTTCTGTTGCCCAGCAGCAGGGAGAACGTCCCCTCTGAGCAGAGCGACGTGTCCGGTGAATGACTGTAGCCGTCCTGGTTTTCGTTTTCTGTTTTGTTATTGCAAAACCTTCCTGTGAATCTCTTTGGTGGCGACCCCGAGCCCAGGGTTCAGCTCAGTGCTCAGCCTGCCTTTATCAGCGTTTCTCACGGGGTGGAACTTTGCTCCATGGACACCAGAGCTGCTGCTTCCCCGCTAAATGTATTCAGCCTTCCAGATGCTGCATTGTTTTCTGAATGCTGATGTGTTTTGGGGTTGGGTTTTTTTTCCCCTTTCATGTCTGTGTCAGTGTTTGGGTTTTTTTCAGCCTAAGAAAGAGGTATTTTTATTCCCCACTTAGCACTAGTTTTGCCTCAGGTTTTCAGTTTTTCTGGGCTTTGTTTTGCAATGAATCTATTGGAGTTTTATCCCCTTGGGTTTTTCCCCTCATGCTGGTCCTCCCTTTAGTTCTGCTTCACTCAGGATCTTCTGTCCATCCAGCAGTGCTGTGAGGTTACTGTCACTAGAGACCCGGGCACATTTCAGGTCTGACTCTTCCCCTGCTTGCTTCTCAGCCTTTAACCCTTCACTGTTTCCTGGCTCAACGTGACAAGTCTCTGAGCGTTCTCATCACCCCAAGCCATCTGATGAGCTCCCACTTGTCCTGTCTCCTCTTGGGCTCTTGGATTTGACTCTGGATTTCCCATTTGTGCTCCAAACTTGTCAGATTATTTCTGGACTCTAGGATGCTGTAATATATATATATATACATTTCCTTTTGCATTTATCCAGATGCAAAGAATTGATCTGGTCTTTGATCTAAATCCGTCCTGTTCTGCAAGTGCTTTTGCATCTCTCTTTGTTCTCCTCTGCCGAAGCCCACTCAGCAAAAGAGGTCCTTCCTCCTGCTGGCACCCTTCCTGTGTCCCTTCTTTTTGGACTTGAGTGCTTTGTGCCCAATCCCTGCTGGTTGTTCCCATCTATCTAAGTCCATTTGAAGAGGTTGTGCCTTTCTCCTGGTGTGTTCTCCTTCAGGTCTGTGAGGCACGGGGTAGTTACATGTTCTCTTCTTGTCTCCCCCCTTTCCATCTAGATGCTCTCCAGAGGTACCTGCTAACTGTTGGCTGCTTGTGTAGGGAGCTTCTCCAGGCTGTGTAACGCTGTGTTATGCGTTGTGTGCAGCTCTTGTCGGTGCTCTTGCTGTTTGTTAGCTTACTCTCGGTTGTTTACCTACTCTTAGATTGCTGATACATCTGATTCAGCTAGTCCCCACACCTCTCTTATCTTAGCCAGGGCATCAGTGTGTGCTCCCAGGTAGGTGGGGCTATTGGTATCCTTGAAGTCTTTACTTTTCATTTACCTTCCGCCTTGTACACGTGGAATCTGACCACAGCGCTTTGCATTAGCCCCTCAGGTACCCACTCTCTGGCCTCTTAATTCAGTGACCCCTCTGTGGCTCCCTTAATCTTACTGGTGCTTTGTTCTGTGCTTTCCCTGGTGCTCCTTTTTTGCCTTGGAAGGGCTGTGGTGGTTTTCTGCACAGCTTCTCAGCGCTCTTCCTCAGTGTGTTTTCATCTTGGAGTTCTTGGCGCTCTCAGCATGTTTCATTTGCCGTGAGCCTCCTGGATGGGCTGAACTAGGTGACTTCTAGTATTTTGGTTCCCTCCTATGAAGTAGGACATCTCTCATAGCCTCATACTGCCTGTCAGGCTGTTCCCCCTCAAGCTTTTCGATTGTTTGTTAAAATCAAGGCATAAAAGGGAGTCATTTAGTAGCCAAAACAGTAAGTTAGTGATAAAAGCAGCAATTTGTCATGGGAAGCTAACTGGCCTGTAACTCTCTAGGCTTCTTTGTTCAAATTTCCTTTCGCATCAGCATCTCCCCTAGCTGATAAGGCATTTATTGTCTTTTGAAACATCCTCTGTTGGTCTCTGGGTCATTGGGGTAGGCGGTGGGATCCTCCAGGCAGTTAAAACACCTTCACCTTGCTGTAAATGGAAGTCACACTCCCGTGATGGGGCTCATCCCATTCTGCTCCCTTGTCAACACGTTATGTTCAGCATCTTAAACCCTTTGTTTGGTTTTGGGGTGGATTTTTTCCTTGTAATTCCCCTGAGCTTACGGATGCTCCGTGGACTTTGAAGCTGTTCCTTTCTTGGCTGCAGCGGGCAGCGGGGCTGTGCGGTGTCATCTTGTGCTTTGTGTTTCCTTGTGTCCTGACAGGAAATGTTTGGTTTCTCTTCCTGCTTGGTGTGCAGTGGCTGTCAGGTTGGTGAGGCATGGCAGTGCCTTTGCTTGCATTGTCTCTACTTCTGAGGTCTGATATAAGTCAAACACTCATGCGTGACACATCAGGCCGTGTGCCTTACCAGCGCATCACGGCCTCTCCTCAGCCCTGCTTGTGGTGCTTGGGTAGCCTGATCCATCACTGCTGTGCCCAAGCTTGTGCTCCAGACCTCACCCAGCTCTGCATGGGAACGTTGTGTGTTTTGTAGGCCTTTCCCCTTCAGCAGGGATGTGTGCTGGCTCAAAGCCTGGCTGTGAAGTACTGCCCCTCATGTAGGAATGTGTACTAATCGACAGGGGTGACAGGGGTTCAGCAAGTCGTCATGGTCAAGAAACCCACCCTTGCCCTGAGGCATTTCTCCTCAGAGAAGTGGTTTCTAAGTGTGCAGAGCACCCACAATTAGTTATTTTTCTCCCTTTCTTCAGGCCTTTTAATTTTTGCTATAGGAAGCACTTCGCTTTTGCTTGAAGTTTCTGAATACCTGAGTGTTTCGCTGGACATGAGGAAAAGGACCAGAGTTCAGGACATCTTGATGTGATGGTTGGTGTAGCTTTTGGGACTGCTTGCTTCCGTGCACCTGCAACACCTGATGGGGATATGGCTTCAATGCCCAGATGACAGTCAGTGAGCTGCATGCTACAAGGCTGTCCCGCTCCTCTGTGTTGTTACTGCCTTCCTGGAAGCAGTGGGATGTGCTAGGAAGTGATCTAAAAACAAAAAAAAAGAAGAAAATCTCACAGATACACGGGTGTTCTCCTTTAATTCCTAAAAGCCAGGCTGTCTTGAGGTGTGGAGAAAGCTTAAATTCCTTACTGCTTTTAAAACCCTTTGCCTAATGGTGACTGAAGCATGATGTGTGTGCCAGCACTCAGATTCCAGTCAGTGCTTTAGTCTGGGGTAAAATACTTAAAAATAAATAAATAAATAAGGATTGAACATGGGTGAGTGCTGTCTTCAGAGCTTTCACCCCTCTAGAAGAGCCATCAAAGCAGTCTCTAAATGTAAGAGGCTGTAGTCTTAATTCTCCTGAGGGTCCTCACAAAGTTATTCAGAGAAGCCCCAGGCAACTGTGACTTTGTGTTCCCGGTATCGTTACAGGTCCTGGAAAGCTTCTTAAATTGTTCTTAAGCTTTCTGCCCCTTTTGCTGTGCTGCCAGAACAAGCTAGAATGGGTATGTGCTCTCATTTAAAGAATTTTTAGACATGCTCCTCCTCATCCCACGTCCTTACCCACTTGTGCTCATCTGAGTTGTGTCTCAGTCCCCTTCTCCTTGGCCACAGGAGCTCCCAAACCCACTGACCAACTTCTTCTGAGTTTCTTCATACAGGCAAGGGCCATAAAACACTACAAAAATATAAAACAATGTGGCTCAGTGGTAGGAGCTATGTGTGAGACCTGGAGTCTCCAGCTCTGCTGCTGACAGAAGCGCTTGAGTTACACATGGTCACCTCCTCTCCTCAGCGTGGCTTCCTGGGGGACTTGTCACAGGAGGAAAGGTCCTCAAAGCAGAGTCAGATGAGAGGGAGGGCAAGAAACAAAGCTGAGTGCTTGTCTGGGTGTTTGTGTGTTGTGCATCAGGTTCTGTAGACGTCAGCTCTGGAAGCTCCAGATCAGGGATCCCAGTTCTTGTGAGTGCCTCTGAGGCAGGTTTGCTAACCCAGTGACCTACATGCTGTGTTTGACTGGGATGGCAGTCTTTGAGCAGCTGTCACTGTATCCACTTACCAAAGGGAGTCAGAAAGGAGATCTCCTGCAGTCCTGATCTTGGGCTGGCAAAGAAAGACCTGCTGGCCTTCCAGGGGTGGCAAGGAAGGTCATGAAACTGGCTCTGGCTACAGGCACCATCCTCCAGTACAGCTTGAATGGACTTCTTAGTGGAGCTTTGTTCAGCCTGTTTCCTGCCGTGCTGTTGGCTTTCTCATTTCTGAGGTGATAACCGGTGTCATGAGATGACAGGTTTGGTGAGGCTGAGCAGAGGAGGGTCTAGACATGGTCTGCTCCCTGAGTTGCTCTCCCAGGCAGTTGTCAGACAGCCGACAGCGCGAGCTTCCAACTGAGGCATCGCTGCATTTTTCAGCAATGTTATCAAAACCATTCACACATCCCAAACTGTTTTCAGTGTATTTTATGCATTCATAATAGCTTAGTCATGCCAGCTAGCTTGGGCTCCTCTCCACAGTCTGCAGCCAGAGACAGCTCTGTCTTCTACACAGTGGTTCTGTACCTGACCTTCCTTTGAAACCAGCCCAGCTCTGGTAACCTGGAGAAGCAAAAGGGCTGAGATTCCTCAGCAGGTGAGAATCAACACAACTGGGATTTCGCTGCTTTACACAGAGTTGAACAGGGATCTGCCCCTGTTTGTAGCATCTTTCCATAGCCCCTGGTACCGTTACTGGAGTGCCTCTGTGAGCCCAGGGTCTGGTTCCCATGGCAGGGCTACGCTGTGTGACTGAGCATCTCAGTCTCTTCAATTGTCCCTTGAAACACAGTTTAATTTTTGTTGATGAAGTGCTTTAAGCTACGAATGTGTTACTAGAGTTCACTACAACGACCTGGTCTCTGTAATTTAACTGAACTCTTTCACTGGCTTCAGGGTAGGAATACAGGTAAAACCTTACCCTTTCTGAAAGGGGCTATTATTACATTTACTAGGAAAAGCTTTTAAAAAAGGGGGTTTGTGTTATTTCCCAGCACCTCTGCTGGGGACTGGAGTCCCCACTTTCCTCCCAGCACTGTCTGCTCTAGAATTCATGGGGGGTTTTTTGTTTTAGTTTTCTTTTCCAATTTTGAATCCTGGTATCCTGAATGTTTTTGTCCAAATTTAGCAAGTTTATTGCTGATAACATCTGTAACTTCCAGGGCAGCAGGGAAGATTGGAGGGAGGTTGTAGAGAGGTGGGCGATGGTCTCTTCAGCCAGGGGACAGGAGATGGGACAAGGGGAAATGGCCTCAAGCTGCCCCAGGGCAGGGTCAGAGCAGATGGGAGGGAAAAGCTCTTCCCTGAAAGAGTTGTGGGGCTGTGGAACAGGCTGCCCAGGGAGGGGGTTAAGTCACCATCTCTGGATGCGTTTAAAGAAAGGGTAGATGAGGTGCTCAGGGATATGGTTTAGCTTAGGATGGGAATGGCTGGACTTGGTCTTTTCCAACCTTGTGATTCTGTGTAGATTAACTTGAATTAACTTACAGATTTATTTCTAAGCCTCTGAATGAATGTTCCAAAACTCACTATGCTATAGCTAATCAATTTTTATTTGTGTGCTTGTATCCTGGTCTGTAGGATTAGCCATCCCTGCCATCTGCAGGGGGTTACGCTTATCTTCCTGAAGCAGGGCATGACACTGCTCCTTGGGCCACTGCTGAGCTTGTACAGCTCTGCCACGTCACCGTGCTGGAGGCAAGTCTTGTTCAGCTTCCCCAGAGCTGTCAGATACCGCTATCTTTACAAAAAAAAGATCATTATCTCAGCTGCAGATTCATCTGTCTGAAAGCACAGCTTTGCCTCTGCAAAGAGATGTAATGACCTGTCTGTAGTGTGGGGAGAAGGGAGCTGGGAAGTCCTGGTCTGCTGACTGATACCAGCAGCACACGGGTGGTTTAGACCTTCAAAGTGTTAAAACAAAGCTGAGCTTTTCTGAAAGCTGGGGTACAAAGGACAGTTCCACCAAAATGCTTGTGGGATGAGAAGTGGTGATCTCAGAGGTGGGGAAGGTAGGAGGTGGTAAATGCTTCCGTTTCTCTTTCTGAAAGAGCAGCAGCAGAGCAGCCTCTGGTGCTTGAGCAGCCCTGGGCGCTGGTGTCTCTGTGTCCTGAGCAAAGGAAAACCTGGGCAGGGCAGGAATATCTTGACCAGACCTACTCTGGAGAAACAAGTTTGAGAAAGAAAGTAACGTTTTAAATCCAGGTTGTGATTTTAACCTTCCTCCAAGAGCTTAAAAACAGACTTAAGGGAAGTAAAAATGCAGAGTAGTCCAATGCAGAGGTGACCATAAAATTTTATTTCCATCCTCTAGAGAAACGACTGTGGCAGTAGTTGGTACCTGCTGCTGCTTTCTCCTTTGTCTGTTGCTGCATCAAGGTGAAGAAGGGATCAGATCCTCTGCCTACTCCATGTTTCTGACCAAGCTAGAACCACCTAGAGAAGACCATGGGCTTACAGCCTGACTTTCTGTGTAAGCCTGAGACAACCCAGGGGTTTTTTTGCTGACAGGCACTTGGGTAGAAGCTGGGAAGTTTGGAGATTTGATCAGTCTCTTTCCCTTTCCATGGAACAGGCACACCCAAGGTCAGTCTACTACTTCTTCTGCAGTGAGAACACAGATGGCCGTGGCGATGGCTTTGTCCCGTGATTGGTGACACGCTGCATGCCAGTAAATGCTGTTTCCCATGGAGTTCTGACACTAGTCTTAACCTGAATTAGGGGTTTGCTTCAGATGACACAATATAATGTTTGGTTACCACATGCAAAAGAACCAGCACAGCATTTACTGGCTCCTTCTGAAGCCTGCGGTCCAGGTCTTGCGTGTGCTGTGTGGTGGCCACGCTGGATGCCAAGCAGCTCTTTCTCTTGAGTTGCACAAGAGTTGAGAGGTTGACCTCAGGTCTCAATGTGATCTTCTGAGAAAGTCTCAATTTCACATTGTAACTGTGCTTAATACTGGAATCTCTTGGTTTCCATCACCTACCCTGATCAGCTCAGAGCCAACAGCCTCCCCATCTTGTAAAAGCTTGTAGCTGCAAACAGGCTCTTACTCCTGTATCACAGTCAGTTATGTTGCTGCAAGTCATAGCTGTTTCTTTCTTGTGGTAGCTTGAACTTTTCATCTGACTGCCATCACAGGAATTTCCATCCCTTCCTTTTTAGGAGCATCTTTTCTTTGGGAAAGAAGCGCTGAGGAAATATTTGTAATTGTTTTATCTCCTTAATAGGAAGCTGCTGCCCAAAACTCTCTCTTGAGTTTCGCATTTGAAAAGCTGTCAACTTCAGAATGTGGTTTGCTGACTGAGCTCCCACGTTACTCTGCTCTTGAGAGGAGAAATCGCCTGTCTGACTCTTGTACAAGTGGCAGAAGCCGGAAAAGTGGTTGTAGCAGCTGAAACCCTCTCTACTCATTTGTGTGCATGAGGTTTTTTTTGTTTGCTTGGCAATGTGCTCCCATCTCATAGAAAGGAGGGGCATTTTCCATCATGAGACAGTATTATGGTTGGCTGCAACCAAGTATTTGAGGGGATGAATCACCAACTCTTGGGCTGCGTATTGCAGAGAAAATGAGCCTGATGCCACTTGGAGCTGCCTTCTCCATTGGCATGCTCTGTCGGATGATGGAGAGGAGGCCTCTCTTGGGTAGGCTGGGTCTCTGTGCTGTTGGGCAGGTGCAGATCCACTCAAACAGCATTCATTTCCATGGCTGATGACTTCATCTCTCCCACTTGGCCTTCCAGCTGTGGCAGGTTGGCGCTCTGCACAGTGTGTAACTCTGCCATGTATCTGTGTGCATGCCCCAGCCAGCCAGGCGAGCTGCCTTGCTGTGGTAGGGATGGTCTGGTGGCAGCTTTCCTTGCCTTGTTCTTGCTTCCTAAATTTGCCAAAGAATATTGCTGGGGCAAGTGCAGAACTGATGGGATGGGGTCCTCCGATACACACTGGAGTGTATTGGAATGACACAAAATCTGGTAGCATGGAGAACCTGCTTTTTTTCCACCCTGTATCTTAGCTTCTGCTGGTGTGTTCATGCTTCACCTGAAGCATGTCCAGTTGGCTTTGACTTGCCCTCATTTAAGAAAAGGTTGCACAGGCCTTGTCGTAGTGCAGCCGGGAGGCCGCGGGCCTGTTCCCCTCACCTTCCTGGGAAACCTGGCCTTACGCTTGTGCTGGTACTTGGGTGACTCTTTGATGTTGCTCATAACACATTTGGGTTAAAGCACATTGTGGTATTAAAACTCAGAAGGTGAAAGTCACCAACCACACTAAAATCTCCAGTGACATCGTTGCTGGAGCAGCTCCCCTACGGAGAGAGGCTGAAGGAGCTGGGCTGGTTCAGCCTGGAGAAGAGAAGGCTGTGGGGGGACCTCACTGCAGCCTTCCAGTACCTGAAGGGAGCAGAGGAACAGGAGGGGAATCAGCTTGTTAAAGGGTAGATAATGGCAGGACAAGGAGGAATGGATTAAAGCTAAAGGAGGAAAGGGTTAGATGAGATACTGGAGGAGAGAGAGAGTGGTGAGGGGCTGGGATGGGCTGCCCAGAGATGGGGTGGGTGCCCTGGGCAACCTTGTGTAGCTCCAGGCCTGGAGGTTGGTGTCCCTGCCTGTGGCAGGGGGTTGGAGCTCTGTGATCCCTGGGGTCCCTTCCAACCCAGCCCAGTCTGTGATTTTGTGATTAAGAGAACCACTTTGTTTCAGTTAACAAGTAGTCATGGCCTAGGCTTCTAAATGGTGCAGGCAGTTGCAGAGCCCCTGAGCTGTGTGCCTACCCCACAGAATTCAGAGGGATTACACAAGATGAGTTCTATTCCTTAGCTGCCTTTGAACAGCAGAACAAGCGTGCGGCCTTTGTCTCGGAGACGGAGCTGCCGGCTCTCAGGGGAGCGCGCTGGGATAGAGCCTCTTTGTCCGTGGCCGTGGGCTTGCTGGGCTGCCTGGCTGTGAGCATCTGCTGCCAGGTAGGACGGGAGGCTTCCCTGGGGCTGGCTTACACAGCCCTCGTGCTCCTTGAATTGTTTTCTTGTAGACAAAGCCTTAAAACCCCCAACAAAACCTTTCTCTTTTATTGCTGCAATATTTGCAAGTAGATTAAGTATTTTGGGGATTAAACCTCCTGTTCTTGCATCCAGGTTTCACTGAGACCAGGGATTTGCAAAAATGAGGCTTGAAGTTAAATTTTGAAGTTTGTTTCCATCTCTCTACATTGTTACCTCTTACTGCAAAACCAACCTGTGTCATCTTTCATGGTGTGCAAAATGCTGTTGGTTTCCTGTTGGCTGTGTCTCTGAGTTTGGACAGAAGAATTGGTCCCTCATCAGCTGCATCTCCCCTCCCTGCCCCATCCTGTGACTGACCTGACCTGCAGTTTGAGGTCGTGCTTCACAGTCACGTTGTAGAGCTGACCTTATATACAGCAGCTCAAAAGCAGTCTTGTGCATTGCTGCTTAAGAAAAATCCTTTAAAAAAGCTTTTCCTTTGCACTCCAGACTCTGTTCATGCATTCCTACCCTGTCCAGGCAAGCTGCCTTGCGTGGCAGATCTGTAGCAGTCTCTTCTACCTTATGTTCCTAATTATGGAGCCGCTCTGTTTGAGGCTTGCCAGTGAACTCTTTGTACACGACAGTAAGCGACAGCCAAAGGAGTGCTGTCAAATCCAGCTCTTTACTGAAGAAGGGGGGTTTATCGTGTCATTTCTCTCTTCCCTTTGTCTAATCAACTTTTATAGTGTACTTGCTTTTATTTTCAGCAGTCCCTCCTTGAGGGTGATCTGGAGCAGTTGATACTGCTTCCCTTCCTCCTTACTGCAGGCAGTAATTTGAGGGGAGGAGCTGGTCCCTGCTCCATACTTGGTGCTATGGTGTCTGGAATACCAAGGCCATAAAGCCAGATTCGGTTTGCTGCAGCTGTGTCAAGTCCTGAAGCTAGTTGGTGACAAAATGATTTTGAAGCCTTGAGAGAACTTCTCCTGTAAAGGCTGAACGTGGCTGAAGATACCAAGAGTGGCTTGGTGGCACAGCGGGCGTAGGGAGGAGGTGGCACGTGTGTACCTTGGAGGCCGTTTCCCAATGAGTTGTTCTTTCCCATCTGTCTCCAGGGACTCCTGGGCGCCGTTCCCAAGGGTGAAGGCAGCTGTCCATCATGACTCCCCACAATAAAGGCTTATAGAGTCCTATACCTCTGCCCTGTGCCCTGAAGAAGCAGGGTCTGCTTCTGCCCCAGCGCTTTCAGAAGCCCAAACCTTTCTGAACTGAACACGCTGAAGGGTGAGTCAATCATAATCACTTGGCTTTAACCATACTTTAGGTGTCAACCAGGAAAACCTAGGCTTCAAGAACCAGTTTTAATCTTGACTTCTGTCTGTTTTCATTTTGTTACGTAGGTTCTTACTCATTGCTAATCCCTAAGATAGAGCTTTTCCATCCTTGTCGTGATGACGTGGTAGATTCTCTGTGTTAATGTTTTCCTGAGCTACAGAACAGCTTAATTCAGGTGCAAAATCTGTAACAGTTTTAGTACTGAGTATTACGGTACAGAATGCATTTCTGTGATACAGATTCATAAACATATGAGTCTCTTTTTCCTTAGGAAAACATGTTCTACATTTAATATAACTAGCTCTTTAAAAAAAAATCATTCATCAACTTTTAACACTGTTCAAACCAGCTGTGATCTTACCCCATTCTGCTGAAGGTCTCTGCAGTCTGGACTGGCATCTACCTCTTCCCTACTGCAGTGGCTTAGATGGAAGGACTACTGCTGTCCCACCTCATGTTCTGGCTAAACTGCTTCTAGAGAAAGGCAAGCATGTTGTGACACTGGAACCCTTTTAATGATCAGTGGTTTAAGAGTTTCTTGAATAAGAAGTCAAGACCTTGTATTATTTTAAATTTTTTTTAAAATTAATATCCCTTGAAGGGTTTTTTTTTCCTAGTTAGCTGTCAGTTAACACTGAACTCTTCACTGTGCTGAGAGGGTAACATACTCCAGACTGCAGAAGAGCCTGTGAGAGCTTGTTTGCAGTGCTTTTTCAGTGACTTGCTCCTCTGGCCAGGTCTGGCTTCCCAAATAATATTGTTACAATCTTGTTCCCACCGTTTGGCTTTGACAGTAGAGAGCTTTTCATACATGAAAGGTGGTAACTGTCTTTGGCTTTCTTTTAATTTTATGGTGCTACATGTCAGCTGTTAAATAGATTATTTAAGAGTTGTAGAATAGTAATTACCTGTTACAAGATATTCACTGTAATTTCTAATAATTCATAATTGGCTGGCCCTGTGTGGAGCCAGGAATTGGACACGATGGTCCCTCCCAACTTGGGGGGTTCTGTGATTCTATGATTCTTGCTTAAATGCTGAACTTGATTCTTAAGAGAATAACGTGAGCTTAGTCTGAAAAGTTACTTATTTATTCTTGGATGCTCGAAGTGCATAAGGAGTGAAATGATGCCCTTTGTATGGCTTTGTTTGAGCTGGGGCTTTATATAATGTTCTGTGGCAATACACCCTGTGGCTGGGGAAATAACTGGCAGGGAGGATTTTGATCCTTTTGTCCTTGCTAACATTCTCACTTCAGTGATTCTGCCCTACAATCCCAGTTACTAATGGGCTGGTATTTGATCCAAAGCACTTGAACCAAGAACAAAAGAATGACACAGTCTTGGTACTCAAAAAGGGAAGAGTAGGTTGACATTAGGTCCAAAGAAGCATACAGCTGGCACAGAAACCTCCCCTTTCAAAAGCCCAGTTAGGTCTGTGGCTGTTAAAATGGTGTCTGTAAACTACTCTTTATTCTGGGATTGGGTGCTTTTTTTGGGTGAGAATCCAGTTGATGAAGGCATGTTCCAAAAAGACATGATGATGCACAGACAGACTAAACAGGTCACTGTTAAATCTCATGTCGTAGAGACTGGTAATGATGGTGAATGGTCTGGGTGTGAAAGGAGAACCTGAAGCACGCAGCTTTGAGCAGCATGTCTCTAGGAGGGGTAAAGGACAGAGGAAACTCTTAATGCTTACCACTTAAAGGGTAGCAGTGGGCTGCATCTAAGGACCATGTTGCTCCTCTGCATCCAAAACCCATGGAAGAGCTGGAAAATAATAAGCAGTGTAGAAAGGAACAGTGTGGAGTGAATTCCTCCTCTTCCTTTCCCCACCCTGCAATAGGCTTCAGGTCCAAACCATACATTCCCCAGGTGCTTTATCACCAAGACTGATTCTGTTTTGTAAACTAGGGGTTCTGTTATTCCTTAGAAGTGGTGACACTGACTCTTGTTTTGGGTTTGCTTTTTCAGACCTCCCTCTGGATGACCAATTAAACCCCATTGTATCAGGAACTAAATCTCCGTTCATTCCAGCTGGTAGCGACGCTTGTAATGCAGAAAAACCCCAATTCAGGATCACACAAACATTACTCTTAAAACTTCCTAGATGATTGTAGTTGCTTTGGTGGTGTTCTATGCCAGCAGAAGCCTTTTCCAAGGTTTACTGTTGACTTTAGAGCACCACATTCCCCGCTTACTGGGCGCTTTGGGGGCCAGCAGTATGGGAAACTCGTGTGTTTGCCGCGACGACAGCGGAGCAGAAGACAACGTGGACTCTCGGAGTCGGCAGACAGAGAACAGTAGAGCACACGTACCTGAAGCCAGAAGCCACCAAAGGGACCCTGTCCGTCCACCCAGGAGGGGTCGGGGGCCTCACGAGCCAAGGAGGAAAAAGCAGAATGTGGATGGGCTGGTGCTTGACACACTGGCTGTCATTCGGACGTTAGTAGATAAGTAAGTACCTCCTCAAGGAGTAATTCAACGTGAATGAAAATGTTCTTGTCTTCTCTCAAACTGTGACTCCATCCTCTCACCGACCTGCACCTGAGCCGTGAGTTTCCATCTGGAGGCTTAGGAGAGGAGCACCTTTCCTAGGTAACAGAAGTAGCTCTCCTGATTGCCCAGGTGCAGCCTCGTCCAGGAGCTGAGGACCTTTCTCATGGTCTCTCTATGGGCCTACACCCAGGTGGGATGAGGAGTGTGCTCAGTGTTTGGCACAGATACTCAGTTTAGGAAGCAATGAATGCTCCAGAGGTCGGGAACATACATCCTAAAAACTGGTTGTGTAAGCTGCTCTTTCCAGGCTGTGTTTACTGGAAATGGTTAAGCAGAATAGAAACCTTTGTTAGCTTGTGTAAACAGGCAGAGCTTCTCTTTCCAGTTATAAGTTTGACTACTTTTTAAAGGCTGCATGTTGTGACTGTTCAGCTCATGATCCCAGTATCGCATTCCTTGCGTGCTCAAAGCATCCCTCAAGGGTAGGGGAGAGATTTATGGATTCAGCCTTTTTTTAATTACCTTTTTTTTTTTGGTTTCACATTGCTTTCAACAAAGCTGTAAAAAGCCCTTCAGAATGATGTGTTAGCTCATCCCCTCTTGGCTTAGGTGCAATCTACAAATTGGAAAGGCCAAACCAGAAGGAAAAACCACTGTTGTAGCATCAGAGCTTGGGTTTGAGGTTAAGGTGGATGAGGCTCAGGATAAGTGAGCCTCGATTCCTGTACCTGCATCACTGCTCTGGAATGTGCCTGCAGAGGAGTTGTCTGCCTCCCTGCTGTAAAATGCTTTAAGTGGAAATACCTGAGCAAATCTATTTAAGTTTCTGGAACATTTAAATGTTCAGGTTTTGCTTTTGATTTTTTTGTGGTCGTTTTTGGTTGTTGGTTTTGTTGGGTTCTTTATAAACAGGTTTAATTTTGTGCTCTGTCTCTAAATCATTAAGATAGTGGCAAACCTTTTTTTGAGAGGCTCTCCCTAATTGCACTTTCCTTCCTCTTCCTCTCAGTTCAGCTCCTTGAGCTGTTTCACAATGCTTGTGTGCATGGTTGATCCTGTTCCTGTGGCTCTTGCAGTCAGTTTTTTTAATGTTGTAAGTGCTTTCCTATGCTGCTGAGGGGCTGCTGAGGGACTAACTGCAGTTACCTTGCTGATCCCAGATTCCTGTTTCTGACAAGCTCCTGAAAGCAGCTGTATTTTTTAATACAGACTCTGGTGAGATGCTTCCATAGACTCCTATAATCCCACAGGTTGGAGTCATAGAATCATAGGGGTTGGAAGGGACCTCGAGAGATCATCAGGTCCAACCCCTCTGCCAAAGCAGCTCCCCAGCTCATATTGTAAGAGGACCTCTTGATGTTCATCCACTCTAACCTTCTGCTTAAAACCCAAGTCTGGTGGGAGCAGGTGGCTCAGGGCCTTACCAGTCAAGTGCTGAACACCTTCAGAATATAGAGGTTCTCCACCTTTTTGGGTCTCCAGTCCAGTGTTTGACCACCCCTATGGTCTAAATAAGTAAATGTTTTTTAAAGTTGGAATTTCCTATGTTCCAACACATCCCTGCTGCTGTGCACCTCCAAGAAGAGCCTGTCTCTGTCTTCTCTGCTCCTCACCACTACAGAGTTATGATCTGATTCCTTCTGCTTAAGGAGCAACAAACTTGTTCCTCTTGCTTCTGTTTTTGTATGTCATGTTCTCCAGCCCTTGGCCATCTCAGGAGCCCTCTGCTAGATGGACTCCCATAAACCAATGTCTCTCTGCTCCTGGAGAGACCAGAAGTGGGATGTACTGGTATACTGGTTTCCCTTGTTTATCAGACAAGGCAATTGGTAAGACACAGCTGGTTTTATAACACAGCCACGTGTTACAGGATGTTGCAGGTAGGACACAGCACTATGGCTGTGAGCAGAGGAGGGGTCTGTTCACCAGGAAAACTATCCAAATTTCCCTGAAAAAAAAAGTAAGAAGTCCTTCTCCTACACTTGAAGGAGGAGAGACGAGTGTGCGGGGGTGAACTTCACATCTGGAAACCACAGGTTTCAGTGTAAGGGAGAGGCTGGAGAAATAAGCAGCTTCTACTATTCCCTCTTCCTCCTAGAGCCTGATTTTTCAGTTTTGGAAACACCACAACTGAAGAAAATGGTAAGGAGGCTGACAAACCTCATGACATCAAACCATGTGCAAGAATTGAGTCAATCTGAGATGAAAACCCATAAGAAGGAGGTTGGAAATACAGGCTTTAGTGTGATAGTACAGCCTGGGAGAGCAGAACCCCCAGGCTGGAGAAGGGAAAGCTAAACCCTTATGTCCAACCTCTTTTTCCCCTGAATTCTGTACAAAAAGTCAATAAATGGACATTAAATTGCCACACAATGATTTGTGATGAACAGTTGCTTTCCCTGATCACTGTCTTGTTTGGGTTTTCTTCTGGTTTTCTGCTTGTTTGGCTTTTATCAAATTTTAAAGTTCAGACCTAAAACCTATCTGACAACTGCTTTTTGGCTCCCAGAGCTAGAGACAAGTCCCTTGTAGAAGGACAGAAGTTAAGTTTCTTTTTCTATCAGAAGAACAAATATTAATTTTTGGAGTTTGTATGAGGTGCTGCTTTAGGAATTAAGAAATTAGCTAAATGACTGGTTTGTTCCCAAATGTGGGAGGTGAGAGCACTTGGAAGTGAAGCGATGCAATGGGAAATCGGTGGGACAGGACTGCCCTTTGCTTGGTGTGGTGCTGCTGATGCCAGGCAGAATCAGAAACCTGCCTGCAAAAAAACCTCCTCCTGTTTTATCTCACCCCTTACTTGCATTTCATGGTGTTTTTGTTGTCTTCTTGAACCTTTGAGTCTTTACACCCCGTGTCTTGCAGTAACTCTGCTTGCATCATCGCTTGCATCACCGCCCCGCTTTGTGCTGCTGGGGACATTAGTTTCCAGAAAGGCAGAGTGCTGGGGGAGGAAACCTTTGTTTCCAGCATTACAGCAATATAAAAATGTGTTTAAACTCCAGCCTTTTCTTGTGTAAGTGCTTAAGAGAGCGTTGGGATGTTTGGGGGGGGTTTGGTAAGAAAAGCATGTATTTTAATCATACATTTGGTCAAAATGGAGCATTTTTCCCTCTTCTTTTATAATTAATCCCTCCAAATTGGGTAGCTTTATTGTCTGCATGATTAATCTGTGGTGAAATTTTAAAAACTCGTCTGTATTTAGCATTCCTGGGCTGATTTCAGGGCCGTGGGATAGAAGCAGAGCGCATCACTCTCAGCCTGGGGTTAGTTCCCAGTGCTGCAGTAGTGCTGAATAAAGCATTCAGGACATGCTGCTGCATGAGCTTTTTTGGGACCTGGAGGTGGCTACTGAGGAGGATTTTGAGATCTTATTTTAGGAGCTCTCCAGGGCAGCGCCCGCTCAGATGGACAGATAGTTGCTGGCCATAGGTTCTTGCTGTGGCTCCAACAAACCAGACTGAGGAATTGATCTAATCAAACTTTTTAATGGTTTTCCTGTTGGAATTGGTTTAAATATCTTCTGTTCAACTATCTTAACCATTTCTTACAGCTCTTACTGAGGAGTGTGAAGCCTGCCATGTGTCAGGTGCCTTGTGCCTTTGGTTTCCTGGGGCTTTTCAATGTGTTTATACGCTCAGCAGAGAATTTCTGGGGGAAACAGAAGGTTTAAGCTCTGTCCCTTGTGTGCTGCTCCTGATTCACATCCTGACCTCTGACATGCACCTTGTGACACACTCTGAGGAACCCTGCTAATGAATAGCCCTAAGCCTAAGCATTATGTTCAGCTTGTAGGCATGCAGATATGGATCACCATTTCACTTATCAGCTATGGTAGATGTGCAGATGTTGACTTGGAGCCAGCAAAAGGCTCAGATCCCATCTGTGTCTCAGATCTGACAACAGCATTAGCACTCTGCAGCCTGTGTAACTCCCTTTGTTAAATCCTTAGGGGATTGGCTTTCAGTGTATTACTGTTTTACTTGGTGTTTGATGTTGATGGCTGTGCATGTGTTTTGACCTGTGTAATATCTCTTTCAGTGACCAGGAGCCTCCTTATTCAATGATCACGTTGCATGAAATGGCAGAAACAGGTACCAAGGGACTGTGTTGGGTGTTTCAGTTGTGACTCCAAAGTGAAAAAAAAAAACCCAAAACCTCTTATTTTTGCCAAGAAAAACACATGTTAGCAGTATGACTGTGACCTGCCGTGCCACTAGGCATGGGGGATCCAAGCCCTTCAGAAGATTCGCTGAGCTCATTTGCCTGAGTCTTCTGAACTCCCTCAAACTTCCTGTGTGAACTCTGGAAGCAGCCAAAGGATGTCCACAAACATGTTGTAATGCATTGAACTGTAAACCATGGAGAATGTCCCTCTGCAGAGAGGCAGAAACTACCCAGAAGTGCGTGTAGACGTGGCTTAAACCCATGTGCTCCAGTGTCAGCAAACCACATATACTTTTTCTCTTGGGTTTTGGTCTCCTTAGCCCTCTGCTTTAGTTGTGTAGTTGTTTCAGCCTCATCCCCAAGTACTCCTGCAAGATGAGCTGAGTTTGTGCAAGGGCTGGTTTCTCTTTGTTACAGGAGAAGAAATTTCTCCATGAAATTTCTAGTTTAGGTGAAGTTTTGTCCCTCCTTGGGAGAGTCTCAGGAAATGTATTCCAATCAGAATAAATTAACCAACATGATTAGCTATTACAGCAACTCAGTCAAATGGGGCTTTTTGGAGGAACATGCTAACACAGCTTAGTCCTCAATGTGTTGCTTGAATTTGCTTGTCACTGTAGAAGTGCCAAGTGTCTGCAGCCTCCCTCACCCATATGCAGATACCAGCTCAGTCTTCATTTTCACTTTGAGGGGAATTAGTTTCTTGTAAATCCAGACCTGTTTGCTTTAGTAGTAGTTTAACATCTCGTGTAGATTGTTGTCTACTTGCAAGGAGAAGCCCTTGTGTACTCATTAAATAGTGGGAGCTGTTCCTCATGAAAGCGAATGTTCTTCAGACCACCAATCAAAGGACAAGCTCATGCAGGTCCTCTGAGGTCTGTTTTGCTCCGTGGAACTCCTCTGATTCTGGCAAAAAGACATTCTGGTTTAGTGTCATAGTGGATGCAGCGTTTAACGCTTAAGAGTTGACACTGGACACTGACCTCTTGAGTATCACACTGGAACAAAGTGCTTGTCCATACTGGTCATGAGCGTCCCTACCTAATGCTACTGGAAACTTGCCCTGGCCTGGGCAAGACTTTTCTCCAAGTAGTGGAGGTGTTTGCTGTTCCTCATGCTGCTGGAAACTTTTCTCCTTGAATTTAAACTTCTAAAATACTGCAAGCTAAGAGATTGATGCAAAAAAACTGGAGAAGACAGCTCAGAGGTCTCCTCTGAGCACCTTCCAGTCCCTGAAGGACCTACAGGAGAGCTGCGCAGGGCTGTTTGTAGGGCAGGGAGTGATGGGACGAGGGGTGATGGTTTAAACTAGAGCAGGGCAGGGTTAGGTGAGACCTGAGGAAGCAGTTCTTCCCTCTGAGGTGGTGAGACCCTGGCCCAGGTTGTCCAGAGAGGTGGTGGAGGCCCCATCCCTGGAGACATTCAAGGTCAGGGTGGATGAAGCTCTGAGCACCCTGATCTAGTTCAGGGTGTCCCTGCTCATTGCAGGGCGTGGGACTAGATGGCCTTTGAAGGTCCCTTCCTACCTAACACAGTCTGGGATTACAGAATCACAGGGGTTGGAAGGGACCTCCAGAGCTCATGGGGTCCAACCCCCTGCCAAAGCAGCTCCCCAGCTCATACTGCACAGGTCAGTGTCCAGACAGGGCTGGAATCTCTCCAGAGAAGGAGACTCCACACCCCCTGGGCAGCCTGTCCCAGGGCTCCCTCACCCTCACTGGCTAAAAGTTCTTCCACATTTTGGTGTGGAACTTCCTGTGCTCCAACTTGCAGCCATTGCCCCTTGTCCTGTCTCCACAGACACTGAGAAGGGGCTGGCCATTTCCCCCTGCATCCCATACTTCAGATATTGATAAACATTAATAAGGTTCCCCCTTAGTCGTCTTTTCTCCAGGCTGAACAGCCCCAGCTCACTCAGCCAAAAAAGTCAAGGGTTTCTGTTGGGTTTTTTCTTTGTCTGTAACTTCACTGGGTAATACTGAGGATTTTTCACTTTATGGATGTATTTTGACCACCTCAGAACTGCAGCATTAATTCTCAGTGTTACTTCTGTTTTATGCTTGGCAGATGAAGGCTGGTTGGAGGTTGTCCAATCGTTAATTAGAGTTATACCATTAGAAGACCCCCTGGGACCAGCTGTTATAACGCTGCTGCTGGATGAGTGCCCACTGCCAACGAAAGTGAGTCAAAAAGTGTTATGTGTTTGTGGCTGAATGGCAGTTGGTGGTGGCTGCCACACCCCAGAGAGTCTCTGGGTGGGTTTCCCCACTGATGCAAGACTCTGTTAGCTGTGGGACAGTGGGTGTGACTTGTATTTCTGAGTAATTTCTGGTGGCTTGGTATCTCACTGCTACTCAATGCCAGAAGCACAGAGAGGGGGGAGATAAACCTTGCCCAGGGGGAGGATCAAGCCTTTGCTTTTCTTGCTGCCCTTCCTGTCCTGGGGTGTGTGCAGGCTGTGCAGTGAGGGCCTGGGGGTGCTACAAAAGCGGGGCAAGCTCTGGAGTTGTGAAAGCCTCATGTCTCTGAGTTGCTGCTGAGTTTGTTCCTGCCCTGTGCATGAGGAACGGAGCATGAGCAGGTGGGTTAGTTACACAGCACTTCTGCCCAAACCCTACCCAGATACTTCACAGTTACAACCTGACCTGTTCTTCTTTACTCATCACTAATTGTTTGTTGGATGGAAGGTTGGCTTGAGGTGTTCATACAGTGGTGGTACAGGTGTTTCAGTGAGAGCCTCCAGATGCTAACTGTTGTTGAATCCCTGTAAAGGTAATGATTGTACAGGGGACTTGCCTGTCTTCCAACGCTTGTCGTGATCTCATTTGGTCCGAAATTGATGATGACGTCATCATCAGCTTTCATTGACCTACTTATGCTGCCAATTCTCACTTTCAATTTGCATTGTTAGGGATGCACGTGGAAAGCTGGTAGCTTCTTGTCTTCTGTACATGCATGGATGGCTAGAGAGGTAATCAAGTTCCCAAACTACCTCTAGACTATTGATTAAAGTCGTCTGAGACTTCCAAACAAGTTAAATATTACATAGACTGCAAAATGATTTTGAAAACAAAGTCATGACTAGAAACTTTTCCTGCTTTGAAAAAGAACTCAGGAAACAGAGATCACTCTGAGTGCTCCATGGGAAGAGCTGCTCTGTATTTCTTTATTCAGCTATATAATGTGCTCAGCAATCAGGTGACACTGGTTCTTCAGAAAGCCACATCACTTTTCTTTAGGTACTCTAAGGAGTTAGCTACGAATTAATTGACCTTAAGGCTAAAAGAATAAGATGCCTGTTGCTGGAGTGCCCAGAGGGGGGGTTCCCATGTGATGTCTTTGATGCGTGAGTTTGTGGGTTCTGCTACTAACATGCAGCCTTGGAACATGTTTGCTGCTCTTAGTTTCCTTTCTGTTCAGGGTAAGTTTAAGTGTTTGATCTCAAGGGTTCTAAGTCGGTGCCCTGTGTCTGTGAGAGCTGCAGAACAGCAGCAAGCTGTGTTTCAGTCTCTGCTGCTGTAGGCTGTGACGCCTGTAAAGTAAACATGGTAGTGCAGTGCACTGTTTGTCCTGCACAGTCTTTATTTAACTCAGAATAGTTGATCTCTGAGGGTTCTAATAATGGCTAAAAGCAGGAGCAGAGTATGCTGAGAGGCTAATTTTAGGGAGACTTTTCCATCCCCAGTCTGTGGCTCGGTTGTCTGTGCTTCTGTCCCTACTCAGTCCTGACTCAGTGCTGGGTCTGTGGCTTTCCCTTTGGAACGTGTGACTCTTCAGCGGTGTCTCCAGCACAGGAAACTGAGTGTGGCTCAGAACACAGTTCAGACCCAGGAAATACTCACCATGAGCAGTACCTTCTGTTGCTCCAAACAGCCTGCTGAGGACTTCAATAAGAGGAGGTCTCCTTATTTAATTAGATCTAGCCTGAAACCTCTCCTACAAAGACAGGCTGAGAGAGTTGGGGTTGTTCAGACTGGGGAAGAGAAGGCTCTGGGGAGATCTTACAGCACCTTCCAGTACCTGAATGGGCCTGCAAGGAAGCTGGGGAGGGACTTTGTAGAAGGGCTGGGAGTGATAGGTTGAGGGGGAGTGATTTTGAATTGGAAGGGGGAGATTTAGATTGGATATTAGGAAGAAATTCTTTGCTACTAGGGTGGTGAGGCCCTGGAACAGGGTGCCCATGGAGGTGGTGGCTGCCCCTTCCCTGGAGGTGTTCAGGGCCAGGTTGGATGGGGCCTTGAGCAGCCTGGGCTGGTGAGAGGTGTCCCTGTCCATGGCAGGGACTGGGACTTGGTGATCTTTAAGGTCCCTTCCAGCCCAGAGCATCCTGTGATGCTGCAATGCAGTTTCAATCTGAATCGGCTGAAACTTTCACAGAGTGTGGAAAGTTGAGTGGGATGTGTGGAATTCTGCAGGGCAGGATTTTCCCTGTGGGATAACTTCTTCTGGCTCTAGATTAACACCTAACCTCACCGAAAATGGAGGGCATGCCTTAGATCTAGGTTGAGTTTCATCCATACCAAACTGCTTGTGTGAAGCAAGTCAAAGCTTTTCAGATTTATTACCCTCACCAGTTAGTTTCTAAATGAGTGTGACTGCAGAAGCCATGGCTGCCCTCAGGAACACCCCTTAGGACATCCTGTGAAGCGTTCTGAATTTATGATGGGGACACAGGCTCTTTTTTTGGGGGGGGACATGTCTGTTTAGTCCTGAACTTCAGTCTAAAGAAGTCTTTCAGAAAGGGTGTGAAGTTTAGGACTCTGGAAGCAGATTAAATGGCAGCAGTGCCAATGCAGTGATTGGTATTGCCTTTCTCTGCTGTTCAGGTTCTTATTCCTATAGGTAGCTCACTTGTGTATGTGCAGAACTGTTCAAGTTGTTGCTCAGAGGGATCTGGTAGTAATGCTAAAGTTACAAATCTTGGGTGAGTTGAACTCCTCCTCCCATCTGTTCTTTATTTTCTTATCTTAAAAGATTGCCATGCTGTCTGCAAAACGCTGCTGACTCCAGCAATACAGAGTAAAAACAGTTTCTTGACCTATATTGAGTTGGGGGGGCAGGGGGGGAAGAAACTACATCTGTCAGTGCTGTTGAAGACCCTTCTGATGTTTCTGTTTCAGGATGCATTGCAAAAGTTAACTGAAATATTAAACTTAAGCGGAGCTGCTGCTTGCCAGGATGCCTGTCACCCTGCCAAACACCGGAATACAACTGCAGTGCTGGGCTGCTTAGCAGAGAAATTAGCAGGTAAAGCCATGGAATTCTTCAGAGCACTTGCATTGCCTCACCAAAGCACCTTCTAGTTTAGCACCCATGATGCAGGCCAGTTCAGAAGTGTTCTCTTAGGACAGAGTAATGGTCTGCATTGAGCAAGACCATATGTGCCAGAATGTGCTGCTTGGCTGAAGCGTTGCCCGCTCGCTAGCTTGGGGCTGAATGAGCCCTTTCCAGTCCTGGGGTACTTAAAAAGATCAGATCCTTCTGATGCAAGGTTAGCCGTGGTGGATTGGTGTTTGTTTATGGTGTATTGCCTTAGCACTGGTAATACATCTTCTCTCTAGACCCACTCTGGCTGTGTGTGAGTTACTGACAACACGGAGTCCTTTAGCTGGAGGGTGGGAGTATCAAATTTGTGCTCTCAGAGCTGTATAGAAACAAAAGAGGTGCTCTTCCTGCTAAACATGTATTGTTCTGTTGTAGTTAGCTGAGAAGAGTCTCTTTTCTGTTTTACTTAAAAGAAAATTGCTGGGATTCTATTTTAAGGTGACTTTTTGTGTGGAACTTACTCCCTGTCACCTCTTGTACCTTGCTGGGAACTGATGATTCAGTTTCCTTCCTCCTGATGGTCATTTTGTGGCGAGTTTTTTGCTGCTTTTCCTCAAGGGGACAGGAAAACGAAGGGAAAGTGACTGTCTGGTGTCACCTGATGATGAGTTGAAAATCATTAAAGTATTTCTGTCTAAAGTAAAGAACAAGGGCAGCAAGCCCTTTTATACCTACACCATATCAGGTCCAAAGGAGACCCAGTATCTTCTGTCATCCTGGTGTCACAGAACAGTTCCCACAGCATCAGCTCAGGCAGCAAATCAGCTGATGCTGTGTTGGACCTGTTGCAGTTTGTTAGTGTTTGCAGCTGTGAGGAGATGGTTCCTTTGCATCTCTCCATTCAGCAGACAGTATTTCAAGAGGCTTTTTTTCTTTTTTTTGTTATTAAATTGGCTGCTTGCCATGGTGCTGCTGCTGCAATGTGGGTCATGATCAAGTAGGGTACATTCAATGCCCAGTTTTGCTTATTTTGGAGCTGGTCTGTGTACTTTGACTCTGGAAGTAAGGGGGAGCCAGCCTCTTTGGAAGTAACAAGCAGGAAAATGCTAAGCAGAGGCTTAGTCATTCTTCATACACTCAGGTGTGTGGCGAGAACCCTGGACCCATTTACAGGGGGTGAACTGAATGTGTTTGTACCGTGGCAATAACTGAAATTACTGTAAGTGTAGCAGGATGTGACTGGGCACAATGATACTTGTTCCATATTATAGTTCTGCTTTGCTGCAAAGTTCTTAGATGTTCTTTAACCTTGTGTTTGAGGTCTGTGAGATGAAGAGCATGAGGTAGTTCCCATGGGTGAGTTCAATTTCTAATGTTCTTGCAGGTCCTGCGAGCATAGGCTTGCTCAGCCCAGGCATATTGGAGTATTTACTGCACAGCTTGGTAAGTGTCTTTGCTCTCTGTATGGATCCATACCTAGCAATTGTAAAGTCATTTAGTTTTTAATCATTATTGGGAAAAGTTGGAGTTGTGTTGGGTAGGAGAGGCTGTGGGATCTCATTTCTCAGTCATCTAGAGGAGGGGATTGTGCACTCTTGGTAAGATTGCAGGTGACACCAGGCTGGATGGGAGCATCCATCTGCTGTAGGGCAGGATGGCTCTGCGGGGGGACCTGGACAGGCCGGGCCCACGGCCAGAGGCAGCTCCGTGAGGTCCAGCTCAGTGCTGGGTCCTGTCCTGGGGTGACAGCAACCCCCAGCAGCGCCCCAGGCGTGGGGCAGAGGGGCTGGAGAGCTGCCCAGAGGAAAAGGCCCTGGGGGTGTTGGCCAACAGCTGAACATGTGCCCGGGGATGAGAAGGCCGAGGGCATCCTGGCCGGTGTCAGCAGTGGTGTGGCAGGACCAGGGCAGGGAGTGTCCCCTGTACTGGGCACTGGTGAGGGCGCCCCGTGAGTGCTGGGGTCAGGGCTGGGCCCCTCACTACCAGAATGACACTGAGGGGCTGGAGTGGGTCCAGAGAAGGGCAGCAGGGTGGGGAAGGGTCTGGAGCACAAGTCTGATGGGAGCGGCTGAGGGAGCTGTGGGGGTTCAGCCTGGAGGAGGCTGAGGGGAGACCTGAGCGCTCTCTGCAGCTCCCTGGAAGGAGGGTGTAGTGAGGTGGGGGTCTGTCTCTTCTCCCAAGGAACTGGCAATAGGACAAGAGGAAATGGTCTCAAGTTGCATCAGGGGAGGTTTGGATTGGATATTGGGAAAAAAATCTTCCCTGAAAGAGCAGTCAGGCACTGGAGCAGGGTGCCCAGAGCCGTGGTGGAGTCACCATCCTGGAGGGGTTCAAAACACGTTTAGACATGGCACTCAGGACATGGGTTAGTTGATGTGGTGGTGTTGGATAGATGATGATCTCAGAGGTCTTTTCCAACCTTAGAGATTGTCTGATTCTGCCCTTGGAGATAATTAGCAGTCAGTAGGACAAGGCACACTTGAGTGAGCTGATGTGCTCGAACCAGCTTTCAGCAGGAGGGTGACCAGATGACCTCTGGTGGTCTCTTTCAACCTCTAACTCTTTAACAGTCTGAGAGCTTTTCTTCTCCACCTGCACTGGGTATTTAGTAAATCATTTTTTTTCCTGCCCATCTGTAGAACTTCCAGTCCCACCCAACCGTGATGCTCTTTGCACTAATAGCACTGGAGAAGTTTGCACAGACAAGTGAGTATCTCTGACAGCCCTCGTGAGCACAAGGGACCCGACTGGGGGGAACACACATGTAGAAGAGAAAAGCTTCTCTGTTTACAGACAAGAAGAAATGTATTGCTTTGGTGACACCCCTCAATACCCTCGAGGTATTTGCTGACACTCAGTGCAGCCCTTCCTAGTTAGAAACTGCTCTAGAAGGATTTATGACTTGAGACCTTTGTCACTGAAATAAATCTGTATTAGAGCTGGAGCAGCGCTGTGGTTGGGTGTTAGGAAAATACTGATTGCTGTACTGACACTCCTACCCACAAACCCTGAAGAGATTTGCTCAAACTCCATCCTTCTCAGCTTAGAAATTGGCTTGTGACACAAGACCTTTGTTACTGGAAAAGAAATACATCTGTACTAGGGAGATGGACAGAGAGCACCATGAGCTAAGCTGCACTCTTGCTGGTGCAGCTCTGTGCTGATTTGTCTGAGTACTGGAGTAATTAATTCCACATGTGCTTAGGGAAAAGATTCCACGCTACTTGTAGCACTGAGGTTGTAGAATGTTCCTATTCCTAACAAAACCTGTCCCTAGCTTATAGTAATGATTCTTCTTTGTGCTTAAATTGCAGGTGAAAACAAACTGACGGTTTCTGAGTCGTGCATCAGCGACCAGCTGATCCTGCTAGAGAAATGGACGGATAATCCCGACTATTTAAAGCGCCAGGTTGGGTTCTGTGCCCAGTGGAGTTTAGACAATCTGTGTAGGTATAACAAAGGGATGGATTCATTTAATATTAATCTCTTCCTCAAAGAGATAGAGGACTAGATTGTGTTTTGGTTTGTATAAGCACTTGTAAATATACCTGGCTGCATGTGTAATCACTCTCCATCCAAAAAAAAACGGGCAGGGGGTGGGGGTAGCTGGGAATAAACTCAGTGTACTTGTATGGAAAGGAAATTTTGGCAAGGAAAATGTGAAAGCAATTGGTTTGTACTTTGCAATGACAGTTCTTTGCACCATTCTTCCTGTAACCCATGCTTCAGCAGATGTGCTGAGTAGCTAGACAGTGCAGCTCTGTGCCTCTGAACAGCTGGATCACTGACCCATCCTGGGGACACTCTAAGCCTTCCCCAGCACTTCACAGTCTCATTCAAGAGCTTTTAAAGTAAAGATATGGCCTTGGATCTACGTGAAGTGTTTGACAAAGGACTTGACTAGATCTGTCCTTCTGGATCACTAACAGTCACCAAACTTGATGGTTTAGTTGTGATTCTGGGGGTGCAGTAACTCTTGTAGTTTCTAATCTGGTAAAAGGTCTCATTGGACTTCATGGGGCCAATAAACAACTGTAGAAGTGTCACAGCAAGTTCAGGATGTGTGAAGCCCCCCAAGATCAGATCCCTGATCTGTAAAGTAACATGCTTGTGTCAGCAGTTTGACACCTGGCAAGATAAAGGTACCGATCCTTCCACGTGAAGAGGGGATGTGGGGAGAAGGAGCTGCTTTGGTTCAGTTCAAATTCATCACCTGCCTGAAAATGAGCCAGTAAAAAAACTTTAAACCTCTGGTTTCCCCTTTCTGCCTCGCCCCCAACATGTTCTCCACAGAAACCCACCCAGCTGAACATACAAAGACAGCAGTGGTGTCTTGATATGAATTGGGATGCCTTGTGTCAGCACCTGGGGGTTCCTGGAAGTAGCAGTTAGACCATAGGAGTTGTAGTCAGAGGTCAGGGCTGTGTATATATGAATTTATAAATATAAAAGGATATTTAACACACAGTGTGTCAGAGTGATGCTGTTTTCCTGCAGACGAAATGTCAATGTTTAATTCAGTTATGCTAAGATTTAACTGGATCCTAGAGAGATGTGATGTCACTCACTGTGTGAAGGGTTTAAAGGAACACTTTGCTGCAGCAGTCATTAAAACTAATTTTCTTTTGCAGTTTTAAAAGAAGGCAGGCAGTTTACATATGAGAAGGTTGACTTGACCAACATCAGGGCCATGCTAAACAGTAACGACGTCAGCGAATACCTGAAGATCTCTCCACATGGATTAGAGGTAGGATGCCATTTCCTGGTTTCAGCTCAAGAAGGAGCCTGAAGAGAAAGGCAGGTTTTAGCCATTGTTTGCCACTTGCTCCTGTGATTTCCTAGAATAGATCCAAGTTCTCTGCCAGTTTTGTATGGAAAATGTGTGTTGTCAAAGGGTTGTAATGTTGCTACACTGATCTCAATTGTAGAAATCTTCACAGTGCAGTAACAGCCGTGTCTGTGCCCCAGAACTCAGAGAAGTGAGGAGAAGGCTTAAGAGGCAGCTGCCTTTTGACTGAAATTGCTCATGAAGCGTGATTTCTATTGTTTGTCTTGTCTAGTCTGGAAAAACCCATAGCAGCAGATTTCTGGCTCAGCAATATATTGGGTTTTTTGTTTCCACTGTTACTTCTTCTAAAAACTTTTTGACTACTTGGAGATGAGTTTTCACGTGATGTGGAATTACCTCTGTGGCCTTCACACCAGGAGACAGCTATTGACCGAGGACTTAGCCCTGCCTGGCATGGTTACTGTAGCCTTTACATCTTTACATTGACTCAGCCAACTGACTATTTTGGGGTTTTTTTTCACTTCTCTTTTTTTTCTTCCCTCCCCCCTGTGTCTTACCACTGAACACTCCTCAGTCCTTCCTACTTGCTAGTTTGCGTGACAACTGTTGCTATAACGAGAGGTCACTTAGGCTAAAATTGCCTTTCAAATTTGCCTCTCAAATGAGGCTGCTGTATTCCTCTGTGCAAGAAACTCGATCTGGGGAAGAAAGGGGCTTGTTTGAATGCTCATGTGTTAGAAACTTCAGTGTGGTGTGGTTTTGGCAGGCCCGATGTGATGCCTCCTCCTTTGAAAGCGTCAGGTGTACGTTCTGTGTCGATTCCGGAGTCTGGTACTACGAAGTCACGGTCGTCACTTCAGGAGTGATGCAGATAGGATGGGCCACCAAAGACAGCAAGTTTCTCAATCATGTGAGTACGTGTAGGAGCTGATGATGTAACTTCAGCATTGTTTTACTTACACCACCTATGAAAATAGCTGTGGTTGCTCTGTGGTAGTAACTGAGCACTCACATGTTGCTGCCCTCGGTTTCTCTGCACGTCTCGTGAAGCTGGTTGTGCTCAGTCAGTGGGGTGACCCATGGCTGTGGTTGTAGCTGCAGACTGACACTGTTCACACAAGCCATGCACAGCAGCCAGCAGTTACAGTTTGTAAACTGCTTGCTGTTGTCTGCAAGCTACAGGGAAATGCCTTATTCCTTAGGTAACAGCAGTAGTTACTCTCTGCTGATTTTGTGGAGTAACAATTGCTTGCTGAGATCTAGCAGGTTATCATGCACTCAGTTTTACACAGATCATCACACAGCCTTTTTGTTACCCTCTTTAGCATACTGTCCTGTTAAATTAACTTTCACAAGGGGAAATCATTATTTAAATTGACTCTGAGTTAGTATGGTGTCACTAGATCTGCTGGTACCAGTGAAATGGTACGGTTTGGCTATGTGAAAGCTTCCTTTTAATTAAAAACAAGGATTACATCTTTACCTTCTTGCCTTTATTCCAATAGTACAGAATAAGTACAGTGGCTTAGTTCATGGTTTGCTTTGTTCTCCCTCTCATCCAGATACTTAAAATTAAGAATAACATACTATATTATTCTTCTTCCTAGTAATTTACTCTGAAAACTATGTACTTCCTAGCATTCCAAAGCAAAATGTGCAATGTGCATGTGAAGTCCAAACTTGTAGTCAAACAATAATCTCAGATGTTAGTAGAGATGTAACCAGCACTTCTTAAACCTGTATGGCTGCTGTAAACCCAGCATGCTGTGGCATATTTGCTTCAGCATTTCCATAATACTAAGCCAGGAGTAAAGACTGCTACCTGGAAAACTTGCCTGGAGAGGACTTTCCATGTTACCAGCCCTTCAGACTCCGGTTAAAGCTCATTAAGGTGCAAGCTAGAATGTTACTGCAAGAGGCGTGTGTGGCCCGATACAAGTACAGTGCTGGGATTTGGAGCTGACACTTCAGCTGGCTGAGCTGGAGTAAGAAATACACCCTTAGCCCTAGTTAATTGCTGGGATTGCATGGCTTGCTGTCCCCACTTAGAATTTAATTTAGGAGAGTTAAATGGAGAGTGTATTTAATGGAGAGATAAGCGGTTGAAACTCTGCATTTTTGAGACAAACACAAAGCCACTATGAACACAGGCCAAAAGTGTAGAGCTTTAGAATTGTAAAATCATTTAGGTTGGAAAAGACCCTTAGGATGATTCCATGAATTGTGATGCTGGTACTGCCAAGTCCAACCACTAATCAGTGTCCTGAAGCACCACATCTACGTGGCTTTTAAATTCCCCAGGGATGGTGACTCCACCACTGCCTTGGGCAGCCTGTTCCAGTGACTGATAACCCCTTGGGTGAAGAATTTTTTCCGTATATCCCATTTAACCTCCCCTGGCTCATCCTGAGGCTTATTGTCCTATTGCTTGTTACTTGCTTGAATAGACCACCATGCTCCTCACTAAATTAATGTGAGTAAATATTGATGGAGGGGTATGTGAGAAATACATCAAGGGGATGAACCAAGTATCAGTGGCAAGGGCCCAACCAGGCTGGGAGAGTAGCTGTTCTCACCATTTCACTTAAGCCTTCCTGTGAGTACAGTGGTCTTGCCCCATATCTTCTACCTGTTTATGCCAGTGGCGTGGCCGTGTGCTGGTGTGTAGCAGGCACGTTCCTCTGCTCACAGCCAGGCTCCAGTTCCACACTCCTAACTTGCAATTGCAAGGGTGAATTAAAAAATGCAAATGTGATTTAGATTAAAAATACCTTCCAGACCTGTCCTGAGCACAGGCACTGTGGACACCAAGTGTAATGGGAACTGTTGGAGATAAAAGGCCGTGTGTCTGCATCCAGTGCAGACTGTTAAGAGGTTTAAAAGCTTTTCCCCACTTGCTGTTAAGGAGCTTGGTGTGCATGCATTTTTCTGTCTGTGCTTCCTGGACTAGTCTGTCTGGAAGTCAGAGATGTCAATCTCAGAGCAGAATGACTTTCAGTCACTCCAGCTGTTTTTCTGGAGGTTCAGTGCTGCTCTTAGATAAGTTCATCAGGTGATGACCCGAAATACAAGATATTATCTTCTGGGCATGTCACAAAGAGCGGCCATATGCTCTTTAGTGACAGCAGGTGTAACAAAAGGGCTAGTCCTAAACATGACATTAAACACCCATTAGCTGGGCTTAGCTTTAATTTGGGATGTGGGAGGCTGGTGTAATCAGATGCTGTCTAGTATTTGCTGTCTAGACAGACCATGCTGAACATGATGAGGTTCTCTTATAGAATCCCAGCATCTCCTGAGCTGGAAGGGACCCACAAGGCCCATCGAGTCCCACTCCTGGCTCCACACAGGCCCAGCCCAGTCAGAGCACTGAGGGCTTTGTCTAGATGCTTCTTGCCCTCAGCCCAGCTTGGGGCTGTGGCCCCTTCCCTGGGGAGCCTGTGCCAGTGCCCGACCCCCCTCTCAGCACAGAACCTCTTCATGACACCCAGCCTAAACCTCCCCTGGTGCAGCTTCATGCTGTTCCCTTGGGTTCTGTCCCTGGTCCCCAAAGAGAGGAGAGAGATCGGCACTGCCCCTTCGCTCCCCTGGCAGGAAGCCACAGCTCTCTTCCATAAAGCTTTTAGGTTTCACATTTGGGTTCTCCTCCCAGCCTGAAACCTGTAGCTTTGCATTTGTCACGCACCATCAGCTATCACTTGATAACCTGTCACAGACTGAGGGAGGCTGGCACTCAGAGGGATAAGAGATGTGACAAATTTGGTAGAGGGACCGTGGGCTGTTCTCTGTGTACTGTGTGATGTGGTGGCACTGGGATGTCTGGGGAGGGAAGGTATTATGAGTGGTGTGGGGAATTCAAGATAAAAGAGAGGTTGCACTTCTGTGTTGGCTTTTTAAGGTGCAAAGAGTGAGCTGTTTGGGTACTATTAAAATAGCCTTTGGAATTTTAAATATTGCAATAGGAGAGATTCAAGCTCACAGAGAATGAAAACCACTTTGGAAACACCATCCCCTTCTTCCCCTTCCTCACCCCAACAAATTGCTTTTGATGTGAAGATGAAGCTAAGGCTAGTTTGAAAAAACTACCTTTGTGGGGGTGGGAGAAACCCTTTGTGCTCCTGGATGGATGGTTCAGTAGGATAAAACTGAGGTGTAGCCCTTCTGGGGGGGACTGGCTGCAGACTGAGTGCTGTTCTCTGTCTAAAGGAAGGTTATGGCATCGGGGATGACGAGTACTCCTGTGCATACGATGGCTGCCGGCAGCTCATCTGGTACAACGCCAGAAGCAAACCACATTCCCACCCCTGCTGGAAAGAAGGTATTTGGGCATCTGCTGCTGTTTATCCGAGCTGGATTTCTGTGTAGGGCTTTTCCCTCTTGCAGGTGTCTAGGAAACAGTTTGTTAATCAGTGCAAACAGAGGAGCTGCTGCTTAATCCCTAAAGTAACACTAAAGGTGTCGTAACTATTGTGCCTCTGCTAGTGTCTGCAGTGGTTTAAGTGTACAAACAGGACACCGAGCTCTTGGTCCACAATCTGTGCCAAAAGCATCTTGTTGGTTCAATGCTTTTACTTTTCCCAGGCCATGTACAAATCAGAGCACCAACTACAGCTGCTGGACACTTAATCACAGAGCTTTTTTTTCCTGGGTGTTTGTAGTCCTACAACAAAGGGTTGAAATCTTCCTTTTTGAGGTTGAAAGAGCTATTTTAGAGAAGGGGGAAAACCTCAATCTCTGAATTAGACTGTATTTTTTTTGTTTGTTTTTAAGGAGGAGTTGCACTGTCTTGCTTACTTTAAATTCTTGGATAACTGCTTGGACAGCAAAGTTCTGTTCTTGATCTCAGCTTTGAAATCTTGGTAGGAGTCTGTGCATGCCATGCTTGTGTGAACTGTGCCACCTTCTCTTCTGTTAAAAGTCCCTCCCAAGGATGGCTAAATTAAAAACACCTCTTAAAACTAAATAGCAGAAGCATACCAGAATCTTAAGCTGTAGCAAATCTGTGTTCTGAGGGTGTCTTCATCAGGTGTAAAATAGCCACAGAGAGACAGAACGCAGCTCTCTTCTGGCTGTGGCAAATACTCTGCAATACTTGAACAACTGTGTAGTGTTAATGCTCTGGCAGACTAAACTATTTCATTTTTATTATTTTGTCCTGTATTTTCTTTCCCTTTAGTCACTGTCTGTATCAATGTTTCCTCCTTTATGCTTTTGCAAGCAGTTCCTCTTAAGTGAGACAACTGGTAGCAAGATGTGATACATAAAGCAGGGGCTCCTGGGCTGCTGGCATTTAACAGAACTGAGATCTTTACCTTTCCTTTCCTTTGCCTGCAAGGAGACACGATAGGATTTCTACTAGACTTGCAAGAAAAGCAAATGATCTTCTATTTAAATGGAAACCAGCTTCCCGCTGAGAAGCAAGTATTCTCCTCTGCTGTGTAAGTATGCTCTCATTCCGAGGGTGACCTCTGCAGATAATTGCTTTAATTACATGAAATGCTTCCCATTTGAGATGCACATTCATATTTGCTTCCCCGAAACCATCATTAAGTGGGCTTCCCAATTGCAAGTTGCCAATTGCAATCAGTGAGAAGGATGTAATTTTACAGGTGCATTTCAGGGTCCAAAATAAATGCTCTGGTTCCACTTGCTGTTTGCTGCTGCCACACTGGCACAGCACTGAAGTGGAAGGAGGCTGGAGCAAAGATGAACAAATCTCTAGTGGTGCTTGAGGAGCTGTTGATCTTTTATAAAATAAAGGCTCTGTCCTGTAAATGCTGCAGAGTGTGAAGTAACTTCTGCCCTTCCCTGGGGCCAGCTCCTGTAGGGACACATGAAATACTCACAGGAGGACATCTCTTGGTGGCAGTACAGAAAGGCCTTGGGCTTATTTTGCCCACTCTGCTTCCAGTTGCTCTGACTTTCTTGGGGAAGCTCAGCCTTGTAGTTCTGAAAAGGTAACGCTGGTGTGATACTTGAGAGAGAATCTTCCCATCCAGCTTAATTAGACATCACAGTGCTTTGTAAATGAATGCTGCTGTGCTAAGAATTTAATTTAATGTGTTTTTCCTCAAAATGAAGTTCGAGATGCTGTTAAAGTGTAGTTCAGTTGAAGGAGCTGCAGGGTATGTCTGTGCTGAGCTCAGGGCACTGTTCTCTGTGCACAGCACATTGTTTGATTACTCCAGAGATTCTGGTGCTGGTTAGAACTCAGGGCAGTCTCAACTTGGGCCCTTCCAGGAAATAAGAGTGGAATAAGAGTGACAGCAGTGGTAGCAGTGGTGTGGCAAGGGGTGTGTGTGCAGGCCAGCCAGCTGTCACAGGATCACAGGGCAGTTAGGGTTGGAAGGGACCTCAAAGGGGCAGTCCCACTAGGGCGAGGAGGAGGAACAGATGGGCCTTATGCTAAAGGACCTCAGACCTGGGTTCATCCCACGCAGCGAGCAGGGGCACAGACTGGAGCAGAGGAAGTTCCCCCTAACCCTGAGGAGGAACTTCTTTGCTGGGAGGGTGGCAGAGCCCTGGGCCAGGCTGCCCAGAGAGCTTGGGGAGGCTCCATCTCTGGAGACATTCCAACCCCATGATCCTGGGCACTGTCCTGTGCAGCCTGCTTGAGGGGACCCTGCTCTGGGGGGAACATGGAACTGGGGGATCTTCAGAGGTCCCTGCACACCCTGATCAGTTGCTTTAATCGAGCGGGAGCGATGGACATAGAGCTGCCCCTTGCTGTCAGCACTGCTCCTCACAGCACTATGGAACAGGGCTTGTTTGGAAGAACAATGCCTTTTCCAGCACCAAAGGAGGTACCTGAGCTGATCAGAGTAAAGAGGATCAGGTTGTAGGCTCTCCAGATGTACGTATCTGCTCTTAGTGGTAGATTTTACTCAGCAGTGAACACAGAAGTTGAGAACTAAACCACAAAACCACGCAGAGCTGAAGCTGGAAGTGTTGGAGGTGTTTCTCCTGATTCGGGGTAGAACACTTCTATTGCAGGAACTTGCCTCTTTGTTTCAGGGTATATTTTTGTCTGGTAAGAGTGGAACAGGTCTGGAAAGCTCATTTGTTGTTTAAGCTGTTCTAAAATGTCTGTTGTTCATCCTGTTGCAGATCTGGCTTTTTTGCTGCAGCTAGTTTCATGTCCTATCAGCAATGTGAGTTCAACTTTGGGGCCAAACCTTTCAAGTACCCCCCACCGATGAAGTTTAGTACCTTTAACGACTATGCTTTTCTGACAGCAGAAGAGAAGATCATTTTGCCCAGGTAATCCTCCTGTCTCCTTTGGGTGTGTTTGTTTACATACAGAGAATTAAAATGCTTCCCTTCAGAGTTGCACAGTGGTACATTATAGATGGCAAAGGTATCTTCTCTGGGGTCCCTTTCAGAAGAGGATCAGACCGTAGGCTCCAGTGCAGCTCCACGAGTAGGGCAGGAGATGTACGACCAAAATCCATTAAATTAAATTTTGGGGGGTGATACTAAGCTAAATTAAAACTAATACTGCACATTTAACTGGTTTTAGTGTAAGTGCCTCCTGCTGTCTTAAGAATGCCTGGGTTGGTTGAGGAGGTGTAGTCTTAATTAAAAAATGATGGCTTACTTAAAGATGACCTAATTTGTGATGCTGGCAGCGTGAAGGGACTGAATGATGGCAAGACTTGCAGTTGTCCTTCAGTTTTGATCCAGATGAGGATTGTCCCCATTTGTGAATGACAGAACTACCAAAGTTTATGGACATTTCCATTATCCACCTGGATACAAATAAGCCAGATAGAAGCGGGTTCACAGCCATTTTGCCTTAACTTACTGAACTGGCAGGAAGGAAAGCCAAGAGCTCTCCTGCTTTAGGTCATTAGTAATAAAATAACTTCCTGGGACAGGAACAGTAACAGTAACAGTGTGTGGTGTCATTGGGGATGTAGCCTACCCCAGATTTGCACCACTGTCTAAAGAGAGGCTGAGGGAGCTGGGCTTGTTCAGCCTGGAGAAGAGAAGGCTGTGGTGAGACCTCATTGCAGCCTTCCTGTCCCTGAAGGGAGCAGAGGAACAGGAGGGGAATCAGCTTGTTAAAGGGCAGAGACTGGCAGGACAAGGGGGCTGGAGTGAAGCTGGAGGAGGGAAGGGTGAGAGGAGAGATTAGGGGGAAGTTCTTTGCAGAGAGAGTGGTGAGGGGCTGGAAGGGGCTGCCCAGAGCGGGGGTGGGTGCCCCATCCCTGGGGGTGTTCAAGGCCAGGTGGGATGGAGCCCTGGGCAACCTCATGTAGCTCCAGGTCTGGAGGTTGGTGTCCCTGCCTGTGGCAGGGGGTTGGAGCTCTGTGATCCTTGGGGTCCGTTCCAGCCCAGACCGGTCTGGGATTCTGTGGTCAGGTGCTGGGGCGTAGCCACATCACCCTGCCTGCCTGTGGGCAGTGCTGTTGGGTGTTCCCAGTTGGAAATGGTTCCTTTCATCTAAGGGGGGATTTCTATCCATTTACTCTCCCTCGTGGCAATTGCCATACCCAACTGCTGATTTTTTACTTTCAATTTCTATTCCTTTACACTCTGTTACAGCATTACAGGGTTTCTGGATTTTGTTGATAGGTGGGTTTGTGTGGTTTGTTTCTTTTTAGTTTTGTTTTTTCCTAAACTCTTAAAAAGTACCCCAAAAGTACACTTTTTGAAGGGTTCAGCTGTGGGTGCTAGAAGAATTGGGATCTAACACCCTCTTTGTCCCTCCTGACAGGGAGTTGAAGGCTGTTCCAAACATCTCTGGGTGTGTGTTAAGCCTTTTCTTGTGGAAAGTTGGGATTGATGTTTTCCATCTGTAGAGTGGGGCAGCACAGGCAAGAGCTGTGTCAGCCTTGATGCTGCTCTGGGAGGAGCTGCAGAGCTCGTTCTGAGTCACACTCATGCATGGGGGTGTCTGTCTCTCTTCAGGCACAGGCGCCTGGCTCTGTTGAAGCAAGTGAGTATCCGGGAGAACTGCTGCACGCTTTGCTGTGATGAGGTAGCAGACACAGAACTCAGGCCGTGTGGACACAGGTAAAACCTTCTAAACTACCCAAAACCAGCCCAAACCCAAAGCAAGAGGAAGATGTGTGTGTGTGTGTGTGTGTGTGTGACACAGCCTAGGTGAGACCAGAGGTAATCCCAGCATAGCTTGACTGACCCCTCAGCATGAAGGAAATAACCCCTCTTTGTAAGGGGGGTTAAGCAGAGTAGTCCTGCTGTCCTGCTCACCCTGGACATGAGCAGATTTAATCCCTAACAGTGTGTGGTTGGGGTCAGGGAAACCTTAATTCTCAGATCTCAAAGGTTTTACTGTTGAGTCCATGGACCTCAAAATCCAAATTATGTGAGGAAAGCAGGAAATCCATCATCAGCTCAAACACTGATTAAATGTTCAACAAACAGATTGTTTCAATTCATCTAAAAGCTCCAACTGGGACTGGGGTAGGAATAGTGACCTATTAGCACTTCCTGCATGGAAGCTGCCTACAAGAAATTGAATCCAGCTGAGTCCCATTCCTTAGTGATTGGAGCACTGGTAGAGGCAGTCTTGCCATGGGTCTTCTGTCTGGATGCTGCAAAGATAGAAGGGGAAGAGATGTGCCCAGTCTGCCCCGATTAAGAAGTGGGCACTGCTGTTCTCCACTCAGAGAAGTGCTGAGACTGGGGAAAGCATGGAAGCATAATCCTGACCAACTGCACTGGTCTGGAAGATGCTGAGCTCCCCTCAAAGCCTGTGGATCTGCAACACCTGACCTGCAATTCCTAATCTCCACACTGAAAGACTTATCTTGGCTGTGTTTCTAGCAGGCTAACTAAACTGCTTAGTGCTTGGATTCCATCCCCTCCACCTCCTGTTTAGCTTTTCATGCTGTAAACGCAGGCTGTGACAGATTTCTTCTCTCCTTCAGTGACCTGTGCATGGAGTGTGCCTTGCAACTGGAGACCTGCCCTTTGTGTCGACAGGAAATCCAAACCCGAGTCAGACAGATCTCTCACATTTCATGACACAGGTGGAGAAATACCACAGACTTGTTTTTTACTGAACTCCAACCAATGCTGAAAGGGGAAAGCATCTCTACCCAATCTTTACGCACACAGAACCGTAGCCACGGCCAGATTTCATGCGAAACCCTAATCTGTTCCATCTTTAGAATGAAATCTTTAATAAGCTATCTCAAGTTGCCAGCCATGGGAACTGGCTTCCACAGCAAAGCAGAGCTGCTAGGTCAGCGTGCTATGGCTATTGGTTCCTCCAAGCAAGAGCATAGGAGAGTGGCTCTCTCCTTCCCCCTTTCCTTCTCGCCTGTCGCAAGTGCTGAAGATGTTTGCACTGGAAGCCCGCGTCCGATGCGCTCTGGAGAAGCAGAGAAGGATCTCCTAAAGCAGGGCTGCTCTGTCTTGTGCTCCAGAGTCTCAGTGGTTGGCAGAGTCAGTACAGAAGGAGAATGCCCACGTTTCCCTGTTTGATGTAGCTTCCTGCTGGTCAGAGACTCCGTATCTTCCCACAGTGGATACTGAACTGCTCAAAGACTTCAATCCGTACACAGACTGATTAGCAAAGACAGTGTGGAGACTGGAGAGAAACTCCCATGTTTTAATAACTTGGTGATTCCAAAGAATGTTCTCATTTTGTTTTTAACCGTTCAAAAGATGGGTGGTATTTTCCAGTACATAATGTTTCTGATGCTTTTAACTTCAGTACCCACCTTTTTTTGTGAGGATATAATTTTCAGGAGGTATTCTTAACTAATTATAACGCTGGACTGGAATTAATTTGATATTCTGGGTATTTTTTAAGATTCTCATCGAGCATCTTTTTTTAATGTGTTGGTTTTTTGAAAGTTATGTTCACTTTGGGAATATTGAGCTATCTTAAAAGATTGGAGGAGAATTTGGGGCCAGTTTATTTAAAAAGTTATCTGGATAGCAAGCTCAGTCTTAGTCTGTAACTCTTGGAAACAATGCACCTTGCTTGCCACGTGTCAGTCCTGCCCTGAGCAGGTTTGGGGCCACACTCCACACTTCTGGTAGGGATCGTACAGTGAGAATCTCTGCTCCAGTTTAATTAGACGTTTGTGACGTTTGTGTGTTTTTAGGATGCATTTCAGCAGGCAGCTCTTGACTGTTTCACTAGGGTTCTGCAAGGAGTCAGGGGTCACAGCTGGTGTCGAGGGGGTAGCACAAAAAGCAGTGGGATTATGCTTATTTTGCACCAACTGAGCATAGGCCTCGGGCTCTGCCAAGGCTTCTACAGGTTGCTTTTTTAAAAATTACCTGGCTATATAGCAGAACTTTACTAATTCACACACGAGTTACACCAAAACTCTCCCACTTCTTGGCAGTGACTCAGCAGCAGAGGCTGCTGTAGTGAATTCTCATGCTGCAATGTACCTTATTTTAAAGAACTGTTTGTTATCTTTATTGCACTCTCAACACAGCAGAGCTGAGGCTGCTTCTTCCTATTGAGCACTCTTGCTTCCTGCTGCCCGCACTGGGAGCCGAGAGCTCTGCACACAGGTCCCAGCATCAAGCTCTCTAAACTCAAGCTCCTTTCACCTTCTGCCTTTGCTAACTCAAGGGTGCTGAATTCCACCTAGAGATTAAACAATGTATTCAAAAAAAGCCTGTCTGGTGAACCTCTGGAGTAGCATGTGTGTGAATTAGGAAAGTTCTGTCATTTTCCTCTAGACTTCTTTCCAAATACAGACTGAACACAAAACTGGAGTGCTGGTTAGTCTTTTCTGCTAAAATTTGAATTGTCTTCGACCTTGGATGCCTGTTCTAATTAAGGTCAGAGTGGCAAATCTGTGCCACAGCAGGACCTCCTTCCCTCGCTGGCTGGATGTGATTCAGCCACCACCTTGTTTTGCTGTGATCCAGGTTGCCAGTAAGGGCCGAGTCCCTCCCTGCTCGGTGCTGAAGGAGCAACCCTGAACCCCATCACTGCCACGAGGATCTCAGAATTTCAGAATCACTTGAAATGGACTTTTAAATGCTTCCATATGCAACGCTGCAAAGCTACAGACCCTATTTTAGGGAAGAGGTAGGACAGAACCATTTTGAACTCTGCCTTAATAGATTCTAGTACCTTCAGGGCTTTGATTTCCCTGGCCCAGGATTCACTGAGGTAAAATTTTCAGAAGTGCCTAGGACTCCTGATTTCTACCCACTGCTGTGTGAGATTAAGCTCCTCAGGCCCAGGTCGGCAAAGGCTTCTAGGGGCCGGGTATCCCAGTGCAAGGGAGGTGACCCAGGAGCCTTTGTGGACACGGGACTAGGTGCCTGCGGTCTCTGAGGGGAAGATGGGAATGCTTTGGAAAATTTTGCCCCAGACAGTCTTCCGTGCTGGGCAGAGGCGGCTGACGGCGCCGGAGGAGGGAGCTGTGCTGCAGAGAACTGTCCTGTTCATTTCACGAGGGGAAAGACTGTGCAATGTGACGGGCTCTCTGCCCCACCCCGCGCTGGGGGCGGCTGGGCCAAGCTCGACCCTCCCTGGCCGGTGCAGTGCCCGTGGAGGGGAGGCGGCGGCTCCTCAGCCAGGGCTGTCAGCTGTAGCCACGACGTCCGTTCACCAATAAAAATCTCTTGAAGGCTGCTCGCTGTCCGTGCGTTCCTTCGCTTCTGCGGGGAGAAGGGGCCGCGCCCCGGCTCCCGGGCGTGAGGCGGGGGCGGGCGGGCAGGCGCTGGGCTGGGGGCACCTGAGCTGCCCTGGGCCCGCGGGGGGGAAACGCCCTAATGCCGGTGGGGGTCGCAGCGAGGCTCCCCAGGAGGAGCATCGCCCGTGTGTCTGTTCTCTCCCGGGGCCGCTTCCCGACGCCCGGGTACCGCACCGCCCTGCGCCCCGCTCTCCCCGCCGCCAGCGGACCCCGTAGTGGCGAGCGCCGCCTCCCCGTCCCGCCTGCGCGTTCTCATTGGGCTTCCGCGGCGTGGGCGGGCCCTCCGCGGCCGTCCTCGCTCTCCCATTGGCTACGGGCGGGGCGGAAGGAAGCGTTCCCCAGGAGACCGCCGGGCCGGGCAGGGGCGAATGCGTGGGAGGTGTTGTCAGGCCGGGACCGGTAGGTGCGGGGCGGTGAGGCCTGTCGGGGCCCTGGGCAGGGTGATGGGTGGGGGTCGGGCTCCTTCCGCGGAGGCGAGCTGCCGGCGCGTTCGCCTGGGTCCCTGTGGGGAGGGGGAGGTGAGGAGGGCCGGGTGCCTGGGCCCCCGGGGGAGGGACAAGCCCTGGGGCCCTCGCTCTCCGCGGGGAGCAGGACCGAGGAGGGGGCGGCGAGGGCCGCGCTCATCCCCACTGCTGTGCCGCGGGGCCGGGCCGCAGAGCTGCCGCCACCCTGGGCCGGCCGGCGTTGGGAATGGCCCGGGGCGGGGTGTCCCCAGCGCGCACCTAGGAGAGGCATCGGCCCGGCTCCTGTGGGTGCTGGGTACCCGCTGCCCTGTCCCGTGTGACCGGTCGGCAGCTGCCCAAAGCCCCGGGCTGGCTCTCCAAGGCCACGTCTCTGGGATGCCGAGACTAGGTGGCATCTTCACCTTACCTGACTCTGTTTTCATGTGTCTTTGTAATACTCACAGGTGCTTCAGGAGACATAAAGGTCACCTGAAGCCCCTTTACAGAGGTTCTCAGGTGTTTGCGGGTCTGAGCCTGCAAATCAAGACAATTCTTTTTAAAACAGGGTCTGTCACAGTGTGAGCATTTGCTCCAGCAACCTGTGCTGTCAAATCACTGCAGGCACCTGAGCCTGTTCTGTGAGGCCGCAGAGAAAGTTCCTGGGGTGGGGGGTATTATGGAAGAGAACTTGCAGTACCTTTGGAAGAACGTGACTTTGAAACATTTAAAAATTAAAAGGTTCTCTCCTTTCACATGAGAAGCCTGTGGTAATTTAAGGATTGAATTTGTACTAATGCCAAGTCACACATTATTCCTTAGCAGGAATAGCTGCTAACAGCAGTGCTGCAGCAGATTGCCTCTCCTCCAGGCTGGTGATGCCATAACGATGGAGATACCTGAAGAAGAAAACTTTGGTGTAGCTGTGTAAGTACACTATGTGCTAGTCTGACTTTCAATAAGCTATTTCCTAGTTAAAAGATCTTAACAAAGTTGCAGGAACGAATTTACAGCACTGATTAGCAGATTCTGTTTCTTATGAGAACAAGGGTGCAGAACACAAAGCTCCAGGGGGGAAGAACATCATTTCAGAGTTTTGGTGGAGTCAAAGTGTCCATCTGCTGTAGGGCAGGATGGCTGAACAGGCTGGGCCCACAGCCTGAGGCCCAGCTCAGTGCTGGGTCCTGTCCTGGGGTGACAGCAACCCCCAGCAGCACCCCAGGCATGAGCCAGAGGGGCTGGAGAGCTGCCTGGGGGTGTTGGCCGACAGCTGAACATGTGCCCGGGGGGTGAGAAGGCCGAGGGCATCCTGGCCGGTGTCAGCAGTGGTGTGGCAGGACCAGGGCAGAGAGTGTCCCCTGTACTGGGCACTGGTGAGGCCGCCCCGCGAGTGCTGGGGTCAGGGCTGGGCCCCTCACTACCAGAACGTGTCGCTGCCTCTGTCACTCTGGCGTGTGGATCTGGTTTGTTTGTGATCCCGTGGGGTCCCCAGGCAGCTTCACCACTGCAGGTTGTGCTGGGTAGGCTGGGGGTGATGAGGCAACAGAGGCTCACACCACCCATGGGTGAGCTCGTGCAGAGGTGGAATCACTGCTCCTGTGAAACAGTTCAGATCACAGAATCACAGGGTTGGAAAAGATCTTTTGAAGATCATCAAGTCCAACCATTCCCATCCTAAGCTAAACCATATCCCTGAGCACCTCATCAACCCTTTTTTTGAACACATTCCACTGCTTAGGAGTAAATACAGGCTTCAACCAGGGTGTGAATTAATCTACATTTTCTGTTGCTGTTAGGATAAGCTATAAAACTAGTAGTAGTGCTTATTTGGGGCGGGGGAAGGAGTGGCAGTGTCCTGCCCTTGCAGGATGGTTTGTGGGGTTTCCATGTGCCATGCCATAGCAGCATTCAACCCTCCACTTTTCCAGTCCCTCAGCTTGGCTTTCCTACTCCCCCAAGGCTTAACAGATCAGAAGTGTTGCTAGAACATGACTTGGTGATTAGATGCCTCTTTACATCAAGTTTCTTTTCATTTTTCCTGGTCAGAGTGAGCACTATGGTTAAACTGCCAGCTGAACTGTTGCTGGATTACTTTCACTGACTGTTACTTGGTAGCAAAGTAACTTTAATGAGTTTTTAAAACAGTCTGTAAGAGTGTTCTGCTCCTTTTAGTAAAGAGAAATTTGAAAGAGAAATAGATGTTTAATTAAATGATGCTTTTGCTGACTGAAGGTGATTGTTTACTTAAAGACTAATGACCTGAGGAGCTTGTTTCCCTCATGTGTGAGAAAAGCCTGCCTTCCATCTGCTGGAGAGTATAGGAGCAGCTCATCTCCCACTGAAGACAAGCTCTGAATGCCAAGGCCAAGGAGATCTTGTGGATTATTTATTGTGCTTGAATGAGCTGCACAATGACAGATTTAGCAGAGGGATCCAGCGTCCTGATGTACCAAAAGCTTCTTCCCTGGGCAGTAGTAGGGTGTGATATTTGTGTATGATAGATATTTGTGTATGATAGAGATGAGAGAGGAGGTTGGGCTGTTTATTTGTAGCCTGTGGGGAAGTTTCTTGTGTCACAAAAACACTTACACTTCTTCAGCAACATCATGCTGTGTGTACATGGAGTTCAGGTGTTCCACAAGATCCCAGCCTGAGCATGTAGAGCTGTGCAGGGAAGAGAGTGGAAGGGATTCCCCATGGCAGCAGCTGAGATCTGTGGGTTGGAAAATGCTGAATTTGCTGTTCTAATTACAGCCTTCACACCTTCTGCACCAGGGCTGGAATTACCTTGACAGTAATGCCAGCAAAACAACGTTTATTTAATTTTTCCTCAGTTGGGCACCGTGCTGAGGGGAAAAGTGGCAGAGGCCCCACGTGAATCCCCACTGAGCTGTCTTCCCAGCAGTGTCCTGGGTTATTTTGTAGGTTGACACTAGGAAGTTATTCACTTACCTTGTAATTACTGGGCTCATTTGTGCTTGGGCTTTTGTTAACACCTCTTAATTTTAACTTTTATTTCTGCTGTGGCTGAAGTGTGTATTTATGCAGCACCATCTTCCTTTGCTTTCAGCTCCTCCCCTTCTGATGCAGAGTTTGATGCTGTTGTTGGGTATCTGGAGGACATTATAATGGGTAAGCTCTGCAGAGATGAGATGGTGCTAAACATCATACAAACTGCTCATCTGTTAGCAGCATCCAGAGCCAGAACAGCCCCTGCCTGCTTTGGGGAAGCTTTCCTTCCTTTGCTCTACAACCCTGAACCCTGGAGTGTAGTAAAACTCCACACAAAAGTCTCTTGTGTGCTGCTTGCAGAGCAATGTGCTTATGAGTCTGAGAAGTTACTCCCTGTACCACTGCAGCTGCTGAAGGTGCTTGTGACTCTCACTCAGAAAGCAAAGCTGTCTGGAACTTTGATACCTCTTTGTAAAGGGGCTGGAGGAGGCAGTGAGAGGGTGGCTTTCCCCCACAGCCCTGCCTCAACCTCTCCCTGCCCGTGCCTCGGGGTGCCCTGAGCCGCTGCCGTGCTCGGCACAGGCAGTGTGCTGTAGTGCTGAGCGGTGACTGCGGCACCCCCTGCACCCCACAGTGCGGAGCGCCCGTGCGGCGGGCGAAGCGTCTTGCTCCCTGGCCTGTCCCTGCTCAGCACAGAGGACAGGGTGTTTCCTGCTCCTGCAGCACCAGCTGTCAGCCTGTCTCACAGCTTTTCCCTTCCTGAGACCGTCCCCAGTGATTCTGGGGTGTGCAACACAACCACACAACAGCTCTGTGCGTGCAGTTGTCAGGTGGCAGCAGGGGTGTGGAGTGGTGCTGATCTCCTCCTGTGAGCTGGGGCAATTAATTAAGGGCACTGAATTCTCAGGACCCTGATTTTAACTGAGAAGTCAGTGTGTGCAGGGCAGCAGTTCACTAGATGCCCAGCCAGAACCAGTGCTGACTGGCTGTGAGCTCCTCCTAAGAGCAGTGTTTATACTCCCTCTGACTACAGCCTTCCCAGCTCCTGCAGCCTCAGTTGCCTGGAGATGTGGCTGAATCTGGAGAAAAACTCATTTTGAGTGTGTTAGCGCTTGGAAAGCTGAGACTGGGGTGTTTAAACACTGTGTATAAGCAAACTCTGCCATTTCTGTTGGATGCAGTGGTGAGATACCGTGAGCATTTTTATTCTTGTCTCCTTCTACAGCTGGAAAAAAAATTCTTCAGCACTTGAAATCTGAGAATTTCACTATTTTTAATACAAGGTGGGGGAATGGAATTTTTGCAAGGAAGAGGAATTCGCTCTATAAAACTAATACAGCAGTTTGCTGCCTTGAGACCCTGAACAAAAAGGGGGTTCAGAGTAAATATGTTTATAAATATATTCTCATAATCATAGAATCCCAGACTGATCTGGGTTGGAAGGGACCTCAAGGATCACAGAGCTCCAACCCGCTGCCACAGGCAGGGCCACCAACCTCCAGGCCTGGAGCTACACAAGGTTGCCCAGGACCCCAGCCAGCCTGGCCTTGGACACCCCTAGCGATGGGGCACCCACCCCCTCTCTGGGCGGCCCCTTCCAGCCCTTCAGCACTCTCTCTGCAAAGAACTTCCCTCTAATATCTAACTTAAACCTTCCTTGCTTTAGTTTTAATCCATTCCCCCTTGTCCTGCCATTGTCTACCCTTTTAAAAAGTTGATTCCCCTCCTGTTCCTCTGCTCCCTTCAGGGATGTGAAGGCTGCAATGATGTCCCCCCCGCAGCCTTCTCTTCTCGAGGCTGAACAAGCCCAGCTCCCTCAGCCTCTGTTCCTAGGGAAGGTGCTTCAGCCCCCTGATGACCTTCGTGGCTCCTGACCCCTCTCCAACAGTCCCACATCTTCCTTGTACTGGGTCCCCAGCTCTGGACACAGGACTCCAGCTGGGGCCTCCTGAGGGCAGAGCAGAGAGGGACAATCCCCTCCCTGTCCCTGCTGCCACCCTTCTCCTCACGGAGCCCAGGATCCCATTGCCCTTCCTTTATTAATAATTAAGTTGTTAAAAAATACTAATACAACTCAAAGCCAGAGGAGTGTTGTGCTTTTAGAAAGTGTAATCAAAACTTGTCAGTAATTGCAGCCCTGGCTAGGTGGGTGTACACCCTGTTCTGGATGTGGGGCTGCTGTCCGAGTGCGGGCTGATGCGGGCATCCCATTCATCCCATCCCATCCATCCATCCCATCCATCCCATCCCATCCCATCCCATCCATCCCACCCCATCCCACCCCATCCCATCCATCCCATCCCATCCCATCCCACCCCACCCCCTTAGCCGAAGCGGCCTCTCCTCGCAGATGGGCTGGGAGTGGTGACCCAGCAGCAGCTGGTGTGTGTGACTGCACGTGTGCAGCCTCGGGCAGCGGAGGGCGAGTGAATGGGGGTTTGTGCTGCAGGGAGAATGACTGCACTCCTAACTGTATGATGGGTTTTTGTTGTGGCCCAGATGATGATTTCCAGTTAATACAGAGGACTTTCATGGAGAAGCACTACCAGGAGTTCGATGACTCAGAAGAAAACAAGCTCATCTATACTTCTATTTTTAATGAATATGTAAGACACGTTTCTTCTACTTTTCATAGAAGTTTTTGGGTTTATTAAGCCAGGCTCAGGTGCTGTAATCCCCCCTCTGTAAAATACTGGCTTTACATGGAGCATTGCTGACCCACAGCCCACTGTACTGCCTGCCCTCTTTTCCTGAAGCACAGTTCTCATCTGTGAACTGGAAAGATGTTTTCAGGAGCTCTAGGTTCTTTTCTTCTGGTTTCCACCTGAAAATTTATAAAGCTGTTTTGGAAGTTGTGTAACTCTTGACCAGAACCTTAACCTCTTGCCGCAGTAAGCAGCATGTTTAAGGTGTGTGTAACAGAGTTTGGTGCTTGCCAGCTGTGTATTGAACACTTTGATTGCATTCTTCAGGCAAAGCATAACTCTGAAACTAACCCAGCCTACTAGGCAGTGCCCTGAGATGAGTTTAAAAGAGTGAGTTACGAGATACAAGCAGTCAGGGTTTGCTCTCACCAGTGTTTCCAGCAAAGCCCTTCAGCGCCACGGGAGCGACTGAACTGAGGAGCTTGCAGTTGTTTGCCTGGGGGGTAACACAAAGTGTCACTACGCTGTCAGCATGAGGAAGATGTGCTGCTCTGGCACCTGCTCCCCACGTGTGCCCTGGTGTTACAGGGGTGGTTGGTTTGGTTTGTTTCAGATCGCTTTAGTAGAGAAATACATCGAGGAGAAGCTGCTGGATCGGATCCCGGGGTTTAACATGACAGCTTTCACCATGTCCCTGCAGTAAGTCCCTGCTCTGCTCTCGGTTGGGGATGGCTGGTGTGCCTCTCCATGACCTCTCTATCTCGATCAAAGCTCAGGTTTGACAGCTCTCTCTTTAGAAAGAGCTTCCTCTTTAATTATTTTTAAAACCCAAGTGTTCCTGCAGCAGGTACTGACTCAACTTTTCTTGCCTTCAGCCACTCTGTGTTTCTGAGTTGTCACACTGAAATACTTCAGGGTTTCAGGGATGGGAAGAGAAATCAGACAACGCTTTGAAACCAGCCCTTAAAAGCTTGATTCTCATTGCTCTCTCTCAGACTCTGTGTTAGACACTCAGGCTGTCAGCCTTCTGAGAGGCATGGGGTGAAATGCCACCTTGCAGTCCTGGTAGCAGGCATTTGAGAGTTTGGCTGGCTGTAAGGTTTTGCATTTGGCCACTTTAGCTAAAGCAGCTTCAGGAAGAGCTGGCTTGGGAAAGAGCACTGGTTTTCCCCTTGAATAAGGAAATCCAGTGCAATTGGGAGCTGAACATCTTGACATTTTTGAATCAATTTTAAATGTTTTTAAAAGGAGACATGGGGAAGTTACTATGAATGTGCACCTGCTCTGAGAAGATCCTCTGATTGAGGGGAAGCTCCTTTGGATAAGAATTCAATATTTTAAACCAAAAAAACCCCACCAACCCCACAGCCCTTGAGTATTAAGAAAGTCTTGTTGAAATATGCATTTCTTCCCACATGTGTTCATCAAAAGTCCTCTGCCAAGAATTGCCAGTGCAATCCCCCCTTCTTAAGGGATGTGCTGGAATGTTCCCTGCCTCCCCCAGCCTTTCTCACCTTCCAAGGGACTCTCCAGTTGTTTCAGCACTCAAGGCAGACGGAGAGACAAATGCTGGTTGTGTGTTACTGCTGTGATGTCCAGCTCAGCTCCTTTGGTTTTCAGGGACTGATGTGATGCTTGGGATGGAAATCCTGCAGTGTGCTGTTGGGCTGAAGCTTTGCTTTATGTTAGACATTCTTGTTGAGATGTTGGCATTGTCCTGCTTGGCCCAGTATCCTTTTTGACCTCATACCATGTTAGAGCAAAGAATTTATTCCCCACACAGTTCCCTAATTCCCTGTGTTTTTCTCTCTCTAGGCAGCACAAAGATGAAATGGCAGGGGATATATTCGATATGCTGCTCACATTTACTGACTTTCTGGCTTTCAAAGAAATGTTCTTGGATTACAGAGCTGTAAGTATGTCACACTCTTTATTTTCACTGGTGTAATGGGCTGTTGGTTTTGTGTAGCTCTGCCTGTGAGTACTGAAGGCAGTGTTACTACAGTAAGTAGTGGCACTTCCTCAAAGGCTGTACAGGGTCAGGAGGAAAACACCTTCACCCAGTGGTTATTTACCCTCAGTGCCCATGTGATGGTCTTTGGGAACATGAGTGAAGCTGGTGTGGGGAGCGGCTCTGCCGAAACACCTGCTCCCTGTGCTGCTGAACGTTGAGCTCCACCTGCACATAAGGGAACGTGCTTTGGGGGGGGGGGGGATTGAGCCCTGGCACAGATTGTCCAGAGAGGTTGTGGAGTCTCCATCCTTGGAGACACTCAGCAGGTCCTGATGGGCTCTGCCTGAGGGGGGGTTGGGCCACAGACACCTTCCCACCTTGAGCATTCTGTGATTCTGATATGGGTTGGTTTGAGGGGGTGGGGGGTTCTCCCCCAGCCAATCTAAAATGAGGGTTTTAATCTTACTCCTGTTGTGGTTCTCCTCTGCCTGGGCTGGAGAAACAAACAAACAGACAGAAGTATTAAGGTTTTGGGATGAACACATGTAAGTGCTCTCCAGCATCTGTCCGGTCATGTTTTAGAAAGGGACAAGAGGGTGAAAATTATCATCAGAGTTACATCCTCTGCTGCCTCCCCCCAGCCCTTTAAGCCTTCTGAAAATGGGCAGGTTGAGGAGGAAGAGACAGTCTGCATCTCAGCATCAGGACCAGTTTCAGTTGGGGTTTGCATCTTTGGGGTCACTGAGCCAAGCCACAGGAGGTAGATCTCATTCCATCCTTGAGTTCTGGGCGAGGCTGCCCGGGAGGCATTTCCCAGCCAGCTGGGAGCAAGGCTCTGCTGTCCCCAGGCACACAGCCACGGAGTGACAGCCACCTGGCTCTGGGACCTCCTCCACAGCCTCCTCTTGAAGTGTGGGTTTGCCTGCAGATACCAATAAGGAAAACACCTGTTCTGCTAGGGGTTGTCAGGGCTCACAACAACCTGTGTGCGCTCACCGGTGCTCAGGTAGGGCAGTTTATACTGATGTGAAGTACCAAACAGAGTGAAGTAACAGTGTGAAGTAACAAACAGTGAAACAGTGTGAAGTACCAAACAGAGTGTCAGTTGTCTGGTTTAAGGATTTCTCTGTCTTCTGTTTTTTCTAGGAAAAAGAAGGTCGAAGCCTGGATTTAAGCAGTGGGTTAGTGGTGACTTCGTTAAACAAATCATCAGTATCCTCCTCCTAGAACAGAGGAGGGCTGCTGCTTTCATCTGGACACTAAAGCACGAGAGGTCTGGAGAATCAAGGTGCTTTTACAAGCCGAAGACTCACTCGCCCTCCAGCCTCTACCCACAGCGGCCTCCTCAGCTGTTCCTGAAGTCCTGTTGCTGGTCAGTGACCACAGAAATTGACAGTTTCAGCTCCCCTGGAGTGATTGTTTTTAAGAAATACAGTGTTTGTACACCAGCCCTACTACAGATGGAGAGGACTGTAGCAAGAGGACTATAGGAAGCCCATGCATGGGTTATTTTGGTTGGCATCTTGACCAGAGTGCAGAACTGCAAATACCCCTGTTGTTTGTTTTACTGGGGGAAAAAAAGGGTTTCATTCTCTTCCTATTACATTTGTTTCATTTAATTACTGAAAGTAAATGAGTTCTTTGGGCTGTTACCTTCTGAAGGGAGCTCTGGATGTGTTTTCAGCAAGGTCTCCTGTCATTCCTGAGCCATGGCTGGGGCTGAGTTCTTCCTTTGATGGGGAATTTCTAGGTCTGACAGAAACTTAGGTCCCTGAGCGATAGAAGGTGGATTTCTGGCCTGCAGCGTTGTGTTCTCCTGAGGCACTGACCCCCTCCAGGCTTCACTTGAGCTTTTGAAGACCCCCAGTGCAAAGGGGTGACGCGGACTTGGCAGTGGATGGGTGTTGGTTGCTGATGGGGGTGCAGGGTGCTGAGCCTGGAGGAGGGGGCTCCTCAGAGCCTCGGCACCTCCTTTGCACACTCACAGCCTGGGGCAAAGACTGCATGAAGCAAAGTGAGGTGACCCCTCCAGACGTACCCCCTGGGGCTGTGGGAAAGGATCGGTGTCCCCTCCAGTGCCACCTCTGCTCCCCACTCCGTGCTGTGTCTCACAGCTCCCCCCAAGGCAGGTTTTACTGACAGACCCCGGGGCTGGGTTCAGGAAGAGCTTTATTTCAAGCGTAACATTTGTGCTTTGTGGTTTTAGGAACCAGGGAGCAGTTTAGTGTTTCCCTCTGTGCAGCCCACACCCTCCAGCTGTGCCACCGGGGACCTACCGCGTTAATTGCAATTACTGAGGCTGGAGCTGCACGTGAGCAGGGCCAGGAGCCTGGCCTTGGTTTAGTGGATTTTAGTACTGGAGCGTGATGGATGGGCTGAGCCCCCTCAGTGGAGCTGCCCCAGTGAGGATCTGCATGAACCCCAAGGCTGAGTCCACATCCTCCCGGCAAGGCTGTCGGCACCAGCAGGCTTGTGCTGTGGCTACATCAGCTGGAAGCATCATGGGAGACCACAGAGCAGCGTCCACACGCCCCGGTGCTGACCAGCACGGGCTGGGCCACGAACGGGACCCGGCGGCACACACAAGGCTCGGAGCCCGGCCTGAGCCTGCCCGGCGTGACCGGGCTCAGGCGTGGTCGCTCACCTGGCTGGTGGCCGCGTTGCTGCCGAGCCCTTTCCAGGCGCGGAAGCTGAAGAAGGTGCTGAGCCCGTAGGCGATCATGGTGAGGCAGGCGAAGAACTGGAAGAACACAGCCCGTGCGTGAGCGTGGGGCGCCCCGGCCCCGCGGCCCTCGCCGGGGACGCGCTTACGGTTCGCTACTTACGGACGCGGCGGCTCTGCGGTTGTAATCCCACTGCCGCCACGACGTGGGCCGGACGGCGGCCGCGCACGTCACGAAGGCCGTGATGTACAGCACCGTCGCCGCAGCGTTGAAGACCATCAGCTGGGGAAGGCAAAGAGGGGGTGATGGGCTCAGGCTCACGTGCGCACTCTGGGATGAGGGGTGAGCAAAAGGCTGTTTCATGTCCTCCCCCCTCCCCAGAGAAGCGGAGGAAGAGGCTCTGGCTGGGAACCAAGCTCAGGTTAACATGTGGCTGAACGCACCCCTGGTCGTGCTGACTGGTTTCTGGTTGGCACCACCACTGCAGTGACATGGTGGCTGTGGCTCTGGACTGTTTCCCTGTTCTGAGCATTTTCTAAGCCGTTGAGGGGCAGAACGAAACAATGTCGTTGTGCAAAGTGCAGGGGACTTTGTGACACCAGCCCAGAAGAGGCAGAAGCCCTGGTCCTCTCAGAGCATCTCCCCAGCATGTCTCCTGCTTGTTTCAGACCCCCCCAGCTCCCTCTCAGCTACCTACCACGAGTGGCCAGGGGATCATGTAGAACTTCAGCTGAAGCTGCAGGAGGTAAGTCACGAAGAAGAGGAGTGTGACTATCCAGAGGAAGATGGACACAAACATCACCCAGCTGTACGCCGCATGGAGGTAGTATGTCGTGTCGGCGATGAGAGCCCACACCAGCAAACCCAGCACCTGGGGGTGAAACGGGGAACACCTTCAGGCGATGGTTCCTGCCTGGGGAAGGCAGAGCATTGCCCACGAGCCCTTCGGCACTCAGGTCACACTGGCTCCAGCAAAGTGGGGACACCCTGCAAGGGCCAGGCTGGACCCTGGGGACAGCTCAGGACCAGGACCCTCCAAGGGACCCTCATTGCTCAGGGATGGGCTTGCTCCCCCCACTGCAGGGGATGTCCTGTGAGGCAGGACAGGTGAAACCTGGGCATCCTCACCACCCAAGAAGCCCCAGCGCCAGCCCAGTGTTAGGGATGTCTCACAGGCTGAATGTGAGCTGGGGCTGGGGGGTTCCTGGGGACCAGCTCAGCCTTGATCCCCCCAGGTCCAGCAGCATTACAAAATAACAGAACCGCTCAGCTTCTCCCTGCTGTTGGGCTGGGCTGTGTCTGTGTACACACGGCTGCTCGGGCTCCCTGTTCACCACCACGCAGGCCTGGCTGCACAGCAATCACAGCATCCTGTGCCTGCAGCCACCCACGGGGACAGCAGCTGCCCAAGTCCCTCTCTGGGTCTGCTCAAGGAGAAAGGAGCCAGGGTCGCTTTCCCCACTGGGCAGAGGCAGCTGCAGGGAGCAGGTGCTGGTGAGCTCTGCTTCACCGTCCTTCATCACCCCCAGCTGGACCAGAGCAGTGTAAGGAACCTTTGCACCCTCATCCTGGGGAGCAAGGCAGCTCCAACCCTGCCCCCTCCACATCTCCCAGCACGACCAAGCATCCCAGGCAGGGAGGTGCCCACCGCCATCCCAGGGAGATGCTCATTGCCTGGTGGGGATGGGGACATGCCCCAGATGCAGCCATGACATACTCCAGTTCCCAGCTGGAGTTGGGATCCCTCCAGGCAGAGCCAGGTGAAGCTGCCAGCACTGTCCATCTCCTGTGCTCACCTCCGCTTTGGCAGCAGCACTGCGGAGTTGTCACCCGTGGGCACAGAGGGGAAGGGCTCTTGGGAGGGAAGGGTTCTTGGGAGGGGAAGGGCTCTTGGGAGGGAAGGGCTCTGTGGAGGGGAAGGGCTCTTGGGAGGGAAGGGCTCTTGGGAAAGCTGCTCTGCCCTGGCGTAAGCCCGCAGCGCTTATTGTCGCAGGAGAAACACAAAGGCCTTTGTCCCAGCCGGGTACAACGCCCTGGTGCTCGGCTGCCTCACAATGTCTCCTTGTCTGTTACATCCATTTCTAGCACTCGTGATTGCAAAATATGTGTTGGGTAGAAACATGGAGAGGAAAAACCCAGGAGCAGGAGGATGTGTGAGCTGCCCAGCTCTGCCTGCTGACAGGAGAAAAGCAGGAGAGGAGAGGGGATGGGGGGCAGGATGGTGGATGGGACCTGGCTGAAGGTGTTTAATTGGACAGCCCCAGCAATGGGATGGAGAGGTGGAACTGCATGCAGGGTTGAAGGGTCCCTTCTGCCCATCTTGGGTCCATCTCTCTTCCGTGATGGACAAGGCATCCCCCCAGCAGCATCTCTCCCCTACCCTTCCCTGGGCATTTCTTCCCATGTCACAACCAGGGAAGAATCCATCACCGGCAGCCAGGTCCATCAGGGCACGTCCTGCCACTCCCCCCACCCCAGCACTGCCCTGAGGAGAAGGCTCCAGCCCCAGGCTCCCCGCTGCAGGGGGAAACACCGTGGGCAGACACCGGGCAGAGCAGATGTGGCCCCATCCTCAGCTGGGCTCCCACACGGCACTCAAGGTACCAGTGCCGGGGGAGAGCAGCTGCAGGAGTTCATCCCGCGGTTGCCCGTGATGCTGAAGCAAGGGAGAGGTGATGCTGGGTCTGGCAGCACAAAGACCTTTAGGCTTCTCTGAGAGCGGCTGAGAGCCCGGCTGCCGGGAGGGTGGAGCAGCGTGGAGGGCAGGAAGCGCCCAGGGAACGCGGGTCCTGCAGACACCCCAGGAGCAGCCCCGACACACCTCGGTCACAGCCACGAACCTTCACGCAGCCCCGCAGCCCCTGCCAGGGGCTGGGGGTGCCGGGATGGGACCTGCCGGCTCACACCCCACGGGGATGGATGGATGCCCGTGGGGATCAGCCTGTGCCCAGCGCTGGGTCCTGCCAGGTGTCGAGCAGGGACACACAGCAAGGGGCGTGCGGACAGACGGCCAGGTGTTCCTCCGGCTTTAGAGAGGGATGGAGGAGAGAGAGGGGCTGCGGTACCCCGGGTAGAGGTGGGGGAGGCTTAGGGAGCGGGGATGGGGTGGGACGGGCAGCCGAAGGCAGAGCCACGCTGCGCAGCCGGGGCGCTGAAGGCTGGGACCCCCCAGCCGGGGCATTGCGGTGGGGACCGCGGGCGGCCGAGCCCCCCCTTCCCCGGTGCCCGACCCCCGGGTACTCACGGCCTGGATCCCCATCAGCACCCCGAGCGGCGAGAGGAGGAAGGCGCCGTCCAGGGCGACGGAGGAGCCCGGGGAGCCGCCGCGGCTCCGGGCAGCACCGGGCAGCCCCGCCATGCCGTGGGCACCGGCACCGGCCCCTCCCCGGGCGGAGCGCGGGCCCTGCCCAGCCCCGGGGCGGGGGGCGGCGCCGGGAGGGACCCCGACGGCAGGACGGGTGGGTGAAGACATCGAGCCCGACACTGGCCTGCTTGTTTTTCACAGGAGGGGCAACGAAACATCCCTGAGCAGGAGCAGGGCACTGAGGGGTTTCCCTGGCTCCCCAAGGCACCAAAGGCAAGGGACTAGTGAGTAATGCCCAGAGGGGCCCCCATTTGCCCGGCCACACCACCTCCTGGTGCGCCTGGGATGCGGTGGGATGAGATGGGATGAGATGGGATATTATGGCATGGCATGAGATGGGAAAACATGGCATGAGATGGGAAAACATGGCATGAGGTGGGATAACATGGCATGGCATGAGATGGGATAACATGGCATAAGATGGGATAACATGGCAGGGCATGAGGTGATGTGGGGTGGGACACATGCCGTGAGGTAGAAGACACACTGGATGGAGCCAGGAGGGACCCAGGAGCAGAGGTGAGTTTGGTGGGTTCAGGAGACTTTACAGAAGGGCAAGAAACAGGCACCAGCAGCACAGCAGGGTGTCTGAGGGAGTCTGGGTCTGAGCCAGGCCTGGTGCCAAGTGGTGCCTCTGCCTCCTGCTCCAGCCATGGGCTTGGTAGGAGAAGGTCGGGGCTGGGGCCTTGTGGTCATGGGGCCACCAGTGCACAGAGAGCTCGTTTCTGCAGGGAGACAGGACCAAACCCACCAGAACCTCAAGAGAGTCGCCCCAGGCCCTGGAGAGGCTCCCGAGTGCAGGAGGGGTGGGTGACACCCGACAGCAGCACCGTGGTGCCACGGGGACACCAGCCCAGGTGCAGCAGGGACCCGCTCCTGGGAAGGTGCGGCTGGGGGCTGCGTGTGAGGGGTGGGCAGGACCTGCTGGGAGACACGAGGGGGGCACCGAGTGGGAGCGCCAGAGGTGACCTGGCTGGGGCTTGGGGATGGGGCCGGGCTTCTCTTCTTTGGGGGTTGGACCCGATGATCTCTTGTGGTCCCTTCCAACCCCTACAATTCTATGATTCTGTGATTCTCAGAGGAGGAGCGAGGTGGAAGCAGGCTTCCCTGAAGATGAGCTCATGGTTGTGCAACTTCAGCTTCTCTGGGAGGAGAAAGGAGAAGGAAACAGACGTGCTGACAGCTCTGGCTGGGGGGACACGGGCTGCAGGACATCAGGCCTGGTGGGCTGGCAGGGCGGCCGTGCGCAGAGCCGGGCACGGCACCGCCGGGTCCCAGCGCCGTGGCCCCGAGGAAACGGCTCTGCAGGGAGCTGGCGCTGGGTGTGCAGCCCCTGAGCCTCTTCCACAGCCCCCCCAAAGCCCCCGGCTCTGCCACCTTCCCTCTCGCAGCTCCAGCCCCCTCCCCATGCACAGACCACCCAGCCCGGGAGCTGCCAGGCCACAGACCTGAAAGCGAAGGGCAGGGGGGTGGACATGGGCACACGGACCCTGCCAGTGTCAGTCGGGCTGTGAGAGGCCGAAGGAGGGTTTGTGCTCCCTAAACACCAGTGTCTGGGTCTGCATGGACCCAGATGGGGAACCAGAAGCAGCTGCACTGGAACCCAAAGGCACCAAAAGGGGAGGGTCCTAAAATGAACAATACCCCAAACCCCAACGTTTCAATGGGAGGGGTTGGGCACCAGCTGATGGGGACGGCTTGGAAATGGCCTTCAAACGAGGTTTGGGGGGGATCTGGTGGCTCTCAGAAGGAGGAGGGTGTCCATGAAACCAGTTACTGGTGGCACTGGGATCGCATGTTCAAGCAGTGGGCAGGAGATAAAGGTGAGGGCAATGCCAGTGAGGGGTGAGAAGGGAAATGGAAGCAGAAGAAAACCAGCTCTTCTAAAGGCTGCCCTGGGTTCCCTAGTGTCCTGCGGGATTCATTCTGCCATCCCTCAGACTCTGCCTGGAGGGGTCAGAGCTGGGATGGCTGGAACTGGTCTGCGGTCCAGAGGTCTCCTGGGCACCGAGAGCCAGGTGGAGCTCTCCGCGGAGCAGCCAGAGATGCTTCAGCTTGCAGGAAGCCTTTCAGTGCCTTTGCTCTGGAGGCGGCGCCAGACACGGAGACACCCCGTTCCCTTGGTCCTGGTGCCCTCTCCTGACAGCCGAGGCACGGGTGCAGCCCCACCAGCGCTGGGGCTGGGTGGGATGCCCGGCTGGCCCCACACAGGGGCTGAATGCAGCTGCCCGGCAAGGAGCATCCCGGCACTGGAGGAGCCAGGGCTGAGCGGGGCCTCTGCTCCACCCCCAGCGCTGGCTCCTGGCACAGACCCGCTGTGTCCCAACCCCTCAGGGCGCTGCGCTTGCTGCGCAGGGTTTGCTTTCCCCACACAACTCTCCTCACTGCTGCCCACCAGTGTTCTCCACTTTGGCCATTCTGATCATCCTCCCACCCCAGAGCCCTGCCAGGGGTCACAGCGGAGCTCCCCCTGCCCGAAAAGCCTGGTCTCCCCAGAGCCTTGTCTGCTGCGGCTCCCCCAGCCCGTGCCCGCTGCCCGGGAGCTCTGCACAGAGACCCCTCCTGCGCCCCAGGCTCTGAGGTGGCACTGAAAAGCCATCGGAAGCGGCTCTGGCTCCTCTGGCCCCTCGAAGCAACAACCCACCCGCCCAGAGCCCTGTGCCGCCCACCCTGTCCCAGTGAGACCCTTGAGAATTAGGAAGAGCCCCCGGCCCCCCCGTCCTGTCACCCACCCCTGTGCCTGGGCCGGCCAGGTGCAGCACCGGCGCGGCGGCGGGGCCGGGAGAAGGAAGGACACGGCTCTCCCGGCACAGCAAGTCAGAGTTTATTGGGCGGCTGTGCCGGGCGGGCGCTGGCTGGGCCGGCAGCACCCGGGAGCTGGTGCCCGGCCGGCCGACGTGGCGCAGGGCTCCGGGGAGCTGCCGCCAGCCTCCGCACCGGCACCTCCGCCAGCCTCGCCAGGAGGATGATGAGGAACCTTCCTTCCCACCAGCAGCTTGGCACCCTGAACCGGGGACCCGCACTGCATCACGGGGCATTCGGCCTTGTCCCTTTCTGCAGCATCACAACCGCTTTCTTCACCCAGCTGCCCTCCGGGTTGGCACAGACCTTGGTCCCGTTCCTGGTCTCAAACCTGCCGAGAGCAAAGGCCAAGCCCGGTGAGCGCCCGCACCAGGGTCCCTGCCGTGCCCACGCCACCCTCCCTGCCCCGTGTCCCCCCTCCTCCCCCTCGGCCCTGCGCGCTCCCCCTGGGCACTCGGGTCTGACGAGCGGCTCGTCCTGCTGCCCGGAGCCCCCAGAGCCTGTGCAGAGCCTTTGGGAGCAGCAACGGGCTCGTGTCCCTCCCTCTGCCCCGCAGACACGGCCAGCCATGTCCCCTCCTCGTGCTGGAGGCAGCTCCTCACAGAGGCCATGCAGGGCTGGCCCAGCCTCTCCCCGGGCCGGAGGGACGGCCCGAACCCGCGGCAGTGGCCCAGGAGCCCGCAGGGCGCGGGGCCGTGAGCGGCACTTACACAACTGCTGGGGAAGAGCACTCCTTGGGGGTCTCGTAGAACCCCTTCAGGTTGCCCAGCCGCAGGCGGAACTTGGCGTAACCGAAGCAGCACTCGGTCGGCGTGTGAGCGGCTGGAGAAGACAACGGGAGACGCTGGGGCCTGGCTCTGGGCCCTTCCCCAGCACACGGCCGGCGCCCACCGCATGGCCCAGCCCAGCAGACGCTGCGGCCCAGCCGCCCCCCCCCGGCTCCCCGGGGCAGGGGATGCTCCGGGTTATCCCCAGCAGCCGCCCCAACTGGGGGCTGCCCCTCCCGCCGCCGGGACCGTCCCCATTATCACCCGGGTTCCTCTCCTGACCCCCGCGGGGGACGAGCCCAAACCCCACCCCATGGCAGTGACCCACGAGCTGCCTGACCTGTGCTGCAGCGCAGGGAGAGGGTGAGCAGGGCGGCGAGCAGCAGGGCCGTGCGTGGGCTGAGCATGGTGCCGTGCCGGGGCTCCTCTCGCGGGTGCTGCTCTGCCTCTCCGCAGGGGCTCGACTGCGAGCTCGGGCCCGGCGCTGCCGCCATTTATCCTCTGCCCCCCCTCCCCTCAGGCCCTTTCCAAAGAACTGCGGCCCAGTTCAAGCGAAAGCCTCGTGCGGTTCCTCAGCCCAGGGGGTTTCCACGGCTCGTGTGACCCCCGGGCTCGGGGCCCAGCGATACCTAGAAAGCCTGAGCAGAGCTCGGCGACGGGGCCGGGGCTGTGGGAAAGCTGCTGGGGGAAGTGAAACCCGGGCGGGCGGCTCTGCAGCCCCAGGCAAGGCAAAGCCCGGCGCTTGGGCACAGCCCCGGCCCCCCGCAGCCGGCCCGGCCGTGCTGGGGATGCTGGGGCGGCTCTTGACCTCCCTGGGCAGCACGATGCCAAAAGGCAGCAGCCTCCAGCCCGCTGCAGCTCGGGCGCTGCGAGGTGTCAGGTACCACCACAAACTGCCTCCCTGCCCATCCTGTGGAGAGGAACACGAGTTTGACACCAAAATCCTCCCTGTCCCTGGCTGGGCAGCGTGGGGGGGCTGGGGGAGAAGGGGTGCTGCTGAGCCCTCCCTGGCAGGGGGGGCTGGCTGAGCCCCTCTGCCCCAGGGCAGCATTAAATCAGGCTGATGTCCTGGAAGGAGAAGGTGCTGGTCACCACTCTTGGGCCTTCCCCCAACACCTTCCCCCCCGTGGCAGCCCTGCAGCCAGGCACTGCATGGGGGGGATTGAATCTCTCACTGTTAATCTGGGGACGGCTTCTCCCCTTCTCCCCACTGATGTGCTCGGCCCCCTCCTCCTCGCCCACCGCTCAGACCAGCAGGCCTTCTGCAGGTCCTTGCCAGCCAGGCCCAGCCCCTGCCCTGACAGTTCCCTTTTCCCATTCCCTCTTTGTTTCCAGGCTGCCAGCGGATGAGTGAAGCCGCCAGGTCCCACACAGGTCACTGGGGCACCATGATCCCCTTCCAACCACTGAGAGACACCCACTGACCACCTCAAGCCCTTCTGCACATGGGCACTCTCCAGCCACCCTCTTCCCCTCTGGAGCAGGACATTACACCTGGGACTGATCCATCCCTGGTTAGCTGTTAGAGGGCTAAAGGACTTGGGAGAAACCCACCCAGTACTCAGAAGTGTTCCAGTCATGTCCAGATGATGTTCTCAAGCCCAGCTGCAGGAGGAGAAACATCTCCTGATGATGCTGGCTCAAGGAGGAGCCCACGCCAGCTTCGCCAAGGCCATTCCCAACCTTGCAAGAAGACTTGGACCCTGGAGCTGCTGCGCTTTGGATCAGCTTTTGTGGAGAGATGGAGCCCTGACATCTCCAAAGCATGACCTGGCCGAGGAAGAGCTGGATCTGGGTCCCTCTGGATGGCAGCAGGAGGCTCTGGGGCATCAGCCTCTCCTCCCACCTCGCTGCCACCTGCCGCCCTGCTGAGGGTGTGCCCTGCCCCAGCATCCCATCACTCCTGAGGATGCGCAGCAGGGCTGGGACCAGTATCGACCCCTGGGACGCGCTGCTCAGGCCTGGGCTCCAACTGGGTGCGGTGCCTGGAGACCAGCAGCATGTCTAGGAGGATGTTACGGTGTAGGAAGCCCTGCAGAAGCCCGGGCAGACAAGATCTGCTGCTGCAGGTGACGTTCCCTCCATCGCCAGCCGGTAACTTCATCCTGGCAGAGCGCCGAGGCGGGTCTCCTTCCCGGGAGACCTTCCGCTGGCTGCTCCTCACGGCCGTCACCCGCCTGGGGAGGGTCCCGGGCGCTCCCCACCTCCCCAGCGGCGCGGGAACGGCCGAGCCGCAGCTCCCCGGCTGCCCCTGGGCAGGGGGGTGACACCGGCCCCCGCTCCCCGCGGGATGATGGCGAACGGCGGCCGGGCCGGGGGAAGGCGGCGGCGGGCGGCGGCTGCGGCGGCGGGTCAGGATGGCCGAGCGGTCTAAGGCGCTGCGTTCAGGTCGCAGTCTCCCCTGGAGGCGTGGGTTCGAATCCCACTTCTGACAGCTGCTCTTTTGCGCCGCCCGGCGACCGCTTTTGGCTGGGCTGGGGGGAGAGGAGGGGGAGCCTATTGAAAAACACAGCACGGGGCGGAACCCCGCCGTGCTAATTACTCTTAATTAAAGGTGAAAGCCGGAACCCCGCCGTGTTAACTACTCTTAATTATAGGTGAGAGCCGGGACCCGCCGCAAAAGACTTGCGGGTTGTCAGAAGTGGGATTCGAACCCACGCCTCCAGGGGAGACTGCGACCTGAACGCAGCGCCTTAGACCGCTCGGCCATCCTGACATCGCTGTGCGGCGCTGCGCGCCCCGCGCCACAGCATCCGCTCCGCCGGGCCTGATCCCGGCCCCGCGCTGCGCCGCCGGGCCCGCCCCCGAGGATGCCCCGGGTCGGGGCAGCGGGTGCCCAACACACCCGGCTGGGGGGTCGCCGGAGTTGCCCCTCGGTGGCTCTGTGCCCGCCGGCGGCCTGCCCCAACCTCGTGGCCGGCCCGGGGCGAGGGGCCGCGGGGGCGTTTGTATCTCTCCCTGCGCCTCGGCCACGGCGGTGGGGGTCCCGCGGAGGAGGGGGTCCCGCGGCCGAGAGGCTCCCGCAGCTGCGGTCGCTGCCCTGGCCGAGCCTCCCAACACGGGCGGGGAGCAGCCGCCGCCGGGGCCGGCTCAGCCGCCACCGCCGCTTCCACCTCGCCCAGAAAACACCCGGGGAAGCCCCTGGACACAGGCCCGGCCCCGGGCAGCGGCCGGGTGCCCAGGGGCGCAGGGAAGCTCAGCCAGAGCGGGCCGCGCCCCGCACGGCACAATGGTGGGAAGCGGATCCCGGGGCCGCGGGGAAGCCCCGCGCAGCACCTGCCTCTGTGTGCGTGACACGGGGAGCAGAGGCGGCCGGCGGCGGCCTCTGAGGCGGGAGCGAGCTGCAGAGGGGGCAGGAACCGGCCCCTGCTGCGCCGGGGTGCACTGAACGCTGGTTTCACACACAACACGGTGTGAGGTGTCCCGGGGCTGCCCTGAGGCTGGTCTGGGGCGGGAGGTGGCACCCAGTCAGGGCTGCAGGGCCCACCCGCAGCCCCCTGGGCTTCGGAGGGGACTCAGGGCGGGCTGCCAGGCACACGATCCCCCAGGGTTTGGTGGGAAGCCTTTACCAGAAGCGGCTTTGGCTTGAAACACTCGAGCTGTCAGTCTGGACTCTGTCCTGAGCCTGCCTGCAGCTCCCACCCTGCAGCTCCCGCCCTGCCTGCCCCGCAGCGCAGCTCACGGGGGTTGTTCGTGGCCTCCCTTGCGTGAGCTGCCGCTGTGAAAGCAAGACAGGCCGAGAGGTGAATGGGAGCCACTGAGGGTCTGGAAAAGCCATATCCAGAGTGACATCACCAGCCACAACAGAGTGACATCACCAACCAACAGGGAAAGCTGGGGCTAAACATTTGAGTCATCCCATTGTCCTGCAGTGAAAGTCCCTCTGAGCAGAGGTGTTTATCTGCACCCCCACGCTGCATCTGCGTGTTACAGCAGCACTGAAATCACCTCCTTCCCCTCAGGTGAGGGTCCAGCTGCTGCCTGGGATCCTGGGAGCTCTGTGGGCCTGGCCTGGCAAGTCCCTCTCCTTCCCCGTGGGAGATCCCCAACCCTGGGAGGTGTCTGGGGCCCTTTGGGGGGGTCAGCGCTTTGGAGCCCCAGTCCACCCGTACCAGCTCGGAGTTACTGTCACCCAGCCAGAGGATCTCCACGGGGAGTCACTTTGGCAGGACAGGGGAGTTTGTTAATTAACTCCGGGGTGGAAGTAGCAGTGTTGCTTCAGCCGAGGAAGTGCTCGCCGCCGCAGGATGGCATTGTGTGCTGCAGGAAGAGGCACAGGCCCTTCCAGCTCAGGAAGCTCCTCAGGAACCTTCCCCAGGGCCAAGCAGGGTGTGAGCTTCTTGGGGCTGGCGGGACCCTTTCAGCGAGCAGGAAGGGATGCGTGCCCCCTCCTCATGGCCCTGTCCCCTTCGGGCTGGAGGGGTCAGTGAGGGGTCCTGGCTGCCGGGCAGGAGCTGGGGGCACCTTGGGTCTCTGGTGCCTTTGTTACCAGCCATCCGGTGAGCGCCGGGGGGAAGTGGTGCTGCTGGGGGTCTTTCCTCTCAGCGGATGCGTGTTGGTTGTGGCCAGGGGCTCACAGGGACCTCAGCACTGCCCTGTGCCTGCCCCCCACCTCGGAGGGAGCTTTTGCTCTAATACTTGCCAGTGCTCCCCATCCTCTCTGTCACGGCTCTGGGGGTCCTTGGGGGGTTTTTGCTACCTAAATTTCTCCCTTCTGGCCTGGGGTGGGTGGACCTGCAGTGCTCTGGAGGTGTGGGCCAGGACTGAATGTGGAGAAAGCCTCGGGAGGGGTGGTATCTCTGGTCCAGCTCTGGGAGTCATCCACATGGGTGCATCAGCTCTTGCAGTGCTGTCGTGGCACGCAGGTGCAAGTGGGACCACTGTCAGTCACGAGCCCCGGTCTGAAGGAGACTTGCTCTCCAAAAAGCATTTTAAGCCCAGACACACCTCATCCCTGTTCACTTCGCCCCCACTGCTTCCTCGGGTTGGTATAAGGAATCATGACCCACAACAGGAATCTCCCTTATCCCTACTCCCAGCACCCACTTTTTTAAACTCTCCCCAGCCAGCATCAAGGTGCTAACAGACAGCATCTGTAGCCTGTTGCTGTGTTAGGAGGTGAGACAGCTGCACTGACCCTAAAAACACACCCCCAGACACCACACCTGACTGGGAGCCCATGGAGCTCCTGCATCGGCTGGTGGGGCAGGAATGATGCTCCCAGGATGCAGGTTTGGATAAGGGATGGGGTCTCTAATGGGGTTGTAACCAAAACCCAGCAGGAGCGTGGGGTCTGTGGGCAGAGGAGACACCCGATGAGGGGTGCCAAGCCTGGTGACTCCCTGCTCTCGCAGCTGAGCCAGCAAAGTCTTGGACGGGGTTAAGAGCCTGGGAGGGAAATGGGTCTGGGTTTGCTTCTGTGTTTAGCCTGCTCCTTCCTGTCAAGGCTTGTTGGGTGCTGGGAGCCCTGAGGGCTCCTGGGGGTGAGGGTGTGGAGGGGGGTGCTGTGTGCTGTCGTGTGCTCTGGGGAGCTCGGTGTGTGGCTGCTTCCAAGGCTCAGCAGAGTCTCCTGAATGAGTGGGGTGAGAGCCCGGGTTGGGAGGCCGTGATGTCCCTCCAAGAGACTGCTGGGTGTTTCTCCAAGAGACTGCTGGGGGTCTGAAAGCCTGTGGGGTGGGAGGGCTCAGCTCAGACAGAGCTGGCAGCCACATCTCACAGGTCACAGTACTGCACGTGGCAGCTCCTCTTGCCCTGGGGGCTGGCACAAGGTGCTGCCGGCTGTCACCAAGCAGTGGGCTGGACAGGAGGGAGGTTTTTCTGCATCTCTCCTTCACCCACCATCACGACTTAACGATGAGCTCTTGTGAAATGGGTCCCACAGCCACTGTCAGGAAGCACGCAGCCTTCTCCTGCCCCAAGGAGATGGGAAGGGGTGGTGAGCCCTTCCCAGAAGCTGATAAACAGAGCTGCTTTGGTAAGCTGCCTGGCAGACTGGCAGCGTTCGTGTGTGAACATGCTGGGTGGAGAAGTGGGGATGTGGAGAGGTGGTGATTGTGCTGGGTGCGTGTGCAGTTGGATGTGCTGGAGGGTCTGTGGCTGGCAAGATGTCCCTGTGTCCCTGAGCGAAGGGCTGAGGACAGGATCTGGCCATCCCTGCCAGGAGAAGGAGCCTGTGCATGACTGGTGGATGCTGGCACAGGCTTGCTGCTCCTGCTGCTGCAGAGGGGATGGATGGGGGGAGTAACCGGGGCTGCTGTGAAGAGGCACGTGCCTCATCCTCTCCTCAGCCAGGGCAGCAGGCACTAGCCTGGCCCTGGCAGAGGTAAAATAGTGGAGCTGTGGCACTTTTCCCACTCCCCACCTTCTGCCCATCCCTACAGTGGCCCTAGCAGGACACTTTGCCAGGATGCAAAGGAGGGGAATGACTCCCCCCCCCCATAGCACCCTGGAGTGAGGCACAGCCCAGCCACTCCCACACCCAGAGAGCCTGGTGCCAGCTCCTGCAGCAGCTGTGGTCTGCTGCAGCCCACAGAGGTTCCTGCGGTGCCCACCCTGACCATACCAGCCACTGCTCCCCCCGCTTCCCCACAGCACAGCGGGGAGGGAGGGCCCTTTTGGGGATTGCTGGGTACTCCTCCATCCATCACTGCCAGCTCCATCAAAGTGTTGCCTCCAGGGCCTGCAGTTTTGCAGCGGGATTGCGACATCGGGATGTCTCCATAGGCACTCGGCAGGACCCTGCAGCCAAATGTGCTCAGACAAGCCCATTCAGGAGACATCCCAGCCTCCCTTTCCCCTCTGCCCCATTTCACTGACGCCATCCGGGCTCTCCTGCCCAGGGGAGCCTTCCCAGCCCCTGGCCTGGGGCACGGCTGGTACCCGGTGCCAGGATGGCTCAGGGGAGGGGGGGGGACACACAAGCAGCTCTTTGTTTGGAAGGGGCCTGGCTGTGCTGCAGAGGCACCAGCTCTCTGTTTGTTTTATTGCACGCAATATTTTCAACCAACTCAAGTCTTATTCATAGCAGCAGCTGTCACAGTCCTTGGGAGCCTCCGTGGGGCAGCCTGGGAATGAGTTGTCCTCAGCTCTGGCCCCTCTGGCTGCGGCAGGGAGGCACCAGTGATGCTCCCACCAGCTCACAGCCCTGAGGTGCCGCTGCCAGGGGAAGAGCCTGGGCTGGCACACTGACTTCCTCACCAAAGAGCATCACAGAGCATCAGCACTTTGCACGCTGTGCCAGGAGCTGTTCTCCTTTGCGAGGAAGGAGGAAGCCATTGTGTTCAGAGAAGTGAAAGCCTCTCTGAGGTCCTCTGCTATTTTTGAAAGCCTTTTGTTACGTAAAGCAGTTTCTGCCCCGACTGGCCCACACTTCCTAAATTGGAGTTGTTCCATCCCCTGTAGAGATGCTGGCTGCAGACAGCCCCAGACATCTGCTCCTCGTTTCCTGCCTCTTCCATCAATGTGAGAACACCCAAAGGCGTACAGGGCTGATCATTTTTTCTGGATCCCCCTCATTTGATTCTCTCCATATTGCACCAGCAGCTTGGGAGCCCCACAGTCAGCGTAAGCTGAGGGCATCTCCAAAATGAGAGGCGACTTTTGGCTCTAAGGAGCCATTTCCTCCTTCTGGCACAGGTTGCCTTGTCTGGGAGAAGGATGTTAGGTGGATTCTGGACTGCTCTGGGCCATACCACCCAGTGATGCATCCTTGGAAAGGCCATCGGGGTTTCTCCAGGTTGAAATCTGGGTCTCTTGTCCCACAGCCTGCACGTGCTGGCCCTGTCTGCAGGATGTCTCTCAGGTCCTGGCTGGCAGACCTTGCTGGAGGAGCTCAGTTCTGCTGCAGTGGTGGTGCCTGAGCTGCCTTGAGCCTCATGCTCGTGGGCTGCAGCCAAGGGGGATTGTGTCTGAGGGTGGCTGAGCTGCTGGTCCTGCTGCGGAGAGGTGGGGATGGAGGAGATGCTGTGAGGTGGCTGGGCACTGGGAGCATTAGCAGGGGAAAGAGAATCTCATCCTGGGTCTGGAGTGGAGTCCTGTGACAGTCTGTCTCCTCTGCAGTGTCAGGCTTCCCAAAAGCTAAGTGTCCCTGCTGCCTCCTTCCAGCAAGCCTTTGGGACATGGGTCATGGGCGACATCATGGGCAGCAAAAGATTCTGTTACAACCTGTTGTCAAGGGTTGAAACCAACTCCTGAGCTCTCATGGACTCCCAAGCAGACCACAGTGGAAGTCATCAGCATTCCCATCTGATCAGCTCCACCATCGCTTCCTTCCAGCTCATATCAGCCTCCCAACTCTCACTGATTTTTCCTTTTTCTCCAGTTGCCACCTGATTTCCAGGAAGACAAACCTATGATAACAACCAGGTCATAGTCCTTCTTGCAGTAGGAACTAAGAATAGCCCAGGATCATAAACCTGCAGCCTGGAAAGTCCCTCTAGGAGACTGGCCATGTTCTGGGACCATTTCCTATCTTTTATGACACAGCCCTTGTTTTCTTTGCTTATTGTTTTGCTGCTGCCTTTGTGGGCTCAAGTTGCTTTTAGTCTTTAAGAACAATTCTCCCAGCATTAGTCACGCATTCCTCCTGCTCACACAGCCCATAAACTTGTAGACAGCTTGAGCACCTGCTTACAGCCCTGGCAAAGCTGCAGTGGGTGGGAAGTGCTGGAGCTGCCTTCACCTTCTCATGCAGGAGATGGGAGCTGGCCCTTTCTCCACTGGTTTGGAGCAATAAGCCAGGCTCCTGGCTAAAGGTTGCCAAGTGGACAACCAGAGTTTAGGGGTATGGCATCAGAGCAGGCAACTGGGCATGCCTTGTGCTGTCACCCACGTCCAGTCCACACCAGACCTTGATCTCCCCTCCTTTTCTCTGAAGCGTGACCAGCAACAAGTAGGACAAACATCCTTGTGGGAAAACACCCTTTCAGCAGAACAGGACCTGGAGTCAGACAGACCAGACTGTCTGGCATGAGCCAGAGTCCTTCCATGGGTGCTGAGGAGCAGACCTGGAGCTGTGTTGGGTGACTCAACCATGCAGACCGCCCTGTGTGTGGTCCCCCTGCCCACGCTTGGTAGCAGGTCTGCAGACTGACTCTTGCTCATGTTTTTTTCCTTGTCTGTGATTCAGATTAGTCTAAGGACCTTCCTCATTCATACTATAGGTGGGAGAAACCCCCAACCTTCTTCCTAAGTATCTTCTGTTTTTCTTCAGAGAGCCTTTGGGTGCTAAGGGCAGCCTTAAGAAGCCTTCTTCCAGACCTGCTATGAAGAATGGGGAAGGACTGTGATGAGCCACCTCAGTCTGTGGGCTTCTCTGGAAAGATGCAAGGTTCATGGTGGGCTGCCTTCCTCCAAGCTGTTGGTCTGCTTGGTTTCATTTTCATGTGTTTCCTTAGCACAGTCTGTGTCCCCTGGTTCCCAGTTACTCCTTCATTCTGCTCTTTGTTTACCTGAAAACTGGTTCTCCCTGACTCATGGGGTCATGGGCTCTGTTGCTTGGGTGCTGTGATTTGTGTGTATGGATTGGGATGGCTGACACCCTATACCTGCCTTAATCCACCCCACAATTTAATCTGGAGTCCTGGACCCACAGTGAATAACTACTCACTGCTCCTAGAAACTAGGGCAAAGCTGAATCAAGTGAAGACAGCAGCAGGTGCCTAGAGAGCTTCAACTGTAACCGAAGGGGCTGGAGGGCAAATCCTCCGAGGAGCAGCTGGGGGAGCTGGGGGTGTTCAGCCTGGAGAAGAGGAGGCTGAGGGGAGACCTTCTCCCCACCTCCCCTGCCCTGCCAGGAGGGTGCAGAGAGGTGGGCGATGGTCTCTTCAGCCAGGGGACAGGAGATGGGACAAGGGGCAATGGGCTCAAGCTGCCCCAGGGCAGGGTCAGCTCAGCTGGGAGGGGAAAGTTCTTCCCTGGCAGAGTTGTGGGGCTGTGGCACAGGCTGCCCAGGGAGGGGCTGAGGCACCTTCCCTGGATGTGTTTAAAACAAGGGCAGATGAGGTGCTCAGGGATCTGGGGCAGCACAGGATGGGAATGGTTGGACTTGATGATCTTAAAGGTCTTTTCCAACCCTGTGATTCTGTGAAGGTAGTAAAATCAGTTGAACCCAAGGTGCATCACAGACTCACAGAATCACAGGGGCTGGAAGGGGCCTCCAGAGCCCATGGGGTCCAACCCCCTGCCAAAGCAGGGTCCCTGGGACAGGTCACACAGGTCGATGTCCAGATGGGGCTGGAATCTCTCCAGAGAAGGAGACTCCACACCCCCTGGGCAGCCTGTCCCAGGGCTCCCTCACCCTCACTGGGGAAAAGTTCTTCCCCATGTTGGTGTGGAACTTCCTATGCTCCAGCTTGAGGCCCTTGTCCTGTCCCCACAGACACTGAGAAGAGGCTGCCCATGTCCCCCTGTGTCCCACCCTTCAGATATTGATACCCATTATGATATTCTCAGCCTTCTCCAGGCTGAACTTCTTATCCTGAGGCCCTTCCCTGCCAGATCAATACAGTGCCCGTGGTCAGAGCAGAAGCACCCCCTGGGCTGCAGCAGGGCCTCTGGCTCCGGGTTCTCAGTGCTGTGGGACGTGCAGCGAGCAGCCGTCACCCGGAGGGGTGGGTGTGCATGGAACAGGGAGTGGGGTGTAGGATTTGGGTTGGGAACAATGATGCCAGCTTTCTGCCAGCTCCATACCAGGCCTGTTAGCAATGCCTGGAGCATCTCCCCTGTGAGGAAGGGCTGGGTGAGCTGGGGCTGTTCAGCCTGGAGAAAAGAAGACTAAGGGGGAACATTATTAATGTTTATCAATATCTGAAGTATGGGATGCAGGGGGAAATGGCCAGCCCCTTCTCAGTGCTCTGTGGGGACAGGACAAGGGGCAATGGCTGCAAGTTGGAGCATAGGAAGTTCTCCACCAACATGTGGAAGAACTTTTCCCCAGTGAGGGTGAGGGAGCCCTGGGACAGGCTGCCCAGGGGGTGTGGAGTCTCCTTCTCTGGAGAGATTCCAGCCCTGTCTTGGATGCCAACCTGTGCAATATGAGCTGGGGAGCTGCTTTGGCAGGGGGTTGGACCCCATGAGCTCTGGAGGTCCCTTCCAACCCCTGTGATCCTGTGAGTCTGTGATTCTATGAATGGGAGCTGCCTGCTCCCATCAGAGCCACTCTGCTTTGGGTGGGAGCTGCAGGGCTTGCTGGTGGCTCAGCCCGTGCCGGTGTCCCGCAGAGCCAGCTGCCCTCTGCTCTCCCACCACGGCATTTCCATCTGCAGATGCCACCTCCAGGTCTGGCTGCAGAGCTGTCTGGGGGCAAAGGAGGGTCTCTCAGAGTTTCTGGAGGAGTCACCTACCAGGTAGAACCCCCGCCAGCCCTGTCTGTGCAGGAAGAGGGACTGCATGACCCCATGTAAGAGCTGTGTGTGCCCTAAAACACCACTGCCAGTGGCAAGTCACACCTCGAGCAAACAAAGCACTCCCCCCCACTTTATTTGTGTGCTGGAGCCTTTTCTGGGTCTTATCCATGGCTGCCAGCAAACCCTGTGCAGAAGAAGAAGAACCTGTTTCTTCAGGGGAGAGGTGAGCGTGCATGGGCTGTGCCATCCCTACCAGCAGCCAAGATGCCCAACAGCTTCAGGCAATGCCAGTTCCTGGAATAAAGGTTTCCTGTAAGGCTCTGCCCAGCCTGGGGAAGCACTTTGGGGAAGGGGCCAGGAAACATCCCAACAGATGCAGCATGTTCTGGATGGACCACATGGATGATTTCAAGAACTTAATGTTTACTGAACTTCCTTGAAATATGTTTTATTTTCTATTACAGTACAAGGCTGGGAGTTTCACCAAATGTCTTTAAAATGCATCATATGGAAATCTGGGGTTTTTCACTCCTTAGGGATAAAATCCTAGCTGGAACAGTTGGGATTTCCCAGCACAGAGAAGCCAGGTTTCCTCCAGCCCTGCAAAGACTCTGGGGAAAAAGAAACAAAGCTTTAGAGGGCAGCCACTCTGTCTGGGTATTAATATCATCTAAGCTTTATCTTTCAGTTGAGGGAGTTGGCAGTGGAAAGTTGTTTTGTGTTTTGCTGGTGCCAAAGGTGAAAGAGAAAGTAAAGATGCAGGATGTGCAGGCTGGAAAACCCCCATCCCCCCCTCCCCAGCCAGGTTGGCCACTTGCAGGTTGGGGAGGGGGGGCTTGTGCCCCTGCTCTCAGCATCAGCAAGACCCCAACAACCAAGAGCCCAGCATCTATCACAAGCCAGGGCTGCAGCCTCGGGCACAGGGAGCTGCTGGGGTCACCACCGGGTCCCTGCTCGCCCCCTGCTTGGGTGATGCTCCTGAGAGGCAGCCTGGTGTGAGCTCACCTGTCTGGCTGATGGATTTGTAACCCCAGTTAGCAAATTCCACCTCTTTTGGCCTAAGGAGGGCTGCTGCTGTGATCAGGTGGCTGCCAAAAGAGCGAGGGAATAGGCTGCTTGTGCATGCGGGGCCAAGAAAGGGGTTACTGTGCCAGGGGAGCCGCAGGTTGGAGGTGCCTGGGAGAGGAGGATGCCAAGCTTGTGGAGGAGGCTGGCGCTGAGGAGACCTGATGTCAGCTTAGCTGGGGATTTCCAGGAGCCGTCGCGGGAGCAAGCAGCATTCCCTCCCCTCTCCTGCTCTTCCCGCCTCCTCCTCCTGTCGTCACCCTGAGATCCGTGCGGGGGAGATAAATAACCTCGTGGCTCCGTGATCCTGGAAGGAGCTGCGGCAGCCACGCTGCTCCAGAGGATGCAATAAACAGTCTGGAGCTGGGAAGGCTGCCCTGATCCTTCTCTGCTCACCCTTCCTACTGCCGACCGCGGGAACATGAAGGCTGTTTGTGCCCTGTTTGTGCTGCAGATCCTGAGCCTGGTGACCCGGGCTGGAGGTGAGCCACAGCTCTGCTTCCCACCCCTGGAGTCCCCAAGGGAGCAGCCAGGATGGCGCCAGGGGCTAAGGAAGTGTGTTGGGGGGGGGGGGCAGGCGGCGCTGGGTCGGGCCACGGGACCTTCGTGGGCTGTGTGACAGGCTCAGGCTGGGCTTGGGGAGTGGCTGGGGGACCCTCTGGCAGCGGGGACTCGGGGCAGCCTCACGACAGCTTTTCCCACTCCTGAGGGCAGGTGGGGCGAGTGCGCTGGAGAGATGGAGACGCTCCCATGACCCGTGTTTCCCGTCCCCTAGGGCCATGCTGCGGGCACAGGCCGCTGTGGTTGGGTGGATGTCAGGGATGTCAGTCTGCTGCGAGTGTGTCAGCAGAGTGCTGTCACCCACAGCTCTGTGTGTGTGTGTCTGCAGGGTGGGAAACGCTCTCCTGCTCACTGCACCAGGGTCTTTACCTGCTCTGGGGTGGTGCTGAGCGGGGCTGGGGACCGTGCGGAGCTGCGAGCTGCTCTGGCAGGTCTGTGGCACGGCTCAGTGGCTGCTCCCCAGGCAGCAGTTAAGCAGGGTGGGTTCCCAGCTGGCAGCCAGCTCCCCAGCAGGGCAGGCAGAGCTGGACTTTACCCGGGGCAAAGGGATGTCCTGTTCCCACCGTGGGAAGGGAGAAGGGCAAAGAGCCCTTGGCACTTGTGCCTGAATTAGGACAGTGGGAAGGGCAGCTGGGGATGGAGTTTCTTCCTCTTCTCCCAGCTCCAGGCAGGTTCTCCAGGGCTGGTGTGAGTCAGGTGGGACACGGGGATGCTGGGATGCCTGTCCTGCCCGTTGAACCTGTGACCTGCTTCAGCACTGCCTGGCGCTGCTCCCTGGCACTGCTCGTCTCCTCTGGTGATAAGGTCAGGCTGGCTCTGCAGAAGGAAAGGCTGGAGGTGCTCCCTAGCCAGGGTCTTGAGGAGAAAGGGAAGCACCATGGTGCTGCTGAGGAGTGGTGGTCCCAGGCAGATAAACTCCTGGAACCCCAGGGGGGTCCCTTTGGCAAAGCTCAGAGAAGCAGAATCAGAATCACAGAATGGTTTTGGTTGAAAAGGACCATCAAGATCATCAAGCCCAACCACCTATCCAGCCCTACAAGGTCCAACACTAGACCATGTCACCAAGTACAACATCTCTTCTTGTAAACCCCTTCAGGGATGGTGACACAACCACCTCCCTGGGTAGCCTGTTCCCATCTCTGACACCTTTCAGTAAAGGAATTGTTCCTGATATCCAACCTGAACTTTCCCTGACTGAACTTCAGGCCACCAACCTGCCTGTGGTAGGGGGCTTGGAGCTCTATGATCCTTGGGGTCCCTTCCAACCCCTGCCATTCTATGATTCTATGATTCTATGCTCAAGCATGTCCAGGGAAGGGCTGCAGGGCTGGGGAAGGGTTTGCAAGACAAGCCTTCTGAGGAGCAGCTGAGGGAGCTGGGGTTGTTCAGTCTGGAGAAAAGGAGACTCATCCTCTCTACAGCTACCTAAAAGGTGGCTGTGGTGAGGTGGGGTTGGTCTCTTCTCCCTGGTAGCTCGTGACAGGACAAGGGGAACAGCCTGAAGCTGAGTCAGGGAAAGTTCAGGTTGGATATCAGGAACAATTCCTTTACTGAAGGTGTCAGAGATGTTGAGGTCCTTCTGGAGTCGTGTGCCCCAGAGGAGGGGGAGCACTGGGACCATCCTTGGGAGGTGCTTTCCAAGCTCCTCCACTCTGGGGAAAAAACCACACCAGGAGCTCAGGTCATAGCAAACTGTTTCCTCCTGGTGCCAGTGACTGGACAATCGGCTGGGGGCTATCAGAGAGCCTTTGGGAGTGGTCCCTGCCCCCTCCTCCTCAGCTGTCCACTGGGACCGATGTGCCCCTCTTGCTGCAGTGCCTCTCATGCTGAACGGTGCTCCTGAACGTGGAGGACACCAGCAGTATGTCCTGTGGCTAATTATTGTTAATTATGATCCCAGTCCTTCCTGAGTGGGTATTCCTGTCGCAAAAGTGCCACAGAAGAGGGTTATCCGGTGGACAAGGAGTTTTGGTTCAACGTCACAGTGACCTAGAGACTGAGATGTGCTGCTGGAGAGGGGCCCCTGCTTGGGATTTCCTCTCAGTCCCACGTTTCCCCAGCACATGGATCAAAGGAGCCGACGGCGCTGCCGGTGCCGTGCTCATCCTCACACCGGATCATCCCTGACTGAACCACATCAGGTTTAGCTGGGACTCTGAGAGGATGATTTGTGGAGACCACATTATCTAAACAAGATTCCAGCTCCTTCCTTCACAAGAGGCTTCCCATAAATCAGGGCTTTTAACTCTTGTGCCCTGGAATGTCAGAAACAAATCGTCAGGCTGCATTGTGCAACCTTTCCCCTTTGCTTGGCAGGAGGCTGTGGTTGGAGGCCAGGGGTTGGTGCAGGAATGAAGGGCTCCCAGTGCTGGGATCAGCCTTCCCCCTCCAAGGGGTCAAGTGGGGTTGTGTATTTACTCTTAGCAAAGTAAGAACTGCGCTTTCCGGCGGAGATGGGGAAAGATGTTTGGTGAGAAGCCGAGCTGTGAAGCTGAGCTGCTGAGGTAGCTACAGGAGCAGGGTATCATTCACCAGAAGATTGGCTCTCTGCACCCTTCCCCTGAGTCCACGTGCTGCTCTGAGACCACGTCTTGGCAAACAGAGGCCTCCCTGGAGAGGAATGCCCGTGGGAGGAAGAAAGGGGAACGGATGAGGAGAGGGCGAGCATCCCGCCCCCGGATTTGCACTGCCCACACCAAGAGCCCGCTGAGGAAGGTCACAGCAGGGCTTGGGGGGATGGAGACACGTGTCTTCTGGGCACTGCACTGAGAGCAGTGGTCCTGTGACCTGAAGGGGAGAGGACCTGCAGGTCCTGGGACACAGAGGCCCTGCAGCTGGTGCTTGCACATCCTGCAAGGCAACTGCAGCTGTGTCCCAGCAGCCCTGTGACTCTCACAGGGGCTTTCTTTGGGTCTGGGTTGGGGTTTTTTGCACTTTCCTGGGTACCTTGTCGCCTGTTTAGATGGTAGAGTTGTGGCCCTGACAGGATTTATCTTCACCTCACTGTAGCAGGGATTGGCAGTTCCCACAGCAAGCTTTGGGCCCCTTTTGCCCAGGGAGGGCTGCAAGGAAACAGCGCCAGTTTTAACAGCACCTGACCAAACAGAAACAGCATTTAATATGTCCCAACTTTAATTTCAGGGCAACCCAAAGCACCTCTGAGGTGTTCCATCAAGTGTCTCCACTTTACATCCCAGGAGATAGCGGCGCAGAGGATAAGGAGCTACCGCAGGACTGAGCCTCTCTGCACCAAACAGGCCATCATGTAAGTGCTGCACCCCCAGCACTGACCAAGCACTGGGCTGCCCTTGCTCCAGAGCAGGGAGCAGCCTGGGAACAGACCCAGCACTGGCATTTATTTGAAGGGTGGGTGGGTTTTTTTCTCCCCCATTTACAAACCAGCAGCCTCTGAGTGAGACAGGCACAGAGTGAGCTGGGGAAGGGGCTGCCGGGCACCCTTGCTGGTGGAGCGGGGCAGTGGAAGCACATGGGGTGGGAGCTCACCTGCTCCTGTGGAAACAGGGTGCAGATTCAGACCTGTGAGCCTGGCTGGAGAGCAGAAAAGCCACATAGAATCATAGAATTCCAGCCTGGTCTGGGTTGGAAGGGACCCCAAGGATCACAGAGTTCCAACCCCCTGTCACAGGCAGGGACACCAACCTCCAGGCCTGGAGCTACACAAGGCTGCCCAGGGCCCCATCCAACCTGGCCTTGGACACCTCCAGGGATGGGGCACCCACCCCCTCTCTGGGCAGCCCCTTCCAGCCCCTCACCACTCTCTCTGCAAAGAACTTCCCCCCAATATCTAATCTAAACCTCTTCTCCTTCAGCTTCACTCCAGCCCCCTTGTCCTGCCAGTCTCTGCCCTTTAACAAGCTGATTCCCCTCCTGTTCCTCTGCTCCCTTCAGGGACTGGAAGGCTGCAATGAGGTCCCCCCACAGCCTTCTCTTCTCTTCTCCAGGCTGACCCAGCCCAGCTCCCTCAGCCTCTCTCCGTAGGGGAGCTGCTCCAGCCCTCTGATCATCTTTGTGGCTCCTCTGCCCCCTCTCCAACAGTCCCACATCTTCCTTGTACTGGGTCCCCAGCTCTGGACACAGGACTCCAGCTGGAGCCTCCCAAGGGCAGAGCAGAGAGGGACAATCCCCTCCCTGTCCCTTCTGCCACCCCTCTCCTGATGGAGCCCAGGATAACACATCTTTCTTTTTACCCAGGATAATTGTTATCTTGAAGATGGGGGGACCACAAAGACCACGTTTTTGCAGCCCAGGAGGTGCTGAAATAAATAACCCATCCAACCCAAGTGGTGTTTACTATGGGCTTGAGAGAGTCTGCACACCTTCCTTAGCATGCTGGTCCTTGCTTTATCCAACAAGTGATTCCTTTTCATTTTCAGGTTGATTACTGTGAAGTCCAAGGAGATTTGTGCAGATCCAAAGGCAGAGTGGGTGAAGAAAATCGTAGAGAGACTGGACCAGAAAAAGGCTGCTGCCTCCTCACTTCCATCTGGTGCCACTTCAGTGGCAGCAGAGTCTGGTGTTTTTGGGAAACAGGTTGGCCTTGCAGTAACAGCCCCATCACAAGCCACTGCTCCAGCTCATTTCTTCCCTGGGACCAGCACAACAGTTTTGGAGAGCGTGCATGTTCCTGCTGCGGGGACAGAGGTGTCCAGTGAGTCCCCACCAGCCATGCCAGTCAGCACCCAGCTTCCTGTGGGATCATCAGCAACTTCTGGAGCAGGCAGAGTCTCCAGTCAGCCCACCCCATATCCCTCAGCTCTTGTACACGACCTTGACAGCACCACAGGGCCCATGGAAGAACCTGTAGGACATACTAGACATGCTCTGGCTGATGTTCAAGCCACAACTCCTCCTGCTTCAACTTCAGACCCCACAGCTACCAGTGAAGGCTCAGACCACCCTGTGCTTTCAGCAAATGAATCTCCAGACCCTACAAGTGCAAGAGCCAATGCACCAAATGCTTCTCCTAGCAGTTTTAGTTCAGATCTCCCCTCCATCCTGGACAGCATGGAGATCACCACAGTCTCAGCCTCACCAGTCCCACCAGATGCTACTTCAGTTTCTAACCTAAACTCCACCAGTACCGTAGACAAAGGTCCTGCTGTCCATACCAACAAAGCTCTTGGGGCCTTTCAGGACACTTTTAGTGCTAGAACATTTGATTATTCATTGCCTGCAGGAAAGCAAGAGCCTTCAGATAGGTTCATTTTCACTGAGCAAACGTTCTTGGGCCAAGCTGGAGCGCAGGTGGCTAAAGAAGGACCAGACAACCAGCCTCTTCCCACCCTCCTGTCACAACCCCCAATGCCCTTTGTCATCCCAGTTGCTGTGGTGGGTGGTCTGATGGCTTGCAGCGTGGCTGTTGCCTGGCTATATCTGAAATTTGCAGTCAAGGCAGAAGACATGTCAAGAGAAATGGTGCAGGGCTTGCTGTACCAGAAGGGGAACCACGACAGCAACATCTATCCAATGGAAGTAGTCTGACTGCTTCATGGCCTGGGTGGTTTTGGCCTAGAACATATGTGTGTTGTGGCAGGAAAGCTAAATTTGTGCTGAACTGGTGATGAGAAGAAAGGAAAGCAGGGGAAAAAAATAACCAGAGAAACTAGGGTAGGGGGTGGGGGGTGGGGGGGCAGTTGTTCTTTGGGGTTTTTTTTTCCCCAGAGCTGAACATTCAAAACCATATCTAACATGTCATCCACCAGTGGTGATGGTTTGGGATAAAGGAGATGTGTGGTTCTTCTCCTGGTGTTGCTGCAGACACAGGCCTGGAGCTGCGGGCAGCTCTTTGCTGGGCAGCACTGGGTGGCCACACTGGGAGTTCTGCTGCATCCCAGTGTGGCCCAGCTGAGGAGCCACACGCCAGGACTCGAGCTCAGACTGAGCCATCTCAGCACCAGGGCTTTGCACTCAGACTTTCTGCTGCTGCTTCCTCTGTGCTTCAGGTCGCTGCTCTGCCAGACCCAGACTGATGCTGGCTGTCAGCTGGGTGCTGGCAGTCCTTGGGCTGATCAGACAGCCCGTGTCCTCCTGCTGGAGGGGCAGTCTTGCTGTTCCAGACATGCTGAAAGATGTGTCTGATTTAGGGGTGTGAAGGTCCGTGCTACAGCTTCCATGTTCAGGAGAGCCAGCAACCCGTGATCCATCTCCTCCTTCCCCTCCAACAGCTGTGGACATTTCTTCTTGCAGAGACCTGGGACCAGCTTCTTGGCAAAGCAACTGCACTAAACCCCTCTGCCAGCTGATGCCTCCATGTCCAGCTGCCTCCAGCACCGGGACAGGATAATGTCCCTGAGCAAATGGGAGGAAAACAAGAAGTCACCCCACAGTTCTGCTATTCCTGTGGTAACTTGGAGAGGTTTTGCTGTTCCCTGTGAGCACAAAGCCCAGGAAACACCCTCCTGGAGGAGATAAATGCAATTTAGTCATCCTGGGGCTACCCCACTGCCAGCATCCTTCTGGTCCTGTACTCTCTCCAGCAGCCCACAAACATCACGTTCCTGCACTCCAGCCCCACGCTGGCTTTTCTTTTTTGGGCAGCACCACCCCAGCACAGCCTTGCTCTTTCCCTAAGTCCCAATCCCTGTGGATTTTCACAGGTCCAGACACTGCTGTATGTAAGCCTTACCTTCTACCTGTGGTCAGCTCCTGGGAGCCCTGGTTAAACATTGACTCCAGCGTGACTTGTGCTGGAGCACGCAAAGGTCGGCACCCTGCCATGCCGTGGAGATAGAGATATGTGCTGAGGGTTAGATCCTCCTCTGAGCAACTTCAGTGGATCAGATCCACAGGTGTAGATATGTATGTAGAAAAAGGAAACCAAAACCACATGATAAGCAAAGGAATCAAAGTAAAAGTGCCGGGGCAGCTGTAGAGCAGAGCTGGAGGGAGGCAGCACTCTGATTTTTCACCCTCAGCATTCAGCCAGCCAGCCAGGGTGTGGAGAGGAGGGACTGCAGCAGCACTTGGTTTCTGCCCCTTCAGTCCCTTATTTCTGGGTGCTGTTGACGTGAGAGAGAGGAGCCAGGGGTCCGTTTCGGGCTTTGCAAGTAAGGAATGCAGTCGAGTTCATTGTAATTAGGAGTGAAGCCCTTCCTGGTGCAGCAGCACTCCCGTGCAGCTCAGCTGTGTAATGCCAGCTGGGGTCGATTTAAGCTGCAAGGAGGGTGATGGAGAGGGGCTGGGAGGCAGAAATCCTTCCTGGGGAGGGGGAGGCCCTGGCACAGGATGCCCAGGGAAGCTGGGGCTGCCCCTGGATCCCTGGCAGGGTTCAAGGCCAGGCTGGATGGGGCTTGGGGCACCTGGGCTGGGGGGGGTGGTGGTGTCCCTGCCCATGGCAGGGGGCAGTGGGGGCTCTGAGGACCCTGCCCACCCACACCAGTCTGGGGTTTACCCCACCCATCCCGCTCGTGCATGACTGGGGTCCTGCCCACAACTCACAGGGCAATAAATACCCCATGGCAATGCCCCATGGCAACAGCCCATGGCAATAGCCCATGGCAATAGCCCTTGGCAATGCCCCTTGGCAATGCCCCATGGCAACACCCCATGGCAATGCCCCATGGCATTATTTTATATACTGTGTCTATATTTTATATGGAAATGTTATTTTTGTAGCAAAGTTATGGAGCCACCTGAACACATGCCATAGCCTGTCCTTGCTGTGCAGTGCCAGGGAGTTGGCACCTTGCTGGGAACACTGGAGAACACTGTGGCTTGGCTGTCTTCCTGTTGGTCTCAGGTGGGCTGTGTGTGTCCATGGGAGCTGTGTTGCTCCCCAGGCACTGCAGCAAGCAGAGCAGACACCCGCCTGGCCCTGGGCTGGGAGTGATGCTGGGGAGCTGAGCACACACCAGGCAGAGCCCATCACTCCCAGTCCCAGCGTGGCATTTGTAAGGACACCAGTTTCAGCAACCAGCTCCCACCACCCTCCAGCTGCTGTGGGCACACTGGCAGGAGGAGCTGCTCCTCCATCCCAGGGCCATCCCTGTGCTCAGCTCGTTCCCCTCTCCTGCTCCCAGGGCTGCTGGCAGGCGGGCCGCTGGCACCCCTCATGGGGGGCAACTCCAACCCAGGGCCAGGGAGGGGTGTGTGCTCTTCCTCCTTGCGTTAGGCTGTGTGATGGGCAGTGTGGGAGGGCAGGAGGGGAACGTGGCTGATGAAGAAGCCCCGTGGGTGTCACCAGGGCTGAAGGTGCCACGTGCTGCCAGAGCGCAGCGGCCGGTTACAAGCGCCGGTCCCTTCGGGTAGCGACTGTGTGAGCAAGGAGTATGTATGTTCTGTAACCTTTTCCTTGTAGGAGCAAAAGCAATAAAGTCCTTATGTTTAAGAACTCCTGTCCTGGGGGATCCAGCCTGGGGCTGGGGGGCCGAGGTGAGGAGCTGAGGACCGTTAGGTGTTGTAGCCCATCCCCATCTCCTGCTGACTGGACCCCCCCTAACCCTCCCAAGTGGATCTTGGGGCTGGTTCCTCACTTTGGTGTGTCTGGGACTGCTGATGGACCCTGTGGGACCTCCCCCCACTGGTGAGGACACTGCCTGTGCTGGGGGCACCCTCAGGTCCTGGTTTGTCCCATCTCCCTGCAGAGAGGCCCAGACACCTCTGCCACTGCCTCTCCAAGCCCTGGCTCCTCTCCAGGGTGATGTGTGAGGGGCACAGCTGTTCCTGTGGAGCAGAGACCCTGTAGTCTCCATCCTCTCTGGCTGGAGACTTGGGTTGTGACCCATGAAATGTCCTTCCCAGCTCAGCATGGTGGTTTTTCTGTGAAGTGCTGTGTAAGCATGGTCATGCCAGGGGCAGCCAATGGTCAGCCTGACATGCCACAACTTCCACAGTGTTAACTGAGCAGAATGGAGGATGTCCCCTTGACCATTTCAGCTGTATAGCTGTGGTTCTGCTTTGTGCCCCTGGTTCTTCCACACTTTGTGTTTCCATCATCTCCACCCTCAGGAGGAAATTGTCCCCATTCACGCTGCTGCAAGGGCTGCTCTTGCAGCTGAAGTCCCCCTTGGGTAAACACAGGGGTGCTCAGGACTCTCCAGGGTGGTATCTCATCAGTGGCCATCTCAGGTGATGGAGGAGGCTTTGTCACCCTTGGGGTCTGTGAGGTGAGCTCCCAGGCCACAAAGCCTTACAGAAATAGCAACAGCAAGAAGTGAGAGGAGCCCTCCAAGAAGGGATGTGACATCAGTGTCCCAGCTCAGACCATAGTTGGCACAAATACTTTTTAATTAGAATATCTAAGGACCTTTGTGTGTTTTTCTCATCACATCCTTCTGTCTGGCTTTATTTTTCTGATTGCTTTCCTGACCAAAATTAACCAACAAGTAAACCCAGGGCTTGTTCTAATGCCTCCTGAGAGCTGAAAGGACCAATTCCACTCAGACTTAAACCACTAGAAATTAGACTGAAATCCCCCCCATCTCTGGCTGGGCTTCCCAGCTTTGCTTTAAAAGCTGGGCTGAAGCAGCTCTCAGGGCTGGAATGAAAAAGGAAGCCAAAGATGTCCCCAAGCATCACTTCCCTTGACCGCACCTGACACTGGACCCTCCCCATCACAGTGTCCCCTGGGAGCAGCAGCATCATCTCCTGACAGGCCAGATCCAGCTTTGGGGCAGTTGAGAAACAACCCTCCCAGCGGGGCTGCAGTGAGTTTGGCTCCATCCCTACACTAACAGCCAAACTTTCCCAGTGACTCAGTGCAGATCATCCCCTGGGGAAGGGCTCCTGGATACATCCTTCCTCCAGCCCCCGTGTCTTGTGATGCTGAGCAGGAGTTATGCACAGGATTTGGCTCAGGTCACCAGCTTCTAGGACATGGTGGTCCTCAGTGTCCAGCTGTAGGAGGCAGGCTTTGGAAGAGACACATCTATTCCTCTTTTGAAGTGTCTTCCCGGACTGTAGGACATGGTGTGGTGGGACATGGGGAGCTCTGAGTCCGGGAAGGAGTGAGAGCATCACCTTTGGCTCACACTGTATCCTGAGTCAACCAGAGCTTCCAGTTGGACCCGGGGAGCCCTGGGGAGGGGCTTTACCCTGGGAAAGCTGAGGCTTCAGCAGAAGCAAAACTGGAATACTTTGTGTTGGAAGTGGGGAAGACTGGCAGGGAGCAGGGAGAATGGCAGATAACAGGGAAAAGCTTTTCCCTACCCCTCCCACTGCCTCCTCAGGGACACGTTTCAGGCCCTCAGTGGTGCCCAGCCACCTCTCCTGCCTCAGCTGCTTTTGCAGGGGGAGCCTGTGCCCCACCCTGAGCAGCACCACAGCGGTTGTGCTTCCCAGCCAGGCTGGGGGGGCTCAGTTATTCACTCAGACCCTGTGTCCAAGCACAGGGCTTGCTCTGCCCAGCTCCTTCCTCCCCACACTGGCATCTTTTCTGGGCAATACGACACCTGAGGAGGTCATGCTGAAGGCCAGCTTCAATCCATGATGTCTCCTGCAAGGCATGAGTCCTGCAAGGCTCCCTTCCTCCTCCTCCTCCTCCTCCTCCTCCTCCTCCTCCTCTCAGAGACTCAAGAAGATGCTGTTTATTTTTGTGTAAACAAGTGAATTCTCTGGAGCCCATTCAGATGAAAAGGGAACTCGTGCCAGCAGTGGGGCTTTCCAGAGCCCTTCACTTAACGCCTCCACATCAGCCTTTCCCTTCCCAAAAAATAGAAGATGAAATGCCAAAGGGTCTCCAGGGAGTCGTGGGTCGTGTCTGGCTGCGATAGTGGTGTCTGAGAAACCTGTGAAAGGGGAAGTGAAGCATCCCAGCCAAGTCACCTCTGTGCAGAGCAGTCCTGCCCCTGGGTGTCCCCATGCTTCTTCAGCCACTGGCACTATGTGAGCTTCCCCTGCCCCCAAGCATCCCACAGAGCCGAGGAGGGGCTGGGGGATGCCCTGGGCTGTGGGGAGACATGTGGTGGACTTTGCAGCAGGACCATCCCCAAAAGGCTTCTGCATTGCTCAGGGCCCAGGCACTGGCTGGTGGCTTTGCCCAAGGCAGGGTTAGGGCAGGATGGGTGCTACCTCAGTCTGTGGTTACAGGGCAGGTGAGCTGGAGGGTGTCTGCCACGGGTGTGAGAGCATCAGCCAGGCTGGGGATGGCTGGCTGGCTGGGGAGCAGCCCTGAGGAGATGGGCTTGGGGGTGCTGGGGGGTGAGAGGCTCAGCACGACCCGGCACCGTGCGCTGGCAGCCCAGAAACCCCCCTTGTCCTGGGCTGAACCCCCAGCAGTGGGACCAGCAGGGCTGGGAAAGGGGGATTCTGCCCCTCTGCTCCGCTCTGGGACACAGACCCCCCTGCAGCGCTGCCTCCAGCTCGGGGGTCCCCATGGCAAGGGGGACATGGAGCTGTGGGAGCGAGTCCCAAGGAGCCACAGAGATGATGGGAGGGCTGGAGCCCCTCTGCTCTGGAGCCAGGCTGGGAGAGCTGGGCTGGCTCAGCCCAGAGAAGAGAAGGCTGCTTCTGGGGAGAGCTCTGAGTCCCTTCCCGTCCCTTGAGGGGCTCCAGGAGAGCTGGAGAGGGGCTGGTGCTGAGGGCAGGGAGGCCCAGGCCCAGGGGAACAGCCTTCAGCTGCAGGAGGGCAGCTGGAGAGGGGCTGGGAGGTAGAAATCCTTCCTGGGGAGGCTCTGGCACAGGGTGCCCAGAGAAGCTGGGGCTGCCCCTGGATCCCTGTCAGGGTTCAAGACCGGGTTGGATGGGGCTTGGGGGACCCTGGGCTGGGGGAGGTGTCACTGCCCATGGCAGGGGGCAGTGGGGGCTCTGAGGGTCCTGCCCACCCAAACCAGTCTGTGACCATGCCATCTGCACTTGGGGGTCCTGCTCCTGTGCAAGACAAAACCACACTGAGAGCAGCACTGGCCCATGTCCTGGGTTTGGCGTTGCCAGCTTGGCTGCAGCCAGCAGAGTGTGGTGGTCCCAAAAAGGCTTCTGCTGGGACCATCTCCATGGGGTGGGAGGTTGTTCTGGCCCCAGCAGCCGTGGCCCATCTTTGGGGGGACACTCCCAGGGGCACGAGAGTGCAAGATGGGAGCCTGGGGCAGGGCAGGTGGCTGAGAAGGGAAAGGAAGGGAGCACCTGCAAAGCTGTGGGAGAAAGGACAGATGCTCAGCAGGAAGGCGTGGGGAGATCCTTACAGCCCGGGGAGACCCCACATCTGGGGGGGCTGGGGGGTGACATGCTGTGGGCTTACAGCAGGACCATGGCTGCCATCCCCTGTGGCCTTCTGCACTGCTCAGGATCTGGACATTGGATGGTGGCTTTGCCCCAGGCAGGGTTAGGGCAGGATGGGTGCTACATTGGTCTGTGGTTAGAGGGGAGGTGAGGCTCAGCTTGAGGGTCTCTGCCATGGGTATAAGAGCATCAGCCAGGCTGGGGAGGAATGGATGAAGAGCAGCCCTGAGATGGGCTTGGGGGTGCTGGGGTGAGGGAGGGTGGGTGAGAAGCTCAGCACGAGGTGACAAGGGGCTCAGCCAGCCCCCCCTGCCAGGGAGGACTCAGCAGCACCCCTTCTCCCCCACCCCCCCCCACGCTGCCCAGCCAGGGACAGGGAGGATTTTGGTGTCAAACTCGTGTTCCTCTCCACAGGATGGGCAGGGAGGCAGTTTGTGGTGGTACCTGACACCTCGCAGCGCCCGAGCTGCAGCGGGCTGGAGGCTGCTGCCTTTTGGCATTGTGCTGCCCAGGGAGGTCAAGAGCCGCCCCAGCATCCCCAGCACGGCCGGGCCGGCTGCGGGGGGCCGGGGCTGTGCCCAGGCCGCCGGGCTTTGCCTTGCCTGGGGCTGCAGAGCCGCCCGCCCGGGTTTCACTTCCCCCAGCAGCTTTCCCACAGCCCCGGCCCCGTCGCCGAGCTCTGCTCAGGCTTTCTAGGTATCGCTGGGCCCCGAGCCCGGGGGTCACACGAGCCGTGGAAACCCCCTGGGCTGAGGAACCGCACGAGGCTTTCGCTTGAACTGGGCCGCAGTTCTTTGGAAAGGGCCTGAGGGGAGGGGGGGCAGAGGATAAATGGCGGCAGCGCCGGGCCCGAGCTCGCAGTCGAGCCCCTGCGGAGAGGCAGAAGCAGCACCCGCGAGAGGAGCCCCGGCACGGCACCATGCTCAGCCCACGCACGGCCCTGCTGCTCGCCGCCCTGCTCACCCTCTCCCTGCGCTGCAGCACAGGTCAGGCAGCTCGTGGGTCACTGCCACGGGGTGGGGTTTGGGCTCGTCCCCCGCGGGGGTCAGGAGAGGAACCCGGGTGATAATGGGGACGGTCCCGGCGGCGGGAGGGGCAGCCCCCGGTTGGGGCGGCTGCTGGGGATAACCCGGAGCATCCCCTGCCCCGGGGAGCCGGGGAGGGGGCGGCTGGGCCGCAGCGTCTGCTGGGCTGGGCCATGCGGTGGGCGCCGGCCGCGTGCTGGGGAAGGGCCCAGAGCCAGGCCCCAGCGTCTCCCGTTGTCTTCTCCAGCCGCTCACACGCCGACCGAGTGCTGCTTCGGTTACGCCAAGTTCCGCCTGCGGCTGGGCAACCTGAAGGGGTTCTACGAGACCCCCAAGGAGTGCTCTTCCCCAGCAGTTGTGTAAGTGCCGCTCACGGCCCCGCGCCCTGCGCGCTCCTGGGCCACTGCCGCGGGTTCGGGCCGTCCCTCCGGCCTGGGGAGAGGCTGGGCCAGCCCTGCATGGCCTCTGTGAGGAGCTGCCTCCAGCACGAGGAGGGGGCATGGCTGGCCACGTCTGCGGGGCAGAGGGAGGGACGGGAGCTCGTTGCTGCTCCCAAAGGCTCTGCACAGGCTCTGGGGGCTCTGGGCAGCAGGATGAGCCGCTCGTCGGCCCCGAGTGCCCAGGGGGAGCGCGCAGGGCTGAGGGGTAGGAGGGGGACACGGGGCAAGGAGGGTGGCGTGGGCACGGCGGGGACCCTGGCGCGGGCGCTCACCAGGCTTGGCCTTTGCTCTCGGCAGGTTTGAGACCAGGAACGGGACCAAGGTCTGTGCCAACCCGGAGGGCAGCTGGGTGAAGAAAGCGGTTGTGATGCTGCAGAAAGGGACAAGGCCGAACGCCCCGTGATGCAGCGCGGGTCCCCGGTTCAGGGTGCCCAGCTGCTGGTGGGAAGGAAGGTTCCTCATCATCCTCCTGGCGAGGCCGGCGGAGGTGCCGGTGCGGAGGCCGGCGGCGGCTTCCCGGAGCCCTGCGCCATGTCGGCCGGCCGGGCACCAGCTCCCGGGTGCTGCCGGCCCAGCCAGCGCCCGCCCGGCACAGCCGCCCAATAAACTCTGACTTGCTGTGCCGGGAGAGCCGTGTCCTTCCTCCTCCCGGCCCCGCCGCCGCGCCGGTGCTGCGCCTGGCCGGCCCAGGCACAGGGGTGGGTGACAGGACGGGGGGGCCGGGGGCTCTTCCTAATTCTCAAGGGTCTCTCTGGGACAGGGAGGGCGGCACAGGGCTCTGGGTGGGTGGGTTGTTGCTTCGAGGGGCCAGAGGAGCCAAAGGCACCTCCGATGGCTTTTCAGTGCCACCTCAGAGCCTGGGGCGCAGGAGGGGTCTCTGTGCAGAGCTCCCAGGCAGTGGGCACGGGCTGGGGGAGCCGCAGCAGACAAGGCGCTGGGGAGACCAGGCTTTTCGGGCAGGGGGAGCTCCACTGTGACCCCTGGCAGGGCTCTGGGGTGGGAGGAAGATCAGAAGGGCCAGAGTGGAGAACACTGGTGGGCAGCAGTGAGGAGAGTGTGTGGGGAAAGCAAACCCTGCGCAGCAAGCGCAGCGCCCTGAGGGGTTGGGACACAGCGGGTCTGTGCCGGGAGCCAGCGCTGGGGGTGGAGCAGAGGCCGCGCTCAGCCCTGGCTCCTCCAGTGCCGGGATGCTCCTTGCCGGGCAGCTGCATTCAGCCCCTGTGTGGGGCCAGCCGGGCATCCCACCCAGCCCCAGCGCTGGTGGGGCTGCACCCGTGCCTCGGCTGTCAGGAGAGGGCCACCAACCTCCAGGCCTGGAGCCCTGGGCCCCATTTAACCTGGCCTGGAACACCCCCAGGGACGGGGCATCTCTGGGCAGCCTATTCCAGCCCCTCACCACTCTCTCTGTAAAGAACTTCTCCCTACTATCTCCTCTAACCCTTCCCTCCTCCAGTTTCACTCTATCCCCCTTGTCCTGCCAGTGGCTGCCCTTTGGAACAGCTGATTCCCTCCTGTTCCTCTGCTCCCTTCAGGGACTGGAAGGCTGCAGTGAGGTCCCCCCAATGCCTTCTCTTCTCCAGGCTGAACCAGCCCAGCTCCCTCAGCCTCTCTCCATAGGGAAGGTGCTTCAGCCCTCTGATCACCTTTGTGGCTCCTCTGAACCCTCTCCAGCAGTTCCACATCTTCCTTGTACTGGGTCCCCAGCTCTGGACACAGGACTCCAGCTGGGGCCTGATGAGGGCAGAGCAGAGAGGGACAATCCCCTCCCTGTCCCTGCTGCCACCCCTCTGCTGATGGAGCCCAGGATACCATTGGCCTTGCGAGCTGCAAGAGCCACTGCTGCTCATGTTGAGTTTCTCATCCACCAGAACCCCCAGGTCCTTCTCAGCAGGGCTGGTCCCCAGGAGCTCCTCTCCCAGTCTGTATCTGTGGCTGAGCTTCTTCCTGCCCAAGTACCTGACCCTTCACAGTGTTGAAGCTCATTAGGTTCACCCGGGGCCTGTCAGGATCCCTCTGGATGGCTTCCTTGCCTTCTCTTGTGTCACCCACACCACTCAGCTTGGTGGCATCTGCAAACTTGCTGAGGGTGCACTCAATTCCATCATCCATGTCACTGATAAAGATGTTAAAGAGCACCGGTCCCTAGACAGACCCCTGGGGGACACCGCTTGTCACCGGCCTCCACCTTTGTCTATGTTCTGTCAACCAGTTTCTTGTCCACTGGATATTCCACCCATCAAATCCACATCTCTCCAATTTGGAGATAAGGATGTGGTGAGGGACCATAAAGAGCTGGTTTTCTTCTGCTTCCAGTTCCCTTCTCACCCCTCACTGGCATTGCCCTCACCTTTATCTCCTGCCCACTGCTTGAACATGCGATCCCAGTGCCACCAGTAACTGGTTTCACAGACACCCACCTCCCTCTGAGAGCCACCAGCCACACACACACACACACACACACACAAACCGTGCTTGAAGGCCATTTCCAAGCCATTCACATCGGCTGGTGCCCAACCCCTCCCATCCAAACACTGGGGTTTGGGGTATTGTTCATTTTAGGACCCCCCTTTTTGGTGCCTTTGGGTTCCAGTGCAGCTGCTTCTGGTTCCCCATCTGGGTCCATGCAGACCCAGACACTGGTGTTTAGGGAGCACAAACCCTCCTTCGGCCTCTCACAGCCCGACTGACGCTGGCCGGGTCCGTGTGCCCATGTCCAACCCCCTGCCAGGGGGGACGGGGTGGGGGTGGGGGGTCAGTTCTTGTCTTGGTTTGGCCACGGGTGATGGTGACAAAGGCTTCCCCCAGCAGGGGCTTTGGGGGGGCCCGTGCTCTGCCCTGGCCGCTGGCGCTTGTCACACGCGGGGGGTGCCCGTTCCCTGCCCAACTGCCAGTGCCAACGGCTCCCCCCTCCCACGGCCAGCGCTGCCCCAGCCCCTCCACATCCCCATCTCTCCGGCAGCTGTTCTCCTGAGCCTGCCCAGTGTAACCAGTGGGGGTTTCCTTAGTGACCCCAGTTCGCATTTAACCCTGGTAAGTCAGGGTGAGGTGGGGGCTGCTGTGGGCAGCAGCAGAATGGGCAGAGCCTGGGAAGGGAGCCCAGCGCTCGGCTCGGGGGGCTGTTGGCCCAACAGCCGTCACGGCCGCTCTGCCTCGGGTGCCGCCCTTCGCTTTCAGGTCTGTGGGCTGGCGGCTCCCGGGCTGGGGGGTCTGTGCATGGGGAGGGGGCTGGAGCTGCGAGAGGGAAGGTGGCAGAGCCGGGGGCTTTGGGGGGGCTGTGGAAGAGGCTCAGGGGCTGCACACCCAGCGCCAGCTCCCTGCAGAGCCGTTTCCTCGGGGCCGCGGCGCTGGGAGCCGGCGGTGCCGTGCCCAGCTCTGCGCACGGCCGCCCTGCCAGCCCACCAGGCCTGATGTCTGCAGCCCGTGTCCCCCCAGCCAGAGCTGTCAGCACGTCTGTTTCCTTCTCCTTTCTCCTCCCAGAGAAGCTGAAGTTGCACAACCATGAGCTCATCTTCAGGGAAGCCTGCTTCCACCTCGCTCCTCCTCTGAGAATCATAGAATCATAGAATTGTAGGGGTTGGAAGGGACCTCAAGAGATCATCGGGTCCAACCCCCAAAGAAGAGAAGCCTGGCCCCATCCCCAAGCCCCAGCCAGGTCACCTCTGGCGCTCCCACTCAGTGCCCCCCTCGTGTCTCCCAGCAGGTCCTGCCCACCCCTCACACGCAGCCCCCAGCCGCACCTTCCCGGGAGCGGGGCTCTGCTGCACCTGGGCTGGTGTCACCGTGGCACCACGGTGCTGCTGTCGGGTGTCACCCACCCCTCCTGCCCTCGGGAGCCTCTCCAAGGCCTGGGGTGACTCTCTTGAGGTTCTGGTGGGTTTGGTCCTGTCTCCCTGCAGAAATGAGCCCTCTGTGCACTGGTGGCCCCATGACCACAAGGCCCCAGCCCCGACCTTCTCCTGCCAAGCCCATGGCTGGAGCGGGAGGCAGAGGCGACGCTTGGCACCAGGCCTGGCTCAGACCCAGACTCCCTCAGACACCCTGCTGTGCTGCTGGTGCCTGTTTCTTCCCCTTCTGTGAAGTCTCCTGAACCCACCAAACTCACCTCTGCTCCTGGGTCCCTCCTGGCTCCATCCAGTGTGTCTTCTACCTCACGGCATGTGTCCCATCCCACATCATCTCATGCCATGCCATGTTATCCCATCTTATGCCATGTTATCCCACCTCATGCCCTGCCATGTTATCCCATCTCACACCATGCCATGATATCCCATCTCATCCCACCCCATCCCAGGCGCACCAGGAGGTTGGTGCCTAACCCAGCACCCTTGGTGTGGCCGGGGGTCTGGAGGCACCCACTGGGGAGGATTCACTAGTCCCTTGCCTTTGGTGCCTTGGGGAACCAGGGAAACCCCTCAGTGCCCTGCTCCTGCTCAGGGATGTTCAGGCTGTCCCTCCTGTGAAAACCAAGCAGGTCAGCATGGGACTCAATGTCTGGCCTTCACAGAAAGTTGTTTTTATTCTGCTTTCCTGGGGACATTTCAGTTCCCCCAAAAGCTTCCTGGTCACCCCACACACAACCTCATAGCTCTTCCATAGAAAGCAGAAGTGGCTGCCCCATTCTTCATCCTCTTCTTTCTGCTGTTTGATGTGCCCCCACAATACACAGAAACAACCCCCTCCATCCCTGGGAAGAGGCTTCTTAGAACAGGTACAAGATTTCTGGAGAATCAGCTGGAGTGGGTGGCAAGCAGAGGATAAATTATGGTGCAGAGGGACGCAGAGCCAGAGACACCGAGCAGAGCAGCACGAAGCATCACGGATAAAGAGCCCTCACACAGCCACCATGCTCGTTGCAAGGATCATCCTGCTGCTCGTGCTTCTCCTCACCTCCTCCCTGCACTGGACCACAGGTAACACACCCCTGGGGCTGCCTCTCTGGGTCAGGGTCCCCACTCAGGATGCTGTGCTGGGGAGGTCAGACAGGAAACACCAGCATGGAGCAGGGATGGTGGTGCTGGCGGGAGGGGTGCTGCTGGCCAGGGCAGGGTTGCACATCCTGGGGAGCAGGTGCTGGGTGGCCCCAGTGAAGTGGGTGCAGGGTGGTGGCAAGGGGTGAGCTGCATCCCCTCTGCAGGGGGGTGCTTGGGGGCCTGGGGAGATGCTGCAGAGCTGGGAGGGGAGCCTGGCAGCCGCTCTCCAGGTCTCAGCTGGAGCAGCAAATGCTTGGGGAGAGGGGGAGCCCCCCAAACACCTCACAGCTTGCCTTGGCAATGCCCAAACCCTCATTCCTAGATCGAGCACCCTGACCTCATGGTGCCCTTCAGCAGCCCCAGCAACTGGGCTGCGGGGTGCTGGGTCCCACACCGTTCCCCTCCCCACCTCTGGCTGCGCTGTGCTTGCTGCCTCAGAGGGAGGTGGCTTCCCGGTGGGGGATGCTGCAGGAGCTCCAAGCAGCTCCATGGCTGCTTTTCTATGCTTGGTGTCCTCTGGTGTCATCAACTGGGGGTGTGATGAGTCGCAAAACACTGCCAGGGGTGTTCACAGAGTGTCTCCTTTCCCTTCCCAGGCTACTCAACACCCACAGAATGCTGCTTCAGTTACGCACAGAAACCCATCCGACACATGCAGAGCTACTACGAGACCCCTGGGGAATGCTCCATGCCTGCAGTTGTGTGAGTATCCTGGGGTTTTCCTCCCACCCCTGTCCTGTCCTGCCCCACAGGCAGTCGGGTCACTGGGGGGAAGGCTGTGGTAGCAAAGGAGCTGGGTGGGGTGGGCAGAGGGGGAGGTGGGGGGGTGCAAATTAGGTTTTGGTGCTTTCTAATGGCAGTGGTCTGGGAAGATTCAGCCATGTGCCATCAGCCTGAGGAGGGCTCCCAGCCTCCATCCCAGAGGGGAGGGAGCAGCTCAGGGTTCAGGCTTTCACCTTCCCCTCCCTTTCTCCCTGCAGGATTGTGTCTGCCAACGGTGCCCAGGTCTGTGCTGACCCCAAGAAGCCCTGGGTGCAGAAAGTCCTGAAAAGGCTCCAAAGGAGGAAATGAAACCCTGGTCTGCCATCCACCATCCAACTCCCCCTCCCAATCCTCCTGTGTCCACAGGGAGCTGCTGGCACTCGTGGCACCTCTCCAGCAGGTCTGGTGGGTCCATCAGGGCAGGTGGAGCCAGCCCCCACCCTGTCCGGGCCGAGCATCACAGCACATGGATGTGCTCGCAGGAGAAACTATTTATAATAAAGACTGATTTCCATGAGTGGCTCTTTCTGAGTTTTTCCTGGTTCTGCAGCCCCAGGAGCAGATCCTTTGGGCACAGGGCACGGTGTGACCGAAAAACCCCTTTGCCACAGATGTGTCTCTCCAGGCTCCGAGCAAACTGCCAGGTTGCTGCAGTGTGAGTCACCGGGGACACATGGGGCAAGGCCACTCACAGCTGCTCCGGGCCCGTGGGAGGCACAGACACTCCCAAGTAGGTGGGTGGGAGTGGAGAGTTCAAGGAGAAGATGCTAATCTGCCAAACAATCAGAGAGTCACAGAATCACAGGGGTTGGAAGGGACCTTGAGAGCTCATCGGGTCCAACCCCCTGCCAAAGCAGGTCCCCAGCTCATATTGCACAGGTTGGCGTCCAGATGGGGCTGGAATCTCTCCAGAGAAGGAGACTCCACACCCCCTGGGCAGCCTGTCCCAGGGCTCCCTCACCCTCACTGGGTAAAAGTTCTTCCCCATGTTGGTGCAGAACTTCCTGTGCTCCAATTTCAAGCCATCGCCCCTCGTCAGCTGCCAGTTCCGCTGCGGCCACCGCCAAGCGAGTGCAGGAGATGAAAACCAGCATCTGCGGCAGTGTAAGGGTGAGGAACAGGCTGGTGGTCCCTCATTTGGTGGGAGGGGGGAACATACACAGGGGGAAAACCTCAGGAAGGGGAAGGCAAGAAGTGCCACAGACTGATCCTCAACCTAAAGCTCCATCAGAGCTTCTTCGCGACCAGGGCAGGGCTGTATCTCCTGGGATCTCTGGGATCCCAGGGATCCCTGACTGTAGGCAGGGGCCAGGGAAAACCATCGCCTGGACGTTTTTGCCCATGAATTGTTAAAGCATCATGGGATGAGGTGGTGGTGGTGGAACGCTGAAGTGGGGTTCTGGGGCACAAAGGGCTCATGCATCGCGCTTGGCTGATGACAGACACAAAGTTTCGGGGTTACACCTTGGCAGCCCCTAACGCTGCCCCCGAGATCGAACTCATGTAGCCTCACAAGCAGAATGTCACAAGCAGAGAACACGATGCTCAAGGAGGAAAAGCAGTTCTGGCCCTGGCACACAGTGAACCTCTCTGTGAAAAGAGCCACATCAGCACCATGTGGAAGGTGCTGCACGACCCCATCACCAGCGCGGGGTGAGGACAGCCCATCATTGGGGGATCATCGTCACAGCTGGAGGTGGACACGTGGGACAGACACCATCTACAGAGGGTGTGGGGTGGAGTTGAGGTGATGTCCAGGATTCATCCAGACCCCCAGACCCCCCTGCTCGGGGACCACCCAGGGAGCTGCGGGGTGGGGATGGCAGGGACTGCGTGGCCCCAGGATGCAGGAGGTCTGTGCCAAAAGGGCACTGACAAACGCTTCCCAGGCTCTGCCCCTGGGGCTCGACCACAAGCGTGCAGGGGACTCACCCCTTCCTCACTGGGGCTGGGCAGTGGTGGCAGCAGCTTTGGGAGAGCGGCCATCCCACCTTAGACCCACAGCAGGAAAGCTGTGGGTGCTGGCAGCTGCTGTGGCCTGGGCTGCCCCACCAACGCCTGGGTAGGGCTCACCTGGAGTAGTTACAGAGTAACTGCTAATTTCCTTCTAACAAGCAGGTGAGGCGGCAGCTGCCCAGCCCAGAGCCTGTCCCATGGCCAGGGGACCAGCGTGACAGCAGGGACACGCTGCCGCTGCCGCCCGGCCAGCCCTGGATGGGGAAACTCACCCTGGAACCAGCTCCTCTTCACTCCTTCCCCTGAGTGCTGGGTCCTCAGTCCATCCCCCCAGCTGTGGGGTGTTGCTGCCCACCCCAGCACCCCAGCCAGACCCTGTCCCATGTCAGAGGGGACACAAGGTGCTGCCTGTGCAAACAGGGAGCAAACAGGGGCTGACAAAGCCCTGGCTCCACGCTGGCTCCTGCCCACAGGGGTGTGTTTTAGTAACAACTCTGTTCCTCTACAGCAGACTGATGGTTTTTTACCCCATTACCAGTACCTCTGCAGAGGGTTTTTCTCAGTTCAACCCCCCCTCCCCTTTTTGCAGGGCTGGGAGAGACACATCCTGGGCAGGGCCTGGGCTGGCGGTGTCACTGCGTCCCCACGCCTGCACGCCTGGGGGGTGTATTTTAACATCAAATAAAGCAGCCACCACTGCTTCTCCCCTCTGCCCTGTGCTCCCTCCAGAGGAAGGACACAGCCAACCCCCCACCCCCACCCCGGGGCAAAGGGGTCAAGCACAAGCCCGGACCCAAGCCCTGGAGCTCAGCAGTGTGGCTGAAGGCCCCCTGGCCAGGGGAAGCAGCTCAAGGAGGGGCTGCACGGCCCCAGCAAGGACTGCAGCGACGCAGTGCAGACCCCTGCAGCGAGCAGGACACGTGCTCCTCAGGCCTGGATGAACCCTCTGCTTGCCAGGCACGGGTACGGCTGCAGGCTCAGGGGTCAGACACTCATCCATTGCCCAACCACTGCTCCCTGCAGGGAAGGATGGTGGGGAGCAGAGGCTGTTTTCTCGGGAAGAGGTCTCCAGGCTTCCCACTGCTCCCCTTTCCTCCCCAAATCTGCTGTAGCTCCTCCCTCGCCCCCCCAACACTTCCCCCCACTCTCTGACCTACAGAGCAGATAGGACATGGCTTCCAGATGGCTCTTGGCTGCCAGCATGAGCTGCTGGATCCCAGTTCCCTCCATTGCTTGTTCTTCTGAGGCAGCAGAAGGGCCTGGCCCCTGTCGTGCCCCCCCTGCCCTTCTGCAGAAACATCTATGGACAGAGATGGACAGAGATGTCCCAACACCAGCTCTCTTTACCAGAGACCCGCTCCCCTTCAGCTCCACCACTGAGGCTGCTCTAACACGGGGCAGGGGTTGAAGGGAGTTGCTCTGTCCCAGGTGGACCAGGCCCACCTTCCCAAGGAGTGGTGTTCCCTCTCTCACAACCAGCTCCACGGGCTCTCACTGAGCCCAGGACTGTCATCTGCTTTGTCATGGAAGCACATCACAGTGCACCAGGTGGGTTCATGGCCTAGACCTTCTCAATCAACCCCACAAATAGCAGGAGGAACCCTGAAACTCGCCCTGAAGAACACACAAGTACTGAGGTAGCGAAGCAGCATTGCAGCAACCCAACCAGGTTTGCTGTGCTGGAGAAGGGGACGGTCCCTCATGCCCGATGCCTGCAGGGGGGACAGTGGTGACTCCATCCCCAGAGCTCATCACAGCAGCTCCACTTGTTCCAGTTGGTCAAGGGAGCTTCGAGAAGCTCCCTCAAGCTACTTCAAGAATGGTAAAGACTATGTGAAAAATAAGGACATGGGTTGAGGTATTGCTGCAAAAGAGCCCAGGGTGTTAGGAAGTGATGGGAGAATCCCAGGAGTGATGATCCCGAAGGGACCCGTTCTCCATACCAGCACATGCATCTCCTGGTGTCCCAGTCATGTGGGCAGCAGCACAGCGAGCACCACCGGGATGCTGGGCACAGAACTGGGTGATATCACCCATAACTGCTCCTCTTCCATGTGTCCCAGAGCCATGAGCTGCAGTTCTGATACCCACAGAGGGCTGGGGGAGATGCCACTGGACAACCTCCCCCAAGAGCTGGGTGCCATGTGCTTCACACCCTAGGTCCCTCTCCTTTCTGCTGGCCACATGCAGAGGTTTAATTTCCAGCCAGACTGCAGGAACACGGGGGCCAGCCCAGTGGCAGCCCAACAGGATCCCTGCAGAGCCCAGCCCAGGAAGGGCACTTGGGTTTGCCAAGACCTCAACAAAAATGCACTGGTGGGGAGAGCCAGTGGCAGCCAGTCTTCCCAAGGGCAGCTGGCTCCAAGAGCATGTCCAAGGAAAGGGACTGCTGCCCTCCCTGCTCCCAGGAGTTCCATGGATGGCTCGCTCCACCTGGGAAGTCTGGAATCAGCTTTTGGACAGGATAAGAGAGCAGCAAGAGGAATCATCTGGAACAAGAAGGTTCCAAGTGGAATATGATTTGGCTCCCCTGGTACAGGAGAGATGTCCACGACCTGGAACCCAGGCAGATGAGGCCACTCCACTCAGAGCCTGGAGTACAAGGCGTATGAGGTGATTGCCTATCCCAGCTACTCCAACACCTCCACCTCTGGAATCGATCCCGATCCCACTTCAGTGGTGACGCTGGGCTCATCCCCTGAGAGCTGAGACCCTCCAAGCGTGTGGACGTGGCAGGGCTGGAAGAGGTTTATCTGCTGGAGCTCAGCATTCCCCATGTCCTGGGGAGGAGGTCACAGTTTGAAACCCTCTCTGGGGCTGCATGGTGAGAGATGAATCCCATGAGCAGTGGCTGGCTGTGGGTTGCACGTGCCTCTTCCAGCATCTCCAGCCAGCCCAGCAGTGCAACCTACGGTCAACCCCACGCGATGGAAGCCCCGTGCCCAGTGCTGCCAGTGCAGCTGTAAGGCTGGGCCATGGCTGAGACCTTGTGGACCTCACCAAGAGATGGGAAGCCAGCAGGTTCTGCTACAGGCTCCCCAGCCATTCACACAGGGCTTTCCTGAAGAGCTGCAGGAGAAGCGGCGCAGTGTGGGAGGGATGCCCAGGTGAACCAGAGCCCCATCTGAGTGAAGCACGAGGCACCTGAACAGCAAATCCCACCAAAGCACTTCAGTGAAAGCAATCCTCAGCTGCCTGAAGCTGGTGAGGGGTACATGAGGTGTACAGCCACGCTCCAAGGTGGCTCCAAGGTGGAGGCCTCAGCTCCCTGTAGTTCTGTCTGCTTTTTGAAAGGCCACAGCAGTTCAAGTCCCCGCTGACTGGACCCATTGAGGAGCCGCTGGGGATGCTTGGAGATGAAGAGGCTTTGGCAAACAACCTGGGAAACCCAGCCAGAAACCTCAGCTGGCATCAGGGGTGGGCTGTGCCCGTCCCTCTGCCACACACCACAGGCATGCTTCTCCTTCCCACAGCCAGCAGAAACCACGAGCAGAAACCACAAGAACCCAGGAAGTAAATAAAACCCAACCCAAAGGAGGAAGGGGTATGGGACAGGCAGAGCAGACAAGCATCCGAGCTCCCCAAACCCAGAGTCAGGGCACCGGGTGTGAGGGTCGGTGAGAAGCCACCAGCAGCCATGAGGTACAGGGCGCCAGGGAAAAGGGAAAACCAACTCGGGCTGGCAGCAGGGAGCATCGCTGCCGTCTGGTCCACAGGGATCTGCTGCCACCACCCGATGCACCTCGACAGTAGCAGGAGATGCAACTGAGCCCTGCGAGTCACCAGTTCCTCACCAGCAAGAGCACGGCCCCTCCGCACCACCCACGGCACCAGAACAAGGTGGTTTCTGGCACGGGGAGGAGGTCAGAATAACAAGGTGTCTGGGAGCATCTCCTGAAGGATTGGTGGGGAAAGGGAAAGCAAAATAAAATGCTCAGGGATCCTCAGCACAGCTCTACAAGCCAAGACACTCCACAAGAGATGAAGAAGGTGTTGCTACACAGAAGAGAGCTGTGACTGCAGCAGGACAGCAGCAAGGGGAATGAAGACCAGTACCAGGGGAACATATCCAAATGTGAAAGGCAAAGCCAGGTACTCGAGCACTCCCCACCCTAAGCCTTGGTCTGAGGAATGGAGAGCCAGAAGAACAGGCCCAGTTCAACAGCACGGGGACACAATGGGTCAGACTGGGCAGCCTGGCAGGTCTGGCATCAGCAGCTCCAGGAAAGACGCTGCCCTCTGCATTAACGTGTCCTGTGGAGGCTGCAGGCTGGGATAACCCATCCCTGGGCCAAGGGACAGAGCAGGAATCCAGAGATGGGCTCTCAGGCACGGGAGCTGTTCCCCAGAACCCACCCTGAAGCCCCAGATTTGCAAGTTGAATTCTGCTCGGGGCAGTTCTCTGCCCAGAAGAACGGCTCCGGCCCGCAGAGCTCCCTCTGCTTTTCTCAACTCTAGGAGCTGATCTAACAAAACCCCTCCTCCACCTCTAAACCCATTGCCCATTTCCTCAGACCACCGTGGCTCTGCTTTGAAACCTTCACCAGCAGGTAGGGAGAGGCATTCCCAACCATGCCCAGTGCCACGGGCACGCTCACTGCATCACCTGTCTTCTGCAGCACAGGGGACACCCTGGCCCCTCTCTGCCCTGACTTCAGACCCTGTGTTCCAGCTGAAAATCCTCCTCTCAGCCTGAGCTGGTTCTCCCTTTTCCCTCGCTCAGAGGTCCCTCACACACCACCTGCCTCCCTCCAGTGAGCTCCCTTGCTGCTTGAAGCTGTGGTACAGGCTGGGCTCCATTTTAAGGGGCTGTTCATCTTCCACTGACCCTTCCAAAACCGTTTCAGCAGCAGTAGGGACACGTTGGGGTTGGGCTCCCCACTGAGGTGTGTGTCAGGCACTTGAGGGCTGCTGAGCTTTTGGGGTTCAGTCCATCTGCCTTGGAGTTCTGGAGCTGTATGCCTGGGCTGAGGCCGTGCAGCGGGACCGCGGGCGTTGCATCCTCTGGTGAGGTTGGGAGGCTTCAGGTCCAGCCTGCCTGAGCTGGAATGCTGCACCACGAGGATCTGAGGTCTGTAGCTGCCACACAGAGCAGCAGGGACACGTTGGTCTGTCTTACTTGGGAGCTGCACCCACAGATCCTGGCTGGGTGCTTCTGGACCCAAAACTAAAATGTCTCTTATGGTCATCTTTAAAGAAACATTGCTGCTTCTTTCTGAGAGGCTCAGACCTTAGGAAGCTAGCAGTGAGCCTAAGCCTGGCTCAGACCTTAGGAAGCTAGCACTGAGCCTAAGCCTGGCTCAGACCTTAGGAAGCTAGCACTGAGCCTAAGCCTGGCTCAGACCTTATGAAGCTAGCACTGAGCCTAGGCCTGGCTCAGACCTTAGGAAGCTAGCAGTGAGCCTAAGCCTGGCTCAAACTTTATGAAGCTAGCACTGAGCCTGACCCACCAGGTGATGTTGGCACCTGCCACCCCAGGGATGAGCAGTGGTGCTCTCCAGACACCTCCAAGCTCCCGAAGCACTCGCTGAGCGCAGCACAGGGGCCACCCCACCCACAGTTCCAGTCCCTGCAGCAGAGCCCTTTCAGATGGAGAAAAGGGGATCTGTGATTTCACACCAGAGCTGACAGACCAACCAGGCTGCACCCACGGGTGGTCCCTGCAGGTCCATGCAACCTGCTCCTACCAACACAGCAGCGGATGGCTCCAGGTTCGCCGGCGCTGTCCCTCCAGCTGCTGCCAGAGTTGGGGTTACCCATCTCCCCAGGCTGTGAGATGCTTCTACAGTGCAGCCACTGACATGGGCAACGTTGGGTCTCCTGCTCTTCCCACTCAAAGAGCAGCACCTGAGAGCATCCCAAAGGATCCAGCTCCTCCAGCTCCCCTCAGCAGCCGTGGCAGGACCTACCTGACTGGGTCTCCTGGAGGGCTGTACAATCACAGTCACAGAATCACAGGGGTGGGAAGGGACCTCCAGAGCCCATGGGGTCCAACCCCCTGCCCAAGCAGGGTCCCTGGGACAGGGCACACAGGGACGTGTCCAGACGGGGCTGGAATCTCTCCAGAGAAGGAGACTCCACACCCCCTGGGCAGCCTGTCCCAGGGCTCCCTCACCCTCACTGGGAAGAAGTTATTCCCCACATTGGTGTGAAACTCCCTGTGCTCCAACTTGAGGCCATCACCCCTTGTCCTGTCCCCACAGACACTGAGAAGAGGCTGCCCATGTCCCCTGCATCCCATACTTCAGGTATTGATAAACATTGATCAGATCCCCTCTCAGGCTTCTCCAGGCTGAACAGCCCCAGCTCACTCAGCCTTGCCTCACAGGGGAGATGCTCCAGGCCCTTAATCACTTTTGTAGCCTCCTCTGGACTCTCTCCAGGAGATCCCTGTTTTATACCAGGGAGCCCAGAACTGGACACAATACTCCAGGTGGGGCCTGACCAGGGCAGAGCAGAGGGGGAGGATCACTCCTGGACTGGAGTCTGGGGGCAATAAATACATCAGTGACTTGGTGGAAGTGGAAGAGAACTTTTTAATAAACAGGATTCAAATAAAATTAAAAAAAAAAAAATCCCCTCTGAACTGCCACTGCCAGAAGAGTTCAGATAACGAGCACAGGAGATGCTGCTGTATGTGCACGATGGAGGGAGAAGGGAAGAAAAGAACAAGCTGTCACCAACTTGATGAGCTTCCTCAGTAAATCAGCAGAAACCAGCTCAGCAAAAAAAACTCTCCAGATAAAATACTGGTGGATCCATGAGAAACAACTCAAATCAAAGTAAAGAGAAATCCCTACATCGGAAGGTGCTACATTAGAATAACCAGCAAAATACTGAGCGCCGCTGGAGCCACAGCAATGGCAGGGAGACAGGAAAGCTCTGCCAGTCGTGCCCGGGGTCAGGAACAGCCACACAGTGAGGGACTCGCTCAATCCTGTCACAGGCAGCGTGTGTGTGTGTGTGTGTGTGTGTGTGTGTGTGTGTGTGTGCTAGAGGGGCGTTGGTGGCAGGGAGGTCAGGCTATCGAACCAGGTGGTGGTGCAGAGTGGCAGCGGCGGAGGGTGAAGGGCGACGTCAGCTCCGTCTGGCTCCGCTGGCTAGTGCAAATAGTCGTCTACTCTGGCAAAGGAGCAGGAGCCCAGGCCCACGCGAGCCATGAGCCGCAGACACTCCGAGGCCTGGCCCAGGGCGAGCATCAGCGGGGGCTGCTTTGGCAGGTTCTGAGATTCTGCGGGGGCAGGAAAAGAAGGGGGTTTAGAAGAGGCGTCCTGGCTGGGTGCCGGCTCGCCTGCGCTCGGGTTCCTCGCAGTTCCGTCTGGGCACCAAGCCCAGCGCCCCAGCCCCAGCCTGCTGGCTCTGGAAGGCAGCTGCTCCTGAGCGCGGTTGGCTCCTCCACACGCTCCACCCCTGGCTGGGCCCACCCAGGGCTGGGGCTCACAGGGCCTTGAGAACCTGCTGCTGAGGTGGCCAAAGCGAGGAAGAGGCAGTGGAGCTCCTGCTGCCTCAATGTCTGCCAGAAAAATCACAGGATCATCAAATCCCAGGCTGTGTTAGGTGGGAAGGAACCTTCAGAGGCCATCTAGTCCCACGCCCTGCAGCAAGCAGGGACACCTTGAACTAGATCAGGCTGCTCAGAGCTTCATCCACCCTGACCTTGAATGTCTCCAGGGATGGGGTTTCCACCACCTCTCTGGGTAGCCTGTGCCAGGGTCTCGCCACCGCAGAGGGAAGGACTTCTTACTAAGGTCTCATCTAACTCTGCCCTGCTTCTAGTTTAAAATCACTGCCTCTCAAAGGCAAAAAAACCATCCAACCAACCCTCAAAGCATGAGAGATCAGAGCATGGAAGAATAAGGAAAGGCAGGAGAAACCGTCACCATCTCTCCCAGCTGTACAACCCTACACACTACTCCAAGCCCAAGTCAAACCCTGCACTTGTCTTCATGTCTGCCAGGTATGCGGGGGGGAACCCCCACTGAGCCAGCCAAGGTGTGCTCCAACCTGAGTGACAAAGCTTGTCCATCTGTCCTTTCTCCCTTGTGACACCTCTCAGCTGCTTGTCCACACTTCTCAAGCACTGGACAAACAGCATCTGGGTCTGACCTCCCTGCCAGGCACCTGCCCACACTGACTCTCAGGGGAAGGGACTCTCTGTCCCAAGCCTTACCATTCCTGTTTTGTTACTCAGGCAAAACAGAAGCCTTCACGAGTTCCAAGCTGTTCCTTCCCCCAGCAGACAATCTCTAAATCTCCTTCTGGCACACTCAACATGAGGTGCACAGACCCACCTAGTAGTATGTCTGGAGGCAGCAAGCTGGACTGGGCACAGGAGTCAGGTGTGGGTTCCCCTAACCCCAACTGGGGGTGTCCTGCAAAGGTACCTGAGCAGTGGCACAGCACGGACATGGTCTGGTGACAGGATGAAGGGCCCTGCCTAGAACGAATCAATCCCCTTCTTGCAGACTGGTGGCAGGCCATCACCTCGTTATCACTGTACCCATTCCTCCACCGTGGGGTTTTCTGCAGCTGAAGGTGCCAGGAGCATCAGCAACAACATGGCAGCTCACTGACTGGAAGCACAAGCCTTCCATTGGGGCTGCATTTACTACAGCAGGACAGGAGAGCAAAGGACAACAAGCTGTTGGGCCAAGGAAGATGCTCGTCTAAGAAACATGGAAGAGTGAGATTCAACATTCAGCTCAGGGGACAGCACAGAGGGCAGGGCACCGTTCATACCTGGATCCAACCATGATCCATCCTGCTGACACTAAGCAAAGCTCATCAGAACAAGGGGACCTGTCTTGCTAGCAGAAGAAAACCAACCTATAACAAGATCTCTGCACAGAGCAGGGTCCTCTCAGCACAGTTAAGGTCAGAAAGGAAAGAGCAGCAGGGCTGGAGCGTTACCACAGCCCTAATTCCAGCACTGGACTGCAGGCAGGCTCTCTGGGCTCTAGCATCACAGCAGAGGTGATGTCCAAAGGGAAGAGAGACCCTGAGGCTCTTAACTCCCCAGTCCAGCATGAGCTCAGGGGTAAGTGGAACTGCAGCTCCTCCCTGCTTTAGAGCCAATGCTATGGGAACCTGCTGCCCTTACGAGCTGCTGCAACAGAGCAACAGCATTTCCTACCAGAAGGCAGGATGATGCCAGGACAAAACCCTGCCAACACAAAAGCATGGAGAAGAGCCCTGGTAAGGCCAGAAAAATGATTCAAGTGGGTTGGGAGCATGAAGGAAGAGGGATGGGAAACACATCAAAGAGATCCTGACTTGTTCAGAAAACCCCCAGGAGCATCCTTGGGAGCAGCACTGAGAAAGACCCGAGGGAGGGAGCCAAAAGCAGGTTAGATCAGGAGGATCCCTTCTCTGCAGGCTCCCTGCCACCTCCCTGCATCACTGCCCTGTCCATCCCCAGCAACACAAAGAGAGACAAAAGCTGAACAAGGGTTTCTGAACTCCTCCTGACACTGGCTGGCCTGCCAGAGGACAGCCCTCGGGAGCAGGTCCGTGCAGGGGCAGCGCACGGAGGGACTGGGCCTTACCCAATATAGCACTATTAAGAGCAGCACACACAGGTTCCCTCTGGATGGGGTCCAGCTGTTGGCCCACGGGGCAGTTCCAAGGGTCTGAGTAGGCTAATAAGCTGAATGCATCCTGTGTGAGAGAGGAGAAAGGCAGGGTCAGGTCAGGCATGGCTGCGGGCACAGGGACAGCCGCCGGGTCGTCAGCCGGGCACCTCCTGCATCGCCAGGGAGACAGGCGCCTACCTCCTGAAAAGAAACCGCCCTTCTCTTCTGGCAGCAAGGGACCACACTGGGCCATCAAGAGAGTGGGTTAAAGAGGGCACCCCTCCACGGGGCAGGGGAGCCAGCACGGGAAGGCAGAGTGTCACCTGGAGAGAAGGAGAGCGAAGGCAGGCAGGAGCTGTACTTCTTCTTCCTTGTGCTGAGAACTGGGTGTAGACGCTCTACACACCCCGAGTTTCAACCTCTGATCCCCAGGCAGGCCCCCTCTTCCTCACCAGGTGCTGAAGTCAGGGCCGCCCAGAGCTCTGCAAGAGAACCCACAGCCCCAGCCCTGGGCAGAGAACTGCCCCCCCTGCAGCACAAGGCCCTGGCTTACCTGAAGCATCTTTTTGTGCACCGTGTTCTTCCCGTATTCCCTGCACAGCTGCTCGCTCAGCATCTGCAGCTCCCGTCCAAACTGGATCATTCGCTCCGTGGCAGCGTGGTTCCCTCCACAGAGCTGCCTCTGGGGACAGCTGTCTTCTACAGGAAAGGCAACAGAGAAGTAACAATCATCTCTCCATCCCCACCACTGCCTATTCTGTGTCATGCTACCCATAACCTCCCTCCCCTCCTGGAGCAGGGAGCTGCTCCCTGCTCTGGCTTCCTCCCAGTGGAAGCTTTTCCTGCACAGCAGCCAGGAGTGGCTTTGTCATCACCACGTAGGTACAGGGGAAAGTTCAGCTCTGTTCCTTTCATGCCTGAGGACTACCAACAGATCAAGTGCTCTGATAAAACCATGGCAGCTTGCCACTCCAGCAGTGTCACCCTTCCATGTGTGTCATGCAGCGTACACAGTATGGAAACCCCTGACCTGACAGATCCTGGCCTCAAAAACTTTCACTAGAAAGCCACCACCAGTAACTTCCCAGTATTAGGTGGCCACAAGAGCCACTAAACCCCAGTTTCAGAGGTGGTGTAGCTGATTCATTCTCACCCTCCTGACTAAAGCACCCACAAGGAAGACAGTTACAGCTGAGCATGTGCGCTGAGGACACGTTGCAGCCAGGCACCAGCCAGCTGCTCAGCTTGGTTTGGTTCCTCAGCTGTAAGAAGCACCAGGAGCTGGAAGTCATGACCAGCACTCAACAAACCTTTGGCTTCTACTGCTTTCCCTGCTCCACAACGTCACCAGTACTGCTGGGGGACTATGAAAAGCCAGACCTAGGTTTAATTCCAAGACAGATTCACCTCCCTTGTGCCACAGGTATCTTGGGATACCTTCATTCACTGGGGTGGGGCAAGAAACTCAAAGCACATGGGTCCTCCCCACAACCCAGAGACAGATTGAACTCCCAATACCAGCTATTTCTATTCCCCTCTACCTCTCCTGCCTCTGAGGCCCTACCCATGCTGGATTCATCTGTCTGCAGGATCTCTTCATGTTTGTAGGTGCCATTCATTATCCTGGTGGATGAATTTTCCAGGACTCCGTTGGGGTAATGCTCAGCCTCCATCTCCATCTCACTGTCACTGAGGGGAAAGGAGGAAATAAGGGTCAGGTGTCTAAATCTGAAAAGGGAGACAGGGATTGCTCAGATGATGGCAAATGATGCTCAGCAATGGCCAGTAAACCAGGAAAGGTGTCAGCTGGGACTGCAGGGAGCTAGATGGTCTACTTTGGTGTAGCAAAAACTGCTGCAGGCTTCTGAAGGCAACAAACAAACCAGGTCTCTGTTCTGGAAGTGTCTGCTGTAACTAGAGGTGCAGAGTGCTTATCACTTTCCCATCAGGAGCCAGGCACCCATGAGACATGAGCATGAGCCAGCCAGAATGTAGTGTCCCAGACAGGAGAGAAAATTGTGGCCATGGAACACCCAAGCTGGAAAAAGCCACGTGGAGCACATGGAGCTCTGGGCCCAAACGTTCCTGACAGCAGCCTGAATTACATCGCTGAGTCACTGAAATGATGAGGAAATCTTGCTGTGACTTGGGCTCTACATGTAAAAAAAAACCCCAAATCCAGCTCTCTCCAATGAGTCTGGAGAGTGGTTATGGAGTCTGGACAAGTGTTTCTCACCCAGTGACATGCTGTTTGTCCTGATAGCAACTTCAAACTGTCCTTCAAACCCTGATGAGCACAGTGCTCAGGAGAGGAGTGCCAGCAGCAATTAGCAAGAGATTGAACTCATCAGAGGGACACCTTCTGCTCCAGCATGGCCTCCAGCAGCCCTGCCCACCAGCCTGCAATGGGAGCTGAGGAAGCTCAGCGCTCAGCACGGCTCCCAGCGCTGCAGCAGATGCAGAGTGTGCCAGGCTGCCGTGGCTCCCGGGGAGGTGAGGCTTTCCAAAGCTCTCACTTGCTGTTACAAGTACAACACAAGTTACTGCTGAGGCAGAACCTCACCTGGAAGGAGCTAGACAACAGGCAGGCCAAGGAAAATACCCCAGAGGGCAATGCCCTGAGCCAGCATTTCCTGGAGCAGGAAGAAGCTAAAGGGCAGGCAAGCTGCTGAGGGCAGCAGCAACAGCTCAGCAGGAGAGGTTCTACATAAACTGGGCTCTGATGGCACCAGTTAAGTGGGACAGCTTGGTGTCTGAATAAGAACATCATGATATTCCTTGTGAGATGAGCCTCCAAGCCTGAGGCAGAGCAGGAACAGGCTTGTGTCTGCTGGGAACAGCAGTGACCGTGTAGGTAATGGGGATGCCCTTCTGGATCTTCAGAAAGCAGACTGAACCCTCTCCCACCACCTCACCCTCCTCAGGCATCTACAAAGGAAGCAGAAATACCTGGTTTCCTGGTTACTCGTACTACTGTGCTGCTGGGATTTGGTAGAATCTGTAGAATTGGACTCAGAGTAGTTCACAGACGAGGGGGAGGAGGAGGAGGAAGATGAAGATGATGAACTCAGTGTTGGGTATTTACTGTGACTCTGTTTGCTTTTTGTGGACATGACTCCATTGCTACAGGTTGGACTATCTGCTCCTGAAAGTCAAGAAGAAAGGGAAAAGTGAGACCAGGCTGATATATCACTCCATTGTGAAGTCAAGGACTCAGCAGGAGAGCAAAGCAAAGTACAGCTGCAGAGCTTAAATCATTCAGCATCATTCTTAAATCAGTGGGGTTCAGAGAAAATATGAATGAATGTGGAAGGAACCCCACCACTCACCACCACCATCTGAGCTTAAGGACATTCCAGAAATGGGCTGGAATAGAAGATGGGCAGAAGCAGCTCACACAAGCACAGAAACTGTTGCTGAAATATGAAGTGTGATGGTTTGTAAAGAAATTTCTAGACTTCCCACAACCCATGGACACCTCAGAGTGGCTTTCCAGTCCTCAAGAGGGCCTACAAGAAAGCTGGGGAGGGACTTCCTACAAGGGCATGTTAACAGTAGGACAAGGGGGAATGGCTATAAACTGGAAGAGGGCAGATTTAGACTGGACATGAGGAAAAAAATTGGTCACTGTGAGGGTAGTGAGGCCCTGGCACAGGGTGCCCATGGAGGTGGTGGCTGTCCCCTCCCTGGAGGTGTTCAAGGCTGGGTTGGATGGGGCCTTGAGCAGCCTGGACTGGTGAGGGGTGTCCCTGTCCATGGCAGAGGGCTGGGACTTTAAGGTCCCTTCCAACCCAAAGCATTCTGTGATGCTGTGATTCCTTGATTCAAAGCTGTAGTTGGCAGCTGCCTAGGGAAGACAGCTGTTGTGTCCCAGTTTACCTTAATCTTTTCACTTCAAATCCTATGGTTTAATTTCCCAAACTGCAGAAAGTTGATGCTTCAGAGATGGGTTTTGCAGTCACAGAACTTTTCCCTTCTCACATGTTTAGAGCTTGCAAGGTAGAGTGTATGTGAGAAGGAGCAGCTCTTGTACAAGGCATCCCCCAACCTCTTGCTCCACTGGCCAGAACAGAGCCTCTTCTCCTTCATCCTTACTGAAAACCAACACTTTGGCAGCCTCCAGGAAATGGTTTTGTTTTCCAGAGCTCCTCTGGCAGCTTGGCCAGTGTCACACTGAGTCACCACAGGCTGTGCTGGAAAGCCACCTTCAACAGCATCCTCATTCTGAAAAAAACCTGCCCTGCAGGCAGCTGCCTGTGGAAAATCACTACTACAAACCCAGTCCTGTACCAGGGACACACACAGCAACAGCACAGCCCCCAGAAAGGGTACATCAGTAGGGTGATGCACAGAGAGCAGCAGCAGAGGGCCAGCAGTCACCTGGAACTAGGTGTTCAATTCACCTGCAATTAGGTGTTCAAGGCCAGGTTGGATGTGGCTCTGGGCAGCCTTGTGTAGCTCCAGGCCTGGAGGTTGGTGGCCCTGCCTGTGGCAGGGGGTTGGAGCTCTGTGACCCTCGGGGTCCCTCCCAACCCAGCCCAGTCTGGGATTCTATACCATAGAATATCTATGTGATTCTATATCACTCTGCTGCCCAGGAGACACAGAAGCACACTTACCAGTACTGTGCACGTGTGAGTTGCTTGATCCATGCCTGGGACTTAAGCTGGGGGAGCCGGGGTAGCTGTCCTGGGAGCGGGGGCTGCGGGCGCTGAAGCAGCGCACCTCACTGTCTGTCCCGTTCACCATCTCCACAAACTGCCGGCACCTGGATTCATGGGAGGGAAGGAGAAAAGGGCGCGTGACAGCCGGGATGCTCCGCACCCAGGCTGTGGGCTTCCATGGCTTTGCTCTGGAGAAGCCCTTTCAGGCTCCTGGCACCTCTGTATTGAGTGCTCTGGCAGCGCTGTGGGAGGAAGGAGTTCGGCACCTGCGGCTCTGATGCTAATGAACACTGAGATGCCCCCAGACAGCAAGTCTATTTCAGTGTGCTCCTTCACAGCATGTTTCAGCTCCACCACCTGGCAGGAGCTCCAGAACTCAACTGTGGGGGTTGTTCTTCAGGGGCATGATACTAAATCTGCCAAACATCAGAGCTGTCCCACTACCCTCACCAACCCAGAAATGCTGGGGGCCTGTGGCAAACTGACAAGGAAGGGTAAAAACTGCAGCTCCCACAGTGATGGGACAGTGAGGACAGGTTTGCTGGGAACTGTCCTTACACATGTCAGGAGGACAGGGAGAGCCACCCTGTATGGCTGGGAGAACCGGGACACACGGATACTTTTCCCCTCTAGCCTCTACCCCAGATAGCCTTTTCCATACATCTGCCTTTCCAGGAACTTCTGCTGTGACCACCACGTGCTTCAGTGTTGCAAGATCTCCACAAGCCAAGTAAAGGCCATCTGAGAAGGAATTTCTGGTGGCCAATGGAGATAAAATTTCACCCAGGGCTGCCTGCCTGACCTCATGAGGCAAAGCCATACCAGCTCTGGGTGGCAACAAGACACCTACACTGCTACAAGCACTGTCCAGAGGACCAAACTGATGTCCTCTCCCACCTGCTCCCAAAGGGAGCTCAAACAGTTCAGATTGCAACCCAGCAGCCAGACTGGATGGCTGGCCAGCCTCTTTCTCCTCTCCTTCCCCTACACGTTGCAGCATTAGGCAGTACAAAGCCGTTCATACTTACTTTAACATGAAGAGCAGGTTGGGGTTATGTTCTAGGAGGCCAGGGTAGAGTTGCTGGGTGGCTTCTATAGCCTCTCCCACTCTGCCTGCTAATACTAGCTTCTGTATTCCTGAAAGCAGAAGGAGACCTATTGACACACAGGGCTGGCCAACGAGAACAGCCAGAAGAGTTGTCTCACACAGGCCACACACCTCCCCACTATCACCTTGCATGAGGGCTAGGGAGAACAGGGGACCACAGTCTGTTTGTTATGGATTAGGAGGAGGAAAAGCCTGTGAAAATGAGGGAGAATCTGTCAGTAGCTCAGAAACACCAAGAGGATGTGACCGATGAAGTGGGTGCAGCAGGGTGGGGTGCTCCGGGACTTGAGTCCTTTAGTCACCAAGCTATGCAGCAGTGGGAGCAGGACATGACAGCTGGATGGGAGCAAGGAGGCTGCTGGGGAAATGCCAGTTTCAGAGGGGAAACCCCCCAGGTCACCCCTACATTCCATCCTCTGGCTGGTCCATGCTTGGAAGATTACTGTATGGGTGACCACCAGAGGAGCAGAGTATTCTTAGAAGACTTAGGGGCCTAAAGCCCAGCACAGTACTGCTTCCCCACTATCCCCAGCTCCAGGCAGAAGAAATGACACCAACAAGCTGGATTCCTGCACATTCCACCTCAACATCTTCCCAGAGAAGTGACCTGAGCTGCAATAAGGATGTGGCACCTGTCAACTAGCTCCAGGCATCACCCATCAACACAGCTAGGAACAGCCCAACGACTTGGATACTTCTAGGAGGCACAAAGATAGAAGCCAGAAGCCATCCATCATCCTGGGTGTTCACATCCCAGGTGTGTTCCTTCAGTGGGCCAGCAGACACAAGCACAACACTCAGCACAGTCACTGATCCCAGCCCGTGAAGCTGGGGTTCAGGTTTTGGGTTCTTTACTAGGGTGCTTCAACCTATGGGTTAATCGTGCTCCCGTCTCTGTTTCCCCAGAGCTCCTTGTGAAGAGCAGAGAGGAGGTTTGGCATCGCCTGTGTGGTGCTTTGCAAGCCCCAACAACAGCAGGCTGTGACTGCTGCAAGTCACGAGCAGCTCAAGGCCCAGCCCAGCAATCCTTTTTAGCCATCCCCAGTAACGATCTGATGCCATTTGTCTCAGCTCCCACTTCTCAGGATCTGTTTGCCTGTCAGGGGAGCTGAAAGCTGAAGCCAGAGCCGTGGTTCTCCCACCACTGTGTCCCACACAGAGATTCACGTTGCTCTCTGGTCCTTCTGCTCCCTTGCACGCCTGTTGTCACGTCTCGTGGCTTTTGCCAGCCCCCTTCTTCGCTTTGTCTGGCAACTCTCACAGATGTCACTGCCTTTTACCTGTGCCCCTCCTTGTTTTGTTTTCCCATCTGTGTTTTCCTCACACCTTTTCTTCAAGCCCCAGCTTCAGAGCTCTGAATTCCTTCCCTCCATCTGCACTGTCACCTGTCCTCAAACCGACGCCGCGCTGTCTCCCACCTCTCCAGTAAGGCTTTACCAGTTACATCACCACCAGCAAGACCCCTGGGCATGACAGGGGTGCACAGGCACAACCTGGACAGCAGGAAGCCCACAGGCACTGACAGGCAGCAGTGACAAGTTATTGTGGGCACAAAGCAGAGTCCCCAAACGAACCCGAACGCTGGCTCAGCATATGTAACGTATGGAGAACGAGCTACAAAGGGGCACAGTGCTCCTGGTATGTGACAGTCACATGAGAAAGGGTTCACAAAGGCAAGGGAAATGCACAGAGCAGCATTCTACAGCCAGGAGCATGCAGAAAACATGCCCATGTCCTGTGACTCCATAGCCCAAGCCTGCAAATAGGAAAACTCCTGAAAGTGCAGCAGGAGACAGCTTCATTCTGCAGGAACCAAAAGCATTTACAGCCCAACAGACCAGGAGGAGCCACTGCAGGGACGCAGTGCTGACTGAAGAAGGCACAACACAAACTCTTCACCTAATGTGTGCTAACTGCATCGCTGCCAACCTGCAGGCACCTCAGTATGCAAGAACCTGACCTGAAGACAACAGGCACGAAGGGACTGGAAGGCTCCTGTACTCTGGGAGCTGTAGTCAAACCTGATTGATGTGTCTACATCCCTATGGCCACGCCAGTGATGTGGCCATGCCGCAAGAGATGCCATCTGACCTCAAGTTCAGGTCAAAACCAAGGCAAAACCTCCTATTCTCCACCACTCTGGCACTCCCTCCAAGCACCTCCTGCCCTAGGTGTGATGTTCAGCCCACTGTGCCAACTGCTGGGCTCAAAGCTGAGAGTCATTATCAGCAAGACTGAGGAACATTAACCGAGCCGATCGGAACACTCAGCGTGCTCAACGCTGCCAGGCAGGCAGGACACCTCACAGAGCAGACAGGCAGAGGGAAAAGAACAGGGCAAAGGGGACATCATGATGATGATGATGGGAGAAACACTCCTGGCAGGGGTCTCCAAGCTCTGCTGACCCGCAGGCAGCAGCAGGATGCCAGCAGTGTGCTGCGACAGCTCTGTGCTGTCGTGGAGTAACTGAAGGTAGCACGTGGCCAGCGTGACGCAGGTCAGAACGACTGACTACCTGAGAGACTTACTTTGTCTGTTCTTTATGGAGGTCTGTTCTTCCTGGATTGTGGTGTCTGTGACCCTGGCAAAGGCTGTTGCTGTTGAGCAGTACCCGTGGTGAACCAAATATGACGAAACCATACTAGGAAATAAAGAGAACAGAGAGAGGTGAAGAGGCATCAGTAAACTGGGGGGGTCACATGGGGGAGAGGACAAATAATAAAGCAACACAACAGAAGCTGGAATGTCAGTGACCAAGCTCAGCTTGCTTAAGATACAACCAGGGTTGGAATTCCAGGCCCAGACAGGGTACATTCACAAGTCAGGCACCTCAGCAAACAGGAGGGAGGTTCTAAATTTAGCTCACGGGGTGTGGAGGGGAGAAAAATAAGACTCTCAGTGTCTACCTGCTATTTATTTATTTAACAAGTGGTGCCCAAGGGTCACATGTAAGAGCTGAGCGCTGTGCTGCACCCAGTGACATCTCTATAGGCAGAAAACCTGAGCCTTGGAGAGGATTGCAGCTTTCAAGCAGATCTCACAAAAAAAATGGATTCTGGTCCTGAATTTCTCCCCTCAGAATCACAGAATCACAAGGTTGGAAAAGACCTTTAAGATCATCAAGTCCGACCAACCCTGTCCTGTGCTAAACCATATCCCTGAGCACCTCATCTCCCCTCTGTTAAACACACCCAGGGGGGTGACTCAGCCCCTCCCTGGGCAGCCTGTGCCACAGCCCCACAACTCTGCCAGGGAAGAACTTTCCCCTCCCAGCTGAGCTGACCCTGCCCTGGGGCAGCTTGAGCCCATTGCCCCTTGTCCTATCTCCTGTCCCCTGGCTGAAGAGACCATCGCCCACCTCTCTGCACCCTCCTGGCAGGGCAGGGGAGGTGGGGAAGGTCTCCCCTCAGCCTCTTCTTCTCCAGGCTCAACACCCCCAGCTCCCTCAGCTGCTCCTCAGAGGATTTGCCCTCACTTTTGCCAGCAATTGCAGCTTTGGGAGTTCAATCTCCCTAAAGTGCTCCACATACACAGATGTTTTCATTGCTGATGTACAAGGAGCAGCCTGTCAGCACTGATTTCACAAACATTAGCACATTTCTAAGGTGTATTTTCAAAACATGCTGGAGGGGAGGTAGCATCACTGCCAGAAAACAAACAGGACCAGGTGGTCTTTCTGAACAGACCATTTCTAAAGCGTTTGCACCTTCCCAGCATATGGGGGAAGGAGGTGGGGAGGGTGTAATGTTAGTGATCATTGGATTTTAACAAAACCTAAAAAGCCAGCACAGGATTTCTGTGATGGATCTCAGAACAGCTTCTGATGAAGCTCGGGCTGATCTGACCAAGCCACGGGTCAGAACAGGGCTGCACCTCAGCGCCTTTTGGCACAAGGCAGGACTGTGTGGTGAGCCAGCGATGATTCTGGGGTGTCATGCTGTAAGCAGGGAGGGTAGGAATTTAAAAACCCTGTTTCCAAAGAAGTGTTTCTACCCAGTGCTGGTGCAAGACATGTCCATGGCCTCAGCACGGTGCAGCTGGGCGTGCTACAGCACATCCCTCTGTGCCAGGCACAGCAGCCGGGCTGCAGCGCTGAGCACAGCGAGCGGGGCTGGCAGGAGCCCAGGGGGAAAGGCAGCTCTCACCTCAGGGCAGAGCAGGAGCTGGAGTCAGAGGCTCCGTGATGCAGACACTGCAATGCTCTGCCAAACTGCACAGGAACAGAGTTCATCCCCAAGCTGCTCCTGCCCGTGGCTCTCTAATGTGGTGACATTTTTGGAGGGAGTCTGGAATCAGGCAGGGAAGAGATGCTTTTGCAGTCCACTTGGCTGCCCAAAGATAATTCCCATGGTTTGTCATCAAAGCCTCTCAAAGGAACTGTGTCACCAGGGGATGAAAGGGAAGGTCCAACATGGCTCAATATTCAGGTAAATAACTGGGTGGCAAAACTGAGCTGTTTTACCAGGTAAAGGAGGAAACACTCCAGTGCTGCAGAACCTGTGCTATTAGAGTTATAAACCACCCAGCACAGGTGCCCTCATGCCCAAAGATGAGGGCACACTTTGGCCCTGAGCAAGTCACCTCCTGAGCACCAGGTGCTGCCACTGAAGGAGTGGTGAGCCTCTCCATTCTCACTGGCTGTGACACAAGCTTTCCAAAAGCTGATTCCATCTTTCCACCAGGTGTGTTGCAGAGACTGGAAGGACCCACAGAGCCATCAGGCCAGTCCCATCAATCTGGTACATCAGAATGGAACCCAACCTTCAAGTCAACAGCTTAGCAAAGGTTCAGGTCTCTGAGCACAGCCACGCTGGGTCAGACCAAACATCCAGTTAGCCCAGTTCTTGTACCTCCCAACTGGCAAAAGCAAATGCCTGGTTAAAGATAAGCCCTTCCAGCTTCCAGTCACTTGTCAGATACTTTCCCAGTCACTGTTTGAATCCCTGCAGGCTTCACAGTACCTTATGGCAGAGTGGGAAACCCCCTCCTTTGCTTTTCCTAAACATGCCAGCCAGTTTATCTTCACTTGATGCCCTTTAACTCTTGCAGCAGAGAAACCAACGAGCAGTTGTTCTGTGGCACCTTCTGCAGGGCGTCGTTTTCCCCACTCCTGCCTTGGCCCTCACAATCCATACTATGATTCATCACAACCCAAAGATCTCAGTCCTTCTGAAGGGTCCCTTCTTCCCAGCCACCTCAACACCAGCCGCACACATCCAAGCCTCTCTACAGCCTCCTCCTCCCAAAGTGACAACCCCTCACCCACTCCTTCCCTCTCCTGTCTCTCACATCACTCTCAGTCCACACTAGGACCTGGTGCCCCCTTAGTCTGCAGCAAGGGAACTTCTCAAAGGCCTTCTGGACTCCCAAGACAAAGACAGCGGGACAGCACCACATCTATGTGTCTGCTGACTCCTCTCTGCAAACCCCATGTCCTATTTCTCCATGTGGCCAGTGCCTCCACGGATCTGTCCAAGCAGACCTCAGGGTTCTCTCAGCCCATGGCTGCCTGACTCTCTTCTGAACCCCTTCATGCAACACAGCACCACACACACAGTCCTCCCCTTCTCCTGACCCAAGGCAGTTTGGAGAGAAACTCCGTTCCACAGCCACAAGCTTCCCCATTTTCTCCTTCAGTCCTAGTAGGACTGGGGGTAAACATCTGATCCCAGATACCTTCTCCACTTCCCCTCACCTATTTCCTCCAACACTTCTTGACAGACACTTCAATCCCAGCCAGCTACTGCCAAATCCCTTGCAAAGCAGCATCCCAGCATGACAACCTATCTACTTTCCACACATGCAGGCAAAGGATCCAACTGGAAATGGTCTTATCTTCCCCGAGGGCTCTTCATACACTGAAATCCTCTACAGGCCCTACAAACTCTCTGGAAGGCCTCCTGCTCCTGGCTTTCTTGAAGAAAGATGTTATTACTATTTTCTATTAGTTTCTGCTGGTTGTTTTTCAAAGACTTCACTGCTTGGCATGAGTTATCTGCAAATAACCAACCACCAGACTGGCAGGGAACAAGACTGGTCACACACATGGGGTTAACACCACACCTGAGCCTCTGGGATGAGAGTGACCAGTGAGAGGTGTTTGGGGAAAGACTACATTAAAAAGGTGGAACACAGAGCTCCCTGCAATCAGAGAGAGAAGCAAGAGCCACAGGCTGGGGGGTTTAAAATGTAACTGTGCAACTGGCCTCTGAATTCCTGGGACCTTTTAAAATGCACTCACACTCACAGCACCCCAGGCTCTGCAGCACCAAGTCCCACAGTTTCACATGCTCAGTGGGGAAAACGTGTATTTTAAGCCAGGCTTTTCCTCTAATCCTTGTGCTTTAAGAAACAGTGAATTACCACTGCCCAGCCATGCTCTCCATGGTGCAAACCACTGGCAGACTGTAGTCCACATCCCTCAATTACCTCTTCCCAGTCAGCTCTGTCTTTCTTCATGCAGGAGACACTCCTGACCTCAGACAACTCTCCTCAGTCCTTCTCCTCAGTCTCCTCTCCACTCCATCCTTCTTACAATGAGGAATGTGTCCAATATCCATCAATTCATAAAGAGCCATAACCTTGCTCTCAGCTTGGTTGGGTCTGGAAGCCCCTGCTTTAGGCTTGCTCTTGCTCTTTCATTTCTGAATGTGGCTGACTTCCATTCTGGCTTCTCTCCTACCTTTAGAGTTTTATGGTGTCCTCTCCACTCCCCTTCCCCCAGTGCATCACCTCAAAGCCTATGTTCTTTCATTCCTACAAGTTTTCCTGGAGTACTGGGCTGAAAACCTCTCCAGTATCTTTTACATTTGCAACAGCAGCAATCTACACAGGAAAGACTAGTAAACAACACAGCAGCAGGCAAAGCAATTGGAGCAACATGTGCTGATTTGGGGACATAAGAAAGCATAAATTATCATTGGAAAAGGATTTAAAGCTTGAGAGCACTGAAGAAGCTGAACAGCAGAGCAGTGACTTACTTCTGGAGCATGGCTTGCCACTCGCCTAGTCTGTCTCCTATGGGGAACCGCTTAATGGTGCTCTGGATCTTCGCCCGCCACTCCCTCATGTAGTCCTCGATGTCAAACACAAACGGCTGCTGCCCAAAGTTGGCATCAACTATCTCTCCTGGAGTCTGGAGACCCACTGTAGGGTAGAGATTTGACTGGGAAGGAAGAAAAAGAAACCGGTATTAAAGCCAGCCTTCTCCTTCTGGTCCCACTCCCGTGGTATGGTAAGACAAAAGAGGTGCTCTTCAAACTGGGACGTGCAATGGAAGAGGAAGGGGCAACAGCCTGTCAGGGACATCTGAAGAAACCCCAGGACTTGCTGTGCAGTTACAAACAGTTACTGTACATAAACCAGAGCAATGGGATCAATCCCCCAACAGAACTGTCACCAATGCCACGCTGGCTGTCCATGGCATGTCTACTTGGCTTGGTTTTCCACAACTCCTACCAAAGCTCAACAGTCAGAAAATGACAATAATTGATAAAAATGAAAGGAGCATCATCACAATCAACAGATCTCTGCGTTCTCCACTGCTTGTGCCAAGCTTTCTTATTCCTCAGAAGCTGCTGGGAGGGTATTTTACATCTCTGACAGACAGGGAATGAACAGTAGTTTAGGTCTTCGCCGGTGCCAAGACAGCAAGTCACCCACCCAGGGCATTCCACTCCTGACAGATGGGATTCGGTTGAAGAACAAGCACGTGGATCCAAACGGGAGCTCTGACACCTGCTGCCTCAACAGCTGGGGAAAAGGTGACCACTGGGAAAATGCCTCCAAAATTCAAGCCCTAATTCAGCTTCCAAAGATGATCTAGTGGAAAACAGGTGCTACAAGCCTATCTAGAAGTTCTCTGAATTCTGGCTGCCTTAAGAATAAGCTCACGGACACGAACTGAATCCCTGAGCTCCCTTAAATACTGGGAAAAGAGAAAGGGCATCAGAGAAGGTACAGGCATGCCTGGCTCTCCCTCTGGATCGCCCTTTTTAAGAGCAGGTTCCATTCACCACTGTGTTACTCCTCCTTAGCACAAATTTCCTGTTTGCAACACAAACTTCACCAATCCTCTGCCTGGGGGCACCTGCCAATAGCCTGTGGGGTGTCAGAAGGCACCTCCCTGAAGCCACTCATAAGCTGTTTGGGGTTGAGTGTTCTCCCTTTGCTCTAACACACTGGAGACTGACACAGCCAGGCACCAGAGCCTGGGCAAGGCACAAGGACACATGCAGTGAAATTGAGGTCTGGAGGATGCCTGGTTGCAGTGTTTTGTTTGTCACTGAACCCAAGTGAGACCCATCAGTGGAGGAGCAGAACCTCTCTCTCTAGGTGAAACTGGTGAGAACTACTACTGGTGGTTACACAGTCACTCTAAAGTAAGCTGGGCTGATTCCCTACTCCTCTGTAGCAAGGGCCATGGGCTTGCCTACAATTCCCTGGAAAATTCATTCAACTAGTTCTTCACAGCTGACCTGAGACACTGGTGATGTCACCCATCCCCCTTGAGACTGCAGTGGTGGATTTTACCTTCTGCTGAAGGTATTAAGATGGTTACAAGGTGAAACCTGGCAGAATCCTGATCCTGTTGGCAAATGTGGTGGGAAATGGTTACTGCTCTCTGCTTTTGCCAGCGTGGCTACAGCTCAGTACTGTCCTCAGGTCCTCTCCTGCACATCCCAGTCCCCAGGGCAGGAGAGAGATTCACCAGCAGGGTCCAACAGGGCTGTGCTAGGATGGTCAGGCAGCTGGAGTGCCTGGCATACAAAGACAGGCTGTGGGAATTAGTTTGGAGAGGAGAAGGCAAATTAATCTCATTGGAAGTCTTCCACTCCCCAAAGGCAGGATTAAAGACTGGAATAGGTTCCCAGGGACTGCAGCATCTCTGTTCTGAAAGGTTTTCAAAACTCAAGTGGGTAAGGTCCTGGTCCTATCTTCTCTCTAGTGACAAGTGGTAGGATGAGGGGGAACAGCTTGAAATTGCACCAGGAGAGATATAGGTGAGATATGAGGAAGAATTTCTGTACTTAAAGGGCTGTCAGGCCCTGGGACAGTCTGCCCAGGGAGGGGGTGGAGGCAACATCCCTGGAAGGATATCAAAGGCTGTAGATGTTGTGCTTGAGGACATGGTCTAGAGGTGGGCCAGGCAGGGTCAGGCTGTGGTTGGGCTTGATGATCTAAAGGGTCTCTTCCAACCCAGGCTATTCTATGGTTCTATGATTCCACCTTTGGAATTATTGAATCTCAACTATCAAAGGAAAAAATGAGTCTTTAAATGCAGCCTGGGAATTGATGCCAGATGCCAGGATGCTGCATTGCTGACTCAGCCCACTTCCGCCTTTCCCATCCTCACACCAAGGAAGTCACTGGGTTAAAGAGGTGTTCCAAAGAAAACCCAGCATGCTGAAGGAGGAACTGCCAGAGGAAAATGCCATTATGTAAGGGCAGGCTTTCCTTTCTCTCCACTCTAGCTGACAAGGAAGTATCTCTAATGAGGGATCAATTGTTTCCATTGTTCTTACTTTTTTAATTAACTGAACTGTTTCAGCATGATGAACCCAAGGACTTCCAGAGCCAGGAACCAGATCCCCAAAATACTTGAAGTTAGAAGTAAAAAACCCCAGGTAACAACATACCACATATTTTCCAGCCACTTCTGGGTACCTTCCTCTTTGAGGGGAAGCTGCCTACCCCCAGAGCCCTCTGACCAGGCAGATGTGCCTCCTGCCAAGTTCTTCAGGCACCTTCCCCATGAATTCTGGCCCCCTAATTCATCTTGACTTGGTTTTTAACCTCCTTAGAATCATAGAATAGAATCATAGACTGGTCTGGGTTGGAAGGGACCCCAAGGATCAGAGAGCTCCAACCCCCTGCCACAGGCAGGGCCACCAACCTCCAGGCCTGGACCTACATAAGGTTGCCCAGGGCCCCATCCAACCTGGCCTTGAACACCTCCAGGGATGGGGCATCCACCCCATCTCCTTGTCCCTTTGTGTCCCTGCAATTCCACCCCAGACTCTTCCACATCCTCATCTTTACATTTCCTGTCATTTCATTGAGCTGCCAGAGAGGATAAATCTGATGTGGGCTTGAGTAAGACAGAGAGCTCAGCCTAAGCACTGACCTAAGCAGGTGAGAAAGGGACAGTTTCCCTCTGTGGGGGGTTCACTTCTATTTGCAAATGTTATTTCTGGATTAACTTCAACCCCTGTGAGGTCAAAAAGTGATTCTCCCCTCACTGTGTGTTTATACAGATGCAAACAGGCCTTAGAGGGAACTGAAACAAGCTGAAGCAAGCGTGCCCCACCACAGCTGAGAACTATCAGAACAAAATGTGGCTTTCAGCTGGAAGTCTCCACTTCATCTTCCATGTAAATACTGCAGAATATTGCCTCCAGCCTCTGACTGGAAGGGGCATTTTGCACAAGCACTTCGAGGAAGCACTTTCAAACAAGTTCCCTATTACCTCAAGACTTCTGCAATCTCAGGCAATAGTTGTATCTGCACCAGATGTCTGCCTTGGGGGGTGGTTTTGTCTTTGTGCTCTTCCAGCACAGCTTGGCTCTTTTGCTTCCACAACCTCCCACTCTCTGTATGTTGCTAGTCTCCCCCCCATCAGCCTTGTTGGCTATGGGGGTGACCACAGTTAAGTGAGGGTCCCTAGTCTCTCCTGTAGTTGATGAAGGCATGGAAGTGCCTCTAGAGAGTAACTGCAAGCACTTAATTTAGATTCCTCTACGGGTTGCCTGACTCTTAATCAGATCTACGCTGTCTAGCTCTCTGCAGTGATGCTACAGTATATATTTTATCTACTGATATACAGACCTACACTTAAATAAATATATATATACACACAAATTCCAGGTATCTTGCATCAAAGATCATTTCTCACTGCCTTTTCTCTTCCTCTCTTCTTCAGCTAGAAGCTTTTCCAGTTTTTCCAACCTGGCTTCCTTCTAAAAAACCTCAACTGTTTGGAAGAAAACCCAAGAAGCTATGGACTGAGAGGGAAAAAACCCAGCAAAGGCCATGGGATACACAGGTGTCTGTAAGGGTGAGGGAAGAAGGCAGCAATTGAAGGGAAGGATATTGGACAGGGAGGACAGGAATGATGGGAGTTGGGTGCAGCAGCCTTAGGGTGAACCACTTGCACAGTAGCTGAGCCACTTAGCACTTGGAGAGGAATGTCCAAAACCCACCCGGAGGCAGAAGTCTCTTGCCCTCGCTCACATCCACAGTTAGGGAGTGAAATGATGCAGCTGAGCTTCTCTCAACACCTTTTCCAAGAGAGGATAACTGTCAGTAGTAGGTCTGTGGAACATCCCCTGTCCTCCTTCCTGGCCCAGATAACCAGTGTTCTGGGTGAGTGGCAGCTGTAAAAAGCCAGCAGCAGATTTCCACAGAGAAGAGCCCAGCAAACTGGCTGGCAGGAGGCACAGAGACACCCATGGGAGACTCGGCCACAAGGCCTGTGAACAACAGACCCCAACCTCATCTCACCAGATCTTCCTTCAGTTCAGAACTAAAACATCTCCCTCACACATGGCACACAGACAGACAAGCTTGAGATCCTGTAAGGATGATCTGGCAAGATCAAGAAACTGTCATAGGGGATGTCCTGGGTTCAGGAGGGGTTTGAATTCAATCTCAGAGGCACTTCAAGAGCCCCCAGCTGCAAGAGCCCTTCTGCCTGCTCTGCTCCCCCCACTGCTCATCCTCTATTCCTAACACAGCCTCAGCATTGTGGACAGCAGGCTACAGGTGCACATGGGATGTAGACATCAGCTCACCCTGCACTCCTGCATCAAGGGGTGCAAGGTGAGCTGAGCAGGACAGCTAAGGCCAGCCTGCTAAGTGTGTGCTGCAAAGCCCTACACCAAGCAGCTGTCCATGACAAGACAACGGCATGTTGGGGTGGTTCAGCTTGGAGAAGAGACAGCTCAGAGGTCTCCTCTGAGAACCTTCCAGTCCCTGAAGGACCTACAGGAAAGCTGAGCAGGGCTGTTTGTAGGGCAGGGAATGATGGGACGAGGGGTGATGGTTTAAACCAGAGCAGGGCAGGGTTAGGTGAGACCTGAGGAAGCAGTTCTTCCCTCTGAGGTGGTGAGACCCTGGCACAGGTTGCCCAGAGAGGTGGTGGAGGCCCCATCCCTGGAGACATTCAAGGTCAGGGTGGATGAAGCTCTGAGCACCCTGATCTAGTTCAGGGTGTCCCTGCTCACTGCAGGGTGGGACTACATGGCCTTTGAATCCCACCTAACACGGCCTGGGATTAGATGATCCCATGTGTGTTGGATTGGTAAGAACCCAAAGAGTAATGACCTATCCCAGCATGAAGATGGTTTTCATCCTGGAAAAAGAAGTGGTCTAGCCAAATGAGAAGGCAAAGAAATGAAAAAATCAGAAGGACTATGGTAAAACTGTGAGTCCTGATGTGATCTATACACAGAGGGAAAACAAAGCTTCTAAGACAAAGGAGTATATCACAGAAACATCTTCTTGCTATAGATGCAAGGCTGCCACAAGGCCTCACTCCAAGAGGTTAATATTCAGGGACAGGTAAGATACTCTTTATAGTTAGATTTAATAAGCTGTTTATTGGACCAAGTGAATAAAGTAGCGTGAAATCATCCCCATCCAGAGGGTTTCTGGTCTGGAATATGTTGTGACCTTACCAGGTTCAGGAAAGGTAGGAACAAACCAAGAAATAAACCTGTATCTGCAGCTGATGTGAAAAGGCAAATTAAATAACTGGGACATCCTTCAGCACAGGCACTGGCCAGGAGACCTGTAAAGCCATAAACCCTGCTGGGAAGGTGGACAGGAGTGCTAGTCATTCTTTCTCACAACACAAAAATTAGAGGAATGAAATCAGTGTTTTGGCAGGAGGTGCAGGACAAAGGGAAATGAGCTTCCCTCCACACAGTGTGGACGTCGGCCAAGAAGATCAACGCCTTTGGAGGCCTAAACAAGCTACAGAAACAAAGACATTCCTCAGAGGAAATTCATTTGGGGTTATTAAGTACAAAGCCAGGAGTGCACCTCAGGGACAGGAAGTTCTGTGTATGAAAGGCATGGATGCAGTGGATGTGTCGGTGGATGCCTGACCTCCTTTTAGCTTCTCTTCCTTGTGCAGGAACACTTGGGTCTGAAGAGCAGCCAGGGGTTTGTTCATGACCCATGAAAGTTGTGCTTCTGTAAGAGTAACTCGGTACCAGGGCTGGTGAATCAGAGCAGCAGCCACCAGCCTCAGGCAGGTGCCAAATACAATCCTCCAGCAACTCCACAAGCTGGGTACTCATCACAGGTAGAGGCTTGACATGTGCCATGAGCCAGCTGAGTCTGACCTTCAGTCTCAGAAACACCCTTCCCTACACACACCATGGAAAGGCAACAACTCCACCACGTCCACGAGACTTGGGTGAGACAGGAAGAAGCTGAGAAGAACATCAGGAGGCATTTTGGGGCACTCTGATGGGATGGGAGAGGCTACTCAGTGACATACACTCCATGCAGTGAAGCTTTAATTCCAGGAGAAGGAGCCACATGTTCCTGGGGCCGGTGAGGGGAGGCATGTGAGCAGACCACAGCCACAGGCTTATGAAGCTTCAGCACAAGGAGCACCCACATCATGTAGTAAGGCCCATGACCATTTTATAACAGGGTATCACACAGAGTTTAAAGAAACAATAAAATCACCCCCCACACTCTTCCCCCTCCCTTCTGGTCGCATCCTTAGTTAAAATACCAAAAATAGGTGTACTTACAGGGAGGTCTGTAAAGGCTATACCTGTGGGGGGAAAAATATTACAATTAAAAAGGCAAAAGAGGGTTTTTTTCCCTGCTTGGCTACATCCTTAACACGCTCCCAAACGTTACAGCTTCTCAGTAAGTCCCCACTCTGACCCTACATTTCACCACCTAGGTGTAACTTCCCTCCCCAGCCCCCTCCTCTGCAAGGTTCTTCCATCTGGAGGAAGGTTCAGGAAGAAGCCTGAGTGTGTCACACGCCTCTCACAAACATCTGATTTTCTTCAGAGCAGCTCCTCTTTTCTTTGCTTCTCCCTCCATTACTCCAACAGAGTTTGTTTTCAAGGCCCACTCTGGCTTTAGGAACAGCTTTACTCTAGCATTGCTCTGGTGTAGGCTGTAGCTGGTTCTTCTCACTGGCTGGAGCGATGGGAACGAACACCCCCGCTTCATGTTGCTGCTGGGGAACAAGTGACCAGACTGAGCAGTGGCAGCCAGGAGCCCCTGAGATAGAACAGCTTCATCCTCAACTCCACTGCTACAGTCCCCACTATGAGATGGAGACAAAAAGGGGTATGCTTTCCCTTTCCACTTACATGTGGAGTCCCAGAGGTGCTAACAGAGCTGTGGCCAGCGACAAGGCTCGGATAGAGCCCAGACCAGCTCCGCAGAAGGGGGATGCTGTCCTCCCTCTGCCATGGGTGGGATGCAGCAGCCAGGCAGGAGCAGGGTGTGATGGATCAGCCAGCCACAGCAGCTCTAAGCCCCAGGTTTTTGGCTGCTCTCCCCAACTGCTGCCAGGCCCCGTTCACCTCATCAGGCTGGGCTTAGCTCATGTTTTAAGCTAAGGCTGTAGGAGTCAATCTGGAAGCTGCAGTCTTGCCCCATGTGTGCTCCTTCCTGTCCCCAGGCAGAGGAAGGCTGGCAGCTGCACCAGTATGCCCAGTTCTCACATAGGTCCCATCTCCCAGCCACACAGCAGCCCCTTCTGGGTGGCAGTGAAACTGCAGCACGAGGTTACCAGATCAGCCTGGAAGGGCAATTTGAGCCAACTTCAGGAGTCAACATAGAAAGACATAATTACTACTCGAAACCAACTCATTGGGAATTAGTTTACTAAATCAATAGCCAGTGTGGTTTATTGAACATCATGGCAGCCTGGAGCTTGTCTGCTGAGCGCCCTCTCTACAACCAACCAGGAGTCTCAGGTACAGGCCATGGTGAAGACCAAAAGCAAAGAGGTCAGGAAGCACTTCCCTCGCCCTGTCACTGCCCAAACACTGCTCCACACTCACACCTGTTGTTGACCTGGCACTTGTTTTGCTCAGCTGGGTGAAAACCACTTTCTACCCTTACACCAGAGTGTATCTGCTATCATCTGCTCTGCTCCCAGCGTCACTCAGAGCCAAAGGTGCCCTGGCTTTGCCCGTGCCAAGTCGAGCTGCTGGGTGCTGTGTCCCACACATGGGCAGGCAGCCGCTTTCTGAGTGGACTACAAGGGAGGTGGAACGTTGGCTGGCCTGGAAGGGCTGTGATCAGCAGCTCAAAGTCCAAGTGCTGCCCCTCAGGGATCGATGGCAGGGCCAAGACAGTGTCATGCCTTTTGTAACACCCTGGATGATGGGATGGCATGGCAGTCTCAGCAGGTTCACCAACATTACCAACCCTGAGAGCTGACAATACACTGGGCAATACACAGTACTGCTATTCAGAAGGACTTCAACAGGCTGGAGAGATGATCCAGCACACACCTCACAAAGCACAGCAAAAGCTACTAGAGAGCCCTTCCACCAGGTTGTAACCTCCCCCAAGAAGAGGACAGGCTGAACGGGGAGGGAGCAGGTCTGCTGAAGGATGCAGGGGCACTGCTGGGCACCAAGGGGTCAGTGGTGACTCCTTCCAGGGAAGCAGGTCAACCACATCCTGGGCCTGACTAGTATGAGTGTAGCTGGTAGCTTAAAGGAAGGGATTGCTTCCCTCCTTTCAACACTTGTGGATGTAAACTTGGAGTGTCTGACCACCTGAGCTCTCCAATAGAAGACAGTCAGCCAAACTGCAGTGAGTCCAGCAGAGGCCAACGAGATGAGGAGAGGCTGAGGGAAACTGGGTCATTTGGTCTTACTGGGGGGTTGCTCAGACACTTGTTGCTGCCTCCAGCTACCTAATGGGGGGGGGGGGGGGTGTGCAGAAAAGACAGAGCCAGACTATTCCACGAGCTATTCAGTGACAGGACACAGGAGGCAACAGAGACAAGCTGTGACATGGAAAATTCTGATTAGATCTTGGGGGGAAACATTCAGGATGAATGTGGTCAAACACTGAACCAGGGGACCAGAAAAGCCTCCTGGGGGAATCTCCATCTTGTAGAAAGTGAAAACTTGAGTAATGTGCTCCAGCCAGTCCTGCTCTCAGCAGGGTGTTGGACAGATGACCTCCAGAGGTCCTTCTGAAATGAAGATTCCTCTATGAACCAAAACAATTCTGTGAGTCTATAAATAGCTGTTTAGAGAATCCCTTCTGCAGCAGTACTGCCATGTACCAGCGTTCAACAAAGTCCATGGCAGAAAGTAGAAGAGCCACAGCTCTAACTAGGCAGCTGCATGTGAAACCATGCTCTTCCTCTGCAGCATCTCCAAAGCCTCCATCCAATTTAAAATGGCAAACTTGACAAATTCAAAGGCACAAGAACTGGACAGCTCAAGAGGTCAGGAAGCAAGAGCATGTGAAGAGCCTCTCCAATAAGGCCACAACGTTAACCTGATCAGGAAGGCAGTGATATAAAGACCTTAAATGAAGGCTTGGTGCTGGGGGACAGGGTGATAGACAACTTCCCCTGCCATTTCTGTGACTAACATGCATGAATACACAGCCCCACACACACAACATGCTTGTGGAGCTTCTACCCCACTCCATCCAACTGTCATCATCTGGACTGCCTCAGAGTCGGCCGTCTTCTTCACAATACACCTCAGAATTCAGTTAGCACAGGACAATATACATTTGGGTGCCCAGCACAGCACTACATTTCCTATAGGCAGGGTACTCCTCCAGCACCTGCACAGGTAATCCTAACTCAGAAAAAGCAGTGCTGATGGACTGCAAGAACCAACACCGTGGTCAGCAAGATGGGAATCAAAGAATATCCTAGGAAATGTTGGCCCATGAAATACCTGAATACTTCTACAGCTTGCTGCTGAGGAGAAGCACTAATGAACCACACAGTTCTACATGCTCTTGGGAACAGTTATCACCCACTTGGTCCAAGCTGTTCCTAGAGACACCAGGCCACAGCCAAGGTTGATGCTCTCCATTCAGTTCAAATCCGTTCCATCTCCACGGCCTTGTTTTAAACCTCCCAGTGCTCCTGCTCTCTGCAGGTCTGATTTGAGGACAAACCTGTTAAACCTGGACAATGCTGGGAGGGATCTCTATGGCAAGCAGACTTCATCATCTCTCATGTTCCTGTTACTCCCTAAACTGGCTGAGAGTGGGCACTGTACTTTCCAGGTTAACTTGGCCTTTCCAAGTGCTTGCACTAGAACTCAAACTACAGGAAGTTTTCTATGCCAAGACTTCAGAGGGTTGTGTGGTCTTTTTATAGCCCTGCTGCTCCATTTACCTTGGTCTGCTGTCAAAGTCTGAGATCTGAAACACTCCTACACCAGTCCCTTGGGTGAACCATCCACTTAATCCCAGAGAGCTGCTGCAGTCACATTCCCTCATCATGTCCTGTGTCCAAACCTCTCTGCTTAATGGCCCCAACATTTCTCAAATTTCTCCCTCTTTCACTCCTAATTCACACTCATCACACTTCCAGCCACATCTCATCATGGTTTTTCACTGCCAGGACCCTGCTCAGAACTTGTGGAAAGCATTTCATCAGCAGCCAGAAGACATTCAAGACATTTTCCAGAACAGAGAATTAAGACTCCATACGATGTCCAACACTTTTCACATGATGTCTCCAAACAAAGTTCAAGACTTGGCTCCAACCAGAACATCCAGAATTTGGGATGGCCAAGAAAAGAGTTCTTACACAGTGCTCCTGATGGATCTGATTACATGGAAAAGTATGGAGACAATGGAAGACCAGAGATAAGCAACAGGAGAAACTGCAAGGACAACAAGGGGGAGGAGTGTCAACATATGAAAAGGAGAGGATGAAATGGTGAGGAAAATGGAGAATATCATCTACAGGGCAAGACAAAGCCATGCTAATTCTGTTAAAAGCCAGAGGCAGGGCCCTGAAACCCTGCTGTCAGGCTAACTGGCATCACAAAGATCCTGATGAGTCTCAGGGCTATTTTTTATGCCTGCAGTAGGATTACATAATGACCTGATTTCCTAAGAGGAGATACACAGCTTCAGCTGCTCTGTGACAGGGAACATCAGGAAAAGGCACATTTGTCCCCTTCCTGGTACATCCTGGGTTTGCATGACACAGAAATGAGATCCTCAGGGTAGCATAAGCATCAGGGAATGCTCAAGATCTTCATGGTGATGCTTCCCCTGGGGCAGAAAGCATTCTGACTTTCAAATAAATCACTGTTCCTGCCTCCATCCAGGCTTGGTCCCTCTGGCAGGACACCCTCTCCTGTCCATCTGTCTGTCTGGTGTTGATGAGAAGTGGCATTATAGCCAGATGAGCGGGCTCAGGCACCCTCTCCTCAGCATTCAATGGGAAACACTTCTCTTGAATGCTGGGTTTCATCATCAACAGCACAAACACTGCTGGTCCTTAACAAGACCTGGCTGAGATTTTCATTCTGCTTTTGGGGGTTGGACCCAATGATCTCTTGAAGTCCCTTCCAACCCCTATGATTCTGTGATTTTGTCAAGAGACATTAAAATGTTCCAGCAGCTTTTGGGGGAGGTCAGCCCAGCAATAACCAACAGCCTGCCACTCCCTACTACTTCCAGCACTGTCTCCTCTAACCACATCATCTCTCCTGAGTATAAGCTTTGTGCCACTGCAGCTGGCGCTGGTACACAAACGTGCCAGTTGTGAATGCCCAGGGGAGTCTCCTACCTATAATCTTCTCATACATCTCATGTCTTGTACCATCTACCTGAAGAGCCCAAGAGGAGGAGTTTTTGCAGTGTTTGCAAGCTGCTGTCATTCTCTAAGCCCTAGCATTCCTGTGTCTTTCCACTGGCATTGCTTGCTGCTGGGGCAAGCTGTTCCCCAAGGGATCATTCGATGTCAGACTAGAGAACACAAGATTTCCATCAAAAAAAAACCCCATCTTTGGGAGGAAAGGAGTGCTAAAACTTGAGGAGATAAGCCCAGACAGTTTTATTGCTGTGAAGACCTCCAAATGTCCCAAACAAACCAAATTTCTGAGCAGGACACAAAGAAGCAGACATGGTAGAGACAGATCTTGGCTTCATCTGCCCAGACACAACAGGGTCTGGGGAACAGAACAGAGGACAGAGCAAAGGAGGAGGCTTCAACTGACATCCAGTCTACTCTGCAGGTCACTAAAAAGGAATTGAGCTTCAAATGGACCCATCTGTATTCATTCAGCAGAAGATCTGGCCTCACCCTGGCTGTCAGGCATGATGGAAACAGCTCTGCCATGCTGGAAAGGATGAAGCTGGAAAACCACCGACTCAGAGAAAGGAGAACAGCCAGAAGGGCTCAGCACAAACACTGCAGGGCTTGTGTGGAAAGACACAGGGAAAACCAAGGACAGCAACTAAAAGGAGAGATTTTCTGAAAGCTTTTTAACTGTTCCAGCACCTCAGTCACTATTGTATGGTGAATAAGCCCATTCCTAAGCAAAAGCTCGAGCTCTGCACCATCAGCTCTTGCTGTCACACCTCTGCTCCTCTTCCCAGCACCCTACTGACCAGGCCAGACTCTGAGCTAAATTTATAATAATCCAGCTATTAGAAATGTGGGCAATTAACTAATGCTTATGGACTACAAATGACTCCTAAATGATCTCCAGTTTCACCTCACTAGGTGCTCTTTAGGAGTACCCCAGCATCACACATGGGCTGGCTCAGAAACTGATGTATTTTCAGAGAAGCAGCCAGATGAGACACTCAGCTCTGGAGAGCTTCCCACCAGGCTCCTGATGGAGGCTCCATCTACAAAGTTAAATGTTCAAACCACATCTCAAACAGTGCTCAAACACCTTTCTTTTCCCATTGATGGCTGAAGCCTCCTGAGGTGTTGCAAAGCATCAGGACTTGCAGTTGAATGCACATCACAGATTGAATCCAGAATGCTCCTCAGAAAGCAGGTGCCTCAGTTCTGGGCAAGCATCCCCCTCACAAATCCACAAATAGGGGTGTGGAATTAGAGGGAAACTGAAAACAGATTTCCAAAAATAATTCTACCTGCATAAGCTCCAGGCCTCTCTGCATCTGCCTCAGAGGAAGGATCTTCCTGAGGTTTGAGGGGTGAAAGCCTGCATCCCAGTTCCATCTCCCAGCTACACCTGGGGCACATCACGCTGCCTGCACAGAACCATGGACTGTCTGAGGTCAGAGGCACCTCCAGAGGCCATCTGGGCCACCCAGAGCTGGCTGCCCAGGACCACGTCCAAGTGACTTCTGGATGCCTCCACCCATGGAGACTCCACTACCTCCCTGGGCAACCTCTGTCAAGTGCTTGGTCACCTTCACAATGAGAAAGTGTCTGAGGTCCAGAGGGAATCTCCTGGGCTTCAGTTCATGCCAACCTGCTGGGTTTCAGTTTGCATCCATTCCTTCTGGTCCTGGATGCACCACTGAGAAGCATCCAGCTCCACCTTCTTTGTAACCTCCCTTTGGGTATTTCTATGCATTGACAAGATGCCTCCTGAGCTTTCTTTTCTCAAGGCTGAACAGACCCAGCTCATCCAGCCTTCCCTCCTAGGAGAGACCTAACCATCTTAATGGCACTTAATGGCTCCACCATGTCCATCCTTCTTGCATGGGGAAGTGCAGTGCTTTTCCCAAGAGCTCACCAGAAATCATGCACTCTCCAGACACACACTGCACTCCAAGCCCTCTCCTTCCTTCAGCCAGGACCTCAAAGCAACGTTTGTTCTGGTAAATGTTCTGAGCAGGGCATTTTTCAACCAGCTTCTTCATCTTGAACTCAACAAGGTAGAATTGACGTGGTAAGGTGAAGCAAAGGAAAGGAGTGCCTGTCCCTGCTGAGCCAAAAGAGTTCCAGCACAAGTGAGATGAATTCATCCAAACTTACTGCATGCCTTATGTCACCAAAGAAATGACAAGAATTTATCTGGGATGGAGAATGTGTCATCCAGGGGAAAGTTCCATTCTAGGTGGAAATGAGCACAACTTTTTACTTTAGACAAACCAGATAAGGTGGACACATGGAAAACATCTGTGAGATATTCCTTTGGGCAGGATTTTGAAGGGGAACTGCTGAAACAACTCTGGAATGAACCAAATTATAGGTCAGTGTTGTGAGCTCTATACACCTGACTCTGGGGTACCTGGACCGGTGCAGTGAGGCTTCCAGGTGGACAAGGGCCTCTAGAAGTGAAAAGACACTGACAGGGTGGCTTTGTAGATGGGTGATTAATACCTTACCTGAATTTCCCATCCCTTTATTTCCCTGTTCCCAGTCATTAGCCACCTTATTCAACCTCCCACCCTGGGCTGGGCAGAAGCAGAGGAAAGGAGTAGGAGCTGGGGATGCAATTTTAACCTGCCTAAACAAGCAGCCTAGGAACCATTTATGTGCTGGAAGCATCTTGGAGTCACTTTACACCTCCTGACTGCTGCTGAGTGTGCTTTTCCTCTCCCGTTCCTTAAACCTGACCCACAGATGAGGGACAAGAGCGACAACACAGGCAACGTACTGGAGTAAACAGCAGTGAGAGCAGGACAGGAGCACCCCTCTCCTGAGGACACCCCTGTCCTGAGGACACCCCTCTCCTGAGAACACCCCTCTTTCTTACCTAAACTGTGGCCATTTTTTGTGTAAAAGCAGGTGTTGTTGATGAGGTTGACACAGCAGCCGATCACATCTCCAGTGGTGAAGGTGGGGCCATAGGGCTGCCCTGTCCCTGAAGAACAGAAGGAGTGCCCATCGTCCCCGTGGTACCCATAAGAATGCTTATCCCATCCTGCAGAGAGACAAAAGAACAGGTCAGCAACAAAGACAAAGATGGTTTGGTTTGAAAACCCCATTAAAGACCCGTTTCTGGTGCCCCTTGCCAACAGTGAAACAAGCTCCTCTCTGTAAAACATTTCTTCTCCCACTAACAGAACCTTCCAGCAAAAGCATTTACTAAAGCAACTCTCAGCCAACTGCAGCTCTGCCTGTTGGTGCTGCTCAGGGGTGGAACCCAAGGGCTAGAGGCACTTTTGGCAAGCTCACATGTGCTTTTCCCTTCTAACACTCTGTAAGGATTTCCGTGTTCCTCTTGGACCACAACACTTCCCACACAGCCCTTGAATGGCAAATGGCAAGTTTCAAAGTGACATTACTCATGCCTAACGGGTTGTTTTCTTCTGCCAGGAGCACTGTGGCTAAAGCTGGGCTCAGGGATCGCTCCCAGCCCTCCTGGGCTTCTCTACTGTTACTCTGAGCTCCTGGTTTCGGTCTGTTGTGATCCAGTTCTGCTGGAAACTCTGTTGTGAATTCTACACCTGTAGGAATGCCAGGTACATCTCTGAACTACTGCAAAGAAGAGGGATTAATCCAGCCTTTAAAAGCTCAAGTGTTCTTCAGGCAACTTCTTCTTCAGGCCTTCTCTTTCCATGACTCTCTTCTCCCTCTTGCAAGGACAATGCTCCCACGGCTCTGGCCAGAGAGATGCAAAATGCCACCTGAATCTACTACCCCATGGGACAGACACATCACCTGCCTTTTAAGCGAATTCAGCTGGATCTTCAGGCAGACCATGCCAAGAGAAAGAAGGAGCTTTGACCATCTACAGACCTTACACAGCCTAAGGGTAGTGCAGGATCTGCTAATTGTGGAGCGATGGTCTTGGCAAAGGGACTAGAGAAGAAATGCAATAACCAGGAGAGGAGAGGGGTTAAAAAGGAGAAAGAGACAGAGTCCCCTGCAAACCACAGAGTCCTGGGAGGGCAGGCTGGAGCCATGATTCCCCTACAAAACCACCACGAGGGCGCTGGGCACTGCATCCCGTGAACCGGTGCTGAGCTCCACGTGCTCAGGTGCCTTATCACCAGCGAGCCCCACATGCTCCGGGTTTCCCAGAACAGCACCAAACAGCCAGTGCATGCCCAAGGCCCCCTGTTTATTGCACCACAGCACATGAATGCCAAAGGGAAAGGCAGGGAATGGAGCAAGCCCAAAACACACCGCGGTCCAAGATTTTGGACCTCAGGGCAAAGTTTGGAAGGCAACAGTGTGAAGGGCTCCCAGCAAACCTTAGCTGAGAAGCACTGCTAAACCCCACAAGGCCCCAGGAACCGAGATGTCCCAAGAGTTGGCTCTGTCTTCCCCAGGACCAGCTCCAAACACGCTGTTGACAGTAGCTCCAGTCCTGTTTAGTATCTCTGTGAAGGACAGGGACAACAGCACAGGCAGCACTCTTGTCCAGCTCAAAAACAACACCAAAGCAGGTTGCCAAAAACAAAGGAGGGAGCGACAGAGGCTCTAGAGGCTGTTGTCAAACTTCCACTGCCATGAGTCCATCCAGTAAAAATACCACTGAAATACTGAGGTTTTAAAGCTGTGGCTTCTTTCCACTGCCCCTTTTCTTTTCTCTGCTGCTGGCGTGTGAAAGGCTGCCATCTGCTCCCCAAACACCAGCCTGTAACATGGGTCAGTCAGAGGTTCCTAATGAAGCTGTCCAGCAGCTTCACGTGACAGTGGATCAATTTATCTCTACTAATACAACCTTCTAATACAAACTGCTAATCCTTCTGCATACAAAATGTTCCTGGCATCATAAACCCTGTCATCAATTCCATCTCCATAGCCAGGTGATTAGGCATCACACACAGGGTAAGGCTACAGTGTGCCCAACTGTGAGGACAGTTCCCCAGAAGACTCGTGCCAGTGCTGACCTAAGGGGGGGAAAAAGGTTTCACTGCCTACAGCTCACAACTGATCCTCCTGAAAAATCCTCCTCCTGTTCCCTAAGACTTGTGCTTCCCAGTGTCAGTACTTGCTGTACCACCAAACGCAGCGACAAACTCATCGATGGGGTGAGCTCCATGAGAAGTGGCTGAACAAAGGCTGTGAGGACAGCATCAAGACCAGGACATCCTTTTTCATGCCTGGAAAAAAGCCCAGTCTGAGTTTTATTCTCATGCCCCCCTCTGAGGAAGTCTCACCCAGGCAGCACGTTGCTGGTGACACACAGAGTTCACTTCAGCTCACTCGCTGTGTGCGTAGAGCTGTCGGTGGCCCTGGCTCGACGCGGCGTGTTGTACCTCAGGGCTGTCAGCCTTATCAAATCCCCACGGTCATCTTACAAACACCACCCTGGTTTGTTTGAGAGAACTTTCTGTACTTGCCATAAACATAAGCTGAGCGGCATTAATTATCCTCCTAACCTTTAGTTACTTATTAATCAAATCATGCATTTCTAAAATCCTGCCCAGAGCAAACAGGAGGGTAATGGCATGTGGGTCGTTTCCAGCACTGGCAAACTTCAGGCAGCGCCTGAAACTTCCAAGTAATCTAAATTAAAACCAACAATCAGCACTTCTCATGTTTCTGGGTGAAAGTTATCTGGGGCTGCTGATTGAAATAGCGCATCCGCATCGGAGCGCCCGGCGTTATCTCTCATTACCAGCTGACAGGGAGGAACTCCCCACATGTATTTTTCAAACACATCCACCAACTTCTCTCCAAACACAAAAAAACTTGCTGAAAACTCGAGGCTTTTCTGCATCATTAACAATTTACTATCGCCACCTAGGAATAGCTGTGTGATACTACAACCTCCTATGACTCCTACACCCTCTTTCCACCTCTGCTTGCTCAACAGCTTCTTCCATCACAACTCTAACAGGGTTTGAGCAAGGGCTGCACCACAGCTCCTCTGTGCCTTCCCCACAGAGACATCTGCAAATCCTCCAGGTGCTTTAGCATCTGCAGGACTGGAACTCCTGCACTTCTGTGGGGACACAGAAGGCAGAGATGTGGCTGGTCACCCGGGATACAGAATCAGAATCATGGAGGTTGGAAGGGACCTCATCATCGGGTCCAACCCCCTGCCAAAGCAGCTCCCTAGGACAGGTCACACAAGTTGATGATTGGCTTATTTAACAATTCCCTATGTTTCTGACCATCACCACCTGAACCTTTTCTGGATTTCTAGTATTGCTTTGAGACCGGAGGTGACGGTGCACCATGGAGAAGGGACACAGGCTGTGGCTGTTCACTGCTCCCTAGCCCTCTGTGAGTTAATCCCAGCATTTTCCCCTTTATTATCCTTTTTACCACTGAATGGATGTTCCACGAAGCTATTGTAATGGATCAAAGGGCATCATCCCTCTCGTGACCACGCTCTCCCTGCGTGGATTCTCATCTGCCATCACACCACCAGCACACGTAGCCTCAGCTCAGCACCTTTCGCCTTCCCACCCACAGGGGCTTGTGATCCCCAGCAGCTCCATCCATCCATCCTGGGTGAGCAAGAAGCAGGCTGCTGCTTATAAGGAAACCCTGGGAGTAGCCATGCACAGAGAGTTTCTGACCCATAACTCATTCCAGCGAGGCTGTGGGGTTTAAGTGACATCCTGTTCCAGGCTCCTGGTGACAGCAGCTCACCGAGGCTGAAAATTCTCAAATGCAAGCACAAAGTCCTTGCAAAAATTGAGACATCTGGACAGTCAGAGTGAAGAATGTGCAGGTAGGACCTCAGCTGGTAGTGAGTAAAAAGAGGTTAAAACACCACCCCTGTGAATTGAGCTCTTCAAGTCCCAAACCCAAACCACGTGTGTAGTGTTTATGAGCAGCTGGCGAGATGCAGAATAGCTCAGACTGAACAATCAGTTGAAGAATGGGAAGAAGCCCAGAGCAGAGCTCAGGAGGATGTTTTTAAATGCTCAGCACCAAGTCAAAGTTCTGTCTAGCCTGCTAAAAAGAAGCAGCAGACACATTGACCTTCCTGGCAGCAGAGCTTGAGCCCAACACATGGTGGAAAAAAAAGAAATAAAGAAAAGAACAGCAAGCTGTGTTGGTGCTGCTTGATAAACAGCCCAGAGTTATGCAATGCCAGACCAGAGAAGACTCAACTTACTCCAGGACACAAGTTATGGGACCAACTCCTAAGTGCTCACGCCTAGTCACTGCCTGCTACCCTGTCCTTCCCATGTGCATCCTGGTTCACCCCCACCTTGCCCATTTCACACCAGCCCTGCCATACTCTTGACTTTTTGGGGAGTTGTATACAATAGAGGCACCACAGTGCAGGATGCCCTGATGGACACCATCAAGAGTGATGGGTCTTTACTGGCCTGCAGCTCCTTCTGCAGGAAAGCACCACAATCTGACTACAGAATCACAAGGGTTGGAAGGGACCTCCAGAGCTCATGGGGTCCAACCCCCTGCCAAAGCAGCTCCCCAGCTCATATTGCACAGGTCAGTGTCCAGACGGGGCTGGAATCTCTCCAGAGAAGGAGACTCCACACCCCCTGGGCAGCCTGTCCCAGGGCTCCCTCACCCTCACTGGGGAAAAGTTCTTCCCCATGTTGGTGTGGAACTTCCTATGCTCCAACTTGCAGCCATTGCCCCTTGTCCTGTCTCCACAGACACTGAAAAGGGGCTGGCCATTTCCGCCTCCATCCCATACTTAAGATATTGATACACATTAATAAGGTCCCCCCTTAGTCTTCTTTTCTCCAGGCTGAACAGCCCCAGCTCACTCAGCCTTTCACATAGGGGAGATGCTCCAGGCCAATATATCCCTCCATGCATCAAGGGCCAAACACGCCAGACTCGCCAGCAAGTAGAGGAGAACTGGGAAGGCAACATCAATGGGGATCATGGAGAGGATGGTTGTTTCAGTAAGCTACACCCTAACACCTCCAACTTTGCCTTTTTTAAGCCACCTGCTGGCTTAAAAAGACACCAGGCAGGTGGACTTTGCCACTGACAGATGGACCATTCTCTGTCCGTGCACATTCTGGGGAGAAAATTGCCACAAGGACTCGGTACCTGCTGTGGGAGGTGCTGTCAGGGGCAGGGCCTCACTCACAACAAGCTCAGGGGTTAAATGGGCCTGTGATGAGGAAAACCTGACTTGTCTCAAGTAGTACATCATGTTGGGGAAGATCGTATTTGGTCATGCAGAGCAGATGGAAGCTCCTCAGAAAGGGTCTGAGTACTTGTAAAGAGGGTTGGGGTTTTTGTACCCTGAGTAACATGGGGGTTGGAGGCGAGTTCTTCACTACAGAGCCCGGTGACTGCACTACACAGAACCCTCTGCAGTGTCTGCACCCTTCCAGATTTTACCTGTACCTACTTTCTCTCTCTCCTGCATTTTGAAACACTTCTCACGTTTCTCCACCCCCTGTTTCGTGCAGTATTTCACTGGTGGCATTCCTCTTCCCCCTCCTCTGGCCAGCCAGCCTGGCTTCCTGCAGCTGCCCACGCCAGGACAAGCAGTGTGCAAACACCCACTGCAGAGGGACAAGAGCTTGTGCCACCACACTGCTGAAACCCAAACAAAATCATTTCAATAAGATCTATTATTGAATACCAAGTCCAGCAGGACCAGATGCATAAGCACAGTGCTTGGGGAAGGGGATGCTGCAGGGGCAGCCGGCCACGAGCGCAGGGCAGCTGCTGGCCCACATTGTGCTGGGACCCTGCAGCCTGCTGCTGGGCCAGCTCCAGGTCCCTGGCAGCACAGCACATGGTGTCAGCAGAGAGGAAAGCACATTCATGAACAGGGTGCAGGGAGAGTAGGGTGCTGCTGTTGGGAGTTGCTCCTGCAGTGTGCCTGGCTGGGGCTGGGGCTGGTGTCTGTGGGGACAGGAGATTGATGTGGGGGATAAGGTGTGTTTATCACAGAAGCTGCTTGACCCCCTGGCAGCAGTGGGCTGTGCCTTTGGGGCAGCCAGCCCAGAGCAGCGAAAGCAGGCCTCTGCACCCAGAGAAAGGAAGGGGTGCAGAGGAGCCTGCTCCTCTGCTCCTGCAGCCACCGAAGCTGAATGGCTGGCCAAGGAAAGCCTGTTGCCCCAAGAAGGATCTGGGGGATGCTGCAGCATCTTGGCTGTAGTTCAGTTTTACAGCCTCCCATAGGAGTCACACAAACATCACATGCTGGCATGACAAGGAGGTGGCTCTGCTTTCCTTCACCCATCCATGCTTCAGAATCAAATCAATTATCACTGTCGCAACACATCTTTCTGCTTCCATCTCCAGCCCACTAAAACAGCTGCTCAGTGGCCTCCAGGCTATATAGATCTGGGGTGGTGGGATAGGGGAGAGGCATGGTCCTGGCACAGAACTGCTGTCTTGGTACAGCCGCCACACCAGCTGCAGGACAGGAATAGGACCAGGCAGCAGCGTGCTTAGTGTGTTACAGCATCTTCCTGGCACAACTGCCAAGGCCTGGATGTCTGCCCAGAGAATGTCAAGGAGAAAAAGGAAATAAAAGGAAGTCCCCAAACCCCACTTACCTATCAACACTGGGACATGAAGAAACCCAAATGTGACACCCCAGTCTTTATCTGAGCTCTTTCTTTCTCAGCAGCTCCTACTTCTTCTGCAAGGTGGCAACCTGACTTCAAATGCAGCAGAGGCCCAAATGCTGCACCGCAGCATCGATGCACGTACAGAAACCAACCTCACCTCACCGAGGCCAAACTTCTTAAAGCAGGGGTTGGATGTGCTCAGCTCTCAGTCTTTGTAGCCTCACGGTGAGTCATGGACAAGGAAAGGCTGCTGGAGACTTCCCAGTGAGAGCCCGTGGTGCAGCAGCCTCCCTGTCCCCCCCAGATCCCTGCAGATTCATTGTGGGGCAGCCTGGCCCCTCAGAGCAGCACCAATGATGCTCATCAGAGAGCGCAGACCCTTGGCAGGCCTGGCTGCAGGTCTGGCTGATGGGTTAGTCCATGTTTTTGAATCAAACACTTGCATTTGGAATGGTAAAGAAGACAAAGCTCAGATCAAATCCTCATGGCAGGAGGACTCAAATGTGGCAAGCATCCAAGGGGAAACAAAGCAAACAACAACAAGAAATCACAGCATCTCTCTGGCATTAGTAGAGAGCAGGAACAAAAGGACACCATGACCCACAGATCAAAAAGTTTTCATGACAGACAGCTACAAAGGCCTGGAAGTGTTTGGCAGCCCAGCAGATCGTGGGTAGAAACAAGTGTGGCCAGATCCACCACAAGCAGAAAGCAGCACTGCAGAGGGTCCTTTCTCCCAACATCGATCTGACACGGCGACTTTCAGACCACACCAGCAGCTCCTTCATTCTCAGAGCTGCTGCAGGTTAACTGGGCTTCCAAACAGCGTCAAAACAGGAGCTACACTCAAGTCTGTCAAGTGACTCTGCCCACTGATTCACAAAGAGAAAAAAAAACAAGCCAGAAGGCTGTGTGTGGCTGCAGCACAGGCACTGCCCCAGCAGCAGGAACAGCCTGTTCCACTACCCAGAGACCTGCCCATCACTCCATTGTGCCGTGGTCCAGCACACACCTCCCCACTGAGTAAGTAATCAAGATAAAAACCCCATGTTGAACAAATAAAGATGGCAAGACCTTCTAACTAACAGCCTGATGTCTTCTGTCAAGAGTCAGAATGTGATCCAGTCTACCCCACGGCAGAGAGGTCAAGGCAAGCTATAAGCAAAGATCTGGTCCTACTTACAAAGGCTCAAAGCTTTCCAGCATGAGCAGGCCACTACTGTACTCCTGTTTATCTCATAGTCCCTGACACACCACATGATAGAGTGGGGAGAAGCACAGGGGGGCAAAGCAGTGCAGGATATGGATTTAAAAATATTAAAATTAAAAATTAGCAGTTTTGCCATTACAATGATCATTAGAGAATCCCAGACATAGGTGGACAGGGCCCTCAGAGCCCCCACTTCCCCCCATCCCCACCATGGGCAATGACACCCCCCCAGCCCAGGATGCCCCAAGCCCCATCCAACCCGGCCTTGAACCCTGCCAGGGATCCAGGGGCAGCCCCAGCTTCTCTGGGCACCCTGTGCCAGGGCCTCTGCCCTCCCCAGGAAGGATTTCTGCCTCCCAGCCCCTCTCCATCCCCCTCCTGCAGCTGAAGGCCGTTCCCCTGGGCCTGGCTCTCCCTGCCCTCAGCACCAGCCCCTCTCCAGCTCTCCTGGAGCCCCTCGAGGGACGGGAAGGGGCTTGGAGCTCTGCCCAGAAGCAGCCTTCTCTTCTCTGGGCTGAGCCAGCCCAGCTCTCCCAGCCTGGCTCCAGAGCAGAGGGGCTCCAGCCCTCCCATCATCTCTGTGGCTCCTCAGGACTCGCTCCCACAGCTCCATGTCCCCCTTGCCCTGGGGACACCTGAGCTGGAGGCAGCACTGCAGGGGGGTCTGTGTCCCAGAGCGGAGCAGAGGGGCAGAATCCCCCTTTCCCAGCCCTGCTGGTCCCACTGCTGGGGATGCAGCCCAGGACACGGGGGGTTTCTGGGCTGCCAGAGCATGGTGCGGGGTCATGCTGAGAGAGAGCAAGAGAGCCCTACGCCAGAGCAGGTTTGCTGAGGGGTTTGCTCAGCCTTCAGCCTGCCTCCTCCATTCAAACCCCAAGTCCCTGTGCCCAAAAGCTATCCCTCCTTCAGAAGAGCAAAAGAAACATAACAAAGAAAGAAAATAAAAGCAACACCTCCCTAAAAGCCGGGCAAAGGGGCTGGCAGCAGGGTTTCTGGCAGTGGATGGGGCCATCACTACAGGCAACCACACAAACTGAACTGGGTCAGGGGGTAACACGCAGCCACTTTTACCTTAACCAATCCTAACTGTCCCCTGAACAGCCAGAAATAAAGCATGAGATTAACCTAAATGCAGAAGGTTATTCACTGCGATTCGGCAGTGGAGGAGCTGGTTTTGTTACTCTCCAGCTCTGAACACATCTGATAGAGTGTCAGGTCTGGCCACATGTGAGAAGCAGCATGTCTGACCTCACTCCAGGACTTGATCATCACCACTCTGGTGTTGCTCTTCAGCAAGTGTCCTTATGCTATCTGCCCAGGCCCTCCACGCCGTGCCAACTCCCCCAGTATCAGCTCTTAGCAGATGGCTCACGTTTTACAGCACGTCCCACCTCAACGTGCTGTACCAGCTATGCTGATGATAACCTAAGCAGGGGAGGCACAGCTCCTGGGCAGAGCACAGGAGGCCATGGGGACAGAGGCTTCAGCAGCCAAAGAGCAATGAAAGGGATTGCACATGCTTCCCAAGACAAACCCAACTGCCAGCTCAGATTCTTGTTCTGCTCATTCTCAACAGCTTATAGAAAACAGGTGAGCCCTTTCCCTAAAACTACTGATCACTCACACACCACTGCTCCAAAAACCAAGCAGCACCTCCCACGTGCACCACGGCTCCAAAAGCCAAGACCTGTGGGGAAGGGAGAGGGAACAGTACACAAATGAACACACAAATCTGCACTTCTCTTGTGATTCCCACACAGCACAGTGGCTGCTGGTTAAAGGTCTCCTTCATGGCTCCTAAGCTGGACTCCTCCATACCCCTCCAACTTCCCTGATCGGGTGCTGTAGACACCCAGCTCTTCTTCCAGTGCCCATATGGGCACACAAGCTGTGAGCTGAGTGCCTCTGGCAGGCTCCATAGAAGCTGCTTCCCCAGAGACGAGCAGCCCCACGCAACACGCCGTGCCCAGGTTACGGAGCGGAGCAGAGACAAATGCCACCCTGGTCCTCAAGACCTAAAATCTTGCAAACTGCTGATTTTAAGGGAACATACTGGTATTGAAGAACAACCGACCTGAATTCAGGTTGTTCAACACCCTAACACTGCCATCTAATCTGCAGTATCAATCCCTGTAAGGTGTATTTTATGGCAAAGCCATCACAGCCATAGAATCATAGAATCCCAGCCTGGTCTGGGTTGGGAGGGACCCCAAGGGTCACAGAGCTCCAACCCCCTGCCACAGGCAGGGACACCAACCTCCAGGCCTGGAGCTACACAAGGTTGCCCAGGGCCCCAGCCAACCTGGCCTTGAACACCCCCAGGGATGGGGCACCCACCCCCTCTCTGGACAGCCCCTCACCACTCTCTCTGGAAAGAACTTCCCCCAATATCTCCTCTCACCCTTCCCTCCTCCAGCTTCACTCCATCCCCCTTGTCCTGCCAGTCTCTGCCCTTTAACAAGCTGATTCCCCTCCTGTTTCTCCCCTCCCTCCAGGTTTGAGAAAGAACAACTGTTTTAGAGGTGTTTATGGATTGACAGAGTAGATGGAAGAATGGAAATCAAGATGAGGGAGAGTTAAGTAACACCAGAGGTACTCGGAGATCGTGATTCTTCAACACAGATGCTGCAGGACACCTGGGGTGCGTTTAAAATGTGGTCAGGCACCACATACACACATAGAGCTGAGTGAAGATGGAAAAAGGAACAGTGTAAACGATCAGCAGAGAATGAGGACTGCTCAGATGATCTGCTGTGGTGGCATTTTACATATGCTGAGCACGTGAAGCTGATTCCAGGCAGGAAACAATCTTCCTCTAGAAATAAAACTTGTAGAAGCTCAAGTTCCAAGGAAATCCTTTCGCTTCCTTGTAAATGCTCTGGGGTTTTTTATCCATTTCTTTGGGGTGATCTTCATTTGGACTCATATTACAAAAAAACCCTCACACATCATCAAAAGCGCTCTTGAAAACAGCACCTGGTGCAGCACAGTAAGGGTGGACTTGGGGAAGGAAACAACCACTGTCAGGACACTTACTTCCCCAGTATAAGGTGGGGTTTTTTAATGGGCATGGGTACCTCATACTACTCAGCCTTGTCCTGCTGAATGGTGATTAGTGGCTGGAGTGTGTTAATTGTGATTGGGGAGCGTTACAGAATCACAGACTGGTTTGGGTTGGAAGGGACCTCAAAGATCATCCAGTTCCAACCTCCCTTCTCTTTCAGTTCCATTTGGAAGACACAAAGGTAGCACATCTGCAGCTGTAAATCCAAGAGACAACCAGAGATGCACTGAAGAACTACACCCAGAACTACACCCCACTTCCAAAGACTGCCTGCTCGTGTAGCCAAATCCAAAAGGCTCTGACTTGAAAGGCCAGAAATCTCAAAGCTGTTCTGAGCTCCACCATAATCTTCCCCTACACAGATGGGCTGGGGTGGTAAGGAATCCCCCTAAAGATCCATTCTGCACAAAAGGACCAGGGATCCCAGAGCTGAACCAACACCCTGACCCCCTTCACTCTCATTTCCTCCACCACACAGCACCGAAACCTGCAATTTCTAAACATACTGCAGAACTCTTGGGATCCTGAGGACAGACAGGAATTTTCAGGTCAAACCCTCATTAAGCTGGCAGGCAGGCTACCCCAGGGAAGTTTTTGGAGCCCATCTCAGGCTGCTTTGTCCCCTCAGTTCTGAAAGAACCTCAGATTTTTGGCATTGCTAAACTGCCCCCCAGCACTTAAGGAAGAGGACTCTTTCTTAGACACTGCATTGTGTTTTGCTCAGAAGGCATCTGTAGGGTTGGGTCAGCCTGGGGAGGCAGAAACAGCAGTGCCTTGGGATCCCTCAGGCTGGAGGCTTCTCTCTGCTTGTCTTTCACATCTCTCTGTATTCTGGAGTGACTGACAGCATCCCCTTCAACTTAGTGCAAAGGGACTTCTGGTGGCCTCTGCTGCAGACCACTGGACTCCTCCACAACACATGTTCTTTGCCAGAAGTCTAATTTCAGGCAGCTTCCTCCACTACCACGAAGCCACCTTCTGTAGATGTTCTCACCCCATCACGCCCTACAGCCACAGCATAGTCTATGACCAGCAATGGACCAGAAGGCATTTGGTCCAGAAGTTTCCCAAGGTTAAGATTCTCCTCCATCACCCACATCATGATTTCTCCTCACGACACAAGGAACTGTGTGGAACAACACCCACCACACCAAGACACAAACCTGTACTCTGCAGGAGCTAACGAAGGCTGCATCACCACTGTCAGCACACAGCACTTCTCTGAAGAGCACACAGCCCCTCTGAGCTCAGGAGCTTCACAAACCTTTGGTCCCTACATCATTTGGGCTACATGAGGCATCAGATAGGTAACAGCAAAACAATCAGGTTCAAATACCATCTCACAAAGACAGTTGGCCACCACCTTCAGAAAAACTGGAGACATGGCAGAGAGAGCGCACAGCCAGCCAATCCAGCTTCAACACCATGTGCCCCAGCAAGATGCTTCTCCAGAAAACCAGTCTCCATCACCAGTGGATAACTTAATTAGAGGACACAGTCTTTAATTAAGGTTTCCAGCATACATCTCAGGCAAAAGTAGTATTTATTTCTATCAAAAATAATCTCAGACCACTGATACCAACGCGTTCCTGAGGAATAAAGTTCCACAGAGGAGTTGTTTCAACCAGCACTGCCTGTGGGATCAGCTGGGCCACAGAACAGATCCAACTTAGTAACAACCCCAAAATCAAACAGTGTCCCCCACCCATTATTATCAACCCAATTACATGATCCAGTTTGCAGGCAGCCCCACAAACTGGTTTGCTGGGATAAATGAGAGGGTGCCAGCAGCGTAAGCAAGTTTGTGAATAAGTCCTGGAAGTGTTTCCATATGTAGTTTTGGGGGAATGCAGAGCTATTTATTATTAAAAAATAAATATATCAGTATCAACCCTCTATTGTCCTTAACGTGACACAGAAAAATCAATCATCAAGCTCCAGGTACTAAATGAGCAGAGTCTTTCTCAAATTCCTTATGGGTCCTACAGTTACCCACATGCAAATCACACACCACAGTGACATCTGGATACTATTCAGTCTGGGTTACACTCACTGCACAAATAAAACCAAACTAAGTTCCCAACAAGTCAAACTGGGCAAGGGTTACACATGGAGTGACAAGCAGAGTTGAGTTATACACTACCTTGTCAATCAAGATCTCCAGCAGGACATGGTGTAGATGGATTTGCCATTGCCAGTCTAGCACAAGTAATGCCAACAGATCCAAACTACCCAAAAAAGCATTAACTGAACCAAGCATGCATTTGGACCCCACTTCAATTAAATTACTCAAGTACCCATTCCTTTCATCCCAAACCTCCACCAAACAGGACTCAAAAGATTTCCATGATGCTCAGTCCCAAAGTGGACTCACCAAAGTGCACGTAGGAAATACAAGGCAGACAGGCAAGGGAGAGAGGTCCAGGTAAAAGTGAGTGCTCAGGCCCCTTCCAAGAACTCACAGGGCTTCCTCCAGCCACTCTTGAATCATCTGAGGGGTTTAACTAGAAATCTCAGCAGCCTCAAGTTCTCCAGAAGAGCCACCACAGCAAGGCTAAGAGCAAAGGGGCAGGTCACTGAGTGTCTCCACAACTTGTTGCAGCACTGAGCCTGCCTTATGGATACGAAGAGAGGAGAGCAGAAGTCAGGTTGCTCCATGGTGTTTCAAGGTTCCCCACACACTCCAGAGGCACCAACCACCAGTGCCTCTGCTACAGCCTGATGCCCACTGAGCACAGGGAGCTGCCAGCCCACCACAGCTCGCTCAGCCTTGACACACAGGGTGTAGGCTGGCAGCAGCTTGGACTGCCACCGCTTCCTCAGCCTTTTTGTTTCCACCCATCTGCCTTCCTACTACCATCAACAAGCTGCAATAAAGCCAAACTATGTAATTAAAATGACATCTAAAGGAAAGGGGGAACTTTATTTGCTCTATTTCCTCAACACAGCCAACAGAGTAGGAGACAAGCTGCACCTGAGGTCTGTGTGCTGAAGGGACAGGAGGTGTGAGTGCTGCTGGGTGAGGCTGGGTAAGACACGTCCGGAAATCCCACGTGCCCTTTTGGTCACCTATTTTTAAGGACAGCTCTGGAGCAGCTTTGCAGCAGGACAAATGCCAGAAGGTATTTTAAGCCAGAGCTTGATGGAGCACATGAACAGTGAAACAGCCTTAACAGAAATGACTTCTAAAGATAGAGAAACCAAGCTGGGTGTGCACAACGCTGATTTGCCCAGGAGGGTTTGGGAGCAGGCTGAATGGCTCCTTGCTTGCCACACATTTAACCCCACACTGCATGGCTTCTGTGGGGAAGCCCTTCTTGCCCCAGTCAGCCATCAAGCTTCTCCCCTCCCCTTTCTACTTACAACTGGGAAACTCTGGCAAGGATTTTTGTGCCCCTGGACTGGGCACTGGGGAGGCTGCAGCTCCAGTCCTGGGTCCAGTTCTGGGCTCCTCACCATCAGAAGGACATTGAGGTCCTGGAGTGAGTCCAGAGAAGGGCAACCAGGCTGGGGAAGGGGCTGGAGGGCAAATCCTCTGAGGACCAGCTGAGGGAGCTGGGGGTGTTGAGCCTGGAGAAGAGGAGGCTGAGGGGATACCTTCTCCCCACCTCCCCTGCCCTGTCAGGAGGGTGCAGAGAGGTGGGCGATGGTCTCTTCAGCCAGGGGACAGGAGCTGGGCCAAGGGGCAATGGGCTCAAGCTGCCCCAGGGCAGGGTCAGCTCAGCTGGGAGGGGAAAGTTCTTCCCTGGCAGAGTTGTGGGGCTGTGGCACAGGCTGCCCAGGGAGGGGCTGAGGCACCTTCCCTGGATGTGTTTAAAACAAGGGCAGATGAGGTGCTCAGGGATATGGTTTAGCACAGGATGGGAATGGTTGGACTTGATGATCTTCTCTGATTTTTAAATGTTTTAGGATAGGGAGCAAGACACTGCTGCTCAGGATCCATCCGGTGGAAAAATGTTAGAAAAGGTCAACAGGAGTTGTCACAGATCAAGAAAACACAACAAATCGCACAAAGAGCCAGAGGTGTTTGGTTTAGAGACCAGCCCACAAAGCAGTGGTAGAGGTCTTTGTGGATACAGCTACAGAGAGCAAAGAAATTAATTATTCTCCTCCTCAACATGATCCCAGAATAATGGACGTGGACAACATGGGATATTCAGCTTCATCATCAGGAGTTCACCACACAAGGCCAGGGTTGGAAGAAGCTGCCAGAGATAATGCAAGACCAGTGTAGACACACAGGCAGGACTATGTCACAATTGAATTAGCTTCAGATCAGATGATCTTCTATAATTATTATTTTTACCACTGGGTCCTTTAGCATGGTCCTTCACTTGTCACTGGAGTCACAGAAAGTGACAACCCCAAGCATAAGCTGATACACAGAAATGTCAAAGTTCTTTAATCACATTTGAAGCAGAAAGATCCCCTCACAATCCCATCAAAAAACAAATCCAAACCCAAAACAGGCTAGAATTAACATCTACAGGTGTCTAGCTGAACTTTCTGTTCAGGACAGGGTTAACTTCAGAGTTAGATCAGGTTGCCTAGAAGCACTGTCCAACTGAGGCTTGAAAATCTCTGAGCATAGAGCCCCTCTAGCAACCCATCCCCTACTCAGATGGGGAATATTATCTTACCTCCCATGAGAATTTGATTTGTTGCAACTGGTTGCCTCTCTTCCTTGTACTACACACCTCTGAGAAGAGTCTGGCTCCATGTTCTCTGCAAGTGACAGGCTGCTTCTAGATCCTTTCTCAGCATCTTCATCTCCAGGCTGGACAAGCCCAGTTCCTTTAGTTTCTCCCTGGTTCCTTCAATACAACATCTACCCAGCCTCCTTTCTCTGGTCCTCGACACGTGCAAGGAAGAACACCTGCCTGAAGAACCCCTGTGAGCATCCCTAAGGGAAAAACCAGGATCCTTGTCCTCTCAAAGGAAGGACCAGGAAGACAGATTCCTCAACAGCCTTACTGCCCTGCTTGCATTTCCTCTGATAGCATGCAAGATAAGCTGAGAAGAGATAAAGTCCTACCTCTCAATGTCAATAGAAACCTATGAGTGAGGGAAAGGAAGGGATCTCTAAACAAAGCTGAAATGGAAAACCCACTCATTGTGTTGGGGACTTACAGAAGAGGACATATGGCTTTCACAGAGGAGGGGAGCATGGGCCAGTCCTGATTCCCAGTGCTCATTTTTATTTGATCTACAAGCCTGCAAAACCCAATCGCTCCCAAGGGACCCTTTGCTGAACAACAATGGACAAACTGACTCTGGTTTTGCTGACCTGGCTTAAGGCATCACAGCCCCAGAGGCCACCCCTCAATACAGAGCAGGTTCCTGTGCCCCAGACTCTGCTGGCTTCTCAGTTCAAGTCTGTGCAACTGAACTGGAAAGCTTGTTCTTTAAAAAGGGAGCCTGAAGCAGGCAGCCAGGGAAGAAGCCAAGTGCTATCATTTCATCTGAAAAGGTAAAAAACCAGCCCAGGTTTCATTAAAGAAAACAGTGGGGAGTGCAAGCTGGCACTCCCCTCCACACGTGCCAGGCTGCAGAGCAGGGCCAGGCAAGTCAGTTATTAACCAGAGGGTGTTTAAAGTCTCTCCAAGTGATTGGTCAGATCCTATCTACGCCTGACACTGAAGCAGAGCATGCCTGTGGGTATGGTTTCACAACAGTTGAGGCTGAATTAAGACCCTGCTGCTACCACAGAGGATCATCCCTCCTCCCCTCTCTGCCTGGCTGTATGTTCCTGCTGGGTTACCCTCAAAGAGCCAAACCAAACAACACGTTATCTCCCAACAGCGTGAAGGACTCGAACCATCACAGGACACCACAATGTGAGCACCTCATCCACATTAAAGACAGGACCACCTAACTTCTCCCTTCTACTGAGGTGAAACCTGTAACAAACTGCCAACACATTCTCAGCTGGGCTTAGAAAAACCCACTGGATTGAGGGCATCATCATTCATCACGGATGTTTGATATGTTATGCTGAGGACACAAAGGCCTGAGCATTGCTCTGTGAGTTCTGAAGGAACCAGCCCACCACCATCACAGGCAGGTTCCTGCCAGGCCTGCCAAAGGGGCTTGCACAAGGGAAGAGGAGGGACTGTGCAGCTGTAGGAGGAGAAGGAAGGGTCAGGTTTCTCTCCTTTGATGACAGTGAGTTAGATGGGTTCAGCTGTAACATGTAATTTCATCCCTGGATACCACAATGCTGAGCACAGGTGACAAAAAAGTTGTATCTGGGGAAAGAAGGGAGCAGATCCTTCAACAAAAGCCTCTAGTTCATTACCAAGTGTTCTAAATGGCTTTTAAAAAAGGAAAAAGTAATTTCAAAAATCATCATGAGATGCTGGGGGGTCACAAAACTTGGTGCTTCAGCACAAACCCTACAGTAATTTCAGCCCTGCTGATTGAATTTCAAAGCATAGCCCACAGAAAGCCCGAGGGGAACTGGGATGGGGTGCTTGCTCTCCTCCTAAAAGCAGTCTTTGTTCCAACACAGAGAGGGGTGGCTTAAGGAAACGCTCAGGTTGTTCCAGCCACACTTCCAACCTTCAGAGAAAGCTCCACACCACCCTCTCACCAGCACCAAGATGGGCTGAAGCCAAAATAAATTTGGCATAAAGCACAAATGCCCTGACTTGGAACTGGAGATGGCCACGGTGTTTGGTGTTGGGCAGGAGAAAGGAGTTTGAGGCAGAACCCAGCAGTGAGACTGCTCTTTGAATTAGGGCTGATGGGGTGCCAAAACAAGAAAGGGACCAACTCTGGCTTCAGGGTCCCCAAACCAGTACTTCTAGAGGGTCACATACTGCCCTGCTAGCACACCGAGCGAAAACTGATCTGTCAAAGCACAAGTGACTTGGAAAGGATCTAAGGAGACAAACCTGGCAGGGTTTCAGATCACAGAGAGTTAAAATTACACTTTGAGGCACAGCCAAGACTCCCAAGTCTGTCACTTCTCCATGAGCTCTCACCTGCTCTGTGCTGCGAGGGACCCGGTATCGGTTAAGCCCGATACGTGCTTCTCACTCCAGTTACTGGAGCAATATACTATAGAAAAATAAATCAATCAGGCTTGTTCTCTGGAAGGCAGGAAGGCAACTCCTGAGCTGTAACACCGAGCCAAGCAATTCATTCCAACAGATGATGAGGGTTGGGCCTAATTATGCCCACACAATATGCACGTGGTCAAGCAACCCCCCAGCCCTGGGGATCAGCTGGGTACCATTCACTGCTCAGTAAGCACAGCTGAAGTCTCAAGTTCACTTTTTGCTTTATTTCACTCAACCTGAGGACTGTGACACTCGCCACACACACTTTAGAAATGACAGCAGCGTGCGGGCACCGTGTTCACACTGGCCATGGAGTGCTGCCTGGGTGGCTCCTGGCTTCACAGCCACTTCTCAGCAATGGGTCGGATCATTTTTAGCCTCTGAAGAAGGAAAAGAAACCCAAACCCAAACCCAGACTGTTCAAATTCAGGATGGCACACCCATGACACATCATCCCAGGTTAGTGTTCAGCCATGGTGTTATATATCTGTGTTATAATCCCAGGAGAATCCTAAATGAAGGGTAATCTAACCTCCAGGTTGAGTCTACAGGCCAGTCCCACCCATCTCTTGAGGTCCCTTCCAACCCCTAAGATTCTGTGATTCTGTGATCTTTCCATCACAGAATCCAGAGAGCCATTTCTTGAACAGAGCATGCTCCCTTAGTAGCCAACCAACTCCTCCTCCAAGCAGCTCCAGCCCTGGGAAGAGGTGATGGCACTGTTCTCATGGTGCATCTCGTGCAGGCACACAACTGACTTGGGTCATGAGGATGATGGGGAGAGGGAGTGCAGAGAGAGGAGTCATCTTGTCACCAAGAACAGAAAGTTGGCTCGTTCCTGGAGCCACAGAAGGACCCTGGCTGTCTTATGTCTCCTCTTTGTCTTCTCACTAGGACTCCAACTGCAGCCTCAGCAGGACTTCAGAAGCACAGCTATAGAAATACAGGCCTCAGAAATGTACAGCAGAGCTACTGGATCACGTGTTGTGTTGAGAGAGCAGCCAGAGACTCTGCTCCAATGTTTCAGAGTTTTCAAGTGGAGGTTTTAAGGAGAAAAACCCGAGCACGTTGTGCTCCCTGAATACACCAGTTACCAGTGGAGACCAAAGCAAAATCCTCACCAAGAAGTGAATTCACCAGGGTCTCAGTGCAAACCCTACAGAAGCTCTTTCTTCTGCTAGGACATCCATGAAACCTTCTCCTTTGGAGATGCCCAGATGGGTTGAACACCCATTTCAGCTTCAAAATGATTCCACCAGAAGTAAACCTCACCCAAGACCAAAAAGAGCCCCCACCACTGGGAACCTGCCCTCATGCATTCCAGCACTCGAAGAACATTCTGTCCTACCAGGGACGACTCCTAGTTTCAAACACAGCTGAAAGAATTCCTGCTACAGAAGTCACTACGTTGATCCAAATCTAGAAATTACAATTTTATCCAATAAATTGGATACTGCTGAAGAAAAATTACCACTTAAGTCATTTTTTAAAAGATGCTACTTAGCCAATTTAGAGGCAAACCTGAAAGCAAACATTTCAGCCAAAGGATGCAATAATATGAAGTGGAAATACCACTCCATCACATTTTTCTAGTTCTCTGATGGGAAGAGGGAAAGCAGAGAGGACAGACACTATGACAGGCTGGTTTGCCTGTCCTTTCCAGATGCTTTCAAGCCAATTTGTCAAGCGAGATACACACATTAAATGTCAAATTATTCTGCTGCTTCTTTTTCAGATGCAAAGAAGAGCTTGTATGTCTGAGAGCTCATCATCTTACTCATGAGTTTATTAGCAATTACCCATGCTTCATTAGTTTAATATTAATTTCTATTACCTGTTAAAGTCATTGTGGCTGGATTAACAGTACCAGGAACTCAGTTTAGGGGAACACTGGATAGTTTGTAACTCCCAGATAACTGGCAATCAACCAATCGTTGTGTTTTATTAACACAAACACATGTTCACTAATTCACAGGTATAAATTAAAATCTTTCTTTCAAATGAACGTTTAACACAGACTGTAAACCAAAGCAAATCTTAATGGTGACTTACCAGGAAGCCTGTTCATGTTGACCCCTTGAGCAGAAAGTCCTATTCCCATGTACCTTCAGAAAAAAACAAACAAAGTATTGGTCAAGCACAGAACAGTCAATCCACAAAACTTCCTGCAGCAGAAATACAGAGATTCAAAAGGAAAAAAAAACCCAAACAACAAAAAAACCCACCAAAAAAACCCCAAATAAACAAAAGAAACCCATGAAATTATCTTGGTGTGAAAGGAAAGTCATCTCTTAGACTAGCAGCTGGTTTAAACGATGTGAGATCAAGGATAAGGAAAATGCTTCCAGGAACAGGGAGATGTGACAAAGATGTCACATTACAGGCTCAGAACAAAGCCCTGTGACCTGGAGAGGAGACTCAGGAAAGCCAAGGAAAGGAAGGGGGGAAGAAAGGAGGAGGAAGAGGGTGGCAGGACCAACATAGTGAAGCCATAGGGTAAGAGAACTACTCCCATCAGCTGCATCCTGAGCTGTGTTAGTAAGACTGCAGCAGGCAGGTCAAGGGGAGGGTTTGCTCCCCCCTGCTCAGCATCAGCGGGTATCGTAGTCAGGTACAGGAGGTAACAGACCTCCTGCAGCAGAGGCCATCAAGGCAGCTGGGTCTCAAGCAGCAGGATGTATGAGGAGAGGCTGAGGAAAATATGTCTGTTAAGTTGTAAGTACAGAAGATGATGGAGAGACATCAGACTTGTACCAAGGAAAACACCAGTCAGACATCATTAAAAACATCTTAACCATGAGCATGACCCAACGCTGGAGGAAAGCCCCAGAAAAGCTACTGCACCTGCACCCTCTGAGACAGCCAAAAGTTTGACTGCACATTGTCCTGAAGAACCTGATGCACCTTTGAGGCTGACCCTGCTTCAACTAGGGAGGCTGAACCAGATGACCTACAGAGAGCCTGTGCAAACTAAATGATTCATTCCATGGCACCCTGGCTCAGGACAGTTTTGTCAACAAGCAACAAACTCTTGGCTGGCAACACATTAAGCACTCGACCAGACAAGCTGAGAAAAGACACAACTTCCTGGAGCACACACGTACACCACAAGCTAACTCCTGATCTGATCCCACCAGCTGAACCCAGCTTCCTTCCTAGTCATCTCAAACATCCAGGAAAGACTGGTTCCTAGGCTACAGAACAACCCTGAACTCACAAAAGAAACGATGACTGCTGCCTGGCACATCGCCTCTTCGGCCAAAGAGCTCCTGAACCTAGTGTCCACTTGAAGAAAAGCAACAAGGAAGGTTTTGTTCTGATGTAGAGACCTCAAGGGTAGAAGAGACTTCAAGGGAAAGCCTGATGTGATCTCATTCCTCTGGACCCAAAACTAACTGCATACACATGCCCTCCTCCTCTGTAATCAGGGCTTTTCAAACATCACACTCCACAGTTAATGGCTCAGCTATTTCATTCTTCAGCTCTCTTGAATGAAGACCACATAAGCGCTAATGATTTGTTCCCCTGTCTTACAGAGAAATAACACTGTTGTTGTATGAGCCATTCAACAGGAGCCAGAAAATCATTTAAAAACAAAGATCTGCATGTGTTTTACTGACAGATGACACTGTTGTCCTATTAACTCTTCCACTTGAGCCAGATAATCCTTTAACAGCAAACAGTGGTGTCTGGCAGCCTCTTAACTCTCCTATTTTTTCAGAGCCCTTCACAAAAAGTTCTGAATCATCCCTTGGTTTTACAGACTCCCCAGCTTGCTTCCCATCCCCGGTGTTTTGGGAGGGAAAAGTACTCCTTTCAGACCTTGAGCCAGATGTCCCCCAAGTCATTTGGGTCAATCTCATTCTTTTTTTAAACTTAAAAGTTTGTTCTTTCAATTTTTCTCACCTAATAAAGTTTCAGCTTTGGGAGGGTGTATCCCTGTCCTCCATCACACTCATGTCTACGTCAGCCACCAAGTCATTTTGAGTCTCTCCAGTAGCTCACACACATTTACATTGATCTTCCAATACAATCACAGTCAGGATCACAGCCCACAGCTACAACTGCATTCCAGGTCCATACTGCTTCGGAGAGCAGCGTGAAGTGTCACCTCCAGCAATTGCTCAAGCCTCAGGGAAGCCATAATTCCAGGCCCCAAATTGTTTTAACACCCAGTAAAGGCACCACCTCAGCCTGGTGTGCTTGGTCCTGACTCTGGCAGGCCCAAAAAAGCTTGTTGAGGAGCAGACCGCTCAATGACTGTGGCAGGATGATCCCCACCACCTTCACCTGCTCACCTGGGCAAACCCAAGGCCACCTGCGTTTGTTGGCTGCTCCCAGGAGCAGGCCGTGCCTCTAGGCCCTGGGAGTGTCCCCTGTGTTCTGATCTATTTGGCTGAGCTGAAGGTGAAACACAGGAAAGCTATGACCACCTGATCTCCCTTAGAGCAGTTGTGTCATGCTCTGGGTGTCAGCTTCCTTCATTTCAGCATCACAGGGCACAGCCCAGGAGCCATCTGGCCGTTGGCCAACTCTGTCCCTCCTCGCTGCCTGAGCATCCTCGCCGGTTGCTCTGGCTCTACCTGTGCTGCTGCTGACATCAGAATTTATCAGAGGGAGCAGACAGCGCTTCTGCACACAGCCTGGGGCACAGCTTGGTCACTCTCATGGCTGTGGCATTCGATGGCCTTCCCTCATGTCCCCACCCCTCACTGGGCGCACTGCATCGTCACCGAAGGGCAGCAATGCTCATGGATAGAAATTAGAAGAAATAAGGGAACTACTGAACTCAGATAAAATAGGTCATCACAAGTCATAGGACAAGGGGAAATGGCCTCAAGCTGCCACAAGGCTGGTTTAGATTAGATATTAGAAAAAAAAATGTTTACTGAAAGAGTTGTCAGGGCCTGGAACAGGCTGCCCAGGGAGGGGCTGAGTCACCTTCCCTGGATGTGCTTTAAAAAAGGGTAGATGAGGTGCTCAGGGATATGGTTTAGCACAGGACAGGAACACTTGGACTCCATGATCTTAAAGGTCTTTTCCAACCTTGTGATTCTGTGACTCCACTTGAGCTTATCCTGCTTAACTTTATTGTTTCCTCTGTGGGTTCATCCTCCCTCTTTGTGTCCTGCAGCTGCTCCCTTGCACATCACCCAGGGCAAAGATGTGTACCAGAGCATCCTTACATTTTTGGACAGCACAGTCTCCCATTTGGGCTAGAAGCTTGAGTTTTTAAAAAAGCAAATCCAGAAGTTCTAAATTTAAGATTACACTTCAGTCTAGATAGTCAGCACCTTGGAAATGCCTCACTGAAATAAAAAATAATAACAAATAAAACCAAGCCCCACCTGGAGTGTTGTGTCCAGTTCTGGGCTCCCTGGGATAAAAAAAGACAGGGATCTCCTGGAGAGAGTCCAGAGGAGGCTACGAAGGTGATTAAGGGCCTGGAGCATCTCCCCTGTGAGGAAAGGCTGAGTGAGCTGGGGCTGTTCAGCCTGAAGAAAAGAAGACTAAGGGGGAACCTTATAAATATTAATAAGTATCTTAAGTATGGGATGCAGGGGGAAATGGCCAGCCCCTTTTCAGTGCTCTGCGGGGACAGGACAAGGGGCAATGGCTGCAAGTTGGAGCATAGGAAGTTCCACACCAACATGGGGAAGAACTTTTCCCCAGTGAGGGTGAGGGAGCCCTGGGACAGGCTGCCCAGGGGGTGTGGAGTCTCCTTCTCTGGAGAGATTCCAGCCCTGTCTGGACACCCACCTCTGCAATATGAGCTGGGGAGCTGCTTTGGCAGGGGGTTGGACCCCATGAGCTCTGGAGGTCCCTTCCAACCCCTGTGATTCTGTGATTCTGTGATTCTATGATTAATGTGACCACAAGCCTTCCTGGCTCACAAAACTTTGCTCTTTGAGTTGCACTGCCGTTTAAAGCCTGAGACAAGCTTTAAACATCAGACTGCAACGACAGCAGAACTGTACACTGAATTTGCAGCCAAACTAAAATAAAACGAGACTCTTCCACCGTGCTGGAATTCAGCTCCACAACCTACAGCTTATACCCAGAGCTCCTAATTGTCACACACTTGATTGCTGGTTAGTGCTTCAGAAGATGCTAGCTGCTTTTCCCACCTACTATCAATTAACGTATCAGAAGTGATGGATGAAATGAGTCTTAAGACCCACAAAACCTCAGATTAATTAAAAAAAAATTAGAATTGCTCTATTCTCTTGAAAATTGAGAGAAAAAAAATTCCTCTTCAACTGCCCAGAACCAACAGCAACAACTGCTTATGAACTTCTTGGTGCAGAAGAACTTCTCGCTTCCACATGCTCTACACCAGCTCTGTGTGTACAACTAATTCAACACTGGTTAAAAAGGTGTTTGTGCACATCACCAAGCACAACCTACTGCTTGGGTTGTGTTGTTTTTTAATAAATCACAGAATCACAAGGTTGGAAAAGACCTTTAAGATCATCAAGTCCAACTGTCCTTGTACTAAGCTAAACCATATCCCCAAGTACCTCATCTACCCTTGTTTTAAACGCATCCAGGGTCAGTGACTCAGCCCCCTCCCTGGGCAGCCTGTTCCAGGCCCTGACAACTCTTTCAGGGAAGAACTTTTCCCTCACATCTGCTCTGACCCTGCCCTGGGGCAGCTTGAGCCCATTGCCCCTTGTCCCAGCTCCTGTCCCCTGGCTGAAGAGACCATCGCCCACCTCTCTGCACCCTCCTGGCAGGGCAGGGGACGTGGGGAGAAGGTCTCCCCTCAGCCTCCTCTTCTCCAGGCTGAACACCCCCAGCTCCCTCAGCTGCTCCTCAGAGGATTTGCCCTCCAGCCCCTTCCCCAGCCTGGTTGCCCTTCTCTGGACTCACTCCAGGACCTCACTGTCCTTCTGATGGTGAGGATCCCAGAACTGGACCCAGCACTCGAGCTGCAGCCTCACCAGTGCCCAGTCCAGAGGCACAACCCCCTCCCCAGACTTACTGGCCACACTATTCCTGACACAAGCCAGGATGCCCTTGGCTTTCCTGGCCACCTGGGCACACTGCTGGCTCATGTTCAGCCTGCAGTCACCCAGCACCCCCAGGCACTTCTCTGCCTGACAGCTCTCCAGCCAGTCTCCCCCAGTACATATAACATTATAACGTTCATTATCATTCAATATAAATCTCTGCCTGCCTGCATCATCACTGGGTGCAGAGGTTTTGGGTGTGGGCAGACTTGAAGGGGTATCTGAGGGACGCGAAGAGGACGCACAGCGCGTGGAGCACGGGGCCCGCGTGACGTACGATGCGCAAGGAGTGTTGGCACCCACTTCCAAACTGGGAAATGTCACCATTTCGTTCTAGAGTTCTGGATGATATGTTTGTATCCACTACCCATCACACGTAAGATGTGCCACCTTAACTAAAGCCAAGCAAGAGCGACCTCCCAAAGCCACCTTCTCACCAGCCAGTGCTTGGAACTGCCCCCCAAAACCCAATGAGAAGCTTCAGAAACCCCGTGTCAGGAGGTGAATTCCAAACAGGGCAGGCAAAGCTCAACACAGACACACCCTAGTGATGCAGTCAGAAGAGCACCCTTGCTTCCACTTACCAGCAGCACCAAATTCTTGCCTTCTACCACACTTCAGCCCTGCCCAGCTGGAGGGACAGACCTCGGCTGCAAGCCCTCAGATGCTGGCTCCCCACAGCACTGTGACCATGGTGAGATTCAATTCAACATGACAAAACTTCTGTGGCTCCCTCTCCCAGTTCCCAGGTACTCCAGCAGTAACTATCAGCGTGGATGCTGCTACCCCAGCACAGGGGGTTTAAATAGGACAGCATTCCCTCCTGGCTCCTAAGAGAGGAGTGATGGTGGACTGTGCTGTGCAGGTAATTTCAATGTTGCAATTTCAATCTGTATATTAAAAAGGAAATTATATATATATATAAAAATTCTGCTTCTGCCAATGAAAGACTTTCCCTGGAAAAGAGATGGGAAGAGCCAAGATGATGACTGTACTTTTAAATTAAAATTTAACTCTTAAACACACAAAAGGTCTCAGATGCACTGACTGCCAGGAAGCATTAAATACAGCCCCTGGGACAGGACTTGACAACCTGAATCCAAATGGAGGAATCTCTTCAAGAGCCTGATTTAAGTGTTCCCCCACCATGCAAGCAGAGGAGAACATGGCCTGTCCCCCGAAGGGGAATCCACCCATGAGACCAGCAATTCTTCGTGGCAGAAGGTGTTTCTTTGGAACCAACACAACACCCAGAGTACCTGCCAAAAAGTCAATTCCAGGGAAGTTTTTTTTGGCTGGTCTGAAGCTACTTTGTGTGAGTAGCCCACAAAAATCCTCATGAACCCACCAGAGGACCTTGGGAGCAGACCTGTCCTTGGGCAGCATGGAGTGACTGGTGAGATTCCAGCATCCATTTGGCTTCTTGGGTGCAGGAATGAAGAGCATGTTTGTTGGGTAGCATAGAGGAGAGCAGGGCAACACATCTCAGCTCTACTTGCACTTTATATGCTTCAGTTTTAAGGATCCTGGCACAAAGAACATCTCCCTGTGAATGCCTGGAGAGCACCAAGCGCTCAGGAGGCACAGCTATACAGAAAATAAATAGAGCTGGGGCAGAAGGAGGGAGAAAGAAATTAGGCTGTGGCTCTAACTGGCCCAGGGCCAGACACTAAACAAAGGAGGTACCACTTCTGGAGTCCTGTGTCCAGGTCTGGGGCCCACAATACAAGAAAGATGTGGAACTGTTAGAGAGGGTTCAGAGGAGCCACAAAGATGCTCAGAGGGCTGGAGCAGCTCCCCTACGGAGAGAGGCTGAGGGAGCTGGGCTGGGTCAGCCTGGAGAAGAGAAGAGAAGGCTGTGGGGGGACCTCACTGCAGCCTTCCAGTCCCTGAAGGGAGCAGAGGAACAGGAGGGGAATCAACTTTTCAAAAGAGTAGACAATGGCAGGACAAGGGGGATGGATTCAAACTAAAGGAAGGAAAATTTAGATGAGCTATTAGGGGGAAGGTTTTTACAGAGAGAGTGGTGAGGGGCTGAACAGGCTGCCCAGAGAGGGGGTGGGTGCCCCATCCCTGGAAGTGTTCAAGGCCAGGTTGGATGGGGCCCTGGGCAACCTTGTGTAGCTCCAGGCCTGGAGGCTGGTGTCCCTGCCACAGGCAGAGGGTTGGAGCTCTGTGATCCTTGGGGTCCCTTCCAACCCATGCCATTCATGCTAAGATTCTATGATTCTTTACCCAAAAAGCTACACAACTTTCTCCAAGCAACTTCAAGAAAAACCAACTCAAATGCAAATTCTGACCAAGAGCAGAGCAGGTTTATTAAGGTTCTGCCATGAACAGAACGGTACTATGGTTCCCCTTTACTGACTGCTTTGCCTGTTGAAAGGTACCAAGCCAGGACAGCAAAACAACCCCTGCCACTACTCCTCCAAGTGCCTGGGAAGCTTATCCAAAGGCAGACAAAATTCAGCCCACCTCAGAGCTGGGGAAACGAGGGGAAAAACACCCATGGGTTTAGCACTGATTGGCTCTCTAGTGGCCACAAGCCTCGTGCTGTTCTTCCCTGTGCCAAAAACAGCCCCACACAGCAGTGTCTCCTCTAGCACACTTCACTGGGCATGAGAGATACACCAGGGCCCAAACTTAGAGTTAAAACCAGAGAGGTTAAGTTCTCTGCCCAGTTAGTGAACTACCAGTATCTCTACCTGGGGTGGTTTGACCCTGGCTGGAGGGTGACACACAACGCTACCACAGGGTAGAAATTCCTGGGATCAGCATTTTATTACAAGGCTCAGCCAAGACCAAGGGGCCCAGCTCAGCCAGGAGTTACACACAGGATGCTCCTCTCTTCCAGAGGCGAGTTTGTGATCCAAAGCTCACCACATCCTGCCAGGTTCTTCTAATAACCACACCTAGCTGGGCAGGAATCCTGTCCTCCCAGCTGTCACGCACTACAGTGCTGTCTAAAACAACCCAGGGTGTCCTGGGTTCCACCAGGATGGAGATAATTTTCTTTCTAGCAGCAGGTGGAATGTGTTTGGGAGCAGTGATAGCACCCTGTGCTTGGGAGCTGGGGTGGGAGCAGTGATAGCACCCTGTGCTTGGGAGCTGGGGTGGGAGCAGTGATAGCACCCTGTGCTTGGGAGCTGGGGTGGGAGCAGTGATAGCACCCTGTGCTTGGGAGCTGGGGTGGGAGCAGTGATAGCACCCTGTGCTTGGGAGCAGGGATGAGAGCAGTGATAGCACCCTGTGCTTGGGAGCAGGGATGAGAGCAGTGATAGCACCCTGTGCTTGGGAGCAGGGATGAGAGCAGTGATAGCACCCTGTGCTTGGGAGCAGGGATGAGAGCAGTGTTGCTAGCACACTGATGGTTTAGTGGCTGCCAAGCAGTCAGGGACTTTTCAGTTGTTCATCCTGCCCTGCTAACAAAAAGGCTGGGGGCACCCAGGAAGCTGGGATACAGCAGGGACAGGTCACCCAAACTGTTCAAAGGGATATTGCATGTCAATGATGTCATGCTCAGCATAAAGGGGGTTGGTGGGTTGGAGGAACACACAGCTCCAGGACATGCAGTCTTTCAGGATGGTCCAGTTTGGGTTGGCTCTGAGCTGTACAGCCTGAGCCCTGTGGTTTGCTGAGAAACTGCATTGTGTATCCCCAGTTTGGTGTATTTTGCTATAAAGTCCTGTTATTGTTATTCCTCTCTCTGCTGACCCTGCAAAGTGTCCTCACCCCAACCTGTGAGGTTTGCCTTTGCTTTTTAATTTACACCATTCCCCTCTGGGGACAGAGGCTACATGGTGCTCAGCTCCCAGCTGGGGCAAAACCATGACACAGGGGAATGATGAAGCTAAAGACTGATGCCACTATCCCTGTTATCTGAGGTGGGCCCTGTCTTCATGCCAGATTTAAAGAGTGGTGAGAAATGATAACCCCTATCAATTTACCTCCTGAAACCACATTGTCGTGGGGGGGGGGGGGGGAGGGAGCATGTTATTTTAAGGCAGTGGTTTAAAAAAATTACCTACAATACATGAAATACTAGATCCCAATTGTCTCTAACAAGAAAGCCTTTTGAACTACTTCATAATGGACTACAATGAATCTCTAAAGCAGGAACAGTTCTGGTTTTATTCGTGGGTACTGTGCTGTTCTGTAACTGCTTCAGAAATAGCACTGACAGGCTCCAGAGAGAATCCCAAATCCTTGAGCAGAGGTCAGCAAAAGCAAGTAATGCACAGCTGAAAAGAATTAGATAAAGGCAAGAAAAGAAAATTCTGAAGAGCTGATTAAAGGCAGCGATGAGTATCCTGAGGCATGGAGGAGTGCACTGCACATCAGCACTCCCAGGGAAGCTCTAAAAGCCAAAGAGGAGGGAAGGGAAGGTGAGAGAGCAGAATAAAATGAAGAGGCACCAATGTGGTGACATAACACATCTCCTCAGTCCATTCAGGAGCAGCACTACAGAGGAAGAATAGAAAGAACTAGCTTTGATAAAGGGAGCAGAGTCCCAGTTCCTCTCCGAACAAGAATCACACTCAACTGGCGTCAAAGGGCCAAACCTGTCCCTTTCCTGTGCTGCTTTCAGGAGGGGAGAAGAACAATGATGTAGAGTAGCAATATACATGGGAATACCAAAAGACTGAAAATACGGATCAGTGGTGAAGAGTTGACTTGAGCACCACTGAGGAAAGAACAGGCACAACACGAGCCTCGCCGGGCAAAAATCACCGCAAGGATCTGGCCAGAATAGCCACCTCCTCCACGTGCCACCCCAAGCACCACCACCTCCAACCTGAGCCCAGAGCCTGCAATACATCCCAGCCCAAACCAGCTGGGGCTGAAGCTGAGGCATCCCACCCACTTCGTGTGCCAACTCCAGAGTTTTCCACCCTCGGCAGCTGACGTGTCCGCTAAGTCAGCCCGTGTCCTACAAAGTGAACCGTGTCGGCAGCAAGCCCATCCAGCCTGGGAACGAAGCACAAAGCATTCCTGGGAGGCATTCTCTGATTCTCTGTGCTTACAGCCAAGCAGGGAAGTAGGATTTTTGTTTGGTTTGTCCTGTTGATCAAACCTCACCCTTCAGAGTTGGTAACAACTCCTGTCCAATGTATGAAGGACGTGAGATTGGTTTCCACCAGTGCCAGTTTAACCAACAGGCTGCTTTGCCTGGCAGAGCCAAAGCCTAGACAACAGTACAGACAGGTATTAGGGCGACCTCAAATCCCCACCAGAAAGGCTTCTGAAGGAGGAGAAGTCACAGGCTGCAAGTGTCACGCTGAGGACCCAGTTTGGATTTCTGTCCATCCTAAAAGCCAGTGTCAAACAGCAGCTCGAGCTGCTGTTTTCTCCCCTGAAACAGGGGAATGGTGTAAAGGCAATACCCAGATCAGGAGCAAACTCTCTGCTGCCAGCTAGCTCGTTGTCTTAAGAGGTATTCTCCCATCTTATGGCCTGATTTGCTCTGGTTGAGGCTTCGATCAGGAAATCGATAGTGACAGTTGCCATGCAAGGAGGGCTGACCTGCTGACACAGGTTTTCAGGGAAGATATGGAAAACCACAATACTTACAGAAGAACTGGGCTTGGTTTTTTTAACATGGAAAACACGCTACAGAAAAAGAAATGGAAGTTTTGTCAGGTGTATTTGTGAAAGAAGAATACTTTCTATTTCAAACCATAAGTTCAGTTAGGGAGAGCTCTGGGAAAGCAACCCACACTGAGCTCAGAGCCCTCTGCATGCCAGCATCTCCACAAACAAGGACCCAAGGCTGGCTGTGGAGAGCACTAATGCAAAGAGCACGTGAGGAAGGCAGCAGATCGTTATTCTCCAGCCTTGAAACTGCAGAGTGGGAATGGGGATCCAGCCTCACTCTGCAGGGACACTGAACACCCCGTTCTTAGCAGAGCAGGTGAGGAAGAGTCTGGGGGTGCAGCTGTGTGGTGCCATTCAGAGGATTCAGCTTCCTAGGGCCAGAGCTGGGGTAGGAATGGAGCTGGGCACAGCCAAAAGTTCCTCAGCAGATCATCATCCCGGAGCTTCACAAGCCATGGGAAAGATTCCCCACTACAGAAGTCACCCAACTTGGACAACTTATTTACTGAAGAACGAATTGCTCAGATCTATAACCCTAGAGTTTTAAACAATGAGTTCCCATTATTCCAGGATTTGATTAACCCTAAATATATTCTGAAGGACTAAAGCATAATCTTCTTAATTATTTTTATCATCTTGTGAATATAAGCATGTTTCTAAAGATGCTCAGTTGATTTGCTGGATTTGCCATATTCCTCCTTTTCCATAACAGATATTCAGGAAGGGGGAGGGGGAGGAAGGAGAGAAAGGAGGGAAAAAAAAAACCCAAACCCACAGTTTTTCCTTAAATTTTTCTTCTTTACTGGACAAACTCTCCCAACTCTTCACTGGACAAAACCCAAAAAAATTACCAGCAAGAAGCTAGCAGATCCTGGAGATCCCCAGACTTCAGCCAGACTAAGTGCACACATCACAAGTGAGAGAGTCACACATGGCCAGCACGACTTCCATTTCATTTCCTAATTTCAGAGATTATTTTAATGAGAAACTGATACTCTACCATTAGACACTGCTGTAAAGCACCGAGTCTCACTTTCCCCTTCGCTGACTATAAACACAACCAAATTTAAAAACCAGTTATCAGCTGCAAACAGATACTCCCATCTCTCCCTTCTGTGAGAGTTCAGCAGAACAATGACAAATAGCAACAGCTCATACAAGATGTCATCAATTAATGCTAAACCTCTGCAGAAAATGAGTGTCTCCACACTTCAGAGCACCAAAGCACAGGCAGTCAGCAGCTGAGCGAGTAAGACTGGCTTGGGCAAGGCTGGCTGTGATGGGGAACAAGGGGAGAACTGGTTACTGACCCTCCTTTGTGGGATTTATTGATGTGCTGGCTTGCCAAGCAGCAGAAACCCAAGTAAGCAGACGTAGCTGCACGCAGATCCACCCCTTCTCTGCGCTGGGTTTGGGCTCTGGGAAAGCAGGATGGGAAAAATAAAAACAGGGAAGGGAGGAAATCAATGATTTACAGGCTTAGCAGAGATCACACAGCACGTGCAGACACTGGAAACCCTCAGCTGCCCCAGAATACTCCTCAGCCTTCCCTACAGCCACGTGTGACGTTACACGGCGTCCGCAGCCCAACCAGTCCACGGATGCCCACGAGCCGCTGTGCCCTTAAAGGCAGCGCAGGCCGGCCGAGCGCTCCGCTGACAGGCCTTCCCTCAGCATCTGGAAGCCATCAGAGCACACGTGTGAAAGGCTTCTCGAAGCACCAGCACACTCACCAGACGTGGAGGAGAGATGGAAAGTTGGCAAAGAGAAACGTGAGCAGGGGACAGAGGGGCGGGTTATTTGCTGCTGCTGCTGTGTTGGTTGTTTAGCAGCCTTTACATCTGACCTTTGTTTTGCTTTTTCAGGCAGGGAGAAGCTAAGCTATTTTTAAGTCTGAGATAAGAGTTCAGGGAAGCTAAAGGAAGATTTTTAAATAAACTATCATATGGACTAAACTAGATTAGCTTTTCGGCCGCTCTCTTCAAAGTGGTCTTCCCCCTCTCTCTCAGAACAGCACCCACAGCCCAAGCTGGCACTGCCCTGGACAACGGGCCACACATCCCAAAGCGACTGTGAAACAGTTCAAGGTGGTGCTGGAAGAAGGATACCAAAACAGCCTGATGTCTGGGCCTTCCCATGCTCCCTTCTCCTGCCCCTTCTGGGTCTCCTCTTCCCCACGTAATGCACTGGGTCAGGGACTGACCCAGCAAAGAGGGAGTTAAGGCGATCCAGCTCATGACACAGTCACTAGTGCTGGCACAAAGGAAACCCAACAACAAAACAAACATCATGGCAAGAAGAACAGCTACCCTGGCTCTTCTGCCAGCCTTCCTGTGACAGCTCAAAGTCCCCATGAAACGGCCTGGCTGCCCCAGCCTGCACCCCGTGTGCTCTGTTTGCACAGAGCCGCCCTGGACAGGCAGGGCTGTGCCACCTCCAGCACGCTGAGCCAAAAAGGGGCTACCTGGAAAGACAGCTGCCATCAGCAACTGGCCACTGCTAGGGCAACGCACAGGCTGCTGGCCTGTCTCTCCTGGGAGCAGCTCAGAAGTGGAGAAGGGCTGTGGGATGACAGTCTGGCTGGGTGACAGTCGCAGCACAGTCGGGTCGGGCTCAGGGGTGCTGTCCCCAGTCACGCTCCATCACAACCCACCGCACGGCTGGGGGAGGTAAAACAGGTCAAGAACTGGAAACAGCAGTGAGGAGTCTGCACCACCACCCACGCCACAAGCCACCTTGCCCCAGCACAGAGAGGACAAAGATGAATCGTCCTTCTGAGTCACGGCAGCCAGTGAGTTGTGGGTTGGCTGCCCTACCCTGATGAGTCTTACGCTGTTCCTGTTTACCAAGCAGAGATCATCTAATGGGGCAACAGAAGCTGCCAGATGTGCTGACAAATCAACAGCAAACAGAGAGACCTATTTGAGAGATGGAGGGTAAGAGTCCAGCACTTCAAATATAGCTAAGGCTGAGCTGCTATGAACACCACCACGATAAAAGCAGGAGGTATTTGTGGCAGCTCAGAACACGAGAGTCACGTACATTTCTGCCAGTCTGTTCATCCAAGGAATGCTGGAAGCAAGCCACCCACCAAACCACAGAGAGGTCTGCACTGGAAGGGACCTTGGGACCTTCCTCCTTCATCCCCTGCCCAAAACACAAAGAACTCCCACAGTTACATCAGGCAGTTTGGGGCAAATTTAAAGATGGAGATGTCACAACCATTCTGGGCACCCTGTCCTTAACCCTTCTCAAGGGGAATCCTCTTCCTTATGTCTGCTTGATGTTTCCCTTGTCACAACTTGTGACCTGTTGCCTCTTGTCCTTTGCTTCCAACTGACAACACCCAGGAGACACGCACACAAAGGCTCAGGAATCAAGTACCCAGCAAGCCTGAAGTCAAACCCACTCATCACCACCTTGAACGGAGCTGAAGGAGGGTTGCTGCAGCCCTGCCCTTCCCTGTACCGACTCATCCGGGAGCAGACCCCTGAAAAGCAGTCCTCAATAACAAAAAGAACCCCCAAACCCAGCAATTCTTGCCAGCAACGTCAGCAGATTACAGCATCATAATTATTCTGATTCACCAGTTTGTCACCAGCTCTGTCCTGGAACCAGTTCACCACAGGACCAGGTCACAGCACGGGGGAAGGCGAATGGAAGGGCGGACTGCCCCAGCCCTGCCTTGCATCGTCCTGAGGCACTGTGGAACCACTCCCTGTGTGTGCAGCACAGACAAGGAGAGGGCTGGAACTAGAGACTGTAAATTCCAGTCTCTGAGGATAAGAATCAGCTCCCCAAACAAAGATTAGCACAAACAACAGATCAATCTACTGACAGGTCTGATTTGCTGCGTTACCAACCGCAGCCTGGCAGCCTCCCCTCGCCCAGAGAAGAAAATAAAACAAACCAAAAAGCCCACAAAACCAAACCAAAAGACCCACTAAAGCAGCCCTGAAAATAAACAAGATAAAGCCACCAGGATGAGCAATGACCACTGTTCAGCTACCAGGGAGCCTCGACCACCTTTGACTCAAAGGATCACAGTTTTACCTCGGCACACAGGCAGCCAAAGATCCAAAGCTGAGAAAAGCTGGTAAATAGTTAAAGGCTATGAAGATGCCTGGAGCATCTCCCCTGTGAGGAAGGGCTGAGTGAGCTGGAGCTGTTCAGCCTGGAGAGAAGAAGACTAAGGGGGAACCTTATTAATGTTTATCAATATCTGAAGTATGGGGTGCAGGGGGAAATGGGCAGCCCCTTCTCAGTGCTCTGTGGAGACAGGACAAGGGGCAATGGCTGCAAGTTGGAGCATAGGAAGTTCCCCACCAACATGGGGAAGAACTTTTAGCCAGTGAGGGTGATGGAGCCCTGGGACAGGCTGCCCAGGGGGTGTGGAGTCTCCTTCTCTGGGGAGATTCCAGACCCATCTGGACACCGACCTGTGCAATATGAGCTGGGGAGCTGCTTTGGCAGGGGGTTGGACCCCATGAGCTCTGGAGGCCCCTTCCAACCCCTGTGATTCTGTGATCTGAAAAGTTATAGTGCACTGCACAGACTTCTTGCATGATGGACTTCCTTCGAAACACCCTCCAGGAAACCAAGCAGGATTTTACTGATGCCATGGCAGAAAAGGCCATGGGAGAGGAAGAGTCTTCACAAATCAGTTCATTTGCTTCTTTAACAAAAGCACCTTTATGGAGCAGGTGCTTTAAAGGGCAGGGGTGAAAGACAATGCAAAAGAGGAAGGTTTTCTGCCAGCTGCACCATGGCAAACACCTTGTACCCGTGTTGCCACAGTCCCTCCCTCTCCCCTGGGGTTTGCACAACTGAGCAGGGAAGTAACCTGCCTTAAGAACGGGGCAGGAGGAGCTGGGGGGGGTTGTTTTTAGAGCTAGGATACGGTGTGGTGGGAGGACACAGAGAACCACAGCATGCTGGGTTTAAATCACTTCAGCCCCATGAAAGCAACAGAAGGGAGAAGTTCAGCAGTGGTACTGACACCTCAGGTTTCTCTACCACAGTGACACCAACACTGTCAGACAACAACTCAAAAACTCTTATCACACCAGATCATACACAAGCAACATCTCCTGTCAGGCTGCAAAGCATCTTCACATGAGCTTCAGGATTCTTACATCCCCAGGAAAAGTCACCAGGAGCCTCTATCCCACTCCTTACCTGCCACCTCAGTTTCTGTAGCTCATTACCAACTGTCAGTATTTAACCAGCGTCGAGCACTCCATTTATTAAGGCAGAATGACAACAGCTTTGAGTTGTTGAGCAAAAAGAACCCAAATCATCCATGGCAGCTCCTCAAATCATACTCCCCAAAGTCTGTTCCACCAAAGGGTTTCCTAAGCCTTGTCTTGAAACTTGATCACTCCCGTTTCAAACCTAAACTCCACGATGAGAGACACAGCAGGCAGCGTGGTGCAGCCCTCACCTCACCACTCCATACAGCATAAATAAACCAACAAACTCCAGAGCTGAGACTTACACCTGAATGACCCACTCTGGACTCCAGCTCAGAAAGATTCCTCTTCCTCACCCCGCACTGAAGGGTTCCAGCGGAGCTCCCAGGGACACGCTCTACCACTCACACCACTTGAAACCTTCCTTCCAACCCCTTCTTTAGATTTCTGGACTTTTATTCCTTTGAACCCAAGATGGTATGGTGTACTAAAACTCCAGAGAGCTTCCTAAGGAGGAGGATGTGTCTGCTGCAGTTCACTGTTCCAACACACCGAGCCTCCAACTCACAGACTTCGGACTTTAAAGACAAGACTCACAGGAGTACCTTCTTAGGAGCCAGGCAGGCAGCACCTACCATTTAAATTCACAATTACAACCCCCCAGCACCACAAGGGTAAAAACTGCAGTGCTTTCTACCAGGAAGAGAAAAACAAGGCATGGGAATGGCTGAGATATCAGACAGGCTCCCCAAAGGCTCACTGCAGCACTGACTTAGGGACGTCACTGCTGACTTGTGGCTCTCAGATTGCTATAACATTGCCATACACAGTTCTGCACCTTTGGAAGTAGTCCTGAGAAGTCATTGCCATGACAGAATAGGGTAAAAACACCAGTGGAAAACTCTGATCTTGGGTTAATAAGAAGCAAACTCCATTATCTCCCTTGTGAGCCCGACCTAGAGTGCAGTAAGGGTTAAGTGCTGCTCAGCGGCCTTTCGCAACGTGATTTCACTGGAAAATTGTCTGGAAGTTGGCTGGAAGTTATTTCAATGTTAGCAGTTGCATAAAGTCACTGAGCCAGGGTCTCAGAACGACAGGCAGTTAATCACCACCTCCCTGAGGTGGAAGAAGACAGGCGGTCTCTTCCCCAAGTAGAGCACCCTGCCCAGCACCCAGCTCTGTGCAGGTAACCTCCAGACTGTTACCCAGCGTAGAGAGCACCCTGCCCAGCACCCAGCTCTGTGCAGGTAACCTCCAGACTGTTACCCAGTGTAGAGCACCCTGCCCAGCACCCACCTCTGTGCAGGTAACCTCCAGACTGTTACCCAGTGTAGAGAGCACCCTGCCCAGCACCCAGCTCTGTGCAGGTAACCTCCAGACTGTTACCCAGCGTAGAGAGCACCCTGCCCAGCACCCAGCTCTGTGCAGGTAACCTCCAGACTGTTACCCAGTGTAGAGAGCACCCTGCCCAGCACCCACCTCTGTGCAGGTAACCTCCAGACTGTTACCCACCAAAAAGCAGCAGGATTCAGGATCCTTTGCAAGTGCCTTTCCAGACAAGCCGGTTCTCACCTCCCTGATGACAGCAAAAGCACTCAACAGTGAGAAGTTCCGCCTTTCATGTGGTTTTCACCCATCACCAGCCAGAGTTCCAGCGTTATCCTTGGAGGATTGGATGAATTATCTGTGCTCAACCCCTTCCCACCCGGCTTCCCCTTCCGCAGACACCTCTGCGACAGGGACCCTTCAGCAAGGCCAAGTGCCCAACACACACACAGAGCCAGCAGATACCTGTGTAACGAGTCAAAACTCACACCTGCACCAGCAGGACAAACCCAGCCCACCTTAGAGATGCCCTGTGAGCTGGGGCTGTTCAGCCTGGAGAAGACTAAGGGGGGACCTTATGAATGTTTATCAATATCTGAAGTATGGGATGCAGGGGGAAATGGCCAGCCCCTTCTCAGTGCTCTGTGGGGACAGGACAAGGGGCAATGGCTGCAAGTTGGAGCACAGGAAGTTCCACACCAACATGGGGAAGAACTTTTAGCCAGTGAGGGTGAGAGAGCCCTGGGACAGGCTGCCCAGGGGGTGTGGAGTCTCCTTCTCTGGAGAGATTCCAGCCCCATCTGGACACCGACCTGTGTGACCTGTCCCAGGGACCCTGCTTGGGTAGGGGGTTGGAGCTGATGAGCTCTGGAGGCCCCTTCCAGCTCCTATAATCCTATGATTCCCACATTTCCCACCATCCTTAATATTGCTTTAAAGGAAAACTCCACGCACACCCTGCTTTAACATCCTGCCCAACACAGGGAGCACAAGACCAGGTGAGATCCAAACCCCACCGCTGGTCCAGCTCCAGCTTGCTGAGGTGTCGCCTCATGAGGGGCGGCCCCTTCGACCCACAGATGTGCTGCTTCTGCACTTGCTGCTGACAAAAGGAGCACAGAGCGACAGGGTAAACAGTCCCAACACCAGCCTGCCATACTAAATATTACCACAAGAAACATGATTTGGCCAAGAAAAATCTTTTGCTGCTTCCAGCAGTCCCCCAAGCTTCCACAGTTGTTATTTGTCACGATACTCCATGGTGTGATCTGTCTCAAGATCACAGAATCAGAATCACAGGGGTAGGAAGGGACCTCAAGAGCTCATGGGGTCCAACCATACTTAAGATATTGATAAACATTAATAAGGTTCCCCTTTAAGTCTTCTTTTCTCAAGGCTGAACAGCCCCAGCTCACTCAGCCTTTCCTCATAGGGGAGATGCTCCAGGCCCTTCATCATCTCCATAGCCTCCTCTGGACTCTCTCCAGGAGATCCCTGTCTCTTTTATCCCAGGGAGCCCAGCACTGGACACAACACTCCAGGTGGGGCCTGACCAGGGCAGAGCAGAAGGGGAGGATCCCCTCCTGTGACCTGCTGGCCACACTCCTCTTGATGCCCCCCAGGATCCCATTGGCTCTCTCAGCCCCCAGGGCACACTGCTGGCTCATGGCCAACCTGTCATCAACCAGGACCCCCAGGTCCTTCTCCACAGAGCTCCTCTCCAGCAAGTCATCCCCCAATTAAGGACTCAACCTGAATTCATGCCCTAGACTGAAATAGCTCAGATCCCAGCTTACACCCATCTCGCTTCCCTTGCTTTGAAACAAACAACTTTTCCTTGATCACACTATTAAAAAAACCCCAAAACCCAAAAACCAATCCCACAACTTCTCCTTCCAGTGCTCAAGGACCACTTCGACCACTCTTCCCCACACAAACATCCCTCTAACCCTCCAAAATTAATTCCAAGGTTCATCCCTTCTGCTTCACTTCTGAGGCACCGTAACTCCAGAGATCTGCCTGACCAGACCTCACTAGCAAGAGGCAAACAACTGTTTGCACTTAAATTGCACCAGAGACCCAAAGTTGCCTAAATTCCTGATCATATGGAACAGGACAGAAAGCAGGTGTGTGAGTGCCTCTACTTCCAGCACATTCTGCCACCGCTCCCTCTATTAACGGAGAGAATATACCCACCCCTGTGATGTCCCTGCCTGCTGCACCCAGCAGCCACGGGACCTCTCACCCTTCCGGAACGGGGGTCAGAGTACAGAGAGCCAACTACACCTCACCAGCCACCGGATTCCAACAAGGCACTTACCCATCTCTACCTTTACTGACGATCTTCACTTCGAAGTAGTAAATGCCACAGGCAGCGGGGATGGGGTGGGTGGCCCTGACTGAGGCAGCATCTTTGTGATTTTTACCGTGACCTGGAGAAAAAACACCCAGAAATATAAATACCAAGGGGGGGGGGGGGGTGTGATCTGTGCTCCCACCATTGGCTAGCAACCCCCAGGGATCTGTTTCTATACATAGCCAGCCCACACACAGCCCTGCACTGCCACCACCACGGATGTTCCCTACGCTACAGTGCCCTGGTTTTCCCTTTGTTCCCCCCCTCCAAGTCACGGAGGAAGGCTCCCTGGACAAGCTCTCCCCTTCCCCACGCACGGAGCTCGACCGCCGCACATCAGGAGAGGACGGGAACGGTTACACAAGAGGGGAATGACATCAGTGTTTACTAACCAGGCAGGGAAAAGGAACGAGCCTCGGCAGGGAGAACGGCTTCCAGCAAGGGGCAAGGAAAACCCCGCGGAGGATGCCCCAAGCCCCAGCAGGCTGCGAGCAGCTGCTCTGCGCAAAGCCCGGGAGCCCGAGCCCCCGGCGCGCCGACGCCACCGCGCCCCTGGGCCGGGATGACAGAGTAACCGGGCGATGCGGCACGGCGAGGCGCGGGGGCCCGGGCTGGCGGCACTGCCGGGCGTTATGTAAGGCGGCCGCTCCGCCGCTCCCTCGGCTCCCGGCCACCTCCGCTCCCCGAGCCCGGGGGAACCCGGCGCCTGCCGGACTCCGGCCGAAGCTCCGGCGGCCGCACTCGGCGTCGCCCGCCGCCCGTGCCCTTCCCCCGGCCCGGCCCGCCGCCGGCCGCCCCTCGCCCCCCGCCGCGGAAAGGGCCCCAGGACGCGCCGGGCCCACCCCGCCGCAGCCCGAGGCCGAACCCGGCGCCGCCGCCCCAGCCCGGCACCTTTGTAGTGGACGCGCAGGTTGCCCTGCGAGAGGCCGATGTAGTTGTACTTGTCCTTGGGGCTCCAGGACCGCGGCAGCGGCGTCTCCTCCTGGTTGACGGCGGGGTAGAGGCGGCGGAGGCGACGGCTGAGCTCCTGCTCCTCGGGCGGGCACGGCGGCGCCGCCGCGTCCCCCCCGTGCAGGCTCCCCGCGCCCGCGTCCGCCATCTTGGATTCGCTTTGTGTCACCGGGCGGGGAGGGAGGCCCGGCCGCGGCCTCCGGCCAATGGCGTGCGAGCGTGGCCACAATGGGGCCGCGCTGCCCGACGGGAAGCGGAGTCCGCGCCGCGCGTCCCCACCCGCCCTTGGCGCCCGCCGGGACCGCGAGTCCCGGAATGCCGCGCGCCCGGAGCCCCGCCCCTCCCCGCGGCGCGTTGCACGCCGGGAAGCGTGTTCCCCGCTCCTGCCGGCCCCGCTGCGCGCCGCCAGCTGCGGGACTCCCCTTCCCGGCACGCACCGCGGCACCGGGCCGCCCCGGGGGCCGCCTCCGCGCCTGCCGGCCTCCGCCGGCCGCCTCCGCGCAGGGGCCGGTTTCGGGCCGCCCCGCCGCGGGGGCGGGCGGCGCCGTTCCGGCGGCCTCGCCCCGGGTCCGCCCGCTCCGCAGAGCCCGCCTTCCGCCGGGGCGGGGCCCGGACGCGCCGGGGCCGCCGCGGTTGGCGAGCGGCAACGGGGCGTCAGGCACTGCCGGGGCAGCTATGGCGGCACGCGAGAGGTCCTTAGGGGGGGTCTCCATAGCGACCGGTTGTAACAGCGTTGGCCGCGCGGAGAATGGCGGCGCGACGCTCCCCGCCGGGCGGGTAAGGGGACACCGGCACCCGGGGCGGGGGGGGCAGGGCCCGGCCCAGGCCCGGCGGCGCCTCCCCGGCGCTGCCACACGCCCGACCTGGGAGGCCGCGGGCACCGTCACCCCGCCCGCCGAGAGCCAGAGCCGCGGCTGGGCGCAGCCGCCCGGGGAGAGGCGGACGGGCCCCGCGGGCGGGGGGGACCTGGGTGCGGGGATCCTGCCCCCTGTGCCGCGCCTCTCCCGCCTCATTGTTCCCTCGGCAGCGCGTCCGTCCGAGCCGGGCAGAGGCAGAGAGGGGCCTGTTCTCGAACGGGACGGCGGGTGGAGGGGTGTCCTCCAGCGCCCGGGTCCTTCCTGCCCCCCGAGAGGGCGGAGCTGCTCCCCATGGAGCGCCAGGCTCGGGCTGTCCGTGCCCCAGCTCAACTAACGCCGCGTTTCACTCACGGGAAGAGCTGCAGACTCTTTTTTTCTTTCATTTATCGTGCTGTGGTGCCTGGGCACCGGCACCTTTCAGTTCCTCTTGTCGTGTGAGTGAAAAGCCGGCTGGTCCTTTGAGTGTGGAACTGGGCGTGAGTTGAGCTGCGGAGGAGGGGAAGGTGCATCGCTGGGTACTTGGGAGCCTGATTGTGTTTAAAAGCATGAAAAGCGCTGCTCAGGCTCTCAAACCACGAGTGAGATATGTTCGATGGTGGGTTTTGTACCGGAGGCTCTCAGCCCACTCTGCCATTCCGACCACGGGCCACTCCATACTCACCCGCTCCTTGGTCCGGGACCGCCGTGCGTTTCCGCGCCTCCCTGTAGCCAGGCACACATCCCAAGCTTCCCAGGCTTCCTGTGTTGGAGGAAGCATCCTTTCTTCTTCATGTCATCGTGCTGATCACCACGCACAGCTATGAGGTGCCCCCCCTGCCCTTTCGGCGGCGCTGAGCAGCTGCCGCTTTGCCCAGAGCTGGAGCTTGAGGCTGACAGTTTAGATGCTACAGCAGAGACCTGACAGCCCAACACCTCCCACCTGGCACCGTGCTGGCCCTCGGTGGGCTCCTGAAAGCTCGTCCAGCTCTCCTGGCACATGACTCCCCTGGGAAGCAGACAGGCAGAGCCATGGGTGTCAGTGCAGCGCCTACAACTTCACTGGGATCTCAGGATTGTCTTACTGTATTGTGACACCCCCAGTTTCCCCTAAAACACACGTGTTTACTTCTTGAAAGGCCTTTCTCCTGCGCTGGGCTCTGGATCTTGGGCAGACGTGACCCAGACTCAATCCCTGCTGTGCATGTCCTTAGTTCTGTGTATTACTGAGAGCTTCTTTCTGTCCATTGCACAGGGCAGCTCCCAAATCTTCCTCCAAGACTCCAGGTTCCCAAACACAGAGCAGCAGTCTGAAATCCATCCTGTCCAAGCAACGGACAACTCTGGTGAGTTGAAGAATTCCAGTGCAGCATCCAAACTATAACTGACTTGGTCAACTTTGGGTCTTCTTGCTGGAAGCACAGAATCACAGAATCACAAGGTTTAGCTTAGGATGGGACTGGTTGGACTTGATGATCTTAAAGGTCTTTTCCAACCCTGTGATTCTGTGATTCTGTAATGTGCCACTTCCAGGAGAAGCTGGATGTGCTACATTAGCATGAGGTCACTGAGTATTATTGTGTCCCCAGAGCAGGGACATTCTGTAAGTGCTGTCCTGGGCCTTCCAAGGACTTTCAGCTCCCAGCCAATTGGGGACTGTTTCTCCAACACCATCTTCCTGCTTCTTGCACTGAAATTAGGACAGTGAAACTTCAGAGGCTTTATGTTTAACTCTTTCAAGGCTTTGTTGCTGTCCTGCTGCATCAGATCTGCTGATGGCTGCTTTGGAAGGTTGACTCTCTCCTGGCCAGACCCAGGACAGCCAGGCTGAAGGTTGGGGTTTGAAAGTCAAACCCTCCTGTTTGCCCATGATTGGTTTGATTATTAATTACTTTTCTTGGGGGTAAATTTTACATTCAGAAGAGGGAGCGACTTGTATTGGACAATTGCATGCTAATTACTTGGTGGCAATAATGAAGATAAATTAGAGCAATCCTGCATAGCTAGCTTGGTTTACCACCACCACCACCACCAAAGACACAGTGAGAAAATTCCAAGATAGAAATGAAGAGACTCTTACAATTCCCAAATAGATTTTGCTTTCAGAGGAGCTTGCACTTCCCAAAGGAAAATCCATTTACCATGTTCCTTTTACTGTTCCTCAGACCTGGGTCTGTTCCTCAGACCTCGTTTGGTCCTGTGCCAATAGGAATTCAGCTGCTTTGTGTAGGGTCACCAACCCTCCCTTAAAACTCCTGATCTAAATGAGTTGATGCAGCTCGGTGCTTCCTGACCAGGGCACCCCCTGAGTGCAGAACCTCCCTACGCCGTACCTGTGGGGTTTGTGTTTCTCTCCTGGATTGATGCAAACATCCCACATCTCTGGGGGATGCTGTAGTCTCCAGCACTCCCAGTGTTGACTGATAAACCATTTTTCACCCAAAGATGCAAACAGTATATAAATATCTCAATTGTGGGACACAGGGGGCCATGGGCAGCCTCTTCTCAGTGTCTGTGGGGACAGGACAAGGGGCGATGGGCTCAAGTTGGAGCACAGGGAGTTCCCCACCAACATGGGGAAGAACTTCCAGGTGAGGGTGAGGGAGCCCTGGGTCAGGCTGCCCAGGAGGTGTGGAGTCTCCTTCTCTGGAGAGATTCCAGACCCATCTGGACACCAACCTGTGTGCCCTGTCCCAGGGACCCTGCTTTGGCAGGGGGTTGGACCTCATGAGCTCTGGAGGTCCCTTCCAGCCCCTGTGATCCTGTGATTCCCCACAATCACGACCCGTAGGCAGCATGAGTGGTGGCTCCCAGGGGGTGGTTCAGAGGTGTCTCACAATTGGTCCTGGTCTGGGAAGGAGATTTCTTCAGAGAAGAAACCCAAAGTTTCCCTGGGTTTGAGGAGTGGCCAGTCCTGGCTGCAGAGCTTAGGGGGGCGGTGCGGGTGCTGTCTGGCTGTGCTCCTAGGCGGCTGTACGAGTCTGGGTGTTGTCTCTTTGCTGTGAGTCGTAGTGCTCAGGTACAGCAAAGGGATTCTCTCCTTTCCATCCCCTCAGCTTTCTGACAGAGGCTATTTGTCCATCTGGCCTGCGTCTGTATCCGGACAGACCGTCCGAAGGAATCATAAACCCTGCTGTGCCCCAGAGGAGACACAGAGGTGAGTTCAGCCTGTACCCCGGGGAAAGTCACCTCATCACTGGAAGCAGGTCTGGAAAACCATCACCTTAATGAGCAGAACCTCTTCCTCCAGTGTTGGTACAACAGTGATGCTGGGTTACCCCATGAGTGCAGCGTGACATCGCTGGCTCTGCCCAGCAGCTCTGTAGGCGCTGTCAGTATTGATGTGAGTCGTGCTGAGGGTGAACATGGCCATAAAGTGCTGTCATTTGATGATTCATTGACTGAGGTAATGCAGAGTCCTGCCCAGGCCCCAGGTGCAGCAGCAGGCCCTGCCAGCCCTTTCCCAGTCCGAGGTGTCGGGGTGCTGGGCTCTACACCGGTTCTGGTACCCAGCTGGGTGACCTGGGACCAGGTGCTGTAAGAAGAGCTGTGTGAAGCCTTCAGCCACACTCACTCACCATGGCTCCTTGCTGGAGTTATGCTGTAGCCATTTGTCATGCACCTCACTGATCCCAGCCTCTGACCCTGCTGGGCACTGCAGCCTTGCCTGGCCATCACTGAACGATGGTCAGAGAATGTCTAAGGTTGGAAAAGACCTCTGAGATCATCAAGTCCAACTGTCTGCCCAACACCACCACATCAACTAACCCATGTCCTGGAGGGACAGTCTCCACCACCCCTCTGGGCAGGCTGGTCCCAATATCCAATCCCTTTCAGGGAAGAACTGGTTCCCAATATCCAATCTAAACCTTCCCTGGCATAACTTGAGACCATTTCCTCTCATTCTATTGCCAGTTCCTTGGGAGAAGACCCCCACCTCACTACACCCTTGTTCCAGGGTGTTGCAAGAGAGTGCTCAGGTCTCCCCTCAGCCTCCTCCAGGCTGAACGCCCCCCAGTTCCCTCAACAGCTCCCCATCAGACTTGTGCTCCACGATGATGCTGGCTACCCTCAGGGGACCTGCTCTGCGACTCTTGTTCAAGCCCTGTGCCATCCAAGGCACCTGGCTGGGTAGGTCACTGTCCCCACTTGCCTTGCTCTCACCCTGGGGAGTCCTGGATCCCTTTCAGCACCCACACCCCAGGGGTGGGGGAAGAGGTTGCAGAGCCTGTTGGTGCACTCAGGGCTCCAATGGACTGCAGGACACAGTTGTGGATGATATGATAAGGACAGATGGGCTTTTTAATTCCAGCTGGTTTTAATAATTTGGATGATGACATCCAGCAAAGGGACATTTGCCCTAGAACCTCCTGAGGAACCTAGAATCTCAGGACACGTTCTGTGTTCTCACTTTTTGTCCAACAGCTGTTTTCCCTGACCCATTTCAAACAAGGTAATTAGTACTTAACTCTTTTTCTGACACAGAGAACCCACTCACTTGGCTTTTTGTACCAAAACACCATGATGAAGCTCTTAAACTGAAGAGTAGCAATAGCAGAATGTCCTGAATAGATTCTTGCTCCATGGGGAATTTTAAATCATCCATTGTATGCTTTGGGAGAACATACATATCCTCCAGGAAAAAGCCCTGCTGTGAAGCAGTGGGAAGGGAAACTGGTTCACTACAAGTTCATTCTCACATACATGACACACATAAGTCCATGTGTCTGTCCTTTCCCTGTGTCTCTGCAGCAATAAACAGGCCCTTCTCACCACGCCGAAGCCACCATACTTGGAGCAGCTGGAGTCCTACCTAAGGAAAGAGCTGCAGTCTCTTGAACTGACTAAAAACCACTGCCAAGAACTGAAGTTGCAGGTCTGATATGAGGTTCTCTTGACTTGAAACTATGTGCTGGGATGGATGACTTGAAGTGGCCATCCAAAGGAAAAAGTAGCTGAGAGTAGGCACCAAAGGGTAGTGTTGGATGAGTGGGTTTGCAGCTCATCGGAGAACTCGCCCAGAAACAGGTTGTTTATGTGTTGGGTTGCTGCTGTTTGCATGTGGTTGGGTTGTTCACATCTTCTTGGGCTCTCCACATCTTCTGTAACAGTTTTCCATCTTCAAGTCAAAGCCCAAGGCATCAGAAAGGCATGGTGATGTAATGTGGGTGTGAAGCAGATTTACACACCGACTGGTGTGTAGGTTCCTGCCTAAACCCATAAAGCAGCAAGTTCAGAGGTTCCCCAGTTTTCAATGCAAAACCTCTCATTTCTGAAGTCAGGTTTCTGTGGGTGACAGGAAGGGGCTTTGTCATCGAGCCTAACCAGCATCCCCAAAATTCCTAGTTACTAATGGGTCTGATCCCAGGGGATTTGTTGTGAATGTTTGAGGAGACATCAAGAACCTCGCAGAGACATTGAGAGCAACCACTGAATTTAAAACCCAGGTAAAGGGGGAGTGGGCACACCTCCTTTGGGAACATCCCATGGGAAGCTTGTGTTTGATTTACTCTGCACCAGTTAATTCCAGTTCTCATTCCCAAAGGAACCCCGTAGTGACAGGGAGGGAAAGCAGTAGATGGAAGAGAATGAAAGGAAACAATGAGTGACTGATAGCAAGAGAAGATAGGGGCTTCATCACTGGGGGGGTTCTTGACAGTCTGTTTCACTGTCTTACCTGGCATGTTTCATTCTATGTCGTAGTGAGGTGCACTCAGGGAGAGCATCCTTTGTTGCTAGTGAAGTCCTCCCAGGGCCCAGGCACAGCTGTGGAGCTGGAATGTCCTCTCTCCACAAGTCTTAGCCTGCTGAGAAGGACATCTCCAGGGAGACTCTGCTCTGTGGAGCTTGCCATTTAAATTAACACAAGGCCAACCCAAAGCAGCCACAGGCTCCTGTTACACACCTTGAACATCCCTGACCTCACCTCCACCCTGTAACTTGAGCTGAGTCTGCTCCAGATGACCAGTATCATTCTCACCCTGGAGCTGTGCCTGGACAGATGTGATGAAAGCTCAAATCTTTGTTTGCCCTCCATCGTGCCATGGTGCCCATTGGCAGGGGAGAGAACCCCAGCTACATGAGGAATCAGGGGTGGCAGACCAGAGATGGGAGACACAGGTCACCTTGTGGGAGCAGTGTTTTTGTACTCCCTCTCACCGTTGTTACGTGATGCCAGCGTTGGCCAACCCAGCAATGGCTGGACTCTGACAAAGGGGCCACTGGCTGTTTCTCAGGCTTGCTTTCTTCTCTCAGCCCTACAGAGACATCTTTGAGTCCATCTTAGAGACCTTCACGACCTACAGTCCCTTGCTGGCAGCTATAAAGAAGGAATATGAAGTTACTTTGGGTAAGCTCTTGGACTTAGACCTTTGGGGGAAACCCACCATGGGAGCCACATCCTTAGGGAGCTTGGTTGGGTCAGACAGACAGATGAACAGCCTAAACAGATGTCAGCTGGTAAAGCCAACATTCTGGTCTGCCAGGTCTGTAGGATGAAGGTGTTGGAGGCTTGCCTTTCCCTGGGCTGTTTCAGATTTTGACAGAGGTTTTCAGTCTCCATCACATGCAGAGTTCAGGCTGCAGCTCGAGGGGTGGCTGGGACAGTCGCCTTTACAGCGCAGTGGATTGTCCTGATCTCCCTGGCTGTGCTTGCTTACATGAAGCTGGGATTGCTGCTGGAGCAAGGCAGGGCAGAGAGCTGAGATGGCTGTTCCCTGCCCCTTCTCAGGGTGCTTTAACTGCCTGGCCTTCCACACCATGGGGAGATGGTACTTTGTGAACAACCACAGTGTGCTGGGAATAGGCCAGGAGCTCATGTCACACCGGGCACTGGGCAGCTGTCAAAGGGCAGCAGCGTGCTGCTGGCACAGTCTCTTGAAGGACATGTACTGTTTATCCCAGGACTACCCAATCATCCTGAGGAGCAGCCCTGCTGAGAAGGACCTGGGGGTTCTGGTGGGGGAGAAACTTCCCATGAGCCAGCAGTGGCTCTTGCAGCTCTGAAGGGCGATGGGATCCTGGGCTCCATCAGCAGAGGGGTGGCAGCAGGGACAGGGAGGGGATTGTCCCTCTCTGCTCTGTCCTCATCAGGCCCCAGCTGGAGTCCTGTGTCCAGAGCTGGGCCCCCAATGCAAGAAGGATGTGGGACCGTTGGAGAGGGTTCAGTGGAGCCACGAAGGTGATCAGAGGGCTGGAGCAGCTCCCCTACGGAGAGAGGCTGAAGGTGCTGGGCTTGTTCAGCCTGGAGAAGAGAAGGCTGTGGGGGGACCTCACTGCAGCCTGACAGTCCCTGAAGGGAGCAGAGGAACAGGAGGGGAATCAGCTGTTCCAAAGGGCAGCCACTGGCAGGACAAGGGGGATGGAGTGAAGCTGAAGGAGGGAAGGATGAGATGAGATATTGGGAGAAGTTCTTTCCAGAGAGAGTGGTGAGGGGCTGGAACAGGCTGCCCAGAGAGGGGGTAGGTACCCCATTCCAGGGGGTGTTCAAGGCCAGGTTGGATGGGGCCTGGAGGTTGGTGTCCCTGCCTGTGGCAGAGGGTTGGAGCTCTGTGACCCTTGGGGTCCCTTCCAACCCAGACCAGTCAATGATTCTATGATAGTTCTTCATGAAGGACAAAAATCTTTCTTTGCCCAATGTCCTTCAACTAGGTGAAGGAGTCAGTTTTAATCGCTGCTCTAACACATTTGGTTTTAAGTGCTTCCTGCCAGAACTCATCAATAGAAATTTCTTGGCTTCAGCTCCCAGGACAGTTACCGATGTCCCCGCTGTCGCTGAGAGCACACTGCTTTCTGAACCTCTTTTATTTTAAGCCTTTGTTTACTGACTCCTCTGTGCTGCTTGGGTGGGATATCTCCTGGGTTTTTTCCCCTTGGAAGTCCCTGTGTACCCAGCAGAACATCTCTCTGGTGACAGCTTTATTTTTGGAAACCAGCTGTGTGCCAGTGAGCCGGTGTGCCAGGGGATCCAGGCTACTCCAAGCTCTAAGAATAAACCAAACAGGAGATTTATTTATTTATTGAAGTTGGGATCAGGATCCTCCCACCTCTTTGTATATTGAGGCCAAGCTCATTTTCCTAATTACAGATTGGTACCTTGCTAATGAGGCCGGCGTGGCATCCACCCCCTTTCACTAAGGCTACTGGCTGGGGTTATCAGAGGCTGATTTCAAGGTCTCCTCCTTCCCACCTCAGTCAGACGTCTGTTCACCCACCTGGCCAAGGAAGAGGTGATCTCATCCAACAGCTTCCAGGTCCCCACCCCCTGCACCCGCTCTGCCAGGCACCTCTGAGAGCTGAGTCAACTCACCCAGCAGGAAAAACGATGACCAAGAGCTGCAAAGTTTCCTCCTCGTTTAGTGGGTTGTGTTGCTCAAGGAAGTGTCTGTCCAAGTGTCTGAGAGCAGAAAGGGCAAAAGGGAAGAGAAAAGGAAGGAAATACCCTGCTCTGTAGAACCACAGCCCCGGTTCAAGGCCAGGTTGGATGAGGCTTTGGGCACCCTGAGCTAGTGAGGGTGTCTGTGTGTGTCACAGGGGGTTGGAACTAGATGGGCTTTGAGGTCACTTCTGACCCAAAGCCTTCTGTGATTCTGTGAAGCAGGATGTGGGATCCCAGTCAAGCACTGTCACAGGTTCCTTGGGAAGGGATCTGCAAGAAAAATATCAAGGTAAAGGGGAAATAGCTGAGAGAGAAAAGCAGGAGGAGCCCGTGAGCTCTTCACTAGGTGTGCTGGAGAGGAAGGCACAACAAGAGAGGTCAAGGCACACCTCAAAAGAGGGAAGGGTGGGTAGACAACACACCTGCATGCCACAGGTTGCATGAGACCACGTGTTTGGGGAGCAGGAAGCAGAGGCAAGGCTCCAAAGAGCATGCCTTCACAGAAGAGGGCACACTGCTAATTGCCAGTTGTCTTGAGCCCCACGTGCTGCCTGTGCTTAACTGGTGACACCTTCCCACCTAAGGGAGCACGATGAAGCCATCGGTGCTCATCCTGTCTGATCAAAACATTAAATACTCAAGAAAACAAAAGAAAATACTATTTGTCCTTTGTTTTCCAAACCAGGATAACCAGCCTGAGCTGAAATCAAATCCTTATCTAACGAGCCTAATGAATTCACATGCACAGCTAGATAAGCAATGGGATAGAACCCCGACCGATGCTACTGCCACTCCATCAGCACTTGCTAGGCCAACCAGTGACAGAGCCACGTTCAGTCCCAGTTCCCACCAGCACGGTTTTGGGGTTGAATGTCTGACAGTAAAGTTGTTGCTCACTGTGAGAACTCACCTCTGCTTTCTTTAGCTGATCAGAAGAAGACAATTCGTGCCCTGGAGCACCTGAAGACTAAGATCTCAATTGTGTCTGAAGAGTGCACCCAGAAGACACTGGCAGTGCAGGAGAAGACCAAACATGAAATAAATATGCTCAAACAAGAGAAACAACATTTGCTGAAGCTCATTGACAACATGAAGGAAGAGAAGAGTTCTCTTCAGACTCAGGTAAATGAGACAACGATGCGTTGACCCTTCCCCAGCATCAGCTGGATGCATTTCGTATCCCTGACCTCTTACCTCCCGCCCCTCGTCCTTCAGTGCCAGTAGAAGTTCTGGCACAGGCACTCAACATCTGGCCCAGGGACAATGCTGGGTCTTGGTCACTTCCAGAGAATATCCTGTTCCCTTGGGACGGGCTGTACCACCTCTCGTTGTATCTGTCTCTTGCAGAGTCACGCTTGAAGGAGGGGAGGAAATCAACATCCAAAGGGGTTCAGCCAGGAGAACAGCTGCCTATGGCATCAGACCCGTGAGGGCACAGAGGGAGGACAGGGACAGAGCTACAGCAGAGCTCAACAAAGACCAAAACCTTTGGCCTGAGCTTAAACAGAGCTCCTTGCTGTGGTCAGGCCTGTGTGGATGCATGTCCAGCAGAGGCAGATCAGGACAGTTAAAGTCCTTGGGGCCCTGACAGCTACTGTAGCTAATTCAGGAGTTATCAAAGACAGGTTGGCTGGAAGCAACACCGAGAGTTCACAAGCCCAACAAGATATTCCAGACCCATCTGGATGCTGACCTGTGCAACCTGTCCTAGGGAGCTGCTTTGGCAGGGGTTTGGATCTGATGAGCTCTCAAGGTCCCTTCCAGCCCCTACGATTCTGTGACTCTGTGACACCCTTTGTGTGCTATTTCCACATTTGAACCCATTGTATTTCTGCCCAGCCCACCCTTTCCTACAGTGACATCACTTGCCCACTCTCCTACTCCAGCTTTTCCCACGTAGTGTCCCGTATCCCACTCTCTGCTCCATATTTTCTGCTCTAAACCTGCTAACCCTGTCCCAGAGGTCCCACTGCTGCCATGCTGCCCATCAGTTCCAGCCTCTGTTTCCCACAGGTGGAGCATCTGCAGAAGAGCGTCACAGTGGAGTACACTCGCTACCTCAACGAGCAGCATGCCCACAGGATGCTCCTGGCACAACTGAACAGTATGCACTGTGAACAGCAGGACAGGACACAGGCCCAAGCCCAAGGTAGAGCGAGTGGGTCTCTAGGAACCTGTCCCACATGGGGACACAGACACACACACCCTGGGGTGCAGCATTGCCCTTAAAATGCAGAGTAGCTCTGAAATACCTCCAGATGCACTTTGGTTCTTTAAAAACAGTGTGACAAATTCATGGCCAAAACACCCACAAAATGGGTAGGAAAGGGAAGAGGCAGAGATGTAGCATTGAATCATAGAATCATAGAATGGGCTGGGTTGGAAGGGACCCCAAGGGACACAGAGCTCCAACCCCCTGCCACAGGCAGGGACACCAACCTCCAGGCCTGGAGCTACACAAGGTTGCCCAGGGCCCCAGCCAACCTGGCCTTGAACACCCCCTGGGATGGGGCACCCACTCCCTCTCTGGGCAGCCCCTCACCACTCTCTCTGCAAAGAACTTCCCCCTCCCTCCTTCAGCTTTACTCCATCCCCCTTGTCCTGCCAGTCTCTGCCCTTGTAAAAAGCTGATTCCCCTGTACCTTCTAGTCAGATCTGTATTCCTGTCTGCTCTTCCTTGGCACAACAGGGACACTGAAGGCAGGAGCTGCCCAGTGCCAAGGCTCCCTGTGTTACTTGGCTGCAGTGCCAGCCATCAGCACAGCTCACCCAGCCCCAGCCGCAAGGGTGGGCAAAACTCCTGAAATTCAGGTGTCACAAATACCGGGCACGGAGGGTACTCGTGGTGACAGGGACCTTTTTGAGTCCCTGTTAATCCACAGTTGGGTTACAGACACCCACAGTGCCACCCATGGAGCCACGGTGGCTGCCTGAGGCTCTCTGCCTGGGATCCTCTCTGTTAATCACAGCCAAGCCCCAGCTTTTGAGTGCGGCTGTGTGTGGGGAAGAGGGGCAAGGCAGCAGGGGGACCCCAAGCACTCCCATATACTCCTGACTGTTATTAATAATAGTCCAGTCTCTACCTATTTGGCTCTTGCCAACACTTTCTGGGCAAGAAAGGGAGGGGATTGTGTCCCTGTACTCGGCATTGGTGAGGCTGCATCTCAAGTGCTGGGTCCAGTTCTGGGCTCCTCACCATAAGAAGGACATTGAGGTCCTGGAGTGAGTCCAAAGAAGGACAACCAGGCTGGGGAAGGGGCTGGAGGGCAAATCCTCTGAGGAGCAGCTGAGAGCTGGGGGTGTTCAGCCTGGAGAAGAGAAGGCTGAGGGGAGACCTTATCACCACCTCCACTGACCTGACAGGAGGGTGCAGAGAGGTTTTTTCAGCCAGGGGACAGGAGATGGGACAAGGGGAAATGGGCTTAAGCTGTGCCAGGGCAGGGTCAGAGCAGATGTGAGGGGAAAGTTCTTCCCTGAAAGAGTTGTGGGGCTGTGGCACAGGCTGCCCAGGGAGGGGGCTGAGTCCCCACCCCCGGGTGTGTTTAACAGAGGGGAGATGAGGTGCTCAGGGAGCTGGTTTAGCACAGGACAGGAATGGATGGACTCAATGATCTTAAAGGTCTTTCCAACCTTGTGATTCTGTGTGTGATTTCTGGGTTTCTGTCATCTAAAATCTTAAGCAGTTTCAAAAGCTGCAGCTGCAGTTTGTCCATCATGAGCTTTCAGCACTGGCTGTTGTTTAAAGACAAGGGTGAAGATGTGCAGAAGTTAATGTTGGCATTGAAGGTCACTCAGCGGGACCTCACAAAAGCCCAGGTGAAGCTGAACAAAATGGAAGCAGACTATGGAGATGTGGTGCCCAGGAGAGATTTTGAAGCACTGGAGAAAAAATACTCTGATTTACTCCAGGAGGTGAGCACAGCTTCTTCTTTCCGAGCAACACCGCACAGCCAGACGTACCGCGACGCAACACTGTTGGGGTTGGGATGGGGGCTCAGCACAGCGTGACCCTGCGTTAGGACAGTCCCTGTTCTCCAGGCATGAAGGACACGAGACAGCGCTGCCCTCTCATCCCTAAAACTGCCCCCCGATCACAGTCACACTCAGAGTGATTGTACCGTCCTGTTCTTGTGCCGTGGTTGTACCATCACCCCCCCTCCACAGCAGGTTTAACTGGGTTAACACCACAAAGGCAGCGATGGCCCCCAGAGAGCCCAGGGGCTGCAGCTGGGGAACCACTCTCTGAGGTCATTGCATACGTAAATAAGGGAACTAGGGTCACCTCACATACATCACCCAGTTTTGCCCAAGCCACAACTAACAGAAACTATTGCTGGGCTACAGATGCTTCTCTGTCTAGCTGGGTTTTTGCCTTTTCCAGTAGTATTAAACATCATCTTTTGTCTGCTGGAACTCCAAGGTCATCAACCCAACGCTGGGGCTCATCCAGGCATTTTCCAGCTGTGAAAGGAGCAGACTAGGTCCTTCATGCCATATCTGTTTGCTGCCTTTCCAGAACAAAGGTTTGGCTGCTCAGCTGGCACTGGAGCAATGCCACATCACTTGCAGGACAGCAAAGGGATGGGGGTCTTCTTCTGACCCTGCGGTGACAGAGTGGCAGCAATCAGACCTCTAAAAGGAGCATAAGGAAGAGAACACATTAGGTCCCACCACCCAAGGAGGGATGGATGAGGACATCCAGGAAGGCCAAAAAAAATAGCGTTACCCATCTTGGTGCTTCAGAGAAGCAACACTGGGCTCTTGGAGATGCATTTGGACAGCTCTGTTCCAGCACAGCTTGATCCACCGCTCGTGTCCCTCCACTGCAGCATAAACAACACAGACACGGCCCTCAAAACCCAAGCTGGAGCTGAGGTTGTCTCTGCATCACGATGCAGTGGTGGAGCAAAGATAAATCGTATCAAAAAGAAACCCTAAATGAGCATGGTGGGTCCGAAGGGGATGCCTGTGAAGAGTCCTAGAACAAACCTCAGTGTTTCTCCCACTCTCTCCTAGCAGATTAAGATCTATTTTGAAACACAATCCCAGGCATAAAACCCACTGGCATGTTTTGCCAGGAGGTTTTGTAAATGGTGACAATAAAATTTAACAAATTATTTCTTTTTCTCCCAATCTAGAAGCCAGGAGCCAGGGACAGCTCTCCCTAAGTCCTTGAGCGACACCGATGCCCAGCGGAACTGCCTGGCAACAACAGAAAACTCCTCTTACTCCTTTCTGTGTCCTTCAGATGAAGCCCCTGCAGGAGGATCTTGATGAGCTCCGTAACAAGTACGAAGTGCTGCTGGAAGCCCACAGGGAGACCGTGGCAGAGCGAGACAGCCTGTGCGCCCAGCTGGAGCAAGCACAGCGCAGCTGCACCCCCCGGCCCAGCTGGGCCAAGTGCTCAGGTGCCAGCTGTGTTGGCAGTGGTCAGCTCGTCTTTAAACACCTCACTGTGGGGCTGCTCTTACCTGCAACAGCCTGTTTCCTCCTCAGCTTTTAGGCAGTGGGCTGAGGGAGGAGAGTTTGCAGAGTGTTTTGGTTTGCCTTGGGCATCTTAGGAGACTCCCTGGATGTCTGGAGACCCGTATCTGTTAGAAGGGTCCTCCTGGGATCTGCTAGCCCTGTCTGGCTCGCCCCTGCTCCAGTGTGGGGCCTCTCCATAGGCTGCAGGTGGGGTCTGGGCCTTTTCCATGAGCTGTGGGGGACACCCGCTCCACCATGGGTTTCTCCAGGGGCTCAGGGGCATCTTTCTTTCCAGCACCTGGGGCGCCTCCTCTCCCCCCTTCCCTGCCCTTGGTGCCTGTACAGCTCCTCACACCTTCTCACTCCCTTCTCTGGGGCACAAAGCGGCTACTGGCAGGTTTTTCCCCCTCACTGTGACTCCCAGAGGTGCTGTGACCATCCCTGATGGGCTCAGCCTTGGTCAGCAGCGACTCCGGCCTTGAGCCGGCTGGTGTTTGCTCTGTGGGGCTGCAGAGAGCTTCTGGCTGCTCCTTGCAGCAGCTGCCCCTGCAGCCCTCCCCTCCACCAGAACCCAGCCACACAAACTACGACACTGGTAGGTGTGGGCATATTCTCCTATTCCAGCAGCTCAGTGTCTTTTTCTGTTGCAGAGGTGATTCCTGGTGGAGCTGACCAGTGGGGCAGCCTGGCCAAGGGGAAGAGCAGCGATGAGCTGGTGGATGTGCTTCTGGAAGAAATAGGAACAAGAAGGCTGAGAGACATCGACTTCTTCCCTGGATTGGTACGTACAAGATTTCTTCTCTGCTTGTTTCCCCCGAGATGAGTCGGTAATCAGGATCCATCAGGAAGGTTCCAGCTTTCATGGCTGGTGTCTTCAGTATTCACCTTCCCGTTGGCGTAACCACCAAGAACTCTCAAACTCGAGCACAAGAAGAGAGCTGAAACAGAGGGAACACGCCAAAGACTCAGCTGGATGGTTTGCAGTGATGCCACGTGAGTCATCTCACGTGCAGGTACTTCCAGTGGGGCAGAGCCCCTTGTGAACACCGCACCGGATCGCTCAGACACATGAACAGCTTCCTGCTGCCCAGGAGTCGTGTCATCCTCCTGTCCCTACCCCTGGCTGCCGGCAGCACCAGGGCAGCACCCGGCAGAGCGGCGTGTGTTTCCTCCCATGTCAGGTCTCTGCTGGTGAGGTGAATTCAGACAAGCACTGGAAGGCAGCAGCACAGCTTGGCAGGGGATGACTCCTTGGCATGGCATCGAGAAGTGAAGTCAGCTCGCAGCATCTCCATGCACTGCCCGGGACGTGGGGAGGCAGGAAGCAGGACAGGGAGAAGGGCATGTTGAAAGATTCAACGTCGTACTGAGAAGCTTGACCTGTCTTTGCCCTGCATTCCTGGAAGATATTTCCCAGAAAGATCTTTCCTCTTCTAGTTTCGCTGGGCAGAACCTCTCACACAGTGCCATTTTACCTAAGGATGAGGTCCAGCAGCTCCACATTGCCATGAGAAGGTCCCTCACCCTCTCTGCAGCCAAAATCTCCGCACTGACCACAGCTTCCAGCACAACACCGAGAGCTTTAGCATCACTCTGCTCTAACAAACACCGTACTGACTGCAAATCACAGTGGTGCTCAGCTATACTCACAGCTGCCCAGACACCACAGGGCCACACCAACCAAAATCACTCATGGACCAAGTTTTAATGGTGGGGAAGGGGCCGCGTGGCTGGTGCGGACCTACCTGGAGCAGCTGAGATACCCTGTGGAGGTGCTGATGGGCGGGTTTTATAGTTCTGGGAATGAGATCCACATGACTGACTTGTTTTAATGGCTTTAGGTGCCACCATCGTGGCTCTGGGGCTGCGTCACTGCCAGCGAGGCGTGTGCCTTTACCTATACCTGTGTTTGTTCCATTCCTTAGGGCAAAGATGACACGGTGCCTGCGTACCTGAGGCATGAAGGTGACGTCGAGAACAAAAAGCTGACTAAGAAGGCTGTGGTGAACATCCTGAAGGATGTGTGGAAGGAGAAAATTGCACTAGAACAGCAGGTTTGTCCCATTTTCCTCCTCCACAAACAGCATTTGCTACAGCCGGCAGCGCACTTTGGGTACCCAGGGTCTGACTCATGTCCTGCCGAGTGTGTCACCCCCACCGAGCCACGTAAAACCGTGCAAGAACGTGCCAGGCAGGGCTCTGACTCAGGAATTAGGGCAGTGTCACGTGGGTACATGGAGTAGCTCCATCCCCAGCCAAGATGCTTCTGGAGCTCCTGCTCCCAGCATGGCCAAATCCTTGGGAAGCAGCTGATGCCCAGCCACCAGCACAGCAAATCCAGAGGCATCCAGGGGCCTATACTGCAGTGGTCCAGCAAGAGCAGCTGGGATGTGAGCAAAGAGCCCTCCACAAGGCAGAGCGCAGTGGAGGAACCGCTGCGGTGGGCACCCCGAGTTCAACCAGCCATGTGTTGAGGCTGGGACCTCAGCTAGAGCAACTGCTGTTGTTCTTGGGGGGGTGCTCTGCAGGACCCCACACCATTCTGACTATGCAGCTTCACTTCTTCAGTGGTGGAAACTTGGGCAGCACCTGTGCAGCCAAAGCCAGACCAGGGTTTTCCTCCTGAGTTGATTTTAACTCACATCAACCTGTGATGGGTTGATGTGAGTTAAAAATCACATCATCATATGTGATGATTTTAACTCACATCTGCAGTATTTGGGCCCATGAGGGAGAGGAGGAGGTGCCATGACAGGAAAAACGAGGAGCAGGGACAAAAAACAATCTATGTCACCTTTTTTACCAGTTAAGAAGTGTTTTGCTTTGGTTACACCCAGCCCAAGGGATTTCCCCTTCCTCGTGGGCAAAGCGGGGGCATTGGGGTTGAGCTGGAGGCCCAAGGGGTGAGATGCGCGTTCTCTGCCGAGGCAGACAGACAGGCTGGCTGTCCGAGGCCGTAGGAGGCTCACAAAGAGAATAAAAACCTGGGAGAAACCTTTGGAATGAGCTGATGCCATGGCAGCCCCTGACTAGCCCTGAGACAGGCATCCCAGAGCTGGAGTCAGCAGATCTGATTGAGTTCAGCTGCTGAGGGGATTTCCTGGGGTCTCGCCCGCAGACAGGGCAGCGACACAGTCTGCCCGAGTTCTTTCTCAGCTACCTGCAGCAGAAGCACGGGGACGCCGCTGCCATGGAGTGGTCCTACAACCTCTATGAGAACATGCGACTCTGTCCATCCAACCCCGTCCTCAGCTCGTTCTACAATGTGCTCACTGAGAAGGTGGGTACCCCGCAGCCCAGCACCGCAGTCCACACCAGGCAGGGGAAGCGTTCCCTCCACAAAGCAGCTTCACCCCCATCCCTCCCCCAGCAAGCTGCATCTTCCCATGAGAATAAACACTGACCCACACTAGAGAGGGGAATGCCACACATGTGAGACCCTGCGGGCCCTTCCTGCTGCCCATGGAGCTTCTAGAGATCCCCGTTTCTTCTACATGCTTTGGTCTTGTCGTGTATGCCCCCTCTGATGGGGGTCCTGTTCGGATACCAACCTGGGCTCCTTCCTGGCTCCATCCTTGCCGTATTTGTGAAGGTCAGGATGCAGTTTCTGGCCTGGCAGCCTTGCTCCCAGCACCACCCCAGAGCTGGAGAGCTGTGATGGCATGGCCACGTCGTCCCCCCTCCCATAACAGAGACACGCAGCCCCCCCCAGGTCTCCCTACACCTACATGTGTCTTGCGTGGGAAGGGAGAGGTTGCTGGGAGCAAGGCGAGGAGGCTTCTGCCGCTCCAGGCGATGCAGGGAGTGCACCTGAGCATGCAGCAGCTGTCCCAGATGTGCTGGGGTGAGCCTCTGCCCCAGCCCCATTATCATCTCTGACCCCAGCGCTCCAGCAGCAGGACATCTGCTTCACAGCAGGTTGTTGGAGAAGCAGCTCGATTATTTATCAGGCACTAAGAGCCACTCGGTCACTGTGCCCGTCGAAGCGAGCGCGGTCCCTTTGCAGCTTTGCTTCCCTCTTGATGGAGCAGATGGGGCCATCACTGACCTGTAAACCTCCTTCTGCTTCCCAGGTGAGTGAAGACCACTACCACAGCCAGAATCGGATCATTTCCAACCTGCAGCAGGAGCTGGCTGCCCACGACAGCTCGAACAGCGGATCCCTCACCAGCGAGCAGTTCAGGCAAGTGCTCTGCCCGTGCCTGGCACCCCTCTGCTGTCAGGATGCCGCTGTGCCTGTCTGCCAGCAAATCCCTGCACAGGCAGCTGTAGCGAGTCTCTCCTTAACCCCAGCAATAGCCTTAGGGTGCTCTCAAAGCTGCAGGTTTTGAGCAGACGTGGGGTGCTTCATACCCACACGCAGCAAGGGGGCCCAGCAGCCTCTGCACCCCACCGTGGGCTGAGGAGACACGGGAGCCTGGGCAGTGCTCCCATGAGCTCCCACGACTGCTCCCACAGTATTTCTGGGAATTGTGCTATGGGTGCAAGGTTTGTCAGGCTTCTCCCAGCTCACTCATGAGCCGTGATGCCACAAGCATGACTCTGAGCGCAGCATTCCTTTGGGACATGGCACAGAAGTACCAGCTGCTTCCAGCACTTTGCTGGGAACACAGCTCTGCTGCATGCCCCACGACCAGTTCAGCCTGGGCTGCCAGCAAACCCATTCAGCCACGTTCCCAGGTTCCCTGCACGGCTCAGCACCCACCACTCTGCAGAGTCCTGGGCTCTGCTGAAAACATCGCCCTTGTTTCAGCAGCCAAATGTGCACATGCTTCTTAAGCCGCGTTTCCCATGAAAGCCAGGAATGAATTTGAAGGTCTGGCCCCAAAAACCTGGTAGCCTAAAAACCAGCCAGCTACACCAGCAGTGGGTAAGTGCTCGTACCGTAACAGCATCCACACTTCTGTCCCTGTCTGTCCCCGTGCAGCGCGGTGCTGAGGGAAACATTTCCCCTGAAAAGGAAGGAGTCGATCCAAGAACTACTAGATGTGAGCAGGGTCAGGCTGGACAGTGCCCAGGACCTCATCAACTACAGATCCTTATTCAGAGAAGTAAGCTGGTGATACTTAAGTTTTCCTTTAGCTTCCAACCAAGCCTGGTTTAGGGTTTGGTGGGTTTTGTCACTCCCTGGGTTCATCAGACTAACAAAGTGGCAGTGCCCACCGCAAGCTGTGAGAGCCAAAGGCCACCTGCAGACAGCGGCAACGCGAGCTCCTGCCTTCCCTGTGACAGGGGTTCATCCACATCCTTTATTGCCACTTCTCCCCTGGATATTCCATTCCTCAGAGAGCCAGCCGAGAGCTCACAGGAGGGGGAAGCCCCTCTGGCCTGGAGCAGACGGCAGCGCTAACGCACCTGGCATTTCTTGCAGGATGAGGAGGGGAACACCGAACCTTTCGTGGCAAAGCTCAGGAGCCAGGACGTCCGGGAGAAGCAGGAGTACCTGAGACAGCTGAAGAACGAGCTGGGAGATTTAACGTAGGCATGGAGGGAAGGGGTGGGAGGAAGAGCAGATCAGGACAGCGTGTCCGGAGGGAACCTGGCTGCAGACACAGGAGCGCGGGCACTACAGAGAGCCCCAGCTCAAATGTGGCAGTGAACCCCCAAACCTGGCTGAGCTCTGCTCAACAAAACCCCACACAGCATCCGCTCCTGACCCCACGTGGGGATCAGGTCTGCGGGGCAGACTGGCTGCACCAGCAGTCAGTCCCCTTCGGTACCCAGAGCCTCGTGTCTCAAGGCTCCTCTGCTCCCCAAAACCAACGGTCGCAGCCCCGTGTATCCTCGGACACTGGTTCTGTGGAGTGGAAGGGGCAAACGGGCCTGACAACTGTGCAAACAGGAGGCTGTGCAGAGAAGCAGCCTGGAGCCAGGCACCGGGTACACCCAAGGCGGGCAGATGCCCACTGAGTTGAGTCCTGCCTGAGCTGGGTGCAGAGTTAGCCAGGGAAAAGTTAGTTCTGGACCAAAGGCGAGCACAGCAGCGTGCCCCAGGGTGACACTGTGGTCTTCCCATGTTGTCATGAGTCTCAGAGCTCCTGACTTCAGATGGGAACTTCGCACTTTGCTCTCTATTGCACAGATGGGTAAAACCCAAAGGGTGGCTGGCAGAGGCAGCAGTACCGCAGGCTGCCTGTGCCCTGTGCTCCCAGCGGCACAGAGCCGCGCTCCTGCCGCAGACACAGCAGTGCTCCTGGCACACACAGGCCACAGCAGTGACCAGGGTGTCTTTGAACAGAGGTGTGAATGCCTGTGACCTGAAGACCGCTTTCCGTGCCATCGATCCCGATACCGACGCCCAGACCTTAGACACCTACGTGGGGCTGGTGTGCCGGGAGCCTGAGGACGTCGTAGATGTGGAAACTGCGCTGGGCAGGCTGCGGGCTGGGGACGTGAGGCGAGCTGGACCCTCGCCCCGAGAGGGAGGTGGGCAAGCAGAGTTCCAGCACTGCAAATAAAGAACCACTTGATCTCCAGGCACAGATACCTGGTTGGGAGTCAGGGTTATTCAGCCCAGAGCTGGAGCTTGAGGCTGACAGTTTAGATGCTACAGCAGAGACCTGACAGCCCACCACCTCCCACCTGGCACCGTGCTGGCCCTCGGTGGGCTCCTGAAAGCTCGTCCAGCTCTCCTGACACGTGACTCCCCTGAGAAGCAGACAGGCAGAGCCGTGGGAGTCAGTGCAGCGCCTACAACTACACTGGGATCTCAGGATTGTCTTACTGTATTGTGACACCCCCAGTTTCCACTAAAACACACGTGTCACTGCCTGTTTACTTCTTGAAAGGCCTTTCTCCTGCGCTGGGCTCTGGACCTTGGGCAGACGTGACCCAGACTCAATCCCTGCTGTGCTTGTCCTTAGTTCTGTGTATTACTGAGAGCTTCTTTCTGTCCATTGCACAGGGCAGCTCCCAAATCTTCCTCCAAGACTCCAGGTTCCCCAACACAGAGCAGCAGTCTGAAATCCATCCTGTCCAAGCAACGGACAACTCTAGTGAGTTGAAGAATTCCAGTGCAGCATCCAAACTATAACTGACTTGGTCAACTTTGGGTCTTCTTGCTGGAAGCACAGAATCACAAGGTTGGAAGAGACCTTTGAAGATCATCGAGTCCAATCATTCCCATCCTAAGCTAAACCATATCCCTGAGCACCTCATCTACCCTTTTTTTGAACACATCCAGGGAAGGTGACCCAATCACCTCCCTGGGCAGCCTGTTCCAGGCCCCCACAACTCTTTCAGTAAAAAATTTTTTTCTAATATCCAATCTAAACCTGCCCTGGCACAGCTTGAGGCTGCGTGGCTGACAGCTGGGGAAGGTTCCATGTGAGGTCTGGAAGCTGCTGTGAGCTGTTGGCTGGTTCCCTGAATGTTCCTGAAGGAGTTTGGAAGAGAAGGAGCCTTTCAAATCACAGCCCTTCCCGTTCCATCCCAGGAATAAAGCCCCAGCAGCTCTGCCATCCCTGCCTCCAAGAGCAGCAGCAGGATGCTCCATGCTCTGTGTGTGCCCTCTGTGTGCCTGTGGTGTAGGAAATACCTGGGCCATCTCCAGAGTGGTAACGTTGCTCCTCTCTAAAAATGGAACTGGGTCACATTTAGGTCAGGCTGAGGCTGCCTGGGGGGTTCTGCTGCCAGAAGAACACGGGTACAGCGGGGTTTCTCCTCGTGTTTCACGAACTCCTCCTGCAGGTGGGTTTGTGCCCTGCACTGGGCAGGGTGAGGGATTCCCAGCAGCAGGGGGTAACACAGAGGTGTGCTGGTGTGACTCCACCCATGAAGGCTGTTTCCCAATGTCCACGGAGGTTACAATGTGTGTCAGAGGGTTTGTGTCCCCCTGCCCATCCCTGGCAGGCTGGGAGGACCACGCTGGATCCGCACGGTGCTGGCACCTGCCTGCAGCACCAGCACATCCCTCCCGGCCAGAGAGATTCCACTTGCTCGGCCACACAATCCAGACTGGGGACTCCTTGGCAGTGAAACATTTTGACCCTTCTCACTGCAGATTAACTCCCTCCAGACCGGTACCACTGCCAGGAAACCCTCTATGTCCCCAGCTGGTGCTGGAGAAGGGCCCAGCAGTGCCGAGAGAGCAGCAGGGCTGGGATCCTGCGTGTCCAGGGGAGCAGGGCTGGGTACCACAGGCTGGCTGTGCCCAGGGCTGAGCAGCAGTGCTGGGATCCTGTGTGGCTGGATACCACAGGCTGGCTGTTCCCAGGGCTGAGCAGCAGTGCTGGGATCCTGTGTGGCTGGGTACCACAGGCTGGCTGTGCCCAGAGCTGAGCAGCAGTGCTGGGATCCTGTGTGGCTGGGTACCACAGGCTGGCTGTGCCCAGAGCTGAGCAGCAGTGCTGCCCTCCCAGTGCTGCCCTCCCCAGGGCAGGAGCCCCAGGTTTTCCTCCTTCCCCAGAGGCAGCCGGCCTGTTCAGCCCTTGCCGTGGTCAGAGAACCCCCAGCAATGGCACAGCTGTTCCTGGGTGCTGCTGGCTCTCCATGTCTGAGCATCCCCACAGAGCTGGGCCCCAGCCTGGGCGCTGCTGCACCCACACAGGGGATCTGGCCCTGGGAGAAACAACCCTGTTACTGCAAGAAGCCACTGCAGCCCCAGCTGGAGGAACAGAGTGTGGCAGCCTCCTGCCCCTGCCAGCGACTTCTGCACCCACAGCATTTGAGCTCCCCTCATTTTTTATCCTCTCTGGGGTCCCAGAGATCCCTGTTACACATGAGCTGGTCCCAGAGATCCCTGTTAAGGGGACATACAACAGGAGGAGGAGAATTGCATCGTGCTGAGTACCTGAGTGCTTAGTAACAACCCACAGGTGACTGGCTACAGGCTGAATTCTGTGGAACACCCCACACACCCCCAGAAAGCGAGTGCCTTTGCCTGCACAGGGCTGACCCACGACCTGCTGCCTTCCCTATGTGCTGCAGAAGCAGTTGTACCCTTCGCTGCTCTGCAGATGGTCTGTCAGGGACAAGAGATTTCATCTCAGGAGGGCAAATCCCACGCCTGCTGTAGCTTGCTGCTTCCTTACCTGTAACTAATTATTAGTTTTAAGCAAAACAACTGCCACAACCAAAGTTTTCCTGCTCCAGCTGTGCTACAGCTGCACAACATTGTCCAGAATTCGAGCTGCTGGAGAGGTGGGACCCTCTGAACAACATGGAGTTCACCAAGGGCAGGGTCCTGCATGGCACTTAGGGCAGCCCCCAGCACAGCAAGGGGATGGAGGGAGGGCAACCCTGAGAAGGACTTGGGGTGTTGGGGGACAAGAAGCTCAACATGACCCAGCAGCATGTGGTGGCATCCAAATTCAGAGCCAGTGTCCGAGCTGCACTGCCTGGCACTGCTGTGGGACACCAGAACACGAGTTATTTAGCAGCTCCCAAAGCCACAGACCAACAGATGAGCCAGGAGGTGCATGAAGCACCCCTTACAGTGTCCCTGTGCTGTCAGAGACTACACAACACACTGAAGAGAGAATCCTCCTCCTCTATCACAAGACAAAGCGCCAGCATCACCCACAACTCCCAAGGGGATTTCTTTCCCCTTTTCATTTAGGGAGAACAGACCAGAGTTACTTGGCTTCCCCCCAGCTGGTGCAGTCACAGGGAGTCACAGTGAGGTTTGTTTCTGAGACATGAGTCAGATCAAGACCTCTGGGAGAAAGAAGAAAGTCAGATCCATGTTTGGAGAGGCCACAGGTCAATTCCTGGTTCTAGCTTTGCCCCAAAAGCACCTGAACCAGCCAGGATTCGAGGTCTGAACCACTCCACAGAACTCCCACTCTGAAGGAAGAAGCACAAACCTCACAAAGGGACCAGAATGGCTTTAAAATACCTGTAATTTGTTTAACCGTTAAAAACAGACACGTCCAGAAAGAGGTAGCACAGCTAACAGCTTCCTGCTGCTCCCACCGGTGTTGCCTGCGTGCACTGGGATAGGTACCACCACCCCACACCCCTGGCTGCCTGTTCAGGGCAGGACTGTACACAGTGCCAGGCTGGGGCAAAGCCACAGGCTCACCAGCAGCTGTGTCACACTGTCTGGCTTAACGAAAAGGCATTGGAAGGGGGGCAAAAAAAAAGGCTTTCTGTGGTTTACACAGAGAGCAAGAGAGAGAGAGAGAGAGGGAGAGAGAGGGAGGGAGCTCAGGAGCACACACACAGCCAGGGAGGCCACACACAAACACCAGGAGGTGGGGAAGTCACACTCGCCCTGCCAGCCCGAGAGGGCAGCAGAGAGGTCCCAGCGTGAGGACAGGGAGGCTGTGCTGTCAGCTTGGTCCCGCGGGGTATCAGCATCACCTGACAGAGTCAGGAAGCAAGGCAGGGAACGTTCCAGGGAGAGAGCTCCACTGGCTGGCATGCCTGTGCTCCCTCTCCCACCCTCTCTCTCTCTCTCAGGCTTGCCGAGGTCCCAGGAGCTGGGCTCAAGAGGTTCTGCCATCCAACATGTAGTAGCGATACATCAGCCCTATGACCAGCGCGCCGACGATGGGGATGAGCCACGTGGACCAGAAACTGTGGACAGAGAAACCAGAACAGAACAGAACACACACACAGGGTAAACCAGAAGAAAGGACCAAGTTCAGAACTCTCTCCAGATGTCCATCACTCAGCACACCTCCCTTCCCACCCAGCACTGGGACATCAGCTGACATCCACAGTGCCCATGCACAGTGCTCCAGGGCCCCTACGCCTGGGAGGGTGGCTGGTGGCTCAGAAAACAGCAGCTCAATTGCTCAAGTTTCCAGAAACCAACCTGGGGTGTTGGTTGTCAGTGGTAGGGTTGTTAGGGGGTTGTTTTTTTCCTTAAATAAGCCAGGCTGTAATTTGTGCTGTACAAACAGCCAGCTGACTCAAGGATGGAAACGGCTCCAGCTGCCCCACAATAAACCTGCCTCATGCCTGAGCCACGGGCTCACCTCCAGCAGCCTCCCCAGCACAGCAGCTCTGCACCAGCTGCAGCAGGCCAGGGCCTGGGCCTGGCTCAAAGAGCTCCTGGACCTGCAGCAAAACAGGGCTGACTGCTGGGAGGACCCTCCCAAAAACACCCCGTGTCACCGTGCTGCACCAGCCCAGGTAACACTGGTGCTTAACCCAGCTTGGTTTAACTGCCTGAAACCTCCCAGGATTGTTTTTCCTGCCTGTTGGAGTTCACATGTCGTTTTACAGACAGATTCCTGACCCCTCCTCTTGTAACTCCTGATCTAAGAGGATACTGTACCTGGTTTGGCCTGAGGATGTCGTACTCGGATCCTGGAGAAGAGGGAAAGAGACAAACACTCAACATGAGCTAATGAGGCAGCCAGGCTGGACATGTGATTACAGACACAGGAGAAAAATAACCCTCCCCTGCTCACCCAAGCCCCCCCATCCCAGGTGTGGATGTTTCTGGGGGTGTTTGCCAGTCCAGCCCCTCCCCAGCTCCACACCAGACTCACACCCCTGTCCAAACCAGGCTCTGGCTGTTACCTCACCAACCAATCTGCTCATTTCCTGAGCAGCCCCCAACCATCCTCGCAGCCTCCTCTGACCCCTCTCACCTCTCAGATGGGATCCCAGTTATTACCAGTTCCCACTCCCCCTCCATTTCAAAGGCATTTTTCCAACACCATGCCCAGGTCTAGTCCAAGAGCACCAGAGTTTTAGGCAACACCAATAGTTACAGGGGAGTTAACAGGGAGTTCTTGTTCTGAAGCCAACACAGCCCAGCCAGGCCCATCTCCTGGCTGCTGGTGACACTGCTGACAGCTCAGTGCTCAGGGGACAGCCAGCACTGCAGAAAGGGCTCTGTGGCTCCTGGGGTGGAAATAACACTGCTGATGTCAGGGGTGAGAGGGCACAGCAAACCTTTCCAGTTTCACACTGCAGGGACCACTGAGCCTCAGAACAAAAACAAAGGTATGGTTTGCTCAGAGGGTTTACTCCTCACTGCAGCCTGTGCAGACAGCGAGCCACAAGCTCCATGGGGAGGGTAAGGGGGGGAAAAGGCTTGTGACAACCTCTTTGTTCATTCTGTGAGCTAAGATTGCTTCCACAGAAGTCAGTCAGAGAAGTAAAGCACCTTTCTTACCTTAGAACCTTCTTTTTTACGATCGTGCTGTGAAGGGGAAGAAAAAAGACAATAAGGTAACAGGGAGATCAAGAGAAACCCACAGGCTTAATGAGGGGATTGTTCTGAACACACTGCTCATCACTGGGGGAATTGCCTGGACTCAGTCTCAAAGCAATCCTTCCTTCAGCACCCAAAGGCACTGACCTGTCTGTGCAGCAAGTGGGACTCTGGTGTTCTGTGCCCCTGGGATCCCTCCTGCACTCTACACCCCAAGGAAGGGGAAGGGCTCACCCACCCCACAGGGAGGGGGCTGCTTAGGGTAACTTCTTTGGGTGCCCTGATTTAACTGCAGGGAGAAATCTGTTCCAAAGGGAGGGAGGAAAAGCCTAGTTTCGTTTTGTTACCTCAACAGAGATCACAGAATCCCAGCCTAGTCTGGGTTGGGAGGGACCCCAAGGGTCACAGAGCTCCAACCCCCTGCCACAGGCAGGGACACCAACCTCCAGGCCTGGAGCTACACAAGGTTGCCCAGGGCCCCAGCCAACCTGGCCTTGAACACCCCCAGGGATGGGGCACCCACCCCCTCTCTGGGCAGCCCCTTCCAGCCCCTCACCACTCTCTCTGCAAAGAACTTCCCCCTAATATCTCATCTCACCCTTCCCTCCTCCAGCTTCACTCCAGCCCCCTTGTCCTGCCAGTCTCTGCCCTTTAACAAGCTGATTCCCCTCCTGTTCCTCTGCTCCCTTCAGGGACTGGAAGGCTGCAGTGAGGTCCCCCCACAGCCTTCTCTTCTCTTCTCCAGGCTGACCCAGCCCAGCTCCCTCAGCCTCTCTCCATAGGGGAGCTGCTCCAGCCCTCTGAGCATCTTTGTGGAAGAGATCCTCAACCAAAACCCAGGACAGCACAGACACTGCCTAGAGCCCTCAGCTACTTATTTCACAGGTGTCAGTGAGCTGTGCAAAGGAGAGTCCTGCTTTCAGCCCCTGTTTGAAAGGGGCTGTCCCAGCCAGCTGGTCCTTACCGGGTGGATCTCCCCTATGTAGTACTGCTTGAGCATCTCCCTGGCGTCTGTGGAATGCCCCACGTCTTCAAAGCTCTCCGTGGCATCCTTCCCAGCTTGCTCAAGCAAAACCTCTTCTCCACCTGGGTGCTGGAAGAGAAGAGACATGTGAGCACAGGGATAGAGGCAAGGGAGGGACAGGGGTGTCAGCAGCCTGTCTTCCAACCTCTTCTGTCTGGCACAGGCACCTCAAACCAACATGGTGAGTGAAACCTCCCAAATACACAACTGCCCAGCCTCTCCCTTGGGAGCTCAGAGAGCTCAGTGTGTGCTGCACAGCCTGGAAAACACCTTGTGTAAGAGAAATCCTTCCCCAGAGTGGAGTCACAGAGCCATAGAGCCCCAGCCTGGTCTGGGGTGGAAGGGACCCCAAGGGTCACAGAGCTCCAACCCGTTCCAGCTGGTTTAGATTGGATATTGGGGGGAAGCTCTTTCCAGAGGGAGTGGTGAGGGGCTGGAAGGGGCTGCCCAGAGAGGGGGTGGGTGCCCCATCCCTGGGGGTGTTCAAGGCCAGGTTGGCTGGGCCCTGGGCACCCTTGTGTAGCTCCAGGCCTGGAGGTTGGTGTCCCTGCCTGTGGCAGGGGGTTGGAGCTCTGTGACCCTTGGGGTCCCTTCCAACCCAGACCAGGCTGGGATTCTGGGATTCTATGATAATGGAACTGGAACCTCCTTGTCACTGGAGCCTTCAGCACGGACGATATTCTCCACTCAGGGGTGTTGGTGACACCCTGAAGGAACTGAACCAGGCTGGGGAAGGGGCTGGAGGGCAAATCCTCTGAGGAGCAGCTGAGGGAGCTGGGGGTGTTGAGCCTGGAGAAGAGGAGGCTGAGGGGAGACCTTCTCCCCACCTCCCCTGCCCTGCCAGGAGGGTGCAGAGAGGTGGGCGATGGTCTCTTCAGCCAGGGGACAGGAGATGGGACAAGGGGCAATGGGCTCAAGCTGCCCCAGGGCAGGGTCAGCTCAGCTGGGAGGGGAAAGTTCTTCCCTGGCAGAGTTGTGGGGCTGTGGCACAGGCTGCCCAGGGAGGGGCTGAGTCACCCCCTGGGGGTGTTTAACAGAGGGGAGATGAGGGGCTGAGAGATCTGGGGCAGCACAGGATGGGAATGGTTGGACTGGATGATCTTAAAGGTCTTTTCCAACCCTATGGCTCTGTGAATCATGTCACTTCATAAGGTGTCTCAGATGTCACACAGCTCTCTCCTTTCTGGTGCTTGCAGGCTTTCTACAGCAGGAGAGTGCAGTTCCTTGGTGTTTTGCTGACATCCCTAGAACTGAACAGACTTTTGCAGTGTGATAAACCTCCTAAGCATTGCCCCTGTCCCACAGGAGATAAAGTACCTGGGAAGTTTAAAGGGCTCTATGCTGCAGTGGAGATGCAGCTTTGAGGTGGCTACAGGCTGCCCTGCTGAGCAAGAACCAGCAGGGTGGGTATCACACAGCTGTAAGGTTTACACAGGACAGACACCCCTGGGGACCATCAGCCACACGCTGCTCTCCTGACACTCCCCAGAATGCAGTGGGGGAACAGATAGAAAGTGGGGGGTTTGCCAAGAAATTAGGGGCTGGCGAGGTTCACCGTGTCAGTGAGGGTGTACATAGCAGGGTGTTGTGCCAGCCAAGCTGCACAGTTCAGAGAGCAGCCTGGCTCTTCAGCCTGGCCTGGGTCCAGGCAGGTATTTTTCACACCAGAAAACCAAAAATGGGACAGAGGGCTTGGGAAGGGCAAGGTGAAATGTCATCTCAAGGTAACATTCAGGGCACTGCTCCCAGCACCAGAGTCCCTTCCTTCTGCTCACAGCACCACCCTGCTGTCCCATGTACTTTTCTTTCCAGCCCCAAATCTCTCTCAAGTATCAAAGACCCAAGAGCAGCAGCTGCCCAGCAGCTTTTCCCACCCTGCAGCTGACACAGAGTTAAACAGTGCAGGAGCACCAGGAGCAGACACAGCAGAGCAAAGGAGCAGCCAGGATCCTTTTATGGCCCTGGGGAAAGGAACATTTTCCATTCCAGAAGCTATAAACTGCAGGACTCGTTAAGGCAAAGGCCAGCTCAACCCACCATGGCAAAAGACACTCCTTGATTTGGTCAGTGAAATACCTGAGGGGCCTCTCACACACCAGGGGAAGACCCAAAGCTCAGGTCGTGTCCTGGATGAAGCGTTATGCTGCTGGATCCAACACCCCCCAAATCAATTCACGTCCCACTTGGTGACTCAACAGCAGAAGCTGCACAGCCACTGCCTCTGCTGTGAGGGCGCTGCCAGCTTATCATCCTCTCCTCCCAGCTGATAAGCCTGGGCAGCTCACCCAGGAGGCCGTGTGGCTCCCTCACAGCTCCACAGCAGCCAGGCTCTGACCACACACGCCTGGAGGAAAAGCAGGGGGGGGTCTGGACAAGCAGAGGCAGGAAGCAGCAGCATGTGCCCTTCCAGCAGAGTGCTCTTCTCTTAAAGCTGATCCAGGGTAACAAAAGTTACCCTGTGGGTGCCACCAAGGGCTCAGGCTTACTTTAAGCTGCAATAAAAGCCCTTGGGATTCTGTCAGCGCTTCTTCCCAGCCTGTGTTCTGCTCCAAACGCTGATGACACCACCCTAAACCCCCTCCAAAGGCAGAACTCAGAAGCAGCGAGTCTAAGAGTGAGGCTCAAGGATTGGAGGTTACACAGAGGGGACTGTGCCCCATCCCAACCACCTGGAGGGTCACCTCTGGGAATCACAGACTCACAGGGGTGGGAAGGGACCCCCAGAGCCCACGGGGTCCAACCCCCTGCCCAAGCAGGGTCCCTGGGACAGGGCACACAGGTCGGTGTCCAGACGGGGCTGGAATCTCTCCAGAGAAGGAGACTCCACACCCCCTGGGCAGCCTGTCCCAGGGCCCTGCAGGGCAGAGGCAGCAGCACGGCACAGGCTTGGCTGCCGAATCACTGCTACTCTCTCCATGACGTCCCGGGCTGTCCCCAGAGGTGTCCCCGCTGCAGCCGCGGGCCCAGCCCAGTCCTCGTCACCCTGCGAGTCCCTACAGAAGCCACGCAGCTCGGCTTAAGCGGCCCCCTCCCCGGTGTGGGAAGCGCCCGGCCAGGCCTGCCCGGCCCCAGAAGCTGACTGGAGTGGAGCAGCAGCGCAGCCCCCGCGCCCGGGCCTCGGCCAGCGCCGCCCCCGCAGCCCCCGAGCCGCGGCAGGAGCCGGCCGGAGCCCGGCGGGGCCGCTGCGCTCCCCTCCCCCGGGGCTGGGCCCTCCCGCGGGCGCTGCGGGGCCGCCCCGGGGCCTACCGGAACCCCTGCCCCCTCGGCACCCCCCCCCCCAACCCCGGATCCTGCCCCGCGGTGCCAGCCCCAGCCCCCCCCCGCCCCCCCAGCCGCGCCCCCGGCCCCGCCCGGCCCCCGCCCGGCCTCACCTCCTCCAGGAAGCGGGTGACATCGTAGACGCGCCCGTGGATGACCAGCCAGGCCTCGCGGCTGGAGTTCCGCTTCCCCACCTCCTCCAGCGTGAAGACGGGCCCGGCCCCCTCGCCGCATCCCCCGGCCCCCGAGCGCTCCCCGGCCTCCATGCTGGCCGCCGGCAGCTTCGCGGAACGACACGCCTGACCCGCGGCGGCCGCCGTAGCGATGGTGAACTCCGCCCCCCCCCCCCCCAATCGCTCACAGCGCGTGCCGGCTCTCGCCCGAGCCCGCCGGCCAATGAGAAGCCAGCGGCCGCAGCGGTGGGGCGACCGCTGGCGCCGGTCGCAGCCAATGGGAGGGCACGGCTCCGGGCGCGGACCAATAGGGAGCAGCCAGAGCCACAGGGCGGGAAAGCGCCGGGCCTCGCCTTGCATCGCCTCAGGCCCGGTCCCGGGTCCCCTCGGCTGCTCTGCGCTCCCGGCGGCGGCCGCCACCTGCCCGGGGCCCGTCCCCAGCCTCTGGTAACTCTCCCGGTCGAGCCTGTCGGGCGGGGGAAGGGAAAGCCGCCTGTGGGAGCGCCCGGGCCCAGCCCGCCCGGGGGCGGTGGGCCAGGCCGCGCTGCCCGGGCCGCGGTGCCAGGCCTCGGCGGCCCTCTCACCGGGAAGGCCTGCGGGGTGCGCAGGGGCGGGGGTGGCTTCTCAGGGCCCCTCGGCCGCGCTCCCTCCGTGGGCTGCAGGTTCTGCTGGGACAGGCGCAGCTCGTTCCCCGCTCCTCGTTCGTCCTGCCTGTGCACAGAGCAGGTGCTCATCCCCCGGGCCTTTGAACTGAGCCACCGCTCCACTGGCCTCGGAGTGCGGCGCCTGGACGGGCTCCTAAAGCCGAGTGTTCACATACAGACGTGGTGTGAGTCACTGGGCAAGTTCCCTCTTCCCTGCCAGCCACGCTGAACAGGTTTAGGGGCAGAGGGTGTGTTGGATCCAGCAGCATAACGCTTCATCCAGGACACGACCTGAGCTTTGGGTCTTCCCCTGGTGTGTGAGAGGCCCCTCAGGTATTTCACTGACCAAATCAAGGAGTGTCTTTTGCCGTGGTGGGTTGAGCTGGCCTTTGCCTTAACGAGTTCTGCAGTGTATAGCTTCTGGAATGGGGCAGAGAGAATGCTTGGAAGCTCAGGAACCTGAATAACTTGTAAACCTGGTGGTTTTCATTCATGCTCACGGTTGTGAAATTTCTTCTCTTACACTTGCAGTGCAGGTATAGTGCTGGACAGGGGTCTGTTTGTTTTAATGTAACTGCTGAGGAGGCAGAAATGCCCTATGTTGTAAGAACTGCTAACACTGCTACCAATGCTGGCTGAAGATTAAAGGTACATGTAGAGGGAATTTGAGCAGGCTGACATCTGTGCTGTTTGCTGCAGCTGGGATTTTAAAAGGAGCTCAAGTGAAGCAGGCACCTGGCTTGCCACTAAACCAGGATCTCTGTGGGATGGTACAGTCTGGGAGATTTATCAGCTCAAAGATGTTATCCTGAGTGACTGTGCCACCAGTTCTCACCCACTTCACTCCCAAGACAGGTTAGCTCCTGGCAGATCCCTTGTTGTTTGTCACAGCAGTCTTCCAGGTCACTCTCTGGTGAAAAAAGAAGAGTACCTTTTATTACTGGAGAGAAAGCAATTGCTCTGGTGGTGCCTGTCAAACACGGTCTCTGATCCAGTTCCAGTTGTAGTGCACAACCTTTGCAGATGGCTGGAATTCTGGCACAGCAACTGGCTCATGCGCTGGCTCATTCAGGAAGGAAGGGTGAGATGAGATATTAGGGGAAGTTCTTTGCAGAGAGAGTGGTGAGGGGCTGGAAGGGGCTGCCCAGAGAGGGGATGGGTGCCCCATCCCTGGGGGTGTTCAAGGCCAGGTTGGCTGGGGCCCTGGGCAACCTTGTGTAGCTCCAGGCCTGGAGGTTGGTGTCCCTGCCTGTGGCAGGGGGTTGGAGCTCTGTGATCCCTGGGGTCCCTTCCAACCCAGACCAGGCTGATTCTATGATCCTGTCCTCATTCTGCTGGTGTTGTACAAGGAAATAGGGATCAGGGTGCAGCCAAAGTAGTGAAGAAATAATGCCACTGTACTGGGTGAGGGGTGTTGTGTGGGGAGAGAAGGCATCTGAGTGTGATCAGTCTGATTTGTGGAGGATTCAAATCCAGTGCATCCACTGTTCTGGGATGTAAGCTCTAAATCTGGTTGTACCACAGCAGATTGGGGTGTCCTCTCTATGTGGGTGAGTCCAGGTGTCTGTACCTTGGTAAAGCCTTTCCCTGTTCTTATGAAACCTTCACTGTTACCTACCCAACAGCTCCACATCGACACAGCTCAGACACCCAGCTCACTCTCCTTCTTCCCATCAGTCCTGTGTAGCTTTCCTCAGTCATCAGGGGTGTTTCCCTGGTTCCATATGTAGCCCAAGCATCCCCTTGGAATCAGCTCTAGCTCCTTGCACCGGTGTGAAACACAGCCTTGCTGTTCCTAAGTAACCCTTCCAAGAGGGAAAGTCCTCCAGCTCCTGCCAGCCTTTGTACTGCGAACTCTGATGTGGGATTCCATCCCTGTGCACCCCTGTTCCATCGCTGTGCACCCCGTTCCATCGCTGTGCACCTCATTCCATCGCTGTGCACCCCCGTTCCATCGCTGTGCACCCCCATTCCATCCCTGTCACTCCCGTTCCATCCCTGTCACCCCCGTTCCATCCCTGTCACCCCCGTTCCATCGCTGTGCACCCCATTCCATCGCTGTGCACCCCATTCCATCCCTGTCACCCCCATTCCATCCCTGTGACCCTGTTCCATCGCTGTGCACCCCATTCCATCCCTGTCACCCCTGTTCCACCCCTGTCACCCCTCTGCCCCCCCGTGGCAGGTGCAGCTGTGTACCCCTTCCCGCGCAGGGCTGCGGCAGGGTCACCCTGTCCTGTCTGACGGGGTTATTACCCGTCTCTTGGCAGGGTCCTGCTGGCCCCTGTCTCCTCCTCCTACCCCCCTGCCTTTCAGTCCAGCCCTGCGCCGCCGCTGGGCTCCCAGCACCCCCTTCTACACCCTACTTGACACATCGGTGCTCTCCAAGTGCCTCTGTGCCCCTTTCTGCACTGCACCACTCCTGCTTGCAGGGCTTCCCTGGGTATTTTGCAAAGCAATCCCATTCTCCTCAACGTTTCCCTTCCCTGCTGTTGTTGCTGCCTGTTTTCCACAGCCTTTCCAGGACTCCTCACCACAGCACCTGCCTGCGCTTGTGTGCGGCGCGGTGGCATCCCTTCTCCACAACCAGGCTCTCCAGGCACACCTGTGATAACACATGACTTCTGGATACCTTTACTGAGCAACAGAATTCCACCACTGCTCCTCCTCAGCGTTATCAAGCCCAGAGAGAAGTCAGAAGCCTGTCCTGTGTCTGTCTGGAGGGCAAACCCTTTGGGGCAGGCACTGCTGTGGCCAGTTGGGTGCAGCACAGCTGGTGCTCTGCGCTAGAGGAGGGACAGGGATGGGGGGGTGACCAGGTGCCCCTGTGATCTTCCTGTTTTCTTTTCCACTGGAGCTCAGACAGACAGACACGAGACTGAGCAAAGTGCCCATCTTGTTCCCTGGCATGTTTTCTTTCATCTGCAATCAATTCATCAACAGCCATAACTCAGTTAAAGACTGAGCAGCACAAACGTGACTGTAATTTCTGCCTTCCTGCCCGGTGTGTTTCTTTTGGCACGTGAAGCACCAAACTTTTCCTGAGTAAATCACTGGTGACACCGGGCCAGGATCCAGTGAAACCCGACAGAGAGGCCTTCCAGTCCCACTGCCTCCTTCCACAGTCCCTGCTTCCCTTCCATTCATCCTAGAAAATTCAGGGATTGGATCCCAGCCTGGTCTGGGTTGGAAGGGACCCCAAGGGTCACAGAGCTCCAACCCTCTGCCACAGGCAGGGACACCAACCTCCAGGCCTGGAGCTACACAAGGTTGCCCAGGGCCCCAGCCAACCTGGCCTAATGAGCCTTCTGATCTTTGAGCAGAAATAAACAGCAAGGGCAGTGTTCAAAAGGCCTCTCCAGGAGCCAAGGGGAGAGCTGGGAAACTCAGGAGTCCCATCCCTGTCCCCTGTTCCTGCCTCTTGTGACAGAAACAGCCCCAAAACAGTTTGCTCATTAACAGTTTGTACAGAAAAGTGTTTTAATGAGAGCACTGTCACCTCCTCAGCCCAGGAAGCCACCATCAGCATCTCTCTCACTGCATCCTTCCTATGGCTGATGACAGGGCCACAGCCCCTCTCTGTGCTCACACTCCCCAGGGCAGCTGCACCCCCTCGCAGGGGTTATTTCCATCCCTCTTTGTTTGCCAATAAAAAAAGGGGGGGGGGGGGGGGGGGGGGAGGAATAATCCCTCCTGGTTTTACTGTTTTCCATTTTCCTCACGTGTGTTTCCTTCTCCCCTGGCCAGGGCTGGAGGGAAGGGAGGATCCTGGAAGACCTCATGCCAGGGGAATTTTCACGTGCTTTCCCACCTCAGCTCAGGTGCTCTCCGGAGCGGTGATGTTCCCTGCGCCCCAAAGCCATGCTGCCTCCTAGTGACACAGATCCCGGCGCGGCAGAGAAGGGCAGGGTCGTCCCAGCTCTTCAGAAGGGCTGAATAAAGAGCAGGGGGGGGTTAAAAAAAAACCAACAAAGTGAAAAATAGGAGTTTTATCTAACAACTGAAGTACTCTGTCACGCCTCCAGCTGCGGGTTGTGCCTTAACGCCCTGCCCGGAGTTGGGTACCCGGGCTGCCTTGCTGTAAGGGCAGGTGCTGTCAGAGCCCCCGGCAGCACGGCGCCGCGGGGACGGCTCCGCCTCCCAGCCCCGCTCTGCCTCCCCCGGCAGCTCTGGGCATCTGCCTGCGGGCAGAAGTGGCACCGGCACAGGGACCTGACATCTGCGGGTCGGGGGTTAAGGGTGGCCGGTTCCCTGCTGGTTCCTCTTCCCAGCTGGAGTAAGGGCCGTGTCCCTGCCTGCTTCCCCTGCCTGCAGAGCCCTGGCCCTGCCTGGTCTGGCCCTGCCTGTGCTGGCCCTGCCTGCAGAGCCCTGGCCCTGCCTGCTCCATCCCTGCCTGCAGAGCCCTGTCTGTCCCTGCACTGGCCCTGCCTGCAGAGCCCTGGCCCTGCCTGCTTCATCCCTGCCTGCAGAGCCATGTCTGTCCCTGCACTGTCCCCGCCTGTAGAGCCCCGTCCCGGCCTTCAGAGCCTTGTCCCTGCGCTGTCCCTGCCTGCAGAGCCCTGGCCCTGCCTGCACCGCCCCTGCCTGCAGAGCCCCGTCCCTGCCTGCAGAGCCCTGGCACTGCCTGCAGAGCCCTGTCTGTCCCTGCACTGTCCCTGCCTGCAGAGCCCTGGCCCTGCCTGCACCATCCCTGCCTGTAGAGCCCCGTCCCTGCCTGCAGAGCCCTGGCACTGCCTGCTCCATCCCTGCCTGTAGAGCCCCGTCCCTGCCTGCAGAGCCCTGTCTGTCCCTGCACTGTCTCTGCCTGCAGAGCCCTGGCCCTGCCTGTGCTGTCCCAGCCTGCAGAGCCCTGTCCCTGCCTGCTCCATCCCTGCCTGCAGAGCCCTGTCTGTCCCTGCACTGTCTCTGCCTGCAGAGCCCTGTCTGTCCCTGCACTGTCCCAGCCTGCAGAGCCCTGGCCCTGCCTGCACCGTCCCTGCCTGCAGAGCCCTGTCTGTCCCTGCGCTGTCCCTGCCTGCACAGCCGTGCCCTGTGCCCGCCCGCTAGAGGGCGCCAGCCCGGCCGGCGCGGTGCATGCCGGGAGCTGTAGGCGCATGCCGCGCGCCATAGCGGTACGGCGCGGCGGGTCGGGCGCTGTTGTTGCCGTCACTTCCGTCGCGTCCGTGCCGTGGTTCCCGGCGGGATGGCGGGGCGGCGGGTGCTGGTGGCGGCGCGGGGCGACGGTGGCGGTGGCGGTGTCGCCGACGCCACCGAGAGGATGGTGAACGGGCGGGTGCTGCAGTTCTACTTCTACCAGGCCATGGCGGCCTACCGCGCCGGGCGGAGCTGCGACTTCCGCCAGCTCCGCGACGTCATGCAGGGTGGGGAGCGGCCCGGGGCCGGGCCGGGGGGCAGCTGGGGCCGGGCGTGACCGGGAGGGAGAGCGGGCCGGCGGGGGGCCGGGAGGGGGACCCGGGGGCGGCAGGGGGGCCGGGAGGGGGAGCTGGGCGGGCCGCGGGGGAGCCGGGGCCGACCGGGGCCGGGAGGCTGTGAGGGGGAGCTGGGGCCGGGGACTGCAGGGGGGCCGGGGGGGAGCCGGGGCCGGGGGCGGCAGGGGGGCCGTGAGGGGGAGCCGGACGGGGCGGGGGGCGGCAGGGGGGCCGGGCGGGCCGAGCCATTGCCGCGTAACCGCCCCTGTCCCACAGCGCTGCTTGTGCGGCCCCTGGAGAAGAAGCCCGTGGTGATGCAGATGCTGCGCATAATGCAGCTGCTGTCGCGGATCTTGGAAGGCGAGAACCTGGGTGAGTGCCCAGAGTCCCGGCCCGTGCAGCTGCAGGAAGCCTCCCCTGGGGGTGAGTGACCCGAGAGTGTGGCTGCCTGTGCTGCTGCTGCCCTTGGCCAAGAGCAGCGTGCTCCCTCTGAGCCCTGGGCTGCCCAGCTGTCTGAGCATGTTGCTCACGGCTTCCAAAACGCTCCCCCAGATCGGGTATCTGTAGGCCAGGGGCACTTCTGTAGCGTCCCATGCCTGGGGGTGGGTCTTGTACAGGTGCCCTCCTGCTCCCTCCCATCGTCGCCCCCAGTGGCTGCCAAAGCTGCGGTCAGGCAGAGGAAAGCTGTAGCTGTAAGGTGTCGCTGTGGGTGTCAGACAAACCAGCAGCTCTGAACTCCTGCAGAATGCACCTTCGATAGTGAGTCGACACTCACCCCTCTTGAGTCCGCGATCGGCGTCCTGGAGCTCATCCAGAGCGAGTGCTTTGTGGCTGAGAAGACGATGGAAGCTGTTCAGAGGATGGTGAAGGAAGCTGTAAGACCTTTTTCCTTCTCAGTAAATGCCCATCTTTTGTCTTGGTGAGGCCTTCTGTAAATCCCAGTGGGAATTTCCCCCCCCCCCCCCCCCAGTTTGCAGCCAAGTGAGTACTAACTGCTGCCCTCTTCTTCACCAGTTGGTGTGGAAGTGTTTCCCAGTGTAAGCTGGTCCTAAGCCATTCCCTCAGTGCCTGATTACTGTCCATGCTTCTCCTGAGCTCATCTGGAGCATGTGGCCAGTGCAATGGCAGCGCAGGAACTGGGGTTGGTTTTCTCCTGCAGGCTGTCATCGTCTGCCTCAAGAACAAGGAGTTTGATAAAGCTTCCACAATTGTCAGGAGGCACATGGGGAAGGACCCCAAAAACCAGGTGAGCCTGTGCCAGAGGGAAAGGTGTCTGGTTGAGGACACTGTGATGTGTTCTCTGGGGTGCTGGGGAGTGGGGGGGGTCTTTGGGGTGGTCTGGTATGGCCTGTGGGGTGCTGGAGGGCACATCACAGGCATGAAAGGCTTCCCTGAGAAATGCTTCTCTTGGGGAAACCCCAGCCAGGAGGAAGGGTGGTGGAATGGAAAGAGCCTCCCCTCAGAAGGCAGACCCGTGGCGTTACACACTCCCAAAGCACATTGATTGTCACACTGGAGCTCCCTCTGTTACTGCTGTTCCCTCATGTACCTTCCTGGGCCTTGCAGGCATCAGCATTCATCCTTTGCCTGAAGGCAAACTCCAGCTCCTGTGCTGAGCACCAGTCCCTAGAAGGGCAGAAAGAGGCCCCATTCCTGTTCCTGTGGGCAGGGCAGTGTCTGGGGTGCTGGCAGCAAAACTGCTCTGTCCCTCTGGCCTCATCCAGCCTTCTGTCTGTGTTGGTTGGGCCTGGAGAACATGGAATGAGAAGGGCCTGGTGCTCCCCCAGAGCCCTGCTCCTGCCCTTGGACCTGCTCAGAGCGTTCTTACCTCTCTAGAAAAAGAACGAGCTCCTGGCTGCCATCAGAGACCAGAACTTTGCTCATCCTATTGTCAAGAACTTCTCCTACGAGAGCTTCCAGCAGAGCATCTTCCAGTTGCTCAAGACCTATGTGGACGACTCGGAGCCCGTGCTGCTGACAGTATGTGTCTGCCCTGCTTCCCTGGCTTCCCCTTTCCCCCTGGAATATGGCAATTCGGCTTCCACACCCCTTCAGTGCCAGTAATGACGTGGAGCTCAGTGGGTTAAATTCAGAATGCTTCTAAATTGATCCCACTCAATCTGTGTGACAAGTTGTAATAGATAGACACAAACTCTCTGCATGGTGCTGTGAGTTTTAACCTGTCAGAGGCAGCTGGGATGCCTTTGGCAGGGGAGTGTGGGAATCATCCTCGTAACAGGGATGTGCTTTTTCTCTCCCAAAAAAGACTTTGAATTCAGAACATCCTGAAGAACCAAAATCAGTGACTCCTGAGTCTGCATGTGGGCCAATGGACCAGGCAGCAGCTCCAGAGCCCTCGGAGGGGGCAGAGAGTCTGGCAGAAGCTCCAGAGCCTGAGGAAGCAGAGAAAGACCTGGGGGGAACTCCGAGCCTTGCAGAATGGCTGGATGGCTCTGCAGCAGCTCCTGAGCCTGGGGAAGGAGCCAGTGGCTCTGGAGCAGCTCCTGAGCCCGGGGAAGGAGCCACTGGCTCTGCAGCAGCTCCCGAGCCCACAGAAGGAGCTGCTGACCCAGCAGCCACTCCTGAGCATATAGTGGCAGCATTTAATACCCTGCAAGACTCTTCAGAGCCTATGGATATACCTAAAGAACCAGCAGCAGCCTCAGAGCCTCCAGGAGTGTCCTCCAGGGACTCAGACAGGTGGGCAGAGGTGTCTGGCCTTGTGTTGTGGATGAAGTTTGGCAGCAGGTCACTTCTCAGGGGTAGTTTGCTCTGTCCAGGGAGCTCTTAACTTCCCTGAATGCCAGCCCAAGAGGGTCTGCCCAAGCCAGCCCCTAAGGCCATTGGTGTAAGACTTCTGCAGAGGAACAGTGTTGGGTTTGTTGGGTTTTTTCACAGGGGGTTTGTGAAGTAGGGAGCGAGGGTAGGGGCTGCTGGGAGGTTTGCTCTTGTGGAGCCCCTTTGGCATCCGTAGGGTTCAGCCTGAGGAACAGCAAAGGGTGCCTGGTCCTGTCTCTAGCAGGCAGCTTGGGGGGGGTATTCTCTCAAGACCTGCTCCAGCCCTGCAAAGGAGGAGGGGGATGGGAGGGTTGGGAGTGCCCTCTGCAGAGAGGGGCTTTTATTTGCACCCCAGGGTCCCTATGTTGAGGGTCACACCGTAGGGCCAGGAGCCTGATTTGGGTGAAGAGGAGCCACCTCAGTGAAACCTTTACAACCTGCTCAGCTGTGTTTGTTTTGTAGGCAGCCTCCTGGATCGGGAACCTCCTATGGGATCTCTGCTCTGAGAGAAGCTTTCAAGATCCTGTCCGGCTCCAGGGACTCTGACACCCTCTTCACCCAGCTGGATGAAACAGACTTTTCTTTCCCCAAGCAACTGTCTCCTTCTGTGTCCCACAGAACCAAGAGGTGGAAGGAAGAGGAGAACCGAGGCCCTGAGCTCTCAAAGCCCCCTGAAACACCCCGTAAGGGCAAACGCTTGCTGACCATCAGCAAACTGGTCATGGGACATGACAGCCAGGGCAGCGAGTCGAGCGACAGTCCAGACTCTTCCCAGGAGCCAGTTGTATCTTCTGCCTCCAGACCTGCTCAGAAACTCTATGACCAGCCTGTGTCTACTGAGAGTGCCAAGTATGCAGCCCTTCTCTCGTGGTATATTCTAACCTGCACCTCACCTTTTGACTTGCAGCTGGTAGTGTGAACAGCCCAGACCTTTCTCTTTAATTCAGGATGAGGGTATTGACTAGCAGCTGTGGGGGTACTGACCGTCCCTGCCTGCTATTAGATGTGGAACTGGGCAAGGAAACACTCTGTTGTCCTTGTGCTTTGCTGTTTGGTTAATGGAGAGGAGAAAACCATCCAGCTTCTGCTGGCAGGGAGATGGGGGTAACGTGTTTCTCTGCACTTCAGTTAGTGCTGCTGAAGCTGGAAGGAGCTTGTAGGTGCCTCACACGGAGCAGGTTAGACTCCACCTCTTGAAACACAGCCCTGATCTCACTTAAGCAAAGCTGTGGTGCTGAAGAGTCTCCTAGTTGTATCTTTCTGACCACTTCAGTGTGAGTTGCCCCTTTGGATGGGCCCTGGGCAACCTTGTGTAGCTCCAGGCCTGGAGGTTGGTGTCCCTGCCTGTGGCAGGGGGTTGGAGCTCTGTGACCTTTGGGGTCCCTTCCAACCCAGACCAGGCTGGGATTCCATGATTCCCTTGCAGTGTGAGGTGGGGCTGCGTTGGGGTTTTCCTAAGGGTTTCCCACAGAAAGCAGGAAAGCACAAGCCTGGAATGAACTGTGACCTGAGGCTCGAGGGAGGAGCCCCAGGAGTATCTCCTGTAGGCTGTAATGAGGGTGTAATGAAGCTTCCTGCTTAAGTGTCTGAGCTGCTCTTGGTAAAGCTGTGTAGCAGCCAGCAGGGATGAGGTTTTGTACCCCAGGAGTGAAACTGGGGAGGGTTGAGGAGAGCTTGGTGTGTGGGAAGACTGCTAGAACACAGTCTGCCTTCAGTCCTGCTGAGGAGCGTCAGGAACACGAAGGCTGGGGCTGGAAGCAAAGATCTGGGTGCTCTGTTCAGCTTGGCTGCTTGGGGATGGGTTGTCCTCTGAAGCACAGAAGGGGGTAGGGAGAAGGAGAAAGGGGGCAGGGAGAAGAAGGGAGTGGGGAGAAGGAGAAGTGGCAGGGAGTAGAGGTGAGCTGCAGTGTAGCTGGCATCGATGCGAAGAGTGAGGACTGACTTGTGCTGTGCCTGGTTCAGGGTTAACCCACTGTCAGGGGGGATGCTGGGGAGGAATCCCCCCTCTGTGTTGTCCTGGAGTCATCAGAGGATTTCACTTAGCAGATCTCCTGCTCTGTGAGGGGCCTGTGTGTGGTGACACTGTCCCTGCCTGCCTTTCTCCAGCAGCAACTCATGTTGCTGTCCCCAGGACACGCCTGGTGTTCATTCTGAGTGTGCTGGGGAGCGTTGTGGTGATAGGACAGGGTCTTGTGAAGCCTCCCTGGAAAGGGGCTGGATTCAGAGCCCAGGGATCTGCTGGGTGCCAGAAGTGAGGGCTGGTGCTGGATTGGGAACGCAGCTGCTGCTGGCTGGAGCAGAGGGGGAGTTTCAGCCCCCCTGAGAAGGGCTGTGTGGTCTGTGCCACATCAGTGGTCACTCTGAAGCCTCTGAGTGTCAGGGCTCGTGGTAGCCATGGGGCTCAGGGCATCTGTCTGGGAGTCTGATGGTGTCTGTCTCTGCTTCTCCAATGGTTACATGCAAGAAAGAGGCGCCCAAGAGCACAACCTGAGCTACAGAGAACAACATTTCCTAGAGCTGCACTGGTTTGGCTGTGTGTGGTGTGACAGGCAGGGTGAACCTGCTGGAGTCCTTGGGGCTGTTTGTGCTTGAGGATTGGGAGTGCTGAGGCACTTGATCTCACAGAGAGGCCTCTAGCCTGGCTGGCCTGGGTGGTAGGGGTGAAACAGTGGGGATTAGATGCTGTTTGGAAAGATGAAGGGCTCTGCTTGGCAGGTCTGTGGCTACACAAAGGCCTGGGAAGCCCAGCTGCAGGTGTGTCTGCTGTAACCACTTAGGTGATACTTGCTCTGCAGATGCTGGCTACAAAGCACTGTGCCTGTATGTCACACCCTGTGCCTTCAGTACAGCACTGTGCCTGTACTTGTCACACCCTGTGCCTTCAGTACAGCACTGTGCCTGTACTTGTCACACCCTGTGCCTTCAGTACAGCACTGTGCCTGTACTTGTCACACCCTGTGCCTTCAGTACAGCACTGTGCCTGTACTTGTCACACCCTGTGCCTTCAGTACAGCACTGTGCCTGTACTTGTCACACCCTGTGCCTTCAGTACAGCACTGTGCCTGTACCTGTCACACCCTGTGCCTTCAGTACAGCACTGTGCCTGTACTTGTCACACCCTGTGCCTTCAGTACAGCACTGTGCCTGTACCTGTCACACCCTGTGCCTTCAGTACAGCACTGTGCCTGTACCTGTCACACCCTGTGCCTTCAGTACAGCACTGTGCCTGTACTTGTCACACCCTGTGCCTTCAGTACAGCACTGTGCCTGTACCTGTCACACCCTGTGCCTTCAGTACAGCACTGTGCCTGTACCTGTCACACCCTGTGCCTTCAGTAAAGCACTGTGCCTGTACTTGTCACACCCTGTGCCTTCAGTAAAGCACTGTGCCTGTACCTGTCACACCCTGTGCCTTCAGTACAGCACTGTGCCTGTACTTGTCACACCCTGTGCCTTCAGTAAAGCACTGTGCCTGTACCTGTCACACCCTGTGCCTTCAGTACAGCACTGTGCCTGTACTTGTCACACCCTGTGCCTTCAGTACAGCACTGTGCCTGTACTTGTCACACCCTGTGCCTTCAGACAGGGCTCCTACCGATGCAGCCCCCCTCAGAGGGGAGGAGGTGGCACCTGTTTGTGTGCTGCTTTAAGGGGCAGCACATGCTCATCCCAGGCTGCACTGTGCTCCAGCTGCCTGCACCCTTTTCCCCCCCAAACACCCTCCCTAAACGCTCCCTAGCCAGCAGCTGAAGGAAGCACTTGGCTGCTTTCAGGTCCTTCCAGGGGAAGTGGAACAGCTCATATGGCAGAGAGGAAAAGGACAGTTGGAGTGATGAGGACGAGCTCTTCTCAGACGCAGGTAGGAACGGGCTTAACTGATAGGCCTGGCTTAGGGGCTCAGTCCTGGGTGCCCTGCTGCATGTCTGGGGTTGGAAACTGGCCATCCTAAAAGCCCAAGTGAGTAGGTGTCTGTCTGGCCCCGAGGTGTTTGTCCTGTGCCCCTCTGACCTGAGGTGTGTGTCACAACCACCCATTCAAGTGATGGCTAGTGCCTGGGATGGAAATGCTGGCAAGAAGCTCTTCCCCATCCCCTCTTCAGTGCCCTGACCTAAAGCTTAGCTGTACCTTCTCAGCCAGGTCAGCTTTCCAGTCCAGCTCCCTTTGCATCCCAGCAGGCAGCTTAGCTGGGGGAAGGGGTATTGAATTCCAGCCTCCACACACATGCTCTGGAGGTGTTCACTAGGCCAGCCCAAACCATATTGTACTGGAAAAGCTTTGACTAAAGCACCTGGGGCTTGAGAAGGAAACCTTCTGTGTGTGTGTGTGTGTGTAGGAAAAGGGGAGGGGTAAAGGAATTTGGGTTTGTTGTCTGTCAGGAATGGTCTTGTTGGGGGTTAAGGGTTCAGCCCAAGGCAGACCCTAGAGGGGGTACATACCTCCTGAGCCACAGTGAAATGGAGTCTCCCTGCCTTGTTTTCCAGCATCCTTTGAGACAAACCACAACACCACGGTCTTCGGTTCCAAGAAGCAGGTAACATAGAGCCCTTGAGTCCTTTCAGTGAGCCAGGGACATGTGGGTGTAGAGGAGCCAACTGGGGGGCAGCTTGTGGTACGTGGGCAGCCCAGTTCAGTTCAGCAGTGTGAACTGCTGCCATGAGCCAAACGGGGCACCAGAGGTGGGCTGGGAAGTGGTGTGTGAGGTATCCAGGCTTCACCTGAGTCCTGCTGGTCTTTGCATGCACAGAGAGTGTTAAATTGAACCAGCCTGGGGGTAAAGCCTCTCATACACTGGGTAATGTGTGTGCTGTCCCTTTTCCTTGCTGCCCGTGGTTCAGAGCCAGACTTGGTGTCACCCAGATGCCAGAGAGGTTCAGCATCTCATTTGGGTGAGGGGCCTGTGTGTGGCACCCCTGACCTGGGAAGGGGCCCTGGGTTTGGTGCTCCTGGGAACTGGCTCAGCCTGGTTTGCAGGTGGAAAGCTGCTGGCTCCTGTGCTGCTGCACACCACACAGCACAGTGTTCCCTACCTGCTGCCACTGTGTCATACTCTGTGGCCAGTACAGCCATTCAGGGGACCCACAGACCAGACCTCCCAGATCATGGTGTGTTTGAACACTCCAGTGCTGTTACACAAGGTGTAGGAAGCGAGTACTTTGTGGAGTTTGCTGTGGCATCAAAGGAAACTCCTCTTTTACACCATCAGCACTGTGCTTGGGGGAAGCACAACCACTCCTGAGGAGGGTGTGCTTGTAACAGTTACCAGAGCACATCTACAGCGACCTGGTGACTGTGCTGGGTGTCATCAGGGTGTCTGCCTGCCCCTCTGCTACCAGCACAGAAGGAGCCAGAGTGGTTCTCAGCCCAGCACAGCTCCTGTCTCTGCTCACAGCCTGCTGCTTGTGTTCCCTTGCAGAAGTGGACACTCCAGGAGAGCGAGTGGATCAAGGAGGGTGTCAGGAAGTACGGCGAGGGGAGGTGGAAGTGCATTTGCCAGAAGTACCCCTTCCAGAACCGCACGGCCGTGATGGTGAAGGACCGCTGGAGGACCATGAAGAAGCTGGGGATGCTCTGAACTTGGGAGCCACAGGACCCTGTGGTGCAAACCCCCTTTTTTGCCTGTTTCTGGTGGGACAGGCCGGCGTGGTCGTGGCGGGGAGGCGGCTGCGCTGCGCTCGCGTGGTGGGGCCAGCACGGGGAGCCCCTCTGCCTCGTGGTACCTGAGACTGACAGTGTCCTGTGGGATTCCAGTCTGCTGCACAGCCTGATTGTGTACACTCAGAAACAACCACAGCAGGACTCTCCTTTTCCAGCTGGCAACTGCAGCCTTCAGAGAACGAACCCCAGCCCCGTGCACTGCCAAGATGATGGTTGTCTCTGCTCAGCTGTCTCTGCTCAGATGCTGTCAAGTGGCAGGACAGTCACAGCAGTGGCCCTTTTTACGTGTTTTAATGGAACTGAGAATTGCTTGTTTCATCCCATTACACCCAGCCCCCTGGGGAAGGGGGCAGCTCGTAGTCCCAGAGCTCCTGGGCAGGAGATTTAGCAAGGGGACCTGCTTGGAGTTGGGGCTTTTCGTGTTTCTTTCTGCTTTGTTAGTGGTTAGTCTACAAGTGGGAATTTCTCCCTCCCAGCTTTGTGGCTTTGAAAACAGTTTTGGTTTGTTTTAGGGGTTTTTTTCCCCACACTGAAGTGTAATTTGTTCTCTCAGTAAAAGTTCTTGTGCTGACTGATACCAGTCATGTCTTCCTGGCATCATCCTCCTGCCATGTGTGAGCTCTGAGGGCTCTGGGTGTTTCCTGCCCTCGGGTGCCAGAGCTGAGGTAGATGTGCAGGAAGTGTTCCTGGGTGGTGTGTGCCCCCATGAGTTCACATGGGGACTCCCCAGCTGCCTCCTGAGCCAGTCAGGGGTTGTGTTGGTGGGTGTTTGGGCCCTGAAAGCACAAGGTGCTGCTGCCAAGCCGAGCCCTCTGGCCTCACTCCTGTTAAGCCCAAGGGCAGGGGAGCTACAGCACGTTTCCAGCTCTTGGCTGTGTTCCCACGGGGCTGGAGCTGGGGAAAAGTCTGCTGGGAACCACCTGCTTCCCCTCTGTCCTTCAGCAGCAGCTGAAGTAAAGCAGCTTCCCCTCCCCTTCTGCCTGTAACCCGCTTCCTGGGGTGCACAGACCACCCCACACTTGCAGAGACCCATTTGGGTGAGGGGGCAAAGCCATGATGTGAGCTGCAGCCAGGACCTGCCTGAGGCAGGGCTGGGGTGGTGCTGGTGTGTCTGAAGCCCAGGCTGCATGGGGAATGTGTGGCAACCCCCAGCTTCACTCTGAGACCCCTGGCTTTGTTCTGAGACCCCTGGGAAGCTGTTTGGGAGCTGAACACTCTTCCTGCTGAGCTTCCTTGCTCCCAGGACAGCCAGGCAGAGCACTGGGCAGTAAGAGGCTGGCTAGGGACTGGCTTCATGCAGCCAGGATGTGCTGCTGGTGCCTGTGGTGGGTGCTTCTCCCTGGCAGCCTGGGCCCCACAGGAGAGCTTAGGGGTGAGCTCTGACACAAGCAGCTCCCTGCTCTGCCCCAGGAGCAGAGCCTGTGCCACGCTTCCCCCAGCACCAGCCCCAGTGCTGCCCAGGGGAGCACGGGCACAGTTAATGATTAATCACCCCCAGCACTGTGTGTGTCCCCCTCTCGCCCTGCCCTGGCTGGAGGGAGCGCTGGAGCCTGGGAAGCAGGAGCCTGGGAAGCAGGATGCTGCTGCTGGCGCTGTTGGTGCTGCTGCTGGGCCCTGCCAGCTGCCCCAAAACTGAGCCCCTGAGCGGGTCCAGCCAGGAGCCCCTCTTCCGCGGGGCAGATCGCTACGACTTCGCCATCATCATCCACGGCGGCACGGTGGAGTGCTTCTGGCAGTTCGCCCACCAGAGCGGCAACTTCTTCTTCAGCTACGAGGTGAGCGGGGCCCGGCGGGGGCAGGGAACGGCTGAGCGGTGCCTCTGCGGTCAGCACCAGCTCCTCCCAGGGTGGGTAACCCTCTGGCACCTCAGCCCTGCGGCCGGGAGGAGGTGCTGTGAGAGGAGCGCCCTGTGCCGCTCCCGGGGCGCGGGCAGCCTGCCCTGCGTGGGGGAGGAGACACGTGTCTGTGTTGTGACAGGGGATGGCTGGGCACTGGCAGCCTTCGGTGTGCGTTCCCTGCTTTCCTCAGCCATCTCCTGGCACGAATCCCACTGATCTTTCTTTAAGTACCAACTTCAGAAGCATAAAGCAGCACAGAGAGCTCTGGACGTGGTACCTGAGCACCCAGAGCTCTGTGGGGTGTCCTGGCACTGCGGGGAGCTCTGCCCTTCGCTGGGCTGGCCAGAGGCTGGTGCACAGCCCTGGGCTCTCTGCCGAAGGTCTCAGGCACAGCTTGTCCCCTTCCCCCAGGGGAAACTGCAGCCCTTTTATCTCCTGTTTACTCTTGGCTGGCTGAAGGAGAGCAGGGACAGGGCTGTGCCCGGCCCTGGCAGCTTGTGCCTGGTGCTGGCAGCTTCCCCCTGGCTCTGTGCTTGGCAGAGCTGCCCAGCAGGACCGTGGCACAGCCCTGGGGCTCAGCACAGCTCCCTGGCCTCAGGCTGCAGTGGGGACCTGGGCTGGGCCTGTGGGGTGGGAGAGGGGTGCGAGCTCGCTGCTGTAACTCCCAGCTCCCTGCAGTACCCATGGGGCAGCTCCAGTGGGCTCCCACCCGCTCCCTGGGAGCAGAGTCAGGCCCACAAACACCCCTGGGCTGTCTCCTGCCTCCAGGTCCAGCGGGCGACGGGAATCGGCAACAACAGGAACATCCTGGCCACCGCGAGCGACCCCAGGGGCGTCCAGCTGGGCACCTCCCAGCACGTGCGGGGACAGATCAACTTCCTCACCAAGGAGACAGGTCCCACTGCCCTGCTCCCTGCCTGGCCTGGCTGCAGGCAGGAGCCCCACGTCTGGGGCCACCAGTTCCGAGCCCAGCCAGCGCTTCCCAGTTCCTTGACCTGTCCCTAACTGGGAGGATGAGAGTGGCGCGCTGGGGGCTGGCTCTGCCTGGCAGCAGCTCTTCCCATGGGGAACAACCCTCCCCTCTTCTCTCCACAGGCTTCTACCAGCTGTGCCTGAACAACGAGCAAAACCACTTTGGCTTCATGCAGGTGTATCTTAACTTTGGGGTCTACTACGACGGCTTCAACACGGAGAACAAGCAGCCAGAAGAGAGGAAAGAGCTGAACAACACCCTGGAGGCAATTGAGGTGAGTGTCAGGGCAAGCCCAGGGTCCTCTGACCAGCAGGAATGGCCACGACCTCCCAGGGGACCTGAGAAGGGCGTTTGGTGCTGGCTGAGCCCAGCTCCCGGCGCGGCTCTGCCTGCCCTCGGCTCTGCCGCAGCCCCATGCCTGCCTCTCCCCCTCCTCCCCCCAGCTCAGCATCCAGAAGCTGCAGCTCCAAATCTTCCACATGTGGCGGTTCTACAACTTCGCCCGGATGCGGAAAGGAGCCGACTCCATCCTGCTGCAGTCCAACCACAGCTACGTCAACTGGTGGTCGACGGCTCAGAGCTGCATCATCGTCCTCTCCGGGCTGCTGCAGCTCCACTTCCTCAAGCGCCTCTTCAACGGCCAGAGCTCCAGCAGGCAGAAGTGCTGAGGGCAGGGGGAAAGGCAGCAGCAGCAGCACCCCCGCTGCCTGGGGCTCTCAGCAACCACTCCCCCTGGAGCAAAGGCCGGATCCTGCCCAGGGGAGGAGGGGACAGCCCCCCACCCCTGCCTCCAGCCCTGGCCTGGGCTGACATCGGGACAGCAGAAAGGTGCAGGGTGCTGGGTTGAGCTGTGTGGGCTGGGTTGCTGCGTTACATCCCCCCCACACACCCTGTGCCAGTGTCCTGCCATCCCTCCTCTGCCCCCCCAATAAAGGAAGCCCTGGCTCACACACAGGGAAGCGATCCCAGCCTGGGGCCTGTCCTCACTCTGCCTGTCCCCTCCCCGGGCTGTGAACCTCCCCCAGCCTCTGCTGCTCAACTGAAGGCTTCTCCCCCTCAGGTTCCATCCCCTGTGTCACACCCACCCCCCCAAGCAGGCAGAGACACCCCCCCCAACAGCCATGAGGGCTGTGCCCGAACCCCCTCAGGCTCCATACCAGACAAGAGGCGCTCTAGGAGAAGGAACAGGCTTTATCAGGGTGGGGGCCAGTGCCAGGGGCTCCTCCTCCCACTGGCAGCAGCCCCCCAGGGTGCAGGGCCACATACTGGTGCCTCCCAGCCCCCTCCCCACATTTGGAGGGGGCTCTCACAGCTCCCAGCACCGCTGCTGCACTGAGGGTGCAGGAAAAGGTCCAGGAAAAGGTCCATTCTGCCCAGAAAAGCTGGTGGAGCCCTTAGGTGAGCGTGTCCTCCCTCCTCACATACTCCCCGACGTCGGCCTGGTGGAACACCACGATGGCCATGGGATCCACCTTCCGGCACTCCTGGGTCGACTTCGCAGCCACCCCAAAGCCCTGTGGGGGGGATGAGAAGGAGGGGTGAGAGGGGGGTTCTCCCCCCCAGCCCACCCTGGGGCTGCGCAGCCACTCACCAGCGGGACGTCGGCCATGGAGTACACCACCACGCCCTGGTACTGCGCCGTGTTCTCCGTGATGCGGCCCAGCCCTGACTTCAGGACGTGGTTGCCGTAGAGGAAGGACTGCTCCGAGCCGGGCTTCACCCACACCTTGTACTGCGAGAGAGGCCCGAGCGGTGAGGGGCTGGGGGCGGTGGGGGGTGGGGGATGAGGGGGGATGGGGGGAGGGGGGGGATAGGGGAAGGGGGGGCTGCTCCGGTCCCACCTTGGCATAGGGCGCGAGGAAATCCAGCGCCGTGACGCTGAGCCGGAACTTCTGCGTCTTGGTGAACTTGCCGAAGCAGGTGCCCAGCGCCACCAGGCTGTCCCGGGGGATGCTGGCCGCCACCTTCAGCAGCTTCTCGCTGCGGGGACACGGCGGAGGAGCTGGGGCGGCCGCAGACGCGCAGCCCCGGGTACCGGAGCCACCACCCACCCACCCCCCAAACACACACACACCCCCTCCCGCCCCGGCCGGGCCCCGGCGCCGCTCACCTGAGGTAATAGACGCGGTCGCGGTGCAGGCGGAAGCAGTAGGTGCCGTCGGGCCGGTCCACCAGCAGCTGGATGTTCTCGCCGATGCTGCGGGGACACAGGCCGTGAGCCCGGGGCGCCGCCGCCGCCACGGGCCCGCCCCGCTCCCCGGCCCGCTCCCCGGCCCCTCACTATCTGCCCAGCTTCTCGAACACCGCCCGCGTCTCCGCCTCCGTCAGCGGCCGCATCGCCCCGCACGGCGCCGCACACGTGTGGCCGCGCCGGAACCGGAACCGGAACCGACCGGAAGCTGCACACCCGGAAGCGACGCGTCCACAGCGGCGCGATGGCGGCGGCGGTGGTGGCGGCGGCGGAGGAGGCCCGGCTGCTGGCCTGGCTGCGCGGCCCGGCGGCGGCGGGGTCCGGCAGCCCCGAGCTCTCCGCTTATGTGTCCGAGCTGGCGGCGCTGGGGCTGGCGGAGCTGGGCCGGGAGCCGGCGCGGCTGGCGGCGGAGCGGGCGCGGGTGGGGGCGGAGACGCGCCGCTTGGCCTTCGAGCACTACCGGGCCTTCATCCGCTCCGCAGAGTGCACCGGCCGCGCCGGCCGCGGCTTTGGAGGCATCGAGAGCCGGCTCGGCAGCCTGCTGGGCCGCCTGCCCGCCCTCCAGGATGCCTGCCGGTACGGGGACGGGGAGCGGGGCCGGGAGAGGGGCTCGGTGCGGGGGAGCGGCCCTGGGGTGGGGGAGCCCTGAGAGCTGTGCTGGGGAGGGGGTCCCGGTGCGCGGCCCAGCGGGGAGCCGGGCTGGGTAGGGCCGGGGCTGGGGAGGGGGTCCCGGTGCGGGGCCCAGCGGGGAGCCGGGCTGGGTAGGGCCGGGGCTGGGGAGGGGTCCCGGTGCGGGGCCCAGCGGGGAGCCGGGCTGGGGTAGGGCCGGGGCTGGGGAGGGGGTCCCGGTGCGGGGCCCATCGGGGAGCCGTGCTGGGGTAGGGCCGGGCTGGGGGCGGCGCTGGGAGGGGCAATGCCGGGAGAGGCCAGCGTGGGTGGGAGGGTCCAGCTACTGGGCGGGGCGCCCCGTGCTGATCCGGCCCCGGTCCCCCCCCAGGAGCTTCATGCGCGATGCCGAGGAGATCGCCTGCAGCCGGCGCATGAACAGCCTGACGCTGAACCGGCACACGGAGATCCTGGAGATCCTGGAGATCCCGCAGCTCATGGACACCTGTGTCCGCAACGGCTACTACGAGGAGGCGCTGGAGCTGGCGGCCTACGTGCGCCGGCTGGAGAGGAAGCACAGCAGCATCCCCGTGATCCAGGTAGGACCCGCTGTGCGTCTGAAACAAGAAACTGGTTGTACCCAAAAGAAATGGTTGGATCTGGTCATGACGTAAATGGTGTGGAATAAGGGGTGGATAATGTCCTGGTTTGGGTCAGGATGGAGTTAACTTCTTCTGTAGCAGCGGATGGGATGCTGTGTTTGGGTGTTAAAATGGGAGTAGTGCTGGTAACACCCTGATGGTTTTAGTTGTGGTCAGGCAGTCAAGGACTTTCTCAGCTCTTCGTATTTCTCTATTCATGAGAAAGGAGGGGATGAAGCCAGGACAGGTGACCCAAACTGGCCAAAGAGAGTATTCCATGCCAGTGACGTCCTGCCCAGGATATCGGGGGGCTGATGGGAGGAAGAACAGGGGCGGCTCCAGGACATGTGATTTTTGGGGGATGGTCGGGTTCCGGGGCAGCTCTGGGTGGCACGGCCTGAGCTGTGGGTTTGGTGAGAAACTGCATTGGGTATCAACAGCTTCATATATTTTTTCTCTAAAGTCCTGTCAGCATTGTTACATTGTATCTTTCTGTAATCTTAGTAAACTATCCTTATCCCAACCCACGGGCCTTTTAGTTTCTTGGTTTTGGGGTTATTTGTCCCTTTTCCTTTCCCTTGCCTCTCACCCTCCCCCCCCCCCCCTTCCCTCTTCCCCTGCTCTTTTCCTTTAAGGAGCAGGCAGCTGCGTGGATCTCGGCTCTTAGCCAGGGTAAAACCACCACAGTCTTTTTTTGTCTGTCTTTTGGAGCTCTGCCCCTGCCCTGCAACCACCCTACAGCCCCCGTGGCTGAGACCCCCTCTCCCTCCCCAGGGCATCGTGGAGGAGGTGCGCCAGTCCTCCCAGCTGATGCTGAGCCAGCTCATCCAGCAGCTCCGCACCAACATCCAGCTGCCCTGCTGCCTGCGGGTGATCGGCTACCTGCGGCGCATGGACGTCTTCACGGAGGCCGAGCTGCGCATCAAGTTCCTGCAGGCCCGGGACGCCTGGCTGCGCTCCATCCAGGCCTCCATCCCCGACCACGACCCCTACTTCCACGTCACCAAGACGGTGGAGGCGTGCCGCGTCCACCTCTTCGACATCATCACCCAGTATCGCGCCATCTTCTCGGACGAGGAGCCGCCGCCGCTGCCGCCGCCCGAGGGGCCGGCGCTGCGCGAGGCCGCCATCTTCCACGGCTGGGTGCTGCAGAAGGTCTCCGAGTTCCTGCGGACGCTGGAGCGGGACCTGCGGCGCGGGGTGGGCGGCCGCCTGGACTCCCTGCTGGGGCAGTGCATGTACTTCGGCCTCTCCTTCAGCAGGGTGGGGGCTGACTTCCGCGGGCAGCTGGCCCCCATCTTCCAGCGCGTGGCCGCCGCCGCTTTCAAGGCAGCGGTGGAGGAGACGGCGGAGAAGTTCCGGGAGGAGATGAATTCCTACACGCTCATCTCCGCCCCGGCTGTCCTGGGGGGCGGCGCGGCGGTGCCGGTGCCCGCGGCCCAACCGGGGACGCTGCAGCCGCCCATGGTGCTGCTGGACTTCCCGCCCCTCGCCTGCTTCCTCAACGGCCTCCTGGTTGCCTTCAACGACCTGCGGCTCTGCTGCCCCGTTGCCCTGGCCCAGGATGTCACCACCTGCCTGGAGGACGCGCTGCGTGAGGTGAGGTGCTGGGGATGGGGATGGAGCTGGGCTGGCCTGGGAGGACATGGGGATGGGCTCAGCTCATCTGCACGAGTGCCCGTAGGGTGGAGTTGTACAATTGTTGTGGCTCAAAAGGACCCCTGAGGTTCTTGAGTCTGTTATCCCAGCACCACCGTGTCACCGCTAACCCACACCCTGAGTGCTGCACCTACACAGCTTTTACCCCCTCCCCACTGCCCTGCACAGCCCGTCCTGTGCCCCAGAGCCCCTGGGGGGGGCATTTCTCCCTGTACCCTCTGAACCTCCCTGGGGCAGCTCGAGGCCGTTTCCTCTGTCGCTTGGGAGAAGAGACCAGCGCCTCCGGCTGCACCCCCTTTCCCGGGAGTCGCAGGGAGCGAGCGGGGCGGCTCTGCCCTCAGTCTCCTCCTCTCCCTCAGCCGCTCCCACCAGACCCGAGCTCCGGACCCTTCCCCACTCCAGCACCGTTAACGAGCCACTCCGGCACCTCAGCCCCAAAGCCCCTCACAGCCCTCGGTGTGCAGCACTCACACACTTGACCCCATCCCATCGATTTCCCCTTGTCCCTGTGGTTGGGGGAGTTGTTTGTGATGGGGAATTAACAACTCTCTGGGGAATTAACGACTCTTCTTTCACCCCAGGTCACTAAAACCATCCTGGCCTTTCACCGGGCGGAGGAGGCGGCGTTCAGCGCGCGGGAGCAGGAGCTCTTCACCCACTTCTGCACGGCTTTCCTGGAGGACCTGCTGCCCTTCCTCAACCGCTGCCTCCAGGTCCTGTTTCCCCCAGCACAGGTCGCTCAGGCGCTGGGTGAGACCCCTGGGAAATCACAGCTGGGGGGTTGCAGGGGGCAGCCACGGGTCTGGCTCCACAGGGGCTACCACAGCCCTGCCCCTGACATGTGGGTCCCCCCATGAGGCTCTCTGGGCTCTGTCCCACTGTTGCCACCCTTGGGGGGGTTTCCCCATTGCCCAGGGGTGCCCGCTGAGCCCTATTTCCCTGTGTGGCAGGCGTCCCCCCCACCCAGCTCCAGCGCTTCGCCCACCTGGGCCGTATCGATGTCGATGCCATCAGGGAGCCGCTGCTCTTCCTCCTGCCGGCGCCCAGCGAGGAGCAGGAGCCCCAAGAGAGCACCCCACCCCCGGGGCGGGGAGAGGAGGCCGGTCCCGGGGAGCCCCCACCTGCAGAGGAGACCCCGGCGCTGGGGGGGGCTTTGCTGTCGGATCCCCCCGCAGCTACAGACTAACGGGGCTGCGGCCGCTGGGTGCGGGGCGGCTCCGGCCCTTCCTTGCCTGCCCGCTCCCCCCCGGCACCGGGCTGTGCCCCCCCCCCACCAACCCCTCACACCCCCTGTCCCGTCCTCCCAGCCGCCAGGGGGCGCTCTCCTCCCGCCCGCTGCGCGCGCAGCCGGCCCTCCATGGCGGCGGTGGCGGTGACGGTAGCGGCGGGGCGGCGGCTGCTGCTGGCGGGCCGGTCCCGACCGCTCCCCCCGCTCCGCGGGTGCGGGACGGCGGCGGCCTGGGGCGTGCGGGAGCGCTCGTACTGGCGTGCGCTGCGGCGGCGGGTGCTGGGCCCCCCCGAGCCGCCTTTCGCCGCCCCCTGCCAGGTCGGCGCCCCGGTGCTGCGCGCCACCGCCTGCCCGGTGCCGCCGGAGCGGCTGCGCCAGCCCGAGCTGCGGCAGCTGATAGAGGCGCTGGCGGCCGGGCTGCGGAGGAGGCCCTGCCTGGGGCTGAGCGCCCCGCAGCTCGGCGTCCCGCTGCGGGTCTTCGCCGCCGAGCTGACCCCCGGCCGCTGCAGCCAGTACCCGCCCGCGCTGCGGCGCGCACACCGCATCGAGCCCTTCCCGCTCCGCACGCTCGTCAACCCGGCTCTGCGCGTCCTCGACTCCCGCCTCGTCACCGCCCCCGAGGGCTGCGCCAGCGTCGAGGGCTTCTCCGCCTACGTCCCGCGGCACTGGGCCGTGCTGGTCTCCGGTACGGGAGGGGATGAGGGGAGGGGTGATGGGGGGATTGAAGCGGGGGGGAGGGGTTCTCCCCGGTGACCGGCGCTCTCCCGGGCCGCAGGCTTGGACGAGCACGGGGAGCCGGTGAGCTGGGAGGCGACGGGCTGGGCCGCCCGCATCGTGCAGCATGAGATGGACCATCTGGACGGGGTCCTGTTCACCGACCGCATGGAGCCGCGAACCTTCACCAACGTGCACTGGAACGAGCTCCTGGACTGACCAGCAGCGACACTGGGAGCCCCCCGGGGCTGGGGGGACAGTGGCTGGCAGGAACATCGGGTGAGGGGGGCAAAGCTCCAGCCCAAATCTCTGTTTGGGGCAGCCCCTTTCCCTGCCCCGGTGCCTCCTACCGGGCCTGGGGCAGGGTGTGGGAGCTGCAGGACTTGCCGGTACAGGTGAATAGGGGGGCCGGGCTGGGAGAGCCACCCCCCGGGTGTGCTCAGAGCTCAGGGAGGGGCCGGGCACCACCTGAAGGTTTTGGATTTGTTTTATTTTCATATAAACAAGACAGAACCCGAAGCAGCATTAATTTAAAAAATAAAAAAAAACCAAAAAGCAAGAAGAAGAGTGGGGCAGGGCCGGTGGGGGGGCACCCGGCTGCCCAGGCCATGCACAGGCCCCTCCCGGTAGTGTCAGCCCCCTTTTCCCCCCCATCCCACCCCCCCAGCCGTGCTCCGGGTGCTGCGGTGTGATGGGGGCGGTAGTGAGCGGGAGATGAACCCGTTTGGCACGGCAGGGGTGCGGGGGAGGGGGGGGGGGGCCTTGCCAGTACGGCTGCCCCAGCCCCCCCACACCCTCCACACACCCCCCCTTAACCCTCCTGTCCAAAGTCCTCGGTGAATTTCTTCACCCTGAGGAGATCCTCGGTGTTGACGGTGGGGCGGGTGGTGGCCAGCGAGCGCAGCATGTCCCACTGCAACACAGGGCAGGGCGGGCGGCTGGGACCAGGCTGGGGGGGGGCACGGGCAGAGGGGGGCTCTGGCCCTTCCCCAGCCGGGCCCAGGGGCTGCACCCCAAGGGGGGGGGAGTGAGGATCCACCTGTGTGTCCCCACCAGAGTCAGGGCAGAGGTGGCCACTCCAGGAGCGCGGGGGAACAGGGGGTGCTGTGCCGGGGCAGCCACCCCCCCAGCAGTGGGTGCCCAGCGCCGTGGCGGTGCCAGGGCTGTGCCACACTCACCATGCAGACCGTGGGCTCCAGCAGCTTGTCGCTGGGCACCTCCATCCAGGTCATCTCGATGGCGGCCGGGTCTCCAGGCGAGCATGGCGTCAGGAGATCGTCCACGAAGGCGCCGGGGGTGGTGCGGGACGGACCGCGGACCTGCGGCAGCGCCGTGCGGCACAGCAGGCACCATGGCTCTGCTGCCAGCCCTGGGGGCCTCCCCCTACCCCCCCACCCCCCTCTCCGTGTGTGAGCAGCCCCCCCACTCACCTTCTTGAAGTGTGTGGCCGACTGCACCTTGCGGACGGGCTGCATCAGGGCGTCCCGCACGATGATGCTGATGTCGGCGCCCGAGTAGCCGTCGGTCTTGCGCGCCAGCTCCTGGATCTCGGCCTCCTTCAGGCTGTGGGGGGTGTTGCCCAGGTGCAGCTTGAACATCTGGGCACGGGCCGCCTCCTCGGGCAGCGGGATGTAGATGCGCTTCTCAAACCTGAGGGGAGCAGGGGCAGGGGCTGAGCTGGGCTGCTGCCACCGCGCGGTGCCGCGGGACGGGGTGTCGTGTCCCGCTCACCTCCTCCTGATGGCCGAGTCCAGCACCCAGGGGATGTTGGTGGCTCCCAGCACCAGGATCCCGTCGCTGCTGTTCCCCACACCTGCCCAGGGAAACAGTGGGCAGAGAGCTCAGCGGGGGGAGCTGGGGGACGGGGGGGGGTCTGGCAGCTGCCCCCCAGCCTGGCTCGTCCCACACACCCACCCTGCATCTGCACCAGGAACTCGGTCTTGATGCGCCGCGCCGCCTCGCTCTCGTTCTCGTTGCGGGAGCCGCAGAGCGAGTCCACCTCGTCGATGAAGATGATGGAGGGTTTGTGCTGCCTCGCCAGCTCAAACAGGTTCCTCACCAGCCTGGGTGCAAAGGCAGGGGATGGGGTCCCTGCTCAGGGACCCTCTGCAGCACTGGCACCCCCCCCAAGAACTGCAGAGCCCCAGGGTGAGGAGGGGTCCCAGGCAGGGCTGACTCCTCCTGCCCCTGCACAGCCCAGCAGCCCCCTGCTGTGCCGTGAGAAGGGTGTCCCCAGGCTGCTGAGCACCAGGAGGGCTGTGCCTCCCCCAGACTCATTACCAGCATTAACAGGATTCACCAGCAATAGTGACTCCCTCCAGCTCTACCAGCCCACCCAGCATGGAAGCCGTGAGCCAGCCCACAGCAGCCACAACCCCTGCTCCCAGCTTACTTCTCACTCTCTCCCAGCCACTTGGACAGCAGGTCCGAGGAGGACACGGAGAAGAAGGTGGAGTTGTTGGCCTCAGTGGCCACAGCCTTGGCCAAGTAGGACTTGCCGGTGCCAGGGGGTCCGAAGAGCAGGATCCCTCTCCAGGGCGTGCGCTTCCCTGCCAGACACCAGTGTCACAGCGTCCCCTTCCCAGCACAGGCCCCCAGCACTGAGCATTCCCATTCACCATGGCTTGGGGTCACCCCCCCAGCACACACTCAACCCCCCAACCACTGCCCCCCAGCACCGTCTCAGGCCCGTGAGCGCAGAGCAGCCACGGTGCTGCCGCAATACCCACCCGTGAACAGGTGTGGGAACCTGATGGGCAGGATCACAGCTTCCTTCAGGGCTTCCTTGGCTCCCTCCAGGCCAGCCACGTCACTCCACCGCACGTTGGGCTTCTCCATCATGATGGCACCTGCCAGAGGAGGGTGGTTCTGCTCAGCCGGCCCCACAGACAAGCAACACACTCCTGATGTCTGCCAGAGCCCCCAGCCCACCTCCCACCCAATGCCCACCCACCCCAGCCAGCCCCACTGCTCCTCAGCATGGTTCAGGGTTCACCCCCATCCCCACCCCCTGTCCCTGCCCACCGCAGCCCCTCACCCATCAGCTGCTCCTGCAGCTTCTTCTTCTCAGGGTTCTCGCCTTCGCTGTCACTGTCACTCCTGCAGGGAGGGGACACGGGTCAGGAGTAGCCCAGTGCAGCAGGGTCCTGCCAGCCCCACCGACAGTGGGAAGCCCCCCCCCACCCGTGTCCCCCACTCACCCCTTGGTGTCATTCTGGGACTCCTTGACCGGCTTCTTGCCCTGCCTGTCCTTGCTGCGCAGGTACTCCTTCAGCTTCTCCGCCCGGTCCAGGTACTGCACACACTTGGCTCGGATGCTCTCCTTGGCCTTGTTGCTGTGAGCCTCATCTGCAGAGACCCCCCCCCGCCCACGAGTGTCACCCACGGCCCCCCCACGCCACAGCCCCTCCGGACCCCCTCCGGGCCTCAGCAGGGCCGCCCCAAAGCCCCTCACATTTGATGGCGTGCAGGAAGTACTCCACGGCGTGCTGGTACAGCCGCAGCGCCTCCTCGTAGTTCTTGGCCTTGTCCTCCTCGGTGGCTTTGGTGACCAGGTCGATGGCTTTCTGGCGGGGCAGGGCGCGGGGCCGTGAGCGGGGTGGGGGGGGCGCCGGACCAGGCCCCTCCCCGCCCCGCACGGCGCCGGCCCGGGCCTGCTGGCAGCGCGGGGGGGGTCCTTCCGCGGCGGCCGGCGGGGCGAGCCCGGCCTGTTCCCCCCACACACACCCAGCACCGCCCCGGCAGGGCGCGGGCCCGGCGCGGAGACACGGCGAGGCCTCCTCCACCCCCCGGCCGGCACCGGGCGAGGCCTCCTCCTCCTCCTCCTCCCCGCGCCGGCACCGCACCGCACAGCACCGGGGCCGGAGGAGCGGCCTGACGGCGCGGCGACCCGGCCCCCCCCCCCCGCAGCCCCCGGTACCTGCAGGGTGGACGTTGTCATCTCATCGCCCGGTGCGGCCGCTCCTGGCGCGGCCCGGCCCGGCGGCGGCTGCGGCGGGGCCCGCGGGACCACCCGCCACTGCGGCTGCTGCGCTGCGGCGCCCCCTGGCGGACACCGCCGGTACCGCCGGGGAGGGGCCTCGCGCGCGCCGCGCCCCCTCCCCCGCGCCACGCCCCCCCCCCGGCGCGCGCACAGCCCAACCCGCCCCCCCCCCCCCGCACCCCAACACCACCCCCCCCGCGGCCCGGAGTGCGCATGGGGAGGGGGAGTGGGGGGGGGGGCGGGGCTGGGAGGGGGTAAGGGGGTGAGGGGGGGGGGATAAGGTCTGGGGGGGGCGGTAGGGTGGGGGTGAGAGGGGGCAGGGGGTGGGGTTGGGGGGCTGGGGGGTGGGTGTGTGCAAGTATCGTGTGTGACCCCCCCCCCCACCCAGCCCCCCTCCCCCCCGCGGGCTGCCTGCTGTCCCCACGCCCCCAGGCACAGCTCCGCCCCCCCCCCAACTCCCCCCCAACCCCCGGTCCCGGGCTCACTCGCACCGGGCGTCCACCCCCCCAACCCCCCCCAATCCCCCCCCCAGCCCCGCACTGAGCCCGACACAGGCGCTGATATAAATAGCGATTTACAAAGAGTACAAAAGGGGAGGGAGGGGGGGGATTTGGGGCGGGGGCAGCAGCGTGGGGCCGGGGCTGTAGTGCTTGTGCGCGAGCCGTGACCGCGGGGGGGCCGGCACCCCACGGCCCCCCACCCGCAGCCCCCCGGGGAGCAGGAGCGGGGCCGGGAGGGGGGAGCCCCGGGGAGGGAAGAGAGGGGGTGTCCGGTCCGGTCCTACCCGCCCCCCCCGGGAAGGGAAAGTACAAAAAGCGAAAGTGCATCAACCTACGCGCCCATCCCCAAACCCGCGCGGGGCTGCGGGACCCTCCCGCCCGCCCCCAATTCCCCCCCCGGGGGCAGCTCCCGGGCAGGGGCTCAGCCGGCAGCGGGGGGGGGTTGGGGGGCCGCGGGGTCAGCGCGGCTGGGGGGCGTCCTGGCAGCCCCCCGGCCGAGCCACGAGGTTTGTTTTCTGGCTTTGGGAGGTGGGGGGACTCCCCGACACCCCTCCCCCCCCCCGTGGGCAGGGGGGCGAGGTCCTGCCCGCAGCCCCCTGAGCATCCCCAGGAAGGCAAGTGTGCAGCCCCGCAGCAGTGGGGGGACCTCAGCCCAGCCCCTCCTCCCATGATGGGGGGAACGACACTGTGACACCCCGGGGGAGGGGGGGACCCTAAGGCAGGAGGGCACCAGCAGCCCCAAATGGGAGAGGGGGAGGGTGTCCCTACTGGGAGGGGGCCCAGGCTCGCCCCGCTCCAAGGCACAGGCGGTGAGATCAGCGATGGCTTCAGGCCGGGGGGGTTAAAGCTGGTGTCTGGCCCCGGCCCCCCCACAGCGGGGGGGGCCCAGGACTGCGGGCGCGGGGTAAGAGAGGGTCAGGCCCCCCCCAGGCTGCCATCCTGCCACGTCCCTGACAGCTTGGGGCAGGGGGGGCGAGCCCCATCCCCGACAAGGCACTGGTGGGGCAGGAGGGGGGCGGTGGGAGCCCCCTCCACGGCTTTCCTGGGATGTGGGGGGGGGGGGGCCGCCTACACCAGCAGCCCCATGCGGGTGACTTTGGCTGAGAGGAAGGTGTGCAGGATGAAGACGATGGGCTTGGGGCAGGAGTGCAGGTCCAGCGCCTGGGAAGGGGGGTGGAACAACAGAGAGTGGTGTCAGCCCCCCCACCGGCACCCCAAACCCGGGGGGCACCCGGTGTGGGGAGGGGGGGTGCAGCCGGGGTCCCTTCCAGCGGTACCCAGCGCATCCAGGCAGCCGTGATGCTGCAGGGAAGGAGGGGGGGGTGGGAAGACCCTGTGTACCCTCCCCCACCCCAAGGGAGAGCCCCCTCCTCACCAGCTCCCCCTCGGGACCCCCGAAGTCCAGGTAGAGGGTCCGGATGCCGTCGTCCGCCGACATCTTCAGCCTCTCGTAGGGGTAGCGGAAGAGGACGCTGCCCCCGGGCTCCTCCCGGCAGATGGTGAAGCCGCCCTCGTAGTGGATGCAGAGCTGCACGTCCTGCCCCCCCAGCGTGCAGCCTGCACACGGGGGCAGCCATCAGCCCCCCTGCCTGCTCCCACGCCCGCAACACCCCCTGGGAGTCCCCCCCAACCCAGCCACCCAGGGTCACACTGTGCCCCAAAGCCCGAGCAGGGCAGGGGGGAGCCCCGGGGGTCGTGTGTGTCCTGTTCCCACCCCCCCCTCAGCACTCACCCACAGACACCTCCTTGATGAGCTCGGCGGCGGCGTGGCAGCCCTGGACCAGGACACGTGTCCATGAGGAGAGGTCCCGGTGGGTCTCCACGCGGAACACGTGCATCTCCACGCCCTGGCGGGAGCCCGTCCGCGTGGCGAAGGTCAGCTCCGAGCCCAGCGCCGGCGAGCGGCGGCCTGAGCCCGAGTGCACCAGCCTGGGGAGGGGGGGAATGCAGGGAGAGGGGGGGGTCAGAGGGGTGACAGCAGGGTCAACACCCCGCTGCCCATTGGTGTTTCGGGGCGACCCTCCATCCCCACTCTCTGGCAGCAGACAGGGCCACGGCACAGGCAGAGGGGCAGGATGCAGCTGCAGGGAGCCCATTGCAGGCAGAGGGGTCTGGGGTGTCCCCCCCCAGCCCACCTGGTCGCCACCAGCGGGTAGCTGTGGCAGGGGGAGGCCCAGGCGTCCCGGGTCCAGGGCATGCCATCGTACAGCAGCAGGTCCTTCTCCGTCACCGCCATCAGCACCGGGCGCCACTGCTGCCGCCCTCCGTCCAGCCGTGCCTGGAAGAGACGGTGAGGGGCACCGGGGGGGCACACACCCCTCCTCTCTCCTCTCCCCACCGGGCTGACCCCAAGCTGGGGCAATCCCAGCTGGACACAGGGTTATGGGCACGGGGAGCGCTGCCATCACCGGGGCTGGCCGGGACGGCGGCACAGCGTGGTGCCAGGCCAGTGGCGGGGCGCTCAGCCAGCCGTGGGAGCTGCCATCTCCAGGGACGTGTCCCAAGCAGCACTTTGGGCACAGCCCTGGGAATCGGGAGCACGTACCTGCTCGGCCAGCCAGGCGATGTGCTTCACCTCCCTGCCGCCGGCCGCGGCGCCGCCGCCGGTGCCCAGCATGGCGTTGAGCTCGGCCAGCACCTGGGGGAGCAGGGCGGCGATGTTGGCGTGCAGGGCGGTGAACCAGGAGTGCGCCGTGGCCGTGTCCTTGCAGCGCAGGATCAGGGTGTTCCGGCTGTCCGGCGAGTGCAGCTCGATCAGCCTGACAGGGGACACGGTGACGGGTGGGTGGGATGGGAGCGATGGTGCCCAGCTGCACCCCCTGTGCCGATTTGGGGGTTTGGCCATACTGGGGAGTGGCCAGTGCAGCCCTTCCAGTAGGTGGAGCCAGGAGGGGTGCACAGGGCCCCCCAGTTTCCACGGGCAGGGGGGAGCTGCCAGCTCTAGGGTGTCAGGGAGGGCACAGCCCAGCCCTGGCTCCAGCCAACCCCCCCCCCAAAATCTCCCTTCATGGCTCAGTAGGGGGATGCCAGAGGTCCTGGCTGCGGTGAGGGGGGACCTGTGGGGCAACTATGGAGCTGCTAGGTGGGGGGCACGGTGCAGGCAGCCCCCACCCTCACCTGTTCTCCAGGTCGGGCATGCTGAGGTTCCTGGCGGCGAAGCACATCTTCAGGGGGATCACCTTGCGGTCGCGGGGGCCCTGGTGCTGGGGGGACCCCGAGTCGTCGCTGCTGCTCAGGCTGGGTGACTGCGGGGCAGCCCCCTCCCACGGCAGGTCCGACACCAGCGACGGCTTCTTGATGTAGGGGGTCACCTCCCGCATGAACTTCACTGGGGGGGGGGGGCAGGGCGGGGGGACATTAGGGCCGGGGCAGAGCTCCTTCATCCCCACCCACCCCGCCTCGGGATGCTCCAACTGCGGGGGGTGTCCTGCCCCCCCCACCCCAGCACGCCCGGGGGCTCAGCCAGCCCTGGGACAGGGGACAGGCGCTGGCAGCTCATCCCTGCTGCCGGCATCGGAAAGGGAAGGCGGCGCAGCACAATGGTGCCGGGCAGGAGGTCAGCCTGCACCCATCCTGACCCGCCTCGGCCGCCGCGCTGCGGGCTCAGCACCGGCCAAGTTTCCAGCGGCGCCGCCGGCGAGCTGACCCCGGTGCTGCCGCTCACGCCTGCAGACAGCCCACCGGCAGCCAGGCCCTGCTCCCGCCGGGGCCAGGATGAGGATGAGGAGGAAGGTTTGCAGCCAGGACATCCCGGCTCCACGCTCCTCTCCAGCCCAGGCAGGAAGGAAGGAGGCTCTGGCTGCTCTTCCCCCTCCCCGAGCACCACCCAGCCCCGGGAGAGGCACCGGCGCCCCGGAGCCCACCCCAGCTGCGGATGGGGTGAGCGGGAGCCCGGCTCAGCCGCCCATCGTGCCGCCACGCTCCGGGAAAGCCGATGCCTTCAAGATGTCCCGGGGCGTGAGCCGGGCCGGGGCCGTGCGGGATGGGACGCTCGGCCAGGCCAGGGAGCTGTGTCTGGGTCTGCAGCCAGTGCTGGACCCCTGCCCACTGTAACCCCCCACCAGACACAGTTCCCAGCCAGCACTGTGCCGTGAGAGCACAACCTGCCCGCGCCAGCCCTGCAGACCATCCCAAAGGAAGATCACACCAGCAACGGCACCATCGGCACAGCTGTGCCATGGGGAGGGACAAGCCAGCAACATACAGCAGCTAAGCCAGGAACGGGCTGGGAAGTGAAGCCCCCCCCAGCTCAGGGAATCACAGCCACCCACCCACCACCCCTTTGCCAAGCAGCAATGGGAGCCAGGTCCCGCTCCTGGCTGGTTGTGCCACTGCTGGACCCCACCGCCGACGGGTGGGCGCGGGCAGGGCGATGCCGGTGGGATGGGGAGCGGACAGGCCGTGGCAGGGACGTGCTGCCACGAGGCGCCTGTCCTTGCTGCGGGCAGCAAACGAGTTAATATTAGCCTCCCGCCGCGCTGATCCCGGGATTACCGCCGTCCCCACACACCCCTAATCCCACTGCCGGGCCAGGCAGGGCAGGGCAGCGCCGGGGCGGCAGCCCGGGCCCCTCGGCAGATGTTTGCCAGATGTGGGCAGCTGTCTCCAGCACCAGCCAGGAGCCCAGCACCACCAAGGGCTCCAGCCCCCAGTGCCGCCAGCCCACGGTGCCAGCGCTGACCTCCGCCAGGGCTCAGCCACCACCTTGCCGAGGGCCTGGCTTTCCAAGAGAGTGAGAGGCTGAGCTGGGCAGCCAGTGGAGTGGCAGCCTGAGCGGAATGTGGGCTCGGCCTGGCCATGCTGGTGGCTCATGGCCACATCTGGGACCGTCACACAGCTGCTGTCAGGCCGCCCCGGCTCGGCCACCACAGGAAGCACCCCAGCACCCAGCAGATACGTGGGGCCACGTCTGCTGTGGGGGATGGTGGCAGAACCAGCTTTCAGGGGGACACATCCACAGTGCAGGCACAGAGCGCTGCGTCCCGGCCCCGGCTCGGCGGCACGGGCAGAACCTTCCCTTCAGCTCCTGGGGAGCTGGTGGGCAGCGCGCAGCTCCCCCGGCACGGCTGCTGCGCCTCTGCGCTCACCGCAAAGGAAACCCGGCCACCGCCTGCACCCCTCACCAACCTGCTGCAGGAAGGCAGCTGCACGGCGCTGCCGCTGTCACCAGCGCCCGGCCCCAGCCCGCTGCTGCACAGCACCGCTCCATCCTCGGGGCTGGAGCCCCCCACCCCTGCCACCGGCACCCCCACCCGAGGGGAAACCCTGCAGATCTGCACGTGGGGCGGCTGTTGCAACGGGCCGGCAGCTCTGCCCGCAGAGGCGGAAGGGCTCCCTTCCCCCAGCGTGCCACAGGCCTGTGGGGGGACAGCACCCGCTGTGCATCCCCACAGCCAAACCCAGCGCCCAGGGCAGGGACCACCGAGCCCCTCAGGGGTGCCAGCACAGGCCCAGTGCTCCCACGCTCCCCCAGCAGTGCTGGCACCTGCCCACCAGCCCTGCTTGCCAGGGCAGCCACAGCTCCAGGGGCCGGAGAGGAGGCTGGGCTGGGATCGTGTGGACAACGTCTTCCCTCAGCTCCTCTCCTGGGCTGGCAGGTGCTGGGCAGCCACCGTGTGGTCCCACCAGGCCAGGGGCAGCCGCAGCCGTCGGACAGGCGGACGCACGGCCCCAGCAGGAAAGGAAGGGAAGGGGCAGCTGCGGCGGCGGCCGTGCCCGTGGCGGAAGCGAGAGACAAACATGCCACGGGGCTGGAGCTCCTGCGGGAGGGGATCAAACAGGAGCAGGGGAAGGACACGGGATGGGGGTGGCAAATCTGGCACAGGGTCCCACAGGGACCCTCACGGCCTCCAGCCCACCAGCCCCATGGGGTGCGTGAGCCCAACGCCGCAGCTTCGTCTCGGTCCCTGTGGCCTCCCAGCCACACCACGCTGGGTGTGGCCATGCCAGGGAGCCCACCCAACAGCCCTCACACTGACACACCGTGCCGGGAGCACCTGTCACCAGCATCAGCCCAGCCCAGCCAGGCACAGGCCACCAAACCCAGGCACTGCATCCCCAGAGCAGCCCCTCACACCTCACCAGGACGGCACATGCCACACCAGGGGCTGCCACTCAGCCGTCCCTGCTCACAGCGTGCCCAGCTCACGCCCTACCCGCTGCCCAGGGCACGGTGCCCCATGACACGAGCCCTGTACCCTGTACCACACCGTCCCGCACGCCACCGGGCCGGGCGAGTCCTGCCCGAGCCTGTCGGGCTGCCAGGAACAGGTCAGGCAGGAGCCGGTGGCTGCACCGTGCCAGCCCCGAGCCGGCTGCATCGCGGGCACGGAGCCCGCGGGGACAGGGGCAGACCCCAACCCCACCCCCGGCGCCACAGCCCTCCCTGTGCACTTGGGGGGCACAAGCACCCTCCCCGAGGGGCTCCATCCCTGCCCCAGGGGACACCCTGCCCGGGGCGGATGCCACAGAACCCCGGTTCCATCCCGGGGGGCCGGTCCTTGTCCCCAGCAGCGAGGGGGCCCGGGCCCGGCACACGCAGGAGCGTCCCGGCTGGGGAGGGGACACACGGTGCCAGGCAGGGACGCAGCGGGACCCGGTACCGGGGAGGGGACTTTGTGGGGGGACACGACAAGTACTGCGAGTGGAGTAGGGAGGGGGAAAAAGGGTCCTGTAACCGGAAAAGGGGCCCGAGGGGTGTCCGGGAACCCGGTGACAACGGCACGGGGCGTCGCGGGAGCCGGTAACGGGACGCGGGGGTGCCACCGGGGAGAGAAGGGAGGGAGCACTGGGGGACGGAGCGGGGTTTAGTCGGTACCTTCGAGGATGACTTCCCTCCCGGCTCGCTTCAGCGCCTGGACGGCTTGATCGTGGGTGGCATCCCGGAGATCGACGCCGTTAACGGCGAGGATGGCGTCGCCCAGCCGGAGCGCCCCGCTCCGCTCCGCCGCCAGCCCCGGGAAGATACGCGAGATGAGCACCGGCATGCGGTTCTCCCGCCCTCCCTTGATGCTGATACCGAGCCCTCCCGCCTCCGCCTTCACTACCCGCACCCTCCGCACGCAGCCGGGCGCCGCCGCCTCCGCGCTGCCGTTAACCACGCCGTTCAGCGCCGCCGCCTCGCCGCCCCCCGGCTCCGCCGTCAGGCTCAGCGCTTCCCCGCTCAGCTCCGCCGCCACCCGCACCCAGCGCTCCCGCAGCAGCAGCTCCAGCAGCCCCGCTTTGCCGGCGCGGGTCCACACGGCCATGCCGCCGCCGCCGCGCACCGGGGAGGGGCGTGGCCCGGGGGAGAGGGGGCGTGGCTATAAAAACCCCGCCCCCCGCCCGCATGGCGCGCTGCGATAGGCTCTGCCTTGAGGGGCGGGGTCAGGATGCCCCGCCCCCCGTCTCCCGTGCGACCAATCGGCGCGCAGCGTTCGCCGCTGCGATTGGCGGGGAGGGGCGGCGAGGACCCGCCCCGCGCTCCATTTCCCGGGCTCTGCCCGAGCTCCCGCGGCCCCACCGCGCTCCTCCCGCGGGGCCGGGCCGGGCGCCGCAGCTCCCCGGTCCCCGCTCCGCCCCTCTGTGCCCGCTCCCGGGGCCATGTCCTGCGGGGAGGAACCCCCCCCCAAACCCGGGGCCGGGCGCTGCCGCCCTGTCCCGCAGCAGCCCCGGGGAGCGGGACCGGCCCCCGGAGATGGGGGTTGGGGGTCAGGCTGATCCCACCGCCCCGAGACGAGCGAGCCCCGCGGGGCAAGAAGGAGCCCCCAGCTGAGCCCAAGAGCAGGTTTATTGCGCCAGCCCCAGGCCCGGGCCACACACACACACACCCCCCGCCCCCCTTCCCTCCATCCCCCAGCTCCTGCCACTTGTTCTGGCCCCTCAGGTGCCGAATTTCTTCTGTTGGACGGGCAGGGGGAGCTGGGTTTTGATGTCCATGATGGGCCGCTCCACCACCACCAGGCAGTTCTCCTCCAGCAGGTCCGCAAAGAGCAGGGGCTGCACGGCAGGGGAGGAAGAGGGTGGTGTCAGCCCCCCGGGGAGGAAGAGGGTGGTCTCAGCCCCCACCTCTGTTTGCCAGTTGGGCCAGCAGGGCTGTGCTGAGGCTTAGCCAAAAGCAGGGGCAGTGCTGGGGGGGCTGTGCCACAGCGGCCTCAAGGGGAGCTGGTGAGATGGGCAGCAAGCAGGTTGGGGACCAAGACCGAGCTCTGCTGGGGTACAGCCCCTCCTCCAGCCCACATGCACCCAGCTGCACCGTCACCAACCTGGAACTTCTTGCAGATCTTGAAGGCGTGGAGCTGCCGCTGCCTGGCGGTCTCTGGGAGCTGCTTCAGGGTGCTCTGGTTCATCAGGATGGCACTGTCATCTGGCAGGGGCTGTGAGGAGAGCGCAGGGCCTGTGTCAGCACCGCCCAGACCGCTGCCCCGGGGCTGGGGGGATGCCCAGGGCACGGCCCCAGCCCTCCCGAGCAGGACACGGGCTCACCAGGGACTTGTCGAGGACGCAGAACATGTAGAGGTCGTGGAGCAGGATGTGTGAGGGGTTCTTGGGGTTGAAGGTGATGTGGGTGATGGGCGAGTCCCTCTCCAGCCAGAGCCTGTGCAGCCCACAGCTCTGCACCGTGTGGCTCCAGGCCGTGTACTGCTTCTCAGGGATGCTGAACTCGAACAGCTGCAGGGGCAGGACAGGGCAGACACGATGGTTTGTGAGCTCTGGGGCTCCCCAGTGTCACCCCAGCGCACGGGCAGCCCCTGCTCCAGCTGGCTCCACGTGCCAGCCAGAGCCACGGTTCTCCCAGCACAGGGAAAGGGGCCAGAGCCACAAGGGCTGTGAGAGGAGAGCTCCTACCTGCTGGTCTGAGTAGGCGATGACGAGGTTGTTGGTGCTGGGGTGGATGGCGACGGCCGTCACCGCGCAGCTGTAGGTGGGCACCGTGCAGTGATGCTGCAAGGCAGGAGGACGGGGTGCTGACAGAGCTACCGGGGGCCTCCGAGTCCAAACCCCCTTCCCACCCCCAGTCCCACACCACCCACAGCCAGGGAGGGGTCCCACGCAGCAAACCTGCCGTCCCCTGGCCCTCCAAGGCAGGAGGGCAGTGGGGGTTGTTCCCCTCGGGCACCTGGCTCCTACCTCAAAGCATTTCAGGTTGTAGACATGGATCACCCAGTCCCCACCAACTGCAGCCACCCAGTGCCCGTCTGCGCTCGCTGCCAGCAGGTACACGGCCTCAGGGCACCCTGCAAGAGCACCAACACAGCTGTAAGAGGGGCTCAGGCCTGAAAGGAGCCCCCAGACCCATCCCTAGGGACATCCAGACCCACACATCCTCACAGTTGATCCAGCTGCCCCCCTCCCCAACCTATGTCAGGCCATGAGGGTGCCCGAGATACGGGGCAGAGGGGAAGGACCCACACACCACAGGGGTGGAAAGGGGGGGGGGGAATGACACACTCAGCCCTGCACACATTGCCCAGGGATGCCCAGCACCTCCCTAACTCCACCCCCAACCCCCCTCTCTCCCCCCCAACCCCAACCTGAGGGCGGCCGAAGCGTGTGGAGGTGTCTGCAGCCCCCCGGCTCCAGCAGCTGCAGGACGTGGACGGAGCCTCGAGCGGAGGCGACCAGGAGGCTGCCGGAGTCAGCAGAGAACTGGAGCTGGTAGGCTGGGAGCGGCAGCTTGGGCACTTTGGGGACCTTGTGGGGGGGCAGAAAGCAGCACTGTCAGCCACCCACCACTGCTGCCTGCGCTCCCTGTGAACCACACTGCACGTGCCAGCCCCCCAAACCCCTTGGGACCCACCCCCCCCATTCACACCCCTCACCTTCTTGACGCTGATGCCGTCGCCCTGGTACCGCACTCGGTAGAGGTGGAAGCGGGTGGCCGTGGCGTAGGCGACCCAGGCGCCGCAGGGCGAGACGCAGCTGCAGTAGATGTGCTCAGGACCCTGAGCAGGCAGAGACGCTGAGCAAGGGGGGCTCAGGCCTGCCAGAGCTTCCCCCACCAGCCCAGCACAGGCTCAGCCCTCAGAGGGAGAGTGGGAGCCCCCGAATCCCCCTCCCACACCGGGGCAGGCACAGGGGCAGATGGGAGCCCCCGAAGCCCCTCCCACACCAGGGCAGACAGGAGCCCCTGAACCCCCTCCCACACCAGGGCAGGCACTGGGGCAGATGGGAGCCCCCGAACCCCGTCCCACACCAGGGCAGACAGGAGCCCCTGAACCCCCTCCCACACCAGGACAGGCCCCGGGGCAGACGAGAGCCCACAAACCCCCTCCCACACCAGGGCAGGCCCTGGGGCAGATGAGAGCCCACAAACCCCCTCCCACACCAGGGCAGGCCCTGAGGTAGATGAGAGCCCACAAACCCCCTCCCACACCAGGGCAGGCCCTGGGGCAGATGAGAGCCCACAAACCCCCTCCCGGGGCAGACCCTCAGCCCTACCTTGCTCTTGAGCTGCACCAGGTGCTCAGGCATGCGGCGCAAGGGAAGGACCTCACCATCCTGTCCTGGGGTGACAAGAAACCACACAGGGCGTCAGTGACACTGGGGGGAACCGCATGGGTCCTGATGAGAGCCTGCGAGGGGGAATGGACCCTTCCCCAGCCCCTTTCCCAGCCCCCTGACCCCGAGGCTGGGATCCCCAGGGCCTGGCCCAGCCAGGAGCACAGGTTCCCACAGGCTGCCCAGCCCAGGCAGGGGACAGGCAGCCGTCCCACCGGCGCAGGGTTGTGTGGAAGGAAGCCACAGGGCTTGTGCCTGAGAGCTGGGCCTTGCAACTCACCAGTCTCATCGGTGGAGCCCAGTCTCCAGAGCTCCAGGTGCTGGGAGAACTGGAAGAGGAGCAGCCGGGCTTTCCTGGCACAGGAGACGAGGCGGCGCTGCAGAAAGAACCCGCAGCCTGGGATAAAGGGCTGGGCCAGAGCCGAAACGCCCTGGGGTGCCGGGGTGGGGGAGAGGCAGGACTGGGTCCCATGGCATGGGAGCCTGGAGATGGGAGACCCAGCAGGACCAGCAAGACAAGCTTGTACCTCCTCACCCCCTCCAGGGCAGGAACCTACAGACCTGGAGGGGCAGGGAGGGGACTCGGGGTGGTGGATGTGGGGGCAAGGAGGGGACCTGGTGGGGCAGGGAGGGGACCCAGCTGGGCAGGGAGGGGATCCGGAGGGACAGGGAGGGGACCAGGGCAGGCAGGGAGAGCCAGCCTCTTCCAGCCAGCCTCCTCCAGCTCCCTGCCAGCCCCAGAGCAGCACTCACATGGGGAAAGGTGAACTTGCGGAGCGCTGCGTCGTAGCCCTTCCTCTGGACCTTCTCCATCAGCGGGCGGATCACCAGCTGGGCGTCCAGGCCTGGAAACCAAGCAGAGATCAGCTGAACCAGTACCAGGGTAGGGAGAGAGCTGAGCCCTCCCCGTGCCCACGGGCTGCCCTACCCCCGGAGATGAGCGCGGTGGAGCTGTGCGCCACAGCGCGCACGTCGTGGGTGTGATGCTGGAAGGGCTTTGTCCGCACCCAGCGCTTCTCCAGGCTGCCCATCTTCACCGGCAGCAGCTGGAACTGGTAGGTGGCCCCGGTCGAGGTGCCCACGATGATGCTGTCCTCCTTCTGCCAGCACAAAAGGGGGCTTGTGGGGTTCACAGGGATGGGTGGCTCCTGCTCCAGCACCCCCAGCACAGCGCAGAGGAGCTGAGCTGGGTCCCCAACCACTTTGGGAAGGAGGGGGGGGTCACAGGATTAGAGTCACCAGGCTGGAAAAGACCTTTAAGATCATCAAGTCCAACCATTCCCATCCTGTGCTGCCCCAGACCCCTGAGCACCTCATCTCCCCTCAGGGTGACTCAGCCCCTCCCTGGGCAGCCTGTGCCACAGCCCCACAACTCTGCCAGGGAAGAACTTTCCCCTCCCAGCTGAGCTGACCCTGCCCTGGGGCAGCTTCAGCCCATTGCCCCTTGTCCCAGCTCCTGTCCCCTGGCTGAAGAGACCATCGCCCACCTCTCTGCACCCTCCTGGCAGGGCAGGGGAGGTGGGCAGAAGGTCTCCCCTCAGCCTCCTCTTCTCCAGGCTCAACACCCCCAGCTCCCTCAGCTGCTCCTCAGAGGATTTGCCCTCCAGCCCCTTCCCCAGCCTGGTTGCCCTTCTCTGGACTCGCTCCAGGACCTCACTGTCCTTCTGATGGTGAGGAGCCCAGAACTGGACCCAGGCCAGGCAGGTCACCTGTACCTCAGACACAGCCATTGAGAGGACAGCCGAGGTGCTGACGGTGTGGGACTCCTGCAGCGTCCCCCGCTCCCAGTCCCAGAACTGCACCCTCCCGAAGGAGTCGGCGGTGGCAACGGCGCCGGAGGAGAGGAAGGCGACGCCCCAGATGATGCACTCCCGCTTCCCCTTCTGCACCTGGTAGTTCACCATGATCCGCTGCACGGTCTGGCCTGGGGGGCGGCAGGGATGGGTGGGGGCGGTGAGGGGACCCACGGTGGGATGGGGGGTGCCAGCAGCCCCCCCCGCTGAGGGGGCCGGGCCGGGGCAGTTACCCGAGCGCACGTCCAAGACGCGGATGGCGTCGATGGAGCCGGCGGCGATGTGGGTGCCCGCGGGGTGCCAGGAGAGGCACAGGATGCGGCCTGCGGGGAGGGAAGTCGGGATGTGACCCCGGGGTCGCGGCGGCGGCGGGGTGACACCGCGGGGCACTCCACACCCTCCTGCTCTCACCTTTCCGCCGGTCCAGGTTCCGCTCGAACTGGATCCCGCCGGGAATGACCTGGAAGAGCTTCACGGAGCCGTCCTCACAGCCAGCCTGGGGGACAGCCGGTCAGCCCCCGCGCCCGCAGCCCCGCCCTGCGCCGCAGCCCCCCCGGCCCCCGCCCCGCTCACCGCCAGCTGCGTGCCGTCGCCGTTGGCCGCCATGCTCCAGATGGGCCCCCCGGCGCCGTCCACGGGCCGGGCCGCGCGCAGCCGCGCCAGGTCCAACTCCGTGATGTCCCCGCCGAGCCCGGCCCCGAAGAGCCGGTCCCCCGCCGCCCAGCACAGCGCTTCCACCGAGCGCGCCTCGCTCCCGGGGATCACCTGCCGCACCAGGGACACGGCGTGGACCAGTAACGCCCAGTACAGACCAGCAACGCCCAGTAATACCCATTACAGCCCAGTAACACCCAGTAATACCCAGTACAGCCCAGTTAACACCCAGTACAGCCCAACACCACCCAGTAATACCCATTACAGCCCAACAACACCCAGCAATACCCATTACAGCCCAGTAACACCCAGTACAGCCCAGTAACACCCAGTACAGCCCGGCAATACCCGTATACAGCCCAGTAATGCCCGGCAATGCCCAGTACGGCTCAGCACAGACCAGTAAGGTCTGTCCCAGCCCCATAAGGCTCAGTCCAGCCCAGTAAAGCCCAGTAATACCCAGTATGGGCTCCACACAGCCTGGTAACGCCTGGTAATGTCTAGTACCACCCAGCAAGGACTGGTCCAGCCCCGTAAAGCCCGGTAGTACCCTGGAGGGGCCCGGTATGCCTCGGCACTGACCAGTCAGGCCCAGTAAAGCCCGGCCCGAATGGGTAGTGCCCAGCACGGCCCTGTAAGGCTCAGTACAGCCCGGTAAAGCCCAGCCCGACCCGGTGAAGCCCTGTAAGGCTCGGTACAGCCCGTTAATACCCAGTAAAGCCCAGCCCGACCCAGTGAAGCCCTGTAAGGCTCGGAACGTCCCGGTAAAGCCCGGTAATACCCGGTAAAGCCCAGCCCGACCCCTTGAAGCCCTGTAAGGCTCGGTACGGCCCGGCAACGGCCGGTAACACCCGTTACATCCCGTCCCGGCTGCCCCCCCCCCCACCTTCTCCTGGTAGTAGTTGGCGGCGAAGTTGAAGATCTCGACGGTGCCGTCGGTGCGGGCCAGGGCCAGGCGCGCCCCGCGGGGGTGACAGGCCAGGCAGCGCACCCCGGCCGGCACCAGGCCGAAGAAGCGCACCCGGTGCACTTCGAACTCCCCCATCCCCGGGCCGGGCGCCGGCGGCGCGCAGCCCCCCACGTGTGGGACCGGAAGCGGAAGTGGGTCGTCCTCCTTCTACCGGAAGCGGAAGAAGAAGAAGGGAGCTGGGGAGGGGAGAAGGAGCGGCGGGAGATTCGGGTGTCGTTACCGGGGTGTGAGCACCGGGCTTGGGGTGTTGGGGGGATTAAAGGGGGGGATGGGGGATGGGAATGGGTGAGCGGGCGGGATCGGGGGCTGGGGGGAGTGGGAGGGACCTGGAGGGGAGGCGGGAGGCACCGGGCACCGGGACAGGCCGGGCTCCCGCCGCCCCGGGGCCGCTGGAGGGCACCAGAACCCGCGGATCGCGGGTTCTGGTGCCCTCCAGCGGCCCCGGGGCGGCGGGAGCCCGGTGGGAGGTGGCAGGAGGGGGATGACAGGGATGGGGGGGGTCCCACGCCCGCCTTAACTTCATTCCCCGCCCCCCCCCCCGCCTCCCCGTTTCTCGCAGCATGGTGCAGATCGTCGTGTCCAGGTGAGAGCTCCCACTCCACCCCCCCTCCTGTCCCCCCACCTTCCTATCCCCCTCCCCTGACGCCCCACCTTCCTATCCCCCACCCCACCTTCCTGTCCCCCCCCTCCTCACACCCCACCTCCTGTGTGTGTGTGTGTCCCCACCCCACCTCCTGTCCCCCTCCTCACACACCCCACCTCCTGTTCCCCCCCTCCCCACACCCCACCTTCCTGTCTCCCCCCCTCCCCATACCCCACCTTCCTATCTGCCCCCCTCCTCCTTATCCCCCCAACCTCACACCCCACCTCCTGTCCCCCCCCACCCCACCTTCCTATCCCCCCCCCACACCCCACCTCCTGTCCGTCCCCCCCCTACCCCACCTCCTATCCCCCCCCACGTTCCTGTCCCCCCCACACACACACACACCCCACCTCCTGTCCCCATGCCCCCCCAACACCCCACCTTCTGTCCACACACCCCCCACCTCATACCCCACCTCCTGTCCCCTCCCTCCTCATACCCCACCCAGCCTCTGGTACCCAGTACTGGGGCAGCCAGGTAAGGCCCCCTGTCTCCCTGCAGAGAGGGAGATGGCAGCCCAGAGAGTTGGGTGCTGGTGGAGCTGCAGGGTGAGGTTGAGCCCCGGCAGAGCGGAGGGCTGGCTGGCAACCTGCTGGGAGACCTGCACTACACCCAGGAGGTGAGGAAGACTCTGCTTAGGGTGTCCCAGGCTGGGCCTGGCTGCTCCCCTTCTTCATCCTCCCTCTCCTTTCCTCTCCCCAGGGCGTCCCCGTGCTGATCGTGGGCCACCACATCCTCTACGGGAAGGTGGTGGCGCTGGAGAAGCCCTTTGCTGTCCTGGTGAAGCAGGAAGCTGGAGAGCCCGGCCCCCCAGGGCCCCACGCCCACTACGCCGTCACTGCCCTCATCAAAACCAAGCTGCTCTTCAGAACCCGCCCCAAGCCCATCATCACCAACGTGCCCAAGAAGGCCTGAGCTCAGAGCAGCGCTGCAGCACCCTTCTGCTGCCAGCCAGCACCAGCACTGACTCTCCCCCCTCAGCCTGGGGCACCTTGGGGTGCTGCAGCCTGTCCCTGGGCACCCACAGCCCCTCCTGCAGCTCTCAGCACCCAGGAGCCCTGCTCTGCTGCTGGCCAGCACCGGCTCTGCCTCCAGCCCACAGCAACTTGGGGTGCCAGAGTGTGTGTCTGGGCACCCACAGCCCCTCCCACAGTGCTCAGCACCCATCAGCACCACTCTGCTGCCGGGCAGCACGGGCTCTGCCTTCATCCCAGGGCAGTTTGGGGTGTGGGAACCTGTGTCTGGGCACCCAGATCCCCTCCTGCAGCACTTGATGCCCACGAGCGCTGCGTTGCTGCTGGGCAGTGCTGGCTGTGCCTTCATCCCAGGGCAGTTTGGGGTGTGGGAACCTGTGTCTGAGCCCCCCAGTCCCCTCCCACATGGCTCAGCACCCACAAGCACCACTCTGCTGCCAGGCAGCACCAGCACCAACTCCAGCCCACAGCAGTTTGGGGTACCAGAGTCTATCTCTGAGCCCCCAGACCTTCTCCCACATCACTTGTCCCCTCCCTAACAGCTCTTCCTGAGCACTGCCAGGCCCTGCACCACAAACCCAGGCACAGTGGGTCCCGGTGGGCAGGGAAGCTCCTCCAAACCCATCCCCTCTGACACAGCCTTTTCTCTCAGCAAGTCTGTTTTATTTCAACAAATCCAGCAGGATATAAAACCACATTCTGCTTTTTCCATTCCCCCTCCCCCCAAAAAAACACAAAGGAGGAGGAGAGGGGGGGGAAAAACCCCACCAACACAACCCAAACAAACAACAACATCCCCTCCCAGCTTAAAAAATAAATAGATTTACAAACCATAGAATACCAAAAGAGCTACAAAATTCTCCTAGAAAAAACCTCTTATTAAATTAAACAAAACCAGCCCAAGGTTCTGTCGTAGAAAGGGTGGATGGGGGGGTTGGTTTTAAGGGGGAAAGTGAGGGGGGGTCTGCATGTTTGAGCCTAAAATTGGGGGGGGGGGGGGATGGGGCTTGGCCCCCCCAATTTCATCATGCTGGGGGTTCCCCCTCTTTGGCAAAGCTGAAGGGAGCCTCTGCCCTCCTGGGGCAACTGGCTTTTCCCCCCCTGGAAAAGGCTCCATGAGGTGGGGGAATCAGCACAGGGGGAGAAGTGGGGAGCACCAGCCAGCGGTGCCGGGATGGAGACGGTGCCGCGCGGAGCCGGTTTTGCCATAGCACCATAACAGGGGGAGGAGGGGACACACACACACAATGGTGGGGTTAAAAAGCACCGTTAAACAGCACCAAAGGGTTGGGAGGGACCCAGCCACGACTGTGGGGTTTTGGGGGAGGAAAAGGGGGGGGGGGGAAACCCGGTTGGTAGCGCTCTGCGCAGCGTGCCGGGGGGGGTGGGTACGGCAGCGGGGTAGCGCCGGCTCGGCACCTCCCCGGTGAGCAGCCTGAGTTGTGGAGAGGGGGGGAAAAAAATGAGAAGAATAAGAAAAAACAACCCAAAAGAAGGAGGAGGGGGGATAAAAAGAGGCAAAGAGGCAGTGGGAGACGCCGCCGCGGGCGCGCTCAGCGCTGCCCAGCACCCGGCGGCTCCGTGCCGGCCGCACCGAGACCGGTGATGCCATGAGGAGGGTGATGGTGACCGGCCCATCCTCAGCACACACCCCCAGCCCCGGTGCTCCCCGCGGTCAGACCTCGGCGAAGGCCAAGCCACACTGCTCCTGGCGCTTGCCGCAGCGCCGGGCGACGATGGCCAGGTAGAGGGTGAGCAGGGCCACCCAGTAGCAGGCGTAGAGGATGGCGCCGGAGATGAGGAAGGCCACCTCGGTCTCGCTGAAGAGGTCCTGGCTGTAGGCGGTGTAGGCCAGCCCGCCCAGCAGCACGGCCACCCACACCGACACCGGCAGCAGCCCCACGAAGTTCACCACCACGGTGCGGCGCCCCGAGGTGCCCCAGCCCGACTTGTTGATGGTGGCGATGGCAAAGAGCTTGGCGGGCAGCAGGCTGGACATGTAGAGGAGGGCGTAGAGGGACATGAAGATCATCTCAGCGCTGCCCCGCAGGAAGCAGGCGTAGGTGGCCTTGATGACCCCCACCAGCTGCACCGTCAGCAGGAAGAGGAGGATGTTCCAGATGCGGCCGCGGTAGAAGAGCTGGATGACGGTGGCGATGAGGAAGAAGGGGAAGAAGCCGGTCACCACCGACTCGTAGGTCATCCAGAGGTGGTGCTTGTGGAACCACAGGGCGTTGTAGAGCCACTCGCGGAAGTAGGACTTGCTCCAGCGGGTCTGCTGGTTGAGCCAGCGCAGGTAGCGGGTGGGGGTCTCTGTCAGGCACTTGGAGCGAGCCGTGTACTTGGTCTGGTAGCCCAGGCTGAGCACGCGGTTGGTGAGGTGCCGGTCGTCCCCGAAGCTGCACTTGCTGCCCAGGAAGGTCTGGTGGTACCAGTCCTCGAGGAACTGCTGCAGGAGGGCGTTGCGGTACATGCCCAGGGGCCCGCTGATGCACTGCACGCACCCGAAGTAGGACTGGCAGGCGCGCTCCACGTTGAAGGCCATCCAGTACCGCACGCTGCTCAGGAAGGACAGCCACGAGTCGTACTTGTTCAGGATCTGGGGAGGGGAAGGGAGGGAGGGGGGTGAGACCCAGCACCACCACGACCCCCACCCCACACCGGCACGCTCCCCCCGGCTGGGATACCCTCCCTGGACACCCTCCCTGGATACCCTACCTGGACGTCACCGCCAACGCCGCCGACGCGGGGGTCGGCCTCCAGGATGCGGAGCATCTCTGCGGTGCAGGCGGGGTCCAGCACCGTGTCTGAGTCACACACCTGGGGGCAGAGGGAACGTCGAGCCCCGCTCCCGCCGCCCACGCACGCCCGGCAGACGGCCCAGCCCGCAGCCAGGCAAGCCCGAGCCGCGGCCGGCGAGACGAGGCAGAGCTCTGGAGACCGGCAGGCGGTGGCAGGGAGCGGAGCGCCCCGCGGTGCCCGGCCACCGCTGCCCCCCCCGGGACACCCAGCCCTGCCACGGGACCCTGTCCTGGGATGCCACCCACACGTGGGGCCTGACACCCTGTGTGGTGACACACGGGGTCACGCCAGCCTGGGGCGCATCATGCCCGTGCCACCAGGCAGCTGGTGGGCAGCGGGGTGGGCAACGCTACATCCCTCTGGCCATCTTGGTGGCACTTTGACCCCCCACACCGGTGCTGGCAGCTCACAGCTGGCATGGAAGGGACAGAGCCAGAGCCAGGCAGATGGGTGCTGGGTGCTGGTTCTCCCACACCACCCACAGCCCCCCTGCTCTGGCAGGGCACCCACTGCCCATAGCCCCCCCACAAGCCCCCCCACCTGACCCATGCATCCACCTGGACGTAGTCCACGGAGTCTCCGAGCGCCCGGAAGGCCGTGTACATCACCTCCCGCTTCCCGCCCCACTTCTGGAGGATGCAGGAGTAGGTGTTGCCGCGCACCAGCGCCTGGACCCGGGACAGCCCTTCCTGCAGCCCGGCCTCAGTTTCCCCCTCTCCCCACTCGTGGAAGTTGCTCCTCCAGACGTAGCTGCCCGAGCACTCGGAGCCCATCACGTCGTGGAAGATGTCCAGCATGTAGGTGTCATCGGGGCCGTTCCCATCCACCACCATCACCACTTTGAGGTCGGGGAAGGCGATGCGCTTGACGGAGCGCAGGCACTTCTTCAGGTAGTCGGGATCCTCCTGGTAGGCGGCGATGCAAAGGGCCACCGACCGCCCCAGCCGCACCGGCTGCCCCTCGCCCCGCATGCGCCGGTGCTCCAGGAAGGCAAAGAGGCTCTGGATGAAGAGGTGCAGCCCCAGGATGGCCCCGTAGAGCCCGAAGGAGAGGTAGTGCTTCTCGGTGTGGATGAACTGGTACCCCGTGACGTAGGCGGCGAGGATGCCCCCCAGCACCGCCAAGGCGAAGAGGCTGGTCCCGACGACACGCAGGGCTGTGGAGAGGCTCACTGGCATCTGGGGGGGGACAAAACAGGCAGTGTCAGGGCCGAGGGGGTGGCAGGAACCGCTGCCTGGCTCCCCAGAAGGGGAAAACTGGGAGACCCCCACGTGTCTGCTGCCCCACAGCCACCCTGTCCCTCACTAGTCACCGGTTTGGGACCGAGACCTTCCCAGTGCCTCCACGGGGCCAGGGGAGGGATTGTGGGGTCCCGAGCATCCCACCATGCACCCACACACCTCCACAGAGCCAGGGGAGGGATTGGGGGGTCCTGAGCATCCCACCGTCTGCCCACACACCGTCCCCCTGCAGCCAGGCGGGACCGCGGGCATTCCCGGGAGAAGGACAGGGAAGGGCACGGGGACACCGGGGACCCGGCCCCGGGTGTCCCCAGGGGAGGGGGGCTCAGCTCGTCCCACGGCCACCCCAAGCCCCCGGCCGGGCGAGACCCCCGCAGCAGGGCCGGCAGCGCCAGGACCACCCCCCCACACCCGCCGCAGGAACCGGGCCCGGGGCTGCAGAGCGGCGGCTGCAGCGCGGCACGGCCGGGGCAAGTCAAGGGGGTGCGGGCGGGGGGCGTACGAACACGTGAAGGGGCGCGGGCAGGGCACAGAGCCAGTCCCAGGGAACCCCCCCGCCCCCGGCAGCTCCCGCCGGGCAGCTCCCGCCCTCCCCCAGACCCCTACAAGCCCCCCCAGGCCCCACAGCTCCCGGCTCCCCCCCACCGGCTCCGCAGCCGCCGGTGCAGCCGGTACCGGCTCCACGCTGCCGGCGGGGCCGTGCAGCGCCGCGGGGGCGCCCCGGGCGAGAGGAGGGACCGGGACCGGGACCGGGACCGGGACCGGGACCGGGACCGGGACCGGGACCGGGACCGGGACCGGGACCGGGACCGGGACCGGGACCGGGACCGGGACTCACCGTGGAGCTGCCGGTGCCGCCGCTCCCCCCGGCCGCCGCCGCTATGCGCCCGGCCCGGCCCGCGCGGCCCCTTTATATCGTGGCGGGGCCGGCACCGCCCGCAGCCCGCGGGGGCCCCGCCCGGCACCGGCACCGGCACCGGCGGCACCGCTACCAACCCCGGCACCGGCGCCGGCCCCGCCCGCAGCCCGCGGGGATCCGCCCGGCACCGGCAGCACCTGGCACCGGCCCCAGCCCCGCACTGCGGGAGCGACCGGCGGCACCGGGCGGGAGCCACGGGCACCGGGGACCGGTCACGACTCGTCCGCCGGGGCAGCCCTGGGCCACGCAGGACACCCCCAGCGCCCCCTCCCCGCCACCACCCCCGCGGCCACCCCATCTCCCACCTCCCGGTGTCACCGCGTCCCCGCAGCCGGGGGTCCCCCGGGGTGCCCCAGGCGTGTCCGCGCAGCCGAGGGGTTCCAGGGACGACGAGGGGCACCCCGGGGACACCAGGGTGCCCACAGCGTCCCTGTGCCCGGCTGAGGGACCGTGCTGAGCCCAGGGGAGCCGCAACCCCAGCTTTGTGCTCAAATCCAGCACTTTTGGGTCCCTCACCCTGACCGGGGCCAGCGAGTCCTGCTGGGTGGGGGCTGGGTGCGAGGTGATGCTGAGCCAGGAGGGTCCCCCCAGCTGAGACCCCCGCACAGGGCAATGCCAGCTGGGAACCCCCACCATGGGTGCCAGCACAGCACCCGGGGGGGGAGCGGTGAGGACACCGGTGAGGCCGTGGATGGGGCAGGGACACGCTGGGACCCCTGGCACCACCAGCGCATCCCCACGAGGCCGGGCTGAGCCCAGCACCGGTGGGGCAGGGAGGTGCGAAGCCCCACGCGATGGGGTCGGACCCGATGTGGTCGCGCCTGTGTCACCGCTGCGGCGCCGCCGGGCACACGTGGGGGGCTGCGGCGAGCGGCGAGGGGGCCAAGAGCAGCGTGTCCCCAGCCCACAGCCCTCCCCAGTGCCCCTCAGCAAGGTCCCAGCCCCAGAGTCACCCCACAGCCCCTTTACCTTTCGGTGCGCCGGTGGCTGCCGGGTGCCTGTCCCCCGTTGCCGGCCGCCCAAGGTGGAAACCCAACTCCCTCCTCCTCCGGCACAGCCGGCTCCTTGTTCCCCGCGGCAGGGCGGACGGCCAGCGCCCGGCCAGCGCCATCAAAAGGGACTTTTCATTCAAAAATCTGTCCTCTGCTGCTCGCAGCCGGGCCCGGAGAGGCGCAGCCGGTACGGCAGCATCCCAGCGTGCGCCTGCGGCCCGGCACCGGTGCAGCTGGTGATGCTGAGAGGCAGGAGCCGTGCTCGGCCGCCGCCGCCGCCGCTCCTCCGGTGAGGACAATGCGCTCCCCGCCGCCCGCGCAACCCCCCGTCCCAGCGGCACCGTGAGCTGTGGGCCCAGCGCCGGCGGCTTCACTGGGGGTGGAGACACAGCCCGGCACCCCCAAGCTGGAAGGGAAGGGAAGGGAAGGGAAGGGGGGTGTTGGGCCCCTCACGCCATCCGGTACGGCACAGGAGAGATGGGAAGTGGGCTGTGCACAGTGAGGCATGGGGGTGCTTGGGGGGCCCTGCCTGGAGCTCCCCCCATGCTGGGCAGCCCCCAGCCCCGCTGTGTAGCGGGGCTGGGGGCTGCCCAGCATGAGGGGAGCTCCAGGCTGGGCCCCTGAGCACCCCCAGCCCCATCCCTGCCTCCCCTGCACAGCAGCTCCCAGCACAGGAGCAGGGCCCGTGGTGCTGCAGCACCCGTGGGAGCTGCCCCAGCTGGAGGGAGGGGGGTGACATCGATGCTGGGATGTCCCTGAGCACATGGTGACACGCGATGGTCCCACAGCACCCCCACAATGCTCCCAGCAGCCCCAGCATGGAGCAGGGGGGGGGGTGTCCCAGTGCTGTGGTGGGAGGCCTCTACCCTCAGACCCTGCAGTGAGGGAGATGTGGGGAAGGGGTGCAGGGCCTTCCCCAGCACCACAATGGCTCTGCTTCCCCCTGCCCCCCACCCCAAGGAAATCACTCGGGTTTGGCTGAAGCTGCAGCTTAGGGCTCAGCTGCTGCCTCTGGGGATTGTCCCCTTCCCTCCCCTGGGCACCCAAAAAGGCTCCATCCCCACCCATGGGCACCCGGCAGCATGTGAGCTGAGTGTGCAAGTGCGTGTGAGCTGCTGGCTCCAGGACCCTCCTGCTGCCCCAGGGTGAGTGCAGCACAGACCACGTCCCTCCCAGCACCCCTTGGCACCCAGCCCTGGGAGGGGTGACCCCCACCTTCCCGCGGGACCCTGGGGCTCAGTAGCGCCTGTGCCGCTGTTCCAAGGGCCAGGACGTGGCTGGGGTGGCACCTGGTGCTTCCTACAGCTCCCACAGATCACACAGACACAGAGCTGAGCACGTCTGAGTTTAATCCCCCACCCCAGCCCAGCAAGGAGCCCCCCCACCCCAAGGAGCCTGGGGGCAACCGGCCGTGCTCCCCAGGCTGCGGCTTCCGCCCCAGCCGACACTGGCCAGCGGCATCCCAGGGAAAGGTGGTTTCTAAAGGTGGTTTCTGCAGCCTCAGCCCGGCTATGGCAGCACCACGATCTTCTTCTGCAGGGTCTGGGTGGGGAACAGGACCCTCCTCATCACCACGTCCAGCTCCTCCAGTGCCAGCTGGGCATGCAGCACCGTCGCGCCGTCGGGCTCGGCTGCCACCACGTGCTTCAGCAGGCGGTAGAGGTCCCGCAGCACGTCCCGCAGCACCTGGCAGAGCAGGGGAACCATCAGCACTCACCAGCATCTCACCTGCACCCAGCACAACCCAAAACACAGCCCTCGGCACGTCCTGGCAGGAGCAGTGACTGCCAGTACCAGGACACGGGGTCAGCGGTGGCACTGCCACCACAACAGTGCCTCAGGTGCAAACCCCAACCCCCCCTGTGACTCAGTTTCCCCAAGTGCTGGCAGTGCAGTGGGTGCATTGAGGGGAAGGAGAGGAAGCTGTGAACCCCACTGTGGGTTTTCCTGCTGGGAACTGGCTGCTTCCTCCACTGGAGCACAGCTCCCACAGAGTCACTACCAGGAAGAGGGGAGGGAGGTCACAGCCTGTGGGAACACCGGGCACCCCCAAGTGAGATCGGTGACAAACACCTCCCACGGCTCCTGAGCACCGGTGCTGCCCCGCGGCACGGCCCAGCAGCTGGGAGGGATGGAGCCCAGGAAGGATCCGGTGCTGGAGGAGCCCTTCCCTCAGTGGGGGAGGCACAAGCCAGAGGTCCTGATCCCATTTTAAAAAGGGTAGATAAAGGCAGGACAAGGGGGATGGATTAAAGCTGAAGGAGGGAAGGTTTAAATTGGATATTAGGGGGAAGTTCTTTGCAGAGAGAGTGGTGAGGGGCTGGAAGGGGCTGTCCAGAGAGGGGGTGGGTGCCCCATCCCTGGGGGTGTTCAAGGCCAGGTTGGCTGGGGCCCTGGGCAACCTTGTGTAGCTCCAAGCCTGGAGGTTGGTGTCCCTGCCTGTGGGAGGGGGTTGGAGCTCTGTGACCCTTGGGGTCCCTTCCAACCTATGCCATTCTATGGTTCTGATTCCACAGGACTGGGAAGGGGCAGGGGCTGTCCCCAGGGGTGCCCAGAGGTCACCCACCTCGGTGGCCTTCTCGCTGAGCCCCCGCAGCAGCACCACCACCACGTGCACCGCCGCTCGCCGCACCTCCGCCGCGGGGTCCGTCCTGGCTATGGCTGTCAAGCAGCAGGTGACCTGTGAGGACAAGGTGGGGGGGAACATTGGGCTGGGAACATGGAGGGGGCCCAATGGCACAGCCAGCCTCCTCAGTACCTGCAGCAATGCCCCACACCAGCCCAGGGCTGGGGGCAGAGCCGAAGGAGCCCAAGTAACCCCCTGGCAGGGACAGCCAGGAGAAGCAGCAGTGCCAGCGCGTTCCCGACATCGCCGCGTGCGGGGTGTGGGCAGCTCCCGGGCACAGCCACTGCCCCACCTGTGCTGAGCAGCCACAACCCAGGGAAGAAGCCTGAGCACCATGTCCCTGATGTCTCCCAACGTCCCTCTTGCTCCAGAGGCACCAAAGCTCCAGTTCCCACTGGCACACGGACCCGCCAGCTGCTGCACTGCGGTGCTGGTGGCAGCCTCATTCGGTGAGGTGCAGCTGGAATTAGGGCTGCTGGGGTGGAGCAGGCAGCACTGTGGCTCCTCGGACTGCTGCTCCCTGCACAACCGACCCCTCCTGCCAATTATCAGGCTCTGAGCCCTAAAATTCATGGCTGGAATTGCCCGAGTGCCCTCGGCTGTGAAACAGCATCCATGTATGGAAACCCCAGGCTGTCTTTCCCCCAGCAGCCCCACCATCTGCTAACGAACCGCCCTCGTTAACGAGCCATGGTCCCACGCTCCCCAGGCAGGGATGTGGGGAGAGGGGCCAGCAGTGCCAGCATGGAGCCGGTACCTCCTGGACGATGGAGCCCAGCTGAAAGCCGAGGCGCTGGCAGAGCTCGCCCAGGTTGGAGAGGCTGCTGGCCCGCAGCGCGGCGTCGGGGGCCCGCGCGCCCCGCAGGAAGGCCTGCACCAGCGGCTCCCGGTGCCTGGACACCGTGTCACCTGCAAGAGAGAGCGTGGTGGCATGTCACCAGCAAGGGAACACCCCCAGCCCCTTCCTCCCACAGCCCCTACGCCATCTGGAGCAGATGGATTGGGTGTTACCCACCACCACCACCTCCCTCCCCTCCACTTGCAGCACCACAAACAGCTGGATGCAACATCTGGGGCACGGACAGACCCACAGCAGCGCCAGACATGAGGACATCACGAGGCAGCCCCCCAGGACAGCACCCACCCCACGGCAGAGACCGCTGGGCGCACCCCACACCCCCAGCTGCTCAGCTGGGGCTGCCACAGACCCAACGAAGCGTGAGGCCCGAATCCTCACGTGATCCAGCCCCCAGCCCCCAGCCCCCACCCCAATTAGCGCACGGAGGCGCCAAGGATGTGCGAGCCGCCTAATTAGAGGTCGGCGTGCGGAGCCCGTGACCAGCATGAGCAATCGCCCAGCGCCAGGGACGCCCCGGCCGGCGGCTGCACATCCCGGGGTGTGGGCACGGCTCCCACGGGGATGGAGCCGCTCTGGCTCCCACCAGGATGGGGCTGCTCCATCCGGGGAAGCACTGACAGACTCGCTGCCCTGCCAGCTCCACAGTTTCCCAGCGCTCCCAAGCTCTGGAAGGCCCTTGGATGCTGGTGTCCTGCAGCTGATGAGGTAGTGGGATGCTCTAAGGATACAGGGATGGGACTCTGGGCTGCCCTGGGATACAGGGATAGGATAAAGCCTACGGGCACCACCTGTGACACTGAGGGCAGCCGCGCTTCTGCGGGGAGGCAGCCTGTGCCATGCTCACACCCCAGGAGGTGGCCAGGGCAGCCTGAGGGGTGCAGGGGGATCCTAGCACAGTGCATCCCCACGGAAGCCAACGGCACACCAGTGCTGAGCCGGACAGCCAGGGAGAGCACAGAGCATTTCCCCTCCCTTCTGGCACACACAGAGTGGAGCTGATGGGGTTGCAGGAGAAGCTGCTAAGGGTTAGGGGCAAGGTCTCCACCTGCCCTTGTGCCACATTCAGCCCCGTGTTACTTCCATGCAGAGGAACAGCACCATGAGCTCAGGATGGGGTGGCCACACACTTCCAGCCACATTTGCTGGGTGACAGGCACCTGCTACAAGCCCCTCAGGAGGGATGGGGCAGGAACAGGGACATGGGCAGGGCTGGGGATGGCACAGTGGTGTCCAGACAGCAGCAGGAGAGCTCAGAACAGCGTCAGCGCCGCTGCAGAGCATGGAGCGTTTCTGGGAGCACCAGATAAATCCTCCCTCCCGAATCCTGAAGCTTTGCAACAAAAACAACTGGGTGCAATTTGTTCTATAAATACACAGGCGAGCCAGGGCGCGCCGGAGCCGCTGCCCGCGGCGCAGGCACCACGGGGAGGGGGGGGAGCTGCAGCAGAGGCCGTGCCCACCCTCCTGCTGCCAGCCGTGCCGTGGGCAGCTGCTGAGGGAAACCCGGGGCGGGGAGGCTGCAGCGCTGAGTGAGCTGGACACATGGACAAGGCCAAGGGGCTCAGCCCTTGCACCGCTCGCTGGAGCTCCATGGAGAGATGAGGGGATTGCTGGCCTGGAGGATGTCCTGTGCCCAGCCCAGCAGTGGGGCTAGGCAGTGGCAGGATGTGGCTCAGGGCCTACCAACCAAGGCAGGACACCTGCAGCCAGGGATGCTGCTGTGGCTAGGTGACACCGTGGTGCCCAGAGGATGGCTCTGGCAGGCCAGGCAGCCAGCACATGGCACAGGAGCTGCAGGGATCAGGAGGTCCGGGCTCTGCCATAGCCAACCAGGGAACAAAGCACCTGGCTGGTGGCTCCCACCTGGCTGTCCTGGCAGCGCAGAGCTCCGCTGCCTGCTCTCACTGGCCTCACTCTGCTGGGGAGTGAGACGAGGTGTTGTAGGACGTGTCCCAGCAGCAGCACCTCAGCCAGCTTCCACCCCTCGGCCCTGCGTGTCCAGGCGCTTCCCAGCAGCCTCCAAGCCCAGTGCTGCTGGCTGAGGGGCCGGGGGGCTGCAGCAGGATCCATCCCCCAGCTCCTGCCCAGCAGCAAACCCCAGCCAGCTGCCCTTTGGCTTCCAAGCCCCTGCAGTAGGGCCACGGGAGCTGCGGTTGCTGGATGCAGCCAGTATGGCTGTGCCCTTGGACTCACCCAGCGCCCGGGTGACACGCATCAGCACCTCGCCCAGCTTCATCCTGGTGACAGCAGCGTCCTCTGTGCCCTGTGCTGGGCACCCATACTGTGCCAGCAAGACAGGCAGGATCCGCTCTGGGTACTCGCTGGAGAGCAAGGCTGCTCCTGGGGGAGAGAGGAAGATGCATGTCGGCACCAGGCTTCAGGGCAGTATGTGCCACCACCCTTGGCTGTGCCACCTGGTGCAACCATCACCCACAGGTGCCCCTGCACTGCGGTACATCCCACAGCCCCTCTGCACAGAGCCGTAGCGCTGGGGCAGCCCAGCACCGGGCCTGGTTGGGTGCCAAGCTGTAAAGTAAATAACCAAGCAGTTGGCAGCGGGGGCCCAGTCTCTGCTGGCTAACGGTCACGGGCTGGGCAGAGTCACAGCACGCTGCAGGACTCATCCCAGGGCTTGCCAGGCTCTGGCGCTGTGTCCAGTTGCCACTCCCAGCCCTGGGGTGTCCTCATCCCCACTGGAGCTCCACGAACCCCCCAGGTTTGCCTGGCAGCCAGACCCACATGTGCCCTGTGTGTCTACGCTGTGGGGCTGTGCCGGCTTTGCCATCCCTCGAGGGATGCAGGCTGGTGGCAAGCGCTGGGCAGGGCTCTGGGAGCACCGAGTGCCTCTCCATTGGGGAAAGGCAGCTCTCCCCCAGGGAAAGGGCGATGGCAGAGGCTGCCCTGGCAGCACCAAGCACTGAGTCAGGATGAGCCCCAGCTCCTCTGCCCTCCAGGAGCAGCTGCCTTCACCTCCAACCCCGTTCCCCGGTTATCACATGGCGCCCGGTGTAGGTTACCCTCCACAAGCCCGGACACACCCGGCAGCGCAGCGACCTCTCCTCTGGCATCACCTCACCAGAGCCCGGCTCTGAGGGAGCCAGCAGTGCTGCCACAGCCAGCTGGCAGCTGAGCCCCATTGCTGCAGTGGGGAGCCCAGCCGGCACAGCGCCATGCACGGCACGCTGCAGGTGCCGCTGCCAGCGCGGCGCGGGCTGGGTGAGTCACCACCGCAAGGAACCGCGTCAGGGTTAATCACCGCCGCAGCCGAGCTACGAAACACGGTGGAGGCAGCTGCACAGGGAGGATTAATCACCCGGGGACGGTTGGAGCGTTGGTGTTGCACCGGCAGGGCAGGGATGAACCCGTCCCACTCAAGACCGTACAGGCAGAGGGAAGCACAGTGATAAGCTCCTTCTCCAGCTGCCGCTGAAGGGTACCTATCCAACGGCAGCCGGGGTGCCCGGCAGCGCCGGTACCGCTCCGGGTCATGGGAACAGCACCTCCCTTCCCAGGAAGCCGTCGCACTGCGCCCCGTCGTACAGGGCACCTGGGTAATCCCAGGCATGAAGGCATCTGCCAGCAAATCCCAATGGGGAGTCCCAGCTGTGTGGCTATGCCAGGGCAAGCGTGGATGTGAGGGATTCCCAGGAAGCAGCGTGAGTGGCAGCAGCACCCGGTGCCCGCAGCAGCAGCCTGGAGCCTGCTCCCTGCCTACACAGTGTGGCTGCTGCTGCTTCCCCCCACAGTGAGCTGTGAGATATGATGGATTGGGGAACTGACCCAGAGAAGCTGCTCTGCTTCCATGTTCTCCAGCTGGCACCACTCAGTACTCACTGCCTTGGCCATGGGGAACGACGTGGCAGCACCCCGAGGGAGCACCAGAGGGTCCCACAGCCCCAGTTCCTTGGCCAGCCTCAGCCACATGGACCAGTGAGCCAAAATGTCAGGCAGGCACAAGGTGGGTGCCTGGGCTGTGCCCCTGCTGTTCTGAAACCACAGCCCTAGGTTGGTGGCACAGACCCAGCTCGAGGATGGTGACCAGCTCCCATCTGTCCTCCCAGGGACACCCTGAGCACGAACCTGCCCAGGGCTCCACCGAGGAGGTGCCTGTGGTCTGTGCAGATCAGCAATTAAGTCAGAGAATAAATGAACTAATTATGCACTGAGAAAGCACAACTGGGGGATGAAGCCCAACAGCTTTGGGAACACGGCACAGAGCCAACACGCGGCTCCCGGCTTGACCAAACAGCACCAAGACACCATCCAGGAGGGCAGGAGATGCTGAGCCCCCAGCCCAGCTGCAGCTCCACTGCTCTGTGCTCTCACTGCCCAAATTCCCCCCAAGCACAAGACTTCCTCCTGCGAAGCACTGGCATTGCCCTGGCCTCACTCACCTTGGATGGCTGAGAGGTAGACGAAGGCATCCTCATGCTCCATGTTCTCCAGGAAAACCTGTGAGGAAGAGGAAGCACTGTTGGCAGGGGCCCCACGCCGGGCTAGCAGCGGAATGCTGCAGCCCCAGTCCCTTGAACCAATGGTGCTGGCAAGGTCAGAGGGCCGCGGTCACACTGAGCAGCCCCAGCGTGCCGGCACGCTCAGCCCCAGCTCCACACCACGGCACAGGACCAGGACTGTGGTGGGAGCCTGTTACCTGGAGCAGTTTCTCCTGAAGCTGAAGCGCCTCCGGATCCCGGTGCACGATGAGGCCGGCGAGGTGGCGCAGGGCAGCTGCCCGGACAGGGGGCTGGGGGTCATAGGCTGACACCAGGAGCTCCTGGAGCCCGGCTGGGGACGGGCTGTCGGCACACGGGGCTGGAGCAGGACTCGAGGTGCCGGGCTCATGGCACGTGCTCTGCTCTTCATTCCTCTCACCGGGAGCCAAGGGGCTGCTGCAGTCACTGCTGGGGTTGGGGGCTCTGCTGGGGACGCTGGCAGGGCTCTGTGTTCCCATCCCTGGCTTCTTTCCCAGCATGCTGTCAGCAGCAGCACCCACAGTCCCGGGGCAGAAGGCCCCGTGGGTGCAGATGGCGATGCGCAGGTCTGCGGCCAGCTCCTGGGTGACGGGCTCGGGGTAGGTGTGGGACAGCTCCTCCAGCAGCGGCACCAGCCGCTTCAGCACCGAGAAGTCGCTGGACTGCAGCTGTGGGGAGGGGGAGAAGCAGTGCTGGCACCGCAGCAAAGGAGGTTCGGCACGCTCCCAGCACGGCCGGCAAGCAGCCTGGAGGCCAACCGGCCACCTCCACACCACAAGCAGTGGGAGATGATGGGATGGGCAGGATTCCCAAGGTGAGCAGCACCCACACAGGACCCCTCGCATTCAGCACAGGAGCTGAGGTGGGGACATGCCCCCCACCATCCTGCCAATGCCATGCAGGGCTTGCCTTTAGTCCTGCCCGGACCAGAGCTCCACACAAGGCGTCTGGGACCTGTCTCCCCATCCCAAGTCTGCAGCACCCCAGGGGGAAAACTTTCTGCACTGAGCTGGATTTGACTGCTAATCCCAGAAGCAAAATGCAGCTGTAAAACCTGAGAAGTGATGCTTTAGCAGAGATTTTTGGGAAGCTTCTTGATAAATGTGGAAAAATCCCTTGGCCACTGGAACCCAAAGGACCTTCCAGCTGCCTCTGAAACCTTCCAGGTACAATATGTGGAGCTGTGCTGCTCCCGTTACCACCAGAGCAGGAGCTCTCCTGGGAGGGGGCCTGTCAGAGCCAGTTTGATGTTTTCCCCAACTAAATAACGTTCTTTTCCCCATGTCAGGAATTCAGCAATAAGACACACTGAATTATTTCTCCATTAACAGTTGGATTTTCCTTGGGGCGAGTCTGGGGATGAGGAAACCCTGGCAAGCTCAGTGATGGAACATGAGGCAGAGCGATTGCAGTGTGCTCACAGAGGTGGACTGCTCCCTGTGTAACAGGCTAACGGAGCAGTGAGATGGTTTTAGGGAGGATTTTCAAGAACAGGAAGCTCATGAAACACTGGCAAGTCTGTTGTGCTCCAGAGATGGAGCCTGTGGATGCATCGGGGTGCTGAGGATGGACTACTGGTATTTAAGATGCTGTATGTGACTGCGTTGCTGGGACATGCCTTCCTGGGAGCAGTATTTAGATTATTAATTAAATAACTGGTCTCTCAGGGGTGTTCTGCTGAGATCAAATCCTCAGCCAGTGCCCTGGCCCTGCTCTGAGGAGGAACAACGTGTATGTATATGTACATGTATAGACACACATACACGCTGGGACTGAGCAGGGAGCCCAGCCCAACCAGGCTTCGGAGTGATGGCAGTCCCCCTCGGTGCCTGGTGTCCCCCCACACTGCACCCCAGGGCTGCCAAGCACCCCAGCACCACCCCCTCACCTGGACGGCTCCGCCGAGCATGGCAGCCACGAGCCCCATGGCCATGGCCAGGGTCTGCGCCTCCGCCGCCGCTCCGGGCCCCCGCGCTGGGCTGATGCAGGCCCGCTGCAGCGTGGCTGCCACGAACTCCTCCACCTGCCAGGGGAGAGCACAGGAAAAAGGAAGAGCAGTTGGATGTGTGTGTGTGTGGGGGGAGGGGGAGATCCCCAAGGTGCTGCAAGGAGCCTGTCCTTGCCTGCACCTCAGGGTGCCCTCCCAGAGCCCCTTCAGCTCTCACCATCTCCGTCTGGCTCTGGTTGAAGTTTTCCAACCTAAACTTTTTGGCAGCACAACCACATAGGAGCCTTTCGTGTTGCCCACTATTTGTACCCTCCTGCCCCCCCCTCAGACAAACCCCAGGTACCTCCACAGCCTTCTCACCACAGCCCCGGGACAAGGCGATGGTTGACCTGCAGTGGGTGCTCTCCCAGGGCAGACCAGCCCTTCCTTCATCTCCTCTCTCTGCTCCATCTCCTCTCCCGGCTCCACCACAGCCGTGCCATGGGATGGGAGCTGGAGAGCCATCAGGGTTGTGAGGGAGGGTCGGGGTGGTGGCAGTGACAGGGAAACACAAAGGGTTCAGATAAAATTGTGCTAGAAAAACATTGGCCTGGGCAAATCCAGATGGATGCAGGAGCAGGAGAGCTAAAGAGCTCTGGGAAGGCTCTGGTACTGCACCCCCCGGTATGGCCAGAATCGAGCAGGGATTTAGCACAGCTCACACACTTCATCACAACAAAAATCCTGCTGCAAGCTCTGGGGATGAACACAGCCCCTTCCCTGCCCCAGGCTGGGGCTGTTCTCAGCCATCCACCGTTGCCTGGGACAGTTTCAGCTCCCACCAGCCACCCCATCTCACACATCTCTGGCCGACGCCAGAGCCAGGCCACCAACCACGTGTGTCACTTACTTCATCATTGTCTCACAATACTTTTGTCATCTCTTTTCCCCACCCCATAACGATCCTGCCTGGCCAGCATCGGCCTTCCCAAGGTTTGGCACCAACATCTTTAATCCCACAGGCTTCCTGCCTTTCTAAGGGAGCCTCAAATCCCCCAGGTTATTTCCTCCACGCCTCTGCCAGCTGCGTTGGCACCGCGCAGCCCCAGGCGAGCTTGGTGGCTGTGGCAGCACCCAGCCGTGCTGGGAAGGGGCTGGATTGGGGTCTCTCCAACGTAACAGGGGCATTGTGAAAGAGGAGGAACTGTTTTGCTCCTATTTAAGAAAACAAACTACAAGGGCACTAAGGTCCTGTTGCACCAAACCCCACATTTCCAGCCCCTGGGGTAGAGGCGGTGGGTGCAGGCAACAGCGTTTCCTCATCGTGGGGAGAAGGGATCCCTGCCAGCTTTGTTAAACTCATCCCATGCTGGGAGGGGGGAGGCTGGCAGGGAGGGGCTGCCAAAAAGGTTTAGGAACCTTCTGGGCTGATCAGCCCAGGAAAGAAATGCCATCAAACAGCAAGCAAAGAGCAAGTGTCAGAATGTCTGCTCTGACAAAGCAGCGACACACAAGCTGAATGGGTTGGGGTTATATTTAATGTAAAATTCAAAAAAAGAAGGAGCATGAGGAATAGATAATCCTTCAGTAGACAGCTACTGAGAAAAACAGCAGGGTTTTCAAAGAACTCTAATCTAGGAGGAGAAAAACCCCACCTTAACCTGGGAGCTTGAAGCTTCTGGGCCAGAAGCTTGAAAAATAAACCCTGGGGCACGTTTCTGCCTTGTGCAGGAGGAGAGCAGCTTAGTGTACAGAGGAAATCAAGTCAGTCTCACCAAACTCGGTTGTGGGGGTCAGAAATGGCAAATAAACCATGCAAGGGAGGGGCTGCTGCCATTCCCAGGGTTGGGAAGTGAGATCCCCTTGCACCCACCCCTTTGCAGCATGGCTTTGTGCTCCCAGCAAGAACAAACGCTCCAAGGAACCGGCTTAGAAATCCCTCTGTCCCAGCCCCAGGCCGTCCTGCCTGAAACACAACCCCCAGGTGGAAGCACAATGGCTTTTTGTCTGGGGTTCTTTGCCAGAGGTTGTTTCTCTTTGTACTCAGCTCAGGGCTGGACCCAGAAACCTGGAAAATCCTTCCCCAGCTCCCCTCCTGACTCTGTGAGCCAGGGATGGGAGCTGGGGGGTGTGATGGAGAGGCAGGTGAGGACAAAGCCACGCTGGGCGCTGCACCGACAAGCGCCGCACCGGCTCCGGCTGTGTCCCCTCCACAGCACACACAAAGACTCCTTTGTCCCCAGGAGAGGAGTGGGGAAACCTGCCTGCACTGCCTGCCTCTGCCCAAGCTATTCACAGGGAACTGCAGGACCAGGTCACCGAGTTACCAACCAACCAACACAGCCCAAGCCCCACATGAGATGAGGAAGTTTAAACACCAGCCAGCTGGGGAATGCCACACTGCCCTCAGCGCAGGACAGCCGGTGCCCAGCAACATGGGCTCTCAAAAGACTGTCTTTTAATGATCCTTTTTGGCACTGGGAGCAGTAAGTCTCAGCTGGCCTTTGAAATAGTATTTCACCCGTTTTGTGGCTGCCCATTCATGAGGATGTGGACCAGCACTGGCTGTATGAGCACAGCTACACCAACCCCACTGACCGGCCACACTGCACAGTGTGGGGTGTCTCAACAGCAGGAACCAAAGAAAAGCCACAAATGGCTTAACAGTGGGCAAGGGGTGAGCAGGACACGGTGCTGTGCTGTGCCAGCCCAGCCTGGCCGGCAGCCCAGCTACCGCAGCTTCCGGAGGTGGCTGCTGAGACATGTCAGGAGAAGCAGGCGCTGACGCCACGGCCAGGCAGCAAGCACCCACTGACAGGTACAGATGTCCCTAAGCTTTGTTAACCTTGGAGGAAGTCTTGCTCAATCTAAAGGTGAGAGGCTGGGAAACCAGAGTTCTGAAGAACTACAGGTTTCTCTCTGGGTTTTCGGATGCTGCCACAGACACAAACACGAAGACGTCTGGGCTGGTCCCTGTGGCCTCTGCAGCTCGCTCTGCCCTTCCTGACAGGGCTGCACAGGGCAGCGTCTTGCCAAGACACTTCCAAGTGGATCAATAAACTAACAAACTGCTTTTCTGGGGATTTCCCAGCTTTTTCCAGCTGTTTTTTAGCCAGTCTCCCTAAAGCCCAGCAGCCCAGAGCTTGGCCTGCTGCACACCCTGATACCCAGGGCTTCACCATCACCTACCTGCTCGATGTCGGTGAACACGGTGTCTGAGACGCTCTCACAGAGCGCAGCCACCAGCTGCAGGACCAGCAGCTTCCTGCTCTGATCATCGTGGTACTGCTCCAGCTCCAGGAAGCTGCGTCCAGGCCCCGACGCCGACTTCGCCACCTCCTCCTCCTCTGCAGCCACACGAGTCAGCGCCTGTGGGGAGGAAGCGTTAAATAGAGGCAAAATGTGCATTTAAAGAGTTAAGTAGGGGCAAAACCAGCTCCAGGAGCACAGTGGTTATCACACCAGTGGTCCTGGGTTCACCCAGACAACCTGTCTGCTCTGCAGAGCTCACGCTGACTCCTCACACGACCAGGACCTTCTGCTCGCTACATCAAAAAGGTCTGTGGGCTGTCGGTGGGTCCTGGACATCCCACCCGTGACCCAGCAGCGTCCCTACACCCAGAATGCTGCAAAGCCCTGTGGGACCAGGTGCTGGGGCTCTACCTGCTAGCAAGGGCAGAGAAAGTACAGCCCAGGCAAGGCCAGGAGGGAATCACAGGGCTTGGAGCAGGATCAAACATGGATTATTCATGGCCTCATACACATCCTGATGCTTCAGACACACTCCTGTTGTCAAAAGAGCCCAGGGGAAGGAGGGTTAACCCCTCCTGGGGCCAGGGTTGATGTCTCAAAGAGCCCCAGGGGAAGGAGGGTTAACGGCTCCTGGGGCCAGGGTTGATGGCTCCAGGCTCCTGAGACCCCCCTTTGGCATCTGCAGACTGTTTGACCCAGGAAAACCATCCCTGCAGATACTCCCCCAGCAGAGCCTTCCCTGCCCTCACCTTCAGGCAGCGGATGAAGAAGTCTCCGGCTAGACCGCTCTCCTGGCAGCGAGACAGCAGCTCCACCAAGCTCTCCACACGACTCTGCTCTGAGGAAATCTTCTGGTAAAGGGCCTCATCTTCATCACTGGAAGGGGTCACAGTGTCACCACGGTGTGAGTACACAGACACCCTCCATGGCAAGGTGAAACCTCACCTTCCTTTGGAAACCCTCGGTCACAGCACTGCCAGGGAGCTGCCTGGGCACAGCCCAGCCAAACTCCTGCTCGGTTCATTCAGTGTACCTATCGTGCACTCTGGTATTAACTCCAGGAATGACATTAACCAGAACAGGGAGTGCAAATCACGTGCCTGACCCAGCCATGCTGCAAGGAACTGGACTGGCATTGGCACCCCGCGGGGTGGGACAGACGCAGGCAGGGCCACGGCCCTTAGGGAGTGATTTTAAAGCAAACCCAGTGCAAACCCTAGGGCAAAGCTTTCCCTAACTCAGGGCAGGACTGGACTGAGATGAAACCAAAAGCAGCGTATTTGCAGAGGGGTTTGTCAGGGGCACAGGCAGCTCCCAGCACACGCAGCCTGAGGGCACTCCCAGGGCTTGTACCTGCCAAAGAACAGCCCTCCCCTTGTTAAACCAAACTGCCAACTGTCCCAGGGTGCATGGCTGGAGTCTAATGGCTGCAGTTTAATCCCCACACGGCCACACTCTGCCTCTACTTGTAGAGACCATCTGCAGGAGCAGGAGGGGAGCTCGGTCGCTGGCTCGGCGGCACTGGCACGGCTAAAATCCTCGCCACGACGGTGCCACCTGTGCCCCGGGGATTCTGCTCACTCCATGCAGGAATGATCTGCCACAAGACAGGCTCGGGCTGGAGGGTGGAAGCTGGATTTGGGGAGCATTGGAACTGAGGGAGCACGTCCTGTTCCCAGACATGCTGCAGGCAGGACTCAGGAAAAGCAGAGTGCATGCCAGCACTCAGGGAGAGCTGCTCTGCAGGGCTGAAAGAGCTCTGTGCTGGGTACAGGGAACACAGAGGCTGTGTGGAAACGTGGCCTGACCGAGCTCAGCACAGCCAGCCAGCTGCCTGCATGACTGGGGGGCACCAGCCCAGGGTGGGACAGCACCAGCAGCCCACTGGGCTCTGCCTGGCACGCTGTGAAAAGCCCTACATGTGGAATGATGCCTGAGCACAGCCCCAGTGCTGCTCACCTGACTGTCGTCTCCACCACCACGCTGGCACCACCCTCACTGCCCACACAGAGCTGGCACTGTGGGTGGAGGGGGTGCACACTGCTGCTGAGCCCCACAAAGCCTTCCAGCACGGCCAGCGACGCCTCTCGCTCCGACTTCTCCAAGAACCACAGCAGGATCTCCTGGCACGGGGAGCTGTCAGAGAGAGAGAGAAATGGCAGTGAGCTGTCTGCACCCCAGCATTGCAAGGGGACCAGGTGTCTCTCTGGGCAAGGGAAAACACAGGAGAGCTCTCAAGTGGCTACAGACACTCCTTGGGATGCTCGGGGCTGACAGCTCTGACAGCCAAAGGCATCTGTGTCCGTTTACAAGGGGATCAGGAGCACATCCCACCCTTCTGGCCTTCCCAGATGGAAGGATCCTGAGAGGTTTCAGGCCAGGGAGGAAGGGAGCACTGCCTGAGCAGTGTGCCTGCACAGGGGACAGCCACCTCCATGCAGCCGCTGCTTCACGCCAGCATGACAAAGCACAGAGCTGTCAGCCCTGCCAAGGAGGAGGAAGGAGACAGGGAGCAGGGAAGGTGGCATGGAAACCCCTGCCAAGGGAAGATGCAGGTTAATGAGGTGGAGTAGCTCTGCCAGGGGTCTGGAAACCTGAATGCTTCCAGGCAGCTGTGGTTTGAGGTACCCCTGCCAAATTCCTCTGCACAGAGAGGAGCCAGCAGCGAGTGCTGGCCCAGCAGCAGCAGCAACTTGGCTTGTTCCACGAACGTGCCACAGCGCTCACTGTGCTCTGACATGATTAACAACATGATTAACGATGCCTTCAGCAACAGCAGAGCCCCTGTCTACACAGACCTCTCAGGGAAAGCCCACAGGACCCCTACACCAGCATCACTGAAGCAAAGTGTGAACCCACCAGGAGCACGTTCACCTTGTGCTTCCAAGAGCCAGTGCTCAAGCTCTTTCTGTCAGTTTTGATCCTGTTTTTAAAGTACAGAGATTCCCCCCTGACACCCAGCCAGGTCTCAGCATCACCACCTCTAACCAGAGCCAACCCTGCTCCCAGGCAGGCACTCAGAGCTAACCAGCTCCCCCAGGGCTCTGGTGGGGCACGCTGGCCTCTATGCCAAACATCTTGGCTTCAGGGAAGAGAAAGAACAGAGACAAGAGCTGCTTCCTCAGGCACAGGGCTGGCAGTCAGGTCAGTACTGTGCCCATGCCCACAGTCACTGCCTGCTCCAAACCAGAGCTCCTCAGGGTGAGGAAACTGGTCCCAGCTTTGGTATGTGCCTGTTACAGAGCATGTCCTTTGGAGGTGGGCCCAATGGAGGAGATCAACCCCCTAGAAGAAGCTGAGCTGCGTCCTTTCTTACCGTAAGTGTGACACATTCTGCTTGGCAAAGGAATAGAGGGAAAAAACCACTCCCATGACTGACTGTAAGGATCCCAGCAGCAGGCTGGAGCTGTCATTCCCAACCACATACACCTACAGAGAGAAGGGCAAAGGGGGGAGAGTCAAACACCTGCGTGGAGCAGAGGGGAGGCAACGGGCAGGACAGAAAGCAGGTCTGCGTGGAAGGGAGGATGGCAGAGGGTTTGCAGCCTCCCTTCCTGTCAGTCTGGAGCCTGCTTTCCTTGGAGATGCCATATTCTGTACAAAAAGCAGCCTTCAGCACTGTCTTTCTCCTAAATATTTGTTTAATCACAGCAGGGCTCCAAGCTATGGAACCAGGCAGCCAGCTCCTCGGGAAGGCTGCTGCTCAGGGGCAAGGGCTGTGTTACAGAGAGGCACAACAGGCACCTTTGGATCAGCCAATCTGTATGGAAATGCTGCACCCAGAGCCAAATCTCAGCTACAGGGACTGGTCCCTCACAGGGCAGCTGGGCTGACACGTGCCGGGCTGAGCGAGTGGGTACAAGGGCTTTGAGGAGGCCGTAGGGCCACGCTCTGCTCCTCCACCTCCCAAATCACTGTCTGTGCCCTCCTCCACAAAACCTGCACCCCTTTCCCAGGCAAGCCACTGTTCCCAGCTCACTGCATGCAGGTCCCACCTCCCTGCCCACAGAGCTCAGAAGAAACGCCCCTGGAAGTCTTAAAATGTTGTGTTTCCTTTTGAATCCTTCTGAAGGAATTGTCCAGAACTAAGAGCCAGGCAGGACCCTTCCAGCCACAGCCACCATGCTGGGAAGCCAGGCCAGAGAAGGGTTAAATACCAATCCTTCTGGGTTCAGGGTTTACTCAGGACTGCTGTCTTCCAGCAGGTTCTACCTCCCCCTCCATAGCTCTGAGCTTTAAATAAAGGTGGGAAATAAAGTGTCCCATGAGTTCTCCAAGGGACTTCCAGCTCGTGAGATCCCTGCTCAGAAGGCATCCTGCTGCTTTGCATCAGGGTGCTCCCTGCAATCCTCCCCATATCCCATCCCTTCGCACCAGGGTGCTCCCTGTACCCCATCCCTTCGCACCAGGGTGCCCCCTGTACCCCAATCCCTTCACACCAGGGTGCTCCCTGTACCCCATCCCTTCGCACCAGGGTGCCCCCTGTACCCCAATCCCTTCACACCAGGGTGCTCCCTGTACTCCAATCACTTCACAAGAGTGCTCCCTGTACCCCATCCCTTCGCACCAGGGTGCTCCCTGTACCCCATCCCTTCGCACCAGGGTGCCCCCTGTACCCCAATCCCTTCACACCAGGGTGCTCCCTGTACCCCATCCCTTCGCACCAGGGTGCCCCCTGTACCCCAATCCCTTCACACCAGGGTGCTCCCTGTACTCCAATCACTTCACAAGAGTGCTCCCTGTACCCCATCCCTTCGCACCAGGGTGCTCCCTGTACCCCATCCCTTCGCACCAGGGTGCCCCCTGTACCCCAATCCCTTCACACCAGGGTGCTCCCTGTACCCCATCCCTTCGCACCAGGGTGCCCCCTGTACCCCAATCCCTTCACACCAGGGTGCTCCCTGTACTCCAATCACTTCACAAGAGTGCTCCCTGTACCCCATCCCTTCGCATCAGGGTGCCCCTTGTACCCCAATCCCTTCACACCAGGATACTCCCCACACCTCCAGACTCCAGGATCACCCACTCCAGGGCTGGGAGTGCCCTGGGATCAGGCCAAAGCTCTTTTACCTGCTGGAGGCAGTGTGACAGCCCAGGTAGGAGGGAGATTGTCCTGATAAGTTCCTGCCCTCCCTATGGATGCAAACAGCCTTTTTCCTGTGTTAATCCCCTCGGAGCCATCCCTCCTCACCAGAACCTCCTGCACACAAAGCCTCCCTGATGAAGCCCCAAGGATGGTTTCTCACTCAGCATCAAATGACACTTGCTAAACAAGAACCATCCCCTCCACCCCCCCAAAAAAAAAATCCACAGGTTGGAGTGTCTGTAGCTAATCTGGGTGCTGTCAGGCCTCCAGCTCTGTGCCTGGAGGGGGGGATCCGCCCCCTCAGCACCCCCCCCAGCACTCCTTGTGAACTGCAGCCGCAGAGCAGCCCTCCAGACCCGTCTCTGCCTGCCAGCTAGTTACAACAGCTCATTACCAGGCAGAATACAACAATCACAGCGTTTAAGAGCTTAGCCTGCCCAGGGGCATGCCAGCAAGCAAGTCACCAGCTTCTTAAAACTGAATTCCTGGGCTGGAGATGTCCTCCTGGGTTGGAAGTGGGCTTGCTGTCAGGGCAGGCAGAGAAGCACTGGTGATACTGGTGGGAAGGGCAGAAGGAGCGATGAGGGAAGGTTGCAGAAGAGAGGCCTCCACCAGAAGCCTGGTTCCCTCACAGGGAGCACAAGTATGGACACCCACCTCTCCCCCAAAGGCCAGAGCCACGCTCTGTGCTGCCCAGTGCTCTGCTGCTTGTTGTGGGGGACCCCCTGCCCTAAGGAGCTCTGCAGAGGTGATGACTCTGCACCATCCTGCCCCAAGACGCTGCCTCCAATGCAGAAGATGGTCTGTGACTGACAAAGCCAGAGCATTTCTCCTTCAGTATCCCTGTTTCCTTCCACGTTCCTGTGCCCCAGAACTCAGTGAGGGCTGGGAAAGCTGCTGAGCTACAGTGATCCCCCCTGCTTTGGCAGCCTCCAGGTACCACCCTGCACAGAGCAGCTCCAGAGGGCATGGCAGCAGAGGCAGCTGGACACCAGCAGCAGATGCTGAAGGATTTCACCCACCCACAGGTTTAAAATTAGCTTTGTGGAGGTGGAAAGCCACGTGTGGCAGGGTTCAGCCCAGTACGGTCCCTGCAAAGCAGGCTGCTCCTTCTTCCTTCCTCACCCATGGACTCCACCTGTCCAGTGGGACCAGACAGGCTGAAACGCCTTCAGTAGGGGAAGAGGGGCCTCAGGGACACCCAACAGGGACCAGCTGCAGTGTGTCCCCCCATTTCTGGGACACAGAAGGGGAGGACATGGCTGCTAACAGCTGAGCTGCTGCTCACCCTCCTCACCCTGCTCCCACACACTCCCTCCTTCCTACCAGCAGCTACTGGGATAACAGCACCAGGATAACCACACCGGGATAACGGCACTGGGATAACCACACCAGTTATCCCACCTCTCCCTGCAGCTCAGGAGTGCCACCTTCACTCTCTTTTGCACCCTGGTGGCAGCTCAGCAGCCTCAGAGCTGCACCGAGCCCATCCAGTTCATCGTGCCCCCTTCAAACACCTCAATGCCAACTGGCTGCACAGCCACCCAGCAACAAGCCAGGGCCTCACCAAGCTGTCACCACAGCAGGGCTGGGTGATCTGGCACAGCCACCCAGCAGCAAGCCAGGGCCTCACCAAGGTGCCACCACAGCAGGGCTGGGTGATCTGGCACAGCCAGATGCTTGCTGGTACCTCGAGTGCCACCATCTTTCCTGGGTCACTCACTTGAAGCGTTGGAGCTGGCTGCTGCCCACCCTTCAGCAAGGGGCTAAAGCTGCAGGAGCCAGGGAAAGGCATCCAGCTCCAGGACTCTGGCTCAGGCTGCCCTCTGCAGCCCTGGGAAGCAGGCAGCACCACTCCCAGCAAGCTCTGCCTCCCATGCAGGTAACACCAGGAGCTATATTATCCACACCCTGCAGCAAGGAAACTGAGGCACAGCAGCACTAAGAGGAGGATGGGGCAGCAACAGCCTGGCAGGAGAGCTCAGGCAGGATTCCCTATGGTGTGTCCTTCACTCAGGCCACCAGTACTCCTGGCTGGGACCTGCCTGTTCTGTGGCCGCAGCCTGAGCCCTGAAGCTGCGCTGACAGCACCCCCAGACTCCAGTCCCACAGGAGCTGCTCAGTGTAGCAACGCTCAGAACATCTTGCTGCAGCTCACAGAGGATCTGGAAGCCCCACAGAGAGCCCTGGCTCCCAGCCCACCACTCAGACTCTTCTTCCTTTGCCACAGCAGGCAGCCAGCAGGGAACAAGCCAGCCAGCACGAGCTGCTGCCATCACACAGAGTGTTTTGGGGAGAGAGTGCTCAAAAGGATTCAGGCAGCGCCTCTGGTACCCAGCACAACACCAGCACTGGGTAACAAGGTTATTCTCTGCCTCAGCATCCTGGCTGCAGGAGATGCTGGGTGTGGTCACAGCCTGAGACACCCCAAACTGCTCAGAGTCCCACATCAGCTCCCTCTTCACTCTCTCCCCTACCCCGAGGCCCGAGTCGGACACACACCTTGAGCAGGTCTTCCACACAGCTGCTGAGTTCTGCCTCTGTCACCAGCACAGTCCCTGCAGGTAACTCTCCCACTGCCAGCTCTGGAAACAAAGGGCAGGCACATCAGCACCCCCACGTACAGGGGTCTCCAGCCAAAGGGCAGCCCCACTGCTGGGCCCTGACAGCTCCCTCACCCTCCCTCCATCAGGGCAGCCCTCCTTAACGGTGCTAAACACCACCCCAGCCTTGTAAACACCTCAGGGTTATGAGCAAATCAAACCAGACCACAACTCCTTGACAGATTATTCCCCAGAGAGCTCTTCAGTCAGCACGGGGAAGCGGTGTCTGTCTGTCTGGAAGTCCTGAAGGAGACTGTCAGAGCTTCCCAAAGAGCACACAGCAGGACCCCCACTCCTTGGGTCTCACTAACTGGACTCTGGCACTACTAAATAGAGTGCAGCCAGACACACGGACACGACGGTGACTGAGGCAGCAGAGCTTTGTCTGCTCAGCAGCCCCGGGGAAAAACCTCAGGGAGAAGGAAAACCGCACTGTTCTGGGTGTTGGGGGGGTGGGCAGAGCCCCGCGGGTACCTGCTGCCCCAGAGCAGCGCCGGAGCGGTGCCAGGAGGGGCTGGAGGAGGTGCCGCTCTGCCAGCTGAGGGTGCTCTTTCGCCATGGTGAGCAGCGTCGCAGCGGCCACTCGCTGGAACTGGAGCGCCGTCTGTCTGTCCTGGATGTGCAGCAGGTCCAGGATCTGGAAGGAAAGCCCACCATAAAGGAAGAGAGATCAGCAGCTCCTCGGGATGGGGAGGGGGATGACAAACCGCCCTCCTTGGAGTCAACAGCAAGGAGGGAGGAGACTCCTGGACGCTGCTTTGCCTGGTATTTGGCAGGACATTCCAGAGCCCATCTCCCTCCTGTGCACACACCAGGCAGGACATATTTCTGGGCTCAAACCACAAGCCTGCATCGCTCCATCAGCCAAAGGCTGGAAGCAAGAGCCCCACTCACACAGCCAGGCTGGGAGCAAGAGCCCCACTCACACAGCCAGGCTGGGAGCAAGAGCCCCACTCACACAACCAGGCAATGTTTTCTCACATTTCAGCCAAATTTGGAATTTAAGAGTACCATGGAAATGTATCCCACTGCCAGAGCAGCAGAAACACCTCCACCACGTCGTGCTGGCTCCAGCTGGGCCTTGCCCAAACAGAAGTGACATTACTGACACCCTCCGAGTGAGCAGGGGGGAGAGGGACTGACCTGGGGGCACACCAGGCTGTAGTAATCCTCGAGGGAAAGGCACTGCTGCGGGCAGGACGCCAGGATCTTTGCCACCGCCTCGCATTTCCTCCAGTCCGCAGCTGCTGCTTCAGCACCAGCGCCACCTGCCAGGCCAAGCAGAAAGCCAAGAGCAGCTCAGACCCACGTACAGCAGGGCTGGCTCTGGCTGAGGCCAGGTGTTTGGGGCCAAGAAATGGATTCCTGGGTTTTAGTACTCCCTATAAACCAAGCATCTTGCAGGAGACACCTGAACTTAGCGACAGGAGGGGGAAATTACTGTCTGAGACGCTAAATAATGGAAAGTGACTTCTACAGAGAGGGGTCTGAGGTGAAAGGTGGAGGGAGGTTGTGCTTGGATGGTGCCATCGGGTTGGTATTGGCCAGGGGAGGGTTTGGCACTAAAACCAGCAGGATTCAGCTTTTGGAGAACAAGTTTCCCTGGCCCTAAAACCAGCAGGATTCAGGTTTTGGAGAGCAACGGCTTCCCTGGCACGAAGAACTGCAGGATTCAGGTTTTGGAGAGCAACAGCTTCCCTCCCTGGCAGGAAAGGGAGAGCAGGGGAGGAAGGCTGCTGTGCCCTGGCTCGGGGATGGGTCTCACTCCACCAGTGCTGAGCAGGACTCCCCCCACACCAGCACCAGTGCTGTGTGTATGGGCAAAGCATGCTTCAGACACCCAGGAGGTACGACCCCACAGAGGCATAAAGGGGATGAAATGAGCTCAGAGGCTTTCAGGTCAGACCTCAGCCAAGTGCAGGTACCCCAGCTAAGGGCATTGACGTTTGGGAGTTCAGCAGAGAGAGGGGATAATCCCCATGAGCATTACAAAGTCAGCCTGGCCTGACAAAAGCCCTTTCAGTGCTCTGATGGCACCCTCACTCCTGGGCCTGTCAGGGGGCCAAACGTCTGGGACACAGGGTCACTGTCTCTTTTCACCTGCCACCCTGGAAGCCAAGAGCAGGGTCAGAGCCCCCCTACTCACCGCCTGTTCCCTCCATGACGCCCCGAACCACGGCCTGAACCCCGTTGGGTCTCATCAGCCTCTCAGAGAGCAGCTGACCGCAGAGGCGCCGCAGCCACGCTGGAGCCCGAGCCAGGCCCGGCTTTGTTTCCTCCCCAGGAGAGGGAGAGCTCTGAAAGGAAACAAAGGAGCAGATTTGCACACTCCTGTGCAAACCCCTGCTGACAGCAAACAGCCCACACCCTGCCCCGCAGGGCTCCAGGCCTGCTAGGAGCACAGGACAGGGAAAGGGTTTTAATAAATCACTCCTGCATCCAGCAGCACAAAGGTAATTAGGGCTTAACGAGAGAGCCCAGCCTTCCCAGGAGCATCCCTTCACACAGAGCTTCCCTCCTTTAATTAGAGCCTCACAGGGTTGGGCAGTAGCCCCGAGCCCCTTGTTACTGAACTATGCACGGGGGGCTTGGGGATGAGTTGGCTTCGGTGTGGGTAAGGGGTCTGCAGTGGTGACTTCCATGGGGACCTGGCACGAAGTGGATGTGGCACCGTGAGCCCACAGGCTCCCTGGTTGAGCAAAGAGATCCCAGGATGGCTGAGTGATGGCCACGAGCCCACCAAGCGAGCGGTTCTAATGGGGTGCTCACTCCAACACCTTGAGGAACCAAGCCAGCCCTGCCACACTGGTGAGGGACAGAACAAATTGAGTGTTTCCAGTCAGAAGAGAGCCACAGCGATCATCTACCCCAACGGCCCAACCACCTCAGGGCTGCCCAGTCACAGCGTGTCTCTAAGGGTGCTGCCTGAGCATCAGCTCGGGTTCTGTTTAACCAGACCACTGTGGAAGAGCCATGTTGCACACCATGAGCACTGCCCCAACGTTAAGTGCCTCATATGGACCCCCCCCAGCCCTCAGGAATGAGTAATGTGCGATCCCAGCCAGAGGGTCAGAGGATGGAGCTGACAAACCCAGGCAGCGAGGGACCCTGAGCTCACACAGGCCCACGGCAGGACCCGAGCTGAGGCTGCCTGAGCATCACTGGTGTGTTTGCACCAAACTGGTTTTTGGGGCACTGGAATGTTCCCAGTAGGGTGGCCGTGGTGCCCTTGGGAGTGTGGGAACACAGAGTCTCAGCAGGGCAGGCAGCATGTGCCCCGCAGCAGGGCCAGCCCCGCTGCCGCCGGTACCTGCTTGGGCCGTCCCTGCAGGATGAGCAGCTCCCGCACCGCCAGCGGCTGGTAGACACGGTCCAAGATGTGCCGCAGGGTTTCCCGGCACCGCGCTCGCTCCGACTCCGAAACGCCCTGGAAAAGACCAACCCCAGGGTGATGAGGACGGCCCTGGCTGCCGGTGCCAAGCCTGCCAGGTGCCAGCGTCCCCCAGCCCCTCACCACGCTGCTCCCTGGCTCCTCATCCTACATGAGGATGAACACACATGGTGCCAGAGCGGTCCTGGCACGGACAGGAGCCCAACACAGCCACAGACCCGTCCACAGGGTGTGGGGAGGTGAGGCAGGACACCCCGAGGCGTTTCTGGCCCGGGCCCCAGCGCTGACCAGGCAGGGGGAACAGGAGAAGGAGCCCACGGACCTGGCAGTGGGCAGCGGGGCCGTGTCCCAACAGGCAGAAGCCGGCGAGGAGGAGGCCGAGGTGGCGGGCGAGGAGCGGGGTGCCCAGCGCGGGGTGCTGGGCCAGCTGGGCCAGGGCAGCGGCGGCAGCGTGGAGCCGGGCCCCGCGGGCAGCCGGTGGTGCCGGGAGAGGCGCAGGAGGCCCCGGGCGCTGCCCTATGCCCGGCGGCAGGTACGGCACCAGCCCCAGGCCCACGGCGGCCCGCAGCGCCCGCTCCACGGCCTGGCCCTGAGCCACACTCAGCGTGTCGGCGCCGAGCGGCGGCGCGGCCTCGGGCCCGGAGCTGGGGGCGGCGATGGGGGGGGTGGCGGCGGCGAGCTCGGCCAACCGCTCCTTCAGGCACAGCAGCAGCGCCAGCAGCCCGCAGGCCGTGGCCCAGCCCGGCTCGGCCTCGTCCGTCGCCCCGGCGGCCAGCGCGGGGGCCCGGGCCAGCACGGCATCCCGCAGGCCGCGCAGGGCCGCCCAGCCCGGCGCCCGCCGCAGCCGCTCCTCCAGCTCCGCCGCGTTACTGCGCAGCGTCTCCGGCCGCAGAGCGCCCTCCGGCCCGGGCCCGGCCTCGCCATCCCCTTCCCCAGGCCCGGCGGGCGGTGGCGGCCGCAGCAGCAGTTCCAGCGCCTCCACCACCCGCTCCAGCCCCGGGCCCGGCTCCGGCTCCTTGCCCGCCGCCATGGTGGGGCCGGCGGGAAGGGGAGGAGCGCAGCCCCCCGCCGCCATCTTGGGGCGGGAAGGGGCGGGACGGCGGCGCCCGCCGCCATCTTGGGCGGGGCTGGAAGGAGGCGGCGCCATGTTGGGGCCTGGCCCGAGGGGAGCGGCCCCGTCCTGGCAGCTCGGGAGGGAGCGCCCGGGACGCGGCCATCGCCTCACTTGCTAGCCAGGCCGCGCCTGATGGCGGTGCGGGAGCCCAGGGCCGCTGCCCCGCTCCCCCCAGGCGCCGTGTGGGAGCTCTGGCCGCGTCCAGCAGAAGTTCCCAGCTCCCACAGGGGAGACAGGCACCGCTGCCCGCAGCGAGGGAGCCCCCAGCTTCTCCATGGCACAGTCGGCCCGGGGAGGAGGCAGAGCCGTTCTGGGGCCAGTTACTGCGGGGGGCCCTGGAACAAACGGCTCCTCTGTGTGACAGGGTACATCAAGCAGCAGCTCGCCTGTCCGAAGGCAGGACGGCTGGGAGGCCTGTGCCAGCCCCCTGATGCCTGCAGGCACCGTGCGTGGGCTGCCTTGTTGCTCTTTCCTTCCAGGACAGTGACTTGTGGAAATAGACTCCACAGACTCATAGAATCATAGAATTGTAGGGGTTGGAAGGGACCTCGAGAGATCATCGGGTCCAACCCCCCTGCCAAAGCAGCTCCCTAGGACATATCACTCAGATAGGCGTCCAGGTGGGTCTTGAATATCTCCAGAGAAGGAGACTCCACACCCCCTGGGCAGCCTGTCCCAGGGCTCCCTCACTGGGAAAAAGTTCTTCCCCATGTTGGTGTGGAACTTCCTATGTTCCAACTTGCAGCCATTGCCCATTGTCCTATCCCCACAGACCACTGAAAAGGGGCTGGCTGATTCCCCCCTGCATCCCCTGCTTCAGATAATTATAAACATTAATTAGGTTCCCCCCTTAGTCTTCTCAAGGCTGAACAGTCCCAGTTCACTCAGCCTTTCCTCATAGGGGAGATGCTGCAGGCCCTTAATCATCTTCGTAGCCCTTCTCTGGACTCTCTCCAGGAGATCCCTGTCCTTTTTATACCAAGGAGCCCAGAACTGGACACAATACTCCAAGAACTGGACACAATACTCCAAAAACTGGACACAATACTCCAAAAACTGGACACAATACAGCCCAGAAGGTTGTACAGTAGGTATATTTATTACGTGTAGATGCACAGGGAGCCAGCACAGACATGCACCCCAAAGGCAGCAATTCGCCTTCAGTATATACAGTAGAAGGTTACATGTTAATGGCATTTCCAATGCACCTACACATGTGCATAATCTATCCCTGCTTCATATTGAAATGAGTCCCATGAAACTCCACAAACTCCTCCCAGTTGTGCCTGTGCACTGTCTGGTGGTGGTCATCGGGGGTCTCAGGATGAAGGCTCAGAGTCTTCATCAGGTTGGACCTTCCATCTTCTCCCCTGGCACATGCATAGTTGTGATCCTTCCATCCAGGCAGGATTACCCTTCTTCTCAGTGACAGGCACCACCTTCCTTGGGATGTTTCCTCCTCATCAGTCCCAGGTGCCACCTTCCATAGGATGTCTCAGCTTACGACCTTGCTCTCATTTATTTTGTTCCCCTTACTGGCTTTCCCCCCAAGCACCTTGCAGTACTTAGTAATTGAATTTACTCTTATTTATGTGTTAGTTACTACAAATGTGATTTCTTACATTCCCTTATATACCACCACCCCATCAGCAGGGCCTGCAAAGGGAAACAAGAGCAGTCCCAGGGTTGCACAGACACGGGCAATGGCTGCTGCGTGGCCGGGCGCTGCACCCACAGCCACCGCCGCGGTAAGCAAGGCAGAGGCTGGGTTTCCACACCAGTGTCCTGCTCCTCCTTTCCCTAGGGCCCATCCAGGCAGAGCCATGACCTGCCCTGCGTCCAGCCACTCCCTGGTGCTGGGAAACCACGCGTGCTGGTAGGGAGCCATCCCTTTGCACAGAGATGGGCGTTTCTTTGTTGGAGGAAGGAGCAGCAGTAGCTCTCAGCAGGCCAGGCCAGCCTCTGAGCACAGACACAGGTAGCAAAAAGGGCTGTTGGTTTTCTTAAAACAATTTATTATTTCAATTTTATATAAAAACCAGAGAGTTGATCAGCACCTAAGAAAGCGTGGCTTCCCGCTCCTGTGTCCCCACCCCGCGTCAGCCCCTTTCCCCCCCCGTGATACAAAACACAAACCACAAGGACAGTGAAACACAAAGTCCAGAATTTCAGTAAAGCCCTTTTGATTTTCAGAAGTGCCTGTCATTGTCTGCGTGATAATTACACCTTGCACGGCCCAGAAGGAAATCATCCTGTGATCTGGGGTAGAGAAAATAAGAAATCTGCCTACAAGTACTTTATCCAAGAGAATTCCCTCACGTTTAGCACCTGGCACCACAGCTTTGGTCTGTGGTAACTGATCAGCTGCCCCCACTCTGGCAGAGGGGCGGTGCTGGGGCTGCCCCGTTTCTCTGGTGCTGGGTCTGTGTTCCAAGGATGGCAGCAGGTTGTTGGTTGTTTTGGGGTTGGGAGCACGAGGTATTTTGGAGAGTGCCAGAGAAACCCTTGGAGGAGAGGTGCCCAGCTCCAGCTGGGCAGCCCTGGGGAGTGAATTTGGCACAGGGAGGGCAGGAGCTGATCCTGCCGGGCCCACCTTGGAACACCTCAGCTCCAGGCTGGAGAACAAATGACTCCATGCCCTGTCTGGAGCAGAGGGGGGTCAGCAGGTACATAGGCTCCTCCTTCCTCCCTCCCCCCTCCTAAAAAAGCCCCCCAGCCCTGGTGACACAAAGTTTTCCTTCTGCTGAACAAGCGGGACACTGACACAAGGTCGAGGGGTGTTGGGGGGGCAGTTTGAGTCACCCACCCGGCAAAGACCGACACGAATCTGGTGGGGTGAAACGGGGTGAGAACCCCTGCGCTGCGCGGCAGCCGGCTGGGCCAGGGCCGGAGGAGGAGGAGGAGGGGAGGGTGTGTGTAGGGGGGGTCCTAGTCCTCCTCCTCCCCCCCGCCGTAGAGGTCTGCCAGCTTCTTGAAGCGGCTGCCCCACTCGTTGAGGTAGTCGTAGTCCTGGTCGCGGTCGGAGTCAGAGGAGTTGAGGGAGCTGAGCGAGGCGGCCTCCGAGCCGCTGCCCTCGTAGTCGAACACCAGCAGGGAGTCGTAGGGGGGGGCCGTGGGGTCCGTGTCAGCCGCCTTCAGGTTCTGGGGAGGGGGCAGAGGGGCTCAGTGCCCATTCCACCCCCCCCCAAGTGCCGGCAGTGGGGCACCCCAAGAGTGCCAGCAGAGACGGGGGCATCACCCCCGGGCTCGGGGCTCTCACCTCGTCGATGAAGTTTCCGATCTCGTCGGGGTTGGCGGGCCGGGGCCGGTACTGGGGGGCGGCCATCAGCGGGGGGGCCACGTCGTTGCGGATCACCTCCGGGCGAGCGTCCAGGCCGCGGTGCAGCTGGCTCAGGTCATAGTCCTGCAGGCAGGGACACGAGGGGATGGCATTTAAGGGACAGCCTTGCCGGGCAGGAAGGGACCCGGGATGCCGATGCCAGGCACATCCCGCCAGCATCCTCCATGGCACCAGGCTGCACGGACCCCATAGGCAGCATCCAGCCCCGCATGGCCACCCCACCTGATCCTCCTCGCCGCCTCCCTCCTCATCGTAGTGGTAGACATTGTCCCGCATGTCATCCTCCGGCGGGAGCAGCGGCTCCTTCACCACCCTCCTCCTCCTGACGAAGAGCAGCAGCAGCAGCAGGAGGACTGGGAGCAGAGGGTGGTGTTACCGGTATCAGGACGGTGCTGGATGCATCCCTGTCCCCTTCCCCCTCCCCCTGTACTCACTTAGCAGCGCCAGGATGCCCCCCAGGATAGCCAGGATGGTGGGGACGCCCAGGCCGCCGGCGATGAACGCTCTCCGCTCGCAGTTCTTGGCCGGCCCTTCGCAGTCGCACACTTGAGCTTTGACCGGCGTCACCTGCGACTTGCCCTGCCCGTCCGTCAGCTTCAGGAAGACACTGTACTCCCCAGGCTCCAGCTGCTTCTTCAGGCTCAGCACCAGGGCGTCTTGCAGCAGAGACAAACCCTCAGCACCGGTGCGGGGCTTTGCCACACAAGTGTCCCTTACAGGGGAGTGCAGAGAGCCGAGGGGACCCTGCTCAGCATCCCCCCGCCGAGGGCCAGGTGGCACCTACCTTGTCCTGACACCCTGACAGACCAGTTGGTGCTGGAGCCGTGCTCCAGCGCCGCGTGGAAGGGGTAGGTGTTGGGGGGCAGGTCCTTGTCCACGATGCTCAGGATCTGCTCCTCCGGCTGCTGGTTGCAGATGTCGAACATCCGCGGCTCCGGCATGGGCCCGTTGTCGTTCACGTCCTGGAGAAGCAGGAGCAGCGTCCCCGTGCCGGTGGCGGGCTGCATCCCTGCGGAGCCAAGGGGTTAGTGAGGCGCCTGGAGTGGGGGCCACAGCCCCAGCAGCCCCTTCCCCAGGGCACCACAGGGCGCTCCTCACCGCTGTCCACAGCCAGCACGATGACCTTGTAGGTGCTGTTGATGGCGTGCACCGACTCGCGGTCCAGCGCCTGGGCCACCGTCACGATGCCGGTTTTGGCGTTGATGTCCAGCCAGCCCGCGGGGTCGTTGCCCATGTGGTACCTGGGGCGAGCGAGGGATCAGCACATGGCACTGCAGGCACAGGGCAGCCCCTCAGCCACGCAGCCCACCCCACGCCCACTCACGTGATGGTCTGTTGCATGTCCCTGTCCGGGTCCTGCGCCGTGTAGGAGGTGACCTCGTGCCCCACAGGCAGATCCTCCATCACGTTCACCCTCTTGACGGGGGGCACGAAGATGGGGGCTTCATTGACATCTTTCACCACCACCAGGACGTTGGCCGTGGAGAGCGACAGCGGCACGGCGAAGGGGACGGCGTTCTCCACCGTCACCACGAGGTTGTACTCGTGCCTGGTCTCATAATCCAAACCCTGGGAGGGGAGAGAGACAGGAGCTGGGGTAGCACCGGCACCGAGGCAGCCGGTGTCGAAGCAGCCATAGGGCCCTGGGACCCACCTTGGTGGTTTTCAGGATGCCATCGTTGGTCTTGGGGTCAGTGGTGATGCTGAAGTCGCCGTCCTCGTCCCCGCTCTTGATGCGGTAGACAGCTTGCCAGGCAGGGGACCCCTGCATGTCCTGGTCTCTCACATGCAGCCGAACCACCGTCACCCCCACCTGGTTCTCATCCACCGACGCCTCGTACTGCACGGGATGGGACAGGGACAGTCACCATGTGGTCCCACCACCCCGGGGCTGGAGGGACAACTCATGCCACAGCGGCACAGGGGCAGTAGCGGCTCAGGGGAGCTGGCTCAGGTACCGTGTTGGGGTCGAAGATGGGAGGGTTGTCATTGGCGTCGGTGACTTCCACGACGGCAGTGGCAGTGGTGGTCAGGCCTGCGCCCTCAAGGTCCGCAGCCTGGATGATCAGCGTGTAGTTGGGAGTGGTCTGCAAGCCGAAATCACCACGGTTAGGGCAGGGAGGTGCCCGGTGTGTCCCCTTCCTCCAGGGACATCACCTGCCTGCTCCTCTACCCCCTCCAGCCATGGCTGTCACTGACAGCAGAGACGCTCATCAACGTCCCTGCTGCCCACCCACCCCCGGCAACGTCCCCACCTCAGATCCACGCTGGGCTTGGGACAGCGGCCGCCCCCAGAGCGGGGCACCGGGGATGGCCAGTCCCCAAAGCAGCCCAGACTCCAGGGCTCCAGCCCCCCCAGCTCCCCCCAGCGAGTCCCAGCGTGGAGCTGCCGCGAAGTCCCCTGGGCCGCAGCCAGGGCGCCCACCTCCCGGTCCAGCCCGGTGCCGATGACGCTGATGACGCCCTTCTGCGGGTCGATGGTGAACATCTGGTGCCCGCTCTTGGGCTCCTCGCTGAGGATGGAGTAGCCGATGATGCCGTTGGTCATGGTGATCCCATCGTCGGCATCCGTGGCTTCCACGGTCATCACGGACGTGCCTGGGCGCGGGGACGAGCAGGGAGATGTCACTCGTGGGCCCAGAGCCGCCGGGCGCCCCAGCGCAGCGCTGGCTGGGGGCTCTGCGTGGCGCCAGCCCCCCCGGCCCCCCGCTCCCCGCACCCGGCGTGGCGTTCTCCTCGATGTAGCCGACGAAGACTTGCTTGGTGAAGACGGGCCGGTTGTCGTTCTGGTCCGTCACGGTGATGATGATCTCCATGGGGTCCTCCACGGGCTGCCCGTTGGCCGACACGGCGTGGGAGAAGAGCTGCGAGGGCACCGTCAGCCGGCCCGTGGCCCCGGGGACCGGCCCCCTCACCCCACCCCGGCCCCCAACTCACGATGTATCTGTCGATCTCCTCCCGGTCCAGCGGCTTCGTCACCTCCAGCCACCCCGTCTCCCGCTCGATGATGAAGATGCCCACGGGGGGGGTGTCTGCCCCCTGCCCCGTGATGCTGTAGAAAACTTTGGTCTCCTTGTCCTTGTTGGATTTGATCTGGAGGCAAAGCGGATGGGGAGGGTTGGAGGGGTCCCGGGGTGACCCCCATGCCCTGCACCCCATCCCCGCAGCACCACGTACCTGCACCAGCTTCTTGGGGAAAGGTCCCCGCTCGTTCTCAGGGCAGTTGATGGGGGGGATGACCCAGTCCCTCTTCTGCCTCCTTAGCCTGTGATCCGGCTCGGGGAAGGTCAGCACGGTGGGGCCCGCGTCCTGCAGAGAGAGCAGCTGGGCTCAGTGCTGCACCCACCCAACCCCTGCACGCTCTGCCCCGGGGAGGGGGGGGCTGCACCGTACCTGGACGTGGTGGTGGCGATGGTGATGGTGGCGGCGGTGATGGTGCCGCCCCCTGCGCACGGTCACCGTGGCCGAATGCTTCTTGCCCGCGCTGTCCCAGGTGTAGATGGAGAAGCTGATCTTCGGCCTCTGCAGCTGCAGGGGCCGCGTGGTGGAGACCACCCCATCACTGCTCACCTTGAAGCGCGTGTCATCCGAGAGGTACGCACCGTGCCGCTCCTCGCCGCAGTCCTCAAAGCTCACTGGGGGCAGGGAGAGCGGGTGGGTGGGGGGCTCACGGTGCTGCCCCGGGGGCAGCTGGTGAGGGCAGGGCATGAACCCTGGCATGCTGGTGCAGGCACGGTGTGAAGGCACAGGACAGTGCCACACAGGCACATGCAGCACAGCCGTGGTGTGGGGACCAATGGGGATGCACCACACACCATGCCAGGATCCCACCCTGGGCACTGATGGCATGTGGCATGATGCACGGCACATCCCTGACACAGCTGTGGCACAGGACCAGGCACAGAACAGCCTGCCGTGCCTTGGGATCCTTGCCAGCCTGTGGCACATCCCTGTGGCACAGCATGTCCCTGCGCACGGCACCTCACTGCTGCTGTGCCTGCCTGGGGCATGGTGCTCTGGCACCTGGGCACCCACAGGGGTCCCCAAGCCCCCACAATGCCAAGGATAACAGCAGGGACAGCCCAGGCTGCGACCCACTGCAGGAGGGGAACACCAACCAGCGCGGCAGGATGGTGCTGGCCCCGGCACAGCCACAGCATGGGGTGGCAGATGGGGCACTCAGCCTGCCCAGGCACCCTCAGCCCCTCACTGCAGGGGGGTCCCCATGGGTGGCAGTGCCCACCGCAGAGCTAGAGCCCCGCTGTCCTCACATCACCGTCCTGGCACCGCGCTGGGGCGCGGTACAAGCAGACAGCCCAGGGGCAGGCCGTGCGCGGCACCGCGCCAGTCAGATGGCATCACATGAGCCGGGACCGCGCTCCCGGCAGCTCCTGAACAAACACCCTTTGTCTGGGAGACGCTTTGAGCCGTCGGCACCCGGCTGGAGGCCCTGCCAGCACGGCCACCATCGGCCCCAGCGTGACCAGGCCACATGGAGCGGGTGCCACGGCTTCACCGCGGCAGGCCAACGACGTGCCGGGAGTGGGAGGCAGCTCGGCGCGTCCCAACACCAGGCAGGATCCTGGTGCTGCCATTGCCAGGGCCAGGCCCTGCCAGGAATTCACGGGCCACAGTGGGATGGAGGCGGGTGGGGAGCGATCACCGAGACCCCCGGGGCTGGGGGCTGCTCCCCTCGCCCACCGCTGTGCCCCTGACCCAGCTGGGGAGCGCCGACTGGCACGACGCCGGCCCCATGGCGGGACCCCCGGCAGCAGCTGTGGGAGCCGGTGGGGCTGGCTGGGCAGGAGCGTGCCAGGGCAGGCCGGGTGCTGCCGCAGCGGGGGCTGGCGGTGGGGAGAGGCACCCCAGCACCCACAAGCACAGGTGCAGCACTCAGCACCCGGAACCTGGCACCGTGCCGGATGGCTGCAGCAAGTGGGCAGTGCTCAGCCCCCAGCCCCACACCAGCTGGGTGCCATGAGGACCGGGGGGCTCAGCCCCATGCTGGCTGGGTGCAGCGTGCTCAGAGCCCGCTCCCCACCTCCCCGGCGCCCGTGCACAACCTGTTTTTCCAGCTCCTCGGGTGGAGCAAAGCGTCCCCAGCCCTCCCCCCCTACTCCTTCCCTCCCCAGGGCCTGGGGCTCTCTCTGCTCAGCTCCTCTCCCGGACCAAGGGGTGAGGGGAGCTGGGGGGCCAGGGGGGACCCCCATCCCCAACCCCCACCACCACTTACGGGGTGCTGGCACAGCCAGACCCCTCACCACACTACCATGGGCAGGGGATAACAGCCAGCACTGGGACAGGTATCGGGACAGCCCCCCCCCCCCCAAGCCCCCCACGTCCCACGGCGTCGCGCCGGCGCTGGGCAGGGGCTGAGTCACAGGGTGCCACCACACCGGCCGTGCCCGCTCGGCGCAGTTGCACAAGGCAGTTGTGCCAGGGCAGGAACCACTGGTGGCAGCAGGGGGGGGGCAGGGGGGGGGCTCACGTCAGCTGGGGCAAAGGTACTATGAGCATGTCCACGGCGCACCCGCTGATGTCACCCAGTTTCGCTATGACTTCAGACTCTCGAGGTTCCCCCGCACGGGGCTGACACATCAGTGCCACGGCCCCCACCGTGTCCCGTGGGGCTGTGCCACCCCAGGGACCCCCCACGCCCCCCTCCCCCCCCAGGGTCCCAGCCAGGCCTCAGGGTCGCCGCAGCCCCCACGCAGGTGTTTGCCTCCCCAGCCCAGGCGCTGCGCCTGTCTGGACCTGTTGGAGGGAAAACACCGCGCTCAACTCATCAGCTTAATTACAGGCCTGCTCGTCAGCCTGCCCTCGCCACGGCCTGGCCGGGGGCTTCGGGGTGCTGTGTGGTACAGGGGGGCAGCATCACCCAGCACCCACCCCCTTTGTCCATCTGCGTGGCCGGGCCATGAGGAACCGTCCCCTTCCTCCTTTCTCACGCCGGTCCCCAGACGGGACCCGAAAGGGGAAGTGTGGGTGCTGGGATGGGATCACCAGCACATCCCGGCTCCAGGGCCCAGCCCGCGGCGCGAGGGGACGCCGAGGTCACACAGCTGCTCCGGTATCGGACATTCGTTAATGATTGACCACAAAGCTAACGCACCAAGCTCCCAGCCTGCCCCGGGACAGGGCCTGGCTCCCTGCTCAACGCCTGGGCCAAGCCCTTCCAGACAGGGGCGGGGTGGTGGTGGTGGTTTGGGAACCCCCATTGCAATGCTCGGGGCTCTGCGCCCCTTGGACCCCCACCCACCCCAGCCACCCCCAGCAGACCCACGGTGCCGACGCCACCGTCACCCGTCAACCAACAGCGACGGGAATGGGCCGAGCGCCATCCTGGAAACCTGCAGCCAGCACCCATGGGTGGGGATGTGGGGGGCACCCCACAGCAGCAGGGGCGTTCCCTGGGCACCCACCTGCCGCAGCCCGCGGCACTGGTGCCCATCCTGGGGGGGTTTCACACCGGTGCCCTGAGACACCCCCACCCCACGGGGCTGTGCTGGGGTTCCAGCTCCTCAAGGCAGGTTCACCCCCACAACCCCCAGTGCCCACACCCCACGGGTGGGCAGGTGGGCAGGACGGGGACCCTGGGAGCCGTGGGAACAGCCCGCAGAGCTGGGACCGTCCCCGGTGCCACCCCACGGGCCAGGAGCCGCGGTTTCACCCCCCCGTCTGTCCCGATCCCCCCATTCTCGCCCCCTTCCCCCCCGCCCCTTACCTCGTCCCAGCGCCCGTCCAGCCGCCACAACGTCCCGCAGCACCGTGAGCGTGAAGGTCTCGGCCGTGAAGCCGGCCCGGCACGGCGCTGCCCGCCCGCGGCTCACCTGCCCCGGGGGAGAGCGGTCAGTGCCGGTGGGGGTCCCGCCGCCCCGAGCAGGGTCCCCCCGGGCCGGGCCGCCCCTCACCTGGACGAGGAGGAAGAGGAGGAGGAGGAAGAACGGGGCTAAACAGCCCCCCCGCCACCCCATTGCTGTCGGTGCGGGTGTAGATACCGGAGGAATCGGAGCGCTGCCGCCGCCGCCGAGCCGCAGCTGGGTCCGGTCCCGGTCCCGGTGCCGGTCCCCGCCCCGCAGGTGCTGCCCCAGCTCCGCCCCGCAGGTGCCGAGCCCCGGCCCCAGCCCGCCCCGACGGGAGGCGGTGCCACCACGCCCCGGGAGACCGCGGGCCCGGGGGAAGCGGCGGGGCCGGGAGGGGACCCGGCCCCACGGAAGGTGGGTGTCCCAAGAGTCACTCCCAGGAGGTGGAAGGGGAGGAGGGGGGCTCAGCGCCCTGTGCCCGCCCCGGGACAGGGAGCCCCGGGAGATGCTGCACCGGGGAGGGCAAACTCTGGGGAAGCAGAGGGCACCCTGGGTCTGGGGGCAGCACCCCCGGGGGCAGCAGGGCACGAAGCCACACAGATGCTGAGCACAGACCTCCCCCAAAATACCTTGAACAAAACTGGCCCAGCACCCCACACCCGCGGTAGCATCACAGGACCTTTATTTCATACGGTAAAAAAAAATCCCACCCCACCCCCACCCCCCACCCCCCCCAAAAAAAATATACCCAAGAAAACCCAGCAGGGCTGAGGTGGGGGCTGCTGCCTCGGCAGGGGCACAGCAGGAGCGGGGGGCAGCCCCAAGGCACAGGCAGTGGTAAGGCATGGGGAGCAGGGGGCAGCGTGGCTGGAGGAGGAGGAGGAGGGGAGAGTGTGTGTAGGGGGGGTCCTAGTCGTCCTCCTCCCCCCCGCCGTAGAGGTCTGCCAGCTTCTTGAAGCGGCTGCCCCACTCGTTGAGGTAGTCGTAGTCCTGGTCGCGGTCAGAGTCGGAGGAGTTGAGGGAGCTGAGCGAGGCGGCCTCCGAGCCGCTGCCCTCGTAGTCGAACACCAGCAGGGAGTCGTAGGGGGGGGCCGTGGGGTCCGTGTCAGCCGCCTTCAGGTTCTGGGGAGGGGGCAGAGGGGCTCAGTGCTGGGGAACCCCAGCAATGCCGGAATGGACGGGGGGGGGGGGGGCTCTGGGGCTCACTCACCTCCTCGATGAAGGTGCCGATGTCGTCGGGGTTGGCGGGCCGGGGTCGGTACTGGGGGGCTGGCAGGAGGGTGGGGGCCACGTCGTTGCGGAGCAGCACCTCAGGCCGGGCGTCCAGGCCCCGGTGCAGCTGCCGCAGGTCGTAGTCCTGGGGGAGGGGGATACACACACATGTATGATGAAGAGGGGCAGGCTCAGACCACCCCCAATAGCACCACTCCTCTGCCCCCCTCACCCCCCAGACCCCACCTGGTCCTCCTCGCCGCCCCCTTCCTCCCCGTAGTAAAACACATTGTCCCGTGTGTCATCCTCGGTCAGCAGCAGCGGCTCCTTCGTCACCTTCCTCCTCCTCACGAAGAGCAGCAGCAGCAGCAGGATGACTGCAGGGAGCAGCGGCCTCAGTGAGGACCGGCCCCTTCCCCTCAAAAAAAGGGGGGTACAGCCCTGTAGCATGGTCCATTCCCACCCCCCACTTACGCAGCAGGGCCAGGAGGGCACCCAGGCCAGCGAAGATGAAGGGCAGGCCGGTGGCGGGCTGGGGTCTCTGGGGACAGCTCTGCACTGGCCCCTCACAGTCGCAGACCCGCGCGGTGATGACGCTGAGCTGGGCTTTGCCCGGCCGGTCCAGGAGCCGCAGGTGGACGCTGTACAGATCCGGCTCCAGCGGTGCCACCAGCCGCAGGGTGACAGTGTCATCTGCTCAAGACCGGCACCGCAGGTCACCCGTGGTGACACACACACACCAGGCAAGGCCACCACGGCACAGCCCAGCATCCCCATGCAGTTACCTTCGTCGCTGACCTCCACAGCCCAGTTGTCCCCCGAGCCGGGGCTGAGCTCGGCACGGAAGGGGCCGGTGTTGGGGGGCAGGTCCCTGTCGGTGATGGTGAGGACCTGGGGCTGGGGGCTGCGGTTGCAGACAGTGATGTCCCGGGGCTCAACCTCGGGGCCGTGGTCGTTCACATCGAGCAGGGTGAGGAGCAGGGTGCCGGTGCCCGTGGCAGGCGGGGAGCCTGCGGGGAGGAGCCGTGATGGAGGGGAGACACCAAAACCAGGACCCCCTCACGGGGACAGGGGTGCATGGAGCAGGGGTGGGGACAGGCAGCCAGTATGGGGGGGACAAGGGCCCCTGTCACTGCCCTCACCATCATCCACAGCCAGCAGCATGGCACTGTAGGTGCTGTTCTTGGTGAAGGGGGACTCGCGGTCCAGGTGGTCCCGCGCTGTCACCAAGCCATTCTCAGAGTGCACAGCCAGCCAGCCCGCCGGGTCATGCCCTATCAGGTACCTGGGGGGCAGAGGGGAGCTGGTCCCACTGCGGGAGGTGGCAGGGATCCCCCACAGTCCCCCAACCCCAGCCCCCCCGCTCACTTGATCCTCTGCCCCTGGGCTTTGTCGGGGTCCTGCGCCGTGCAGGAGGCAAGGGTCTGTCCCGGCGGCACGTCCTCCGGCACCTGGGCCAGCTGCACCGCTGGGTGGAAGACGGGCGCCTCGTTGACATCCTCCACGTTGACCATCACCGTGGCGGTGGCCGTCGGCAGCTTCACGGCGAAGGGAGCCTCGTTGGCTGCAGCCACGTAGAGCACGAACTGCTTCTTGGCCTCGTAGTCCAGACCCTGAGAGAGGGGAGGGAATGGGATGGGCAAGACCCCACTGCAGGCAGCAAGGGGGGGCACAGTGGGAGGGGAGACACCCACTGTGGGCAGTAATGGGGGGGGACACGCACCTTGGCCGTGCGCAGGACGCCCTCGTTGGTGGCAGGGTCGGTGGTGATGGCAAAGGCGCCGCCCTCGTTGCCACGAATGATGGAGTAGACGACGCGCCACGCCGGCGTGCCCGGCTGGTCCAGGTCGGTGACAGCCAGCCGCACCACCTCCCGCCCCGCATCATTCTCCGGCACGGCCGCCTCGTACTGTGGGTCAGAGGGGCACCCTCAGCATGGGCACAGCGGGACAGGGGGGTGTCCCGCCGGGGGATCCCCACGGTACCGTTTTGGGGTCGAACTCGGGGGCGTTGTCGTTGATGTCCGCGATCTCGATCACCGCCAGTGCCGTGGTGGTCAGCCCCTCCCCATCCAGGTCCGCTGCCTGCACGGTCAGCGTGTACTCCCGCACGCGCTGCGGGGGATGGACAGACAGATGGACGGACACCCAGTCAGCACCCCGCTCTTTCGGGCTGGGGCTGCCTGCCCCGCGGTGCCGCAGAGCCCACCTCCCGGTCGAGGCCGCTGGCGATGACACTGAGGGTGCCGGTTGCCTTGTTGACGGTGAACATGTGGGGATGGGGCTCCCGCGGCTCCTGGCTGAGGATGGAGTAGGCGATGACGCCGTTGTAGGTCTCCACCGCGTCATCCGCGTCCGTGGCCGTCACCTGCATCACCGAGGTGCCTGGGGACGGGGCGTAGCAGTGAGTGGGGATGGGGACATGGGGACACCAGGCAGCCACGGGGACGGTCCCAGGGCTCTGGCTGAGGGACGTGGGCAGCGGGACCCTGCGGCTCGGCATCCTACCCGGCAGAGCTCCCTCCGGCACGGAGCCCCTGAACAGCTCCTGGGTGAACCGGGGCTTGTTGTCGTTCTGGTCCGTCACTGTGACTGTGATCTCCATCGGCTCCTCCACCGGCTTGCCGTTCTCAGACACGGCGTGGGAGAAGAGCTGGGGCGGGGGGGGCGAGGGGACAAGTTTGGGGACACACACACACACACACACACACACACACACACACGGCACGGGATGCCGGGATGCTGGCACACCATTGTCCCCCTGCCCCCCAGAAGGGACCTACATGGTACTTGTTGATGTGCTCCCGGTCCAGCGGCTGCGTCACCTTCATCCAGCCCGACTCCTTCTCGATGATGAAGACGCCCTCGGGAGGGGCATCCGCCCCCTGCCCCGTGATGCTGTAGAAAACCTTGGTCTCTTTGTCCCGGTTGGATTTGATCTGGGAGGGGACATGGGGAAAGGGGGGGGGGGTCAATACCCCCCCTCCCAGCCCTGATGTGGGGCAGAGGGACACCACAAGCATCACTCACGCCCCTGACAGGTACAGCCCCCCCCCGCCCAGACTGACACACACACACACACCCCCATACCTGAACCAGCTTTTTGGGGAAGGGGCCCCTCTCATTTTCGGGAACCTTGATGGGGGGGATCACCCAGTCCCTCTTCCGCCTCCTGAGAGCAGCGTGAGCCCCGGGGAGCTCCTGTGGGATGGGAAGGGGGGGACAGGGTTGTGAGGGTGCAGCCAGATGGGAGATTTGGGGAACGGGGTGGGAGGGGGCGGCCAGGCAGCATTACCTGGGGGGGGTACCGGCTTCGCACGGGGAGCCGGGCAGGGTCGGGCCAAGCAGCAGCATCCCGAGGGGGGGCAGGGAGCACTTTGCCCACCCCCGGCAGCTGCACGGGCTCCCTGCCCTGCACCCCGACATCGGGCTTCTCGGTCCCGTACGGCCCCACGCAGCCTCCGGGGCTCCCTGCGAAAGGTCAGGGGGTCAGGGCGCTGGGGGGGGGGGGCGTGGAGGAACCTGTCCCCCAGCGTCCCCTCCCCCCCGCATGCCAGCAGCCCCCGGACCCCGCACCCCCCAGCCAGGCGGGGGATGCCGGGAGCGAAGGTTTCGGCTTTGTTTCGTAGATTAAGGGAAATTCCTGAGCAGGAAGAGCCCTGCCCCAGCCCTCCATCCGGTGTGTCACCCCCTCGGGGCTCCTAGCCCCCCCACGGCCAGCACCCGGGGCACGGCACGGCTCCCCCCTCCCGCCCAGGACCAGCATCCCCCGTGCTGGATGCGGCCCAGGGCCTCGCAGCCCCGGCCGGGAGGCAGGATTAGGGGATTAGCAGAGCTAAACCAGCTCCGGGGGCCGGGAGAGCCGGGGGGAGATGCAGGGCCAGGAGAGCTGTGCCCCACAGCTGCCCCATAGTGGGGAGAAGGGGGGACCCTCCGGGTACAGAGGCCTTGCCTGGAGGGCAGCGCCGAGGGGTGATAAAGGATGTCACCAGGGCTGGAAGGGTCCCGGCCACCCTGGGGGCAAGCGGGGCTGGGGGCACGAGGAGCCTGGGGTGCCCCCAGCATCGCTCCCCAGCCGTGGCACGGGCTGCTGCTGCCCAGCGCTGGGCTCTCGGGGTCCCTCCGTGCAGACCCCCCCCCCCCCCAACGGGGCCGTGCCCGGGCCACGTGCTGCCCACGGAGCGGGTTCGTGGTGGGATGGGACCCCTGCCCGGCTCTGGGGTCAGCAACCCGGCTCTGGGGCCAGGACCCGGGCTGGAGCCTCCGGTGGGTCCGGCCGAGGGAAGCGGGATGCGGCGTCTGATGCAGGCGGAGGAGGTCAGGGCCCCTCCTTGGCACGGCCAGAGCACTTACCGGCACCGGGTGCTTTTAGCGCTCCGCAGCCATTAGGCGAGCACCGGCTCCGGCCGCGGTTCCCGAGCAGCCCCGCTCCCCCCCCCCCGCTCCCCCGGGATGCTGCCGAGCGAGCAGGCCTGGGCAGCACTGAGCCAGGAGCCGCTGCCAGCGCGTCCCTGCCCGGCCTCGGGCAGCCCACGGACCCGGCAGCCCACGGACCGGGCAGCCCCCACGGACCCCGCAGCCCCCACGGACTCCGCAGCCCCCACGGACTCCGCAGCCCAGGGCCCCAGCTCCAGCCCCACAGACGGAGAAGGGTGGCCCCGGGGCACCCAGCCCCATCGCCAGCCCGGCGCCGGGCACCCACCCTGCCCCGCCAGCTCCCAGCCGGCGCCCCACGGCTGCACCGGAGACGCCAGCGCCGGGATCAGCCGCCGTCAGCCCCGCGGGGCCAGACCGGGCACCGCCAGCTCACCCCCCTCCCCACCCCCACCCCCGCCACCGGGCGGCCCTGGGAGGGGGCGGGGGGCAGCACAGCCCTACAAGGCAGGAGCCCGGCCAGCCCCAGCGCTCAGCCCCGCATCCCCGGGCCGGGGGATGCTCCCCCCCGAAAGCACCAACGCCGCGGCTGCGGGGGAAGAGCCGGCCCCACATTCCGCCCCGCACCCGGCCCCACGGCGCGGGGAGCCCCCGGGCCAGCCCCACAAGCGGGGGAAGGGGGGGAGGAAGAGTGGAGGGGCAGAGAGGGGCCGATCCCAGCCCCGAGGTGGGGCCACTCTGCTCCCCAGCCCAACCCGCCCCACCGAAGCCCCGATCCCGGTCCCGGTCCCGGCCCCGCCGCTGACCCCGCGGGGAAGGACGGGGTGGGGGGAGGGGGGTCCGACCGGGTGGAGCCGCGCCCCGACGGCGCCGGTTACCTGTTACCGGGAGCGCCCCGCGGCGCAGCCCCGGGGGGACGCACGGCCGGGCCGGGGCAGCGGCGATCGCGGCGGCCTCGGGGAGAACGAGGATGAGGAGGGTGAAGCGGAGCGGGCAGAGCCCGGAGCCCGGCACCCACATGGCCCAGCCGCCGCTGCTGCCGCCGCTCCGGTCGCCGCCCGCCGCGTCCCGCCCCGCCCGCTGCAACGCTCCAGGTGAGGCGGCGGCCGCGCAGGTACCGCCCCGCCCCGCCCCGGGGACGGCCCGACACCCCCCCCTCCCCCCCGCCTCCCCTGTTCCCTCCTCGAGATCCCGTAGGTACCGCCCGGGCATCCCGGTACCGCCGGGAATCCCTCCCGGACCCTCCCCGCGGACCCGCTGCCGGTCCCGGTACGACCTGTTCCCACGCCTGGGGCTGGGCTCCGGCTCCTGGGACCCCCGGGACACCCCGGGAACTCTGCCGGGCTGGGGGAGGGAGTCGAGGTGCTTGACCCCGCCGGGGGGTCCCGTCGGACGCCGGCTGCGGCTTCACCCCCTCCCCAACACCCGGGGGGGGGGAGGGGGCTCAACCGGCCCCAAGCTTCCCCCGGGGGGGGATTGCACCCCGCTGTGTATGGGCTCCGAGGGTCCAGCGGGGACCTCAGCACCCAGCGAGGGGGCTCAGTGCCCCGGGGCTCCTCCGTGCCCCACATCAGGCTGCTGGGGGGCACTGGGGCTGCTGGGACCCTGAGTGGGAGAGGGGGATATCCCTGGGGGTTCCCCCAACTTTCAGTATATGAGGCGCCAGAGCGAAGACCCCAGGGAGGGGGCATGTTCTCACCATCACCCTGCTGGGACCGTGCCCTGGGGGGGGTTATGGCATCCCAGGCATGTGTGCCAGATGCCTGCGTGGGTGCCCCCCAGGAGCCCCCCCCAGCTCTGGCAGTCAGGTTTCCCAGTTGGACTCGGCCAAGGTCACCACTGGCCGCTGGGAAGGTCCCCAGCCAGCACTGGGCCCTGCAGCCAGTGTGGCAGGAGCCATGTCAGCCTGCACCTTCACCCTCCTCCTCCTCCTGGCCGTAGGACCGGCTCCATGGGGCCAGGGGCTGTGCGACGTTTCCCCAGGGGCTGCACAGGAGCTGCCCCCCTTCCCTGACCCCCCAGCCCAGCAGGACACGGTGCTGACCTTCCCCAAGCCGGGCCACGGGCTCAGGAGGCAGAAGAGGGACTGGAACATCCCCCCCATCAACTGCCCTGAGAACGAGCGGGGACCCTTCCCCAAGAAGCTGGTGAAGGTACGTGGTGCTGCAGGGATGGGGTGCAGGGCATGGGGGTCGCCCCGGGACCCCTCCAACCCCCCCACAATCCGCTTTGCCTCCAGATCAAATCCAACAAGGACAAGGAGACCAAGGTTTTCTACAGCATCACGGGGCAGGGGGCAGACACCCCCCCCGTGGGCATCTTCATCATCGAGCGGGAGACGGGGTGGCTGGAGGTGACGAAGCCGCTGGACCGGGAGGAGATCGACAGATACATCGTGAGTCAGGGGCCGGGGTGGGGTGAGGGGGCCGGTCCCCGGGGCCACGGGCCGGCTGACGGTGCCCTCGCAGCTCTTCTCCCACGCCGTGTCGGCCAACGGGCAGCCCGTGGAGGACCCCATGGAGATCATCATCACCGTGACGGACCAGAACGACAACCGGCCCGTCTTCACCAAGCAAGTCTTCGTCGGCTACATCGAGGAGAACGCCACGCCGGGTGCGGGGAGCGGGGGGCCGGGGGGGCTGGCGCCACGCAGAGCCCCCAGCCAGCGCTGCGCTGGGGCGCCCGGCGGCTCTGGGCCCACGAGTGACATCTCCCTGCTCGTCCCCGCGCCCAGGCACGTCCGTGATGACCGTGGAAGCCACGGATGCCGACGACGGGATCACCATGACCAACGGCATCATCGGCTACTCCATCCTCAGCGAGGAGCCCAAGAGCGGGCACCAGATGTTCACCATCGACCCGCAGAAGGGCGTCATCAGCGTCATCGGCACTGGACTGGACCGGGAGGTGGGCGCCCTGGCTGCGGCCCAGGGGACTGCGCGGCAGCTCCACGCTGGGACTCGCTGTGGGGAGCTGGGGGGGCTGGAGCCCCGGAGTCTGGGCTGCTTTGGGGACTCGGCCTCCCCGGTGCCCCGCTCTGGGGGCGGCCGCTGTCCCAAGCCCAGCGGGGATCTGAGGTGGGGACGTTGCCGGGGGTGGGTGGGCAGCAGGGATGTTGATGAGCGTCTCTGCTGTCAGTGACAGCTGTGGCTGGAGGGGGTAGAGGAGCAGGCAGGTGATGTCCCTGGAGGAAGGGGACACACCGGGCACCTCCCTGCCCTAACCGTGGTGCTTTCGGCTTGCAGACCACTCCCACATACAAACTGATCGTCCAGGCTGCGGACCTTGAGGGCGCAGGCCTGACCACCACTGCCACCGCCGTCGTGGAAGTAAAGGTGAGGAGCCGAGCCAGCCCCATGCCCCTGTGGCAGGCAGACCAGCAGGGTTAGGCCTCGGTGAAGCCACTGCCTGTTCCTGGCAGCCCCCATGTACCCAGCTGCCACGGCGCTGCCGTGCTGCAGGCGCTTTCCAAGGAGGGAGGCATGGCTGGGATGGCAGCTCTACCGTGGCTCCTCCTGGCCCGGCGCCCCGACACCCCTCCGGGCTCTGGTCCACCAGCCCCAGGGCCACGGTGCTGCCAGAACGTGGGTGCTGGCAGAGCTGCCGGGCGCACCTCCCAGGGGGAAGCCACCTGCGCCGGCTCGGCCCAGCCGGGGCGGAGCGCCCGGTCCTGCTGCAGCCCTGTGCTGGGATAGCGGCATCCAGCCTCACCAGCTCCACGGGGAGAGGCTGCGGTGCCGGGACAGGAGATGGCATTCTGCACGGTGAAGCCAGCCACCAGCTCCTGGCCAGGCAGGATGGAGGAGAGCCAGGTAGGCAGCTGGGCACCCTCGCTCACCGCCGTCCTCGCCGGCGTCCCGGCTTCAACCAGCAGCCGAGGCCTGGAGCCGGTGCTGGGGTGGCAGTGAGGGCTGATCCATCTCCAGCGAGGGAGCCTGGCCATGTGCGATCAGCAGCAGCCCCTGCCTTGGGCTCCTGCCCTCTGCAGCAGGATCGGGGGGGGCTCCCAGAGCCAAAGGGACCCACCTCCCTGCCCTCAGCCCCTGCTCTGGCAGCACTGGAGCACCTGCAGGGTTAATGTCCACCCGCCTGTGACGCTGCTGTGGGCTGGGAGGGCGACAGGGCCGGGGCTGTTTCCTCCCTGGGCCTCAGCCAGTTGTTGCCGCCATGTCGCGGCCCACCGGGACAGGCGGGTGAGGAGGGAGCCCGGTGCTGCCGCCGGCACGCAGCCTTCCAGCCAGGCAGGAACGCGGCCAGCACCGTGCCGTGGGAGACTGGGGTGCCTGGAGGGTGCTGGCAGGTGCTGGGGGAGGGCAGGGTCCCGCATGGTGGCCCTGGGGCTGGTGGAGCTGAGCCCTGCGGCATGGGAAGGACGTGGGCGCCCACATCCCAGCCCTGGGGGCTCCAGCTGCACGGCCAGCGGCTCAGAGGGCTGCAGGGAGGGGGCACGCAGGCAGCCAGGCCAAGGACCCCCTGGAGAGGGGCTGGGGATGGTGGGTGGGGGTTCAGCCGGCGCTGCCGGGACGCATCCCAGCCCCCCTTCCTCCTCTGCCACAGCCCCAAGTCCCGGCTGGGATGGAGAAGGGGCTCCTGACCACCCACGTGCTGAACACGCTCACGGGGCTGCCGGCAGCCGGACTCGCCGTGTACCTGTCCCAGCTGCAGGAGCCAGGGCTGCAGTGGATGGAGCTGGCGCAGAGGTGGGTGAGCAGCAGCAGGGAAGGGGCAGGGGATGCTGCCACCCACACGTCTGTCTGTCCCCACGGCCCCCCAGCCCTTCGCCCAGGGGGTGCTGCTGGGGGGGACGGGGCTGGGGACAGCCACAGTGTGCTCCCCCTTACAGACAGACGGATGAGGACGGGCGCTGCCTGCCGCTCCTGGCTGGGAACCAGGCCCAGGCTGGCACCTACAAGCTGCGCTTCGAGACGGCGGCGTATTGGCAGGGCCAGGGCCACACCAGCTTCTACCCCTTTGTGGAGGTACAGGGGCCATGGACATGCCGTAGCCGGGCCGGTGGCGCTGCCAGCTCAGCTCTGGGCATCCTCAGGGCCTGGCTGTGGGAAACTGACCCCTCTTGCTCTTGCCCAGGTCGTGTTCACCGTCACGGATCCGGCCCGGAAGCTGCACGTCCCGCTGCTGATCAGCCCCTACTCCTACGTGACGTACCGCGGCAGCTAGAGCGGCACGGGCGTGGGGGGAGGAACTGCACCACCAACACCATTAAAGGCTTCAACCAGCACCGTTGGTCTCAAAACCCACCCCCCCTCAAAGAAACCAGCTTCCTTCCAGGCAGCTGGAAGGAGGCAGCCGGGGGGGCTCTGAGCAGGCCCCCCACTCCAGCATGAGCCGGTGGGGGGGATGCCGGGAGCCCTCCGGCTGCGCCGCAGTCCTGTGCTGGATCAGAGCCGCTGTCCCAGCAGCTGCTCAGGGGTGGGGGGCTGCTCTGGGGGAAAGACCCCCCTGGGGAGGAGAGGGGGTGTCCACAGGGCTGGTTAATGGTGCTGAGCATGGATGGGGCACAGCCGTGCTCCCAGCCCGGTGGGTCCCCGGGTGCCAGGCTGGCATCAGGTGGGCACAGACACGAGTCCGGCGGGGCCCTGCCCCACGGTCTGTCCCAGCACAGGGGCTGCCAGGGGCTTGAAGCCCAGATTGTCCAGGGGGATCCCAAAAGCTGTCAGCTTCGCCTCCATCGTCTGCAGCATGTCATCGTGCGCCTGCGAGAGAAGCACTGTGTGGGTCAGCCCAACACCCAGCTCCCTGTGACCCCCCCCATCCCCCCGCCCCAGCACAGGGACCCCAACACCCCTTCCCCACAGGGCAAGGGGGGGGAAACCGCAGCCTGGGCTGGGTCTGGTGTAGGGCACAGAGCAGCTCAGCCAGCCTGAGGCGAGTTCCCTTCCCTCTGCTCCACGCCCGGAGCAGAAGGGCCCATTCCCATTCCCACACCCCCCCCCAAAGCCGCAGGAACCACCCAGCAGCCCCACAACCCTGAGCTGGGGTTGGGGGGAGACCCGAGGCAGCCCCCAGCCCCTTCCCTCACCTTGCAGACCCGGGCCAGCTGGAGCTGCAGGTCCTGGATGGTGCTGTTCTTGGAGCTGAGCATGTCCTGCGAAGGGAAACGGGGCCTGAGGCAGCAGCGCCGGCAGCGTGGCGGCTGTGCCGTAGGCGGGACAGCAGGTCGGCTGTGCGGCAGCTGAGCTGGCTCTAGCGCCTGGCTCAAGCTGAGCAGCTCCCAGCACGGCCTGGCAAGTGGCCACCACCCCGTCAGAGCCAGCGGTGCCAGGGACGGGGACCCTGGGGACCGCCAGCGCAGGTGCCAGCATGGCCCCACCATTGTCATCCTCACCCCTCCTGGGAAGAGGAAGGGGGAGGTGATGGCTGCACCTGCTCCAGCAGCACTGCCACGGCGCTGGGGGGGTTATGGGGACAGAGTCTCCCCCAGAAGACGCTGGTGGCAGCTGAGTGGAGGAATTCTGGGGCTGCAGCAGCTGCAGGAGAGCCCGACGCCCTGACGCCTTCCCAGGAACGCAGTGCCCGCTGCGGCGGCACCTGCTCTGAGGTGACACATGGGGCCCTGAGCCGCCGCGCCGGAGCTTTCTGCGCTGGTATTTTTAGCCCAGCAGACGCTGCAGAGCCCCCAGGAACCCGTCTGTGCTGGTGGGGTGGCAGGAGAGGTTCACTGGCTGTGCACAGAGCAGCCCGTGTGGCTGAGGGACCCGGCCTGGGGCCCCGTTCTCCTCCAAACAGGCCCCACCGGAGCGAGAGGCTGGTGCCAAACTCCCAACACCCACATGCTCCATGCTCCAGGCAAAGCCAGGGCGCCCCGCGGCTCTGGGAGTGCTGGGAACGACTGACACAGCAGCTACAGCCACGTAGGATGAGGATCCACAGGCTCCAGGGGCTGTGCTCACCCCAGAGCAGCCTCTGGTCCCCCCCCCAACCCTACACCCCAGCAGGGTTTCTGCAGGGTGTCCTGTCATCCCACGCTACCTCCAGCTTCTGCGAGACCAAGGAGAGGGCGGTGGGGTCGAGGTTGGAGGCTGCAAAGACCTCGCTGAGCTCCACCTCCTTCTTCTCCAGCAGGCCCAGCAGCGCCTTCAGCTTGCGTTCCAGGAGCAGGTTCTTGAAGCCTGTCTTCTGCTGCACCTCCTGGATGGCTTTGGTGAACTTCTGATAGAGCTCATCTCGCTCTGCCTGCACCTGCGCCCAAGAGACACCGCGCTGTCGGGACCCCCGGGGCCAGCAGCACATCCCTGCCTGCTCCGGCACGATCCCAGCTCGCAGGGAAGGCAGGCAGCTGCTGGAGCAGCTTTATCCCCATCCCTCCATGGCCAGCACCCCCTCAGCACCTGCACCACTGCCTCCCGCCCCCCTGGGGACACCCCCAACAGCACAAGGGGCTGCAGTGTGATTTCAGGCCCCACGACGTGTGGGGGGTCTCTCCTCCCCGCATCCCACTGCAGTCCCTGGCTCACAGCTAGTTAATCAGTGTCCTAATTAGGAGGCGCTGTCTCCTGCACAGCCTATTTCTGAGAGCACCGAATATGTTGCTGCCTTAATGATGGATCGTTAACGAGGCCTTGGATCAACGCTCCCTGTTCCTGGGGATTTCTGCGAATCACAAATGAGCCCCTGGATGTATCTGGGTTAGTGGGGGGGGGGTGGGGAAGAGCCAGAGTCTGGCACAACTCAGACAACAGGGCTCGTCCCGAGCCGCCCCGGTGCGGGGAGCAGGGGGAGAGACCCCCTGATGCTGGCAGAAGGGAGTGAGCTCCAGCCAGGGCTGCTGGCCCATGGCCACCTCTCCCTGCGGTTTGGCTTCCCCCGCCCCCCGCTGCTCCCAACCCACAGGCGCTGCTGGGACCAGTGGCTCCGGGCTGGGAGGGGATGGCTGGAGCACGGGATTGCTGAGCAAAGTACAAGGCCAGGCCTGTCTGCTGACCGTGGGAGATGCCAAAGCTGGGAGCAGCTTTGTTGGAGGCAGCGGCTGTCACAGGGCTCAGGATTAGAGCTTTGGAGAGCCCCTGGCTAAGCTCAGCCCAGAGCCTCTGCTGGGTCCCCTCAGCAGAGGGGATGGGGTCTGGAGAGGGAAACGGGACCCCCGGACCCCTGCACAGCTCTCACCTTGCTGAACCTCTGCTCCAGCACTTCGTGTTCCCACTGAAGATCCTTCAGCTCCTTCTGGGTGACTTTCAGCCGGGCTTTTGTGTTCTGTGAGCGGGAAGAGGCAGTTTGAAGGAGCGTGGGGATCTCGGGGGGGGCGTGAGGGATGTGTTCTGGCGAGGGATGGGGGCAACCAGCAAGGAGACAGGCACCAGGCAGCACCCACCCCAGCCCCCTCCCACCCCACGAGTCCCACCTGGGACCTTCTAAACGCCTAGTTAAGCTAAAAGCCACCCAGCCAAGCCAAGCAGCAGAGGCTGTGACCGAGTGACTCCCCCCAGGACACAGCTGGGGTGACTCAGGGATGGAGAGGGCCGGCCACGCACCGTCAGCATCTCCTTGTCCTTGTCATAGTGAGCCAGCTTCTTCCTCTGCTCCGAGACCTGCTCCTGGGCCTGCTGCAGGGCCTCCTTCAGCTGCTTGTTCTGGAGCAGCACGTCTGCCTTCTCCTTCTCCAGCTGATTCTCTTTCTTCTTCAGCTCTTCCATCTGCTCCTGGGGTTGGGAAGGCAAACTCCTGGAGGGGTGGTGCAAGCAGGGGCTCCTCAGCGCATCCCACGTGCCATCCAGACACCCTCCCACCACCAGCCCGGCGAGATGCATCTCCCTGAGCTCAAGAGCTTTGCTGGTGTGACCATATCCAACCCCTGGGAGAGCAGGAGCTGCCCAGGAACCAGTCAGATGTGGGTGAAACCCCCACAGGACAGGGTCCCTGGGTGGCAGGGTGATGCCATGGGCCCAGCCAGGCACGATACCTTCAGCAGGTTGATGAGTGCCAGGTTTTTGAGGGTGATATCGTTGTAGTAGTTGTTCATGTCACCAAAGGCCTTCTCATGGTTCCTCATCAGCTCGTTGATCTGGTTGTTCTTCCTCTCCTCCACCTCGTGGATCTCTGTTTTCCTCCTCAAGTCCAGGTCGTCCCGCAGCACCTGCATCTTCTTGGTGTATTTGGCCTCCAGCTCTGGGGGAGTGAGGGGTGGGGGGGCTGAGTGGGGACCACTGGGAGACCCTGGGCCACACCCCCCACCTCCATCAGCCAGCGCTGGCCTGGTGTAAGGACAAGATGCCCCTTAGTGGTGTCATTGCTGCCACCACCAGCGTGTGGAGAAGATGACACCAAGGGGAGCAGAAATAGCACCCATGGGAAGAGGGCACAATGACACTCAGAATCCACCCATGAGAACCCAAAATGTCCCCTGAGGAGGAGTGAGGACTCCGTGAGGGCTCCTCCAGCCAGCCCACCTCATCCTGGTCGCTGGGGCTGGGGCTCTGGTGGTCCCAGGATAAAAACAGGAGGGAAAACTGGCCAGGGAAAACATGCCCCTTTCTGCTGGAGGCTCTGCTTGAGGAGCTGGCACCATCACACAGCAGAGCTCCACAGGCATCCTCACCTTTCATCTGCCTCTTGAAGTTGTCATGGAGCTGGGTGACCTCCTCCTCTTGCTTCTGTTGGGGAGAAGCTTCGTGTCAGGAGACCAACAGCCAAACCAGCCCGTGTCCTGAGGGCATCCCTCCCACTCCCTGGGAAAGGCTCTGCATCCCACCTCTGGAGGTTCCCCAGCTGCTCTTGGGGTCCCTGTTGCGGGGGGATAGATCCCAGGAGCCAGCCCAGGAAGCCCTTTTCCCCATTCCTATGCCGACTTCCCAGTGCCTCCAAGTTCATGGTGCTCCTGGGAAGCCCCACCCCACAGGAAGAGCCACGGCACACTCCCATTCCCACTCCCACACCAGGAGGGCTCAGCTGGGACCCCCACACGTACCAGGCGCATGCTCTTCACTGCCACCTCGTTGGCCAGCTCCTGCTCCTTCAGCTCCACTTGCAGGGAGCGCATGTCTCTGCGCAGCTCCATCTCCTGGGCCCAGTGGTCCTTCTGGGCACACCTCACCGACAGGACACCCTCTGCCTTCAGCTCCGTCAGGTTTTCCTGGTGCTCGTACAACAGGTGCTTCACCTTCTGCTTGTAAACCTAAAGACAGGCCACAGGATGGGTGAGGGGCTTCAGCAGGAGGCACTCAGAGCTGGGATCTTGCCCGAGGAGCTCCTGGTCTGCATCCCACCCAGCTCCTCCTCCTCCTCCTTCCCTCTCCTCACACCTCCACCCAGCCTTCTCCTCTTCTCCCACCTTGATCTCCACTTGATGCCGCTCCTCTGCCTCCTCCATCTCCCGGTCCCTGTTCCTCAGCTCGGCTTTCTTCTCCTCCAGCTGCCGGCGGGTGATGTCCCAGAAGGTGTGAATCTTGTCACGCTCCAGCTGGAAGTAGTTACGCTCTTCCCTCTCCCGCTCCAGCTCCTCCCGCAGACGCTTGACGTGTTTCTCCAGCTGCAAAGCCGAGGGGAAGAGCAGGGCAGGGGGAGAGGGAGGCCTGGGATGGATGCCTTTGCAAGGGACCCACAGCAAGCTCTGTCCCAAACCCAGCAGGATGCAGGAATGGAGAAGCACAGGAGAGAAAGGGAGGAGCCCTGATACCCCTCACACCATCCAGAACCACCCGCCTCTGGAACAGGTGTAACAGGAGCTTGTCCTGCTGTAAGCAGCGGGGTTCAGGTGTGTTCTCACAGTGCTACTGCAGCATGGAGCTGGTCCGGCTGGAAAAGACCCTTGAGACCTGTTATCCCAGCATCACCGTGTCACCGCTAACCCACACCCTGAGCGCTGCACCTACACAGCTTTTACCCCCTCCCCACTGCCCTGCACAGCCCGTCCTGTGCCCCAGAGCCCCTGGGGGGGGCATTTCTCCCTCGGGCAGCTCGAGGCCGTTTCCTCTGTCGCTTGGGAGAAGAGACCAGCGCCCCCGGCTGCACCCCCCTTCCCGGGAGTCGCAGGGAGCGAGCGGGGCAGCTCTGCCCTCAGCCTCCTCCTCTCCCTCAGCCGCTCCCACCAGACCCGAGCTCCGGACCCTTCCCCACTCCAGCACCGTTAATGAGCCGCTCATCTCAGGCCCAAAGCCCCTCACAGCCCTCGGTGTGTGGCCTCACCAGTGCTGAGCACGGGAGTGAGAACAGCCCCGCAGCCCAGCCGGGCGCCAGGCAGAAGAACAGACCCTGTCTGCTTGTCTCTGTCACCCCCTGCCACCTGTTGTCCCTGGAGTCAGGCGCCCAGCAAGGCCCCGAGCATCACTCCTGCATGCAGCCACCTCCTCCGGCCCAGCGGGTGGGCTGGGGGATGACGGGGGATGTCTCACCTGCTCCTTGCTCATGTCCTTCGGGTCCAAGGTGTCCACCACCGCCGGCTCTTTGCTCTCCGTTCCCTTTTTCCCGACTTTCTTTTTGGGCGCCTAAGGACACAAAGCAAACCCGCCCATGGAGCGTGCTGGGGGGGTGGCTACCGGGCTCGGGGCCCCGCACCGCCTCAGCCCACCGAGCCTACCTGCTCTGCGGGCGGGGAGAGGCTCGGGGCGGCGGCAGGGAGCGGTGCCAGGCCTCCGGGAGCCCCGGGAGGGCCCCGCCAGCCTCTGGCACCCTCCGGGACCCCCGCACCTCATGCCCGGCCGTTGCCCGCTCAGCTCTGGCGCCGCCGAGCGCGGGATGCCGGACTGAGGCCTCACGGGTGCCCCCGCCAGGGCCCCCCCGGCCCACTCTCCCCGCAACCAGAGCGGGCCGCGCCGCATGTCCGGAGCCTCGGGGTGCCCTCCCCTGCCCGCACCCCCCCCCGGCTCCGGAGCACCCGGCAGCAGCGGGCCCGGACGCGCCCCAGTCCCGAAGCAGGCCCCACGCTCACCATGGCGGCTGCCGCCGCGGTCGCTAAGCAACAGACGCCCAAATCTCGCGAGAGTTTCGAGACGGGAGGACACGCCCCCTAGCAACGCGGGGCCCCGCCCTAGCAACGGCCCGCTCCGGACCGGGGGGGGGGGGGGGGGGGCGGGCCGCGGGAGCCGCTGTGCCCGGGACCGAGCCGCCCCCCCCCGCACCCCAGGGCTCAGCACTGCACCCCGGCCCCCCCTGCCGCGGGGACCCCGGCTCCCCTCCGCGACCCCACGGCCCGCCGCACGCCCGGGGTCCCCGCCGCGGCCCCCCCCTTCCCGTGGCCTCCCGTTCCCGCGTCCCCGGTTCCCGTGTCCTCCCTCCTCACCCCCCCTCGCCCCGGGTCCCCTGCCCGGGCTCCACCACATCCCCGTGTCCCGCCGCGCCTCCCGCCCCCTGGCCCCCCTCTTCTCCGCACCACCCCCCCCCCAGCAGACCCCCCGGGTCCCCCGGGGCAGGCGGGGCCGGTCTCTGCCCCCAGCCCCGCCCCCGGCCCCGCCCCCGCCGCGGCGGGCAGGAGCGTGCGGGCTGCGGGCTGGCACCGGGCCCGCCCCGCCCAGCACCGGCACCGGCACCGGCCCGGCCCATGGAGGCTCCGGGAGCGGCCGGCACCGCAGGTGAAAGGGGGGTGGGGGGGGTGTGTGGGGTACGGGGCGGGGAACGGCCCGACGCGCCCATCGCCGCGACCCCGGGTCGGGCGGCTCCGCCGGGCGGGACCCCGCAGCGGGCGGAACCGGGCCGGGCCCCGCGGGAGGGGGGTGTGTGCACAGGGAGATGTAGGGCGGGGTGTGCGGGGGGGTGTGCACGGGGCGGGGGTGGGGGGTTGGGGGGGGGTGTCCGTGCACAAGGAGGGTGCCGGTGTGGAGGGGTGGGGGGGGGATGTAGCGGGTCAGTGCCCCGGGGGCGGGTGTGTGCGGGGTCTGGCCGCGGGGGGGGTGCTGGGGGCCGGGGACAGGCATGGGGGGTTGGGCAGGGACAGGGTGGGATGGGGTTTGGGGTGATGGGGGGGGCTGGGGATGCAGGGGGGGGCTGGGGGTGCAGGGGCAGCTGGAGGTGCAGGGGGGGCTGGGGGTGCAAAGGGGACCAGGGGTGTCGGGGTGATGGAGAGGACTCAGGGGGGGCAGCCCAGGGCACAGGCTGAGGTGCAGGGGGTGCCAGGCAGAGGGGTGGGTGCTGGTGCCGGTGGAGGAGTGTGGGGGGACAGGGGTGGCTGTGCCGGTGGACCCCCGGCATTGGGAAGCGGGGGGGGGGCTGCAGTGGGGGTCCCACACGGTGACACGGGTGGTGCTGGGGCTCCCGTGGTCGCCTGTCCCTCCCGCATGTGCCCCACGCTCAGCCGCGACGTGTCCCCTGTCACCGCGGTGGCCCTGGCCGTGCCCCGCCGGGCACCGGGTCCTTGGAGCCGCGTCGGGGGGGGCGGGGGGGCACAGTGTCACCGGGCTGGACACGGAGCCGATGCCGGTGGGGTGGCCGGGGCCGGGGCCGGCTGCTGCCGGGCTCTGCGGTTTGATGTGAGTCAGCAGAGCGGCGTGCGGGGATGGAGCCCTGACGCCGCTCCCCGTTCCCCGTTAGGCAGCCGGTGAGCCCAGGCCGGAGCGGGGCGGCGGGGCCGGCGTCACGGCGTGACCATGCAGGCGGAGGCCAGAGGGGATTTCTGCGGCAGGGACCAGCACCCCGGTGGGTGGGAGCTCGGGGCGGGAGGCTGCCGGTGGCAGGGAAAGACACCGCACCGGCGGGGACGCTGCCGTGTCACCCACCGGGGCTGGGCACCGTGGCAGGTGTGGGGTGGGGTGGTGGGAGCGGGCAGGAGCAGGCAGCCCCTGTGCCCCCCCCCCCACCCCAGGGAGCTCATCCCAGCTTTGGAACGGGGTGGGGACCCCATTTCCCAGCTGGAAGGAAGGTGCTGGCAGCACGGGGTGCCCAGTCCCATCTCATGGGGGTCAGGATGTGGCAGAGCTGGTGTCAGGGCAGGGATGTGGGTGTCAGGACAGGGATGTGGGTGTCAGGACAGGGATGCGGGTGTCCTGCAGCTCTGAGTACCACAAACAGGAGCTGAATGCTGCTGTAACGTCACTTTCCCCTTCCTTTGGGAGGAGGATTTCTGTCCCCAACCCCTTGCTGTCACCATCCTCAGGACACGAGGAGCTGCCCATCCCATCCCTGTGCCATGTCACCCAGCAGCATGGTGATGGCAGAGGATGGTGGCACATGGTGCTTGGCCACATCCAGCTCCATCCTGCCCTGGCACCGGCTCCATGTGGGCTGGGGGGGTCTTGGTGCTGCGGTGCCTGGTGCCACATGGGATGTTGTGCCCACTCTTGGTGCCACCCAGCCCCAGAGGGATGCCGTGAGCAGGGGCTGTGCCGTGGCCATGACTGTGCCGCCACCACGGCTGCCGTGGCCCCGCGGGCTCCCTCCGGCAGACAAACCGCCCCTTGTCTGGGCTCCGGCACAGGCCGCGCTTTTGTCTCGCCGACACAAAGGGGCTGTGCGGGGCGGGGGGCGCGGGGCTGCCGGCTGCCGCACGGGCGCTGCCAGGACCTGGGCAGCTCTGCCCACCCTCCCTGGTTCCCCCACCCCCACCCCCTACCCGGGGGTCCTGCTGCCCCCGGCCCCCTCCGCTGGGACATGCCGAGGGTCCCTCCCGGCGGGGGCCCAGGCGGGAGCTGCCGCCACCAACGCGGCAGGTGCTGGTTTTGCAGAGCTCGGCAAGGAGGTGCTGACCCCGGAGTGCCCGGCGGGGACCCCTGCCCACAGGCCGGCCCAGGAGCTCCCCGGAGCCCCCGCGGAGGAGCAGGGTGGCATCCCCCTCCCCAGCGCCGGCCTGCTGCAGGTCACCGAGCGCAGACGTGAGTGTGGCCCTGTCCCAGGGCTCCCTGCCTGTCCCGGGGCTCCCTGCCTGTCCTGGGGGTCCCTACCTGTGTCCATAGCACCCCCTGCCCACTCATAGCATCCCCTGCCTGTCCTGGGAGTCCCTGTCTGTGTCCATAGCATCCTCTGCCTGTCCTGGGGGTCCCTGCCTGCCCCAGAGGTCCCTGATTGCCCATAGCATCCCCTACCTGACTTGGGGGTCCCTGTCTGTCCCCGGAGTCCCTACCTGTGTCCATAGCATCAAATGCCTGTCCCAGGGGTCCTTGCCTGCCCCAGGGGTCCCTGCCTGCCCATAGCATCCCCTACCTCTCCCAGGGTCCCCTGAGATCCCTCCCCACCCCCACCACCCCCCGCGAGTCCCCCCATCTCCTTCCCTCCGGGTGCCGCCCCGCTGCCCCCAGCCAGCCCATCCCCGGGGCCTCGGGTCGCCCGCAGAGCCCCTGAGCAGCGTCTCCTCGCTGGAGGTGCACTTCGACCTGCTGGACCTGACCGAGCTGACCGACATGTCGGACCAGGAGCTGGCCGAGGTCTTCGCCGATTCGGATGAGGAAAACGCGACCGGAGAACCCCCACCGGGCGGTGAGCGCGGCGGGGACACCCCCCCCTCCCCACCCCAGACGCTCCCCTGTCCGTCTGTCCGTCCCGCGGCGGGTCCAGAGCCGTCCGTCTGTCCCCGCAGGGCTGCAGCCGCTGCCCCGGGCCGGGTACCTGCGGTCACCCTCCTGGACCCGAGCGCGGGAGCAAGGCCGGGACAAGAAGCATCTGAGCGACCCGGAGCTGCCGCCGGGACCCCCGGACGCCTTCCTGCCCGCCCAGCGCCCGCGGGAGCCTTAGGGCAGCCCCGGCCCCGGGACACGCCGGGGCACGGACGCGGGGAGACGACGGCGCCGGTCGCTTCCTTCCAGCCCCGGCACCGCCGCGGCCCGGGGAAGGGGAACGCGGGGAACGGCTCGACCGGAGCGGCCCCGGGGCTGCGGGAGGCGGCCCCGGGCAGAAGCGGCCCCCGGCCCGGCGGGGGGGAGGTGCGGGGCCGGCCGGAGCCGGTGGCGCGGGGCTCCGGGGAGGGGCGGCCCGGAGCACGGCTCGGTGCCGGTGCCCGCCCGGTCCCGCCGTGCCCGCCCTCATGTAGCAGCGCTGTGTCCCGGTAAAACCGACCGACCCACCACCGCCGCTGCTCTGCCTTTCCGTTAACGGGGGAAAGGGGGCGGGGGGAAGGATGGGTGGGGGGGGGGAGTCGGGCGAGGCGATGCGGACACCGGGGCGGTGCACCGGAACGTACCGGGAGGAGCCCGGGGTGGGCGCGGAGCCGACCCGCAGCGGGTAGGGGAGGATGCGGCCGGTACCATGGCTGCGCTGACCGAGGATGGGCCAGGGGTCCCGAGGGGATGGGCCGGGGGTCCCCAGGGGATGGCAACACGAGGCTTAGGGGCAGCACGGGGGTTGGCGGGCAGCCCCAGTCCCGGGGGGAGTCCCCGTTCCCGCAGCACCACCCCCCCCCCCCCGCCCCGCCGAGCCAAAGCAGGAACACGAGTGCAGGTTGCGCAAAGAGGCTCGTTAATGCTACAGGAACCGGGGGGCGGAGGCTGCGGGGGGGCGTTCGGCCCCGCCTCCGCCCCGGGAACGATGTGGGGTGCGGCGGGGGAAGAGCCGGGTGGTTTCCCCCAGGATCAGCAGCGTTATCCCCGTAGTGTGTGTGGGCGGGGAGGCGGGGGATGACGGGGCCCCCCAGGCCCCAGCTCTTGGGGGGCTGGAAGCCCTGGGGAGCGCTGACAGGCCCCCCCTGCTCCCCAGCACCCTGCTCTCGGGGTGCTGGAGGCCCTGGGGACCGTGGTGTGGCTTTTGGCAGAGTCCTGGTAGTGCCCGTCGCTCCGGCTCAGCCGGCACGCTCCCCAACCCGCACCGCACCCCTGCCTGCACCCTGCCCTGCCTGCACCCCGGCGGGTGAGCCCTGGGCACGGGGAGCTGCTGCAGGACCTTCACCGGGACCCAGCACCTCCTGGGGGGCTCACCCTGCCCCCGGGGAGAGGCTGGAGCCCAGCAGCGACCCCCGAACCGCAGCACCCAGGCCCCCCCCATCTGTCATCACCGCAGATGAGGGTCCCCGCTGCCCCACAGAGCTGGGGACGTCCCAGACCCTGAAGCTCCACGGGGGCTGCCCGTGTCCATCCCAGCGCCCTACGGCAGGTTGTGGGGGGTGCTGTGGGTGTCCATGGGGCTGAGCTGCCCCCGCTCAGGGCTCTGCCTCGGTGCCGGGGTCCTGGAAGAGGGACTGCTTGCGCAGGCTCAGCCGGGCGCACTTGGGGCAGGTGGTGGAGTTGTCGTAGTAACAGTCCCTGCGGAGAGGGGACGGGGACGGTCACCCCCCCGGCACCGGCTGCAGCCTCGGGGGCCGGAGGCGGCCCGGCCCCGGTGGGTGCCGGATGCGGCCCGGCCCCGGTGGGTGCCGTACCTGTGGAACACGGCGGAGCAGTCGGTGCAGACAGACGTGTGGCTGTCGAAGGGGAAGAGCACGTCGCCCTCCTTGCAGAGCTCACAGACGAAGCCTTTGGCCTGGCAGCGCTGGGGAGGGGGAGCAGACAGAGGGTCCCAATGGTGCCCAGTGGGGAGCCCCTTGTACGGCCGGGCTGGGGGTCGTGGCTGAGGCTGCCCCATGGTGCTGGCTCACCTCACAGTCCAGCTTGATGTGCTTGGCGAAGAGGGTGTGGATCTCGGTCAGGGAGCAGCTCAGGCGCCCGGCCTCGATGTCCATCAGGTCCTGCAGCGAGTACATCTCGTCGTTCTCCACGAAGTGCTGGCGGTCCTGGAGCTGGGGACACACAGTCTGTCACCGCTCTGCCCTGGTGCCCCACGGTCTGGGGACCCCTGTCACCGCCGTGCCCCACGGTCTGGGGAACCCCCGGCTCAGGGGCTGACCTGCAGCAGCAGTCGGGCCTCCATCGCCTCCTTGCAGGTGATGAAGTAGGGCTTCATCAGCAGGATGTCCTGGCGCAGCTTCTGTGGGGTGATGGGATGGGGATGGGGTGGGGACGGGATGGGGATAGGGATGGGGACAGGAATCAGGACGGGATGGAGATGGTGAGGGGATGGGGGGTGGTGATGGGGACAGGAGGGGTATGGAGACAGAGATGGCGACAGGATGGGGACAGGGATGGGAATAGGGACGGTGATGGCATGGGGACGGCGATATGACAGGGACAAGGTCAGGCTGGGTTAAGTTCATCAGTCAGGACACCCTTTGCCCCCATCTCACCCCTACCCTGCTCCCCCTCTGCAGGACCCAGCAGGTGCTGACAGGTCCCCATCTGCCCCCCGCACCCCCCACGGCGCAGCCCCCTGCCCGCCCCGCTCACCCTGATCTCCACCAGCTCCTCCACGTAGTTGAAGAGCAGCGGGTTGATCTCTCGCAGCTTCAGCACCGGCCGCGACACCATCAGCGCCAGGTACCGCATGCTGCAGCGCGACACCTGCGCGAGCGCGGCCGCTGTCACCGCGCCAGACCCACCGCCACCCTCAGCACCAGAGACCCCATCGCCAGGGACCCACCTACCCCGCAAATGACCCCCACCCCTGGGCGCAGCCCTGCTGCTGAACTTGATCCAGCCTGACCCTGTCCCTATCATATCCCCATCCCCACCCTGTCCCCATCCCATCCCCATCCCCATGGCCACAGCCACAGCCCCCCCCCCCGGGACCCTGGGTGCCCCCGAGCCCCCTCCCCGTGCCAGGGCACCTTGCGGGGCTCGAAGTCCCAGTTGTGGATGGCGCGGGCGGGCACCACGGCCAGGTCGTTCCAGTGGCAGCTGCTGCAGTAGTAGAGGCCGGTGTAGTCGCACTGCCGGGCCTCGCTGGGCACCCCCCCTGCGGCGGCACACGCGTTGGCACGGGCACCGCGCCGTGCCCTGGCACCCTGTGCCATGCACCCCCACTGCGGGATGGGGGGCAGCACCCCGGGACACGGCAGGAACACACTGTCACCTGCCTGTGCTGTGTGGAGCCCCCAGCCCCACAGAGCCCCAGCACTCCCAGCTCCAGAGCCCTGACCCCCAGCACCCCCAGCCCCACAGAGCCCTGACCCCCACCACTCCCAGCCCCACGTAACTCTGACCCCCAGCACCCCCAGCCCCACAGAGCCCTGACCCCCACCACTCCCAGCCCCACATAACCCTGACCCCGAGCAGCACCAGCCCCACAGAGCCCTGACCCCCAGCACCTCTAGCCCCACATAACCCCAACCTCCAGACCCCCAGACCCAGAGCCTTGATCCCCAGCCCCAAACAGCCTCGACCCCCAGTATCCCATAGCTCCCATCCCCACACAGCCCCCAGACCCCCATGTAGCTCCCAGCTCCCCCCAGTCCTCCAACCCCTAGCCCTGTGCACTCCCCCCAGACCCATGCAGCCCCCAGCAGCTCCCTCCTAGCCCCATGCAGCCACCCCTCCTAGCTCCCCCCAAGCCCCATGCAGCCCCAGCTCCCCCCTGCCCCACGCAGCCCCCTGCCAGCTCCCCCCAGCCCCACACAGCCCCAGTTCCCCCCACCCCCATGCAACCCCCAGCAGCTCCCTCCCAGCCCCATGCAGCACCCCTGCCAGCTCCCCCCAGCCCCATGCAGCCCCCAGCAGCTCCCCCCAGCCCCATGCAGCCCCCCACAGCCCCATGCAGCCCCCAGCAGCTCCCTCCTAGCCCCATGCAACCACCCCTGCCAGCTCCCCCCCAGCCTCACGCAGCCCCAGCTCCCCCAGGCCTCATGCAGCGCCCAGCAAGTCCCTCCCAGCCCCATGCAGCACCCCTGCCAGCTCCCCCCAGCCCCACACAGCCCCAGTTCCCTCCAGCCCCATGCAGCCCCCAGCAGCTCCCCCCAGCCCCATGCAGCCCCAGCTCCCCCCAGCCCCATGCAGCCCCCAGCAGCTCCCCCCAGCCCCATGCAGCCCCCCGCAGTCCTCCCCAGCCCCATGCAGGCAGCCCCCCCCAGCCCCATGCAGCCCCCCCCAGCCCCCCGCCGCGGCAGGCTCACGGAGCGAGACGGGGGCGCGGCACTCGGCGCAGCGGTAGTCCTGGCTGTCCAAGCCGCTCTCAGGGCAGATGCTGAGCTGGTACTCGGCCTGGTGACTGACCTTGGCCCGCACACACACCTTGCTCACCAGTGGCAGGCACTTGCTGTGGCACCGGTAGTAGCAGCCTTGGCAGGGGACACACACACACACACATGGGGTGGCTGTCAGTGAGGGGACTGAGGGCAGGGGACGCAGGGTGGGGGGTCCTGGCCCCACCTGTGCAGGTGTACCAGGTCTGGATGAGGCCCCAGATGATGGTGCTGCACTTGTCACACGTCTGCTTCACACTCTTGCTCTTCTCCTTGTAGAAACGATGCTCCAGGACCACCCGGATGTTGGGCTCATCCTCACCAGGGTCCTGCAGAGAAAAGGGTGGGGGGGGGGTGTGTGTGTCTGTCAGTGCATCCACCCCCAAGCCCAGCCACAGAGACCCCCCCCCCATCTGCAGAACCAGCCCCACCTTCAGCTCCTGCAGCTTGAGGCGGAGGTGGATGAGCCGCACCACCGCGTCCTTCTGCCGCTCCGAGTGCTCGGGCAGCGCCAGGATCACCTGCTTGCACTCCTCGATGGCCTGGCGCAGCTGCTGCACGTCCGACGCCAGGAACAGGCCCTGAGGAGGAGGAGGAGGAGGAGGAGGAGGAGGGGGAAGGTGGGCTAGCAGCCCCACAGCCCTCCCAGCCCCATAGTCCCCCCCCCGCCAGCCCCACTCACCACAGGCCGGGAGAAGTGATCCTCAGCCAGGCCCAGGTCCAGGGCGCCCTCAGGGTCCCCTGGGGATGGATCCGGCCGGGGGGCTGCAAGGGGGTGAGGGCCATGGGGGGCTGGGAACCCTGCCCGTCCCTGCCGTGGGGCAGGACCGTCTCTGTGGGGCAGGACCCCCCTCCCAAAGGGGCAGAACCTCCTGTCCCAGCAAGGAGGACCCCTCCCCCGAGGGGTAGGACCATCTCCGCGGGGCAGGACCCCCCTCCCAAAGGGGCAGGACCCACCCCCATGGGGCAGGACCCCCCATCCCAGCAAGGAGGACCCCCCCCCCCGAGGGGTAGGACCATCTCCGTGGGGCAGGACCCCCTCCCGCGGGGACAGGGCGTGGGGCTCATCACCCACCTGGGGCAGGGGCGGGGGGGATCCCCCCGTCGGGCCGCTCCTGCTGCTCGGGGCCCTTGTTGAAGGGGTTCAGGTGGGCCTGGCGGAAGCGGGCCAGCCGCTCGTCGTACGCCATCGCCGCCCGCCCTGCGGGACGCCGCCCGCCGCCTCAGCACCCCCGGGACCGGCACCGGCACCGGCCCCGGCGCAGAGGCAGAACCCGCCCCCTCCCCCCAGCCGCGGGCCCCGCCCTGCCCCGGCTCGGGCCGCGGACACCCCGGTCCAGCGCCCCACGGCAGCACCGTACAGCCGCCCCCGGCCCGGTACAGCCCCCGGTACAGCCCCTGCCCGGTGCCGGCCCCCCGTCCCAGTGCAGCCCCTGCCCGGTGCCGGCCGTCCCCCCCCCCCCGTCCCCATGTGGGGTTCCCGCAGCCCCGACCCCCCCGCCCGGCCCCCGGTACCGGCCCCGCCCAGTCCCCGGTACCGGCTCCGCCCTCCCGCCCGCCAGGGGGCAGCGCGCCCCCCGCCCCCGCTCACCGCAGCACCGCCCGCCGCCCCCCCCGCGGCTCCTTCCTCGCCGCACCCGGCCCGGCTGCCCCGCCCCGCCGCTCCGCGCCACCGCCCCCTGGCGGCCGGAGGACCGCCCCGCGCCGCCGTGTCCGTCCCGCAGCGCTCTGCCCGCACCCCGGCCCCGCCCCACAGCGCCCAGAGCCCCCGGCCCCTCCGCCCCCAGCCCCTCTCCACAGCTCCCCGGACCCAGAGCCCCCGGCCCCATTTCCCCCAGCCCAACAGCCCCCAAGCTCCTGCCCCCCCCGACCCCTCCTCCTCCAGCCCCAGAGTCCCCGGAACTCCCGGCTCCAAAGCCCCCAGCCCCATCTTCCCCAGCCCCACAGCCCTCAAGCTCCCGCCCCCTCACCCCCAGCTCCCCCAGTCCCAGAGCCTCCTCCCCCCCCCCCCCCGGCTCCAAAGCCCCCAGCCCCATTTCCTCCCACCCCAGAACCCCCAGCCCCACAGCTCCTGGCCCAGCCCCAGAGCTCCTTTCCGCACCCCCAGCCCCCTCCTCACCATAGCACCGTGGCCCAAAAACCCCATAGCCCCCCCCAGCCCCTTCCCCCACACAAGGGCACAGACACCCCCAAGGTGGAACAGCAGCCCCACACCCTGCCACCCCCCCCCCCCCACCCCCCCCGACCACACCGGGCCAGCCCAGAACCCCGGTTGGAGTTATGGGGGCTCCCCAAAGCTGGGGGGCTCAGGGCTCATTGAACTGGGGCTGCCCTGGACTCCCCCCAGCAAACCAGGGGGACAAGGGGCCAACACTGCCCCAGCACAGGGAGGGGGCATCCCCGCCCCCCCCCCCCGCCACCGCAGGGAAGAGTGACAGCAGGGACAAAGGCATAGCCCCCCCCCCCCCCGGGGGCTGCAGCCACCTGCGGCCCCAGCCCCGGGGCGGGGAGGGGGCTTATGGGGCAGGACGGTGCGGGGCAGAGCCTGGGAGGGGCATCCCCAAGTCCCTCCCTTCATGGGAAGCGCCTCCCCCTCCCACCCCAGCTGCTCCCAGCAGAGGGTCCACACGCCCCCCCCGCCCCCAAATCCCACCCCCGTCCCCCCCGAGCTGCAGCCGGGCGGCACCTGGACAGCGATAAATTTATTGAGTATTCAAAAAAAATATTAGACACAAACCAGTAAAAAACGAAAAGGGGGGAGAGGCAGGAGGGGGGCAGGAGAGGGGGGGCAGGAGGGGCCGAGCCGGCTCAAGGCAGGGCAGGGCCAGGAGACACCGAAGGGGAGCAGGATGGTGGGGGGGAGAGCCCAGCTTGGGGCGGGGAGGGGGGCTGGGGGGGGTTGGGGGGGCAGCAGCACGAAGCCAGAGGGGCTGCGGGCGGCGTTAGGGGGGGTCATCAGGCATCACTTGGCGCCCTGCGCCTCCGACTCCTCCTCATCATCCTCGTACATCTCGCCCTCCTCCTCGGCCGTGGCGTCCTGGTACTGCTGGTACTCGGACACCAGGTCGTTCATGTTGCTCTCGGCCTCGGTGAACTCCATCTCGTCCATCCCCTCGCCCGTGTACCAGTGCAGGAAGGCCTTGCGGCGGAACATGGCGGTGAACTGCTCCGAGATCCTCTTGAACAGCTCCTGGATGGCCGTGCTGTTGCCGATGAAGGTGGAGGACATCTTCAGCCCCCGGGGAGGGATGTCGCAGACGGCCACCTTGACGTTGTTGGGGATCCACTCCACGAAGTAGGAGCTGTTCTTGCTCTGGATGGCCAACATCTGCTCGTCCACCTCCTTCATGGACATGCGGCCCCGGAAGACGGTGGCCACGGTGAGGTAGCGGCCGTGGCGGGGGTCGCAGGCCGCCATCATGTTCTTGGCGTCGAACATCTGCTGGGTGAGCTCGGGGACGGTGAGGGCGCGGTACTGCTGGCTGCCGCGGGCCGTCAGCGGGGCGAAGCCCGGCATGAAGAAGTGCAGGCGGGGGAAGGGCACCATGTTGACCGCCAGCTTGCGCAGGTCGGCGTTGAGCTGGCCGGGGAAGCGCAAAGAGGTGGTGACGCCGCTCATGGTGGCCGACACCAGGTGGTTGAGGTCGCCGTAGGTGGGGGTGGCCAGCTTGAGGGTGCGGAAGCAGATGTCGTAGAGCGCCTCGTTGTCGATGCAGTAGGTCTCATCCGTGTTCTCCACCAGCTGGTGGATGGAGAGGGTGGCGTTGTAGGGCTCCACCACCGTGTCCGACACCTTGGGGGACGGCACCACGCTGAAAGTGTTCATGATGCGGTCGGGATACTCCTCCCGCACCTTGCTGATGAGCAGGGTGCCCATGCCCGAGCCGGTGCCGCCGCCCAGCGAGTGGGTGAGCTGGAAGCCCTGCAGACAGTCGCAGTTCTCACACTCCTTCCGCACCACGTCCAGCACCGAGTCCACCAGCTCGGCCCCCTCCGTGTAGTGACCCTTGGCCCAGTTGTTCCCAGCGCCGCTCTGCCCTGCCGGGGGGGGGGGGGTTGGGGAAGGGGAGAAATTGGGGTGTGGGGAAAGAGAAGAGGCGCCCGATGGCCGCCGGCAACCCCCTGGCACCCACGCCAGGGAGGCGACGGGTGCTGCCGGCGGCGGCGCCGGTGAGATCTGACGCCGGGGTGGGGTGGGAAGTGGAAACCACAAAGGTTTGGCGGCGTGCCGGCTGCGCCGGGCCCCGCGGCACGGGGTGGGGATGCGCCCGCCGAGCGCCGCGGGGACGGCGAGCGGCCCGGGAGGGGTCTGGGGAGCTGGGTGCCTGCGTGTGCCCCCCCCCAACCCGCGCCCCTCCCCGCAGACCTACCGAAGATGAAGTTGTCGGGGCGGAAGAGGTGGCCGAAGGCGCCCGAGCGCACGCTGTCCATCGTCCCCGGCTCCAGGTCCACCAGGATGGCGCGAGGCACGTACTTGTGAGCTGGGAGAGACCCCGTGCCAGGAGGGGACCTGCTGCTGCCCCCACATCCCCACCCAGAGGGGGGAGCTCCCCCCAAACCCACAGGGTCCCACAGGGATGGGGGTGTGTCCCCACAACCCACAGGGCTGGGTGTGTACGTCTCCATCCCCCCCAGACCATGGGGTCCCACGGGGCTGGGTGCATGTGTCATGTGTGTGTCCCCCCAAACCACAGGGTGGTTGTGTCCCCCACCAACCCACAGAGTCCCACAGGGCCAGGAGCACGTGTCACACCCCCACCCCACAAGGTCTCACAGGGCTGCTTATGTGTGTGTTCCCCAAAAGCCCCAGGATCCCACAGGGGCCAGTGCACATCTTCCCCCTCCCCCTTATCCCCCCTCCTCACCCACGGGGTCCCACGTGCGTGCCCCCCCCCAGCCCTGTGGGGCCCCACAGAGCCAGGTGCATGTACCTCCCCCCCCCTCCCCAAACCCCCTGGTGTCCCCGGGGTGGGTGCGTACACCCACCCCCTCCAGGAGGGCGGGGGGGGTGGGGGGGTCGCGGGGGGGTCCCTTACAGGAGGCCTCATTGTAGTAGACGCTGATGCGCTCCAGCTGCAGGTCGGAGTCGCCCACGTAGTTGCCGCTGGGGTCGATGCCGTGCTCGTCGCTGATCACCTCCCAGAACTGGGGGCACAGGGCTCGGTGTGGGGAGGGGGAGACACACACACAGACACAGACACAGACACACAGACACACGGAGCTGGGGACCCCCCGGGGATCCCCCCGAGGCGGGGCGGGGCGGGCCGAGGGCGCCCCCTGGCGGCGGGGCGCGGCGGGCGCTGTCCGCGGTGCTGAAGGGCGGCGGCGGCCGGACAAAGGGGGGGGGGGGAGGAAGGGGGAGGAGGGAGGGAGGGGGAGAGGGGGGGGCGGGCCCCTTTGTCCTGCCGGTGCGGCGGGAAGGGGGATGTGGGGGATACCCCGGAGTGAAGGGGGGGGGATGGATGAGAGGCGTGGGGGGGGAGCCTTTGTCCGCCGCTCCGCAGCGCCGGGCGGGGCCGCCGTTACCTTGGCGCCGATCTGGTTGCCGCATTGTCCCGCCTGGATGTGGACGATCTCCCTCATGGTGCTGCCGGGACGGGACCAGGACCGGGACCGGGACCGGGACCGGGAGGAGGAGCAGGAGCGAGGAGCAGGAGCGGCACCGGGAGCGCGGGGGGCGGCCCCGCCGCCGCCGCCTCCTTTATAGGCGCCTCTCGCCGCACCGGGCCGGGCGCTGACGTCACCGCCGCTCCACAGCCAATCAGATGGCGCCGCCGCCGCAACGCTGCAACAGCCCTGCGGCACCGGCACCGCCGCCCGGCCCGCCCCGCCCCGCCCCGCCACCGGCACCGCCGGCTCGGGGACCCCCGGCACCGGGTTGAGGGGGGGGGGGGGCGGGAGGGGACCCCCGCACCCATGGAGGGGGGGATGGGGAAGGGGACCCGCCCGCTCGGGCACGCGGGGGCACCCCGGTTACCGCGGGAGGGGGGGAGGGGGCGGGGGGCAGGGACCACCCGGGCACGGCAGGAGCATCCCGGGGAGGCGGCGGGGGGGTGGGGGGGACCCCAACGCGCGTCCCGTCGCGGGTTGAGGGGGGTGCAGGAACTGGTCCGGCGGAGCCCGTCCCGGGGTGGGGGGTCCCGGGCACCGGCAGCCCCCACGGGGCCCGGGTGGGCGGCGACGGGCGCGGCCCGAGAACAAAGGCAGCGGCGAGGGGACCCTTTGTCCGGGGGCGGCTGTGGCTGCGCATCCCCTCCACGGGCACCGGCCTCCCGCTGCCCCGCACTTGGGGATGCTCCAACGCTCCCCCGCTGCCTCCCGGTCCCCGCTGGTGCCCCGGGGTCGGTGCAGGCGGCCGCGGCCGGACAGCGGCAACCGGGAGAGACGGAGCTTGGAATAACCGGTGGGGCCGGGAAGGGCCAACACCCCACACACACCCCGGGGGCTGCACGGGGGGGACCAGCCACAGCATCACCACAAAGAGCCTTTATTGGGTACCACGAGCCCGTCACCCCGTATCACAGCACTGGTGGGTGGGGGGGTGTCACCCCACAGCCTGTCCTGTTCCGTCTGTCTGTCCGTCTGTCCCACGGCGGGGGGTGTCCATGGCGTTACCCACGTCCTGTCACCTACCAGGAGCACAGCACCACCTCCCGCAGCGTCCGCCGGAGCTCCTGGCTCCGGAAGGCGTAGATGAGGGGGTCAACCACCGAGTTGCAGATGACGAGGATGAGGAAGAGGTTGAAGTAGCTGAAGAAACAGGTGCAGAAGGGGTTGGTGGGGCAGGTGACGATGAGGATGAGGTGGAAGAAGAAAGGCCCCCAGCAGATGAAGAAGACGCCCAGGAGGATGGTGAGCGTGACGGCTCCCTTCAGGCTGCTGCTGCGGTAGACGGTGGGCTGCTTCTGCTGGCTGGAGATGCTGCAGAGGTGGTGGCGGGCCAGGGCGAACATGTGGATGTAGAGCACCAGCATGAGGACCAGCATGAAGAGGAAGAAGCCAATGAGGCAGAGGAGGATGGCGTTGTTGCGGTAGTAGGTGATGAAGACGGTGCTGGAGACGGTGCTGGCCAGCCAGACGCTGACCATGGTCACCACGGCCCGCTGCAGCGTCATGATGCTGTGGTAGCGCAGGGCGTAGAAGATGGTGATGTAGCGGTCCACGGCGATGACCCCCAGGAAGGAGAGGGAGGACACGACGGAGCTGCAGATGAGCATGTCGATGACGTTGTTCATGTGGCGGACGATGGTGGCGCGGATCACCAGCACGCCGTGCTCCATCAGCAGCATGAAGAGCGTCTCCGCCAGGTTGCTGACGCTCACCAGCATGTCGGAGACGGCCAGGCAGCAGATGAAGTAGTACATGGGCGAGTGCAGGTTCCTGTTCTTCAGGATGGCAGCCACCACCAGCAGGTTCTCCACCAGGCTCACCAGCCCCAGCGTGAGGAAGAGCTCGTTGGGGATGTCCAGCCCCTGGCACCAGGCGCCGCCGGCCCCGGCCGTGGCGTTGCTCTGGTTGCCCTCGCTGGCATTCCAGGGTTCACGCAGCAGGCGCAGGGGCGCCAGCGTCGACATGGCCTCAGCTCCAGGCCCCCCCTTCCCTGGCTGGGGGCCGAGCCCCAGGGGCTCCCTGTAGCCGCCTTGCACGCTCTGAGCCCCCGGCCCTCTCCGCCAGCGCTCCCGTGGTACCTGGCAGCGAGGCTGAGGGGATGGGGGGGGAATTGGGGATGGGGGGGGTTCCGCCAACCAGGGATGTGCTGGGGCCGCCACGTGCCTGCTGGGACCCCCAGTGTGGCGGCCGCCCTCCTCGCCAGCCCTGTCTGGTGTCCCCGCAGCCGCCCGCCCGCCGGCTCAGGGCGATGGGGAAGAAAGGGCCCTTTCTCTGCCCCACTTTAAAGCTGGATCCCACAGCTCCTCCTCCCGAGGAGGGTGGGCACCCGCATGACGGCAGCACCCCCAGTCAGCCACAGCAGCCACCGTGCAGGCCGGGGCTTCCAGACCCCCAGCATGGCCCTGGGGAGCCCGTTTGCCTGGGGTCACCTTGTGTCTGGGGGTCCCACCTGCTCCAGGGGGGTCTATGAGTACCATAGGGGGACCAGGGAACCTCAGCATCCCCGAGTGTCCCTGGGGGGACCCCTGCATCCGGGGGGCTGTGTGCCACGGGGGTCCCATGTGCCCCATGGGCTGGCATGGCTTGGGGTGCCCACACACCCAGGGGACCCCAGGGGTCCCCCATCCTGCTGTAGGAGCCAAGCTGCCCCTCCCAGCCCTGGTATGCGGAGCCAGGACCCCCTTCCCATCCACCATCCCCACCGGCCTTCACCCGGTGTGCCCCCGGAAGGGGCTTTGCCGCAGGGCGGGCGCTGGGTTGGGCAGGGATGGTCACAGGCACGATTAAACACGGTGCTGTGCCCGCACCCCGGCACATCCCAGTGCCGGAGGGAGCTGGGGCAGGCTGGGGAGGGGGGGACGGGGCTGTGGGACCCATCTGACCATCATGTGCTTCTGGTTGGTGTTGACGCCTGGAGCCGCTCGGCTGCCAAAGAACCATTCACGGCTGCACCAAAGAGCCCGATCCCACGGTCAGGCCCACCCGCCGCTTCCGCTCCCTCCCACGGGCGCTGGAGCTGCTCCCCATGGCACAGAGCATCCCCCTCCACCACACGGCACAGAGCATCCCCCTCCACCACACGGCACAGAGCATCCCCCTGCACCCCCTGGCACAGAGCAGCCCCCCCTGCACAGAGCATCCTCCCTGCACCCCCTGGCACAGAGCATCCCCCCTGCACCCCATGGCACAGAGCGTCCCCCCTGCACAGAGCACCCTCCTGCACCCCATGGCACAGAGCATCGCCCCTGCACCCCCTGGCACAGAGCATCGCCCCTGCACCCCACGGCACAGGGCATCCCCCCTGCACCCCCGGTGTGGGTGAAAAGCAGCTCAGTTGAAGCTGGTGGGAACAGAGTCCGAGGCTGCACCGTGCCTCGTTCACCCCAAACACCAGCAAGGTTACAGCTCCTGTGTGCCAGGGTGGCCAAACACGGCTCACCCCCTGCCCTGGGAACCAGGAATGTGAGGAATCGGCACCAACAGCCCCCAGCTTTCACCCATCCCGGCTGCTGCTCCGCTGAGGAGCGCGCCGGTACGTGCTGGGAATTTCTAGTGTCATCCAGAGCGGCGCCGAGAGCCCCAAAACTGCTGAGTCTGCAAATCCGAGCGAGACACGGGTCCCACGCCGGGATTTTTTGGATATGCCGGTGGGGATGGAGGTCTGGGCAGGGAGAGGAGGGGGTTTGGCTGAGCCCCGGGGTTTGTGCTTCAGCCCAAGCCTCCCCCCCCCACCCCCGCCCCTCCCCAGACCTCCCCTCCCCAGCAGCTCCCCTGGGCAGCGCCGCAGCAGCCGCTGCAGAGAGGGGGAAGGGTTGATTCCGGGCAGCGGAGCCTGGCTCAGCATCAGAGCTCCAACACACCCCGTTACACAGCAGAAACCAGGCAGGGGGAAGGGGGAATAAAGAGCTTTGCGGGCAGCAAGGATGAGCTGAGGGCGTGAGCGCTGCTGACCTCATTCCTGGCTCCACGCTGTGTGGCGGGGAAAAGAAACTGGGATGGAGGAGGGAAAAGGGAGAGGGATGGTTTCTGCTCCCAGCATCCCCATAGACCCTTGTTCCTCTGGGCCTTGAGGGAACACAGGGGAGTGGGGACCCCAAAACCCTTCAGGGGAAGGCACCAAGGGGCTGGGGAAGGGGGGTGAGGGAAGCTCTGGAACCACAGGAGAGGGGAAAAACCCACCCCAAAACCCTTCTGGCCATTAAACAGTCAGGCGAGGAGGAGTGAGGTGCTGGGAGGGGGACAGGGGGGTGCTGGGAGTGGGGCAGAAGGGAGTGAGATGAACAGGGTGTGGGGGACAGCTGCCAGGGCTGAGCTCTGCCACGGTCAGACAGTGCTTGATCTCCCTCCCAAGGGCTGCAGAGAGGTGCCAGACCCCCCTCAGCACCAGGCCAGAGCCTCTTCAACCCCAGCCAGAGCCCCTTCAACCCCAGCCAGAGCCAACACCGCTGGTTTGTGAGATTTTATTGGGGGGGTTGTGGGGGGACAGGCGTGGGCACACGCTCTGGGCTCAGTCCCATTCACCATCACCTTCGGGATTGTCATCCCGGGGGGGCTCCTGGAACTGGATGTTGGCCAGCATGTCCTGCATGGCTGCCATGAGCCGGTTCACCCCCTGGTTCAGGTCCTGCCCCACTCCAGCCTCCTCGTCCCTGTTGAGCCTGACGTTCCCCTGCAAGAGAGCAGAGCTGGGAGGGAGAAAGGACACCACCGCTCCCCAAAAATGCATCAGGCTGAGCTGCAGCCTGAGGTTCAGGGGGGCAGGAGCCACTCCCTTTGCAGCAGAGACCCCCCCACGTACCTGCAAGTTAAAATTTGGCAAGAGGGACTGGAAGAAGAGGGATAAAGTGCTTTCGTTGGACGGGCGATTCGTTCTGGAAGACAGGAGGCACAGTGTGGTTAAGGGGCAGCTCGGTGCTCCAGCTCTCACCAGGGCTGAGACAGTGCAGAGGTGCCAAAGGGAACCACGCTGGGTGGAGTGATATGGGGAGGGTGCTGAGCCAGCCCCAAACTGGGGGGTTCTGGGGGAGTCCTGAGCCTGGGCAGCCATCAGCTCGCTGGCCCCTGAGCAGAGTGGTCACTAAAAGCACTGCCAGAGTCGCTCTGAGACACACATGGGCTTCACCTCAATGGTCTGTGCACCATGGGCTGTACTGGGACCTGTTTGGCCTGGAGCAGCCAGTTAGACATGGGCAAAGCTCTGCAGTGGGCTCTGCTGTAACAGCTGCCACCCACCCCGCTGGTGAGCAGCGAGGTGAAGCAGGAGTAGGGGTCCTGCCTGCACACCCTGCCCCAAGCCAGGCTGCTCTTCCTCCCAGCTGGAGGAAGACACCAGCTCTGAGTGCCCACACTGGGCTGTGCAGCGCAGAACCAGGGTGAGGAGGTACCTTTCGGGTCGGGTGTAGGAGATGATGGAGTCCAGAGGAGGGAGGGGGTCGAACCCCAGCACAGGCTGCGAGGTCACCTCCTGTGTGGGGGGACAAGAGGGGTGGGCTGAAGGCTGCAGTACCAGCTCCAGCCAGCGCCACGGCACAGCCAGAGCAGCCAGACAGCCCTTGGGCTCCATGAGAGAGCCAGGCACTGGCTGCAGCCTGGCATGCCACGCCAGGACACCATGTAGGGAGGCCCCATGATGGCCAGGCCCATGGTTCTTGCTGGCAGATAGGGTTTGAGAGGTGCTGTGGGGACACAAGTGCCATGGTTGACGCCGGGGTCCCTCACCAGAGGCAGAGCTGCCATGGCTTCCTTCATCTCCGAGAGGATGATGTGCCGGTAGATGTTCCTGGGCGCGCTCTGATACCGTGTCTTCCTCCTGAAGCAGGGAGAGGGGGGCAGAGGATTGCACCCAGCACGTTTGGGCAGCACCAGCCACCTCCTGGTTCTCCAGGCACACCCTCAGCTTCGTATTGGCCAGAACCAGCCCGTGGCAAAGCCAAAGCCATCAGCAGCCCCTGACAAGGCGGGGCTCTGAGCAAGCCCGGGATGGAGCCCCCCAGCCCGCTCTGTCCCCATGCTTTGGCACCCACACCTGGTTTGAGAGGTGCTCACTGCTGCCTGCCACACTCACTTGTGCTCAGCCTCCTCCACACGAGGGTCCCGGGCGTCCACCACGCACAGCACCTCGTGGACGTTGGTCTCCAGCCACGCCATGACCGCTGGGTCCTTCCACAGGGAGTGGGTCCTTCCCACGTAGAGGGACGTCAGCTGGTTCAAGGCAGGAGGCTGGCTATGGGAGACAGCTGTTATTTCGGGAAGACATCCCTGTTCCCCCCTGGGGGTCACCACACGGGCTCCTCTTTGCCCTGAGCTCGGGGGTGAGAACACAGAGAGGGACCGCAGGCTGTCCCCACTCTGCTGTCCCCACCCATCTCCACCAGCCTGGCTGCCTTGGTCTCTTTTTGGGGGGAAGCACAGCCAGGAGATGAGAGCAAATGCTGCCCTGACCCAAGGGGGGGCCTGTTTGTGTGTTGAGGAGGACCATGTGTCTGGGAGACACAGCCTGGCAGGACACAGCCTGCCCTGGGAGCATAAGCACGCTGTGTGTACTGACAGGCTTTGGTCTGACCTCCCAACCCATGGCAGAGAGGCGAGGCCAGTCTCCTGGCATTATGGGGTGGCCATTGCAGGAATCCATTATCAAAGCACCCAAGAACCTACTCAGGAGAACCAGATGTTCTCCTCCCTGTCTCTGTAACTCCATTAGCTGCCTGAGTAAGCAAAAACCCTGCCACCAGCACGATCGATCCCTCCTCTCTGCTGCTGGCAGCCCCAGGGCTTACCTTAGCTGAGCGTTCAGCCCAAAAAAGGGGTGGGATGAGACCCTGGCATCGGGCTGCACGCTGCAGTGATCCAGCAACGGGAGCAGAACTGTGGGGAGAGAGAGGCTGTGTTCAGAGACCAGCCCTGGAGAAGGGGCATCAGCTGCTCCAAGGAGGGCGCAGAGCAACAGGCACCGGTCTCTCCCTAAAGCAGGGAGGGTCAGAGAATCACAGAATCACAGGGGTGGGAAGGGACCCCCAGAGCCCATGGGATCCAACCCCCTGCCAAAGCAGGGTCCCTGGGACAGGGCACACAGGTCAGTGTCCAGATGGGGATGGAATCTCTCCAGAGAAGAAGACTCCACACCCCCTGGGCAGCCTGTCCCAGGGCTCCCTCACCCTCACTGGGAAGAAGTTCTTCCCCACATTGGTGGGGAACTCCCTGTGCTCCAACTTGGGCCCATCGCCCCTTGTCCTGTCCCCACAGACACTGAGAAGAGGTTGCCCATGTCCCCCTGTGTCCCACCCTTCAGCTATTGATACCCATTGATCAGATCCCCTCTCAGGCTTCTTCTCTGCAGGCTGAACAGCCCCAGCTCACTCAGCCTTTCCTCACAGGGGAGATGCTCCAGGCCTTTCACCATCTCTGTCCCTCCTCTGGACTCTCTCCAGGAGATCCCTGTCTTTTTTATCCCAGGGAGCCCAGCACTGGACACAACACTCCAGGTGGGGCCTAAGCAGTGCAGAGCAGAGGGGGAGGATCCCCTCCTCTGACCTGTCTGGCTCCGTCGCCGCCACGCCGGACGCTCGGACTCTGCCCGAGCCGCGTCGCTCCCTGAGTCAGGGTTCCCCTCCCCCACAGAGAGAGGCAAAACCCATCAGCAGCCCGCAGGCAAACTGCCACCCCCGCGTTTGCCTGCCTGGAGCCCGGCCCTGGCTCTCAGGGATGAAGGCAGTGACAGAGCCTGCGGGGACGGACTTACCGGTGGGGACAGACTTACCGCTTGGGAACATGATCAACGCGAGCTGGATGAGCCGGGCGGCTTTCTCCCGGGCCTGGCTGAGCTCCAGCTCCGAGCGCTCCTCCTGCTGGCTCAGGAAAAAATAGGCCAGAGGCACGGAGAAGGCGAAATTGGGCAGCTGGGACAGGTTCCGGTGACTCTGCAGGGGCAGGGAGAGATTGGGTGAGGAGCAGCGGGTGTGCAGCGCCCTCTCAGCACGGGGGGGGGGATGAAACCGCTTCCCAGCTGCTGGCTCGGTGCCCCCCACAGCTGAGTCAGCAGCTTTGAGCTGGGACAATGGTTTGCAGGGCACCAGGATGACAAGAACAAATCCTCCCAGCCTTTCGGGTCACTCCCCTGATTTTGGGATGCCCAGAGGAGGTGGGGAGAGCCCCAGGAATCAGGTGTCCCCTCAGCAGAGGTGGCTGGTGGCAGCTCACCTCCCACTCCTGGAACATGCGGGTCAGGAAGGTGTATTCCCTGGCACGGAGAGCCAGGAAGTCGATGAGCAGCAGCACACACAGCGGGTCGTTCTCTGGATCAAGGCTTCAGAGGGAGCAGAGTGCAAGGGGAGGAAACAAAATCCCTGTCACAGAAGCCTGAGTAGCCACTCTTGTTTCATAGAATCAGAGAATCCCAGCCTGGTCTGGGTTGGGAGGGATCCCAAGGGTCACAGAGCTCCAACCCCCTGCCACAGGCAGGGCCACCAACCTCCAGGCCTGGAGCTACACAAGGTTGCCCAGGGCCCCAGCCAACCTGGCCTTGAACACCCCCAGGGATGGGGCACCCACCCCCTCTCTGGGCAGCCCCTTCCAGCCCCTCACCACTCCCTCTGGAAAGAGCTTCCCCCTACTATCTCATCTCACCCTTCCCTCCTTCAGAACCATTTCCCAAACAAGACTTCCCCACTAACAGCCCAGGAGCCTCTGCAGCTCAGCAGGCAGAGAGGGATGGATGCTCACGAACGGGGGGCCAGCACGGCGCCCAGCCAGGCCCCACAGCTCAGCAGGTGAGAGCAAGGGCCTGTCCCTTCCAGCCTCCTCCTCAGCACATCCTCAAATCCCAGCCTGTGACAACCACATCACAGCCCTCCCCCTGCCTGGGAGCACCAGGACACCTCTGGGGTTTGTATCCCAAGCTCCAAGCATGTTCCCCCAGGCCTGAGGCACCCCATCCTATGGGGAACGGGGTGCAGCCCTCAGTGGGGGGGAAATCTACCTGAGGATCAGCTTGCAGAACTCCAGGGCTGTCCGGGGACACCCTCTCTTCTCCAGGAACGTCAGGTGCTTGAAGAGACCCAGGAAGAAAGCCCTGTGTGGGGAAGGGCAGCAGGCTTTAGGAGCTGGATTTGGAGAGAAGCACCCATGCCATGCAAGGACAGGGACCCAGGGACAGCCCCAGCTCCTCCTCCCTGAACACCAGCACGGCAGCACCAGTGTTCCCAGCTCTTTAAAGTCTCTGTGGAAGCACAGTGAGGGCAAACCTGCTCCATCCCTGCTCCCCACAGCCCCTTGGCCTCATGCTCTCGCTTCCCAGCCAGTCCCAGCCCAGCCAGGGACAGGGACAGTGACACAGCACATGTACAGCATGGAGAATTAACACCCAAACTGGGTGAGATACAGGTGACAACACTCAGGTCCCAGGTGGCCTGAAGCCCGTCAGCGAGCGGGTACTGGAAACCTGAGCAGCCTCCAGGTACAGCAGCTCAGGAGGGATGACTCTGGCTCAGCTGACTGGAAAAGTCCCAGAATAATGTCACCTTTCCCCACAGCAGCAGAGCTGTTGTTACATAAAGAGCTGGGCTGGGAGCAGTGTGACTGCTGGGAGGTGAAGGCTGGGCAGGCAGCACAGGAGTGAGCAAGCCCCAGCCCTAAACATGCAGTGAGTGTTTCTGTAACGAACCCAGAAGTGCTGGTTTGAGCTGAGGGGCACTAATCAGACAAGGATGTGACCAGGAGGACAAAGCCAGGGAGAAATTGTAGCATAACAACCACACACAGTGCTACAGGCTGGGGGTGACTGGCTGGAGAGCTGTCAGGCAGAGAAGGACCTAAGGGTGCTGGGTGACTGCAGGCTGAACATGAGCCAGCAGTGTGGCCAGAAGGCCAGGAAAGCCAAGGGCATCCTGGCTTGTGTCAGGAATAGTGTGGCCAGTAGGTGTGGGGAGGGGATTGTGCCCCTGGACTGGGCACTGGTGAGGCTGCAGCTCGAGTGCTGGGTCCAGTTCTGGGCTCCTCACCATCAGAAGGACAGTGAGGTCCTGGAGTGAGTCCAGAGAAGGGCAACCAGGCTGGGGAAGGGGCTGGAGGGCAAATCCTCTGAGGAGCAGCTGAGGGAGCTGGGGGTGTTGAGCCTGGAGAAGAGGAGGCTGAGGGGAGACTTTCTCCCCACCTCCCCTGCCCTGCCAGGAGGGTGCAGAGAGGTGGGCGATGGTCTCTTCAGCCAGGGGACAGGAGCTGGGACAAGGGGCAATGGGCTCAAGCTGCCCCAGGGCAGGGTCAGCTCAGCTGGGAGGGGAAAGTTCTTCCCTGGCAGAGTTGTGGGGCTGTGGCACAGGCTGCCCAGGGAGGGGCTGAGTCACCCCCTGGGTGTGTTTAACAGAGGGGAGATGAGGTACTTGGGGATCTGGGGCAGCACAGGATGGGAATGGTTGGACTTGATGATCTTAAAGGTCTTTTCCAACCTTGTGATTGTGTGAAATCCCTCAGGAATGAGGATGCTTGGCCCAGAAACCCTGGTTCAAGAGCTGCCCATGCCCCAGCAGCCATCTCAGGAGCTCCCACACCACCTCTCTGAGGGGCACTGGGACCCGCTGGCGAGCGGCACAGCCCGTTCTGGCAGAGAGGGACACTCAAGGTCCCCCAGCCGCCGCTGCCAGCGCGGATGACGCAGCAGACGCCACGAATCTGGGTCTCTGAGCCCAGAACTAGGCCAGGGCACGGTGTGGCAGCTCTGGCAGACACAGGGAGGGCAACACTGCTGCTCACCTGTTCTCTGGCCGCCGGTAATCCAGCCTGCAGGTCCCACTGGTGAGGCTGAAGACGGGGTGGAAGGAGCACTCCAGGCTGTACAGCGCCTGCTCTGCAGACAGCAAGGGCAAGGTCAGGGCACACCCAGCGGCCCCACCGCTCACAACACAGCAGCTTCACCCCAGGAGCCACCCATCATCCAGAGCTCTGGGGCCTGGGGAGCAGGACTCACCCTTGTTCACAGCCCAGTGAGGCACACAGAGCTGCTTTGTGCCTTCCCCACCTGCCCCAGGACATCCAGCCCTCGACTCAGCTCTTACCTATGAGGTCCCGGGCCATCTCCTGGTTCTCCTGCATGCGGCACACGTCGCTGAGCTGCAGGAGGGAGTCCACATGGTAGGGCTCCAGTGCCTCCAGCAGTGGCTAGGGAAGAGCAGGAGCTGGATTACACGGTGCCACAAACCACAGGCCCCTTGTGAGCTCTGCCAGCCTGGCAGGGAGGCGGCTGTCCCCACGCCATGCCCAGGAGAGAGGGGCTGGAGGGGGAGAAACCCTGTTCCACACCTTCAGGAAGCCACAGTCTGGGCTGAAGGGTGAGGCTGGGGATGCACCTCCTGTGAAAGGCTCAAATCACGGGTTAAAAGTGGCTGGGGAGAGGGGAGGGTCAGGGGAAAGGTCCCCAAAAGCACATGTCCCCAAAGGGAAAGGTCCCCAAAAGCAAGGGGGCACGAAGCTGGGCACATGCTACGGGTCCAGCTGCCACCCTTTAGGGACCCCCACTCTCTGAGACACCACCAGCATCACCAGTGTCTCCTTCCCACCAATTTGGTCACTTACAGCCCCACAGTACCTTCCCAGCACCCCAGCTTTAAGCACACAACACAAAGAACCTCCTCTTTCATCCCCGTGCCAGGATGGATGGTGGGGATCTCCCTTCCCACCCCACGCAGCAGCTGAGCCCCAGATTGCAGCTTCCCTCAGGCACCTCCTTCCCAGTACTCCCAGTGCTCCCAGCTCCACCATCCTCTGAATCTCCCCCAGTCCCGTTTGAAGGACTCAAGATGCAGGTAGTGGGCATTAATTACAGTTCTCATTTATTCTCTAGCCCTTAACTCTGAGCACTTGATTCAAGCTCTTCCTTCCTCTGGGTAACAGGAGGATGTTATAACACATCCAACACGATTCCAGATCCAGCTCCTGAGTGGCAATGGATGAAAAAGATCTCATTTTTTTTTCTCCAGGCTTCAGAAAACACTTGAAGCTCCTTCAGATCTCCCCAAAAATTCAATTTTGGGATGTGCATGCCCACCTACAGCACAGAGCCTTCCTGCTCCAGGCTGCCCCAGCCCAGTGCTTCTCCCTTGGTGCCTCTTGCCCAAAGTTCTACCCCTTCCTCACTCACAATTAAGTTCCTTTCTTGTCCTTTTTGGAAGGGATGGAACACTGAGAGCTGTGGTGATGGGGAAAAGAGCTCTTCATGTGCTTAAAGCTTCACCAGCAAAACCCTCAAAACACTGGCAAGAGCAGGAAAAGCCACACTGAGCAGGACTGCCCCCCCCATATCATGTTGTGCATGCTGAAACCACAGCAGCAAGGCAGATCTGGGCTCCAGCTACACAAACCCACAGCCAGCACCGATAAACTGGGTGAGGGTTTGAATTGCTGCTGGTATCAGCAGCCCCTACCTGCTGGATTTTACCCTTAACAGCAAACTGAGAGGCTGAAAGCTGCAGGAATCAACTTCCAACGCAGCCAGACCCACTGAAGAGGGACAGAACCCCCCCTGTCCTGCTCTGCAGTGTGAGGTGAGACCGTGTGTGAGCCGTCCTTGGGACGCTGGGTCTCACTCAGTCCCTGCTGCACGGGCAGGACTTGGCACGGGCCACAGCACCGAGCTGGCTGGAGAGCAGCAGCCACGAGCAGAGGGTGGGAAAGCAGGAGGAAGGGAGCTTTATTTAGCTCACAATGGCCTCTTTAAGGAACACCCCCAGGGCATGTACCCCAGCTCATGTGGCCAGGGGGTTCGGAGCAAAAATACCCCGTGCGGGGCTCGGCGCGGGGTACAGCAGTCCGACTGTTGCTTATCACCACCAGCTATCACTGTTACCACACAGTTTAACAAGCCTGGACAAGCATGACCAGCTTTGGACACAGAGACTGTGTTTTTTGTTGAAATACCACGAAAAGCCCCACTTTTCCCCCACGCCAGAGTTTATAAATAGAACTGCTGGTGGTTTAGACTCCCGTTTCAAGAGGGGTTTATGCAGTTGTTGCCCTACAAGGGAGCTTTGTTCCCATCCTTCCAGCTGAGCACAGGCAGGCTGCTCTTCCTGATGGCTACCTGGCAGAGCCACCCAGGCTCAGCCACCACCCCTCATCAGCACCAAGGAGGGGGCCTTATCTAATGAGCAAGGTGATCAACACCCCTTCACCCAGCACAGAGGGGAGTGCAGAGCTCTACTGCTCCAAATGAGAGTGGGATTCATCAGCCCACCTCCCCTGCCAGGCCAGGGGGCTGCAGGGACGCAGGGGGCAGCCCCATTTCCCAACGTACCACGATGTTGTTGGGGTCCAAGGACTCAACAGCATCCAGGAACTTGAACTGCACTTGCTGGTACTCACGATGGTGCTTGAAGGTGAAGTACTGCACCCCCCTGCGCGTGTCCAGCAGCTGCATGGTGATACCTGGAGGGCACAAGGGAGATGTGGGTACCACTGCCATGAGCCCACAGGCACAGTGCTGAGGAAACCTCTCCTGTTTCAATCTCCCTCGTTCATACAATCCCAGCCTGGTCTGGGTTGGAAGGGACCCCAAGGGTCACAGAGCTCCACCCCCCTGCCACAGGCAGGGACACCAACCTCCAGGCCTGGAGCTACACAAGGCTGCCCAGGGCCCCATCCAGCCTGGCCTTGGACACCCCCAGGAATGGGGCACCCACCCCCTCTCTGGGCAATGGGATGGATGTGCCTGGTTGGAGAGCAGCAGCACCCAAAGCCTCACCTGTCTTGCTGTAGCGTGGCCAGGTGTCCTTGGGAGTGGTGAGCCACGTGCCACGGACGTTGTGCCGCTGCCTCTGCCTCGGCCTGTGGGAACACAGCACGACAGGTCACAGGGTCTCTGCACTAACACAGGGAGGAGGGTGAAAACCAGAGGAAAAGGGATAATTCAGGGGAAAAAAAAAACCCAAAAAGACATCCAACTTGTGCCCCAGCTGCAGTCCTGTCGCACAGAGCTCCTGCCCAGAGCTCAAACACGTTTGCCTTGGGGACACAGCCCAGCCCAGCTCGGGCTCTGCCCTACTTGAACCATTCCTCCCCGGGCCAGCCGGTGCCTCCAGCATTTCCACTTCAATCGCTTCTCTCCCCTGTTTTTATTCCTGCCAAGTTCTCAGCTGCCTCTTCTGCTTCAAACAGCTTCCCAGGTCCAATTAAGAAAGCCCCAGACCCTCTGACTCATCGCCCTTCCCAGCAGCGCCTTCAAATGCCAACTGGTTTACTTGAAGCCACGCTCACAGACAGCTGAGGGAGGGAGGAAGTTGGGAATCAAGGCTACTCTAAGAAAGTATCTGCAGGAAGGGGCTGCTTCTTCCTCAGGCACAAAATATTCCCCCACAGGCAGTCTCAGAGAAAGGTTCTGCTTCCACCATCACTGCTCTGGTCTTCCACCCTTTGCAGGGGTATTTTAAGTGGCTCAAGAAAGCAGGGATCTCTGGGGAGCACTGCCCAAGGGGGCACAGGGATCTCTGGGGGAGCACTGCCCAAGGGGGCACAGGGATCTCCGGGCAGAGCACTGCCCACAGCACAACAGGGAACTGCGGAGACTTCACGCCTGAGGAGCTGCAGGGTCTCTAGGCCCCAAAAGCCAGACCCAACTGGAAAGCTTTCAGGGTCTGCTCTGTGAGATGTTACTTTGGAACAGCAATGAGCAACAAATACTGGGGAAAGAGGAGAAATCCAGAGTGTCTATTCCAGGGGTCTGAGTGAAAGGACTTTGGAAGGACCCATGACCTTGAATACCTGGGGGTGTTCAAGGCCAGGTTGGCTGGGGCCCTGGGCAGTCTTGTGTAGCTCCAGGCCTGGAGGTTGGTGTCCCTGCCTGTGGCAGGGGGCTGGCTGAAGCTCTGTGATCCTTGGGGTCCCTTCCAACCCAGACCAGGCTGGGATTCTATCACAGTGAGTGATGTGGGAATCACCAGAAGAGAAAGCAAATGCTAGTGAAAGCCTGGAGAAGCCTCACTCCCCCACCTCCACACCTCACAGAAACCCAGTTCCTGTCCCAAAAGCGGCTGCTAAGTGAATGGGGTGCTCTGAACACATTGGGGTGCCCTGGTGACCTGTGCAATGCAGTGCTGTACAGGTAAGCTGTGCCTAGGGAAGGATGGCCACACCAACATGGACTTTGGAAGGGTTTAATATCCCCAACTGACCTCTGATCGCCAAGCACAGCGCGAGCCCCGAAGTATCTCTTCAACTCGTTCTCTGGGTTCAAGTTTCTGAGAAGATTTCAACAAGAAAGAAAAGCTGCTGTCAGTGAGGCACAGGCAAGGTCCTGCACTCAAGCCCCTCAGTGAGACTGGGCAAGGGGCTGGAGGGCAAATCCTCTGAGGAGCAGCTGAGGGAGATGGGGGTGTTGAGCCTGGAGAAGAGGAGGCTGAGGGGAGACCTTCTCCCCACCTCCCCTGCCCTGCCAGGAGGGTGCAGAGAGGTGGGCGATGGTCTCTTCAGCCAGGGGACAGGAGCTGGGACAAGGGGCAATGGGCTCAAGCTGCCCCAGGGCAGGGTCAGCTCAGCTGGGAGGGGAAAGTTCTTCCCTGGCAGAGTTGTGGGGCTGTGGCACAGGCTGCCCAGGGAGGGGCTGAGTCACCCCCTGGGTGTGTTTAACAGAGGGGAGATGAGGTGCTCAGGGAGCTGGGGCAGCACAGGATGGGAATGGTTGGACTGGATGATCTTAAAGGTCTTTTCCAGCCTGGTGACTCTGTGAGACACAGCCCAGGGTCTCACACTCGAGTCTCTGTCACCACCACGGAGAGCTCTGCACCTCGAACTGTCCCTGGCCAAGCCCCTGAACCCATCACCCTCCTGCCCCAGCTGATATAACATGGAAGGGAGACTAAACCCAATCAGCAGGCAGGGAAACCCCCAGGCCATGGGATGCAGCTTCCCTCTGGCTGTGCTCCCAGCCAGCGCTGAGCTGTGGAATGCTGCTGCTGCCCTCTCCAGGGCAGCTGGAGCTTCCACTGGGACACTGAGTGCCTGCTGAGTGTAGGTGTGTCTGGAAAACACCAGATACCTGCAGGAATCTGGGGCAAGCACCACAACCCCTGCACAGAGGCTGGCAAGAACTGAAATACCATCAGTTTGGGTTGTGGTGGGGTGTTTTTAATACAAAAACCTTGTCCCAAAGGATGGCAACACCTGGGGCTTTCCCCATCTGCCATTGGGCCCGGAGAGGGGAGGTGCTGCTCAGGTGGGGTTTCTCTGCCATCCAGGGAGCAGGGCTCAAAAGGAGGAGTGGGCAGGCTGAGATCCAGCCCTCACCCAGCTCTCAAAGGTTTCTGAATCAACATCTACCTGACTAGAGGTGCCACTGAGGTTTAAGGCCACCTCTGGCTAAACAAACACCCCTGATCTCCTGCAGTGTCCCCAGAGAGGCTGCACTTCCCCTGAGTGCCCTCCTGCCTAGACTCAGCTTTGATGTTTCAGAACCCAGACTGGTTAGGCTGTCCCAGAGGGAAGTTTAAACAGTTTCTCCAGGGACAGAAGGAGCTGACAGCTTCTGCACCAGCCCAGGGCTCCAAAACAAACCCAAACATGGCTCAAAGAGCCTTGGTTAGAAAGTGGGCAGTGCACAACTGCCCCTTTCAAGCAAGACCCCGAATTCATGGCCAGAGCACACCAGGGGACCCCAGCTCCCCTTCCTCAGGGGAACAGACAGCCCTGTGGCACCCAAGGGCAGAACCACAAAGGGAACCAGGTGCTACCTGTGCTCCACGTAGAGCAGAGGCCTGTGGTCGGTGATTACCCCGCTCTGGGTCTGCTGTGACAGCCCATTGGTGTCCTCAATCTTCTCCAGGAGGCTGTCCAGGTCTTCCAGGTCGTCATCTTCCTTCAGAGAGGCATGAAGACCAGGTGGTTATCACAGAACAAGCCACCACGGCACGTGGGTCACCCAGGGGAGCTCACACCCAGCTGCCTCCCAGTCCTTTGGGTCATCCCAGTCTCTGTGTGGTACTGGTGCAGCTCCCACCACTTGCCCTGCTGCTGCCCCAGCACGCCTGTGTCTTACAGAGGCCTCCTGCTCTGCACCCAGCACCTTATCCCCCTAGGAACCCCCACCCCCTCCCCAGAGCCTGCCCCACTGCCCTCCCCCCCCCCCAAGAGGGCTGGCCACTGCCCTCTGCTTGCTCAAGGTATCACACTAGCACAAGTTGCTCCTCACACCATCATGAGCCTGAAAACACCAGAATACAACCAGTGTGGGCAAAAGCTGGCCAGGGGAGTCCTTTCCAGCCTGACACAGTCTCTGCTCTGCCCCTGCCCACCCTCCCTCAGCTGTGCTTTGCCCAGTCTCCTTACACCACCATCCCCATTAACATCAGGAAACGTTGGGGTGCTGATTGTAACCACAAATACTTCAGTGATCAGCCCTCACTGCCTCTTCCCACAGAAACACCCTGACCCTGGCAGCAGGACACCAAACACCCACCTGATTTTACCTCAGCTCCCAGGGATCACACTCCCACCTTCCCCTTGCTGGTTCTAACCCCCAGCAGTGCCCACTCAGCAGCTGCAGAATGCCTCTACCCTGATTCTCCTGGATTTTCCCCCCCACCAACCAGGGAGTGATGCAGTTCTTAGGCAGCTGTACGTGGGTGGAACATGGAATTCCATTCATCACACCCAAACAGCACCATGGGCTTGCCTTCTCCAGCTAAAAATACCCACTGCACGTGGAGTGGGAGCATGAAGAGGTTTGTAACATGCCTGAACAAAGGGACTATTGTCTCTAGGTAGTGGATCCAAGTTCCTGCTCCTGGGGGTGAAGCCTGCAGCTGGCAGATGTCACCCTGCTCCTCCTTATTCTTGGAGAGGGAATGGGCTCACTGGGTGTGTTGTCCACCTTAGAAACTCGCCCAGCTGGACACCAACACCAGAGTCACAGAATCACAGGTCATCAAGTCCAACTATTCCCATCCTAAGCTAAACCAGATCCCTGAGCACCTCATCTCCCCATCCCTGAGTGAAGAGCTGAGGCTCTTGAGCCTTCACAGAAAGGCAGCTCCCACCTGAACTTTATTTCTACTGAATAGAAGAGAGAGAGAGTGGTGAGGGGCTGGAAGGGGCTGCCCAGAGAGGGGGTGGGTGCCCCATCCCTGGGGGTGTTCAAGGCCAGGTTGGCTGGGGCCCTGGGCAACCTTGTGTAGCTCCAGGCCTGGAGGTTGGTGTCCCTGCCTGTGGCAGGGGGTTGGAGCTCTGTGACCCTTGGGGTCCCTCCCAACCCAGACCAGGCTGGGATTCTATGAATTGCAGAGACAAAGGGCTGTCACCCACACAGCCTGCCCGGCTCCAGCAGGCACAACACATCCAAGCACACACATTGCTCTTGGTTTTATCCACAGGCACTGGATAAATCTCTCACTTTCAGCTCCAATCCTTGGGGCAGACAGAGAATCACTGTCCCCTGCTCCCCTTGGTGCTGAGGGGACACAGCAGGTCCCATGGGAAGAGCACTCAGCAGTGTCTTTGCTGAGTGCTCATCAGGGGATGATCCCATCAGCGTATGGCTACTGGACATATATGAATGAACTGTATGAGTGATGGCTGGCAGGGAGAGCTCCATACAGCTCTGCAGAGCTCACCCAAGTAGGGCAAGGAAGATGGAAGAAAGATGCAGAATGCCTGGCACAGCACCCCCTCCTGAGCAGAGCCTTGAAGGGGAGATGAAAGGAGCTGCTGCTGTCAGGATTTCAGCTCTAAGCACCAGCAAGAGCTGCGCCAGCCCCGGCTGCGTGACGGGCCAGAGGCAGAAGCTGCCATTGCCACTTCATAATTTTCATCAAACAGAATGCAAATAGGAAGGTTTTTCCCCTCAAAATCTCTCCAGCAACCACCTCAGGGAAGCTGCTTTGCCATCCCCGCTGCGGAACCGAGCGCAGCCACTCGCTCCCAGGCACACAGGGACCTACCAGAGTCTCCCCAGCAGAAGTTTTCTTGGTTTTCCTCTTCTTTTTCTTCTTTCGGGGCTTGTTACTCAGCACAGGCTGCAGGGAGAGAGGGAACAGCTGTCAGAGTGTGCCCAGAGCCTGCAGGGATGAAAGCTCCATGGGGAGGAGAGGGTTTCCCACAGGAAAGCTCTTCAGTGAAGCCCAGAGTCACCCCCCTGAGAGCCTCAGCGAGTGGAAATGAAGACACAAGGAGCAGGGGAAAGCAGCAGAGGCTTATAAACCCACAGGGTGAAACCTCAGCTGCCTTTCACAGCAGTGTCTGAGGCCACAGAATCAGTTTAAATGCACCAGGTGTGGAAGGAAGGTTTCAGCCCCCTTCCCTTCCTGGAATCAGTTTTACTTCTGTCTTTCCAGTGAGCAGGAGTTTCACCAGCCACTCCATCACCCACAGAAACCAACAGCTGCCCAAAGCACCACAAGCTCCTTCAGCTCCCAGTGCTGTGTGGTGTGCCCCTATGTGACAAGCAGGCTGCTGCAGCTCTTCCCCAGGGTGTACAGAGCTACCCCCCTCCCATTTCCAGTGCCTGTACAGGAAATACAGCCAGTCCCGGTGGTACCAGAACAACCCCACAGCTCCTGAGCTGATCTCAGAACCAGGGGGATGTGTGGGCCTGATCTGGCAACACCACAGAGGGAGGAGACACTGCTGAGGGCTGCCCTGTTAGTGCCTGGGAAGCTCCAGCTGCTCCCTGCACCTGGTCCTGGGTCAGGGCCAGCTGGAGCCACTGGGATCGGCCAAGTGGAGCTCACAGGGCACATCCTGAGCGTTCCCAAGCCATTCCCAGGCTGGCTGAGGCCACCAGCACAGCCAGACTGTGCTCACAGCAGCCTCTGCTCCTCTGTACACCCCCAGGCATGCAGCCCAAACACTGAGCCCTACGTGGTGAGGCCAGGGGGCTGATCCCCTTCACCCCTCCCCATCCCCTGGGACACAGGTTAGATCTGTGATGCCGAATTGAATCTCCACTCCAGAACCCCAGGGTGCTCTCCTTCCCGTGTGCTTTGCCTGACCTCAGCACAAAGTCTTGCTCAGGAACCTCCTCCCCATGGCTGTAGCACCTCCCCAGAGGTCAGAAGCGATGGCATTTGCGTTCCCAAGGCACTGTTATGTGTGACAGAGCCCTGCTGCCCTGGGGATGGCCGAGCACCTGCCTGCCACGGAAGGGGGAATGAATTCCCTGGGTTGCTTTGCTGGCACACAGCTTTCTCTTCATCTGTCAAACTGCCTCTATCTCAACCCACGAGTTTCCTCACCTTCACTCTTCCAATCCTCTCCCCAATCCCTTAGTGGGGGGGAACAAGTTGGCAGCTATATGGTTACACCCCAACACACCCTGATCACCAGGTACCTGGGGTTTAGTTCCCAGCTGCTCTGCCTCATCCACGTCACCCTCAGCCTCTTCAGGGACAGGCCCTTCCTTCTTCCCTCCTGCTGCATCCCGCTTGCTGAGCTGGGCAGCCTCTGCTTGCTCCTCTCTGGACAGCAGCTCATCTTCTGACTCCTCAGCGTTGATCTGCGCAAACAGAGGGACAAGCTGCAGAAACAGCCGGCGCGGGGCTGCGCCCTGCCCTCTCCTGCTCCTGGGGGACAGGACCCCCCCAGGGGTCTCATCTGCTCCACTCCAGCCTGCAAAGGGAAGAGGAGAAAGGTCACAGAAGCAGCACGGGGCTCAGTGCTGACTGGCAGCTCCAGGAGATGGAGGGGGATGAGCCCCTGTTTAAAGCGTGTTGCCCCGCAGGTGCCTGGAACAGCCCCACAGCCACCGACTCGCTGGAGGGGAGAGCAGGGCTGTGACAATGTGTCCACTGCACGGCCCTGTCACAGCAGCACAGAGTGATGGGGGCTGGAAGGGACCCACAAAGCTCACCCAGCCCCACCCCCTGCCACAGCAGCATCACCCAGACTAAACCCCACAGGAACATGTCCAGGTGGGTTTGAACGTCTCCAGAGAAGGAGACTCCCCAACCTCTCTGGGCAGCCTGTCCCAGGGCTCCAGCACCCTCACAGGGACAAAGCTCCTCCTGCCATTCCCATGGTGCTTCCTACCCAGGCTCTGCCCTTCCTCTGGACGAGCTTCCAAGCCCAGCCCGGCCTCTGCTCACACACAGCCAAGCCACGCCAGCAGTGACCTGCTGGGGCAGCCACAGTGCCCGGAGAGGACTGACCAGAGGCCCCGCCACCCCCAGAACCCACCTGCGCCACCGCCTGACCCCTCCCCGGGGCTGCGAGGAGGCCGGACCCCTCCTAGAGCCAACCCCGCCCGCCCCACGCCCCGACAGCAGCGCCTCAACCCCGGGCGCTGCCCCCAGCCCTCCCACCCCAACCCCGGGCCACCGACCCCCCTCCAAACCGCCTCCTTAACCATCGCCACCCCTCCCGGCCCCCAGGCCCGGCCCCCGCCGGAGCTGTCACCCCCTCACCAGCTCGAAGAGGTTGCTGACACCCCCGCGGGGTCCCCTCCCGGCGCCGGAAGGCGGCGAAAGCGCTTCCCGGGTGTGCTCAAGGCCGGGGGCCGGCTCCAGGCCCAGCTCGCTCAGGCCCGGCAGCTCCTGACCCCGCTGCTCGCCCCGCAGCCGCCTCAAGGCCCGTCGCGACATGGAGCCCCGCGACCCCACCGCGACTGCGCAGTCTGCGCAGGCGCGGTGGGGGAGCTGCGCATGCGCGGCCTCCACCCCCCCTCTTCCACGCCGCCTTGCGCGGGGACTCGCTTCGCGCCCTCGCCCGGTGGCGGCGTGAGATATGTCGCGGGGCTGCGCGCTTTCCCACGGTCCGTGTGCGGGGTCACGGCGGGATGCGGGAGGGGGGAAAAGAAGGGGAGGGGGCCAGGCTGTTCTGGGGCTGGGGGTGGGGATGCCTGGCGAGGTGGGGGGGCAGTTGGTAGGGGATGGGAGTGGGGAATGGGGATGGGGGGGGCGAGATTTTCCCACGGGTCCCCAGTGGGGTGGGGGCACGGCTCGTGGGGATGCTCAGGCAGGGGGATGCCCACGCTTGGGCAGCAGGATGCCCACCGACACTGGGGCAGGGGGATGCCCACCCACACTGGGGCAGGGGGATGCCCACGCTCGGGCAGGGGGATGCCCACCCACACTGGGGCAGTAGGATGCCTGCGCTTGGGCAGCAGGATGCCGACCCACACTTGGGCAGGGGGATGCCCACGCTTGGGCAGCAGGATGCCCACCCACACCGGACAGGGGGATGCCCACCGACATTGGGGCAGGGGGATGCCCACACCTGGGCAGCAGGATGCCCACACTCGGGCAGGGGGATGCCCACCCACGCTCAGGCAAGGAGATGCCCACCCACACTGGGGCAGGACGATGCCCACCGACACTGGGGCAGGGGGATGCCCACACTCGGGCAGGGGGATGCCCACCCATGCTCGGGCAGGGAGATGCCCACCCACACTGAGGCAGGGGGATGCCCACGCTTGGGCAGGGGGATGCCCACCCACGCTCGGGCAAGGAGATGCCCACCCACACTGGGGCAGGGGGGTGCCCACGCTTGGGCAGCAGGATGCCCACTCACACTGGGGCAGGGGGATGCCCATGCTTGGGCAGCAGGATGCCCACCCACATTGGGGCAGGGGGATACTGCGTCAGGGTGAAGGGGGGCAGTGGGATACCCCCTCCTCCCTCCCCAGCACCCTCCAGCCCAGCTCCCCTCCCTACCCACTCAGGAACAGCCACGCTGCCCAGGGGCAGCCCACTGGGTTTATTAGCCAGGGTGGTGGGGGGCATGTACAGAGTGGCCGTGCCAGCCCGCGGCGTTGGGCACCCCAGCATCGCCGACGCCTGCCCGGCGCGGCCAGGGCTTGGCACAGAAGTGGGGCTGGGGGAGAGGTGAAGTCCGGCAGGTCCAGGTGCCCCGTGGTGGGGTCCGTTCCCATCCCCTGAGGGGCCGTGCCAGTGTCCTGCCAGCAGCAGGGATCGGTGGGGCTGGCAGGCACGCCGCCATGCTGCCGGCCCTCGCCCACGCCCGGTCCATAAGGTATATAAATATAGAGGCTGTATGTATACATCCTATGTATATATGTACATCCAGGTGGCCCCTATAGCGGGGTCTGCGCCGGGGTGGCCGGCACCCCCCTCGTGGGACCCCCTCACTTGTGCCAGGAGTCGCCGTAGAGGGAGCGTGCCTTGGCGCGGCGCGGCGCGGCGTTGAGGACGGCCACGCTGCGGCGGCTGGAGCAGATGACGTCGGTGACGAAGCCGGCGCAGTCGCTGCAGATGTCGCGCAGGACGGAGCCCTGGGCGTAGATGTGGGGGAACTCCTCTTCCACCCGGCGCCAGCACGTGCCCGGGAGCGCGCTGCGGCACAGGGCATGCGGTCAGCCCAGGGAGGAGGAGGAGGAGGAGGAGGAGGAGGAGGAGGGGGTGGGGAGGAAGGCTCAGGGCCGTGGGACTCACTGGAAGGCGTCTCTCCGCCACAGCGGCAGGGCTTTGGCCAGCAGAGAGCCCGGGAGGCTCTCGAAGCCCAGCGCGTAGACGGGGATGTGAGCCAGCTTCTTGGAAGGCATCTTCATCTGCCAGGTGATCCGGTGTCAGGGTGGGACAGGGGCAGGACTGGGACAGGGATGGGACTGGGACAGAGGCAGGACTGGGACAGGGATGGAATGGAGACAAGGATGGGACTGGGACAGGGATGGGACTGGGACAGGGCCAGGGATGGGACTGGGCCAGGGATGGGACTGGGCCAGGGCCTGGGATGGGACTGGGACAGTGCTGGAACTGGGACTGGGACAGGGGTGGAACAGGGACAGGGATAGCACAGGAATGAGGATGGGACTTGGACAGGGACAGGGATGGGACTGGGACAGTGGTGGGACTGGGACTGGGACAGGGGTGGAACAGGGATAGCACAGGAATGAGGATGGGACTTGGACAGGGAAGCAGGATAGGACAGGGACAGGACTCTGACTGGGACTGGGACAAGGATGGGATGGGGACAGGGATGGGACTGGGATAGGGATGAGACTGGGACTGGGAGAGAATGGGGATGGCACAAGGACTGGGACAGAGATGGGAAAGGGGTGGCACAGGGACAGGGATAGCACAGGAATGGGGACGGGACTAGGACAGAGAAGCATGCTAGGACAGGGACAGGACTGGGACTAGGACAGGGATGGGACTGGGACAAGGAAGAAACAGGACAGGGAAGGGACAGGGCTGGGACAGGGATAGCACAGGAATGGGGATGGGAGTGGGACAAGGAAGCAGGATAGGACAGGGACAGGACTGGGACTGGGATGGTACTGGGACAGGATGGGGATGGCATAAGGTCTGGGACAGGGGTGCCATAGGAATGGGGATGGGTCTGGGACAGGGAAGAAGCAGGACAGGACAGGGACAGGACATGGACAGGATGGGGACAGGGGCACTGTCCAGAGCCAGCCCCTTACCTTCAGGCTGCAGGAGCTGCAGACAGACCTGGGGACACAGAGGGGGGTCGGTGAGCGGGGGCCGTGCGGGCGCCCTCCTTCCCACCACCCTCCCTGCCCCGCGGTGCGGGCGCGGCGCGGCGCTCACCGCTTGCAGAAGAGGCAGGCCGCGGGCCAGGAGAAGAGGGGGAACTTGGCCCTGCAGCAGCAGCAGACCTGTGGGCACAGGAGGGTGAGAGCCGGGGGCCGGGCGGGCGGCGGGCGGCCCCTCCGTCCCCAGCTCCCACCTTGCCCTTCCGCAGGCTGCTGTACAGCTCCTTGCTCTGCAGGAACTTCTCCATCTCGGCCTTGACCAGCACCCTGCGCACGTTGATCATCTCCTCCACGGTGAGGGCCAGGCTCTCCACGGGATGGCTGAACTCCTGTGGGCAAGGGGGGGATGTCAGCCTGGTCTGCCATGGGGCTGTGGCACAGGGTGCGGCCTGGAGCATTGCTGTGCCATGGGCAGAGCCTCCCAGCACTGGCACAGCGTCCCTGGTGCTGGCAGAGCAGCCCCAGCACGGGCAGAGGGTCTCCCAGAACAAGCACCAGGCATATGTGGTGTGCCTCCAGCCCCACATCCCACGCAGAGGGAGCGGGGAGGCCATGAGGACCCCCCAGCCACCTTGTGCTGGATTGCCACATGCCTGTGGTCACACTCACATGGTGTCTCCAGTCTTGGTGTCCCCAGCCCTGATGTCCCTAGCCCTGACATCCTCACCCTGGCATCCCCAGCCTCAACGTCCCCAGCCTCAATGTCCCCAGCCCCGATGTCCTCAGCCCTGAGGTCCCCAGCCTCAGCATCCCCAGTCCCAAGGTCCCCAGCCCCGATGTCCCCGGCCCCAAGGTCCCCAGCTCCAAAGTCCCCAGCCCCAGCATCCCCAGCCCTGACATCACCAGCCCCATTGTCCCCAGCCTCACAGCACTCACAAGCCAGAGGTGCTTGGAGCTGGTGCTGGGGGCAGCGCTGGATCCATCCTCTGGCCTCTCCTCCACGGCGCTGAGGGCAGCCCTGGGGGGTGCTGAGCTATCCAGACTTGGGTGGCAGCTGGCAGGGACAGAGCCTGCGGGGAGGGACAGGGTGGCCGTGGCAAGGCCATGCTGCCCAGTGCCACCCCTGGGGACAGGGGGAGGTGGTGGCGTGGGGCTGGGGACCCCCAATGGGTACCTGAGCGGGGCCGGGGCTCAGGCTGCAGCGGCTCTGTGTCCTGGGGCACGTCCTGGCTGCCCCCCATCTGGCTCTGCAGCTGCGCCAGGTCCTGCTCTGAGAAGGAGCGGTCCCGCTTCAGCGGTACCTCCGTGCCTGGAGAGTCTTCCTCCTGCAAGGTCACAGGGACTGTGTCACCCTGGGGACCCCCGTGTCCCCCTCCCTCCCAACTGCCTCCCTTCACTTGCCTCAGAGATGTTCATCTCCTCCATCTCAGCCAGGGTGGGAGCCTTGAGCAGGACGCGGGGCCGTGGACACGCCGGCACGGCGCTCACCGGGCACCGGGACAGCTCGAGGCAGGAGCTGGAGGCCAGGCGGCCCGAGCAGGCGTGAGGGATGCAGGGCAGGGAGCTGTAGCCTGGGGATGGGGACGTGGCTCAGTCCCGGCATGACAGGGACCTACCTTGGTGCAGCCTGGCACGGTGGGGAGGGGATGCCAGTACCTTTCTGGCCGCGGTACGGCATCTCCACAGGCCGCAGCTTCCTCTCCTGCCTGATCTCCTCCAGGATCTTCTCATGGAGCGTCCTCTGCTTTTGGGGCAGGGGCCTCAGCCGCCGCTCTGATGCCTGTGGGATGGATGGATGGATGGATGGATGGATGGATGGATGGATGGATGGATGGATGGATGGACGGATGGGAGCTCAGCACTTGCCACAGCTCAGGGCTGGGTGGGAATGGCACCCGTGGGATCCACCAAGCCACTGAGGTGTCCCAGCACCGGCACTCACCTGCTTCAGTGGGGGCCGGGAACGGATGAAGTCGAGGATGAGCTCGTGGGCATCCTTCTTCACCCGGGGGGGGATGTCTCCATCCACCTGGGAGGGGGCAGAGGGGCCGCGGGCGGTGTCAGTGCTGGGGCCGGTTGCTGGCAGGGCGGTGGGGCAGGGGTCTGGGGATGGGGATGGGGGGCTCAGCCACACTCACCATGACCTTGCGGAGTTTGTAGTTGCGGGCGCGGATGTCCTGCATGAGCATCTCGAAGGGGGTGAGCTGGTACTCGGTGGGCAGGGGGTTGAACTGCTTCTCCTGCACCTTCTTCAGCTTCACACCGTGCCGCAGCTCCCGCATCAGCTGCACCCACAGACGGGCCTGGAGGGGCACACATGGAGGGGCGGGGGGACACACAAGGCATCAGCTCCCACGCAGCCCCGGCTCAGCCCCCGCGCCCGCCCGCGCTGCCGTACCCAGTCGGTGTTGCGCAGGCTGCCCAGCTCCGCTGCCGGCCGCTCCTCCACCTCCTCATCCTCCTTCAGCTTCTGCAGCATCTGCCGCAGCACAAGACACCGTCACCTCACCCGGCACCACCAGCACCCAGGGTCCAGCCGGGACCGTGCCGTGGGGCCGCAGCACCAATGGGCACCCCAAAGCACCCACTGCCAGACATCCCTGCTGGCACCAGCCCAGAGCAGGCAGGAGCTGGCAGTGCCAGGGCACAGTGCACCAGGAGAAGGGTGCATGGCTGAACGCCAGCAGCCCTGGTAAGGGTGGGCAGAGGGGAGCACTGCGCTCACCCCGGTGTTTTGGCCGCAGGACAGTGCTGCTGGGTGCCCGCACTCACCTCCTTGGCATCGCGGATCTTGGCGAGGAAGGCTTTCAGCTCCACCGTCTCGGCAAAGAGCGCCCGGCACACGGCCTGGTAGTGTGCCTGGGCCTCAGCGGGATCGGCCAGGCGGGCGGCACAGCACCGCATGGCCTGCCCGAAGGTGCGCACGGCACGGGGCGGCCCTTCGCACCCCTCCTCCTCCTCCTCCTGCCCCCCGTAGCCCTCATCGGCCGTGCCGCAGCCGCTGTCCTCCGAGTCGCTGTTGGTCATCAGGTCGATGAGCTGCTCCAGCCGCGGGCTCAGCTCCCGCTCCTCGTTCTCATCCAGTCCCCAGTCCAGCGCCCGGTAGATGGCAAAGCCCAGTGACTGCACCATCTGCAGGGAGACGGCACTGGGTTGGCCCTGGATGGGTCTCGGCACCGGCTATGCCAGTGAGAGCCCCTTGGCACACAGGGGCCAGCTGCCCCCCTGCATCCCCTCAGCACTTGGGGCTGGGTCTCATCTCCCCGCTGCGCCCCAAGACCCATCACTGCGGGGCGAGGGGGGGGGTAGCCATGCCCATCCAGGGACCCCTGTGCTTGGGGGGGGGGAGTCACCAGGAAGCTGCAGCGGGGCTGGGTGGGAGGGAGTCGACAGGAAGCGTCCAGCCCCCACGTACCTGGGCTTCGGCAGAGGGCGTCAGCAGCGGGGGCAGCTCTGGGGGAAAGAGGGCAGAGTCAGCACTGGCACCCCCAGCCCTGGGCTGCGGGCACCGGCAGCATGGGCACCGGCAGGCAGGGATGCAGCAAGGACCGGTAGAGAACTCCCAGGACACTGGGCAGGCGCCGGGCTGCGGCGCTGAGCTGTGCCCAGCCAAGGATGGGGCTTTGCCCAGGATGTGCTTGTGGGCAGCTCGAATGGCCACGGGAAAAGCAGCAGGGGAGGCTTTGGCAGTGTCCCCAAGGGCAGTGCCCCGGGGTCCCGGCTCTGCTTTCCCAGCGGCAGCCGCAGAGCCCCAGCTCAGGAGCACTGGCCATTAGCTATCCATTTAACTGGTCGATGCGGCAGCCGCGGGGACGTGCCGGCTGCGTGCCAGCCACGAGCCCAAATCACTCCCGCACCCCCAGGCCCTGCCTGGCTCCCACTGCAGTGTCAGCCCCGGGGGAGGCTCTGCTCCAGCACGGAGCATCCCCTGGGCTCCATCCGGTGCTCAGACCCACCGAACCGTGTGCCAGGCTGGTGTCACTGCCTGCTGAGGTGCTGGAAGGCGCCCGGAGCCCTTCCAGCTTTGGGCTTGGCAGTGAGGGGCCCAGCTTCGTCCCTGAGGGGGTGGTACAGGAGGGCTTTGGGAGCCGGAAGCGGCGCAGTGGCATCAGCTCTGGCACAGCAATTGCGGCGGCTCAGGGAAGGGTGTGGGGCCGTTCCCATGTGCAACCGGCAGAGCTGGTGTGACCGCACCATGCCCGGCCGTCACGGGCACGTGCCGTGCCTGTGCGTGGCCCTGCCCGGGGCACAGCGCTGGCCACAGCCATCCTGCACACCGCCGCCGGCGCCTGGGGCTGCCTGCGCCCCTCTCCCCATCTCCCATCTCCCCCAGCTCATCCCCCCGACATCCGGAGCATCGCCTGCCTGGCACCCCTGCGAGGGCAGGGGGTGACACCACAGCACCCTGCCCTGCCGCCCCCGACAGCGCCGAGGATGGGGTGTTGTCCCCAGGGGTGCTGCCCCCCCCCGCAGGGCGAGGCGGGCGAAGCCGTTCGCCGCGCTCTGTTATTAGGCGCAGGGGTGCTCCGGCATCGCTGCTGGCAGCCGGCCGAGCCTAATGACAGCCTGTAACCACCACAGCCCTGCCCAGCAGCGCCAGCCGCCCGCAGAGAGGGCACGGCCGGGAGTCCGAAGGTCAGGGACGGGGCTGCCCCAAAACACCACTCCCGGGGGCTGGGGGAGGCCGAGGGCCCGGATGGGGTCCTGTGGTTCCACAGGCGTGTGGGGTCTGTGTATGCAGGTGTGTTCAGGTGTGTGTGGGGCTGTGGGGGTGCCTGTCCCCGTGACTGTCTGCCCTTGCCATGTGTCCTGCCCCTGTGGGCTCGCTGTCCTGTAGCCCCATGGCAGGTCCCAGCCCAGTGAGCCCGGCACCCATGGGTGACCCTGCTCACCCCACACCCTGGGTCTGGCCTTACTAGGTCACTCAGCAAGGCCCTGCTAGTGCCAGTGCTGGTGCCACACCAGCCGTGGACCCCCGAGCCCCCAGCCCACCACCTGCACCAGTGCCCACGGTGCCAGCGATGGTGCTGGCTGTGCCAATGCCGGTGCTGGTTGCCCCTGCTGCTGCTGGGGCTTGGACTCTGCCCGTCCCTGCCGGGGCCGGGGCCTCCTTCCTGCCCCCGGGGCCGGTGCCGGGCCTCTCACCCATCCTCCCAGTCTCTCCAGTGCCGCACCCCCGCAGCCAGTGCCCCGAGTGCCGCACCGATCCCCCGCTGCCAGTACTGGCGACTCCAGTGCCTGTTCCCCCCTCCCGGTGCCGCTTTCCCTACCCATCCCCCAGTGCCGGTACCGGTTCTCCACCAGCTGCCGATCCCCCCCCCCCGCGCTGGGGTCGCCGCAGGTGTGTGTCCCCCCCCCATATTCCTCCCACCCTCCTCCCCCGCTGCCGGTATCCCCGGTGCCTCCGCCGGCCTCCCGGGGCTGGCGGCGCTGTGCAGCACCCCCTACCGGCGCCGGTGAGTCCCGGTACCGGCGACCCCCCGGTGCCCGCAAGCCCCCGGTGCCGTCACCCGCCCTTCCTTCCCGCGCGGGCGTTGCCGTCGCCAGCCCCACCCCGCAATCTCTTACCGGGCGGCGGCGAGGGAAGGACGACGCTACCGTCTCCGCGGAGGCGGATGTCGGAGGTGCGGAGAGGGGCGGCGGGGGCGGCGGGGGCGGCGGCGGCGGCGGCGCGGCAGCTCTGGAAGCAGAGAGCCCAGGCCTGCTCCTCGTTCAGCGGCTGCTCGTAGCACTTCAGCACCTCCTCCAGGGACAGCTCCCGCGGGGCCCCGCCGCCCGCCCGCGCCATCGCCCCATCCCCGCGCTGCTGCCGCCGCTGCCGCCGCCGCCGCCGCCGCCGCCGTACGGGCGGGCGGGGCCCTGTGGAGGGGCGGGGGGAGCGGAGAGGAGCGGAGCGGCTGGCGGAGGATCGGACCGCCCCCGCGGCTCGGCCACGCCTGCGCCACCGCCCCGCCGCCGCCCGGGGCGCCCACCGGCACCGGACGGGACGGGAAGGGAAGGGACGCGGTGGCGCCGAGGGGCCGGGACGGATCGGCTCGGGACGGTTCGGTTCGGCACAGCACAGAACGGCTCGGTACGGCACGGCACGGCTTGGCTCGGTACGGCTCGGTTCAGCAAGGCTCGGCTCGGCTCAGCACAGCTCAGCTTGGCAAGGCTCAGCTTGACTCGGCTTGGCACAGCTCGGTTTAGCCAGGCTCAGCTCGCCCCGGCTCATTTCGGCTCGGTACAGCTCGGTTCCCCTCAGCAGGGCTCGGCTCAGTCCATCGTGGTGCAGGATGCGGGCGCAGCGTGTGTACCGGGCAGGATGGGGTGCTGGGTGCTGGGTTCCTGTTGTGGGGCAGATGGGGGGGTGCGTGGGGTGCAGGGCACGTGATGGGGTGCAGCATGCAGTGCCCAGGAGGGGTGTGGGGTGCTGCTGGGGGGACACCCCCACCCTTGGGATGCGGGACAGGGTGGGTATTCCAGGGGACACGTGTCACACATGGGGTGGGTGGGGAGGTTGCAGGGACAGGAAGGCCTTGGGGACATCACAAGAATGACGAGGCCCTTCCTCACCAGCACCCTCGGGCATGTCCGCAGTGGGGTGGCTGACCCACCCGGCCCGGCACTGCAGAGGCTGCCGGGGAGGTGGGGAAGGGACCAGGCTGGGCTGTGACACTCCCGGGAGGGAAGGAGAAGGGCTCTGGGGGCTGGGGCACAGTCTGGGCACGGCCAGCAGGCCCTGAAGGCATGGGGCTGAGGAGCTGGAGTTTCTAAGGAGGTGACATCCCACGGGGACGTGGTGGGGGACAATGTCCTGCAGCCACTGGGAAAGGCCGGCGTGGCGCGGCGCCGATAGCAGGCTCACACTGCAGCACCCTTGGGGTGAGCAGAGGACTGCCAGCCTCCCAGGAAAGGTCAGCTACAGCTAATTACAGCTCTGGTCATGATGAACTTCCCATTTCCATGATGGAATGAGTATAAAGCCCTGCCTTGGCTCCATTAACCCATGACCACAGACCAGGGCTGCACTGGGAGAGGGATGGAGCTGGCACACAGCCACTCATCCATCCCACATGGCCAAAGAGCTGTCCTGGGGCTGGAGACCTCTGGCAAAGAGTTTGGGAAATGCCCTCCAATGCCCATCCCAGCAAACCTGGGCAGTTTCAGTTCCATCTTCAGGGAAAGAAATGGGATGACAGAGTTGGGTGGCTGGGAAACGCAGGCCTGCGCAGTGCAACGGGGTTTGGGAAGGGCAAAGATGGCAACAGGTGATCCAAAGTGTCTGTGCGCTTCTGGAATGACTCAAAGTCACCATCACCAAGGCGAGAGTGCATTGCAGGGGGTCAGGGCACCTTGCAGGGGGTCAGGAGCGCATTGCAGGGGGTCAGGAGTGCATTTCAGGGGGTCAGAAGCACATTGCAGGGGGTCAGGAGTGTGTTGCAGGGGGTCAGGGCACATTGGAGGGGGTCAGGCGTGTGTTTCAGGGGGTCAGAGAACATTGGAGGGTGTCAGGAGTGCATTGCAGGGGGTCAGGGAACATTGGAGGGGGTCAGAAGTGCGTTGCACGGGGTCAGGGCACATTGGAGGGGATCAGAAGTGCATTGCAGGGGGTCAGGAGCACATTGGAGGGGGTCAGAAACGTGTTGCAGGGGGTCAGGAGGATGTTGCAGGGGGTCAGGGCACATTGGAGGGGGTCAGGAGCACGTTGCAGGGGGTCAGGGCACATTGGAGGGGGTCAGAAGTGTGTTGCAGGGGGTCAGGGCACATTGGAGGGGATCAGAAGTGCATTGCAGGGGGTCAGGAGGATGTTGCAGGGGATCAGGGCACATTGCAGGGGGTCAGGACCGTGTTGCAGGGGGTCAGGAGGATGTTGCAGGGGGTCAGGGCACATTGCAGGGGGTCAGAAGTGTGTTGCAGGGGGTCAGGGCACATTGGAGGGGATCAGAAGTGCATTGCAGGGGGTCAGGGCACATTGGAGGGGGTCAGGAGCGCGTTGCAGGGGGTCAGGGCACATTGGAGGGGGTCAGGAGCGTGTTGCAGGGGGTCAGGAGGATGTTGCAGGGATCAGAAGTGCATTGCAGGGGGTCAGGAGGATGTTGCAGGGGATCAGGGCACATTGCAGGGGGTCAGGAGCGTGTTGCAGGCGGTCAGGAGGATGTTGCAGGGGGTCAGGGCACATTGCAGGGGGTGAGGAGCAGTGCCAGATCCCCACGCTCCGGATGGGAAGCCCCACGTGCTGCCGGTGGCAGCGGGTCCGTGCCGGGCCGAGCCGGTTGCCGGCTTCACCGCGCCCTGCACACCTGCCGGCGCCTGGGGACACAGCCACGGCGGCACCGTCGGGGATGGGAGCGGGGAGGACACGCGGCGTCTGAAGGCAGCGACCGCCCAGCCCTGCAGGATTGATGGGAAGGCCCTGGAATTACACAGCACGAAGCTTTTTTTTGCTTAGGGTAAAACTCTTAATTAAGGTGAAATCAAGATGTAATTAAAAGCTACTGTCTGGGGAAGAAAATCAAACAAAAGCCAAGTGTGTGTGTGTATGGGGGAATACAAGGAGAAATGAAAGAAGTTGGGGAAAAAAGGGGGGAAAAAAAGAGAGGTTGGGAAGGGGTTGTAGGGCACTACGGGAGGGGAATGTTTCCCGACCCCCTGCTACCTGGCACGGAAGCAGGATGTGCCCCAGTGAGGCGGCTGCGAGCTGGGATGGAGGGCAGAGCCCTTCCCCAGCAGCAGGTTTGGGTTGTTTGTGGGCACTACGTGCACACAGGAGTCATCATGGCATGCAAAGGATTTCCTTACAGAGGCAGGGAACCCAGGGTGAGCGCAGGGAGCACCCCCGGGCTCAGAGGCACCCGTCTGCCTTCCTCAGATGCTGCAATAAACTTGGGGCCATGAAAAAGAGAGAGTTTTGCAGGGTAAAAATCTTTTACTGCCGGGGAACAGATGCTGCAAGAGCTCCCTGGCCTCCTCCCTGTATGAATAAACCCTGGGGCACCCCAGAAACCAGAGCCCTGGGTCAGCCCCTGGGATGGGTGATCCCTTCGGCGCAGCACGTGTGCCCAGCCCTGAGCTCCTGGTGAAAGGGATGGAGCTGGGGGTGCTGCTGGGCAGCCCTGACTTCCCTGAGCCTGTTCTGGACAGGAAAGCATGGTGGATGGGTGTGATGTTGGAAGAAATTGGGATGGATCCTGCAAATCCTGCACCCCGTGGGGTCAGTTTTATTGGAAAGGTCGCTGAGATGATGGGGTTCCACGCTCCCCTCATCCCTGTTCAGCCAGGCAGGCCGAGCCTTTCGCTCCACAGGGGAATGACATGAGTGAGCCCAGCAGCATCCCTGTGCTTCCCTACCTGGCTCCAGAGCTGCTGGTCCCCTGCTACCACCTCTGGGCTGGATCCTGCTCTGGGCGCAGCAACGCACTGCAAGGGCTCAGGGGCTGGACAGACAGAGACACTGAATCACTGAGCGTTTGTTACAGCTCTGTTTCTTTTCCAGAGTCTTCTTCATTAACACTTTAATTAAAGCCATCTCTCCACTCAGCACACTCCACAGCTCATGTGCTGGGGCTTTGCTTTGTTGGCTCCCCAGCCAGCACTGGAGCTCACTGAGCCAAGCAGGGCATGGAGAGCACAAAACCCCCCCTGACTTTGATGTGACCCCTGAAACCTGGGGCTGCCACAAACATGATGACAGAGCTGGGGCTGGAGAACAATTTGGTAATGTGATTCTGCAATGGGTTTCACTCTGTCTCAAGGTTCAGCATCACAGTGACTTTCTGCAGCCTCCCTGGCATGCTGGCTGTGGCAACCCATCATGCCACCAGTGCCAGAGCCAGAGCCTTGGCCACTGAAGGGTCTTCCTCTGTCTCACATCAGCAAGTGCAGGCGACTCACTGGCTCAGGGCCAGCACTGCAATCACAGAATCACGAGGTTGGAAAAGACCTTTAAGATCATCAAGTCCAACCGTTCCTGTCCTGTGCTAAACCATATCTCTAAGTACCTCATCAACACATCTAGGGATGGTGACTCAGCCCCTCCCTGGGCAGCCTGTGTCACAGCCCCACAACTCTGCCAGGGAAGAACTTTCCCCTCCCAGCTGAGCTGACCCTGCCCTGGGGCAGCTTGAGCCCATTGCCCCTTGTCCCAGCTCCTGTCCCCTGGCTGAAGAGACCATCGCCCACCTCTCTGCACCCTCCTGGCAGGGCAGTGGAGGTGGGGAGAAGGTCTCCCCTCAGCCTCCTCTTCTCCAGGCTCAACACCCCCAGCTCCCTCAGCTGCTCCTCAGAGGATTTGCCGTCCAGCCCCTTCCCCAGCCTGGTTGCCCTTCTCTGGACTCACTCCAGGACCTCACTGTCCTGATGTGAGGAGCCCAGAACTGGACCCAGCACTCGAGCTGCAGCCTCACCAGTGCCCAGTCCAGGGGCACAATCCCCTCCTTAAATCAAAGCACCCCGCGGCCCAGCGCTCCTGAGAGGAGAAGCTGCGGCCCCCCCCCCCCCCCCGGCTGCCGGCCCGCACCCGCCTCCTGCCCCGGGCACGTATAGGGAACCCCAGCGGGAACCCCGGCCCGTTCCCTCCGCGTCCTTCTCCCCCTCAGCAATGCCCGGCTGCCCGTGCCGCTGCTCCCTCCCCCCGGGAGGGCCCCTCACGCCCCGCCTCACCCCGCCGGGACCTCCCGCCCTCACCAACATGGCGCCTCCCCTGCCGCCTCAGCCAAGATGGCGGAACGCTGGGCGGGACCGCGCCCCTCTCCTCCAGCCAATGAGCGGCGGCGGCCTCCCTCAGCGGCCAGCCAATGGCGGCGCAGGGCGGGCGGGTTGGTTTGGCGGGAAGCGGCCGCTATGGCGGCTGCGGGCGGGACGACATGGCGGGACCTGCTGGGTAGGTGCGGGCTGGGGCGGTGCCGGGGCTCAGCGAGCCCCCCTGGCCTGGCGCTGCCTGCGGGGACAGCAGAGGGGAACGGAGGGGTGGGTGTCCCCTCATACACCCCTTGTCTGGCGTGTGCGGGGCTCCCGGCAGCCCCTCGCCTCAGCCCTGCTCCTCCTGGCAGCCCGTTGGCCTTCGTGTGGCGGCCTCTGCCCTGCGGCGGTGCGGGGGAGCGGGGCAGGCGGGCTTGCTGTCGGCCCAGGGCCCTTGGGGGCCGGCGGCTGACAGGCTTTCGGCTGCAGAGCTGCCTGGAGCAGCCCCTGTGGCGGTGCCCAGCACTGGGCCTGTCATGCTGCAGCCTAGCAAGGCTGGAGCTGCCTTCCCCCTGGCCCTGTCCGTGGCCGGGGCCGCCTTCCCCCCCTGTCCGTGGCCGGGGCCGCCTTCCCCCCCCTGTCCGTGGCCGGGGCCGCCTTCCCCCCCCTGTCCGTGGCCGGGGCCGCCTTCCCCCCCCTGTCCGTGGCCGGGGCCGCCTTCCCCCCCTGTCCATGGCCTGTGCCGAGCTGTGGTTATAAAAGAACTCCCAACCTCTCAGCAGGGAGAGCCAAGAAACGAAAAAGCACCTTTGGGAGCGAAGCAGAGCTCCAGGAAGCGGTTCTGCGCCTTCTGGATCGTCATCAGAACCTGAGTGACCTCCTCCTGGAGGTAGGAGCAGTATGGGGGGTGAAACGCTCAGGCTGGTGGTCCTGAGACTTCCCCAGGGCCCTTCCTAGGGCAGCTGGAGAATGAATCCCCCAGGGACACAGGTTTTATTACAAGCAAAAAGGAAAAACAGCACTGTGGGAATAAGCTGAAGTTTAGCAGTCTGTGTTACAGAAATTAGATTATTTCCCCCCCTCCCTTATTCCTCTGCTTTATTAAGACAGAGGGAAAAAAATATTAGATATGGCTTGGATTTGGGGCAGAGGGAAATCCAGCACCTTTGTTCCTGGAGCAGAACTGGCTTCTGGTGAATACAGGGGAAAAAAATAAAACAGGAGCGAGACTCTTGGGTTTTCCCTGAGTCACCACCCATCTCTGGGGGATTTAACTGAGAAAGGATGTGAGGTTTTGATGCATTTCATCAAACATTTATGTTGGTGTGGCTTCACTGAAGGGTCTTGAAAGACAGAAATCCTGGTGGTGCTCCTGCTGTTTGTTGGGTGCCTGGGGACAAGTGTCTTTGACCTGTATCTTCTCTGCATAAAATGAAGATAACTGTACTTAGGTCTCTTGTAAAGTGCCCTGGAATCTCTGGTTTGCCACCACCATGCAGGAGCTTGGTGTTAAACTCACTTCAGTGGCTCCAGCCCCCAAGAATGCCAGTGCTGCTTTAGAGGAAATGGGTCTGGAAATGTGTGTGATCAACATCTGAGGCTGTTAATGGTTCTGTTTGGCTTCCAGGTGGAAGGTTCAGCCCAGCCAGGTGGACAGGGTGGTGTGGAGCACCAGGAAGTACCGTCAGAATCATTTATAGGTGAGAGAAGGAGTTTCAGTCAGAGGCAGGTGTGGGAAAGAACTTTATGTACCGAGTTTCTGCCTGTTAAATTCGACCCCAGTTGTACTTTTCATTGTTCTGGTCTCCCATTTGGCCACTCATTTCTTGTCTGGTGATAAAACCACTGGCAAGGTCTGATTGTTAGATATTTTGGTTACTTGAAAGAATTACTGTGAGCCCCCCAAGACTGAAATACAACAACCCCCTCAGCAGGGCTGTCCCACCTCTGCCCTTGGCTGTTCGGCCCCTTTTTTACCTACAGTAAAGGAATGATACATGGAAACCTTAGTTTTTTTCCTGTGCTGTGAGCTTTTCTCATTGTTGGTTGTTTGGTTTTGGTTTTTTTTAGTCTCTGTTCTGCAGGAGCAGGCCTCCAGGTTGGGTGTGCCCACAGCAACCTTGGCAGCCAAAAATGCTGTTATCAGCATGGAGCGGATCTGCCAGGCTCCGGGAAGCCCCTCGCGAGCTCCGCTGCTGGACCTGGACCAGAGGGTAAGGGGGAAGGTTTCTATCTACTGTATCAATAAACAGTGCTGTGAGGTTTGGCTTTAATCCCAGTGTATCTGCTGTGGTAAACTCCACCAAACATGTAGGAAGGACCTGATGGCTCATGTCAGTGTCTGATACGCACACAGGAGCGCAGCGGTCTTCCACGTGGGAAAGCATCTGGCTCTAACAGCTTGGAAACCATAGGGTCATAGAATGGCATGGGTTGGAAGGGACCCCAAGGAGCACAGAGCTCCAACTCCCTGCCACAGGCAGGGACACCAACCTCCAGGCCTGGAGCTACACAAGGTTGCCCAGGGCCCCAGCCAACCTGGCCTTGAACACACCCAGACACAGGGCACCCACCCCCTCTCTGGGCAGCCCCTTCCAGCCCCTCACCACTCTCTGTGGAAAGAGCTTCCCCTTAATAACTAATCTAAACCTTCCTTCCTTTGGTTTTAATCCATTCCCCCTTGTCCTGCCATTGTCTACCCTTTAAACAGCTGATTCCCATCCTGTTCCTCTGCTCCCTTCAGGGACTGGAAGGCTGCAATGAGATTCCCCCACAGCCTTCTCTTCTCTCCTCCAGGCTGACCCAGCCCAGCTCCCTCAGCCTCTCTCCGTAGGGGAGCTGCTCCAGCCCTCTGATCATCTCTGTGGCTCCTCTGACCCCTCTCCAACAGCCCCACATCTCCCTTGTGTTGGGCCCCAGCTCTGGACACAGGACTCCAGCTGGGGCCTCCCCAGGGCAGAGCAGAGCAATGATGTGTTTGTCTGTTAAAGTGCAGCTTTTGTTACACAGGTCCCTAAGCAGCTCCTGTGTCCCCACCTCTGGTGTACCCCAGCCTTCCCTGGCGGGGTGTGGTGCTTCCTGCCCTCCTTTATTGCTGGTCTCAGTGTGCAGCTCAGCTGGGGTGCTGGTGGCTGTCAGTACAAAAGCTGTGCTCTGACTGCTGGGCCACAACACCTCTGAGGGTTGGCAGCTCATAAGGTGAAAGGTCTGGGCTCTGCCTGTGAATTCCCCCTGCTGTTCAAGCCTTTAAAAAGCAGTTAATGGGGGGAAAGCATGGAATTGTTTCTCCAAGAATGTATAATTTACAAATGAAGCTATTTCTGCTTTGTTCTGGGGGCGGTTCCAGAAGAGGCTGTCTGGCTTGCTTGGAGTGGTCAAGGATTTGCTGGCAAACAATGTATTCTGTCGCTCCTTCTTCTGTCAAGAGCTGTGGAAAATGAAGGTGAGAACTCACAGAGGGATGTTGCTGCTGCCTTGCAGACCGTGGAGGCTTCACCTGTGAGGTGTGGTGCTGTGTTTTCCACCCCCCACTCCCATGAAGGGCAGGGATAACTGTCAGACAGGCTGGTGTCACCTTAATGTCCCTCGGTGGTGTGTTTGTGTGACCCAGGGCTGTGGGGATCATAGAATCATAGAATGGTCTGGGTTGGAAGGGACCCCAAGGGTCACAGAGCTCCAACCCCCTGCCACAGGCAGGGACACCAACCTCCAGGCCTGGAGCTACACAAGGTTGCCCAGGGCCCCAGCCAACCTGGCCTTGGACACCCCCAGGAACGGGGCACCCACCCCATCTCTGGGCAGCCCCTTCCAGCCCTTCACCACTCTCTCTGCATAGAACTTCCCCCTAATATCTAATTTAAACCTTCCCTCCTTCAGCTTTAGTCCATTCCCCCTTGTCCTGCCATTATCTGCTCTTTTAAAAAGTTGAATCCCATTCTGTTCCTCTGCTCCCTTCAGGGACTGGAAGGCTGCAATGAGGTCCCCCCACAGCCTTCTCTTCTCTTCTCCAGGCTGAGCGATGGGCAGCACACAATTCCATATGAATTTTAGGTGAAGCTGTTTCTTGGGTGAAATCACACAGATTATAGATGTTTGTTACTGCAGACATGGCAAGCTAAAGAACTGCTAATTGGCTACACACACTGTTCACACCACACTGATTGGTTAGTGATTATAACGGGTTCTGATAAGCCTATCTTCCAGCTACACATGGTTAGTTTACCTTTGATGTCCAAAAGCATCTGCACAGCTGCTGTTATGACCATGTATTATGGCTGGTTCTTGACATACTCCCAAATCCCTTCCCACAACTCCTGCTTGCTTTAGGGCAGTTTGTCCCCCCTGTCTTCAAGGCCGCTGTGTTTTGAGAATGTGATTGCCAAAAACCTCTCAGCATGAGGAACTTTCCTGCCTCATGGGAACACAAGGGTATTGTCAGGGCCTGTGTCTGCTGTGAGGAGAGCCAGGCTGCTGGCAGGCCTGCTGCCTTCTCTGACACAGGGGAGCCTTGCCACTGCTCATCCCAGCGCTGGCTGGCTGCAGCCATGATCTCCTGTGAATGACTGTGGTCTCTCTGACCTCTGGAAAGCAGGGACTGTGTTAGTAACAGTGGGGATTTGGGGTTTATTTAGTTTGAGAGGGAGTTCAGTGGGAGTTTCCTCACCTCTACAGTGGGTAGTGCTTCTTCTGAAGAGGGTTTAATAGCAGTTTGGAAGCAGGTGAATTATTAACTCTGCAGGGCAGTTTCTGCAGAGGGGTGGCAGCATCTTGGTGAGCAAGCATTGGGTTTTGGGGAGCTGGGCAAGCAGTGCTCTTGCCTCCCTGAAGGAGATGTCTGAGGCTTCCTGTCTGTACTGAGCATGGCTGGTCCTGGCTAGGAACCAGCCAGGAAGGGCATGTTGATGCAGTGCTGGAGTTACAGCACTGGGAATGGGATTAACCTCCTCTGAGGTGGCACTGCAGTTAGTTGAAGATTTGGGATCATGGTTTTCTTTCCTATTTAGCTTCACTGCCCAACTGTTATCACTGAACTATGCCAATAACTCTCACAATCAGCTGGTGTCTGGGTTTGCTGCCTGGGCTGAGCAGTCCAGAGGGATTAACCAGGCTCCCAGCTGGCTGTGGGGTGGCACAGTCCTTTCTGTGCTTGGCCAGCAATACCCAGTGTACTGCTGGTGTTCTGGTTCTCTGCTGCATTTATTTGGGGAGGATGCTAAGCTGAAGTGAGCTCACACAGAAAATGGCTTGAGAGGTAAAGGATAGCAAGATACCAGGTTACACTGCTTCAAACTTGGCTTGATTTCACCTGGGAGGTTTGTTCTGTTAAGATAAGTGATGCTCTAAGTGGAGTTAAGGGCTTTTTGTGAGCAGGACAGTTCTGGCTGCTCTGGTGGGAAAGAAGGAAGAGAGACACGGATCTGATCTGCCAGGATAAAGAGGTGTGTTCTAGTCTCAAATATCCCATCCTGGGCTGAAAATAGAACCCTGTGTGTTCTGTAGGCTGATTAAGATCTCCTCAGTCTTGGATAGACACAGAGATCAAGTGCTGCTGTGTAACTGAGATTGTTACAGTAAAGAATTAGCTTGTTGAAGACAAAGTGTGTGGGCAACTCCAGGGTCATGTTAAGAGGCAGCTGCTGGTCACTGCAGGATGCTCCTGGGCTTCCTCTCCAGAACAGCTCCTATGCCCAAGGCTCCCAAGTACCTTTAGCTTTGGTTTCTGTGTGGAGCTGGGATGAGCAGGTTGCTGCTGCTCCCTTTTCCCTGCCAGGTGCAGCCTGCAGCCCTGTTTTGCTGGCACAAAGCTTGCTCCAGGACATGGTATTCCAGGCAGGAGCTGGAAGGCATGCTGCAGGCATGAAGGGTGGCAGTTTCCTTGGTGTGGAGGCGATGCCTGGTGCTGATCTTGCTGACAGAGCCTGGTGTTTGGGAGCAGCACTGCCTGAGCAGTGTTGTGTTCTCCTCTCTGCCCGTGTGGATGTGGTGTCTCTTCCTGTCATCTCCTATTAGGAAATGAATTTGAGAGCAGAAACTCCCTTCACCAAGACCAATAAAGAGTTGATAGGCTAAGCAACAATTTTCTAATCTACTTCTGGATCTGAATTAACAAGACTTGAAGCTCTGTGGTGTTGCCTGTTTTCTGGGATATCCACAGCTCCTTTCAAAGGTGCAGAACCAGCGTTATCCTGGGGGGACAGAGATGGATATACTTGTTACTTGACCATTAAAATGTAAAATAATGATGCATCCACAACCCTAAACCATTCACAATTTGTAGGGAGGAAAAATCAAATGTAATCTTTCCTCATCTGGGGCTTTTCTACATTGTCATTGTAAAATCTGAGTAAGTTCTGAGTAGTTTGAAGAAATGGAATAGAGGGGTGGGTTTTTTTTTTTCTGTATGATTTATGTTAACCAAATGTTAACTGCTAATGGCAAAATGCAGACACTGACCTAATTGTGGCATCTCCTTAGGACCCTCCAGTGCTGGAAACAGTGTGGCACCTGCACAGAGATGGCATCGTTGGCCTGGGAGAGCTGCTGGAGAGGTGAGCAGAGGTTTATAGGTTTGCAGATGTATTTAATCTCTTAAAGCCTATTGAAATGTAAGCAGGGATTAGCCATGAGTATTCTGGACTGAGATTATGGTCAGATGCTGGCAAGTGATCAGATTAGCAGGACTAAAGGAGTTGCCCTGGGTCTCAGAGGTTACCCTGGGTTAATTAGTGCAGTTGAAGGGGCGGAGGCTGGTTGTTGATGGCTGCCCAGTGAGGGAGAAGGTTGGGTGAGAACCACAGCCTCAGACTGGCCTGGCTGATAAGTTTTATCTCCTGCTTGGGTTCCCTGAAGCAGGCAGCTGCTGTGTGGGAGAGGACACAGTTCCCAGCTCCTTGCGTTCATCTGGCCGTGCCGCTCGGGGCTGCTTTGGGAACTCTCGTTAAGCCTGTAGCAATTAACACTGGTCTTGATGAGCAGCCTTGTTTTGCAGAAGCTGCGTGCTTCTGTCTTCAAAACCTCACATTTCAGTAAGGTTTGGCAGAGTTAATCTCCAAAGAAAAGTTATTCTAAGAATTGATTTGTCTTTAATTTGTATTTACCCCCAGTCCGGAGCTGACAGCTCAGCCCTGTTACCTCTTGTGAAGCTCAGTGGCTCTCTTGCAGCATTGAGGGGAACACTGCAGGGAGCTTTTAGGCCTTTGATATGGGTTTACTTGTCTGTTGAGGGGATAGGAAAAAATCACCCACTGTACTTCAAATTTAAGGAACCAAAGGGACTGATTAAGAGCTTAATTATTTTTCTCTTAAGCATTTTCATCCAAGTTTCTTAGAAACAGGAGCCAAAGTCATTCTTCTAGCAGTATTTTCTAAATGGAAGTGCTTTGATGTTGGAGATGGGGAAATACTTGACCATACAATTTCACACACTTTTTTTATCCTTTGGATGTGTTTGTTGTAGAATCGTTTAATAAAGCTCTTGCTGGCCCAAATGTAAGAAATTAAATGCCACATATAGGGCAGGGAGTGCTGCACAGACAGCTCTTCCCTGAGCCAGAGAGGCTGGTGGGTGATACAGCCCAGAATCACAAAGAAAGGGCAGAGGGATTGAATGGAACCTGCTTCTCTCTGTCCCTAGCGCCCCGTCTGTCCCTGCTGCGGTGGAGTGGCTGTGCCCTGGGCTCCGTGGGCTCTGCGAGTGGGCGCAGGAGCAGCAGGAGCCCTGTGGGGACCTGGAGCTGGCTGGGCACCTTCTCTCAGGCAAGGCTCTCAACTGGGTGCTGGGCTGTGCAGGCTGCAGCAGGGGCAGCTGTCAGCAGGGGGGTAGTGCTTTCATGTTCTTGCCCCCCTTGCAGTGAGGGAAATATGTATTTATATTGGTGTATTTAGCAATTTGTCTTTCCCTTGCAGAAATTCAAACCAATTCTCTTTATCCCCTTGAGTTACAGTACCACAGGGAGGGGTAACTGGGGAGTGTATGGGGCTGGGGCTGGGTCATTGAGAGCGTGATGCTCCTGCAAGCTGTTGGAGATGTTTTGGACCAGGAATACTGAACTGTTCCATTTCCCCCTGTCATTTTCTATTATTTGGAGGGGGAGTGAGTAGAAAAAAAATCCCCACCCAGTTAGATTGAAGAGCTGTAATCAGACCTTTGGGTGAGTGCAGTTGGTCAGGTACAGCCCATATGGGTTCTGCAGCAGAGCATCAGATCCATAAATTCTTTAGTCTTTACAATCCTTTTACATTTCTTTCTCCCTGCCTGTTCTAAGTCCTTATGGCTGGGAGTAATTTTATTCCAGGAAAATAAATGAATCCTGCTGTCTGCTGTGTAGTGAGTGATGCTTTTCAGGCACCTGGGAGATGGGCACGGGGGGTCTCTATTGAAGGGGGAGGCTGAAACACTGGTTCCTTCTTGTTTCACAGACTTTGCCATGGTGTTTCTTCAGAATGGCTTTCCACCAACCTCAGAGCTGGGAAAGCAGCTGGAATTCAAGAAGGTCCCCCATGTAAGGACAAAGGAACCTCTTGGTGAAGGGTTGCTTTAAGAAGAGTAGATCCACTGTATAGCTCTATATCTGTGTATGTGCTTAGAGCAACAGAGAAGGGTGGTGGTTGGGGTGCTGGAAGGAGTGAGGAGGAAGTGGTGAAACCAGGACAAAGCCTCTTGTGGAGGTTTTTCTTTTTAAATGAAGAATTTCTCCAAGAGGATGTGCCAAAGGGTTTGTAAACTTCCTGGGTTGCACCTCCATGGCTCTCTTATTCCATTTGAATATGAGGGATGGCCCCTGGTAAGCATGGGGAAGGCTTGGCTTTGGTCTCTTCCACCTCCAAAGCCTGAGCTTAGCTTTGAGAGGGACAGAACTCTTTTCTTTGAGACAATTTGACTTTTTTAAAGAGTAACTGTATCTCTTTTAAACACTAAACTGTTAATTTGTCTATTTTGAACAGATCTGTCACGACGTCTTGCAAAGGATGCTGGCATGTAAGTGTGTTAGTGACTCCCAGCTTTGCTGCTGTCTGGTTTGTTGCTAAATCTCTCCAGAGGAACCCTTTCCCTGGGATGGTTTTCTGCTGTGGCACACAATCCTGGTGTCCCTGATTTCTCCTTCCCTTTTGCAGTGTAAAATGGGTGCAGCCTCTTCTCACGCTGCAGATAATTCCCTGCCTTTTAGGCTGGCTCATGCTGATGCTCCAGGCTGCATTGTCGGGGTGGTACCTGAGCTGGTTTTTAACAAGCCTGATGGGCAGCAGTCCAAATCTGTCACAGCACAGAGCTTAAACTAGGAGAAGCTGCTCTGCTTAGTGAATTAACCTCTGAATTTACCAAGTTACATGCAAGGCAGCTCTTTTGGTGGCTGGATTTGCAGAGTGATACTTTGTGAAACCTTCTTTCTCTTCTTTTTTTCTCTTTTTTTCTCCTGAGAAAACCCATCTGAGGTACATGTGTGGGGGTTTAAATACTGAGCCATCCCATGGACAATGTGCCTGGTTCTGCCTGGGCAGCCCTGATGCTGCCACCTCCCTGAGCTCAAGCTCAGCAGTCCCTGATTTGCATTGCAAATCCCGCTGTGGAAAGACAAAAAACAAGAGTGGGGTTTTTTTTTTGTGTGTGTCTTGTGTCACAGATGATCTTTACAGCACGTTGTAGGGCAGAGGAAGGGTTGGCTGACCCCTCCTCACGTTCTCTGACCCCTCCTCACGTGCCCCACTCTGGTGTATTAATATAATCCCTCTCCTCAGTGCCAGCACTCTTCTTGCTGGTGCTTCAGCAGCATGTTTGGTGCTGCTGCAGAGCTTAGTGTTTTGCCTCTGCTGAAAGATGTCTGGAAAACTGGGATGTGACACTGGGATTGCACCTGCCCTTCTGCATCGATCCCCGTGGGCGCCGCCAGCCCCATCCCTCACCCTGTCTGCAGGCAGGACCTTGCCAAGCAGCTCTAGAAAGGGAAAGGCACAAGAGAAGCACTCTGTAAATCAGTATGGATGAGTCTCCTCTCAGGTGGCCCTTGAACAGTGTTGGTGCTTGCCAGACAACCCTTACAAACACAGGGTGAGGGGGATTGTGGAGGGAGAGAAGCAGGCTGCTGGCAGCCAGGCGGGAGGCTGCACTAACCTGCTCTTCATTCGACCTTCCTGTTGGAGCAGCCTGTGCTGCTGCTGCTGCCTGACTGCAGTGTCTGCCTGAAGAAATGCATTCAAGGAGTTTTGTAGAAGACATTTGTGCTAGTGAGGGGGTCTGGCTCAGCTTTGAGGGGGTCTGGCTCAGCTTTGAGGGGGTCTGGCTCAGCTTTGAGGGGGTCTGGCTCAGCTTTGAGGGGGTCTGGCTCAGCTTTGAGGGGGTCTGGCTCAGCTTTGAGGGGGTCTGGCTCAGCTTTGAGGGGTTTTGCTTAACAAAGAAGCTGCTCTGAAGGATGTTAGGAGTCTTTATGTAAAATAATTTGCTATTAATGAAGACTTTCAGAGGAGGAGGAGGAGGACAGGCTGAGAGCAGCTGTGGGAGTGCAGTGCTGCAGAGTACTGAACTCCCATGCCCCAGGATAAGTAGGGTTTATCTGCTTTTCTCTATTCTCCCTGACTTAACCTTAAAGTATTCCTCAGTGGGGGAGGAGAACATTAACACTGTGGACCACCATGAGGGGTGCCTCATTTGCTGCCCCAGCTCAGTATTAATTTAAGAGGAGGCTTTTAAAGGTAGGATAGGGGACCAAACAGAAACTGCTGGTGCAGCAGGTTGCAGAGCAAAGGCTCTGGGTATTTGGGCTTGGAGCTGATGCTCAAGACACCGTGCTGAGAGAGCTGCCAGCCTGTTTGACCCCTGCCAGCCTTTTTTGGGGCAGATCTAGCCTCAGAAGGAATTTCTGCTGAGCAAGTGTAGCGTGAGGCTCCTCTCCTGTTAGGAACGTGCAGCGCTGGCAGCTCTTTGTTTGGTGAGGGCGGTTCAGGCCTTTGTTTCCAGGGGGTGGTAATTCAAGGCTTGCTCCTGCAAATCCCTGCCTGCAGACAGGCTTTCCTCTCTGCAGCGTTCACACTCACAGGCATGTGGCACGATTAGGACTGGGTTTGGAAATTAAAGATTAATTTATGTGCCTTTTTAGGTAGTTTAATTATCAGCACCTTCTTGGGAACGCTCTGTGTGGGGTTCAAGGTTGGTGTTAATAGTTTCTGAGTCCTTGTGTCACTCCTGAAAAAAAGATCTCTAAGAAAATAACGCTGCTGAACAGCTCCTGTGTGTCTCCCTAACGGGGTCACCTTCCCAAAGACACACAGGGCGCTTGTTCTAGTTAGTTCCTGCCTCACAGCATCACAGTTCTGCCATTTCCATTCCTCTCACTGTGTCTTCATGTCTCTGCTTTGGGGTACAGGGGTGCTGGATGCTGTTGGTAAAGAGAAGCAGCAAGATGTTTCCACGCTGCAAGCTGTGAGGTTCTGGTAAGAAGTGCTGTTCCTCTGAGTAATGCCAGCAGTTAGTGGTGTTGGGTTTTTATCCTCGGGTGAATGTTCCCCATCCAGTTCCTGCTTCCCAACTCATTTTGTCTAACAACTGTGTACGTGCCCAGCCAGCCCAGCCCTGTTCAGTGCAGGGGTATTCATTTGACTCAAGTCTGTCAATCAAATAGCTACGTAATATTGAGTAAATAATAGATTTTTACAAATATGGACCAAAAAAAGCATCTGGTGAGAGATGTAGAGGAAAAATGAGTCCTTCTTCCTCCTTGGTACCTGGCTAGATAGTGCTTCCTGTGTTCTGAGTGTTTCCTTGTTGCTTGTAGGCTGAACGTGTTCAGTGTGTCAGGCTATGGAAGTGCAGTTCAGCTGGATTCCTGTCAGCAATTCTGCAGACACACCCTGACTGAAGTTCTTACCTACAGCCCAGTGTTGAAAGGTAGGAATAGGCTGGGAGAGGTGAATGAGCATCTCCTGGGTGCCTTCCTGTGTGTCCAGAGCTCTATCCTGCCCAGACTGGGCTGAGTGGAATCCAGCCTGGAGGACCCAGAGCTGGAAAAGCTTGAAAATGGGAAGGGGAAAAGGAAAAAAAACCTAAGGCAAACCTCAGGTTGGGATAAGGAGAGTTTGCTAGGATAGTGGAGAGAGAAATAACAATAATAGGACTTTTCTAGCAAAATCCATCTGAAACTGGTGATGCACAATGCAGTTTCTCACTGGACTGCACAGCTCAGGCTGTACAGCTTGGAACTGTCCCAAAACCTGTGTGTCCTGGAGCCATGCACTCTACCCCCCACCAGCCCCCCTTTATGCTGAGCGTGACATAATTGGGATGGAATACCCTCTATGGCCAGTTTGGGTCACCTGTCCTGGTTGTGTCCCCTCCCAGCTCCCTGGTTGCCCCCCACCTTCTTGTTGACAGGGAAATATGAACAACTGAGAAGTCCCTGACTGTTGGGCAGCAACAAAACCATCCCTGTGCTACCAGCCCTGCTCTCATCCCAACTCCCAAACACTTTACATCAGCTGCTAGAAAGAAAATTAACTCTATCCTGGCCAAAACCAGGACAAGATGCCAGTGCTGTGGTGAGATGGCATGGTCCTTGTTGCCATGCTTTGTGTTCCAGCAGTGAATGGGAGAGAAAAGGTCTCACCAGACAGTTTTTAATGTACCTGGCTGTCAAAGCCAAGGGGAAATCTTGGGTGTTAAGTTGGGTGTTTTGGGTGTGTTTTAAAATGTCTTGCTGAACACTAAGCTTTTCTCTCTCTGGGTGCAGTGTCTGATGCCATCCAGATGCAGAAGGAGTGGAGCTTTGCAAGGAGCTGCTCGCTGCTCACTACCTTGTACCGCAAAGTATGTCTAACTGGCCTCACAGAGAGAGCTCTGCTGTGTGTGGGGGGGTTGTAGTCAGTGAAATACCCAAAATGAGGTAATTTAAAGCTAGTTCCAGCTGCAGAATTGATGCCAGCTGCCAGGCATGGTAGGCAGGATGGACCATGAAGTCCTCAGGGGACTTTTGTGCAAACCTCTTAATGAGAAAGATAATAATTGAAGATGTGAGTTTTTACTGTGATGGGACTTCTGAAGGAACTGGAATATTACTGTGGAATTCAGCCAGTGTGGTTCCAAGCCACAATGGGATCTGACCTTGGAAATCAGGCACACAGAATTGTAGACTGGTCTGGGTTGGAAGAGACCCCAAGGGTCACAGAGCTCCAGCCCCCTGCCACAGGCAGGGACACCAACCTCCAGGCCTGGAGCTACACAAGGTTGCCCAGGGCCCCAGCCAACCTGGCCTTGAACACCCCCAGGGATGGGGCACCCATCCCCTCTCTGGGCAGCCCCTTCCAGCCCCTCACCACTCTCTCCGGAAAGAACTTCCCCGCAATATCTCATCTCACCCTTCCCTCCTCCAGCTTCACTCCATCCCCCTTGTCCTGCCAGTCTCTGCCCTTTAACAAGCTGATTCCCCTCCTGTTCCTCTGCTCCCTTCAGGGACTGGAAGGCTGCAGTGAGGTCCTCCCACAGCCTTCTCTTCTCTTCTCTTCTCCAGGCTGACCCAGCCCAGCCCCCTCAGCCTCTCTCCATAGGGGAGCTGCTCCAGCCCTCTGGTCATCTCTGTGGCTCCTCTGACCCCTCTCCAACAGCCCCACATCTTCCTTGTGTTGGTTCCCAGCTCTGGACACAGGACTCCAGCTGGGGCCTCACAGGGGCAGAGCAGAGAGGGACAATCCCCTCCCTGTCCCTGCTGGGGGATAACTTTTTCAAAAGTCACACAAAAGACCCCTGGGTGTTAATCCCAGCAGCATATTTCACTCCTAGAGGTGGCTGTACACCTGTAGCTGAACAGCACTGCTATCACTCTTCCAGCTGTTCGTGGTGTTGAGTACAGAGGAGGCCACCTGGCAGCTGCAGCAGGTCCTGGAGACTCATGAGGTGAACTGGCAGCACGTCCTGTCCTGCGTTTCCACACTGGTGGTCTGTAAGGCTGAGGCTGCACAGCTGATCAAAGGTCTGTAGGTCCTGGTGAGCCTCCTCAGTTCTTGTTGCTTCTTGGGTAGTGAAGATGGTGAGGCAGCAGAGTCATTTGGAGTTGCTGTTCTGAGGTTCCTGTGTGGAGAAGAATAGCAAAAAGTCTTCTTTCCCCTTCAGATGTTCCCCATTGTGATGTGAACACCAGACCCTGGTGCCTGATGCCTCTCAAACTTGGTGTTCAGCTAAGAGTGGTGATTTGATAATTACCTGCTTAATTGGAGGAGCGATTACTGAAGCCTAGTGCTTTTATCTCACCTTGTTTGTTTGAGTTTCTTGCTGTTTATCTCATTGCTGGACTCCCTGCAGCTCTTGCAGGTTGAAGTCCTGGAGTGTTTGCCCACTGAAAGCACCTGGAAAAAATATAAACAAGTCCCAGAGTTTCCCTGAGCTCCAATACACGAACCTTAAACGTGGCAGCTGCTTCATCACAGATACTTGTCTTTGCTTGCTGTAGAAACTTACAGCAGGGACCTGCCAGCAGCAGAGGTTGAGGTGGTTGTTTTCTGTTTCTAGATCTCCTGAGCCGTCTCCTGACAAAGGCCTTTGAGAATTATGACATGGAAAACATGATCACTGCGTTCCTGATCGCTCGCCAGGCTGCTCTGGAGGGCCCTGCCATCTTCATGCCTTACTCTGAGTGGTTCAAGGTGAGACTGAGCAAGGTATTCTCCTTGGTTTAGGTGGGGGAGAATCCCTCTGCATAAGGAACGTTCTGCTGCACAGTGAAATCCTGGATTCAGCCAGGAATTAGAGCTGGGGAGGGGAAGACAGTGACTGTGCTGGCATTAGGAGCGATTGAATATTTATCACTGCCTTTGTGTCTGCAAAGAATACATTCATTTGGCTTTCTCTGGCCTTCCCTCCTTTCATCTTTCAAGCAGGTCTTGCCTTCTCTAGTTATTTTCCAGGAATGCAGACCTGTAATTCCTGTTACAGTCACAATCTGGGCTGTGTCTTGATAAGCAGCACTGCTGTTCCTGCCTGGGTTGGAGGGTACTGCAGGTGAAGCCTTCTGCTTTCCGGGATGTTTGCATGCAGCTGTAATTGCTGTGTTTGACCTTACCTGTCATTGCTCAGTGGCTTTTAGGTGTAAACACCTAGGTATTTTAGGTATGCAAATCCCTGCATCATTTAAACCTGTAAATTCCTCTGTGTGAATCTGCAAATTTGAGCTGGGCTCTTGCATTGAGGATGTCTCCAAAGGTAAACCAGTCCTCTTCTCTAGAGTCTGGCTGGCTGCCTTTCCTTCAACACCCAGATAAAGCTGTGTAGGAACTGGCAGATTTGTGGGTCCCTTGTGAATCCTGATCCTTCGGTGTGGCTCAGTGTTGCCTTGTTTAACTCCTCTGAGTGTGCTCATAGTAGCTTCTCAGAAGGAGCTCTGAGCGTGGCACAGCAAGCTCTCTGCACACTGGACAGAGAAGCTCAAAGGAAACCTCTGTAGAGAGAACTTCTGTGTCCTCTTGACAGCATGAACCTGCAGTGGCTATTTGGGGCTTGGGTGGGGATTCCCTCCGTGCTGGAGGGCTGCATCAGTCCCTTCTCCTGTTCTAGGCTTCCTTTGGGAACGCTGGTGGTCTCCATGGGAGCAGTAAGAAAGCTGTGATCTTCCTCTTTGAGTTCTTGTCAGAGCTGGTGCCATTTGAAGCTGCCCCATACCTGAAGGTGAGCAGAAGGTGCCAGTGGAGATGTTTTCCTGAGGCCTGGTGCAGAGCTGCCCCAAAGTGAACTCACCTGTGCCTTTGACTGGGTTCAGCTTCTCTTTGTTGTTATGCAGTAACCACGCTGTGTGCCTTTAGCTCCAGTGTGTTACTAAAGCACTTCAGTGATTTGAGTGGTTGTTGGGGGTGGGAATTGCCCATGAGTTGCCATGAAAGTGGGTTATCTTCAACCAGGTGATGGCATCTTCTCTGGGGAATATTCCAGGCAGATGCCTCTAAGCATTAACTGGAATTTTACACTAATTCCCTCTCAAAAAAGGCAAATCTTGTTGTGAATGCCACATTTCAGGTCCATATCATGTATCCCCCTTGCGTGCCAACGAAGCATCGCTCTGTTCTCTTGGAGTACATCACTCTGGCTAAAACCAGGCTGGCTGACCTCAAGGTGAGTGGATCTCCTTGTAAAAGAGATCTTTCTGAATCCTTCTGGAATATTAGCTGTGCTGTGACCGAGTGTGTGTCTGTCCCCTCACATAGGTTGCCATAGAAGATATGGGGCTCTATGAAGACTTGTCTTCTGCAGATGAGCCTGTGCAGGTACTGCTGGTCTGTTAAAGTGTTTTCCCATCAGCCATGTCCCTTTTCTTTGGAAGAGAGCTCAGGTTATTTACCTCTGCCATGCCTACCCAAGCCAAATCTCCTTCAATTCCGAGATACAGTGGTCACAAGCATGGAAACATGCACTGGATTTTATGAGAAATAGGTTTGTGTGGAGGCCAAACGATCTGGGATGAGTATTTCCAGTGACAGGCTGTGGAGGAACTCAGTGATTAGGCAGCCAGATACCAGCCCAAGCTGCACCTGTATTGGCCATCGAGTCAGGAAAGTGCTGGGTACTTCTCACCCACCCCATCCAGTGGGGTATGGAAGATGAAAGGAAGAATCTGTGGGGGAGGATCCCATAGTGGGGGGAACACAGAGCGCAGGTTTGTGGGAGTGGGGGCTGCATTAGCCTTGCCCACAGACCACCTTGTTACAGTGGTGGCACATCCTGCACTGGGTTTGCTCCTGATGATGTGATCGTGCAGGAAAGTATTGTAGATGGATGTTGATTCTTCTCAGTACACCACATTATCTATTTGGTTATGTATTCAGAGACCTGGGGAGGGAATCTGCAGCCTGCAGTTTCCCTCTGTGGGTCCTGATAGGTTTTGGGTAACAATGGGAATGGCTAAGGAAGCGTTTGACTTCAGTGTCCCTTCCCAGATTTTGGTCAGGCTGGGGTGGGCCTCATTTCAGCTGAAACATGAAATACAGGCTGGTAGGTGAATGCACTGCAGTGAGATCCTGTCCTCTGACCAACCTCCACACCTCGAGTGCTGGGTCCAGTTCTGGGCTCCTCACCATCAGCAGGACATGGGGGTCCTGGAGTGAGTCCAGAGAAGGGCAACCAGGCTGGGGAAGGGGCTGGAGGGCAAATCCTCTGAGGAGCAGCTGAGGGAGCTGGGGGTGTTGAGCCTGGAGAAGAGGAGGCTGAGGGGAGACCTTCTCCCCACCTCCCCTGCCCTGCCAGGAGGGTGCAGAGAGGTGGGCGATGGTCTCTTCAGCCAGGGGACAGGAGCTGGGACAAGGGGCAATGGGCTCAAGCTGCCCCAGGGCAGGGTCAGCTCAGCTGGGAGGGGAAAGTTCTTCCCTGGCAGAGTTGTGGGGCTGTGGCACAGGCTGCCCAGGGAGGGGCTGAGTCACCCCTGGGTGTGTTTAACAGAGGGGAGATGAGGTGCTCAGGGAGCTGGGGCAGGACAGGGACAGTTGGACTTGATGGTCTTAAAAGGTCTTTTCCAACCTGTAGAATAGAATAACAATAAACCAAACTCAGAACAGAAGATATATTGTCCTCATGGAGGAATAAAGAACAAGATGTGAAGCAGGAGGATCTGCTGCAGCCACTGTCAGTGTGCACAGAACCTCCTGGACCTCTGGGCCACCAGGCAGGTGGCTGGTCCAGCCCCATTTCTCCATCCTCCAGTTTTACTCCACGTATCAGGTAGTTCTTGTTACTCAGTTGCATTTGTTCAGTCCTTTCCCTTCACAGCACAGCCACTACCAACCCTGGAAGAGCAAGGAGGGAAGATCCTCCTCCTCCTCTTCCTCCTCCATTTCTCAGAACATCATTTTCTCCCTGTCACTTGTGTGAGCCAGCCCCAGGGCCAGGCGCTTCGTGATGTTGAGAAGGCCCTTCAGATATTTGAAACCACGAGGAAGATCCCAACATCTGTGATAGAAGCCAGGTACCTCATGCTTCTCAACTCTTCTTGGATTTAATAGTAGTAGTAGTAGTAGTAGTAATAATAGGAATAATAATAATAGCAGCAGCTAAGTCCAAATCAGAATAACAAAAGGAGAGGAATTGAGGATGTGAGCAAAGGTGGTTTTGGGAAATACCTCCTCAGGAGTCATCTAAGTAGAGGCTGTTTGTGCAGAGAGCAAAAGGCATGTGCATGTCTGCAAGAGAAGTCCACCATGACTCTCATAAATCAAAGCAGAATTAAATAAATGAATGGCTAGTGCCTAATCCAACCTGGGTTTGGCTGTGATTATCTGTGTTACCATGAGTATTTCTCCTTTGCAGAAGCCAAATTAACTCCTGAGGTAAGGAAACAGCCCTCTGCAGCTTTGGCATCGTTACTATTTTGCTGTATTTCTCTTCTCCCTCAGCATTTTCAGGCGACCATACTACATTTCCTGGTTTCTCCCTGCTTTGCTCAGGCCACGTGTGGTTAGTATTTGGTTTGGGTTTTGATCCTCCCCTTTAGATGTGTCTGTAGACAGGTAATTTGCATCTAACCTGCCTTTTTTCCACCCTCCCTCTACTCTTGCAGCTCCCTAGAGCCCCGGACGTGCTCATGGCTTTTATAGACTCCTTGAAGAGGTACTGAGACTTCCCAGCATGATCTGCTGTGCTTCTGGACTTTCTCTTCAGGCTGTTTGACTTTGCATCGGGGTGTTGGAGGCTTTGGTGCCTTGTTTACAGTGTGCTGAGTGTTGGCTATCCCTTGGTAGGGTTTTGGGGCCAGGCTTGTGGCTTGCAGGGCATGGATGGGGTCGCTTATCTGTACAGGTAAATGCCACCAGTGCTGAATCACAGGGTGGGAAGGGACCCCCAGAGCCCATGGGGTCCAACCCCTCTGCCAAAGCAGGGTCCCTGGGACAGGGCACACAGGTCAGTGTCCAGATGGGGCTGGAATCTCTCCAGAGAAGGAGACTCCACACCCCCTGGGCAGCCTGTCCCAGGGATCCCTCACCCTCACTGGGAAGAAGTTCTTCCCCACATTGGTGGGGAACTCCCTGTGCTCCAACTTGAGCCCATCACCCCTTGTCCTGTCCCCACAGACACTGAGAAGAGGCTGCCCATGTCCCCCTGTGTCCCACCCTTCAGCTATTGATACCCATTGATCAGATCCCCTCTCAGGCTTCTTCTCTGCAGGCTGAACAGCCCCAGCTCACTCAGCCTTTCCTCACAGGGGAGATGCTCCAGGCCTTTCACCATCTGTGTCCCTCCTCTGGACTCTCTCCAGGAGATCCCTGGCTGTTTGATCCCAGGGAGCCCAGCACTGGACACAACACTCCAGATGGGGCCTGAGTAGTTCCTGTAGCCCCTCTGGGCACTCAGGCCTGTCCTGGGTGTGTGTTTACAAGCACTTTGTGCACTGCAGGAGCAGCTTTATTGTAAAGCCAGCAATTCCTCTCTAACCTAGCAGGAAGGAAAGACGTTCCTAATGCTCCTGCAGATGAGGCATCTGGTCCCTCCTTGTCATTCCTGGTCCCTCCTTGTCATTCCAGTCTGACTGTACACCAGACTGCATCACATTTTAAGGCTCAGGTCCTGGGAGCAGCAGTGAGTCCAAGGAACTTAATACTCCTCCAGGATCTTAGCCACATGCCATGTGTGAAACTGGTGTTAACGTGTGTGTTAGTAACACACATGGTACTCTGGGTTTATGGTGTGTGTGGGGGGTGTGTGTTACACACCTCCAGCACTTGCTACAAATGCCTCAGCTCTGCATTTCTGGCCCTGGTGATGATTAAGAATCCTTCAGCTGCTCTGCGAGCTTTGGAGCCCCAGTAATGATGTTTCATGGCACTGCTACTGCCTGTGATTATATTTAATAACACAGAAGCTCCAATGTGGTTATGCAGCATAATACATGTCTCTTTTTTTTACTTTTTTTAATTACAGAGCTGATAAAATACCCTCAAACTTGTACTCCACGTACACACAAGCCTGCTACGCTCTGCAAGTGAAAATGCTGCAAGGTAACAAAATGCAAGGCTTCCTCAGGGCTGGGTTTGAAGGAAAGGTCTGTTTTTCCACTGACAGCCTCCTGAATCACATGTTTTTTCAAAAAATTAGGGCTGATTAGGTCTTCATACCTGAATATCTTTGTTCTTTACCTCTCACTGAGGTACTAAACAGTTACTCCTGTAACGACTTCCTCTGCCTGTGCTGCCTGGGTGGGATTTGTGCAGTCAGTGAGGAGCTGGGCGCTGTGCTGAGCCTGCAGACTGCCTGAGCTGGCTGATTTAAACCCAGCTCAGCTCCATCCCTGTGAATCAGCATTTGCAGCTCAGCTACTTCTGGGTCCTGGCCAGCCCAGGCTGAGAACCTGCTGCCCTGATCCCTTGTGTAACGCCAATCGTGCTGTCTGAACTCCCCACTGTCCCCTTTTAAGAGGGGATTACTGCATGTGATCTGGGGAAGCAGGAGAGCCTGGGGACAGCCACTGGGTAAAGGGATTGCAGTGCAGAGTTTACATGTGTTTGGCTGGGAAGGCCCCACTAATTTCAGGTCCCAGTGCTGTAGCCACTTTACTGGTGCAGTGTGGTGGTGTAATAGCAGCTTAATGCTCTCTCCTTCAGCATCAACATCTGCTCCTTTCTGGGCTCCTCAACATGAGAAGGACAGTGAGGTCCTGGAGTGAGTCCAGAGAAGGGCAACCAGGCTGGGGAAGGGGCTGGAGGGCAAATCCTCTGAGGAGCAGCTGAGGGAGCTGGGGGTGTTGAGCCTGGAGAAGAGGAGGCTGAGGGGAGACCTTCTCCCCACCTCCCCTGCCCTGCCAGGAGGGTGCAGAGAGGTGGGCGATGGTCTCTCCAGCGAGGGGACAGGAGCTGGGACAAGGGGCAATGGGCTCAAGCTGCCCCAGGGCAGGGTCAGCTCAGCTGGGAGGGCAAAGTTCTTCCCTGGCAGAGTTGTGGGGCTGTGGCACAGGCTGCCCAGGGAGGGGCTGAGTCACCCCCTGGGTGTGTTTAACAGAGGGGAGATGAGGTGCTCAGGGAGCTGGGGCAGCACAGGATGGGAATGGTTGGACTGGATGATCTTAAAGGTCTTTTCCAACCTTCTGATTCTGTGACATGGGTGTTTCTAACCCATCTTGAGACGGGCAGCACCTCACATGGGCTCATGTGAAGTGAGAAGGTCAGGCTGGTGAGCAGGGATCGCTCCTGGTGCGTGGTAGAGCCAGCGGACCCCTGCGCAGGGAGAGGAGCCTGTAATTCACTCCTCCTCGGCGCTTTGGGCGCCTGAAGCTCGCTGGAGAGGCGTGACAAAGCCGGGCTGGGGAGCCGCAGATGTGCGGCAGCCTGGCTGCCGAGGTTGTCCTGGCAACCGGCAGGGATGAGGGATGCCTGCGTGCCGGATCAGCAGGATCCCGAGGGGCAGGCAGAGCTCTGCAGAGGTCCTTGAATTGTCAGTGACCTCTAGTGGCACCGCCTCATCGGCCTCCCCGGCCTGCCTCCCCTGCATCCTCATCGGCCTCATGGTCCCTTCCATCCCTCGAGGGGCTCCAGGAGAGCTGGAGAGGGGCTGGTGCCCAGGGCAGGGAGGGCCAGGCCCAGGGGAACAGCCTCCAGCTGCTGGAGGGGGATGGAGAGGGGCTGGGAGGCAGAAATCCTTCCTGGGGAGGGGGGAGGCCCTGGCACAGGGTGCCCAGAGGAGCTGGGGCTGCCCCTGGATCACTGGCAGGGCTCAAGGCCGGGTGGGATGGGGCTTGGGGCACCCTGGGCTGGGGGAGTTTCCCTGCCCATGGCAGGGGAGGTAACAGAGGGCTCTGGGGTTCTTCCCACCCAAACCAATCTGGGGTCAATGACCTACCCCCACCATCCCTTGCACCCTGACCGGTCCCTCTTGCACAGAGGCTGGATTTGGGGCAGGATGGAGCGTTGGTGCACAGCTTGAAGCCTGCCCTGATAGGTAGCACTCAGTCCTGCACACAGAGGTGACTCAGCAGTCTCCTAACACCTTGTTGCTTTACAGTGTTCATAACAGGAATTAATTTTAACCCTGTTATTTACTTCTTGTTCATGGTTGAGCTGTTCCTGTCCCACAGACTGAGTGGGTTTTGGGGAGTGCTGGGGCAGCTTGCTGCTGGTGGCACTGGCTTTGGAGTGGTGAAGGGAATTGCCTTTTATTTCTTCCTTTAAACAAACCCCAGGCTGGAGTCAGGCATAGCATCTGGAAATGCTGGGTGGTGCTGGGCTTGAGGAGGAGCTGAGGCCACAGTATTCACTCTGTAATGTCTGTGTGCCTGTGTTTTGAGATGGGCCTCAGTCTTTTGAGGGCAACAAATGTTTCTGGGACGGGCAGGGAGCTAAAGGAGGCAGCTCTGAAAGGAGAACAGCCTTTAAAACCTGAATTCCTTCCTGCTGCTTGGCACAAACTCATAAATGATTAATCAAACAGCACATCCTGGGTGTGAAAACAAAGCTGTGTGTGTGGCAGACTGATAGTTTGGGGCTATGTTGGGGCTCACAGGGAAGTAACACTGCTTTCACAGAGCCTGTGTGTGGGGGGGTGCTAAAGGCCTCCTCAGAACTGATCTGATGCACCAAGGTGAGGGCAACCTGTTGCATCTCTCTGGCTTGTCTAGATGAAGCAGAGGTGGAGAGCAGCCCCTCCAAGGAGCCTGTGGAGCAGCTGAAGGCTGAACTGGCCCAGCTGAGGACGCTGGTTGTGGACCAGGCTAAACAGGAAGGTATGTGGGGAAGCAAGTTGGAACCACCCATAATTGACCCTTACAAAAGCAGCCTTAATAAAGTGTAGCTAACACTAGCCAAAGCACCAGCAGTAGCTGAGGCTGGTAATCTTTCAGATCTGTGTAGTCCTTCCAGCTATGAGTATATGCACATTAACATCTGACACACATCCTCTGCTTGAGTCTGGAACTCCAGGTCAGCGTCTCTGTGGCATCACACCGACCCCTGCCAAGCTGGGCAGCCCTGTTGTGGGGGCTCAGCCAGTGCCTCAGGCCCCCTTTTCAAGGCTGTCCCCTCTCTGGTGTGAAAAGCTGCTCTCCATGTGTGTCAGTAAACAGCACTGAGGAAAAAATAACAAACAAAAGCACCAATCAATCTGTTCCAGCTAACATTTTTGGCTCATCAAAGCTTTTCAGAACCTACTTTGGGCTCTGATCAATTAGACTATATATTTCCCTCCTTCCTGTTCTGTGGAGTTGTAAATCTTTCATGCCTTCTGCCCTGGTTCTCCTGTTACCTTCCTGCAGATGTGCCAGCACAGATAGCAGTGATTTCTGACAGACTCTCCAGCATCTTGGGTCACAGCAGCCAGGAGAAGGAACCTGCTGCTTTGAATTCTCCAATCCAAGTTGACATTTCAGCCCCAAGGCTGGAACCCTGCCACCAGAGTGTGAGTCTGGGGTGAGAAACAGCCTGGCTGGGGAGGTAAAACCCCCATCTGGGTGGTATGTGGGAAAGAAAGGGTGCTTTGCCTCTGCAGACCAGGAAATGCATTCTCCTTTTGTCTACCCTGTCCTGCCCTGCACAGACTATTCATGTGGTTTCACCTCCTGGAAGTCATTGGGTGTCTGGTGTGGAGATGCAGAGAGATACTGAGAGCAGCCCTGTGCTGAGCAGGGCTTTATCACTGCCTGTGTGATAAACTCAGGCACTGGCCCTGCTGGGATCCTTCCCACACTGTTAGGGGCTCAACTTCCCATCTCTTCCCAGTGCTAGTGCCCCTGTACAACCCCCAGGGAGTGCCAGTAACCAACCTGTCTCCTTGTTTTCCTGTCGGGACACACAGCATACAGGCAGCACCAACCCAGATCTACACACCCAGCCCAACCAGGGGCAATTAGCAATGTGTCTCTTACTCCAGGTTGTTGATCTTCTGCTGACATCATTCTGCCAAAGCCTAATAGCTGCTTCCTACTTCAACCCTCCTGACAGGTAAGGTGTGAGTAAAGGAGCAGGGGAGTCAGAGCAGGTTCACACACTACAGTCCCAATGCTTGTCTGGGGGGGTGAGGAGGGACTTTGGGGTGTCCTTAACCTCACTGTGCCTGGCTGGCAACTGCAGGCTGCTTTGTTCTGAGTTTCTGTAATCTGAGAGCTACCCTGCTTTGATGTGTGTGTGTAAATAAAACCTGCTTCTCCTCAGTGGTTGCTGATCCCTTCAGAAAAAGGGGGGCATTTGTCTCTGCTTTGTCTGGGTAACAAGGCAGCACAAGGTATGAAAGGTTTGTGCAAAGGCTGTGTCCTTTAATGGCAGGACAAGGGGGCTGGAGTGAAGCTGGAGGAGGGAAGGGTGAGATGAGATATTAGGGGGAAGCTCTTTGCAGAGAGAGTGGTGAGGGGCTGGAAGGGGCTGCCCAGAGAGGGGGTGGGTGCCCCATCCCTGGGGGTGTTCAAGGCCAGGTTGGCTGGGGCCCTGGGCAACCTTGTGTAGCTCCAGGCCTGGAGGTTGGTGTCCCTGCCTGTGGCAGGGGGCTGGAGCTCTGTGACCCTTGGGGGGTCCCTCCCAGCCCAGTCTGGGATTCTTGACGATTCAGGCTGGTGATTTTTGGCTCAGTGGTGGTGACTGGGGAATGAAGCAAATCCTCTTTGTCCCAACACTGGAGATCAGGAGGATGCAGGGCCTGTCGTGCCAGCGAGCACTGGGGTATCTTTGGGGTGTCTCTTTGGGCATGCTCAGTGCTCTTGCAGTGCTTCATCCCCAGTGCTCTATCTCACATGGAGTGAGTGAGGCACAAGCCTTACACTGCAGGCACAGGGAGGGCAGCAAGCCCACAGTCCTCCTGCCAACAACTCATCCCCCTCCACCCTCTTGAAGGGACTCAGGTTTGATCCCAGCCTGTGTGAGGACGGAGAGGCAGCACTCCTGTGCTGGAAGGGCTGATGACCAACCCTTTTCTGAGGCAACATGAGTCTGGAAACCTTATTTATGGTCAACATGTCACTGGAAAACCCCCTGGGGCAGCCACCCTGTTCGACACCGTCGGCAGCTGGAGTCCCAGCTGGAGTCCCAGCTGCCAACGGTGCCGAACAGGGTGGCTGCCCCAGGGTTTGGCAACCAGTGTGTCTTTCCCTCTCTCCTAACACTGTTTTGCCCTGGGGCAGGTGAATCCATCCTGGAAGCCTGTACTGAACAGTAGCTGTGATAAACAAGAGCATCCCCGAGACTCCTCCTAACCCAGCTCCTGTCTGAGCTCTGGGGATGTTTTTAGTGTCAGGAGGGAAAGTCCCTCCTTCCCTCCTTCCTTCCTTCCTTCCTTCCCCTCCTCTGGTTTGCAACTTGTCAGACTAATTCCTTCTTGCTCTTGCTTTGGTTTTGATCCCATTTATGGCTCTGGCTGTGTTTACCTAGCCTGAAGAAAGCTGTTTGTGCCCCAGGCAGCTTCCTCCTTCCTCGTTGTCATCTCGGAACACCTTTTATCATCAAATATCTGAGGCAGGGTGCTGGCTGGACCCCAACCTGTTCTTGTTGAGGTCCTCTGCTCCATAAGTGATGCTTCCTTTGAGCCTCTAACCAGAAGGATAGATAATTGCCCTGCCTTTAGACAAGCAGGGCTTGGTTTCAGCATGTCTATGAGTTTTTAATACCCCTTTCCTGTATCAGGGATAAGAAGCAGCAGTAAAGCAATCATGTGGTTTTTCCCTTCTGCAGGCAGGGCCCATGTCTCTCCTTGTTTGTGAAGATGATGTGTGGACACAGGAATCTCTTAGCTGCCCTTCTGGGCAGGCTCTGCCAGCTGATTTACCATCAGGTTAGTTTTCCAACCAAGGATCCTGTGGCTATAGTGCGCTGAAGGCAATCCTAGCTCTGGTTCCTGAGCACTGGGGCATGTATCTGCCTGGGCTGTGCTGTGGAGGGACCTCACCAGCTCTCAGGCTTCCAGAAAACCCCCAAAACCTCATTTCAGATGATGTGGATTTGCTCTCTAGAGTGTGAGCTGAATGTTTTCCTATAGCTACTGTAGGAAGGTGTGTGAATCCAAGATGTGTTTTAATAGAAGCTAAACACTTGGCTTCACACTGTGAAGTGTCAGGGGTTCCACTTGGGATGGAGGAATCCCAGACATAGAGCCTGGGAGAAGAGCTCTTGGGGAGCAGCCCTGCTGAGAAGGACCTGGGTGTGATGGGGGATGAGCTGGGAAGGGCTCCATCAGCAGAGGGGTGGCAGCAGGGACAAGGAGGGGATTGTCCCTCTCTGCTCTGCCCCTGTGAGGCCCCAGCTGGAGTCCTGTGTCCAGAGCTGCGGACCAACACAAGGAAGATGTGGGGCTGTTGGAGAGGGGTCAGAGGAGCCACAAAGATGATCAGAGGGCTGGAGCAGCTCCCCTACAGAGAGAGGCTGAGGGAGCTGGGCTGGGTCAGCCTGGAGAAGAGAAGAGAAGGCTGTGGGGGGACCTCATTGCAGCCTGCCAGTCGCTGAAGGGAGGAGGGGAACAGGAGGGGAATCAGCTTGTTAAAGGGCAGAGACTGGCAGGACAAGGGGGCTGGAGTGAAGCTGGAGGAGGGAAGGGTGAAAGGAGAGATTAGGGGGAAGTTCTTTGCAGAGAGAGTGGTGAGGGGCTGGAAGGGGCTGCCCAGAGAGGGGGTAAATGCCCCATCCCTGGGGGTGTTCAGGGCCAGGTTGGCTGGTGCCCTGGGCAACCTTGTGTAGCTCCAGGCCTGGAGGTTGGTGTCCCTGCCTGTGGCAGGGAGCTGGAGCTCTGTGATCCTTGGGGTCCCTCCCACCCCAGCCCGGCCTGGGATTCTCTGATTCTAAATTAAGTTGATGAACAGAGCGAAAGGAACAGTATCAGAATGGTTACAACTTTGGTTGTACACCCCTTTTAAATATAAAAAGGACCACCCACCCCCACACCTCCCATATCCCAGGGACATGGGTTTCTTTTAAAGAACTGTTGGGTTTATTGCAAAGGTTTTATTTAATTTAAAAGACTGATAGCTTCTGTGACAGCTGATCTAGTGTAAAAAGCCTTGAGAGCCTTCAGTTCTGGAGGCTGAATTTACAGCTGGTTGCTTCAGGTCACTGTGCTACAGAAATCTTACTGTGGGTTGACCAAGAGCTGCAGGATTTCAAGGCTGAAATGTTAACTGGTGCCCCTCATCTGCTAAATTGAGATTTGCTGCACTAATGAGTCAACAGGCAGAAGTGATGTTGTGCTCGTGGGTTTAATTCTGAGCTCGTTTTGTTACGAGTGAAATGTGTCTCCTCAGCTCTTCTGTTTGGCTTGCAGGGTCCTTCCCTGAATGATGCTCATATTTTAGGACTAGCAGCTTTTGTGATCCACTTAAGTGAATCCAGAGCTTTAATTCCTGAAGTGGAAGCCAAGTTTGGGGTTTCTCAGCCTGAAAAGGTCCTTCCTGTGTCCGAGTTCTGGCCCCTCTTGCTCGTGTGCAGGACAGAAGAGTCGTTTGCCTTCTGCATGAGGTGAGATTGGCATCCACCCCATCCATCCTTCCCCAGGTGATGGGTTTAGTGTCGCCCCAGAGGATTTCTGGAGCATCTGTGGGTGTTTGAGCTGTACAGAGAAAGCAACTGGTGGTGGTGCTGCCTGACATAGCACCCTGATGATGGTACTGCCTGTCCTGAAATTTGTGCTCTGGATGGGCTTGGGGTTGGGAGTGCACAAACAGAAGTGTTCCCAGAAGCAAATACCTCTGGGATGGGCTGGTTAAAAATATTCTCAATGCTCAGCCTGTGTTTTGACTTTGGGCTTTCTTGAGTGGGCAAAGACAGGATGGAGCTGACCAGGTAACAGGCTGCTTTCTGTTTTCTCTGCCAGGTTTTGCACTGCAGCAGCATCTTACCTTCTGTGCAAGTTTTCATCCTACTCCCATGAGGATTTGTGTGCCTTGCTTCCCCCTGGCCTCCTTAAAAAGGTAAAAGGAAAATAAGTTTTGCTGTTTCTCATGAGAAAGGTCAGACTTGGTTCAATTTCCCACTGCAGATTCCTGGGCAAGTGGGAAAAAAAACCCCAAACCCAAACCTGTATAAAAAATGCTTCTTTGAACCATCCCATCTTATCACCTTGTGCATCTGCTTGTCCAGCAGCTTCATCCTACCAGAGGTTGCTGGTTGTGGTGGGAACACCCAGGGATTGTCTGTCTGTTTCAGCTGCAGTACATCATGCCAAGGCTCTGCTTGGAAGCTCGGGGAATCCTGTGCCAGGAGGGGAACACAGACCTAAACTGGAGCTCCCTGTCCTGCCCCTCTCCAACCTCCAGAAGAGCCAGCCTCTCCCTGTGGAAGCAAGCACGCTTGCAGGAGCTCCTGAAGGAAGAAGCATTCCAGGTATAAATCTTCTCTGTGACTCCAGCTCACTTTTCAGATCCACCCTTTGCAGTTCCCTCACTGGTGATAGAAAGCTGCTTGTCAAAGCTTCCTGTCTGAGAGCTGCTCTGAGAGTTGGAAGATGTCACACACGAGGTTATGTGCTGGAAGGTGTTATGTGCTCTGTGTTATTTGTGGGTCTAGATAGTGATGGAAAGGGGGAGAGAGGGCTAGAGGTCAAGCTCCTGTGTCTTCTTCAGTGCAGAAGCAGAAAGCTTGACAAGATTTACCATATCAGCATGAAAATGGTCAGGAACTGTAGAGAAAAGGCCTGGCTGTGAGCTTAGCAGTGAGTCAAGTAACTGGAAGTTCTCCCTGTGTGTGTGGTTTTGGGGTTTGTTTCCTTGAGCTGAGTCTAAAGGCCAGTGTCCTCCTCAGCTGCCTGTGTACCTCAGGCTGCTTGGCTCTGCCCTGCTAGGAAGCAGCTTTAACCTCTCCATGTTCCCTTCACTCTGTTCCTTGCAAAGTACCTGCTTCCCCAGGATTTCTTTTTGGGGTTTTCTCTTTTAAACCCACTCCATACCAAACCAGTCTGCCTTTGCACAGCGGGGTCTGGCGTGTTACTGGGAGGACTCCTCCTGCTTGGCCAGCTTGATGTACAAGGCTGAAACACCTCAGCATTACAGCCTTTCCTTGGTGTTTGTACCAGTCTGATGACTGTGGCTCTTTGTTTTGCTACTTCTAACAACGTGTGTTCATTCTGGCACCTCTTCCTCACGATGAGGAGCACGTTTGGAAACATCAGAGGGGGCTGGGAGGAGGAGAGATGCTTTCTAGGCTTGCTTTCAGTATGTTTTTGAATGCTGGTGGGGTTTTACTGTGGATTTCTTGCAAGGGAAACAGTACAGGAACTTCCTTGGGTTGATGTGTCCTGTTTCCCATCTCTTTATCAGCACGGGGTTGTGTCTGGGTGCAGGGGAAGGGGGGGTTACATGCTGTTCTGCCCTCAGTCATTGCTCTTCCCAGTTGTCTTTCAGGGAGTGGCTGCTGTTGGAGCTGGAAGTGTCCCCTGAGAAGGATATTCTCTCTGCTTCAGAAAGGTCTGTTGGCAAGGGAATAGTTCCAGTGTCTTCCCCACCCAAAATTAGGGGAAAAGCTTTGAAAATTGGGGAGTTGACAATAAAAGTCACTGAACAAGCTGCTGCGGGACGCTGGTGCCCATTGACTGCCAGCTTGGGCAATGCTAGAACTTGAGGAGGTCCTCAGACATAACCTCTGTCCTGCATGCAGTCCTTCCAAATAACTCACACAATCACAAGGTTGGAAAAGCCCTTTAAGATCATCAAGTCCAACCATTCCCATCCTGTGCTAAACCAGATCCCTGAGCCTCTCATCTCCCCTTAACTCTTCCCAAAAGCTCCCTGTTTCTGGAAGCTGGATGGTTGACATCAGGCCACGTGGTGGCTGCTGGATGGCTCTTTATATCTGTGCTTCCATGGGTGCTTTTATCCATCATCATGCTTTGGTGCCTGAACTTCTTTCTACATTACAGGAGGGGCACTGTTAAAAGGCTCCTGACCTCCCTTTCCATGTCACAGGCAGGATTTCCATTACTGGGCTATCTATCAGAGGTACCTTCCTGCACCTTCTGCTTCGGGTGGCTGCGATGGGGACCTGGAGAAGGCATGTGGTGTTATCATCAGTGCCCTTCTGGATTCCTCCCAAAGGTATTCATTCTCCTTGCTTGTGTTTCTGGGGCTCTTCTTGCAGGACTGGCTGGCAGTGCAGGCTGGGAGGTGGTTCTGCTCTGCCTGACTCGACAGCCTTTGCATAAGAATCTTGCTTTAGGTGACAGAGGTCTGGGGTGTCACAGAGTCCCTTTGTCTGTCTGTCTGAGAGTTGAATTTGTATTCAGATTTGTTTGGCCAGACAAGCTTTGATGCCCCTGAGGATGTGGCTGAAGCTGGAAAATGAGGGGGGCAGGGTTATAGGAGAGTTGCTGTCTCCTCTACACTTATTTAAGGGATGTTAATGTTAGAGCTTTGTGCTCATCTGAAGCCACTGGACGTTCTTCCAGCTGCATTTTCCTCCTGGGCTCACAGGGTCGCTTCCCTGCTGTGTCTCCTCATCACAGGTCAGACCCAGGTGGTGGTGGCCAGTGGAAGATGTCAGCCAGCCCCGACATTCTCTGCAGGCTGCAGGTGATTTCAGACCCTGATGTGTATCCAGATGTTCAATCCTTGAATTTCACCAGGGAAAGTGTTTTCTAACACCTTGGTGTGTGTAAGGCTGACATTTGCTGCTTGGATGTGGAGACTGAGAGAGATTTTCCTTATTGATCTCCTTGAATTACATCAGAGAAACACAGAGTGCAAAAAATGTTTAGCCCTGATGAACACTGTGGGGGTTTGTTTGCCCCCTCTCCCTGTTTAGGAGCTGGTGCTGGAGCTGGGGTGTAGGAGAAAGCCTCTTCCTGGCTGTGTGGATGCCCACAGACATTTCCTCTTTGAGGTTCTCCAGGAAAGGCTGAAAGCTGGGAAAGGTGGCTCTGCTTTGGGAGAGCAGTTGTGGAGGCAGCACGAGCTGCTGCACCACACAAGGTAAAGGCAAAGGGCTCAAGCAAACCAATCAGGGGGGTGTGTAGCTGTGTGGTTGGGTCACCTCCCCTCCCCTCACACTGTGACATACAGCCTCAGAGAGGTCTGTGCCCTGGCACCCACGCAGTCAGCTGTGTCCCTCTGTGCCCTCCTGGGCTATGGGTTGCCCCTGCCAGTAGACTTCATTTCAAAGGCCAGGCACCTCCACAGCCTGCCTCTGCAGCCAGTGACACTCTTCCTGCCACCACTCCTGTTCACCATCACTCAGTCGCCCTGTGTGCTGTGGCAGCCTGGGTGTGTGTGTCACTCCTGAGCCGCTGGCGGTGCCGCCAGAGGGGTGTGTGTACCCCTTGAAACACAGGGGCTGGCATGGGCAACTGGAAAAACGTCCTGGTGCAGTTTCTGTTTGGGGTCTCTCACATCTGACCTGCTCTCAGGCTCCCCCAATACCCTGAGCATGGGGTCTGGTGCTCTTCCTGCCCATAACCCGGCTCTGGTTTGTCCCTCCCTGCCCCAGGCTCCTGACAGCGCTCCCAGCATCCGCTCTGATCGCCGCTTCTCACAAGGGGCAGAAACCAGCGCTGGACTGTGGGGGCTTCTTCTGCTTTGTCAACTCAGAGCTGGTGTGTGTCCTTAGCCAGAGGGCAGCTCCTTGTTGGTAAAGGCTTGAGATAAAACCTTCAACTTCTGGGGCTCAGGATAAGAGGTGAAACACTGGCGAACTGGAAACGACCTCAGCTTCTATGGGAGTGTAGGGAGGCTCTTGTCACCCCATTCTGTGTCCGTGGCCAGCTTGTATTTCCATGTATTTCTCCTGATGGGCTGTTTCAAGCCCTCCTGTGCTGCTGGGCACAGCCAGGGACCTCTGCTCATTCCAAAATGTAATCAAACCACTTCTGCCATCTGCAGCGTGCAGCAAGCAGGGCCCTCTGATTTGCTCTCTGGTGCTGGGACAGCAAAGCGCTGCCTGCTCAGGATCTCACTGGGTGACTTTGTGCCAGCTGATCCCTTCTGTGTCAGGCGCCCCAGAACACCCAAAGCCAATCCTAACTCAGAGGGAAAGGCAGGGATTTATTTCCTTTTCTCTCCTTGTCTCCCTGCAGAAGAACATCTGCTCCAGAGGGTACGCGCTCCCCTACGACATCACCACTCACTTCTTCAGGGTAACTTCTTCAGCCAGGAAAGCCAAGGGCATCCTGGCTTGTGTCAGGAATAGTGTGGCCAGTAGGTGTGGGGGGGGGATTGTGCCCCTGGACTGGGCACTGGTGAGGCTGCAGCTCGAGTGCTGGGTCCAGTTCTGGGCTCCTCAGCATCAGAAGGACATTGAGGTCCTGGAGTGAGTGCAGAGAAGGGCAACCAGGCTGGGGAAGGGGCTGGAGGGCAAATCCTCTGAGGAGCAGCGGAGGGAGCTGGGGGTGTTGAGCCTGGAGAAGAGGAGGCTGAGGGGAGACCTTCTCCCCACCTCCCCTGCCCTGCCAGGAGGGTGCAGAGAGGTGGGCGATGGTCTCTTCAGCCAGGGGACAGGAGCTGGGACAAGGGGCAATGGGCTCAAGCTGCCCCAGGGCAGGGTCAGCTCAGCTGGGAGGGGAAAGTTCTTCCCTGGCAGAGTTGTGGGGCTGTGGCACAGGCTGCCCAGGGAGGGGCTGAGTCACCCCCTGGGTGTGTTTAACAGAGGGGAGATGAGGTGCTCAGGGCTCTGGGGCAGCACAGGATGGGAATGGTTGGACTTGGTGATCTTAAAGGTCTTTTCCAGCCCAGTGACTCTGTAACTGATGCTGCTCTTGTCATCCCGCTCGCTCGCCTGTGCTGGGGTTGGTGTTTCTCTGCCAGGACACCCCCTGCTCTGTTCTTAGCAACGAGGTGTGGTATTTGTACCCTTGTTGTGAGAACCCCAGGGGTACATTCCACAGAGGAGCAGCAATCCAGGCAAACCCCGAGGAGTGCAGTGAGGAAGCAGCAACAGCGGTTAATTTTAATACAATAGAGCAAAGCTGGTGGGGAAGGAGCAGCTCTTGGGTGTGAGCTTCTTTTCCTGGGCCATGCTGACCCCTACAGTTATCTTCTGCGGCACTGCACGTGCCTCGGTGAGGTAGTGTAAAGGCATCCCTGTGTGTGTAGTCAAGGAGTAACTCCTCCCCTTCCAGGGCCTGCTCAGTGCCGGCGTGGGCTGCGAGGAGGAGGCGGCAGGAGCCATCAACGCTGTCCTGAGGGCGTGTCAAACCCAGTGCCCCGTTCTGCTCTGCTCTGCCGCGGTAACTGCTCTGATCTCAGCTGAAGAGCTGCTAAAAGCTGTGATTCTTAAACCCTGAGGGTCCTACCCAGGACCCAGGAGAAGCTGCTCTCTGAGGGGTTGGTGCCCAGCAGAAGCTGCTCTCAGAGCCTGGCTGCACTTCAGCAGGCAGCAGTGAATGCTGATGGGGACCAAGGCTGGTAGGACAGCCCAGTACAGGATCCTTTGTAAGGTTCAAACTCAGAATGGGCCTCAATCATTTTTTAGCCTGGGCCTTCAGTGTAATCTGGGTCAGTGTTTTACCCTGGGGGAGGGAGAATGCTGTGACTTGGCAAGCCACCAGAGCCTCCCCAGATGTATTCCTATGTCTCTTCCTTTCTGTTCCCCTGGGTTAGGTGGGGATAGGTGTTCCCCTTGCCTGTGGTAAGCACACACATCACCATTCATCACCATGACTAGAGGGGTGTGGGGGTGCTGCAGGGTGCACGTGCTCACACATGACCCTGGTTGCATTGCAAGGATGTGAAACTTCTCATGTTTCTTATGCCTGTGTGCTTACAGCCTGGGGGGTTTTCATTAGGGAGGGGGAAACCCCACCCTTTCTCCCACTCCCTGGCTGAGACAGTGTGTGTGCCTGGCTGGGAAGGTCACCACTCATCCCCCTGGCTTCTTGTCTCCCTAGCTTTGGTGGCCCAGGCTGGAGCCAATCCTTTGTTCTCAGTGGAAGAGGCTCTTTGGGGCTCCACTTGCAGAAGAACTGGAAAAGCTGAGGGAACAGCAGTGCTGGGCTACCAGGTGTGTATGAGGAGCCTGAGCGTGGATCCACAGGCAGGAGAAGCTGCTCTCTGAGGTGTCAGTGCCCAGGAGAAGCTGCTCTCTGAGGTGCCAGTGCCCAGGAGCCCTGTTCTCAGAGCCTGGCTGCACTTCAGCAGGCAGCAGTGAATGCTGATGGGGACCAAGGCTGGTAGGACAGCCCAGTACAGGATCCTTTGTAAGGTTCAAACTCAGAATGGGCCATTATCATTTTTTTAGCCTGACCCTTCAGTGTAATCTGGGTCAGTGTTTTACCCTGGGGGAGGGAGAATCTTTGGAGAGGAGCCTGGGAGGCTGAGCTGTGTCAGACCAACCCTGGAAACCACCTCCAGCCAGTGTTGAGTCACTGGCTCAGGCTGCCTGACCCTCTGCTCCTGGGATGGGGTCAGTCTCTGGGCCCTGCTGCTGTGTGCTCCCCTCCTTACCTGCCCTCACTCTGCCTGCTCAGCATCCTGCTGTCTCTCTCCAGAAGCTGGGAACTTTGTGCAAGATTCTCCTCACAGATAGTGAGAGACAAAACACGCAAATTGAAGTTATATTAATTAACTGGCTCTTAAGCTGCATCTCTATCAATCCAGGCAGCATTATTACATGTCACTGACTCATTGGGAACGCTGCTGCCTGTTTCTAGGCTTTTATTTTGTTAAACTGTCTCCACACAGCACCCAGCTGCAGGGGAATAAAGGGAAGAGGTTTATTTTTGGGGTCTTGTCACAATTACGCCCCCTCCAAGCCCCCGATTTCACAGCTGTGATTTTTTTACGTATTTATATATTATTGGGGTTTTGTCCCTCCAAACCCACACTATGCTGGTTTTGTTTCCTAGCTTCCTTTCTTCAGGAGTGGTTTCCCCTCCCTCTGGCCCTCCTTGGATCTCAGCTGCCTTCCTCCACTGCACCTTTCAGCACCAGTCACCAGGTGGAGGAGGGAGGAATGCCCTGAAGAGGCTGGGGACTGACACAGAGCAGGCAAGACTGTAACCCTCTGCTCTTCCCAAAACCCCAAGTTGGAAGTGAGAGATGGTTGTGCTGAGATGCTGCCTGGCAAAGCCTGTTGTGAAACCTTGCTGGTGGTGGTGGTGGTGGTTAGCTGGTGAAATTACCCCTTGTGAAATCCATGACCTCGAGGCAAAGTTGTTCCACACACAAAACTTCTGGGCCCAGCTGCTGCCTGGCAGTCCTGGTGATCTTCCAGGGAGTCTCCAGCACTGGAGCTGGCTGTGGGGAGTGTCCCCACGCTGAGAGGGTCACAGGTAAATCGTGTTGAAGCAGAACCTGTGCTCTGCTGTTTACTCTGGGGTTTATTGCTGCAGGCAGCAGTTACAGTAGCAGCTCCTCCTGCTCTGTGATTGACCCCTCCAGTGCTTATACTGGTCCAGAGCCAAAAGCTGTTGGTTGGGAGTTGATGTGTTCAGTATGTGTGGAATAGCAGCGGGTTTCCCCTCAAATCTGCCTTGAGAGGGGAGGACACCAGCAAGGGGAGGTGGCAGGGATCCAGCAAAGCTCTACCAGGCATCTGTCAGGGCAGGATTGTGGGGTGTGAGGACACAGCTCCTGCTGCAGCCAATGTTAGCTCTCCTCCCAGCCTACAGCTGGGGAAGCTTGCTCAGTTCTCCCTGTGTTTGGGGGGAGTTGTCTCTGCCCTCTGAAGAGAAGAGAAGGCTGTGGGGGACCTCACTGCAGCCTTCCAGTCCCTGAAGGGAGCAGAGGAACAGGAGGGGAATCAGCTTGTTAAAGGGCAGAGACTGGCAGGACAAGGGGGCTGGAGTGAAGCTGGAGGAGGGAAGGGTGAGAGGAGATATTAGGGGGAAGTTCTTTGCACAGAGAGTGTTGAGGGGCTGGAAGGGGCTGCCCAGAGAGGGGGTGGGTGCCCCATCCCTGGGGGTGTTCAAGGCCAGGTTGGCTGGGGTCCTGGGCAACCTTGTGTAGCTCCAGGCCTGGAGGTTGGTGTCCCTGCCTGTGGCAGGGGGCTGGAGCTCTGTGACCCTTGGGGTCCCTCCCAACCCAGACCAGGCTGGGATTCTCTGACTTGCTGACTGCAGGGAGCAGGCTGGGTTTAGGGTGCTGTTTGCCCTCAGAAGCAACAAACGATGTTAGGCTGATGTCAGGCTGTCATCTGTCTGCTTCAAACACGCTGCTTCACCTGGGAGGAGCAGCATTGCTCACAGTCCATCCTGGGAACCTGCATGGTGATTTCCTGACTAGAAAGTGTGAGTTCTGAGTCACTGCTGCAGATAAACCTCACAGGCATTCTCCTCTCCTTGCAGCTCCTGGGTTCTCTGCTGTTCTTCTCACTCATGGATCTCATCTCAGCAAAAATAGCACCAAAGGTAAACTCAGCCCTGAGGGGATTCTCATGACACTGAGTGTGTCTGAGCTCAGTCTGCTGCCTGGAGTTGTACCAGTGCTGTGAAGGCTGGTCCTTGTTCTGCCCAGAGGAAGCAGCAGCAGCAGCCCAGGCTGAGCCTGCTGAAAGCAGCCTGTTCCCATCAGATTAAATGGCATTTTCCTCTACCCCGAGAGACGTTATCTCCCCTCCTGAGGCAGCTTTCCTTCCTCTTCCTGAATGACTTGCTATTTTCAGTTCCCTGCCCAGACTTTACACCTCCCAGGTAGTGCAGGAGCCTCCTCTCTCTCCCTGTGTTGGTTTCCAAACCCTTTAATGCTGTTCTTAAATGGCAGGAGCACAGACAACAAGCTTCTCACAGCACCCAAAGCACCCCCAGCCTGGGAATGCTGCTCTCTGTCCCTCAGCTCTGAAATGCTGCCTCACAGACAGGATCAGAGAGCAGATTCATGTGAAAAAGAATCAATTCATGCAGCCTTCCAGTGCCTGAAGGGAGCAGAGGAACAGGAGGGGAATCAACTGTTTAAAAGGGCAGAGACTGGCAGGACAAGGGGGCTGGAGTGAAGCTGGAGGAGGGAAGGGTGAGAGGAGATATTAGGGGGAAGTTCTTTGCAGAGAGAGTGGTGAGGGGCTGGAAGGGGCTGCCCAGAGAGGGGGTGGGTGCCCCATCCCTGGGGGTGTTCAAGGCCAGGTTGGCTGGGGCCCTGGGCAGCCTTGTGTAGCTCCAGACCTGGAGGTTGGTGTCCCTGCCTGTGGCAGGGGGTTGGAGCTCTGTGACCCTTGGGGTCCCTTCCAACCCAAACCAGTCTGGGATTCTGTGATTTGGTCCTGTGGTCTGGGGGAAGAGTCACTGAGGAGAGAAACAGCTCGAGAGCTGGAAGGTCTTCCAAATAACAATGAGTAATGTGAAAAAGAAAAGAGAAATAACCCCAATCCCTGTTGTCAGTAGAAGGGTTGGAGGGGAGGAAACACCTCAGGGGAGCTTTGGCGTGGGCTGTGCAGCAGCTCCGAGCTGAGCACCGCTGGGAAGCGTGAGGGTGACGGATGGGATCTCTTGGGGTGGGGGGGTGTTTCCTCTCTGCTCTGGTGCAACCCCAGCCTGAGGTGCACCAGCCCTCTCCTTTCTGACTCCCAGGACAGTGTGGATTTTCAGACAGCTCTGGACCGGGCCCTGGAGATCTTCAGGTGCCTGGAGGAGAGAGGGGCAGCCTGGTCGTGGCTCTTCCATTCAGCAGAGAAAGGTGAGTGAGTCCTGCCTGTGAGGGGAGGAGGTTTGGAGATGCCCTGTTCCTGTGTCACCAGGGCACCTGTGTCACCAGGGCACCTGTGTGGAGGAACTGATGGGCACAAACCCCCCCACACACCTGCTTGAGTCAGAGCTGAGTCCATCCCACTCCTGCCCTGCCCTACGGGGACCTGGCTGATGGGTGGGAAGGGAGGGCTGGGGCTCAGGATTGTCCCCTCTGTCAGGGCAGCCCCAGTGGGGACAGCTTGCTTCTCCAGGGGTCCCCAAGCACTGGTGGGCCTGAGGGGAACCCAGTAACCCCTGTGCTGCTGTAAAAGTACAACACAAGGAGGTGTGAAGCATCTCAGTGCTTCCCTCTGGTTCTTGCAGGCCCTCCAGCATCCCTCGTCCTGCGCAGCGCAGCCTCAGCCCGTCACATCCAGCTCTTGCCTCTTGCCTTCTACAGGTAACAACACCCAGCTGGGCTGGGTTGTACCTACAGCAGCTCCCACCAGGAGCAGCCCTGCCAGCTCATCGTGCTCCTGGCAGCAGCACGAGGGGCTTGTAGAACAGCTGGAGGTTTTACAAGCTCTGTTGGGTCTTTGCTTCTTGTCTTTCCCCCCTTCCCAATCGGTGGTACCTGTCCCCCCTCCAGCCTCACCCCTTCCTTCCCCCACGAGCTGCTGGCTCGGGATCACACCTCCCTCTGTGTGGCACTCCAGTTGTACATCCAGCTGCTGCAGCTCTTCCTGGAAGGGAGAGACCTGCCCCCAGGCCCTGCAGAGCAGGTGAGTGAAGCTTGGTCTCTCTTATTATCTCCCTCCTGTAACTGTGAGCTTTATCCTTTATCCCCTTCCTTGCTGCTTGCAGCATCCCTCTGGTTTCCACCTTCCTGCCCAAAGCAGAGGGAGCTCCTGCAGCTGCCTCCTCACTCCTCCTGCAGGGTGGACGTGACCCTGATGGACCCTGGGACTAGTCGCTGGGTGGGGGGGGTGTTGGGTCCCGTTCTGCTGCTCAGAGGCAGGGACTGGGGGCTGAAAGCAGCGTTTCCTCAGCCCTGTCTCCTCCCTGTCCTCTGCAGGGGGATCCCTTGGAGGTGATGGCCAGGGCCCGGCGCTTCCTGCTCGCTGCCATCCCGCGGTGCCCAGCCCACAGCTTCGGGCTCACACAACCGGTGCGTTCGGGTGGGGTTGGGGTTTCTCTTGTCTCCCAGGGTGTGGGAACGCTGCTTCTCCCTGCGGAGCCTTCCCGGGGCGCTCGCTCTGTGCCCCACATGCTGCGCTTCCCTAACGTGGCTGGGGGTGGCGGCAGGGACAAGCTGCTGCCCCATCAGTGCTTCCACCGTACCCTCCCTCTCCCAGGCTCCTTTCCTCAGCTCCATCACCTGCTGTCCTCGAGCAGTTGCTTGGGGACATCTCAAGCACAGCTTCCCACAAGCACCCAGACTTTACTTCTGTGCCTCATTTCTTCCCTCTCCTGGGCCAGGAGGAGCAGCCAAATGCCACAGAACTGCTGTGCCTCACCAGCAGCTCCAACACTGACCTGCTTCCCCTCTCCCCAGCTCCTGCCTGCATGTGAAGAACTGGACCCAGAGCTGGGAGCCACCCTCCTGCACTTCTCAAGGCCAGAGGTGGAGCTGGACGAAGAGCTGGTGCTGTTCTGAGCCGGGCAGGACGAGCTGAGCTGAGAACACCCGGAGCACAGGGCCAGGACAAGGTGTGACCTCTCTCATCCCCTCTGTTTCTTTCAAATTACTTTGTAAATAATTTATTACAAGCATAACCATGAAGCTCTTGTTACAATAAAAAGTAGGTTACAAATTTCAGTTTTTAGACTTGCTTTGGGAATCGTAATTACCTTTTCCTCATCGTTTTGCCTCAAAAACCTTTGCTTGACGTTGTTCCACTGTCCTCTGTACCCCAACAGCCACCCAAGGGTGGCAGCTCCGTGCAGGCAGCGGCTTGTGCAGGCAGGGAACTGTTGTGACCAACGTGGTTTGTACACCTGTGTGCGTGGGGACAAGGAGGGGGGACAGAACCGCCCAGGGGCCGCGCTGCCGCCTCCCCCGGGGTGAGACAGACGCTTAGTACAACACTGCGGAACCAGAGGTGAGCATGGAGAATCACAGCATGGGAAGGAGCCTTTCTGAGCAAGCTGAAGCTAATTCCACCGAGGTCTTTGGGAGCCTAAAAAATAACCAAACCCACCGTAGACGGGGAAACCTCCGCTCTGCCGTACGGGTCCTACCGGGGCGGCGTCACCGTCCGTGTGTGTCCCCCCCACCTCTCAGGTGGGCTCCTGCTGTGCAGTCACTTCTGGCTTTACCACCTGGCTTTCTGAAGTCCCTGAAGTATTTAGGAGGAGGAGGGGTTCTGGCTCCAGCGGCTTGGCTTTGTCCTGAGTCTGGGTCAGGGGGTGCACCATGGACATGTGGACATTGAGGTTGTGGGCCTTCTCGAAACGCTTCCCACACTGGTCGCAGGCGAACTCCAGCTCCGCCTCAGCCTTGTGCTTGGTCATGTGGTACTTGAGGGACGCTCGCTGCCGGCACTGGAACCCACAGATCTCACACCTGCAAGGGAAACTGGGGCTGAGCACCCAGCCTGAAGCCACAGCCCCGGCCCCGGCTCCCCCTCACACCCAGCGTGCCGAGGAGAAGACGACCAAGGCCTCTGAGCTGCTGCGTGTGGCACCTCCTGCAGCATCTCAGGTCACGCAAGCGAGTCTCCTCCTCCAGCCCACAGCTCCTCACTGGTAGCTGAGGGCTTGGGGAGAGCAACGGGGGGCTTGGGGAGAGGAGACATTGTGAGACTCGCTCAGCAAGGGCCACGTGCTGCAGCCAGGGACTTTGGGAGATTGGGCTACGCTGTGGCCACATTACTGCCAGCCCCAGGCAGGGCTGTACCATGGAGTTACTGTGCTGAGGAGAGGGACAGTGGGAGCAGAGCAGGAGGTCGCTGCTCCTCCCACCCCCTTCCCTCCCCAGGCACAGAGGGCTGGGGCACACTTACTGCAGGGGCTTGGCTCCCGAGTGCCGCATTTGATGGACCGAGAGGTGCTTGCGCTGCTTGAAGGTCTGTCCACACTCATCACAGATGTAGTTACGAACCTCTGCAAGGCCAGAAGGGACAGAGTCATGGATCCCTCTGAGCCCTGAGGATGGCAGCTGCCTCCACACACTCACTGCTGGGGTCAGAATTCCTCCCCCAGCCTCACGCCCCACTGTCTGGTTGCTGCTGGGACACACCTGTGTGGATGAGCTTCACGTGGCGCTGCAGGTACCGGTCGATCATGAACACCTTGTTGCAGCCAGGATGAGGACAGGGCCTCTCCCGAACCTCTTCGTGATGCTCCTTGATGTGTTTCTGTAAAGGAAGGATGGAGCTTTTAACCCCCAGGCTGCGTTTTCCCCAGTGGAAAACATGGATCCCCTGATAAACGAGACCCCCCCCCCAGCTTGCCAGGCTCACACATCAGCTCTGCTTCCCTCAGGAAAGCAAGAGATTTGTGCCCAAATCTGCCCTGGCAGCGGGGGCTTTGATGGGACACAGCAGAGCTCCAGCACAGGAGCAGCACACAGAGCCACAACAGCACCCTTTGCTTTTTTAGGAGGGCTGAAAAAGGCCCCCCAACTGCTTCACTTAATCACTCAGCAGTGAATTGAACCTGTCCCAGGTCCTTTCCTCAGCCTGACCCTGCGCTGCAGCGCTCCAAGCTCAGGTTTGAGATGGGAACAAACCTACCTTCATGCCATCAGCCCCTCTGTAGACAGCCGTACAGCCCTGGTAAGGACACTTGTAAATGGTAGGCAGCTCCTCCCTGCAAAGCAGAGCTGTGTCAGATGACATGCCAGGCTGGATGCTGCCCACCGACACATCAAGCCGGGTGCTGCCCCCACCCCCTGCTCCTTCTCACCTTTCACACTTGATTTTCTTTTTCCAGCCTGGCTTTGGCCCTGGCTTCTTCCTTATTTTGGGTTCTTCCACCTTCTTGGCTTCCTTGCTGTCGCTCTTCTTGCTAGAACCCCTCCAAGAAGGAAGAGAGGAGGAGGACAGTGGGTTAATACTCGATGTCGGGTTTATTCCTCCCACCTAACGCTCCCCACAAGGCTTGGCTTGACTGGGAAAAGCACGGGCAGGGAACTGGGAGGAGGAGGGAGCCTGGGGAAGGCGGATGCTGGGGCATTGCTGGGACCTCAGGTGGGGGGTGTGGAGAGAACTGAGGCCGGAGGGGTGAGTAGTGGCCCCAGCAGAGCGCTCTGACGCCCTGAGCCCTTACTTCTTCTCAGGGTACGGCTCGAAGGAGTCATCTGACGACTGCACGTTCCTCTTCTCATTCTCATCGTCGCTTATGAAGTCCCTGGGAGAGGGAAGATGCCCTTTACCCCCCCAGCACCGGCCCGGCCCCTCCGCACCGGCAGCGCTGCGTGTTCCTGCCCCCGGCGCCACCCATCACCCCGTGGCAGCCCGGGCTCCTCGTGTTTCCTCCCCCAGCACCCACCCCACCCGGGGCCTCTGAGGACCAGATCTCTGTAGGAATAACTGAGCCACCATCAGGAGAACCAAAACCGAGCAGGAGACCCAAGAGTCGGGTCTACTCGTTCCTGAGGGACGTCGCCACCGCTTCCCACGCTGGGGAAAGGAGTTGTGCAGAGCAGGAATGGAACAGCATCAGCTGGAGGAGTCAGGCAGGCCCTTCTGTACCTCTCCTCCCACAGAGGTTTGGGACTTTCCTTCTCCTCCTTTCAAGCCCAGAGCCACATGAGCAGCAATTAATTGTGGGGCCAGGACTGAGGCAATGAGTTGGTGCAGCACTTTTAATGTGACCCCCCCCCAGAACTCCACCTGCACTCGGCCCTTTGCAGCATCTGCCCCACTGTGCCTGGACTGTTCCCAGTTCCAAACCTCCCTCAGCTGCTGTGGCTGGAGGCTTGAAGCCAAATCTTTGACCATAAGGGCTGAGGAAGCTGCTGCTGGCAGCAAATTGGGTGATTCCCCCATGTGCTGCCCCTTGCCTGTGTTCCTGCACCAGGGGAATCGCTCCCAGGGGCAACAAGGGAATCACAGCAGTCCCAGCAAGGGGCTGGAGCCGTGGCTCTGCCACCACCCAAGACCCCCACACCCCTCCTTCCCCAGAGTGGAGAAGGGGGGAAGGAAACAGGACCAGGTTTGCTGGGAGCAGCCAACCACCTTGGAGGCTGGAGGCGACACGCGCGTGCGCACCGCTCCAGGACACTCATGGAGAGAGAGAGAGAGAGCTGGAGAGAGCTCTCAGGGGCAGCTCGTTTCACACTGGCAAAGAGACATTTAGACTGTTTCAAACCCACTCTTCTCTCACCCCTCAGAAAGGTCACTGAACTCGTCTTTTACCCGCTCATCCGACGTTGCAGACAGAACCTGCTTCCCACTCAACTGTCCTAGGGAACGAAGGAGAACAGGGAGTGTTACACGGCAAAGCAGCACAGACCAGGGGGTGGAGGGAGCTGCCCAGAAGGGAGAGGCCACTCTGGGTTGGCTCAGGGTGCTTCACGCTCCCCAGCGAGGTCGTGGTTCGTTAAACCAAGCTCTCCAGTCTGCTCTGCCCACAGCCCAGGGCTGGGACAGCCTTTACCCTGGAGCCTTTACCCCATGACACCAGCTCTGTAACTGAGACACGTCCCCGAGTGAGTCGCTGCTGCTGATCCTCCTTCCAGCAGCAGGGGTCTCCCAGGGCTCTCAGGGCTAAACACAGCCCGACTTCTGCAACTCAAAGTCGGTGTTAATTCCCAAGTGAGGGGTGTTGGGAGCAGGACCACCCAGCACCTTCCCTCTGCGGGCAAAAGGGGCTCATGTTTTGTGGCACTGCCCATGGCAGGGTGGGGAAACCCTTCCTCACTGGCACACAGACAGGTTTGGACTGAGATCTGGTAAACGTGGCACTGGAGAACCAGCGAGCACTGGGCACGGTGTTCCCAGGCAAGAGTGAGGCACAGAGGGGTCTGGCCAGCCAGGTGCAGCCTGTGAGGGAGCAGCCAAGTCTCACCCCTTGATTGGAAGAGGAAACAGTCTCTGGTGTGAGGCTGCCAGCTTGTTGTGTGTGACATGGGTGGCTGAACCTGCGTTGGCCTTTCCTTGGGTGAGGCTCAGTGCCCCACCTCGGAGGTGATGCTTTTGCGCACTCCCCAGCTGGGGTCTGCACCCTCCCCGAGGAGCAGCGGTCTCTGAGGAGGGGGCCCAGCCCCACTACTGCTCCCTGGCCCAGCTCTCCAGCTCTGCCCATCTCCACTGGGAGCTCAGAAGGCAAATCCCTTACCTGGGGCACCGCTCAGCGGCGACGCGGGCTGCGGCAGCGCGCTGTCCTGTACGGACGCCGTGCTCTCCAGCGGCGAGCGAGAGGAATCCCTGTCCTGTGGGGCCTCATTCTCCACGTTCAGCGGCACCACCGCGGGCCCTTTGTTTGCAGGCTGCTGGCAAGGACTGGTCCTTACTGGAGCGTGCTGGGCTTTGGGGGCAGAAGCCACCCCGGCGGCGTCGCCCGCCCCTGCCCCGTTGTCCGTCAGGCGCTGGGCCGTGCTCTTGCTCCACTCCCGCTTGACAGACAGGGCGCTGTCCACCAGCAGGGTGCTACAGTCCGAGTCGGTGTCCATGACGTAGTCGTGGCCCTGGCCGCAGCCCCAGACGGCGCGGATGATGCCGCAGTACTCGGAGGACAGGACGCTCTGCAGCCCGGGCGCCGCGGGGCAGCTGCCGCCGTGCGTGTGCGCCCACGTCACCAGGCTGCGCAGGCACTGCGGGCTCGACGTGATCAGGTCCACTGTGAGGAGGGGGGGGAAAGGCAGCACCCACTGAGTCAGGGACCCCTGTGCTGGCCAAAGGGAGGGACCCCACAGCCCCCAGCCAAGGGGAGGGACCCCGCTGCCCCCCCCCCCGGCCCTGGCTGCCGCGTCAGAAGGGAAGCGGAGACACCCCGCAGGTGCCGCAGCCGGATGGACTGGGGCCAGGGCAGCCCCACCGACTGCCACCATCACCCCTTCCACAGTGGAAGTGTGTTTCCCACCACACCCACAGCATCCAATGGTGGATGGGACCACCCAGCCCGGCTCTGCCTTCTCCTCCCCCTCCCCACGTCAGCCTGCGCCTCGGCTCAGGGAGGTGTGGATCCCGGTGAGGGGACCAGTCCGGCCGGCACACAGCTCCAGGGGGTGCAGGAGCCACACTGCCTGCTGGTCTTTCCTCAGCACCCCCAAATCCCAGCCCTTAGTTAAAGGCATCACGAAAGGAAAAGGCAAGCAGCTCCAACAGCAGGCACTCACCCAGGCAGGAGGCACCTCCTTCCACCCCGGGCAGGGCCTGGGCTGCGCCGCTCCTGCAAAAGCCAGAAGAGCAGAGTGAGGGTCTCAGGGGTGACGGAGAGACACCCCCGTCCCCTCACCCCAACTCCAGCCCACGGCCAACTTCCTACTCCCAGGAAGGAAGAAACACCACGTACTTTCCTTTGGCCTTCACCTGGCCCGTGGGGGAGGCGTTGACCCTCTGGATGAAGGTCCTGAGGACGCTGCGGCACTTGTAGAACTGGGCATGGCATTTCTTGCAGACAAACTGCGGCAGCGCCGGGTCCTGCCGCACCGGCACGCCCAGCAGCCGCTGGAAGTCGCTGAAGAAGACCTGGTCCAGGCGGCGCTGCCTCTCCGAGCTCTCCCCCATCACCGGCACCTTCCCGAAGACATGGCGCAGGCTCCTGGAGGAGAACTTCCCGTGGCACAGCCGGCAGTAGCCGGTGCTCAGGGCTCTGCCGATTCCTGCCGGGGAAGAACCCAACTGCTGGGTGTCTGAGATAAGGAGCTGGGGGTGGGGGGGGATTTCCCCACCCCTTGACTGAGTTGGGCAGGTCGCCCCCCCCTGATCTCCCCCCCCCAAGCTCTGCCTTCAGCACAGGCACAGCATCACCCGGCTGGAAAACACCTTTAAAGATCATCCGGTCCAACCATTCCCATCCTGTGCTGCCCCAGAGCCCTGAGCACCTCATCTCCCCTCTGTTAAACACACCCAGGGGGTGACTCAGCCCCTCCCTGGGCAGCCTGTGCCACAGCCCCACAACTCTGCCAGGGAAGAACTTTGCCCTCCCAGCTGAGCTGACCCTGCCCCGGGGCAGCTTGAGCCCATTGCCCCTTGTCCCAGCTCCTGTCCCCTGGCTGAAGAGACCATCGCCCACCTCTCTGCACCCTCCTGGCAGGGCAGGGGAGGTGGGGAGAAGGTCTCCCCTCAGCCTCCTCTTCTCCAGGCTGAACACCCCCAGCTCCCTCAGCTGCTCCTCAGAGGATTTGCCCTCCAGCCCCTTCCCCAGCTTGGTTGCCCTTCTCTGGACTCACTCCAGGACCTCCATGTCCTTCTGATGGTGAGGAGCCCAGAACTGGACCCAGCACTCGAGCTGCAGCCTCACCAGTGCCCTGTCCAGGGGAACCAAAAACCCAGGCAGGGAGAGAGCCCCTCCCTGTGACCCTGCACTGCAGATCCCAGCCCCACACTGCCACCAGCTGCCCCTAAACTCGGCCTTTCTGGCCCAGCCACCCCAGGGACAGGAGCTCCTGGAGCTCCCTGGGACACGGTTGAGCTTTGCCAACCTCTTCTCCCTCCCCGGTGTATTTACAGCCGGTGGTCGCACCCCGTGGCGAGCCCCGGCCCTCGCAGCCGCTTTGAGGTTGATGGGCTGGGGAGCCAGCGGGAGGCGGGGACGGGGGGGGGACCCGGAGGATGCGAAGCGTCTCCCCGGCTGCCGCTCCACGCAGCGTGGCCGGACACCTCGGCCCCGTCCCGCCGCCGGGTCAAACCCTTCTCCTGCCTCCAGCCGCACCGGAGCGTTCGGCTCCCGGGGCTGCAGCATGGGGCAGCGGGACGGGGGGTGCCCCGGGGGCCTCCCCCGCCTCCTGCTTACCGGCACCGCGAGGCGCGGCGGGGCTGAAGCTCGGAGCCCCCGGGAGAGGCGGCGGGGGCTCGGCCGGTGCCCGCCAGGACCCCCACACCCCCCCCCCTGCGGCCTGTCCCGCCGGGCGACCGGCCCCGGGGGCTGGGCCCGGGCCCTGCGCTGCTCCCGGGGCGGGACGAGCCGCTGCCGCCCCCCCCCCCCCCCCCCGCCGGGAGAAGCGGCCGAGCGGGGGGTCCGGGCCGCCGCTCCCCGCCCGCCCCGCGGCCTCTCCCCCCCCGCCGCCCGGGCCCCGCCCGGGCCTCACCTGCCTCCGCGGCCCCGCCGAGCGCCCCGGGCCGCGTCCAAGCCAACGCCGGGTCCCAGCCCGCGGGGGGCTCGGGCCGCGCCGCCGCCTCTGTCCCTCGGGCCGCCGCCCCGGGGCGCCGCCGGGACTCGGCACCCGCCGCTCCGGAGCCGCCCGCGGCCGCCAGGAACCGGCCGCGCCGATCGCGCTTCATCGCCGCCGCCGCCGCCGCGGGCCCGGGCCCGCCCCGCCCCGCACAGCGCCCCCTGCTGGCCGGAGGACCGTCGCGGCCCCCCCCCCCCGTCCTCCTCCTCCTCCTCCTCCCCCGCCGCCGGTCCGGCCCCGCCGCTTCTCCCCCCCGGGCCCCGCGGCCGCGATCGCGCCGTTCCGGGCGGCGGCCGCCATGGCCGCGGCGAGCGGCGGTGACGGGCCCGGGGCGGCGGCGGGGGGAACCGGGCCGGGCCGGGCCTTGCAAACCGCTATGAGGGCGGCGAGCGGCGCCCTGGAGATGGACAGCGCCGGGCGGCCGCGGGTGAGCGCGGGGCGGCACCGGGCCTCGCCCCCCCCCCCCCACTCCAGGACCGGACCCCGGGGTGTCCTGGGGTTCCCCCACACACCCCCCAAACCGGGGCCAGGCTGCGGGCTCCGGTCTCCCGGAGCCGCCCCCGGGCAGCGCCCGATCCTGCCCCACGGCGGCGGGTGGAGGGGCGGGGGGGGGAGGGGGGCGGGGAGGGTCTGACGGGCTCCCCCACCCCCATCCCCGGGGCTGGAGCCCCCCGGGGCCGCGGCTGAGCCCCGTGTCTGGCAGGAGGCCTACGCGGAGTACCTGCGGAGCATCGCCCTCATCGCCCGGGCCCTCCAGGAGGAGGCGGTGGGCACAGGTAGGACGGGACCCCCGGGGGGGTGGAGCCGGTGCCCCCTCCTTCCCCCTTCCCCCTCCCCCGACACCCCCCTCTCCCCGCAGGCAGCGCCGAGGGGGTCACCCCCGACACCCCGAAGATGCTGAAGCTCGCGGAGCAGTGTCTGGAGAGGGTCAAGTCCATCGCGGCGGCGCTGGGTGAGTGAGGGGCTGGGGGTGTCCCTGCTTTTGGGGGGCTGTGCCCCGGCCGAGGGGCGGCTGGTGCTGAGCTGAGCGGTGTGGTTGGTGCGAGGGAAGGGAAGGAAACATCCATCCTGAGGCATCCTGCATCCACATCCAGAGGGGTCCCCCATCCATCCCACATCCATCCCACATCCATCCCACATTGATCCCATATCCATCCCATATCCATCCCGCATCCAGCCAGCATCCACATCCCACATCCAAAGGGGTCTTGTGGTCCAGAGGCATCCCACATCTACATCCACATCCCACATCCAGAGGGATCCCTCACCCATCCCACATCCATCCCACATCCAGAGAGGTCTCGTGGGCCTGGGGGATCCTTCTACACCACAGGAGCTGGGCTGGTTCAGCTTGGAGAAGAGAAGGCTGTGGGGGGACCCCATTGCAGCCTTCCAGTCCCTGAAGGGAGCAGAGGAACAGGAGGGGAATCAGCTTGTTAAAGGGCAGAGACTGGCAGGACAAGGGGGCTGGAGTGAAGCTGGAGGAGGGAAGGGTGAGAGGAGAGATTGGGGGGAAGTTCTTTGCAGAGAGAGTGGTGAGGGGCTGGAAGGGGCTGCCCAGACAGGGGGTGGGTGCCCCATCCCTGGGGGTGTTCAAGGCCAGGTTGGCTGGGGCCCTGGGCAACCTTGTGTAGCTCCAGGCCTGGAGGTTGGTGTCCCTGCCTGTGGCAGGGGGCTGGAGCTCTGTGACCCTTGGGGTCCCTCCCAGCCCAGCCCAGGCTGGGATGCTGTGACCTGGGGGCCAGGCTGGCAGCAGGGAGCAGCTGACCTGTCCCTCCTTCCCTAGGGAAAACCCAGCCCCACCCAGCCCCGCAGGAGCGGAGTGGGGGTGCTGCTCCCCTCCCCAGGCACCGCCGGGTCTTCTCGGACGAGGGGGGGAAACTCTCTCCCTTCCTGCCCCCTGAGATCTTCCAGAAGCTGCAGATCGCCGAGGCCCAGAGCGCGCGGAAGTACGTGGGCCGGGGCACGGGGGATCCGGCACCCCCTCCGCTCCGTGGGGTGGGGGGCAGGCTGTGTGTGTGGGGGGCACAGCAGGGACACCCCCCCCCCCCCCAAAACCATGCCCGTGCTGAGGGCTGGGTTCCCCCAGGGAGCTGACACCGCTGGAGGAGGCGTCCCTGCAGAACCAGAAGCTGAAGGCTGCCTACGAGGCGCGGGTGGCGCGGCTCAACCCCAGCCAGGCCCTGCAGAAGACCTCCCTGGCAAGTGGGGAGCCCCCCACCCCAACCCGGGGCGGGAGGCTGCAGAGGAGGTGGGGGGTTTGCTGCAGGCAGGGTGGGAAGGCAGAGGGGTCTCTGCGGTGCCGGGGGGGGGGACGGGACCCCCCCCAGCTCCACGCTGGCGGCTTTGGGTGGGTGTCCCCAACACGCTGCCTGTCCCGCAGACGCTGTCCCTGCAGCGGCAGATGATGGAGAACCTGGTGATCGCCAAGGCCCGGGAGGAGACCGTATCCTTCCTGGGGTGGGAAGCTCTGGGCACCGGCCCCTCATCCCGCACCCTGGGCCCCATCCCAGTGGGATTTTGGGGCTCCAGTCCCATCCTGATGGTGGGGATAGAGGTGGGAGAAGGGTGGTGAGCGAGCGGTGCCGGCTGGTGGTGCTGGAGCCTTAACTGAGCCGTGGCCCAGCTGCAGCGGAAGATGGAGGAGCGGCGGCTGCGGCTGCAGGAGGCTGCCAACAGGTAGGGGGGGTCACCGGGGGGGTCCCAGGGCCACCCAGGCAGGTCCCCTCACCTGTGGCTGTTGCCCCCCCAGGAGATTCTCCAGCAGTGTGGCGCTCACCCCCGAGGAGCAGGAGCAGCGAGCGCTCTACGCCGCCGTCCTGGAGTACGAGCAGGACCACGTGAGTGTGTGGGATGCCCGCTGGCCTGGGCGCCTCGACAGCCTGGGTGCTGCTGGGCAGGGTGCTGTGCTGTGCCTTGGGGCAGGGTGCTGTGCCATGGGGCAGGGTGCTGTGCTGTGGGGCAGGGTGCTAGACCATGGGGCTGGGTGCTGTGGGACAGGGTGCTGTGCCGTGGGGCAGGGTGCTAGACCATGGGGCTGGGTGCTGTGGGGCAGGGTACCATGCCATCTGGCAGGGTGCCATACCATGGGGCAGGGTGCCATACTGTAAGGCAGGGTGCCGCGCCATGGGGCAGGGTGCCATGCCGTGGGGCAGGGTGCTGTGGAGCAGGGTGCTGTGGGGCAGGGTGCTGTGCTGTGGGGCAGGGTGCCATGCAGCAGGGTGCCATAGGACAAGGTGCCATGCCATGGGGCAGGGTGCTGTGCCGTGGGGCAGGGTGCCGTGGGGCAGGGTGCTGTGCTGTGGGGCAGGGTGCCGTGGGGCAGGGTGCTGTGCCGTGGGGCAGGGTGCTATGGGGCAAGGTGCTGTGCCGTGGGGCAGGGTGCCGTGGGGCAGTGTGCTGTGGCAGCCCCTCTGACAGGCTGCGGCCGCCCCCAGGACTGGCCTAGGCAGTGGAAGGCCCGGCTGAAGCGGAGCCCCTCGGACCTCTCCCTGGTGTCGGGGTTCTTCTCCTGCCTGCTCAGGTAGCGCCGGGGTGGGGAAGGGTCCTGCTGGGGCCTGGGGGGTGTGTGTGGTAGTGGTGGGGGGGCTGTGAACCTCTGCCCACCCCCTCCCTGTGCTTCCAGCTGCCCCGAGCACCCCATCGCCCAGCTGCTGCGCCGGCTGCAGTGCGCGGTGTACGCCCGGCTGTACCCGGCCGTCAGCCAGAGCAGCGCCGACACCGCCCCAGCCTCCCCCAGCGGCCCCTCCTTCCCCTCGCTGGACGTGGGGGGGTCGCTGCCCCCCGAGCCCGGGGGCCGCCGGCTCCGAGCCTCCCGCAGCCTCCACTGCATGTTCTCGGTGCCCGAGCACGGCCCGGCCGGGCTGCGCCACAGCCTGTCCAGCACCCCCCTCACCGACGGCGGCCCCGGCACCCCGAAGGCAGAGGGTGGCTGGACGGGGCCCCCCCAGACCCCCCGGGAAAGCTCCTTCGAGGACCTGGAGCGGTTCCTGGCGTCTCCTGAGGCCTGGGAACCCCCAGCCGGCCCCACGCCGGAGGCGGCGCTGCCGGAGCAGCTGAAGGGCATCGTGCGGGACATCCACGATGCCATTGGTGAGGGATGGCTGCTGGGGTAGGGGGGGGTCCCTGGGGGGGGCTCTCCCCAGCCAGGGGCTCTCAGGGGAAGGAGGGACCCATCGTTTTAGCCAGGGCAGGCTTGGCATGTGGGGTTGGGAGGGCATCGGGAGGGGGTTTGTGGGCAACATCCACGATGCCATCGGTGAGGGATGGCTGCCGGGGTTGGGTGGGGGGTCCCTGGGGGGGGCTCTCCCCAGCCAGGGGCTCTCAGGGGAGGGAGGGACCCAGTGTTTTAGCCAGGGCAGGCTCGGGGTGCGGGGTTGGGAGGGCATCGGGAGGGGGTTTGTGGGCGACATCCACGACGCCATCAGTGAGGGATGGCTGCTGGGGTTGGGGTGTGGGGTCCCTGGAGGGGACTCTCCCCAGCCAGGGGCTCTCAGGGGAAGGAGGGACCCATCATTTCAGCCAGGGTGGGCTCGGGGTGCGGGGTTGGGAGGGGTTTGTGGGCACCCGCTGAGCGCGCTGCGTAACTCGTCCCTTCCCAGACAGGCTGCTGTCGCTGACGCTGCTGGCCTTCGAGGGGCTCAACACGGCTGGTGGCAAGGACCAGTGCCTGGCCTGCCTGGAGGAGGCCTTCTTCCCCCCGCTCTGGGCGCCACTGCTGACCCTCTACAGGTACCACAGCCCCAGGGCCAGCTGGGGACCCCCCCCCCCCACCTCAACCCCTCCTCAGCCCCTTTCCCCGGCCGCCCCTCACCTCTCTTACCCCCAGGACCGTTCACCGGCCCCGCGAAGCCGCCCTGGCCCGGAGCATGGAGCGGCACCGGCACGCCAGCCCCGCCGACATCGGGATGCCCTCCCGGCTCTTCCCCTCCGCTCCGGGCTGTGCCGCCTACGGCTCGGCCGTGGAGGACCTGCGCCTCCTCCCACTGGAGACCTGTCCCCGCAGGAAGCTGGACTGCATCGGTGGGGAGGCTGTGGGGGGGCTGCGGGGGGCTGGCGGAGGGAGGGGGGGGGGGTCTCAGGGCAGGGTGACCCTCAGCACCCCGCTCTGTGCCGCAGTGCGAGCCCTGCGGGGCATCTGCGAGTGTGCCGAAGAGTACTGCGGCGCCCGGGACGGCCGCAGCCCCGCCGCCGCCGCCATGTGAGTAAGGGGGACACACACACACAAGGACACAGCCAGCCCCACGGCTGGGCAGAGCGGGCTCAGGGCTGTGAGGGGTTTGAGAGGCTTTTTGGGGAGGTTTGGGGGGAGTCTAAGGGGGTTTAGAGGGGGTTTGTGGGGGGGCTGAGGGGGTTTGGGGGGGGTTGGGGGAGTTTGGGGGGTCCGAGGGGGTTTGGGGGGGAGTCTAGGGGGGATTGGCAGGGATGGGGGGGGTGGGCTGGGGGGATCTAGGGGGGCTGGGGGGGTCTAGGGGCGTTCTGAGGAGGGTTTGCGGGGGCTGAAGGGGTTTGGGAGAGGCTAAAGAGGAGTTGGGGGAGGTTCTGAGGGTGTTTCGGAGGGGGCTGGGGGGGTTTGGAGGGGTCCTAGGGGGTTTGGGGGGGAGTCTAGGGGGGGTTGGCAGGGCTGGGGGGGTCTAGGGGGGCTGGGGGAGCCTGGGGGGGGGCCTAGGGGGGTGCTGGGGAGGGTTTGGGGGGGCTGGAGGGGTTTGGGAGAGGCTAAAGAGGAGTTGGGGGTGGTTCTGAGGGTGTTGAGGGGGTGCTGGGGGGGGTTGGGGGGATTCTGGGGGGTAAAGGGGGGGTCTGGGAGGTGTCAGGCACCCAGCTGTGGCTGACAGTTGCCGTTGGTGGCAGCGGGGCGGACGACCTGCTGCCCATCCTGTCCTACGTGGTGCTGCAGACGGGGCTGCCCCAGCTGCTGCCCGAGTGTGCGGCCCTGGAGGAGTTCATCCACGAGGGGTGGGTGCGGGGGGCGAGGGGAGGGGGGCTGCGCGGGACCTGCGGCTGCTGTGGGCAGGGGGCTCTGGGGGGTCCTGGATGTGGGGGGTCCCAGAAGAGGGGTGTCCCTGCCATGGGTTGTGCTAGCTATGGGGTGTCCCAGCTGTGGGGTGTCCTGGTTATGGGGTGTCCTGGCTTTGGGGTGTCCCGGCTGTGGGGTGTCCTGGCCATGGGGTGTCCTGGCTTTGGGGTGTCCTGGCTTTGGGGTGTCCCGGCTGTGGGGTGTCCTGGCTGTGGGGTGTCCCGGCTTTGGGGTGTCCTGGCTGTGGGGTGTCCTCGCTATGGGGTGTCCTGGCTTTGGGGTGTCCTGGCCGTGGGGTGTCCTGGCTTTGGGGTGTCCCGGCTGTGGGGTGTCCCGGCTGTGGGGTGTCCCGGCTTTGGGGTGTCCTGGCTGTGGGGTGTCCTCGCTATGGGGTGTCCTGGCTTTGGGGTGTCCTGGCCGTGGGGTGTCCCGGCTGTGGGGTGTCCTGGCCATGGGGTGTCCTGGCCATGGGGTGTCCCGGCTGTGAGGTGTCCTGGCCGTGGGGTGTCCCAGCCGTGGGGTGTCCCAGCTGTGGGGTGTCCTGGCCATGGGGTGTCCTGCTTTTGGGGTGTCCCAGCTGTGGGGTGTCCCAGCCGTGGGGTGTCCTGGCCGTGGGGTGTCCTGGCCATGGGGTGTCCCAGCTGTGGGGTGTCCCAGCCATGGGGTATCCTGGCCATGGGATGTCTTGGCTGTGGGGTGTCCCGGCCCACGGGGTCCCCTGGCCCATGTGGTGTCCCAGCCATGGGGTCCCCTGGCCGTGGGCGCCCCGGGTGGTGACGGCAGCGTGGCACGTGCGGCGCAGGTGCCTGATCGGGGAGGAGGGGTACTGCCTGACGTCCCTGCAGAGCGCCCTGTCCTACCTGGAGACCCTGCAGTGAGCCGGCCGCACCGGGGATCCCCCACCCCGCAGGTGCTGGGCTGGGGTCGGGCTGGGGCTGGGGTGGGGCTGGGGCTGGGGTTGGGGCTGGGGTTGGGCTGGGGCTGGGTCCGGGCTGGGGCTGGGGTTGGGGCCAGACTGGGGCTGGGGCTGGGGTCGGGCTTGGGCCGGGGTTGGGCCTGGGGTTGGGGTGGGGCTGGGTCCGGGCTGGGGTAGAGCTGGGGTTGGGGCTGGGGCTGGGGTGGGGCTGGGGCCAGACTGGGGTCCCCATGGGGTGGGACGAGCCCCTGTCCCCAGGGCCGTGGGGCTGCGCTGTGGGGGTGTCCCGGGGTGTCGTGTCCCTGTGCCCGTGTGTCCATCTGTCCACGTGTCAGTGTGTCTGTGTCCGTGTGTCCCTGTCTGCCTGTGTCTGTGTGTCCTGGGGTCTGTGTGTCTGTCCCCGTGCCCACATGTCCGTGTGTCTGTCTGTCTGTGTCTCTGTGTGTCCGTGCTTGTGTCTGTGTCTGTGTGTCAGTGCCTGCGTCCGTCTGTCTGTCCCTGTGTCCCTGTGTCCATGTGTCTGTCCCTGTGTCCGTGTGTCTGCCCCTGCGTCCCTGTGTCAGTGCCTGTGTGCCTGTGTCCGTCTGTCTGTCCCTGTGTCAGTGCCTGTGTCCCTGTGTCCATGTGTCTGTCCCTGTGTCCGTGGGTCAGTGTCAATGTCCGTCTGTCTGTCCCTGTGTCCGTGTGTCAGTGTCCATCTGTCTGTCCCTGTGTCCGTGTCCGTGTGTCCGTGTGTCTGTCCCTGTGTCTGTCTGTCTGTGCCTGTGTCCCTGCGTCCGTGTGTCTGTCCCTGTGTCCGTCTGTCTGTCCCTGTGTCCGTCTCTGTGTCTGGCTGTCAGTCCCCGGGTCCCCCCGTCCTGCAGGGGGCGCTGTTGGCGGGGGTTCACCCCCCCTCCCCAAGCCCCGCCCTCCCCCCGGGTGCCGCGGCGCGGTGGGCGAGGCGCGGGAAAGCGGAAGGGCGCGAGGTGGGGGGGGGGCAGGGGGCGGAGGGGCCGGTACCGGTACCGGGGGGTGGTGTCCCTCACCCCGCTGCCCGCAGGATGTGCGCGGGCCCGGCGCCGCCGCCGGACTGCGCCCCGCGGTACCGGCAGGAGTACCGGCGGTGCCTGGAGCGGGAGTTCCGCCGGGGCCGCGCCGGGGCCTGTTCCGACCCGGCCTTCGCGGAGCGGCTGCGGCGGCGGCTGCGGGCGGAGCCGGCGCTGCTGGCGGCCCTGCAGGAGGACGGGCCGGCGCTGCTGGCCCGCGGGCTGCGCGGCCGCCCCGACCCGGCAGCGGCGCTGCGGGGCCTGGCCGAAGCCTTCCGGCTGCTGGAGCTGGCGGCTGCCAACCTCTACCTGTGCCCCTGGCGCAGGGAGTTCGGCACCGTGCAGGTGGGAGCCCGGGGCGGGGGAGAGGGCAGAGGGGGAGGGGGGAATGGTGTGGGAGGGAGAGAGGTGGGAAGGAAGAGAGGACGGGGGGAGAGGGGGAGAAGGGAGGAGATAAGGGGAAGGGGAAGGGGGGTAAGAGAGGAGAGGAGGGGGAAAAGGAGGGAAGAGGAAGGGGGAAGGAGGAGGAGAGGAGGAGTGGGGGGAAAGAGGAGGGAGGAAGAGAGGAGGAGGGGGATGAGGGGAGATGGGGGTGAAGGGGGAAGAGAGGAGGAGAGGGATGAGGGGGGATGGGGGTGAAGGGGGAAAAGATGGAGGAGGGGGATGAGGGGAGATGGGGGAGAAGGGGGAAGAGAGGATGAGAGGGATGAGGGGGGATGGGGGTGAAGGGGGAAGAGATGGAGGAGGGAGATGAGGGGAGATGGGGGGAAGGGGGGAGAGAGGAGGAGGGGGATGAGGGGAAATGGTGAAGGGGAAAGAGATGGAGGAGGGGGATGAGGGGGGATGGGGGTGAAGGGGGAAGAGATGGAGGAAGGGGATGGGGGGGATGGGGGTGAAGGGGGAAGAGATGAGGAGGAGGATGAGGGGGGATGGGGGTGAAGGGGGGGTGGGAGTAAGGGGAGGAACAAGTGTTGAGGAAGGGAGAGAAGGAGGAAGAGGAGGCGGGAGGGAGGGGAGGAGGAAGGAGGAAGGAGGAAGGGGGGTGTCTCAGCCGCTCCCCCTCCCGTTGCAGACCTTCTCCGGCACCTACGTGCACTCGCTGCTCCCGGCGCTGCCCGAGGCCGACCTGTTGCGGAGCTTCGGCCGGTTGGGCTACCAGCCGTGTGAGCGGCACCTCCTGGCCGTGGCCCGGCCCCTGCCCGGGCCCCAGCTGGCTGCCGCCGCCTGCGGCTTCTTCGCCTGCCGGCTGGAGTGCGGCATCCTGGCCGAGGTGCTGAGGCGGCTGCAGCCGCGCCGGCCGCGGGCACAGGACCTGCTGGAGGCCCGGCGGCTGGCGGGGGACGTGGCAGCCTGTGTGGAGATGCTGGGCACGGGGCCCGGGCCGGCTGCCGCCCGCGCTGAGGCTGGCAGGGGTCTCTGCACGCAGATGCCAGCCAGCCCCGAGGGCGTGGGGGGGGAGGATGTCACCCCCCCGCCGCTTTGGAGGGACCCCGGCAGCACACGGGGGGCTGAGGATGAGCCCAGGAGGGGCTGGGGCCTCTATGGAGCTCCTGAGGATGAGCCCAGGAGGGGCCAGGATCCCTGTGGAGCTGCTGAGGATGAGCCCAGGAGGGGCTGGGACCCCCGTAGAGCTGCTGAGGATGGGCCCAGGAGGGGCCGGGATCCCTGTGGAGCTGCTGAGGATGAGCCCAGGAGGGGCTGGGACCTCTATGGAGCTCCTGAGGATGAGCCCAGGAGGGGCCGGGATCCCCGTGGAGCTACTGAGGACAGGCCCAGGAGGGACTGGGACCCCCATGGAACTGCTGAGGATGAGCCCAGGAGGGGCTGGGACCTCTATGGAGCTGCTGAGGATGGGCCCAGAAAGGACTGGGATCCCCGTGGAGCTACTGAGGATGAGCCCAAGAAGGACTGGGACCTCTATGGAGCTGCTGAGGTTGAGCCCAGGAGGGACTGGGACCCCCGTGGAGCTGCAGAACACAGGCAGGAGCCAGTTCACCCAACAAGCAACCGCAACCCAGACGCTTCCTCCTCCTCCTCCTCCTCCTCCTCCTCCTCCTCTCGCCTCTTCCTGGAGCAGGAGCTCGGTGGGACCGCCAACCCGCTCTCCGTGGGGACCAAAAGCCCCCAGGTACTGGGAGAGCCGCAGGATTTGGCCCCTCCTGCCCCCCAGGAAGCCCCCGAGCTGCCCTGCTACCAGCTGCACTCCTGCCTGCGCCGGGGCGCGCTGCCCTCCTACTGCTGCAGCACCTGCCAGCAGCTCCACGCCGGCGGCTGCGCGGCCGGGCAGGCGTGTCGCGCGCGGCACCGCGGCCAGGAGCTGCGTGGGGAGAGGCAGCAGCGGCTCTGGCTGCAGAGGACAGAGCTGGACATGCTGCTGGCCGACAGCTCCGGACCCTGGGCATAGCAGGACCCGGTGGGAGGGGATGTGGGACACTCACTGCTCGGCCCCAGGGACATGGAACTCAGCCCCTGGGACATGAAACTCGGCCCCAGGGACATGGAACTCGGCCCCACGGGGCCTGGGTCTGGCTCTGCTTTGTCCCCAGCATGGTGGGAGCCTGCCCCAGGCTGGGCCCTGCTCTGGTGCTGCCCTGTTAAGCTGCTTCTCCCAGTAAAACGTGGCTGCCTCGCACCGTGGAGGGTTCTGGCTGCTGGGGCAGGGATGGGGTCTTGGCACCGCCCTGCTGCCACACCGTGCTGGGGGGCAGCTCTCACTGCAGGGCTGGGTTTGGGAAGGGGGGTTTGGGGTGTCCTCGCCCTGGCTGGGGGAGCAGAGGGGCTGGGACTGAGTCTGCACATCGCTGCTGCTGGCAGGGGCTTTTATTGATGGTGAGGTTGGGGTGACCCCACACAGCCAGCACTGAGGGGCCCACGGGATGGGGGCCACCCCGCTGTCTTCCTCCTGAACCCCCGGGGGGGCCCGGCCCTGGCTCTCCTCTCCCCCACCCCAGGGAGGAGATGGGTGCAGGGCTGCAAGGTGCCTGCAGCTCCCAGGGCTGCCCAGCTCCAGGAGGGGCACAGGGGGGGTGGGCTGTGGCACTCCCCCACCCCAGCTGGGCCGGCCCTGCCCCGGTGTGGGAGGTGGGTTGGGAAGGATGGAGCCCGTGGGGTGCTGGTGCTGCTCCACAGAGGGAAGCCATGGCTGCTGCTGAGCGCTCTGCCTCCTCCTCCTCCTCCTCAGGGCTTGCTGCGCTTGGCCTGGCTCTCGGTCCCTGTGCCGGCAGCGGCCGGGCGCTTGTTGCGATGGTGGGGGAAGGTGGGCATGAGCTCTGGCTCGCAGGCTGGGGGCAGAGAGAGGGGTCAGTGGGGGCTGGGGCCCTGCCTGGGGGGCAGAGAGGGGGGTCAGTGGGGGCTGGGGCCCTGCCTGGGGGGCAGAGAGGGGGGGTCAGCGGGGCCCTGGGTGCTGCAGCCCTGCCTGGGGGGCAGAGAGGGGGGTCAGTGGGGGCTGGGGCCCTGCAAGGGGGGCAGAGAGGGGAGTCAGTGGGGGTTGGGGCCCTGCCTGGGGGGCAGAGAGGGGAGTCAGTGGGGGCTGGGGCCCTGCCTGGGGGGCAGAGAGGGGAGTCAGTGGGGGCTGGGGCCCTGCCTGGGGGGCAGAGAGGGTGGAGGTCAGTGGGGGCTGTGGCCCTGCTTGGGGGGCACAGAGGGGGGGTCAGTGGGGGCTGGGTCCCTGCTTGGGGGGCAGAGAGGGGGGGAGGGTCAGTGGGGCCCTGGGTGCTGCAGCCCTGCCTGGGGAGCAGAGAGGGGGATCAGTGGGGGCCATGGGGGATCAGCAGGGGGTCCAGGACACTGCAGCCCTGCCTGGGGGGCAGAGAGTGGGGTCAGTGGGGGCTGGGGCCCTGCCTGGGGGGCAGAGAGAGGGGCCAGCAGGGGCCATGAGGGATCAGCAGGGGGTCCAGGACACTGCAGCCCTGCCTGGGAGGGGGTGGGGGGCAGCAGCACTTACGCAGGGGCTTCTCCTTGAAGTAGGAGCTCTCCAAGCAGTCCTTGGCCGTGGCCCTGCGGGGACACAGGGACGCAGCAGTGACCCCCCTCCCCAAACGGTGCCCATGTGGCTCCAGGGAAGGGCCCTGCCCGTGTCCCTCTCTCCCCCCTCACCTCTTTTTGGGATCATACATGAAGAGGAAGTTGAGCAGGCGCTGCCCAGCCTCGGACAGCCAGGGGAACTTGTGCTTCAGGTTGTTGTAGGGCTGTTTGCGCAGCGTGTACTGACTCACCAGGGGCAGCTGGGAGAAGCCCTGGGGGGGGGCACAGAGCCTCAGGGGGTGCAGAGGAGCAGGGGGGTGGGGCAGTGAGGGGCAGGGGGGGGGGGGGGCAGCGCTCTCACCTTCCAGATGTTCTCATTGGGGGTCCCCAGGAGCTGCACGATCAGGTCGATCTGGTGGATCTCGGAGGTGCCGGGCAGCAGCGGCTTGTGGGCCAGCAGCTCGGCAAGGATGCAGCCCAGCGCCCTGCACAGGCACCCCAGGGGGGCAGGAGAAGCCCCTTCATCACCCCCCCGAGGGTTTGGAACCCCCCCTGGGGTTCACAGCCCCCTCCCAGGCCCCCTCCTGCCCCTTCCCTCACCACATGTCGATGCTGGTGGTCTGGGTGGTCATCCCCAGCAGCAGCTCTGGCGCTCGGTACCTGGGCAGGGGGTGGCACTGCTGGTGCTAAGGAAGCCCCCCCACCCCCCCCCCAGTGTGGGGAGGGTTTGGCAGCGCTGCCCACCCCCCCACTCCACCCCCCACCCTGCTCACCAGAGTGTGACGACTTTGGGGGTCATGGGCTTGGGGGGCACCCCGTAGGTGCGTGCCAGTCCAAAGTCAGCTGCAAGACAGGCAGAGGGTCAGGAGGGAGGCAGGATGCTGGCTCCAGCTGCAGCATGGGGCTGGGGGGGAGCTGAGGGGGGGAGATTTGGGGGGGGGAGCTGGGGCACAGCAGCTGCTGGGGCCTCACCGATCTTCACGCAGCCTTTGTCAGTCATCAGCAGGTTGGACACCTTCAGATCCCTGGGGGGGGCAGAGTGGGGGCAGCACCGTCCCTCAGGCTCAGGGGGTGTGTGGGAAGGACCCCAGAGCCCCCCAGTGCCCCCCTGCCACACACAGGGACACCCCATCAGCCCAGGGTGCCCCCAGCCCCATCCCACCCGGACTTGAACTCCCCCAGGGGTCCCAGGGCAGCCCCAGCTTCTCTGGGCACCCTGTGCCAGGGCCTCCCCCCTCCCCAGGAGGGATTTCTGCCTCCCAGCCCCTCTCCATCCCCCTCCTGCAGCTGAAGGCCGTTCCCCTGGGCCTGGCCCTCCCTGCCCTGGGCACCAGCCCCTCTCCAGCTCTCCTGCAGCCCCTCAGGGACCTGTGTTTCCCCAGGGTTCTCCTCATCCAGCAGCCACCCAGTCCCACCAATTCTCCCCCAGCTACTCCGCACGGTGCTCCCAGGATGTGAGGACCCCACACTTGGAGGATCCCCACCCCCATCAGCCCCTTCTCCCCTAGCCCCCTTCCCCCCTGCACCCCTCCTGCCATCCCCACCTGTGGATGATGTAGTTCTCATGCAGGTACTGCAGCCCCTTGAGGACTTGCAGGATGATGCACTTCACCTGGGGACAGAGGACAGGACCCCTGACAGCGGGTCACTCGCTGTGTCCTCCCCTGTAGCTCACAGCCTGGCTGTCCAGGGACACATTTTCTCCCAGCTGTTTCCCTGCCCATTTGCTCCAGCCCCAAATCCAGCCTGGAAAAGTCCCTGGAGTGTCCTACACAGCCAGCTAAGCCCAGGTTCCCTCCACAGCCTGGGCAGCCTCACCCAGCACACGGTCCAGGGATCACAAGGTCTGGTAGCCCGTTGCTCTGCCTGGATCAGCAGCACCCTCCCAGGGGTGATGTCCCTAAAGCTCAGCCCAACCTTTACCTGAGCCTCTGAGAAGGGTGTCTGCATGTTCTCCAGGAGGCTGGCCAGGTCCTGCTCACAGTACCCCATCACCAGGAAAATGCTGCCAGGGAGAAGACACGTTTGGGAACCTCCTGTGACACCTCAGGGGTGCCCCAGTGTGCTGCTCCCAGCAGCACAGAGAGGGGTGGGAGGTCCTCTCACCTCTCCAGGTGGTTCCCTACAACCACCTCCTTCAGCTCCACGATGTTGGGGTGCTGCAGCTGCAGGAGCAGGGTGATCTCCCGCAGGCTGCTGATGGGCATTCCTGATGGGGAGAGCGACCGCCGAGGCTGCAGGACCCCCCAGGAGCCAGGGATGCTCCTGGCCCTGCCCCAGGCCCTGCCCCTGCTCCCCTCCTACCGTCTTTCTCGTTGTCCATCCGGACCTTCTTCAGCGCCACCGTCTCATCCGTCAGGGTGTCCCGGGCCCGGTCTGCAGGGGCAGCACAGCACAGGCTCAGCACCAGCACCAGCATCACTGGGCTGGGAAAGGCCTTTAAGACCATCCAGTCCAACCATTCCCATCCTGTGCTGCCCCAGAGCCCTGAGCACCTCATCTCCCCTCTGTTAAACACACCCAGGGGGTGACTCAGCCCCTCCCTGGGCAGCCTGTGCCACAGCCCCACAACTCTGCCAGGGAAGAACTTTCCCCTCCCAGCTGAGCTGACCCTGCCCTGGGGCAGCTTGAGCCCATTGCCCCTTGTCCCAGCTCCTGTCCCCTGGCTGAAGAGACCATCGCCCACCTCTCTGCACCCTCCTGGCAGGGCAGTGGAGGTGGGGAGAAGGTCTCCCCTCAGCCTCCTCTTCTCCAGGCTCAACACCCCCAGCTCCCTCAGCTGCTCCTCAGAGGATTTGCCCTCCAGCCCCTTCCCCAGCCTGGTTGCCCTTCTCTGGACTCACTCCAGGACCTCACTGTCCTGCTGATGCTGAGGAGCCCAGAACTGAACAGCTCTCAGCCTCGGTGTGTCCCCAGCCCAACGTGCCCCCACTGCTGGGCCACAGGCTGCAGCCCCTCATCCACCCAGGCCCGCAGTGGGCCCCCAGCCCCTCGCTCACACACGATGCCGTACGTCCCCTCTCCGATGCGGTTCAGCTTCTCAAACTCCTTCACACTCCGGCACCTTCCCAGCTGGAACCAAAGAGCCCGTCACAGCCCAGCACCGGGGCTGCCCCCCGAGCCCGGGGCCAGGCTGTCCCCTCCCTGCTGCCCCTGTCCCCAGCCTGTCACCTCTCCACTGAGGAGCAGGGCACACTGCTGCCAGCCTGTCCCTCCCTCGGGGAACCTGTGTGGCTGCCTGCCCCAGGCAGCAGCCCCCTCCCTCCCTTCCCCAGCAGGCCTGGGGCAGCCCCTCATGTCCCCCCCCTCAGCAGATCCTAGGGAAGTCACCCCCTCCCCTCCCCAGCAGATACTGGGGCAGCCCCCCATCCCCGTCCCCCTCCCCAGCAGATCCTAGGGAAGCCACCCTCTCCCCTCTCCTCCCCAGCAGGCTCCAGGAAGCCCCTTCCCCAGCAGGCCTAGAGCAGACCCCATCCCCTCCCCATCAGGCTTTGGAAAACCCCCCTCCATCCCCAGCAGACACTGGGACAGCCCCCCAGCCCACCTCCCTCCCTCCCCAGCAGGCTCCGGGAAGTCCCCCTTCCCCAGCAGGCCTGGAGCAGACCCCATCCCCTCCCCTTCAGGCTTTGGGAAACTCCCCCTCCGTTCCCAGCAGGCCCAGGACAGTTCCCCGGCCCATCTCCCTCCCTCCCTCCCTCCCCAGCAGGCTCCGGGAAGCCCCTTCCCCAGCAGGCCTGGAGCAGACCCCATCCCCTCCCCATCAGGCCCTGGGACCCGCCCGCCCCTCCCTCCCCAGCAGTCACCGGGGCAGCCCCCCCACCTCTCCCCGCAGGCCGGGGCTGTGCCCACGCCCCAGCCGGGAGCCCTGGGGCCTCTCTCTGTGGCCCGCGGCCCCTCCCCTCACCCTGTCGGCCGCCGGCACCTCGAAGAAGCCCTCGCCCCGCAGCCGCCGCAGCCGCAGCGGCTCCAGCTCCCCCTCGCCCGAGCCGCCCTCGCCCGAGCCGCCCTCCGCCATGCCGCGCCGCGCATGCGCCCTCCCGGTCCGCTCTGCCGCGCATGCGCCGTCCCGAAGCGTCACCCTCCCCTTCTCCTAGCAACCGTTGCTGGGCGTGGTTTGCTGGGCCGCGCCTTAGCCCCGCCCCCGCTTGGGCCGCGCCCGCCAATGAGATGCCCGGCACCTGCTGCGAGGCCCCGCCCCCCCAGGCGCGCAGCCACCGCCTCCCGCCCCTCCCGCCTGACCCCCCCCCGACCCCGCCCGAGCGGAGTTCTCGCGAGACTCGGCGCGCCCAGCCCGGAAGCGGCGGCGGGAGAACCCGGAAGCGGCGGCAGGATGGACGGTACGGGCCGGGGGCGGCGGGACGGGGCCTGGGGCCGGGAGCGGGGGGTCGGTGGGCGTGGGGCCCTCCCGGCCTCGGCTTGCTGGGGCGGGGGAGGGCTCCGGGCTCGCCGGGGCCCTCTGGGACCCTCTGGGACCGGGGCTCGGGGCCGCGGGTAGGCCCCAGGGGTAGGCCCCGGCCTCGGTGCCCCGGCCCGGCCTCGGTGCCCCGGCCCGGCCTCCGGGCCCGGCCTCCCTCCGGGCCCGGGCGCGTCGCTGAGGCCCGGCTCTCCTTCCCTTCCAGATACGCTGTTCCAGCTGAAGGTAAGGGCCGTGGCGGGCCCTCCGCCTCCTCTCCCCGCCGCGGCCGGGCCGCCCATGGCGTCCGCCTCTCCGGGGACCGCTCCGCCCGCTGAGTCACGCCTCGCCGGGAGCCCCTGTACCAGCAGGAGCTCCTGGCTCGCCGACATCCTTACGGGAGGCGCGGGGGGGCCCGCGGGAGACACGTCGATGCTGGCGGCTGCGGGAAGAGGGAGCCCTTTAGCTGGGCTCGTCCTCGAGGGCTGAGGGAGCCGCCGGTCCGCGGGAGAGGGGCTGTCAACCCGGCTCCCTAAGCCGCGGGGAGGCTCCGGGACCCTGCTGGTGCTGCAGCACCGTCCCCTGGCATCGGCCCTTTGCTCTCTCTGCAGTTCACAGCGAAGCAGCTGGAGAAACTCGCCAAAAAAGCAGAGAAAGACTCCAAGGCCGAGCAAGCCAAAGTGAAAAAGGTGGGTGGGGAGCTCTCCCTGTGCCCAGAGCTGAGCTGGGCAGCTGGGTGTCCAGTGGAGGGACTGGGGAAAGGGGCAGGTTCCCCTCCCCAGCCCTCCCTGCCTGTGCCAGCTTGGTGGCTGAGAGCTTTGGGCCTGAGCCTCAGCTCAGCCAGCAGGTGCTGTGTGTCCTTGTGGTGTTGGGGGGGTTTAATGCCAGCTTGTGCTTAGCGTTTTGAGGGGTACAGAAGGGCAGCTGCCTGGCTCTCTGGGACTGGCAGTGTGTCCCTGTGGCCTGGAAGGCCCACTGAGCAGAGCGTGGATGGCAGGTTCTGTTCCCTTACCTCTGCTCACCCTGCTGAGCCACAGCTGGAGCTGGGTGCCCAGTGCTGGGAGCTGTTGGGGAGATTCTGGGGAGGGTACAAGGATGAGGAGAGGCTGGAGCATCTCTGGTGGGAGAGAAGGCTGAGAGAGCCAAGGATGTTCAGCCTGGGGAAGAGAAGACTGCGAGGGGATCCCACTGACACTGACCTGTAGCTAAAGGGGGTGTCAGGGGATGGGGCCAGACTCTGCCCACTGACAGGACAAGGGGAACAGGCACAAACTGGAGCACAGGAAGGTCCAGCCAAACAGGAGGAAAAACTTCTTCCTGCTGTGGGTGCCCAAACCCTGGGCCAGGCTGCCCAGAGAGGCTGGGGAGTGTCCTTGTCTGGGGAGATCCCAGACACACCCAGAAGTGATCCTGTGTGACCTGCTCTGGGTGATCCTGCTTTGGCAGGGCTTGGACCTCCAGAGATCAGAGAATCAGCCTGGGCTGGGTTGGGAGGGACCCCAAGGGTCACAGAGCTCCAACCCCCTGCCACAGGCAGGGACACCAACCTCCAGGCCTGGAGCTACACAAGGTTGCCCAGGGCACCAGCCAACCTGGCCTTGAACACCCCCAGGGATGGGGCACCCACCCCCTCTCTGGGCAGCCCCTTCCAGCCCCTCACCACTCTCTCTGCAAAGAGCTTCCCCCCAATCTCTCCTCTCACCCTTCCCTCCTCCAGCTTCACTCCAGCCCCCTTGTCCTGCCAGTCTCTGCCCTTTAACAAGCCGATTCCCCTCCTGTTCCTCTGCTCCCTTCAGGGACTGGAAGGCTGCAGTGAGGTCCCCCCACAGCCTTCTCTTCTCTTCTCCAGGCTGACCCAGCCCAGCTCCCTCAGCCTCTCTCCATAGGGGAGCTGCTCCAGCCCTCTGAGCATCTCCATGGCCCCTCTGCCCCCTCCCCAGTCCCCGCAGCCCCCCAGCCTGTGCTCTGTGGCCCTGGGGAGCCCCCTTGGTGCTGGGGGTGTGAGCAGTGCCCTGTGCCCCGCAGGCCCTGCAGCAGAAGAGCGTGGAGTGCGCCCGTGTCTACGCCGAGAACGCCATCCGCAAGCGCAATGAGGGGCTGGGCTGGCTGCGCATGGCGTCCCGCCTGGACGCCGTGGCCGCCAAGGTCCAGACAGCCGTCACCATGAAGGGGGTAAGGGCTTGGGGGGACACTTGGGGGGGGGGCTTTTGGGGGATGTCGGAGGGGGCTGGCTCTGGGGGATGTGGGAGGGGGCTCTTGGTGATGTAGGGGGGGCTCTAGGGGGCTTTAGGGGGCTCTGGGGGCTTTTGGGGGACATGGGAGGGGGCTGGCTTTTGGGGGACGTGTGAGGAGGCTCTTGGGGATGTAGGGAGGGGGCTCTGGGGGGCTTTTGGGGGATGTGGGAGGGGCCTCTTGGGGATGTAGGGGGGCTTTAGGGGGCTCTGGGGGGCTTTTGGGAGACGTGGGAGCGGGCTGGCTCTTGGGGATGTAGGGGGGGCTTTAGGGGGCTCTGGGGGGCTTTTGGGAGACGTGGGAGGGAGCTGGCTCTGGTGGATGTGGGAGGGGGTTTTTGAGGGACATGGGGGCTCTGGGGGATTGGGGGGGACGGGCGGATTTTGGGGGGACATGGGGGGGCTTTTGGGGGGATGGGGGGATTTGGGGGGCCTGTGGGGCTTTGGGGGATGTGGGGGCAGCTTTGGGGGGATGTGGAGGATGGTTCTGGGGGATAGGGGGCTTTTGGGGCCTTGGGGGCTCTGGGAGGCTCTGGGGGTGTGGGGCTTTTGAGATGCAGCTCTACCAACCTTGCCTCATCCCCTCCTTTCCTTGAGCCTCCCTGTCCCCCAGCGAGGATCCTACCAGGTTCTGTAGTTCCCTCAGACCCCCTCGCTCGGGGGGGACAGGAGCTGGGACAAGGGGCAATGGGCTCAAGCTGCCCCAGGGCAGGGTCAGCTCAGCTGGGAGGGGAAAGTTCTTCCCTGGCAGAGTTGTGGGGCTGTGGCACAGGCTGCCCAGGGAGGGGCTGAGTCACCCCCTGGGTGTGTTTAACAGAGGGGAGATGAGGTGCTCAGGGATCTGGGTCCCTCAGAGGGAGAGGCCTGTTCCTGGCACCTCTCGCCCCGCGGTGTGTGGTGCGGGTGGTGGGCTGGGACCTGTCCTGCCAGGACCACTGCCCGAGGTCTGTGGTGGTGGCACGTGGCTGGAGACCCCCCCAGAGAGCTGGCTGCAGGGCCTGCTGAGCAGGCAGAGCTCCTCCTGCCTCGTAGCACCGCTGTGAGCAGCAGGGATGCTGCCTTCCCCCTCAGCAGCCCGGGGTTTAATCTCAGCAGTGACCTACCTGGGGGAGCCCCTGTGAAGCCATTTCCTCTTGCAGGTGACCAAGAACATGGCCCAGGTGACCAAGGCCTTGGACAAGGCTCTGAGCTCCATGGACCTGCAGAAGGTGTCTGCAGTGATGGATAAATTCGAGCAGCAGGTTCAGAACTTGGATGTCCACACATCAGTAAGTGCTGGGCAGCCTCTGGGGGGGGGCTGCTGGCTTTGGGAGGGGTGGGTTTGTCCTGGGATGGGGGGAGAGCTGGGTGCCAGCTGTCACCAGGGCCCCTGCAGCAACACTCCAGTCCCTGGTGTGGAGAAACCACCCCCTAAGCTGTTTTTTCTCTGTGTTAGAGGGATGGGGGGGGGGGGGGTGGGGTGTGTGGATATTTGGGAGACTCATCCCACCCGTGGGAGGGGGTGAACTGGTTGTCTGGGTGCTGGGAGAGGTGGGTCTGGGCAGAGTGGCTCTGCTGGGGGGGGGGGGGACAGGATGCCAGGCTGTGCCTTGCCCCCAGGTCATGGAGGATTCCATGAGCTCTGCCACCACGCTGAGCACGCCGCAGGAGCAGGTGGACAGCCTCATCGTGCAGATCGCCGAGGAGAACGGGCTGGAGATCATGGACCAGCTGAGCCAGCTGCCCGAGGGCGCCGCGGCGCCGGGGGAGAGCTCCCTGCGCTCCCAGGAAGAGCAGCTGTCCCGCAGGTGTGTCCCCTCCCGGCCAGGGCGGCTCAGGCCCTTCCCGGGGGGGCTCGGGGGTCCTTCCCAGGGCTGTTCAGATCCTTTCCCCAGGGCGCTTGGAGGGTCCCCTTTCCCCGGGGGGCTTTTGGGGTCCTTCCCAGGGCTGTTCAGATCCTTTCCCTGGGGGGCTTTGGGGGTCCTTCCCAGGGAGGCTTTGGGGGTCCTTCCCAGGGAGGCTTTGGGGGTCCTTCCCAGGGAGGCTTTGGGGGTCCTTCCCAGGGGGGCTTTGGGGTCCTTCCCAGGGCTGTTCAGATCCTTTCCCCAGGGGGTTTTGGGGGGTCCTTTCCCCAGGGGGTTTTGGGGGGTCCTTTCCCCAGGGGGTTTTGGGGGGTCCTTTCCCCAGGGGGTTTTGGGGGGTCCTTTCCCCAGGGGGCTTTGGGGTCCTTCCCAGGGCTGTTCAGATCCTTCCCCGGGGGGCTTTTGGGGTCTTTCCCTGGGGGGCTTTGAGGGTCCTTCCCAGGGCTGTTCAGATCCTTTCCCAGGAAGGCTTTGAGGGTCCTTCCCAGGAAGGCTTTGGGGGTCCTTCCCAGGGGGGTTTGAGGGTCCTTCCCAGGGCTGTTCAGGTCCTTTCCCTGGGGGGCTTTGGGGGGTCCTTTCCCTGGGGGGCTTTGGGCTCCTTCCCAGGGCTGTTCAGGTCCTCTCTGGGGCCTTTGAGGGTCCTTCCCATAGCTTAAGCGGGTGCTGAGCCCGAGCTGGTGCTGGGCCAGCCGGAGCCTGCAGGCAGGTGAGGTGCCCTTTGGGGCTGCAGGATCCCCCTGGGCCTGGAGAGGGGGTGTCTTTTGGCACCCAGCAGTGAGCTGTCTCAGCAGTGGGGTGCAGAACTGTCTCCCCCTGCTCCGTGCTCGCCCTGGCGCAGCTGTTTCCCCTCTGGGAGCGCTGGGAGCTGCCCTGCTGCCAGCTCCAGGAACAGGCTGTCCCCCTGGAGCTGCCCCAGGAGAAGCCCTTGAGCTCCCTCCACCGGTCCCTCTGGGGACAGTCCTGGGGTGCTGTGCTGTCCTGGGAGCTGCGCACAGTGTGTCAGGCTGGGCTGTGGTGGGGAGGTGCCCAGAGGAGAAGCCAGGAGGCGCTTTGCTGCTGTTTCTCCTGCCTCCATGGCAGATGGTGGCCGTGCCTGTCCACTCCGGGGCAGGATTCCTCTCCCTGCTGCCACAGGAGGGAGGTTTTGGGGGCTGAGCTCCTCCCCACACCCGGGGTCCTGTGCTGTGCCCCTCCCCTGCGGTTCTCAGGGCTGTTCCCTCTCCTGCTCTCCCCTCAGGTTGGCTGCCTTGCGGAACTGAGCTCTCCTCTTGCCCCTGTGGACTGCTGGCCCAGGACGGGGGGGGGGGGCGGGCCTCCTTCCCCCCCCTCCTGCTGTGTCCCTGCTCTGACCCACCGGCCGTCCCCTCCTCCAGCAGCACGTCCCCAGCCCTGCCCGGTCAGACTCTCCTCTTTGGGGTGTCCCAGGGTGGGCACTGACCCTGGTAGGGGCCTTCTGAGCAGAGACAGAGGAGAGCTGCTGGGCTGGTTCTGATTTCAGGGTGTCTTTTGTTTGTGGGGGGGTGGGTCTGGCCTCCAGCAGCATCCTGTGGTGCAGCATCCTGTGGTGCACCACCCTGCTCCCTCTTCCTCCTGGCTGCGGGTCCTGGTGTCTCCTGGGCTGCTGCTCCTCTCCGGGCTCCTGATTTCCTCGAAGCCCCCCACCCCCCAAGCCAGGAGCTGTTTACAAGGAGCAGGGGAGCTCCCCTTGGCCCTCCCTTTTCTCCTGGCTTTGTTTTTGGGAAGGGTTGTTTTTCCCCCTGCGGCCTTTCTGGGAAGGTTAGTGCCTTGCAGGAAGGGGCGGTTCCCTGCTGGCATCTCCTGCCTCCCACCGACCCTGCCAAGCTGCTGCAGCCCTGCCCCAGGCTGCAGCCTTCCCCTCAGCCCAGCCACGGCTCCGGCAGCCTCCCGGGAGCTCCGCACCACCAAGTGACCTTGGAGAGGCTCCTCCTGCCCCCTGCCCCTGGGAATTCCAGGCGTTCCCCCTCATCCTCCCCTGCCTGCGCTCTGGAAATGGTTACCCAGGTCCCAAACCGTGCTGGGAGGGGGGCACAGCCCTGTCCCTGTGTGTCCCCTGCCTGGCCTTGTGGCTGTGATGGTGACACCAGCCCCGGAGTGTGTCACCCTGCCTGTCCCCCGGGGTAGCTGCTGCTGTCCCCCCCTCTGCTGTCCCCTCCGGAGCTGGGGGGAGCAGGGAAAGGTGGCTGCTCATCCCTCAGCCTTTCCCCCCTCCCAGCACCCCAGTTTCTCTGCTCCCCCTGCGGCTCCCAGGCCGGGAGGTGCCGGGTTTTGGGGGGGGGGGGGGGGGCAGGAAGCGCGGTGCCGCTGGGCTCACGGGAGGAGGAGGAGGAGGAGGAGGAACTTGAACCTCCCTGACCCTTCTCGCTGCGAGCTGTAAACAAGGGCCAGCTGGGGACGAGCTCCCAGTTGAACTGGGAGAGGGGCCAAACTCCTTCCTGCTGTGCCCGGAGCAGGGAAAGGGAGCAGGGTGCAGTTTTGGGGTGGCTGTGGGTTCAGGGGTCACCTCCCCAGCACGTGTCAGTGTTTTTGAGGAGTTCTGAGCTCGGTGGCCTTGGCAGGGTGGGGCTGGGGTCTGCCAGAGCCTTCTGCCCCCTGTGGCGGCCGTGCTGGGGGGGATGGAGGAGGAAGAAGAGGAGGAGGAGGAGGCGGCTTGGCCCCTGGGGCTGCTCCTTCTCTGGGTGGTGGCTCTGTGCAGTGAGGTGGGAGTTGTGGGGGTTGGTTTCGAAGCTTCTCTCCTCTCCTCCCCCCCACCTCAGTCCTCACCCCTGCTGTTTTAAATAAACAATCACTGACCGTCCCTCGGGCTCGCTCTGGGGGTTGGGGAGGGGGTGAGGGGGGGGTCTGGTGCCCTCTGTCTGTGTCCCAGCCGTGCCCTGCTCCCTGCTTGGGGGGCTGAGGTGAGGAGGAGGAGGAGGAAGGGCCCCATCCTGCTCCTGCAGCCTCCCCTGGTGCAGGGGCAGGGCTTGCTGGGTGCCATGGGGAGGGGGCCCCTGAGGGGGGGGGTTCCCTGGGGGCAGCCAAACCTGTGAGGGGGTGAAGTGGGGAGCAGGAGCTGCTCCAGCCCTGGAACACTCTGGAACACTCCCCGCCAGCCCGGAGCAGCCGAGCTCCTGTCTCCTGGTGTGGTTTTCAGGCTGTGTGTGTGTGTGTGGCACGTTGTGGTCACCATCCTGGCAGGGCCCAGGCACAGCCCGTCCCTGTGCCGCTGGCAGATGGGGCTCTGAGCCTCCGGCAATTAGCGAATGGCACAGGAAGGTGCCTCTCCTGCTCCTCCTGCCTGTTTTCCCCGGGCCCAGAGCCGCCTCCGCGCCCGAAGACAGGCTGTTCCCAAAGGCGAGAGGAAATTGCTAAGGAGATAATTGAGTAGCCAATTAATTAGCTAATGATTAATGTAAGCATGGTGTGGAGGCAGCCCCCCAGCCCCCCCCCCCCCCAGGCCTGTCGTGTGTTGGCAGCGATGTGTCACTCCCGGGGCGGTGATGGTTTCTGGGTGCCCACTGCACCCCTACCCCTCTGCGGTGCCGCTGTGGGCAGCGGGGGGGCTGGGGCAGCCCCCCCAGGAGCCTGGTGGTGCTTGGTATCGCTGCCAGGGCCAGGCTGGGAGCTGGTGCTGGGCCCTACGGTCGCAGGGAGCGGAGCAGGGCCAGCGCCAGCGGCAGAGCTGCCGGTGAGAGCCGGGCTGTGCCGGCGCTGACGTACCCGTACGAGGTCCTGCACGTCCCGTCCAGCTCCTCGAAGGCGATGGGCGTCTCGTGGGCTGCCATGCCCTGCATGGACACCTTCACCTGCAGCAGCACAGGGTGGGCTCACCCCATGCCCCACGTAGCACCCCTCACCCCCCACCCCGGCACCCTGCCACCCCCCTCTCCCCCTTCATCCCCCCACCCAACTCACCTCCTCCACCCTCTTGAAGACGCGGAGCAGGTTGTCAGCCAGGGCTGCCTTCACCTCAGCCTCTGTCCAGTTCCTGGCCAGCAGCTCGGCCACCAGTGCTGGGTACTTGGAGACATCCTCCAGGCCAGTGGGGACCCTGTGGCACCCCGCAGCTCACAGCCACGCTGGGGGCAGCCAAGCCTGGCAGCACCCACCTCCAGCACCCCTCACAGCACGGGGGGGGACTCCCTCCAGCACCACAGCAAGCCCCCATGGCCACCTCCCGTGCCTCAACTTACCTTGTGACCCCATCGTAGTCCCCACCGAAGCCGACAGACTCAGCACCAGCCACCTTCTTCACGTAGTCCATGTGGTCTGTGGGCACGGAAGGGCCGTGGTGAGCTGGGGGGGGGTCACCACACACCTCTGGTACCCCTCCCCAGCACAGCCACATGCTGCCTCACCTGCCACATCAGCCAGCGTGGCCGTTTCCCCACATGTCACGTAGTCATTGTAGAAGTTGACCATCACCAAGCTGCCAGTGGAGGCCTGGGGAGAGGTGGCACTGAGCCCTGTGTCCCCCCTCCCTGGCTGCCCCCCCCACTCCCCCAGCTGGCTCCCCTCCCTCCCAGCCCGCCGTGGTGCCCGGTGCTCACCACCATCTGCAGCACGTCGTCGGGCACGTTGCGGCGGTGCTGGCAGAGGCTGTAAGCAGAGGAGTGGCTGAAGATGACGGGGGCTTTGGAGAGGTTCAACGCCATCTTCATGGTCTCCACCGAGACGTGGGCCAGGTCCACGATCATGCCCAGGCGGTTCATCTCCTCCAGCACCGTCTGGGGATGGGGATGGGATGGAGATGGGGATGGGGATTGGGATGGGGATGGGGATGGGATGGAGATGGGATGGGGATAGGGATGGGGATGGGATGGGATGGGGAAGGGGATGGGGGTGGGCATGGAGATGGGGATAGGGATAGGGATAGGGATAGGGATAGGGATAGGGATAGGGATAGGGATGGGATGGGATGGGATGGGATGGAATGATGGAATGGGATGGGATGGGATGGGAACGGGGATGGGATGGAGATGGGGATGGGGATGGGGATAGGGATGGGATGGGGATGCGGATGGGGATGGCATGGGGATGGGGATGGGGATGGGATTGGATGGGGATGGGGATGGGGATGCGGATGGGGATGAGATTGGATGGGGATGAAGACAAGGACAAGGACGAGGATGAGGATGGGGATGGGGTGTGTGAGGGGGGTGTCACAGCCCTGCATGGGTACATCCCATGCTCCCACGACACCCACTGTTTGGTTAATACCCCAGCACAGGGCTGCTGGGTGCCCGCACCATGTCCCCCCACTCCAGCACCCCAGCTATCACTCCCAGGTGCCACCTCTGACCCCCACTCACCTTCCCAAAGGTGGAGAGGCCGTGGTGCACGGCCGGCTCCTCCCCAGTGTCCACCAGCCAGTTGTCAACCCTGTGGAGCAGGGAGAGTATCAGGGTGGCCCCCGGCCACACGCCCCCCCACTCTGCCCCCCACACCCGCCCTTTCCCCCCCATCCCCCTACCCCCCAGGCTGCTACCAGGGGGTGTTGCAGCTGTGGGTGAGGGTCATGTAGCGCACGCCCAGGCGGTAGAAGGTGCGCAGGACGCCCAGGCTGCTGTCGATGGAGTGGCCGCCCTCCACCCCGATGAGACTGGCCACCCTCTTGTTCTGGAAAGCCTGCTCGATGCCTGGGGGAGGGATTGGGAGGGGGGGTGATGATCAGCACCGGGCACCCTCCTGCCCCGTGGCACCCCATGGTACCCCGCGGCACCCCGCGGCGCCCCGGCCCCGCACCGGTGCTGTCGACGACGCAGGCGAAGGTGTCCGGGTAGAGCTCGCACAGGCGCTGCACCACGTCGATCTGCTCCAGCGTGCGCCTCACCGCGTCCCTGTCCTGCGTCTCGCAGGGCACGTACACCGACCAGAACTGCCCCGGGCACCGCTCAGCTCAGCCTGGCACCCCCTGCCCGCCACGGTGCCCATCCCGCTGCCCCTTCCCATCCCAGTGCCCATCCCGGTGCCCCTGCCCGCCACGGTGCCCATCCCAGTGCCCCTTCCCATCCCAGTGCCCATCCCGGTGCCCCTTCCCATCCCAGTGCCCCTGCCCATCCCTGGTGCCCATCCCAGTGCCCCTTCCCATCCCAGTGCTCAGCCCAGTGCCCCTTCCCATCCCAGTGCCCATCCCGGTGCCCCTGCCCATCCCAGTGTCCATCCCGGTGTTCATCCCAGTGCCCCTTCCCATCCCCGGTGCACATCTCAGTGCCCCTGCCCACCCCAGTGCCCATCCCAGTGCCCCTTCCCATCCCAGTGCCCATCCCGGTGCCCCTTCCCATCCCAGTGCCCCTGCCCATCCCCGGTGCACATTTTAGTGCCCCTGTCCACCCCAGTGCCCATCCTGGTGCCCATCCCGGTGCCCCTTCCCACTCCAGTGCCCATCCCAGTGGCCCTGTCCGCACCAGTGCCTATCCCAGTGCCCCTGTCCACCCCAGTGCCAACCCCAGTGCCCTGCCCACCCCATTGCCCATAACAGTGCCCACCCCGGTGCCCACCTCGGTGCCCCTGCCCACCCCAGTGCCCATCCCAGTGCCCCTTCCCACCCAGTGCCCATCCCAGTGCCAACCCCAGTGTCTCACCCATCCCAGTGCCCATCCCAGTGCTCATCTCCACCCCAGTGCCCATCCCAGTGCCCATCCCAGTGCCTGCCTCAGTGCCAACCCCAGTGCCCATCCCAGTGCCCCTTCCCACTCCAGTGCTCATCCCAGTGCCAACCCCAGTGATCCTGCCCACCCCGGTGCCCCTGCCCGCCTCGCTGCCCACCTGCCCGCCCACGTGCCCGCTGCGCAGCTTGGGGATGTTGGTGTGGGTGCCATTCAGCAGCGTGAGGTTGGCCTCTGGCAGCCTCAGCTGGTTGTTGAACCTCTTGAGGAGCTGCCAGGGCAGGTCATTGTGCCTGGGTGGGGGGAGAGGGGCACTGAGGGGCTGCCTGCCATGCTGTCTGTCCAGCCCCCAGCTCCCAGCTCCATGTCTGTCTGTCCATACATTCCCCACTCATCTGGCCATCCATCCATCCATCCATCCATCCATCCATCCATCCATCCATCCATCCATCCATCCGTCTGTCCCTCTGCCCACCCACCTGGTGCCCCCAGGAAAGAGCCACCCCAGCAACTCCAGCCAGGAGCTGGTGCCTGCTTTGGTCCCTTCCTTTAGCTAGGGACCCCCCCATGCCCCCTCCAGCCCCACTCAGGGGACCCATCCTGTCATCCCTCCCACGGGGACCTCACCACCACCACCCCTGGACGTCACCAGCATGTGGCATCCTGCTCCCAGCAGAGCTGCTGGGGAAGTGCCGGGGACCCAGCGCACAGGTCAGCTTCCCTCCACCCTCACCGTCCCCACACCCTCCATCCCCCCCGTCCCACGCCTGCTGCCAGGGGCTGTGCCACACTGGGCTACCATGGCACAGGGCTGCAACCTGGGGGGGGGCTGCAGAGGGGACTGGGACACCGTTACGAGACCAGGCACAACCCCCCAGCCACGTAACCCTGAGCAGGGACTTCCCCAGCACAGCCTGGCCCCGGCTTCCCAACACCCGCTCCCAGCTGGGCTGCAGCACCCGGGGATCCCCTCACGGCACAGCCACGGGGTGCCCGGCACGGGGATCCCCCGGCACGGCCATCCCCACTGGAGTTTTTGGAGTGTAGGGGGGGGTTTCTCCGCTTGCCAGGAACCGCAGCGGTGCCGGGGAGGCCGGTCAGGCCGCGGCACTGGGCACGGCTTTGGCTCACCCATCGATGACCGGTGTGGTCGTCATGATGCGCTCGGCCTCCTCCCGGTGCTGCTGCCCGGCGCAGGCCAGGAGCAGGTGCAGTGCCACTGCCAGCGCCAGCGCGCTGCCGCCCGGTGTCTTCGCCCTCATGGTGCTGCTGGAAACGGGGGGGGGGGGTTACACGAACCAGGGGGTGACCCGCGACGCTGCCAGGAGCCCGCTGAGCACACGCACTGCGATGGCTGCCCCGGCTCACTGTCCGTCCCCTCCCACCATAAATAGATAACCAGGGGCCGCCGCTGTGACCCCACCCTGTGCCGCAGCCCTGGCAGCGCCCGGGCACCGGGGCGGCACAGCGGCAGCTCCCCGGGGCCCGGTGGCAGAGCCGTGCTGAGGCCTCTGCGCACAGCGACGCTCCCGGCCCCTCTAATGGAGCCCAGATTTATTTGTGCTGGAGAAATCCCAGTCCCATCCCCGGCTGGGCCTCCCCAGCGCCGGCACCCGCCGGCCGAGGGGCAGGGTCCAGCAGCCCCCCTCCATCGCTCACCCCAGCCCGGGACAGATGTGACAGATGTTTCCCTGCCCGCGTGACGGCAGCGGGGCTGGGACGAGCTGTGAGCACCCCAGAGCCGCCCCTCGAACGCGGCGCTGGGGCTCTGGGGAGCGGCCGAGCGCTGGCAAACCCCGCAGGGCTCCTGCTCAGGCCGTGCTGCCATGGAGGGCCGGGGGCGGCACGGTGCCGGCCTGGGGCTGTGGATGGGGGAAACTGAGGCACACCTCAGGCCTGCGGCCTGGGTGGGGGCACCCGGCCGGCTCTGGCACGGCAGCCGGTGGCGGTTGCTTCACCGGGTGTGGCGAGCGGCGCCGTGGGGCCGCCGGGAATGGCGGGGAGCCCAAGGAGCCATGTGTGCTCAGGATATATATCCCTGCTCCTTGGGCAGGGCTCTGCCTTGACAGGAATCCTCTCCTCCGGCACGGTGCCAGCCGGGGTCACAGCGTGGCGGGGGGGGACGGGACACCGGAGCCTGGGGGTCACCATGGGCCGCTGCCCAGCCCCCAGCCCATCACCGGTGCCCCCCGGCCGTGGCCCCAGCGCGGCCGGATTCCCGGCCCCCCGGCAGGAATGCGCGGGGGGCGCTGGCCTCCCGCCCGCCGGGACGGCTTCCTCTTTTGCAGCTATTTAAGGCCGGTTGCCGGCGGGGCCCCGCAGCGGCCGGGCCATGGAGCGGCTGGAGGTGACCGAGACCTTCGCTGGCATCGCCCTGCCCGGCCACCTCCACACCCAGGAGTCGCTCAGCTTCGCCACCACCTTCCCCTTCCGAGCCTCCGACGTGCTCATCGCCACCTACCCCAAATCGGGTGAGTGCCGGCGGGATGGGGGGCTGCGGGGTGAGGGGATGGGGGGGCAGAGAGAGGGGTGGGGAGGGGCCCGGGGAGGGGATAGGGCTGGGATGGACAGACGGATGGACAGGGATGGGAGGACACGGGCAGGCTGAGCTGCTCAGCCCAGGACAGGGAGCTGCCTGCGTGGCTGGGAGTTGGCCGGGCTCAGGGCCAGTCCCCCCAGCACAGCAGTGGGGACCCTCAGCCATCCGCTCCCACCCCCCACCATAACCCCTACCCTGTGGCAGGGGCACAGCCACACCCACACCTTCCCCTGCCCCAGCTCCAGGCTGGTGGGACTGGTGGGGGCTCTGGGGGTCCCAGACGGCAGCACCAGCCCAGCTGCTGCCCCATGGCACGCTGTGCCAAACCCTGGCAGTCTGTGCCGTGCCATGGGGAGCTGTGCCACGCCGTGCTCTGCCATGCCAGAGGGAGCCATGCCATGCTGTATGGTGCCATGGTTGGCCGTGCCGTGCCTGGTGCTGTGCCCGGTGCTATGTGATGCCACTGGGCAGCCTGTGCCGTGCCCGGTGCCATGCCCGGTGCCGTGCCCGGTGCCGTGCCCTGAGAGCCGCCTCCCCAGGCACCACCTGGATGCAGCAGATCCTGACGCTGCTGTTCAGCCACGGGGACGTGGTGCCGGCCAAGACCATCCCCAACTGGGAGCGGGCGCCCTGGCTGGAGCAGATCTACTTCAGGGACGCGCTGCAGGACACGGCCGCCCGCCGGCTCATCACCACCCACCTCCCCGCACGCATCCTGGCCCCCGCCCTGCAGCAGAGCAAGACCAAGGTGAGGGGCTGGGCTGGGTTGGGGGGGACCCCCACGGGGACATCCCGTGCCCACGGGGCTTCCCGCAGCCGGGGTGATCGCCGGGGGCTTTCTGAGCCAGGCGGGCTGGAATCCCCCTGGCAGCAGGGTGACACTGTGTCCCCTCCCAGGTGATCTACGTGGCCAGGAACCCCAAGGACGTGGCTGTCTCCTTCTACCACTTCCACCGCCTGGCCAAGTTCCTGCCCGACCCTGGCTCCTTTGACACCTTCCTCACGCGGTTCCTTGAGGGCACGGGTAAGGGTCAGGGGTGCCCCGGGCTGCTGGGACATCCCTGGGCTGCTGGGACATCCCTGGGCTGTGGGGATGTCCCCATGCTGCTGGGACTCGGCCCCCATCACCCCCCGCCTCTCCCCAGTGCACTATGGCTCCTGGTTCGACCATGTGAAGGGCTGGCTGGGTCAGCGGCAGCTCCTGGACATCTTCTATGTCACCTATGAGGAGCTGCACCAGGTAAGGCTGTGTTGCATCCCCATCCCTATCCCCATCCCTATCCCATCCCCATCCCCATCCCCATCCCCATCCCCATCCCCATCCCCATCCCCATCCCCATCCCATCCCTATCCCCATCCCCATCCCCATCCCCATCCCTATCCCCATCCCCATCCCCATCCCCATCCCCATCAGCCCCCCCAGCCTGACCAGCCCCCCCGCTGCAGGACCTGTGTGGCACAGCGCAGCGGCTCGGTGCCTTCCTGGGCTGCCCACTGGGACTGGAGACACTGGGAGCACTGGAGCAGCACTGCAGCTTCGTGGCCATGCGGGACAACGCCATGGCCAACTACACCCTCATCCCCCCCGAGATCATGGACCACAGCCAGGGCCGCTTCATGAGGAAAGGTGAGGGGCTACAGGGGTGGGGCAGGGGGTGCAGGGAGTCAGAGGGACCCCCCTGCAGCAGCCCCCCCCCCGTCACCCTGTCCCTCTGCCCCACAGGCGTGGTGGGGGACTGGCACCACCACTTCTCCCCGGAACAAAACACCCGCTTCAACCGGCTCTACCAGGAGGAGATGGGGGACCTGGAGCTGCCAGGGTGCTGGCCCATGGCCTGAGGGGGCACCACACAGCCCCCCCTTCCCACAGACCTGCCCCCTCTGCGTAGGAATCCCCATAACTTATCACCAGGGTAGGCGCGGTGACACCAGGGGCCACACAGACGCCATCGGCGTGACGCCGCCCCGGCGCCGGGGGATGTTGCCGGTCACACGCTGGAGCCGTGCTGGTGGCCTTCCTGCCCCCGGGGGGAAGGTGCGTGGCCCTGACACCCCGTTTCCTGCCCCCGGGGGGGGGATGCGTGGCCCTGACACCCTGTTTCCTGCCCCCGGGGGGGGTGCGTGGCCCTGACCCCCCCGGTTCCTGCCCCGGGGGGGGGTGCGTGGCCCTGACCCCCCCGGTTCCTGCCCCCGGGGGGGGGGGGGTGCATGGCCCTGACCCCCCGGTTCCTGCCCCTGGAAATAAATATTTATTGCCGGTGCCAGCGCGGTGCGTTCCCACGGAGGGGGGGGGGTGATGGGATGGGAAGCGCCGGGCGTTATCGGGGCCACATCAGGGTGGGGACCCGTCTGCGGGGCCTTATCTGCGGTGGGGGGGGGACACACGACCCGGGGGGGGGCTGTGGCCGGCTGCCAGCCCCAGTGCTGGGGTCACGGTGCTGGAGTGTGCCGGGGAGCTCGTGGCACGAAGCCGGCGCCTTGGGTGGAACCCGTGCTTGATGGGACCCAGATATCCTCACAGGGACCCCCCCCCCCCCCCAGACCTGGGGTACCCCCACCCTGCCTCAGTGCAGCCCACTCCAGATGCTCTCTGCCCCTCCTCCCTGCCTTAGAGCCCCTCACCCTACCCCAGAGCCCCCCCACTGCCCCTCCATGCCCCCAGCCTGCCCCACGCCCCCCACTGCTCCCATCCTGCCCCATGCCCCCCCCACTGCTCCCCCATGCCCCCCACCCTGCCCCAGAGTCCTTCCCACGCCCCCTCCCCCTCACTGCCCACCCCACCCTGCCCCAGTGCACCCCTCCTGATGGGGGGGGGGCACAGTGCCCTGACTGGACGCCCCCCCATCACCCCACCTAGGGGTGTTTTGCCCCAGGCAGGCAGCCCCCTGAGCCCCGTGACCCTGCTGGGGCAGCGCAGGCACCATCGCTAATCAACCTCTGCCTTAATTAACTGACACCCGCTGCGCACAACCAAGACCCCTCCCAGGGGCTTGACTGAGCCGGGGGGGGGGGTGGGGGGGGTGGGGCAGCCAGGACGCCCCCCGCCCCCCCCCCGGGGGATGCCGATGCCGCCAGCCCAGCTCGGTGACGCTGGGCACCCCAACGCCCCAGGGACCCCCACACCCATGGGTGGGCACACCGCCGTCCCTGCAGCTCGGGGTGCCAGGGCAGACCCCTGCCCCTGGCCAGGGCCGGCGCTGCCGCAGGCTCGCCAAGCGCCCGGTTCCTATGGCGACGTCCGTTATCCGGCTCCGCGCCGCTGAATCAGGAGCTATAAATACGCGGGCGGCGCGGGAGTGCCGGCAGCGCCGCGGGGGCACGGCTGCTGGACGGGCAGGCTGGCACCCCGCACCGGCACACGGGGTGATGGCACCAGCCCTGGCACTGATGGCACCCTGTGCTGGCACATGGGGTGATGGCACCATCCCTGGCACCATCCCTGGCACCATCCCTGGCACTGATGGCACCCCGTGCTGGCACACAGGGTGATGGCACCATCCCTGGCACCATCCCCAGGACCATTCCTGGCACCGATGGCACCCTGTGCTGGCACACAGGGTGATGGCACAATCCCTGGCACCGATGGCACCCCACACTGGCACACGGGGTGATGGCACCATCCCTGGCACCGATGGCATCCTGTGCCAGTCCATGGGGGTGATGGCACCATCCCCGGCACCATCCCCGGCACCATCCTCTGCATCATCCCCAGCACCGATGGCACCCTGTGCCAGCCCATGGGGGTGATGGCACCATCCTCGGCACCATCCCTGGCACCATCCCGGCACCGATGACACCCTGTGCCAGCACATGGGGTGATGGCACCATCCCTGGCACCATCCCGGCACCGATGGCACCCTGTGCCAGCCCATGGGGGTGATGGCACCATCCTCCGCACCATCCCCGGCACCATCCCCGGCACCATCCCGGCACCGATGGCACCCTGTGCCAGCACATGGGGGTGATGGCACCATCCCTGGCACCCCAGTTTCCATCCCTGTGGTGGCTTTGATGTCCCTTCCCAAGGAGTATCTGATGGCACCAAGACGGCAGCGCCGGGGTGCCGGGCGCGTGTGACAGGCAGCTGGCACACAGCACACACACCTGCCTTTTGGAAGCACCAAGGGCACTCAGCACCCTTGAACCGATGGGCCGGGCGCACGGCAGCGGGGCGGCACAGTGCCCGGCGCGGCACACGGCGGTGCGGCACGCGCCAGGGGACACACGGCGCAGGGTACACGGCGCGTGGGGTGGTGGGTGGCACGGTGCGGAGCAGGGACCGTGAGGCACGTGGCACAGGGACCGGGGCACAGGGCGTGTGGCACAGGGGCGTGTGGCACACGGGGCCACGAGACGTGGCGCAGCGCGTGGCACGTGCTGCGCAGCTCACGGCACACAGCACGTGGCCGGGCAGGTGGCAGGCGGCACGTGGCACGTGGCACCCGGCGCAGCGTGTGGCACAGCGTGTGGCACAGCGTGTGGCACGTGGCGCAGCACGTGGCACACCCAGCACAGCCACGTGGCGCGTGGCACCAGCAGCGCGCTGGGCAGGGGGAGGGTGCCAGGAGCCCCCCCCTTCCCACCCCCCCCACTCCCTCAGGCCTGGCCTGGGTCTTGGCAGCCACCCCGGTACAGCGGCGGCAGCTCCAAAGGGTCCCCTGCACAGAGCCGGTCACCCCCCCTCCCGCCCCCCCCAAAACACAGCAGCACCCGGGGCTGGGGGCTGCCTTGGGCTCTCATGGTGGGGGGGGTTGGGGGGGGGGGTGTCTCTCCTTCTGTACTCAGCACAGGGGTGGTGGTGGCACCCAGGGAGCACACGGCACCGGCACAGGGCTGGATGCTTTATTGGGGAGCCCCCCCTGTGCCGGGGGGGGTGTCATCATGCAGCCTCCAAACCATGTCACAGCGACAGACAAGCGGGGACAGGGGGTGGCAGGGATGGGGGGGGTGGGGGGCATGGACCACCAGGACTGGGCAATGAGCACTGGGGACCCCCAACACCCCCCTCCCTGGGCAGCCTGGGGTGGGGGGGTCCTGCACCAGGGCTCTAGGGCCGTCCCTGTGTCCCCAGCTAGGTGCCAGCAGGACCCTGGAGCCGGCTCCCCGTGCCCCCCTGCCTGGTGAGGAGGGGGCTGCAGCAGGGCTGGGACCTGGGGGGTGCGGGGGGGTCCTCACTGGGGCGAGCTGAGGTTGGAGTCGGGGGTGTCGGGCTGGGGGCAGCGGGGGGGGAAGGCCTTGTAGCTGTAATACTCCACCACCTGCTTGGGCACCTCCGCCAGCACGCACTTCGCCAGGGCTGTCGGTGATGCCTGTGGCACCGGGGACACACCGGGGACACCAGGGCTGAGCCGGGGGCACCACGGCACCCGCCTCACCCGTGTGCAGGGCAGCACCCAGGGGGCACCGGCACCCCGAGCTGCGGTGCCTGGTCCTGCTGTGGGGATGGGAGGGGATGGAGGGGGCAGAGGGGACAGGATGGAGAGGACAGGAGGGGATACGATGAGGGGGCAGAGGGGATGGGATGGAGGGGACCGGAGGGGATGGAGAGCACAGGAGGAGATGGAGATGGGATAGAGGGGACAGGATGAGACAGGACAGAGGGGATGGATGGGATGGGACAAGAGGGGATGACATGGAGGAGACAGAGGGGATAGGATGGAAGGGGATGGAGGGGATGGGAGGGGATGGGAAGGGATAGGGGGGACAGAGGGGCAGCAAGGGGATAGGGCAGAAGGGGATGGAGGGGATGGGAAGGAGTGGAGGGGACAGGATGGGAGGGGAGAGGACGGGATGGGAAGGAGAGGAAAGGGTGGAGGGGATGGGAAGGAGTGGAGGGAACGGGAGGGGATGGGAAGGAATGGGAAGGGGTGGAGGGGACAGGAGGGGACAGAAGGGATGGGAGGGGATGAAGCGGCTGGAAGGGGAAGGGATGTGAGGGATGGGAGGGGCTGTGAAGGGATGGGAGGGGGTGGGAGGGGATGGAGGGGCCGGTAGGACCCCCCGCGGCCCCACTCACGTTCTTGAACTCCCGGAAGGGGACGAACTGGACGATGTCGCGCAGGACGGGCTCCCCCTTGGGGGAGCGCAGGACCCCGTCGTCCCCGTCCAGGATCTGCATGTCGGTGAAGTCGGCGTTGCCCACCCCCACGATGATGATGGACATGGGCAGGTAGGAGGCGCGGACGATGGCCTCCCGCGTGTCCGCCATGTCCGTCACCACCCCGTCCGTCAGGATCAGCAGGATGAAGTATTGCTGGGGAGGGGAGGGAGAGAAGGATGCTCGGGGGGAGCTCTGTGATGGGGAGGGGGCTTGGCTGATGTGGGGGCAGCCACAAGCGGCACGAGCGTGCCGGGTCTCAGCTGGGGACGCACCGAAGCCTCCTTGGTCCGCTCCTCGTCGGCCGCCACACGAGCCACCTTGGAGATGATGGGGGCCACGTTGGTGGGGCCGTAGAGCTGGATTTTGGGCAGGCAGCTCTGGTAGGACTCCACGACACCCTGGATGCCTGTAGTGGGGTTCAAGGGGTGAGGGAGGGGGCTGTCCTGGCAGCACCAAGGTCTGGCACGGGGCAGGGTGGGGCATGGGCCGGCCCCATGGGTGCTGGACTCACCCTCACACTCGTCGTTGTCGGGGTTGAAGTTGATGGCAAAATCGTGGGAGACCTGGAGTGTGAGAGGGGAGTGGGCAGCTGCCCCCCACCCACCCACTCACCCACCCACTAACCCACCCATGGCCCCCCAGCCAACCCCCATGGGAGCCACAGCCAAGGGTGCCCACGGCACAACCGCATCCCTGGGGTCCCCTGACCGCCCCGTACCTCGTACTTGGGGGGGATCCTTGCGCCAAAGCCCAGAGCTGAGAATTTCTTATCACTGCAAGAGAAGAGGCGTGAGGAGCTCAGGTGCTGGCAGTGCCCTCACTGGGGTGCCCATCACCGGGGTGCCCATCACCAGGGGTGCCCATCAGCAGGGTGCCCATCAGCAGGGTGCCCATCACTGGGGTGCCCATCAGCAGGGTGCCCATCACCGGGGTGCCCATCACCAGGCTGCCCATCAGCAGGGTGCCCATCACTGGGGTGCCCATCACCGGGGATGCCCATCAGCAGGGTGCCCATCACCGGGGTGTCGTGGCACCAACCCACCTGTCGTAGTCCTGGCAGATCTCGCCCACTGCGACCAGCGCCTTGAGGTACTCGTTGGGCTGGTAGGGGTTGATGTAGTGCAGGGAGCAGCTGTTCCGGGGGTCCCCGTTGGAGGCTGTGAAGTCGATGGCCACCTAGGGGGTGGGGGGGGGACAAAGGGGCTTGGGTGGCTCTGCTGGCCCCATGTGCCAGCACCGTGGCACAGCCACGTGTGGGGGCAGCTGGCATGTGGCCCACGCCCCCCACCCCCCCCACACACACACACCCCCCCCTCCAGCTCTGGGGGGTGGGCACGTGGCCATGGGTATGTGGGTGGGGGCACGCTGCTCACCGTGAAGTGGATCTGGCAGCCGCCCATGATGTAGTCCAGGAAGGAGTAAACCCTGTGGATCTTCCAGAGGGACCCACATCAGCCTGTCCTGAACCACACAGCCCCACGGCAGCCAGGCATGGCATAGCATGGCACAGCATGGCACAACATGGCACAGCATGGCACAGCACGGCACAACATAGAATCATAGAATCCCAGCCTGGTCTGGGTTGGCAGGTACCCCAAGGATCACAGAGCTCCAACCCCCTGCCACAGGCAGGGACACCAACCTCCAGGCCTGGAGCTACACAAGGCTGCCCAGGGCCCCATCCAGCCTGGCCTTGAACACCCCCAGGGATGGGGCACCCACCCCCTCTCTGGGCAGCCCCTCACCACTCTCATGGCACAGCTTGGCATGGCATGGCACAGCATGGCACACCTTGGCATGGCACAGGACAACATGGCATGGATCAGCACGGCTCGGCACGGCTCAGCTCACTCACCTTCAGGTCCAGCAGCACCACGACCCCCGAGTTCTTGTAGTTGCGCTTCTTGATCTTGTACTTGGGGTTCATGCAGTCCCACTGCACCTGCAGCACACGGCCCCCGCGCTGCCTGCGGCCCCTGGCCCCCCGCCACGGCCCCCCGTGATCCTGCAGCGCTGAGACCCCCCCAGCTCCCAGCCCTGCAGCCCCCAGCCCCATGGTCCCCACAGCCCCCCAGTGCTCCCCGCCAGCCCGCGTCCCCCCCAGCACCTTCCCCATGGAGGGACAGCAAGGGGCACTCAGCCTGGACACTGGTGGAGGAGCTGGGAGGTGCCTCCTGGAGCGGGATCTGGGGGGTGGGGGGGGTGACCCCGAAGGTGGCCCCCACATCCCTGCGCCCACCTTGTTCTCGCCCATCGCCTTCTGCATCTCCTCAAAGGTGGTGAAGAACTCCCCGATGAAGTCGTGTTTGCCCCGCGAGTCGTAGTCCCACACCACACACTGTGGTGGGACACAGCTCAGCACCATGGGGGGGGGTGCTGTGCACCCACACCCCCCACCCCCCAAACCTCACCCAGCCCCAGCATCGCTCCCCACAGCTCGAGGTCCCCAGCACTGCGGGTTGGGGATGTGGGGGACGTGTATCCCCAGGGGAGGGATGGATGGGCATCGCCATCGCCCTTCCTCACCCTCAGCTTCCTCTTCTCCTCGCAGCTGCAGAGCGAGTTGAGGGACACCTTGAAGGGCTCCCAGATGGGGCTCAGGTTGTTCTTCACCACCTGTGGGGCGAGGGGCTCAGGGCAGCGCCGGCGCGGCCCCGGCCCGGCGGGGGTGTGGGTGCTGCCCGTGCCTCACCTCGGTGCGGTACACCAGCTGCTCGCTGCGGTCATCATCGATGCGGTAGATCTCCAGGAAGGGATCCGACTTGCTGAAGAGGTCCTGGAGGCGGGGGGGGGGGGGGAAGATGGGGGCCGAGCATCATCTGCCCTGCCCACCCTGCCCTGCCCACCCCTGCCCACAGCACCCAGCTCACCTTGTCATCCAGCTTCTTGGCCCGGAATGCCAGCTCCACGTAGCCGTTGTTCCCGGAGATCTCCTCTGAGATGACCTGGAAGGAGAAGCACCCCCACACACACACACAGATCAATGTCTCCCCCCTCACCCAGCCCCAGCTCAGGGACACCCCATCCCAGCGCCGCTCCCGGCGCGGGCTCGGCGCGCTCACCGTGATGGTGGACTTGCCCGCGAACTTCCCGTACTTGAGGAACAGCGGCTTCGTCACCCGCTTCTGCGCCACAATCTGCGAGAGCCAAGGGGAGGGTTGGGGAGGGGACACCACCACCAGCCAGCACCCCTGGGCCGAGGGGCTCACCTGCCCCACGGTGCACTCCATGCCCCCCAGGAAGTCGTCGTCGTGCGTGCCCACGCCGGCGTGCCCGTGGCTGTCGTACACCTCGAAGCGCAGCTTCTGCACCTCCTCGAAGTAGTAATCCACCGTGAAGATCTTGGCAAAGACAGGGTTCAGGTTGCTCTTGATCACCTCGCTCCGGTCCACCTGCACGGCAGGAATTCGGCTGGGGGGGGTGTGGGAGGGGTGGGATACAAGGCCAGACCCCCAGCTCGGGGCTGCATCTGGGGTCAGCGGAGCTGCACAAAGCCTTGGGATGCCAGCGCCTGCCCCAGAGCTGGGCACACAGGGCTGGGGGTGCCAGGCAGCTGCTGGGAAGGACCAGCCCCAGGCAAGCATTTACCTGCCCGTGATAGTTCCCAGGTAAAAGGCGTTTGGCAGCAGCACCTGCACTGCCCCGGGCACAGGGAGGGGGTTTGTCCCCCCAGAGTGCCAGCCTTGCCCACCCCCAGCTCCTGGAGTCACTGCTCCCCCCCGGGGTTGGGGCAGGAGCAATGGGCTGGGATGAGCCCCCACATTCCCACCCCCGGGGTTGGGGCAGGGGGCACTGAGGGCCTGGCAGGCGGGTGGGTGTTCAGCGTCCCCCGGCCGCACCGGCAGCGGGTGCCAAGCGGCTTCCAGGAGCCTCCCCCGCACCCCGTCCCTGCCAGCGTTGACTCAACGGGATGCGTCCTGGCCAGGGCACCCTGCCAGCCCGCCGGCCCCTGCCCACCGCCTGCCCGGGCTCACAGCATCTGCCAAGCCCTCACCACTGTGGAGCTGGTGGGGCCACTGCCCCCCCTTCCCCCCGGGGCTGTGCCTCCAGTGAGGGCACCCCCAGCCCCACTGTGGGGCTCTGGGACCCGGCCACCAGCCACCATGGCCCTTCCTGTGCCACCCCTGCCAGCATGTCTGGGGCTGAGCAGCACCGAGCCACCGTGCTGGGGACTGGTGCTGGTGGTACAGGTGATGGGGACAGGAAGGGGCCAGCTCATGGAGTCCCTCCAAAGGGTGGCATAGATGTCCCCTTGCCTCTTGGCTCTGGCCCTTGCATGGCACAGCATGGCATGGCATGGCACAGCTGGATATGGCACAGTGTGGCACTGACAGCACAGAGTGGCACTGGCACAGCTGGGTATGGCATGGCACAGTGTGGCACTGGCACAGCTGGGTACGGCACTGGCTCAGCTCGGCACAGGCTGGCACGGGGCCCCTCGCTGCCCGGCCGGGCTCCAGCTCTGGCGCTGCTGAGCGGTGGATGACACGCAGGAGGATTCCGCACCGAGTCTGCCGGCTGAGCCGCGGCGAGCAGCGGGCGCCGAGCTGCCGGCACCAGCCCAGAGCGCAGCCACGGGGAACGCTGGAAGGAGCCGTGCCAGCCCCCTGCCAGCCCCAGCTCCACGGCACCGGGGACCTGCTGGGCAGCGCAGCGAGGGGCACACGGCCACGGTGCCGGCCCCGACCCCTTCCTGAGCTGCCCCCAGCTCTGAGCAGGGTGAGAGCAGCTCGCAAGCCCCGATCCACCCCTCAGCCCTGGCCCGGGTTGGTGGAGCCGTACTGGGACCACACACTGTGCACCCCGTTCCCCTGCCCCACGGAGCCCCGGAGCCACAGGGGCATTCACCCTGATCCTGGCGCCAACATCATCCGAGCATCCCAGAGCCCCCCACTCCCATGGACCAGGACCCTTGAGCTCTGCACCCTACACCTTGCACCCCACTCCCTGCACCCTGCTCTGCACCCTGCACCCTGCTCCCCGCTCTCTCCTGCACCTTGTTCTCTGCTCTGCACCCTGTTCCCCACACCCTGCTCCTCACACCCTGCTCTCTGCTCTGCACCCTGCTCCCTACTCCCCACTATCTCCTGCTCCCTGTTCTCTGCTCTGCACCCTGCTCCCCACACCCTGCTCCTTACACCCTGCTCCCCGCTCTCTGCTCTGCACCCTGCTCCCTGCTCCCCACTATCTCCTGCTCCCTGTTCTCTGCTCTGCTCCCTGCTCCCCACACCCTGCTCCTTACACCCTGCTCCCTGCTCCTCACACCCTGCTCCCTGCTCTGCACCCTGCTCCCCACATCCTGCTCCCTGCTCCCCACTATCTCCTGCTTCCTGCACCCCGCTCTGCACCCTGCTCCCCACACCCTGCTCCCTGCTCCCCACTATCTCCTGCTCCCTGTTCTCTGCTCTGCTCCCTGCTCCCCACACCCTGCTCCTTACACCCTGCTCCCTGCTCCCCACACCCTGCTCCCTGCTCCCCACTATCTCCTGCTCCCTGCTCTGCACCCTGCACCCTGCTTTGCACCCTCCTCTGCACCCTGCTCCCTGCTCTCCACCATGTCCCGCACCTTGCACCTTGCTCTGCACCCTGCACCGCGGTCCCCAACCGACCCTGCACCCTGCGCCCTGCGCCCTGCACCCTGCCCTGCACCCTGCACCCTGCGCCCTGCACCCCGCGCCCCTGCCCTGCTTCCAGCCCCGTGGGCATCACAGCCCCACCCCAGGGCTGTGCCCGCTCCTCTCCCCATCCCAGAGCCCCAAAACCTGCTCCTAGCACCCCGCACCCAGCCCTGCCACGGCCCCAGCGACACCCCGCCCCAGCCCTGCCCCGCTGCGGCGGGTGCCGGCGGGTGCCCCCCACCCTCCTACCTCCATCCACTGGCCCTGGGACTGCATCAGCAGCAGGACGCAGGGGTCCGACTTGTTGAGCGTGTCGCGGTCCAGGAGGTGCTTGCAGCTCACCCGCAGCTCCACCTTGGAGAGGACGGCCAGCGGGGCCTGGGACGAGGGCTCGGGCGCCTCGCCCATGGTGGCCGCGCTGCGATGGGCGGCCGGGCGCGGCGGGGGGCAGGCGGCCCCGTGGGCGAAGGGCATGTGCGGGGGAGCGGGGCGGCGCGGGCGGCCGCTGCCTTGGTTGCGGTCAGGGAGCCGGGCAGGAGCCCGTCATGCCCGGGGCGCAGCGCCCCGCGGTGCCGGCCTGGGGATGGAGCCCTGGTGAGGGGCGTCGGGCAGGGCCCCGGCGGCTGCGGGTCTCGGCGGGATGCTCCGGTGGGTGGCAGGGAGCCGGGGACCCTCTCTGAGGTGGAGCAGCTGGTTCCAGCCCGGGTGGCTCCACGGGGCCCTGCGAGGCATCAAAGCAAGGTGGGGTGAGCGTGAGCTGGGTCCCCCCTCACGGTGTAGCCCCAAGTGCCAACCCACCCCATGGGCAATGCTGTGCCCCCAGCCACCCACCAGCCACCCCAGGCAGTTGGGGGGGTCCTGTGGGGCTGCGTCCAGCTCTGACCCAGCCCAGGGCAGGATGCATCCCTCGGGATAGGGGGCACCTGAGAGGGCTGGCAGGCTGTGCTGGAGTAGGGGCTACACAGGCAGCCCTGCACCCCACCCCAGGGTGCCCCTGGGGAGCAGAGACTCCCCTCCCATCCCTGCGGGCAGTGCACCCCCTGCCTGGGCAGGGCTCCCCAGCAAAGGCTCCAGGGATGCCAGGTCCATGCTGCAGGGTGATGCTGGCAATGCTGCCACGTCCCGCTGCCCAGAGCAGGGCTGGGGCACCCCAAGACGATGGGGGCATCTCCCCCATGCTGGGGACAGGGGCCACCCTCCACCTGGGAGCTGGTGATGCTCAGCGGGGTGGATGCTGCAGTGCCGGGTCACCGAGGGGCTCTGCCAGCACCGGCCCCAGTGCAGGGCTTGTCCCTCCAGCCGCAGCCTGGGGGTCCCTGGCTGGGGCTGGGGCTGGGGGAGCCCCTGCCCACCCCCCTGCCTGTGCCCCGGTGCAGCCAGCCCAGCCAGGAGCCCTCGCTGCAGCTCGCCGAAGTTTCCCGGTGGAGTCACGCAGGGACCCGGCCCTCTCGGGCACATGGCTCCAGCATCCCGGCTTGGGTGGGCATCATCCCCCTTCCCAGCACCACAGGCACCCCTCAAGCATCCCCCGGCGGAGGGGGCACCGGCTCCCACCCTGCCCGGCCAACCCCCTCACCTGGGTGCCGGAGGCCCGGGCTCCACACGGGCTGGCTGAGGGCTGGGGTCGGTGTGCCAGCCGGAGCCGGTGTGCCAGCCCCAGCCCGTGTGCCAGCCGGAGCTGCTGCCGCTGCCACCTCCACACAACTGACTCAAGCTGCAGTTCGGGAGCGGAGCCCTAAGAGGGAGACGACAAGCTCCGTTAACTGCCTCGCTGCCGGCGCCGGAGCAGAGCCCACCGGCAGGCACCGGGGCTCAGTGGGGTCCCCAGTCCCATTGGCAGTGGCAGAACAGGTACCCCTGCCCCTGGTGATCCCGTGTGACACAGCCCTCAGTCCTGTGTCCCACAGCCCTTCACCCTCCCCAGCTGCCCCCCATGGGGTGCTGAGCCCTGGCCCAGTCCCAGTCCCCAGCACAAGAATGGGGTGCCCCAAAAGTACCAGGTGCCCTCCCTGTGTGCTCCAACACCCTGTGCCCAGAGCCCCCCAGCACCCCATCCCTCAGCTGGGGGCTGTCCCACCACCCCCTACCCCCCCCATCACCCCAGCGCTGCGGTGCTGTCAGCTCAGCTTTATGAAAGATGATGTAATTAGCCCGTAGTCGGAGGGATTAAAATGCAGATGGGGCTAACGAGCGGGAGGGCACTGCGGGAGCTAATCCCCAGCCTGGGTGGCAGAAATAGGCCACCCTCCTTCCCCGCTCCTCCCGCAGCCCCAGGGAGGGACGGACATTGCAGGATGCAGGCAAGGGGCTGAGGAGGACCTAAGGCTGAGGGGCACACCTGCCCTGGCACCTGCAGCTCTTGCTCCAGCGTCAGAGCGACCTGGAGCCTGTGGAGCTGTGCTGGGCTCAGCCTCTCCCAGAGCCCTTGGCTGCAGCCAGCCAAGCGCTAAGGAACATGAGGACTCCATTACCCCAGCAGAGCAGCACAGCCGGGCGGCACCGCGGCCCCAGAACTGATTAGCCAGCAGCGGGGCTCGGCCAAGCGCTCCCTGGAGCGGGACAGACCCCAGCACCGCTGCCTGACGCGGCTCAGTGAGCCCAGGAGCACCCCCCCCCCTCCCCTACAGCCATGGGGATGGGCCTGAACCCCCAAACCCTTCTGTGGGGAGGCATGTGAGGCTGAGGCACCTTTCACTTGCAGTCAGGGAAGGCTGGAGCCTCTAATCACAGCAGCAAGGTCTCCCCAGGGCTAAACAGCGACTCTCCCAGCCTGCAGCCCTCCACGGCAGCAGCAGGGCTCTGGAGGGGCAGCACGGGGTGGCTCATTCCCTCTGCCTTGAACAGACAGCACACTCCTATTGCTACATTTTTTTCTTTTTTTTCCTTTTTTTCTTTTATTGACAGTTCAAGGGAGAACAGTTCATTTCTTCTTCTCCACATCCTGCTCTGCCGCTTCTTTGGCGCGTTTCGCGCGGATGCCGAAGAGCCGGGCGTTGGCCCGGGCCATGCGCAGGCTGGCAAAGGCCTTGAAGTTCTTCTCCTCCTCTGAGATAACACGGGCCTTCTCCCTTTTGAAGACCTAGCAGGAGAGAGCACCAGACTGTCAGGCTGCAACATCAGAGGCTCCCTGAGAGGACTGAACGCAATTAATCTCGTTACGGCTCCGGGACGCTGTGGGGAAGGGAACGTTTCTGCCATCTACAGGCCCTGCCCTTATCAGCTCTGCGCCAGGCACCTCGTTTCAGCCGGTTCCTCATTTGCTGGCGTGTGTCAGCACAAGACCAGAGTGTACAAGGAGGGGGAGAAAACCCACCAGCGACATGGAAACTGAGTCAGGGCTGCGGCACGATAGCGGCGGCGGCACCTTTTGGGAGCTGCAATGGTTTTGAGAGGTGGCAAAGTACAAGCACGAGCTCAACCCCTTCCTGAGGGGTTTTCTTCCATCCAGGGGACAGGCACCCATGAGCATCGGGCACAGGAGAACCCTCTCTGTGAAGTTCAGGCCTTAATTACACCCCTCAGAAGACAGGAGTTAATGACACTTACATTCTTGATCGGCATAACGGGTCCGGTCAGCTGAGTCGCCATCTTGAGTTCCTCAGCCTGCACAACACAGGATGAACACGTTATTAACACACAAAGACATTTAGAGCTCCTCCAGCCAGCACCCTGCTAAAAACACCCCTCAGACACAGGCACCCAGCTTGAACAGGCTCCCAACAACCACCACCGGAGGGTTAAGGCTGCCCGGTAACGAGCTGGGTGCTTCAGCAGGACATGGCAGACGCCGTGTTCTGCCTGGGTGCTGATCAGCCTGGTCGGGCCTCCAGGAGCTCTGCCAGGGGAGCTGCACTGGCTCTGCCCCAGCAGTTCGAGTTTGATACCCAGGATGTTCCTCAGTGCTTCCTCCCCAGGCTCATCCCAGCTTCCTGTGTGAGCAGGGTGCTGCACACACCCCATTCAGTTTATTTGAGATTGATTTAATTTATCTGACTGATTTTGATGGGGGTGTCCAGCTGGCTGCATCTGCACCTACGGGGTAGAGAAGCTCAAGACCCATCCCCTCTGTCCCAAAAAGCAGCTGAGGACAGCAGGCTCCACACTCTGCTTACATGGCTCAGAGCTGGACTCCAGGAGAGCTGGAGCACACCAGCTTGCTTCATGACTTGTGCCAGTCAGAGCCAAGGGAAGTCAGCAGCAACAACCCTCTCCAGCCCACCTCAGGCACAGCCTGCACTGCCCTGACTCTACCCAAGAGCCTGCCCTCCTCTCCTGGCCCCTTCCCCACCGCAGAACAGAGCTGCAGAGACTTTGCAGCCACACAGGGAAGCTCAACTAACCCACCTCGGACTGTCTGAGGCGGCTCTGCCAGGCCTGGCCTCACACTGGGGCCCACCATCCCTCCTTATGTGCATGGGAACCGTGTTTGGTACCCAGTGAGGGTGAGGGAGCCCTGGGACAGGCTGCCCAGGGGGTGTGGAGTCTCCTTCTCTGGAGAGATTCCAGCCCCATCTGGACACTGACCTGTGTGACCTGTCCCAGGGACCCTGCTTGGGCAGGGGGTTGGACCCCATGGGCTCTGGGGGTCCCTTCCAAGCCCTGTGATTCTGTTGTGTCCCCCCTAGAGAAGGGCTGCTGTGGGACACCTCTATCAGCTGGGTACTTACGGAGCTGTCTCCCTTCTTGGGCATGGCTGGCTTGCGTGGGAAGAGGATGAGCTTGGAGCGGTACTCCTTCAGCCTCTGCACGTTGGCCTGCAGCGACTCGGTGGACTTGTTGCGGCGCCGGGGATCCACTGAGATCCCAATGGTCCTGGCAAACCTTTTGTTAATGCCAGCGAGCTGAAGGGAGAGAGACAGAGAGGAGGGTGAGGGTCTGGGAGCTCCCAGTGCCACGAGGAAGGTTTGGTGCCCACCCACAGAGTGAGGGTCTGGCAAGGAGCCCCTCAAGTGCTGCACACGCAGGTGTCCAGGTGGCTACATGGACCTTATGGTCATTGTCACAGGCTGATTTCCCAAGTGTGACCCCTGAGTCAGCATCAGGGGACATGTAAACTGACAGATGTGGGATGGAGACGTCAGGAGTCCACACACAGGCAGCTCTGGTTTGGTGAGCGCTGGAGGCTCCACCACAGGGGTGGTTTTTGTAACCATCTCAAACTAGAAACCACCTCACCTTCTGTTTAAACACCAGCATCTGGGCACCACCTCGTACTCACAGAGTCACCAGGCTGGAAAAGATCATGAAGTCCAACCATTCCCATCCTGTGCTAAACCAGCTCCCTGAGCACCTCATCTCCCCTCTGTTAAACACACCCAGGGGGTGACTCAGCCCCTCCCTGGGCAGCCTGTGCCACAGCCCCACAACTCTGCCAGGGAAGAACTTTCCCCTCCCAGCTGAGCTGACCCTGCCCTGGGGCAGCTTGAGCCCATTGCCCCTTGTCCCAGCTCCTGTCCCCTGGCTGAAGAGACCATCGCCCACCTCTCTGCACCCTCCTGGCAGGTAGCTGTAGGTGGTAACTCCACCCCTACCCAAAAAGCAAAGAGAAAATAAAGCAACACAGCACTTGGCAGCCAGGAGGGAGATTTTACGGCTTCCAAGTGCTGAGCTCACCCTTAGAGATGTTTTAATTAGATACACACAGCACACGTGAGGCAGCTGCTGGCCGCCCATGCTGATCCCTGCAGGGAGGGGCTCCCACAGACCACCAGCTCCAACAGCTCAGTGCACATGGGAAGGTGATGGAGAAGCGCTTCCTGGAGGGATGGAGGGCACACAATGCTTCCCCCAGAGCACAGGGCTTCTGCAGGGGTTGCTAAACTGGCTCGTGGCTGCTCCCTCCCCCCAGCGGGTCCTGTTCCCACCCTTCTGTTGCTGATCCCTCCCTGCTTGCTCAGAAACACTCAGAGAGTTGTAGGGGTTGGAAAGGACCTCAAGAGCTGATCAGGTCCAACCCCCTGCCAGAGCAGGGTCCTCAGTGGTGAGTGTGGTTTACACCATGAAGAGGTTCACAGAGGGTCTGAAAGCTCCACGTCTGGTTTCACAATGAAAAGACATGCTGAACAGAGTGTTGGCCACCTTCCCCTCTGCCAAACAAGGGGTGTCCAGACCCAGCGAGGGCTTTACCAGCACCTGAGGCAGTGACAGCCTGAGCAGCTGTACCAACAACTAGTTTCCCAAGCAACCTGACAGCTGGCACATTGATGCTCACTGCTGCACCCCTGTTCTGGCTCCTCACAAAGAATCACAGCATTGCCTGGGCTGGAAGAGCCCCTTTAGACCACCCCAGCCTGACCCTGCCCATTCACCTCTAGCCCACGTCCACACACCCCTTAAACCCCTCCAGGGATGGTGACCCCACCACCTCCCTGGGCAGCCTGTGCCAACACCTGACAGCCCTTTCAGCAGAGAAATTCCTCCAGATATCCAACCTAAATTCCCCCTGGGGCAGTGGGAAACCATTTTTTCTGCTCCTATCACTTATCACCTGAGAGAAAAGAGCAGCCCCCACCTCTCTACACCCTCCCTGCAGGTAGTTGCAGAGATCAATGAGGTCTCCCCTCAGCCTCATTCTCTGCAGACTAAACACCCCCAGCTCCCTCAGATGCTCCTCCCAGGACTCCAGCCCCCTCCCCAGCTTCATCACCCTCCTCTGGACTCGCTCCAGGTCTCAATGACCTTGTAGTGAGGGGCCCAAAACTGGACACAGCACTGGAGGTGCAGCCTCACCAGAGAGGAGTACAACAGGACTACACCCCTGCCCTGCTCCTGCTGGCCACGCTGGGTGTGACACAAGCCAGGATGCCATTAGCCTTCTTGGCCACCCAGGCACACTGCTGGCTCATGGTCACTCTACAGTCACCCAACACCCTCAAGACTTCTCCCCCAGGCAGCTCTCCAGCCACTTTGCTCCAGGGTTGTTGTGACCAGACCCAGCACTCAGCCTTGGCCCCTCAACAGCCTCTGCCCATCACTTCAGCCCACCCAGATCCCTCCACAGAGCCTTCCAGCACATCCACACCCCCACACAATTTGGTGTGCACTCGATCCCCGCACCCAGCTCATTAACAGATGTTAAAGAGGATGGGCCCCAGCACAGAGCCCTGGGGACACCACTGGTGACCTGCCACCAGCTGGACTTCAGCTCCACTCACAACCAGCAGAGGCACAGCCAGGGCTTCAGCAACCCCACACCAGACGCCTGTCTACATGCTGGGGAACAGGGTGAGCCTGAGCTCAGAGCTGGTTTCAGCAGGCTGGGCTCAGCGCCCTGTACTTACTTTAAGCTCCTCCAGGCTGAAGCCTCTCCCAGCACGCACTTTTTTGTGGTATCTGATGGTCGGACACCTCACTATGGGCCGGATGGGCCCAGCCACGGGCCGGGGAGCGATGCGGCGAGCCTTTGCCTGCCGGGCCTTCCTCCTGGAGGGGAAGGGGGGCAGGGGTCAGGACACGGCGCTGCTGGCAGACACTCCCCTCCTCGCTGCCGGGTGATGCAGGGCAGCCCCGGGGATGTCTCGGGAGTAACCCCCCGACCCCCGGCCCGGCTGCAGTCATCAGACAAGCAAGGGTTCGAGGGAATCATCACGGCGGTGCAGCGATTCCGGAGATCTCTCATCACTTGACTGCAGCTGGAGGGGCCCGGCCACGGTCGTAGAACCCCCCCGCTCCAGAACGAGCCCCCCCAACCCCCCTCCCGGCCGCGTTCCCGGCGCCTTTAACGCGCGGGGTTGGGGAAATAAACGGGGAGTTCATCTCCCTGCGCGGCCCGGGACAGGAGCCCGAGGCAGCCGGGCCGCGGGCACTCACCGGCGGATCTTGCGGGCGGGCTGGTTGAACCAGGTGGCCACTCGCCGCTGCCAGTCCTTGTGGAAGTGGGGCTTCAAGATCATGCCATTGCGGCTGGGCGCCATGGCTGCTGCTGCTGCTGCGGCCTGCGGACACGGACGGGGCTAAGGGCGGCCGCCGGGGACACCGAACCCGCCGGGGCCTACCCGCTGGAGATGCGGCCCTAGGCCCCTCCCCGGCCCCCGCTGCTCCCGCCGCCGCGCGGGCCCGGGCTCCCCGCCAGCCCCCCATCCGCGCCCGGGCACGGCCCTCCCGCAGCCCGCAGCCCCCGCGCGGGGCTCCGAGCGGCCCTGGGCACGGCCCGGGCCGGGGGGCAGCCCCCGGCGGGCGGATGGCGGCGGATGGAGCCCCCGCGGCCCCGGCTGCGCCCCGACTCACCTCCCGCTACCGCCGATGGCAGACCGGAAAAGGAAGCGGCGGCCTCCCAGCACGCCGGAAGTGCGGCAGCGCCGGCCAATGGGCAGCGCCGCAGGAACGGCTCCGGGAGGGCGCCGGAAGTGCCCCGAGGCGGCTTCACCGCGCCCGTAGTAAAGATGGCCGCCAGCTTAAAGGGGCCCGCGGCTTATTCACACGTGGGCACAGTGCTCAGCTGGGATGGGGGGAGCGGGAGACACAAACAGGGGTGCGGGGAACCCTAAATAAGCGGGGGGCAGGAGCAGCCCCAAGGCAGAGGAGGGCAGGGGGGTCAGAGAGGTCTCTGCAAGTCCCCATCTCTGCCCTGAATTCCCGTGTCAGCCCCCAGGGTGCTTCATCCCCCGCGGCAGCAAACCAGGAGGTGAGGGGGAGGAGGATGAGACCGCTGGAGCCTTCAGCCCCTGACAGCCTGGGGAGGGTCCCCAGGGTGGTGCCAGGCAGCCCCGGTGCAACACTGTGCCAGGACAGGGCCCTGCACAACACCCGCCCCCAGTGCAGCAGGGGAAGGAGCAGCTCTGGGCACTGGGGGGGCTGGGGGAGCAGGGGGCTGGGGGCTAAAGGCTGCCCCGGCTCTTCCAGGTTACAGCCAAGCCTCAAGCCCATTGTCTTTCCAGAAGGATTAACCCAGGCAGAGCACAGCAGGCACCAGCTGGCATGTTAATGCTTTCCCCACGCACCACCCATCAACCACCTCACAGCAGCTTGTTCTGGGAGAGCCACGAGGATGAGGACCAGAGAACTTGAGTTGCCCTGAGCTTCTCTCCAGCTCCAAGCCAGCAGTGCTGCCAGTTTCCCACCATGGAACTGGGAACTGCGCCCTGCAACGCTGCTTTCCAGCATCACACTGTGTCCTACACACAGGTTGTTCCCCCAAACACAAGTTCCTGGCCAGGGAGAAGACAGACCTCAGCCAGGAGCAGCCTCCCATGTGCCACACACATCCACATCCAGACACATTTACCCCCACAGAACACACTGTGGACAGTTTATTGAAGCAAACTGGTTTTCAGGTTCTGTTTTACAGGACTGCAGCACCTCTCTGCCTTGCAGGGGTCTCACTGCACTGACCACTCTGGCTCTGCTGTGTCATACAGCGCAGAGAGAGGCACTGAGAGGGACCACACAGCATCTGTCACCTTCAGAGCACACACACTGCTTCTGTCTGTGAGGAGTTTCCAGCAGATTAGCCTTACCTGACTCCTAATCACTGCTGCCCCTGCTGGGAATCAATCTGAAAATCCTAAGGAGCCCTCCCTGCAGGGAGAAGCTCGTTAGGAGCCAGCCTGGCCAGCCCTTCAGTTTGTGGGTGCAGCAGTTCCCTGGCTCACTGTCTTCCATCCTGGAGCTGGAAAGGATGTGTGTCCAAGAGAAGCCTCTGGAGTCCTCCTGTTCCTCACTGGGAGCGGGTTTCATACTGGTCTCAGGCGTGGCTCCTCCTCCTCCTCGTGGTTTGGTGGCTGGGGGGGCATTTCTTCATCCCTGGTGTCCTGCTTGTCCCTCTCTGCTTGGAGCCAGCTCTGAGGAGCTATCATTTTCTTTGGCCCATAGGGTGGAGGCCCAATCAGAGCTTCAATGTCATCATAATTAATCACTTCTTTCTCCAGGAGGGCATTGGAGAGCTAGAACGGATAAACAAGGCATGGTGAGGGGCAGGGGGGTGAGAACAGCCTCTCTGAACCCATCCCAACTCCACCAGCTCAGCTCAGAGCCCAGCACTGCAGCCCAGGAGGAGGAGACCCTTCTGTACCGCAGCCACGGGGACCCCAAGCCCATACAGAGCTGTCTGGGCTGCCCCCACCTTTCCCAAGAGCATTTCAGGCCAGGAATGTGTAGCATGGCCAGAGGGAATAAAGCAGGATCTAGGGAATGATGTGCTGAGTCTGAACTCCAGCAGCCAGCAGAGAAGCACCTTCCTGCCACTGCTCCTCCAGCCCTCAGCTGCCAGCATGGCCAGAGCCTGAGCCCCAGCCCTCCCCTGTAACACAGGGGTAACAGAGGGTAGCAGAAGCACCTCTCCAAAAAGTTCTCTGGCCCCTCCAGCAGCAGCAGGCAGCCAGCAAACCCAGAACAGCTCCATCCTGCTGACCAGACCTGGCTCACTGGCCTGGCAACTGAAACATTGGCTCTGGAACATTGGTTCACTGGGCACCCTTGTGTAGCTCCAGGCCTGGAGGTTGGTGTCCCTGCCTGTGGCAGGGGGTTGGAGCTCTGTGCTCCTTGGGGTCCCTCCCAACCCAGACCAGGCTGGGATTCTATGATTCTATGATATTCTGCCACCCAAGTCAGAAGCTGTCCCCACAGATCCTGTACAGGACCTGGATGAGCTCTTCCTGCCTCTTCAGGCCTCACAAAGCCTGTCTGCTTTCCAGGAAACCACAGAACCAGAGGACAGCAGAGAAGGGCAGGTGAGGGAAACAAATCCTGGCTCCCATCGCTTCCACAGAGCGCTCCTCCTCCTCCTCCTCCTCCTCCTCCCTGCAGATCCCAGCTGGTGTCGGCAGGCAGACTCACTCCCTGCCGGAAGAGGCAGCTCCTCATCCAGGGGACAGGCAGTAAACAGTCTCCTGTTTACTGCAGGAGTTGGGCTCCTCCCCATCAGAAGGACAGTGAGGTCCTGGAGCGAGTCCAGAGAAGGGCAACCAAGCTGGGGAAGGGGCTGGAGGGCAAATCCTCTGAGGAGCAGCTGAGGGAGCTGGGGGTGTTGAGCCTGGAGAAGAGGAGGCTGAGGGGAGACCTTCTCCCCACCTCCCCTGCCCTGCCAGGAGGGTGCAGAGAGGTGGGCGATGGTCTCTTCAGCCAGGGGACAGGAGCTGGGACAAGGGGCAATGGGCTCAAGCTGCCCCAGGGCAGGGTCAGCTCAGCTGGGAGGGCAAAGTTCTTCCCTGGCAGAGTTGTGGGGCTGTGGCACAGGCTGCCCAGGGAGGGGCTGAGTCACCCCCTGGGGGTGTTTAAAAAATAGGGTAGATGAGGTACTTGGGGATCTGGTTTAGCTTAGGATGGGAATGGTTGGACTGGATGATCTTAAAGGTCTTTTCCAGCCTGGTGATTCTGTCTCCTGTTCACAACATGAGCCCTGGCACTCCCATGAGACTCTTCAGAGCCAGAGACATCACCACAGCCGAGCTGTGCAGCACCCAGAGCAGCAAGACAAAAAACCCACATTAAAAAAACAAAGCAAGGCCAACAAACATCCCCTGGGAACCCCAACTTACTGTCTGCAGCTTGTCCCTGTTCTCCAGTAAGAGTTTCTCTGTGCGTCTGTATGCCTGAGCCACCAGCACTTTGGCTTCCTACAGGAGAGAAACAAGAGGAGATGTGGAGTGGATAAACACAGAGGGCACTGAGGGCTGGAGTCTGCAACCCCAACCAGGCAGAAAGCAGATCCCATCAACAGAAAAGACAGAGAAACCATTTGGAAAGGCTGAGGGAGTGTTCATGATTAGCTGGGCTGGTTCAGCCTGGAGAAGAGAAGAGAAGGCTGTGGGGGGACCTCACTGCAGCCTTCCAGTCCCTGAAGGGAGCAGAGGAACAGGAGGGGAATCAGCTTGTTAAAGGGCAGAGACTGGCAGGACAAGGGGGATGGAGTGAAGCTGGAGGAGGGAAGGGTGAGAGAAGATATTAGGGGGAAGTTCTTTGAGAGAGAGAGTGGTGAGGGGCTGGAAGGGGCTGCCCAGAGAGGGGGTGGGTGCCCCATCCCTGGGGGTGTTCAAGGCCAGGTTGGTTGGGGCCCTGGGCACCCTTGTGTAGCTCCAGGCCTGGAGGTTGGTGTCCCTGCCTGTGGCAGGGGGTTGGAGCTCTGTGACCCTTGGGGTCCCTTCCAACCCAGACCAGTCTATGATTCTATGATAAGAAGCATAAACTCCTGCACAACTCTTTGGTGGAACCCTGGCTGATGGGAAGAGCAGGCTAATGAGGGAGGCTGCTAAGAGCCAAGGATGCAGCTCAGCTCAAATCCCAGGGAGGCATAACACAGCCCTCCTGAACACTGTCATTGTTATTTCCAGCTATCTGGCTTTAAAGCAATGTGTTTTTTTCTTTATTTCCCCCCCAGTAATGAAGCCAAATCTCCTGTCAGAGCAGGGTAATGCTTTTCAGTCAGCCTGAGCCATCATTCCAGTCGGATAGCTTCCCAGATCAAGGAGTTGGAGACATCTAAATCCTGCAGTTGAGAATTTAAGACACAGGTTTCTTGTAATCTAAGCACTGCACAGCCAAGCTTGGATACACACAGGACTCCTGAGGGCCTGGAGAGGCTTCAGGCAGCAGAATCCTTCTCTAGCTGGGTGTGTGTCTGCAATCCTGCCCCTCAACTCTACCCAAATTACTCCTCCTTCCCCTGCAAAGTTTTTCTCCTGCTTGCCATACATCCCACTTGCATTTCTTGTCTCCCACTCAGAAGCTCACTGGGGTCTTGTCCACACTGGAACCTGGACAGCAGCTTTTGTTTTGTGCTTATTTCAGAGCCTCTCACCACAGCTTCAGGCAGCACAGGCTCAACTCAGAGCTCCAAGTGATTCTGCCTGATCTTCATGTCTCACTGCAAAGTCCTAACTCACCCTCGTAGGCTATGTAAGCACTCAGCTTGTGAAGTTTACTACTTAAGTGCTAACAGGAAAACACTAATTGCCTGGGTATGAGTTACTAGCTTTGTTTTCCCCCCACTGAGCTGCAGGAAGGAAAGGACAGACAGACACACGTAACCATGGGCAGCCTTACATGGTCCATCATCTGCTGCAGGCCCTGGCTGAAAGGGCGCCGACCGATTCCAGCTGCGCTCTCCGGGTCCGGGAAGGAGACCTGCCCAATGCTGGGCACCATCCCATACTGCTTCACCATGGAGTAGGCTATCTTGGTCACCTTCTTCAGGTCATCCTGTGCTCCTGGGAGGGACAGACAGACAGACAGAGCTCCAAGCTGAGCCAAGAGGTGCACATCCTGCATAAACACGCACTCTGCTGGCGGAGAGACCAGAGGACACACAGAAGCTCCTGGTGATGAGCACTCTGCCCACCTAAGGATCTCTCTACACCCACTGCAGGACCCATGTGCACCAGCAGATGTGGGACTGTTGGAGAGGGGTCAGAGGAGCCACAAAGATGATCAGAGGGCTGGAACAGCTCCCCTATGGAGAGAGGCTGAGGGACCTGGGCTGGGTCAGCTTACAGAAGAGAAGGCTGTGGGGGTACCTCACTGCAGCCTCCCAGTCCCTGAAGGGAGCAGAGGAACAGGAGGGGAATCAGCTTGTTAAAGGGCAGAGACTGGCAGGACAAGGGGGCTGGAGTGAAGCTGGAGGAGGGAAGGATGAAATGAGATGTTAGGGGGAAGCTCTTTCCAGAGAGAGTGGTGAGGGGCTGGAAGGGGCTGCCCAGAGAGGGGGTGGGTGCCCCATCCCTGGGGGTGTTCAAGGCCAGTTTGGCTGGGGCCCTGGGCAACCTTGTGTAGCTCCAGGCCTGGAGGTTGGTGTCCCTGCCTGTGGCAGGGAGTTGGAGCTCTGTGACCCTTGGGGTCCCTCCCAACCCAGCCAGTCTGGGATTCTATTGCTCCTTCCCTCTTCCCGTTGCTCTGAGCACCCATAGGCAGAGCAGGTGCTGGTGTTCAGGCTCTCTCAGCACCACCTCCTCCTGCCCGTGCCAGGGTCTGGCTCCTCACCTGTAGTGACTTTGTTGAAGGTGATGGCCTCAGACACTCTGCCCCCCAGGGCCATGCACATCCTCTCCAGCAGCTGCTCCCTGGTGAAGAGGTACTGCTCCCTCGGAAGGATCTGAGCGAAGCCGAGCGCCGCGTTGGTTCGGGGGGCTATGGAAACCTGCAACACAGAGCAGCTCCTCAGGTCAGGCAGCCAAAGAGCTCCCAGCTACAGCAGAGGGACAAGGGGAAGGAGTTCAGCATTCCCAGGGTCACTTGTTGAAAGCTGGGGGGCAGGCTGACCTACAGGCACGGCCAAGGATGGCAGCGTGTCAGTGTTCCTGTACAGAAGGCTCTGCCTCCACAGCTACAGATGCTGCTTTTCTGGGCAAGAAATGGAAAGGAAACAGCCCTGAACAGCAAGCCAGTGAACTCCTGACATTTAGGAGCTGCTTTGGAAGGGGTAAGACAAACAGAGTTCACTCTGCTGTGTCCCAGAATCACTGAGACTACCTGGAAAAGGATTGGGTGCCTTCAGAATAGTAAGAGCCATTTCCCCCATCCATTAAATGAGAATAATTAACAGTAGCTCAGCTTATACAACAGTTCATTCAGAGTGGGTTTGTGAGCCAAGGAGCTGTTGCCCTTGTTGTTTCCACTGCCCACCTCCCTGCAGGCTTTTGGAGGAGATGTGCATGGGAGGGAACACAGGCTGGGTGCTACAGGAGGCTTTTCCCTAGAGATGGGCTTCAGCCAGACAAACTGCCAGGTGAGCCAAGCTGAAACACACATCTTTTCCACCAGGATCAAGGGCAGCTTCCCTGGCTGCAACACCCAGTCCAGCCATGGCAGAGGAAGAGATCACACACAAATACAGAGGGAGCAGCACTTTGTGCCTGGAGGTGTGTGAATGGAGCAGCATCAACAGGAGACTGGATTGCTCACAACAGCCTCACAGTTGGGTTTGAACTGCAAGGCCTCTCCTGTAGCTGGTTCATCAGCTTTTGCATCCAGATCTGGGCTCCCTGGGATCAAAAAGCCAGGGATCTTCTGGAGAGAGTCCAGAGGAGGGACAGAGATGGTTAAAGGCCCAGAGCATCTCCCCTGTGAGGAAAGGCTGAGTGAGCTGGGGCTGTTCAGCCTGGAGAGAAGCAGCCTGAGAGGGGACCTTATTAATGTTTATCAATATCTTAAGTATGGGATGCAGGGGGAATGGCCAGCCCCTTTTCAGTGGTCTGTAGAGACAGGACAAGGGGCAATGGCTGCAAGTTAGAGCATAGAAAGTTCTGCACCAATCTGGGGAAGAACTTCTTCCTGGTGAGGGTGAGGGAGCCCTGGGACAGGCTGCCCAGGGGGTGTGGAGTCTCCTTCTCTGGAGAGATTCCAGCCCCATCTGGACACCGACCTGTGTGCCCTGTCCCAGGGACCCTGCTTGGGCAGGGGGTTGGACCCCATGGGCTCTGGAGGTCCCTTCCAACCCCTGTGATTCTGTGGTTCTGTGATTTGCACCATTGCTGTCACGAACAGAGCAGAATAATAGCTTTCTCCACAGTGTATTCACTATGGAGGCCAGGCAGAATTCAACCTGAGTCCTGTGGAGCTTTCAGTGTGTCTTCAAAGGGCTCTCTTCCCACTCAGCAGGGCTTCATTACCTTCATCACAGCCTCAGTGTGCTCCAGCAGCCAGCCAACCAAGGCGTGACCCGACTCGTGGAACGCCACAACCTTCCTCTCTTCTGGTGACAAGATCTTACTTCTTTTGGCAGTGCCTACAGGAACAACAGGCATGGAGAGCTGTAAGCAGCAGGGCACAGTCTCAGACAGCATGCACAGTCTGTGGCTGAACAGCCAGCAAGCTGCTCCAGCTAGGGAGCAGCAAGTAAAACCACCTTCAGCTACACACTGCAGGGAGAGATGCTCTCTGCTCCTGCAGCAGAAAACAATCCTTGCTTGGATTCCTTCAAAACACTGGCAGAAACACCCCCCTCCAGCCCCTTACAACAGACTTAATCATTACACAAATGATTTACCATTTGATGAGACCACAGTGCCAAAACACAGAGCTCTGCTCTGCTCCCAGCTCTGCCAGAGGCACGTTACACCAACACCTCTGCTCAGGGCCAGAGCTGCAACAAGTTTCTACCCAAACCCAACACAACCCCAACCAGAGACCAGCTAGGACATCAGGCCCCCTTTTGGGGGAGCACCAGGCCCCCTTTTGGGGGAGCACCAGGCCCCCTTTTGGGGGAGCACCAGGCCCCCTTTTGCTATACAGTCTTCCAGTCCCTTAGGCAGGACAAGAGAGAAGCAAGATGCTGCATTATAGATAAGAGAGGTCCCAGATGAGATTCTTGTGCATTATGAGTGTTCAGAGTGGCAAAAGACCAAGAGTATACACAAAACCATCTGTCTCCAGCCCCTGGAACTGTCTCTGACTGCACATGGCATGCTTCATGTGAGCTTGCTCCCAGGCTCCAGAGAAGCAGCAAATGAAGCCATATCTCCCACTTAATACTTCCTCCAAAAAAGGTGATTTTTGAAGTGCCCATTTTCCGACCCGCTGGTCCCTATCACAGAGAAAAGTCCAAGTAGGGTTTAAAAAGCAGCAGCTGAATGGAAGTAAAACTTAAAAACCCTGTTAACTACAGGCTACCCAGCACCTCCAGCACCCACCTCAGCTCCACATGCTGGGTGCAAAGAGGCAGCCACACTTTATGCTGCTGTCTCCACACAGCACCAGGAGCAGTGAGGGGGTAAAGCAGCGCCAGGAGCAGCGTTACCCCAAGGCTTGCTTGATGCCTTGGAAAGCAATATTCTACTAACATGAATTTTTAAACAAAGTTAAGAGCTTTATTAAACAAGGGAACAGCCAAATGAGTGTGGCAGATCTTGTACAATCACTGCTCAGGGGCTCTGGAAAGCACCGTGCCCAGCAAGGAGCGATGGGCTGCGGCAGGGGAATGGCAACGGTCTTGATTCTGGGCAGTCGGTCCCCAACCCTCCCTTCAGCAGGGTGTGTGCATGTGTCTGCTTGATCCTTCCACAGAAAGGATGTGCACACACTCCACACACTTCATTTTTGGGAGCATTCCTTCCTCAGCCCAAGGAGAGAGCGGGCTGTACTCTTCACAACAGCACACAGCCTGCCTGCAAAGATGATGTCTGTCCCCACGTAAGAGTAATATCCAGGCAGGAATGTTCTCCTAGGACCTGTACTGACCACATACATGAGACAAACAACCCAGGAGACAACCCTGGTGCATCTTTGCTGGCCCTACACAGCATCCACAAGCGCCACCAAGAAGACAGGCTCCAGTGAAGACAATTCCTAACAGCCTTGGTGTGCTCAGAGGGTTCCTTCCCTCCCTCCCTCCCTCCCAGGAGACCTGACTTAGTGACTGCTTTCTGCTTCCAAACTAAAAACACAATGGGGACTACCACAGAGAGAAGTTCTTGCTCCTCCCTTACAGCAGCACAAAGCTCTAAGGCCGACAGAGCCTCTGGACTTGCAGAGTTCTCTTTTGATTCCACGCCGCTCTTATTAAAACCAGCAGCTCGTAATGGAAAGCACAGGGATGGCTCCTTTCTGTCAAGAAAAGCTTTTGTAGCAACTGAAATGCCCACTGGATTGTGAAACCCAGAAGTGTTCCTATCAACCAGCAAGGGTTCATTTCATACATGGGCCTGGGGCTGTGTGTTTGGGGGTCTACAGAAACTAGCCAGGCCCTGCTAACACAACAGAGTCCATCCAAGCCACAGAAGGACTTTAGGGCCTCCTACACATCACAGAGCCACAGTGAAACTGCTGAAGCCCAGGCCCTGCTGACACCCCACCACATTAATCCCAGATTTTCCTTCTGCTGCACATCCCCTGGGGCCTTACTTGCTTTTTGCCTTAATTTCCAAATCTGGGGACGAAGGGGAGGGTGGAACACAGGAAGAACAGCCAAGTGATCCCTACAAGCTCTGAGCTCTCTCCACTGAGGATGGGGGATGAGGACTTGTGTTACAGCTACAATCAGCTCCCTGTCTGCTCCTGGGAGCTGCTGGGATGAGGAATTCTGTGTTACAGCTCCCTGTCTGCTCCTGGGAGCTGCTGGGATGAGGAATTCTGTGTTACAGCTCCCTGTCTGCTCCTGGGAGCTGCTGGGAATGGGCTTCATGTGAGCGTGGCCACAGTTACCCAAACCACCCCAAGGGTTTTGTTTTTAAGAGGCAGGTGGAGCTGTCAGGAATTCTCTCCCAAAATCCTCTCTCAAATGAGGCATTGTTTAGGCATTTTCTGGTGAAGTAAACAGTCCAGACCAAGTGCCAGGATCAGGAAACAACTGCCCCAGCACAAACATCCTGTTCCATGCAGTCTCCTAAGAGCAGCACAGCACGCATCCTGCTCGCCCTGGCTCAGCACCAGTGAGGGCATCACAGCCTGGATGCAGTTACGTGTCTGATTATGAAAGCCATGGCTTGGCTCCAGGGCAGTTCAACCCAAAACCAGATTCAAACCACTCAGGTGAAGTCAAGAGCTCTGGGAACACTCTTTCCCCTCTCTGCATCACGCTGCTGCAGGGAAATCTCCAGAGGTTCCTCCGCTGGCAAGTGCAGCAGCGACAGGGAAAGGCTGACAGGATGTGCTCAGAGGGAGAACAGGACTCTACTGTCTGATTCTGCCAATTCATCAAAGCCTGAACTTTGAGGCCAAAGCACCAAATCCCTCATTTCTTGCTGTTGAGGATGTGTAGCCTATTTGCTATTCATGTTTATGTAGCAGGTGTCCAGAGCAGCAAGAAAAGCCCAGAGATACTTCCACTCTTAAATAAACCCTGAACTTCGTAAGCTAAAAGCAGCCAGAGAGATTTGGAAGTCTCCTCTTCACTGTTCTGCTACTGGCCACCTTCCCTGAGCCACAGGTAGCAGACAGAGGAAGCCAGACCTCTGAGCCATCTCAAATCACAGAATCACAAGGTTAGAAAAGACCATTAAGATCATCAAGTCCAACCATTCCCATCCTGTGCTGCCCCAGATCCCTGAGCACCTCATCTCCCCTCTGTTAAACACACCCAGGGGGTGACTCAGCCTGTGCCACAGCCCCACAACTCTGCCAGGGAAGAACTTTCCCCTCCCAGCTGAGCTGACCCTGCCCTGGGGCAGCTTGAGACCATTGCCCCTTGTCCCAGCTCCTGTCCCCTGGCTGAAGAGACCATTGCCCACCTCTCTGCACCCTCCTGGCAGGGCAGGGGAGGTGGGGAGAAGGTCTCCCCTCAGCCTCCTCTTCTCCAGGCTCAACACCCCCAGCTCCCTCAGCTGCTCCTCAGAGGATTTGCCCTCCAGCCCCTTCCCCAGCCTGGTTGCCCTTCTCTGGACTCACTCCAGGACCTCACTGTCCTTCTGATGGTGAGGAGCCCAGAACTGGACCCAGCACTCGAGGTGCAGCCTCACCAGTGCCCAGTCCAGGGGCACAATCCCCTCCCCACACCTACTGGCCACACTATTCCTGACACAAGCCAGGATGCCCTTGGCTTTCCTGGCCACCTGGGCACACTGCTGGCTCATGTTCAGCCTGCAGTCACCCAACACCCCCAGGCCCTTCTCTGCCTGACAGCTCTCCAGCCAGTCACCCCCAGCCTGTGTTGCTGCAGGGGGTTGTTGTGTCCCATGTGCAGGACTCTGCCCTTGGCCATGTTAAACCTCATCCCCTTGGTCTCAAGCCCATCGGATCTGAGGTCTTCAGGAGAGGTCTAAGGGACAGAGCAGAGTCAGGACTCATCTCTCCCCCACACACTCCCTGGAGCCTCCTCTGAGGAAACGTGGTGCAGGCTAGCAAGACAACAGGAACAGCTCACTCACCTGCTAGGACTCTTTCCACAGCGTGCTCGAAGTTCAGGGTATCGATGGATTTGTGACCCTCTCTGGCCGCGTGGAGAGCAGCTTCATTGCAGATATTCGCTATGTCAGCTCCTGCAGAGCAGAGGTTGGTTACAGGGGTTACTGGGGGTCTGTTCAGAGACAGAGGGGGCAGAAGAGGCCAGGACCAATCTGGAGAAGGACCTGAGGAAGTCAGACAGCCTGAGCTTTTTTGTGCTTTGGGAACAGAGCACAAACCTAGTTACAGGCTCACAGAATCACAGGGGTTGGGTGGGACCTCCAGAGCCCATCAGGTCCAGCCCCCTGCCAAAGCAGGGTCCCTAGGACAGGGCACACAGGTCGGTGTCCAAATGGGTCTGGAATATCTCCAGAGAGGAAAACTCCAGGGTGTTTGTGGTGGATTGGAACAATAGGACTCCCCTGGCAATGAACCCTGTGCTGCCACGCTGAGGACAGAGCTCAGCAATCAGTTACCAGGCTAAAGCCAAGGCCAGCTCACAGCAGCAGTGTGGGCAGCTGGGGCTGGCACGGGCTGTGGGCTGTTCATACAACAGCCACAACACCTCTGCTTGGAAGAGAAACAACATCTGTTCTGAGTTTGTGTGTGTGGGGGGGTGATGGTGGCAAGGGGCTGCTCGAAGAAGTCACGGAGAGGCAGCATGCTGGGGCCTGTTAGAGGGGAAGCCCAGGAAGGATATTCCAGGAACCACACATGAAGAGGACTTGGGAGCCCCTTGCTCAGCGCTGTTCAAACTCCCAGGGACCTCCCCAGGAAACAGGCCCTGTGCAGAAGCCAGGCAGAGCTGTCCAATTTCTGCTCTTAGCAACAAAGTGTATGCTACTCATTCCTCCCATGGCTTTCCTGGTAGGGTAGAGCAACTTTTAAGAGTCTTTCCCCTGAAGTGCAACATCTTGTTCTCAACAACAGCCTGGACAGGAACACGAGCAGCAGTTCCTCTGGAGAGGAATTAGGAACTCAGGCATTATAAAAGTGTATTTTCCCACCCCCACACCCTGCCAGTCCCAGAAGATTCAGGAGATTGAAATAGCCACCAACAATTGCTCATCACAGCTCCATTCACCAGGGAGCCGGTCACATTCCCATTATTTCCACAAAGATGGAGAAAGCTCAAAGGGGAAAAAAAAAACCCTTTCAGCTCAAAATACCCTGTTAAAACTACATAACCAAGGAGCTCCAGGTTGAGCTGCAGAGTGAGTGTAGAAGCAAGCAGAGCAGCCCCACTGCAGAGCCCATCGTACCGCTGAAGCCTGGAGTCAGTTCAGCAAGGTGCTGCGAGTAGAAGCTGGCGTCCTGGATCAGCTTGAGACCCTTCAGATGCTGCTCAAAGATCTCTCTTCTCTCCTGCAAAGAGCACAGCCAGTCAGAGCAGGGAGCAGATCCCCGGCAGAGGGACGGGGACGTTGCCACCAGAGGGCAGGGATGTCCTTGCAGGAGCCCTCGGAGCAGCCGGCTCACACTGGGAGCAGATGTGCTGAGGCTCAGTCTGAGTCACCACCGCTGCCTCCCTCAGGGCCACGCTCCCCTCCCCAACTTTCACTCTGATCTGCCTTTTCTCTTACTGTGAAAGCACCCTCAGGAAGCAGCTCTGCTGCCTCCACCTGCCCCCTCACACGCTGCCAATGAACACCCCAACTCCTGGCTGCTCAGCCTGTGACTCTCCCAGATGAAGATGGGGCTGAGATGATGATGGGCAGCAAGTAGCCACGAGGAGCAACTCTTTCAGCTGGCCCAGGAGGTCCCAATTAAAACACCAGGCTCAGCTGCCAGGGTTTTCCCCCTTCCTCCTCCAGGGCAGCTGCACAGCTCAGGCTTCCTGTGCCGGATTCTATCAGGCACTTGAAGTGTTTTAACTGAAATCGCTGAGGACAACAGTACAGCACAGATGGGAGAGGAAGAGCCTGTGCTGGCAGAGCAGACAGACCGCCGAGCCTACTCCCAAAACCCTGCTACAAGTGTCAACACAGCAGACGTGGAAGACTCCTAGTAAATGGATGTAAAAAGCATTCTGAAGGGGAAAATCACTAAACTGGCTGCCTGAAGGAAAATGGGGATCCTTACAAGGCTAGTGGGGACAATAAACCTACAGAACAAATGGTTCTTAAGGCACATGACAACTTAAGCTCTCACACAAGCCAACTTGCCAATTAGGGGGTTCCCAATTTCCTGAAGAGAAGATACAAACACAGTTTTGCATCTTCATGGCAAAGAGAACCTCACAGGAGCAGTCACTGCCAGAGCTTGTCCTGGAGCAGAGGCACTTAAAAGCAGTGAGCTGTCATTTCAGAGAAAAGCCACTGCACCAAGCCCCTGATTCAGAGCATCAACAAGAACACAAACCTTACCATCTCCATCTTCTCCAAGCTCAGCCTCTGCCAGGCCAGCAGAGACAGTGACACCTTAGTCATCAGCATTAGGTGGGGAGCAGGCAGGTGTGACATACCTGGAGCGTTGGAAGATCGATGAAGATGTGCCTGTCCAGCCTCCCGGGTCTCATCAAGGCGTTATCCAAGACGTCAGCACGGTTGGTGGAAGCCAGCACTATGACATGATCCGTGGTTCCCATTCCTGTAGAACAAGCAAAACCAAAGGTGAGGGTTTCCACCATCAGGGCAGGATGCAGGGAATGTTTTACCCAGCTTTAGCATGAAGCTGGGGATGTTGACAACATCCTTTGGGGCAGCTGAGGCTGAGAAAGCATCTTCAGCTAGGAGCACAGGGCAGGAAAGAACCTCCCAGGTCACCCAGGCCAGCCTCTGGCCACCATGGATACTCTGAAATTCCCTTTTCATTTACTCAATAAGCCTTGGCTTACAAGGTGGGTTTGCTTTGGGTTTATTTTCCCAAGCCTTTTGTCACATTTGGAAATTGCTCCAACTAGAAACCACAATGGAATCTATTCTGACGACTTAGGAGGTGCCGTCTCACCCCTGGCTCTAAGTCAGTTCCTTCCCTTTCAGCTCCAGGCTGCACAATGTTTGCCAGCTGAAACAGCCTTTCCCTTTCCAGTATTTCTGTGGAAAGCCCCTTCATTTACGTTTAACCCTCAGTTATGGACAGGCCACCAGGACCACCAGAGGATAGGCCACCAGGATCACCAGAGGATAGGCCACCAGGATCACCAGAGGATAGGCCACCAGGATCACCAGAGGAAGGGAGAGGCTCTCTTCTGACCAGCTCAGGTTAATGCAGGGAGGGAGGGACAGCCTCATGACCCATGGAGGGGCATGTTACAGCATGACTTGCCTCCTCACTCACCAGCACACAGGCATACTCTGGACCAGCATGAAGACCAACACGCTACAGACACGTAGGCAGACACAAGCCACAACCAGCTCTGCAGCGACACTGATGGGCACACACACCAGAGCTCAAGCCACAGAAGGTTTTGTCTCCAGGAGCATCGGGATTTACAGGCTTTGGGAGAGCAGCCAGTGATGTGGAGGCATCAAAGGCAGGCAGTTTCCCAGGGAAGCTGGAGCACTGGCTGCTGGGGAGGGCAGAAAGGGGCACGCGGTTGTGCCACTTGGGTGGGGAGCGATCAGGGTGAATCACCCAACCACACCGCTTATTTGTTACGTTCCAGCAGGTGCCCACAGGCCCCTGGGTGTGAGTCACCCCCCCTGCAGCAGATCCAGCAGCCCTGGTGTACAGCAGTTCCCAGGGAGAGGCTGCGTTAGCCCCACGTGCTTCCTGCGCTGCCAAGTCACACGCTGCTGTGGAGAGGCAGCTCCGTGCACGTCAGCCGGGCGAGTTTCAGCTCTCTCTGGCTCCACCAGAAGAGCTGCCAAATGTGTCAGGGCTCAGCAGAGAGATTAAGGTTACAGGTAAGTCAGAGGAGAGGCTTGGTCAGCTGGCGCTCCTCCTGCTCCCAGCAGGATGCTGTCTCAGTAAGCTCCAGGAGAGGATGGGGCTGGATTCTTCAGGCAGGTGTCACACTGTGCTGTGGAGCGTGGTAAATAAGTAGGGAGACTGGCAGGCCCCTGGGGGACAGCAAACTTCATCCCCACAGCAGGATGAGATGGTACAGCACATTATCTGCTTGGCGGCTGGGAAAGCTCTCTGAAAATAGGTCTGACTGCTAGAACAAATGTAGAGTCATGGAATCCCAGCCTAGGCTGGGTTAGGAGGGACCCCAAGGGTCACAGAGCACCAACCCCCTGCCACAGGTAGGGACACCAACCTCCAGGCCTGGAGCTACACAAGGTTGCCCAGGGCCCCAGCCAACCTGGCCTTGAACACCCCCAGGGATGGGGCACCCACCCCCTCTCTGGGCAGCCCCTTCCAGCCCCTCACCACTCTCTCTGCAAAGAACTTCCCCCCAATCTCTCATCTCACCCTTCCCTCCTCCAGCTTCACTCCAGCCCTCTTGTCCTGCCAGTCTCTGCCCTTTAACAAGCTGATTCCCTCCTGTTCCTCTGTTCCCTTCAGGGGACTGGGAGGCTGCAATGAGGTCCCCCTGCAGCCTCTTCTCTTCTCCAGGCTGACCCAGCCCAGCTCCCCTCTGTAGGGGAGCTGCTCCAGCCCTCTGAGCATCTCTGTGGCTCCTCTGACCCCTCTCCAGCAGCCCCACATCTTCCTTGTGTTGGGCCCCAGCTCTGGACACAGGACTCCAGCTGGGGCCTCCCCAGGGCAGAGCAGAGAGGGACAATCCCCTCCACACAACCCGCCACCGCAGCATCTGATCCCTGTTCCTGTTCCCAACGTGCAGTTCCCCGGCGTGTCACAGGCTTTGGCTTCCCCAGGGGGAAGCCTGGGGGGGGGTGTCAGCACCCAGCCCCCAGCACAGAGCAGGGGGAGCTCTGTCTGGGATGTCATGAGAAGAGCTGCTCCCAAAGCACATCCCACAGCGTGCCCTGCGCTCCCAGTCCCCAGACACCCGTCAGCCCAGCTCTGCCAGGCTCCCCTCACACCCCCTCAGAACACAGGAGATATTTGGGTCACATTCCTCTTCCGCTTGTTTGTGGTTTCTGAGGGAAGATTTACTATTCAAACCAGGCACCTGTTCTGACAAAAGACTGGAAGACATGTGTCACTCTGGTTTTAAAAACAGCTTTTGTACTTACAGGCTCCCTCCAGTCCCTCCCCTTCTCCCACCAGACTCCCAGTGCTTCCAGAACACAAAGCAAGCCGTCAGAGCAAAGGAAGCCAAGGTCTCTTGCAGGAAGAGCACTACAATTACTCCCAAACCTGCGTACCAGAATTACCCAGTCTCAAACTGCACACTCATCCCCATACAGCTCGGCATAATAGCTTCTTTCCTGGTGTCCTCATCCCTCCTCCAGCCTGCAGCGCGGGTTCCATCGAGCTCTGACCCCCTTTTTCTTCCTCTACCTTTCCTCTGAGTAATCCCAGACGAGCACACGAGCTCAACAATCGCTGCTGAGCTGGTGACTCACAGATCTACTTCTGCACACCATTTCCCCTCCATGAAATTAAGACCGAACTCGGCTCTGTAACGCTGCCTTGCAGAGCCTGAACCATCAATTTAAGCCAACAACAGCTAAAACAGAGCTCTCAACCCCCCATTTCAAGGGTTCCTCAGTACAAACACCCCCCAGTCCTCTTGGGTAGAACTGTTACCCTCCTGAAAGCACCTTATTCACCTGCATCCTATAAGCTATTTTGCCACGATGCATGAGGTGCTCCAGCATCACTTCAGCACCACGTTGGGTCAGAGGATGGTTCAGTAACACCTGCCAAGATCCCTGGGTATGAGCAGGAGCCAACAGCAAGTCCATGCCTCCTGCACTGGCCTGACAGCCCCTGCCAGCTGCCTCCTGTGTGACATTGCAAACTCCTTGGGTGGTTTTTTGGAGTGTTTGATACAGCACTTAGTGAAATGAGGGACTCAGCACATGAGCTGTATGAGACATGAATACAGAATCATAGAATTCCAGCCTGGTCTGGGTTGGAAGGGACCCCAAGGGTCACAGAGCTCCAACCCCCTGCCACAGGCAGGGACACCAACCTCCAGGCCTGGAGCTACACAAGGTTGCCCAGGGCCCCAGCCAACCTGGCCTTGAACACCCCCAGGGATGGGGCACCCACCCCCTCTCTGGGCAGCCCCTTCCAGCCCCTCACCACTCTCTCTGGAAAGAGCTTCCCCCTAATATCTCATCTCACCCTTCCTTCCTCCAGCTTCACTCCAGCCCCCTTGTTCTGCCAGTCCCTGCCCTTTTAAAATGAGTTTATATAAGTGTGAAGATAACTTGGGCACACAAGGGATTCCTGAGGTACTTACTGAGGATATTTACCTTCTAAACTCACTTTCCAACAGAGTTGCACCCTATCCTCTGCACTGAGGCTCCCCAAACCCCCCTGGGAACCACACTGTGTTCTACAGACTGGAGGAAATGTGACATTCTGGGTTTGCTGCAGAGAAGGACTGTAGGGCCTGTGAATTCCTGAGCAGACAGATGGGCCCCCAGCTCACTGCCAACCTGCTGCCAGCTCGCCCTGCAACTGTCAGGAGGAGGAGAACCCAACAGCTCTGTGTGTTACTACTGGGTGCTTCTGTCGGCACCACCTACTACAGGGCTACACCTGCGAGGAGTTCTGCCTGCTCTGAGTGTATCTACGTGCTCAGCCAAGCTGCCCAAGTCAGCAGAGGAGCTGCCTGCCTGTATTTAGGGTGATTTCTGGTACCCATGTAGTGTGTTTCAAGGGTGTTCCTCCAGCAAGCAGGTTTCTGTCTGGCTGTTTAGGACCTACTCACAGCTCGTTCCTCTCCCTCAAGGTTCGTGTGCTGAAGCAGGGAGAGGTCTGCAGTGTGCTGTGCTCCTGCTTACCACTTCTCCTCCTCCTGCAGCAAGGGCAGAGATCCAGAACTCCAGATCATCCTGTGTGCAGTACAGAGGAACATCTACCCTGTGCTGAGAGCATTCCTACAAGTCCCAGCTCCTCTCTGACTCCAGGAGTGAGCCCAGAAGGCAGCCTTGCCGTTGGACTGCAGGATGTGCTCCGCTGCAGCAGGGCTGCATCCCTGTTTCATGGCAAACATTCAGTGCAAACCCAAAGAGTTTTAACTTTTAACCCCTTTAGCAAGGTCAGGAGAAAGGGGGGGATGCTTTTACCACTTCCCATTTTTCATCTGAAGAGACAACAAGCATCCCAGAGTCCAGGGAAGAGGCAGCTCTGTCCCACAAAACAGCAGGCTGATCCAAACGCTCCCTGATGGGCAGGTAGTTAATTACTCCTTACCCTCCCTCTGCAATTATGAGATTTAGCAAGAGAGAAACACTGCAAGCTGGGTCAGCACTGCAGGCTCTGACAGAGCTGTGACTAAAACTAGACCATTCTTTCTGACACTTGTGTGAAAGTGGCTGAGAAAGGGGCTGACTCCAGATGTGGTGCAGCCAGGACCCATCCAGGTTCTGGTTCTCACAGCTTATCTCTCTGTTTGGACAGGCAGCCAAGGGGAGAATAAATCTGAGGATGGGAGAATTAGTCCATTACACATTGCTTATGCCCCTCTGGGACAATTAAACTTTAAAGCTCAACAGGCTTTAAACCACTACCTGTCTTAGATGGGATGTGGCAAGTACCCAGCGATGTTTAACAGCCCGCTGGACCCAGATGTTACCCTCCACACACAGCAGTGCCCTTCCTGCCAGTCCATCTTCCCTTGGTTCCCCAGTACTGCAAATAATTCTCCTCTAACTGCCAGCAGCCCTGAGCTGAAGCCCTTCCCTTTGGTAAGCGTTTGGGCTTGCTGCCCTCTGCCAGCCATGGTCTCTAATGCACATTTTTCTGCTGATTTTAACAGCAGGTGGGTGCTCCTGTGGCTCCTGGTGCAAACTCACTGGGGATGAGACACAACGTTCTCTTCTGACTCAGGGTCTGCAGTGCAGTCACAAGAACAGTTGGCTCCAGGGTTTTAAAATTTACTAGATTTAGCCCCAAACCCTTAAGCCTCCAGATAAAGGTGTAAATTTCATGAGAGGTACCTCACTCAGACACGTGTCCTGAGCCAAACAGCTTCCTTAGGCATCATCAGCCCTGGAGCTGTCCTGCTTAACTCTCCAGGGACAGAGAGAGAAATGCTACAGTGCCTTCAGAAACTGGGATGGGTGATGGGGTACATGGGCTCAGATTGGGAGATTCCCAAGGGTTCTGCAGGAAAGCCTGGGTCAGCAGGAACCGTGTACTAGGCACACAACTTCCACAAACCCTGTGCTGAACAGCAGCTGCTGCTCTTCCTCTGGACTCAGGAGAGAAAGAACAGAGAAGGGACCAACTTCAAATGAGTGATGTGATGACCTTCAAAACCAGAGCAAGGCCAGCCCAGGCCACGCTGGTGTCACACAGAATCACAAGGTTGGAAAAGACTTTTAAGATCATCAAGTCACACCTTTGCTCTCAGGGCCACAGCCCCTCCATGAAGCAGCAGCTTGAAACAGAGTTATCACCAATCATACCCATGGCCTTTTAGCAAGGACACAACCAAGCTGGAGTTTCTGGGCTTAGTGCTGAAAAGGCCACAGAGCACAAGCCAGCCCTGTCCCAGGCTGGATGGGAACGAGCTTTGTTCCAGTACAGTGTTAATTACTTCAAGCCACACTGAAGCAGCACGGCAAGATCAAGCAGGAAAAAGCAGCAGAGGCCAAGACATCTGAGGTGACAAGAGCCCAGCGTGCTGAGAGGCAAGAGAGGAACACTCACCATCCATTTCCACCAGCAGCTGGTTTAAGGTCTGCTCCTCCTCAGCGTTGGCGAAGCCGGAGATGTTGGTTGAGCGCCTCTTGCCCACGGCGTCGATCTCGTCGATGTAGACGATGCAGGGAGCACGAGCCTGGGCTTCCCTGAACAGGCTCCGGACCCGGGCAGCACCAAGGCCTGGAGGGGAAAGAAACAACCAAGAAGCCAGAGTTAAAATCCCTAGTGGACAGAGAACAGAATCACTAGCTGCTCACCAGACACCTGCGACCAGGCAAAGCCCTTCCCAGTGCTCCTGGCAGAAAGAAACGGCCACAGAGCTCCTGTTTAAGAGTCCTGGGGCACCGCTCCTCCTGGAGCACACTGGCCTTTAACTGGGCTCCTGCAGCTGCTCTAAGAGGAGCTCTGCCCCAGCATCAGTTTGTTCCCTCCATAGGTCAGAAGCTGATGCTCAGCGTGTTCCTGCACACTGACCCTTGTTGGGGCTCCAGGGATCCAAGAGAGAGGAAGAAAAGGAGGAAGATGGAAAGCCTGAGGGACACAGAGGGGCCATGCTTCCCCCAGGGGAACACCCCCAGGAAGCAGGGAGCAGCAGCAAATCCATCAGCATTCTCAGGTGTGGAAGGAAGCCTCAGTCAGCAGCCTGAGCAATAGGTGTGGGGAAGTCAGAGACAAGGCTGTCAGGTGAAGGATGAGGGCTGCACACTGGCACAAAGCAATTCAGAGGGCTTGCATTTTGGTACTGCATAACTATGTACTCTCCACCACTGAAAACCTTTTATATATTCATTAAAAACAACCAACTCCTCCTCACCACACAGAGGAGGACTTAAACTCTGTCCTTTGCCAGAGGCCCAGCACCCAGGGGGTCCAACAGAGTGGGTAACCCCCATGCCCTTCCTCCTGAGGAGCTTACCTCCTATCACCTCCACAAACTCAGAGCCTGCCATGGCCAGAAAGGGCACCTGTGCTTCTGTAGCCACAGCCTTCGCCAGCAAGGTCTTTCCACAGCCTGGTGGTCCAAGTAACAAGGCCCCCTTGGGCACTTTAGCCCCCAGCTGAAGGTAGCGATCAGGATTCTGCAAGAGGACAGCTCTGTCAGACCCTCAGCTCTCAGAAAGCACCTGCACAAGGACACAGCCTCCCAGAGCTTCCACTGTGCAGCCTGGGCAACTCTGAGCTGCTACTGGGAGCAGCTACAGCTGCATTCCCATTGAGGGATTGGAAATGTAAGGATGGAGTCCTGCTGATCGTGGCATGAAGCTGTCAGCTTGTTTAAACAGAGGCTGCTCAGCATCACAAAGGATGAACATGCCCTCCTCCCCAGCCATCTATCCCAGAAGACACACAGCACACACTGATTTTGTTGTACTTCCACATACCTTCAAATAGTCCACAAACTCTTTGACTTCCATCTTTGCCTCGTGCATTCCTGCTACGTCCTTGAAGCCGATCCCTTTCCCAGATTTTCCATCCACAATGGTGAAACGAGCCATTTTCAGCTGGTTCTGGGGAAGGCAGCACAGACACTGATGGAATGCTTTCACTGTGGACAAGGCAGCAGCCTGGTAAGGCTGTTTGCTTGACTCCCAACTGCCTGTAACAACCAGCACTAAACCATCCACCCACACACTGGTGTTTAACTTTTGCTGTGAGAACATTTCACAGCTGGATCGTTGACTCAAACTTCAGAGAATCAGAGGATCCCAACCTGGGCTGGGCTGGGAGGGACCCCAAGGGTCACAGAGCTCCAACCCCCTGCCACAGGCAGGGACACCAACCTCCAGGCCTGGAGATACACAAGGTTGCCCAGGGCAACAGCCAACCTGGCCTTGAACACCCCCAGGGATGGGGCACGCACCCCCTCTCTGGGCAGCCCCTTCCAGCCCCTCACCACTCTCTCTGCAAAGAGCTTCCCCCTAATATCTCCTCTCACCCTTCCCTCCTCCAGCTTCACTCCATCCCCCTTGTCCTGCCAGTCTCTGCCCTTTAACAAGCTGATTCCCCTCCTGTTCCTCTGCTCCCTTCAGGGACTGGAAGGCTGCAGTGAGGTCCCCCCACAGCCTTCTCTTCTCCAGGCTGACCCAGCCCAGCTCCCTCAGCCTCTCTCCGTAGGGGAGCTGCTCCAGCCCTCTGATCATCTTTGTGGCTCCTCTGAACCCTCTCCAACAGTTCTAAATATCTTTCTTGTATTGCAGCCCCCAGCTCTGGACTTCATTTATTTATCCACATGTTGGGAAGAGACAGAATAAACCTGCAGTGACAGTCCCAATACAATCCAGCTCAAACTCCACGGGGACCTGACAGGGATATGTATGAAAAATGCACACAATACCCAAAATATTATTCAGATCTTCTCCCCAGTTTCTAAGCACTCCAATCCTTACTGGGGAGGGCATAGGTAGTGTCTTGAAGAATTGGTATTAATGAATAGAAGGTTGTAAGTGCAGATGAACAGACACTTTGCACCACTGCTGGATGCTGCCCCTGGTGTGTACTGCAACACAGGACAGAGCAGTAACTACACGTCCTCTAATTTCCCAGGCACCACATTTCAGTCTCCTGGTGTGTCTTCAGCCACAGCCACAGTCCAAACAAGAGTTTACTTAAACACCCTACTTGTAACTGCTCATTATGTTCTACTGGAAGCAGCTACTGGGGGTTCTTTTCCCTCTGAGAAGAGAGTTTATAGCCTCAAACATCAGTTAAGCCAAACGAAGAGTTAAACACACAGGGCCTGGCTGTCTCCACTTGTGCAAGGGCAGAATCCAGTCCTCAAGGCTCTCATTACTCAACACTTCAAAACACTCCCCTCCTCCAAGCAGCTGCATCCCTTTGTGTAAAGAGAATCCCAAAGCCAGGAGAGAGCTGCACAGAGGACACGAAGCAGGGAAGCTAAGAAGGGACTGAATTCCCCCTGTTTTCACCCCCAACTCCCAAGGGTCACAGCTGATTTCTACAGAGTTTCATCAGCTGATGCAGGCAAGGGTGGGAGAGGGGAGGAGGAGATCTGACTGGTGTTGCAAGCAAGGCATGTGGCATGAGAGGAACAGGCCAACACATAATGAGATCCAGGATCTGAACATATTGTATAAATCCAGGGCTCGTTTGTGCAGAAAGCAGCAGTTCCTGCTTCTGGCTGGCTGGGAGGCACGTTGGCAGGGCCCAGGGAAAAACACCATCTGCAGATGAGACTCATTAGCAGGCTTTGAAAATAGCAGAGCAAACCAGGCTGCAAAATTCACTGAGCTCAGCCCTTCCTGCTGCTGCTGGGGAGAGAAAAGGCCTCCCTCTGCCCAGTTCTGGGCTCCTCACCATAAGGACACTGAGGTCCTGGAGCGAGTCCAGAGAAGGACAACCAGGCTGGGGAAGGGGCTGGAGGGCAAATCCTCTGAGAAGCAGCTGAGGGAGCTGGGGGTGTTGAGCCTGGAGAAGAGGAGGCTGAGGGGAGACCTTCTCCCCACCTCCCCTGCCCTGCCAGGAGGGTGCAGAGAGGTGGGCGATGGTCTCTTCAGCCAGGGGACAGGAGCTGGGACAAGGGGCAATGGGCTCAAGCTGCCCCAGGGCAGGGTCAGCTCAGCTGGGAGGGCAAAGTTCTTCCCTGGCAGAGTTGTGGGGCTGTGGCACAGGCTGCCCAGGGAGGGGCTGAGTCACCTTCCCTGGAGGTGTTCAAAGAAAGGGTAGATGAGGTGCTCAGGGATCTGGTTTAGCACAGGATGGGAATGGTTGGAGTGGATGGTCTTCAAAGGTCTTTTCCAACCTGGTGATTCTGTGACTCTGTGCTAAGGCCAGGAAAAGCAGCAAGATGTGTCCCAACTGGAGCATCCTTGGCACTGGTTAATTCACATTCTGTGGTGATTTTGCTGGGGAAAGGGGAGATCAGGGGGATTAGGCCACCAGAAGACAAGACAGGGTACTCACAAAGGCGTTGAATCCTCCCACCCGGCTCGCGACCCGGACCAGGCGGAAGATGCTCCACAGCATGGACACGGCCACCAGCGTCACCACCAGGGAAACGATGTCACTAGAGGGACAGACACAGGGACAGATGGAAGGGGTTGGGAAATATCACTTACTCTAACTATGGACAGGATTTTAAAGGCCACGAGTGTAGCAATGAACAGGCAGGACTGAGAAAAATCAAACCTATATAAAAAAAAATATATATTTTTATATATAAACATATATATTTATTTATATATAAAAATACAGGAAAATGTTTATGTATATAAAGGTTTGATTATATATATATATATATATAAATAAAGGTTTGATATATAGAATCCCAGCCTGGGCTGGGTTGGAAGGGACCCCCCAAGGGTCACAGAGCTCTAATCCCCTGCCACAGGCAGGGACACCAACCTCCAGGCCTGGAGATACACAAGGTTGCCCAGGGCCCCAGCCAACCTGGCCTTGAACACCCCCAGGGATGGGGCACCCACCCCCTCTCTGGGCAGCCCCTTCCAGCCCCTCACCACTCTCTCTGCAAAGAACTTCCCCCTAATATCTCATTTAAACCTTCCCTCCTTTAGCTTTAATCCATCCCCCTTGTCCTGCCAGTCTCTGCCCTTTTAACAAGCTGATTCCCCTCCTGTTCCTCTGCTCCCTTTAGGGACTGAAAGGCTGCATATATATATATACACACACACACACACACACACATATATATATAAACCAGCCCCCCCAACCATTACATAACCTACAAAGTTAACCAGAGGACGCTGGCAAATCCCGCTTACAGCTGTGGAAGAAATTCAACCTCATCATCCCCTCCAGAGGCATTTCTACTTATAAAACAAGCAGGACCTTCCAGCAGTCAATCCATTCCCAGAGCAGAAGCTGTCAGGGCTGGCACTGCACCCAGCGGGAGCTCACTGCCTCCAGCAACAGCAGGGAGGCTCCAGGAATCCTCCATCCTGGCAGGAATCCCGGTGTGGGTCTCCTGTTATGAGGCTGCTCTACCTAGTGTGGTTGGCTCTGCCTGGTCAAGCCTCTCAGAAGTCAGTAACAGATGTGCTATGGCAACCAGCAGTGTTGATTTTCTGCATCCTTTGTGATACATTTGGGATGGAGACGTGGAAAAGAGACAGCACGGCTCGTCTAACACAGTCACAGGGCAAGCACGCTGAGCACAAACAGCCTGTGAGCTCTACACAAAGGCTGTGTACAGCAGGAGGAAAAAGGACCATGTTTTAGAGGACAGGTTGGGATTTGTGGGACCCTGTTCTGCTTCATGTGCCTGTGAAATCATCTGCTCTTGCCACACTCCTCTTTGAACTAGGAATGTGTGTCCCACCTCTCACAGAGGGATGATTTACTGCAGCAGAGGGCCAGCGTGTGCTGTATGCCCAGCTGCCTTTGCTTCTTCTCATGAGAGATCCCAGGCAATGCTGGAAACCACAAGTCACCTTCAGTTTACCAACTACACAGACAGGATTAATTCTGAAACACCCCAACTGCCCACCTCTGAGTAACCTCAATCCAAGCTGCACGTAAATGCTCTGTACCTCCTGGGTTCCAACTCCAAGCTGAGGGTCTGAATCCCCCAGGCATTTGTCAAGTCTCCTGAGAGATTTCAGGCTCTATAAAATCTCTTAAAAATATATATATATAAATTAAAAAACCTCTTTTGGAGGCAGGGGAAGCAGCTTGTGTTGGTGGCTAACTCTTCAGTCTACTCTTCCTGTTATACACAAGCTTGAAAAAAACCCAACCCCTGGCATCCTGAATTTCAACTGAAGGTCTCCCACTGCACCATAAAAGTTTATCACCACATAACCCACGTGTTAAAGAAGTGCAAGTGTTATTTGCACAAGGACAAGTACCAAGGCCAAGCCCAGTCCAGAGCATGACGTGTCTGGGAGGAAGAGTCACAGGCAGCAGCCATCCCCACCTGCAGTGGGGAAGCCCCTCAGCTCCTAACCCCTTTCAGCTACAAAAGGCAACACCAAACTGTGCTGCAGTAGTAGCAACAGTTAATCCAGAGCAGAGCTCTCCCAGGCTGAGGGAAAGCACTGCTCCACACCAGCCATCAGGGACAGAGGTGGACTTGTTCAGGACATGCTCACCAGCACACTGAGTGAGATCCACAGGGCTGTTTGTACTCTGGACCCCATAAATCCTGCTCTACATAAACAAGCTGCTGGTCTTAACAGAAGGGCAAATAAGCCACGTCAGCAGCACATGCCCACAGAACGTTAGCACATCATCTGAAAGCAGAGTAAAGCCTGCTCAGTGCTCTGTAGTCTTCTGACAGATTTGACCACCCCAGGGAGGGGCTGAGTCACCCCCCTGGGTCTGTTTAAAAAGGGGTAGATGAGGTGCTCAGGGATCTGGTTCAGCTTAGGATGGGAACGGTTGGACTTGATGATCTTAAAGGGCTTTTCCAACCTTGGGGTTCTGTGATCTGCCCTCTCATTGCAGAATTAAAAGCTTTGAGCATTTTTATTTCATTCTTTAAGCAAAGGACCCTGGTTGCAGGTAACAGAAAAGGGCTGTAAGTTTAATTAGAGTCTCTCTCACTGTGATTTTGTATTCTAGCCTCAAAGGTGCCCTGCTGGGTACGTGGCTCACAGCTGGAGTGAGCACCAGTGCAGGCTGTTCCCTGAGCTACAGCTGCTGGAGAAACAGGCCAGAACTAGGTGTTTATTCTCCCAGCCTGAACCACCACCACAGCCCTTCCCCACACCATCTGAACAGGAAAAGCTGCCAGCACCACCAGTGCTCCCCACAGACCAGGATGTAACGTCATTTGTTGAGTCAGGGCTCCTATTGCACCTGAACAACTGATTACAGGGACAAAACGTGCTCTGCTGGGCACTGAGGCACAGCAACTGACACGTGCTTCCCTCAGCCTTGCTGTCACTGACCCAAACCCTCCTCCTTTGCCCCATGCTGCAGCTCCAGGCACCTTCTCAGGAGCCTCACTGCTGGAACATTAAGGTACACCTAGAGCCTGCCTGTTCCTAGGCAGCACATCCCTCCAAAACTGAGGCCACTTGGTTCTGTATTTATACACCAACATCCAGCTGCAAGTCACTTTTCCCCCCTTGGATGTCCTCACCAATGTAAGATCAACAGCAAGCATAAAAATCTGTATCTCATACTTTCCATAAAAGCCAGGGTGTTTGTAGGAAACAGGGATTCTCTCTCTCTCATCAATATTCAGCTCGTCCTCTGCAGCTCTCAGCTTCTCTTCAAACTTGTCAATGTTTGCCACCCTCATCGTGTACAGCAGCGTAACGTTCTGGGGATGGGAAAGCAAAAGCAGCATGTGAGTGCTGTAAGGATGCAGCAAAGGGCAGATTTCCACAAGCCAGATAATAGTCTGCTTTATCCTACATCCTTTGATAGTGCAGCAACCAGCTCACAAGCAGCCCACTGACACCAGGGTGCTGAAGGAACCTGGGAACATCTCTGGACTTTCCAGCATCGTGCAGAGTCAGAAAGTCAAGATCTAAGTGTAGAAACAAGGAAATGAAACAACTTTGTAGGGAAGCTGAAGGATGGAACTGGCATTATAAACACAGCTCTGTGGATGCCTTCATAGAATCCCAGGCTGGTCTGGGTGGGAAGGGACCCCCCAAGGGTCACAGAGCTCCAACCCCCTGCCACAGGCAGGGACACCAACCTCCAGGCCTGGAGCTACACAAGGCTGCCCAGGGCCCCAGCCAACCTGGCCATGAACACCCCCAGGGATGGGGCATCCACCCCCTCTCTGGGCAGCCCCTTCCAGCCCCTCACCACTCTCTCTGTAAAAATTAACACAGATTAATTAATTCAATTCATTTCAACAGCAGCATCTAAGATCAGTCATCATCCCCCCCAGAAAGCCACTCACAACTTGTCCATGTGGGGTTCCTCCTGGGTGCAGATAGATCTCTACAATATCACTTTCTGGCACCACCTCGATCCTCTGGACCTCCCCCTTGGCCAGCATCTCGCTGACAAAGTAGCTCCAGGAGATGCTGGTCCCTTCCCTGCTGTCGCTCATGCTGAACCGGAGCAGCAGCACGATGAAGGTGATGATGAGGAGCGCCCGTAGACGCTCCAGGTGCATCTGGTTTTCCTTCTTCCTGCGCTTCTCATCCTCTTTAGAAAGAGAGACACCAGAGAAGAAAGGGGTGAGCATGCATTGTGGAGCTTTCAGACCCAAAGAAAGGACAGTTGAAGGACAGGGATTAACACAAAAGTACATTTTGGGGGGGTTCATGTTTTTCTTGTGGGTTTGGTTTCTCCAGGAGGATGAGGCTCAGCAGCAGCACCTGCCTCACGCTGCACGGGCTGGTCTCTGGCTTGGCTCACTAAAGAGGTTGTGTGACTTGCCCAAGGTTACACCACTGAGTCAGAACATTCCCCTCTCTGCTCTGCCCTGGGGAGGCCCCAGCTGGAGTCCTGTGTCCAGAGCTGGGGCCCAACACAAGGAAGATGTGGGACTGTTGGAGAGGGGGCAGAGGAGCCACAGAGATGATCAGAGGGCTGGAGCAGCTCCCCTATGGAGAGAGGCTGAGGGAGCTGGGCTGGGTCAGCCTGGAGAAGAGAAGAGAAGAGAAGGCTGTGGGGGGACCTCATTGCAGCCTTCCAGCCCCTGAAGGGAGCAGAGGAACAGGAGGGGAATCAGCTTGTTAAAGGGCAGAGACTGGCAGGACAAGGGGGCTGGAGTGAAGCTGAAGGAGGGAAGGGTGAGAGGAGAGATTAGGGGGAAGTTCTTTGCAGAGAGAGTGGTGAGGGGCTGGAAGGGGCTGCCCAGAGAGGGGGTGGATTCCCCATCCCTGGGGGTGTTCAAGGCCAGGTTGGCTGGGGCCCTGGGCAACCTTGTGTAGCTCCAGGCCTGGAGGTTGGTGTCCCTGCCTGTGGCAGGGGGTTGGAGCTCTGTGACCCTTGGGGTCCCTCCCAGCCCAGCCCAGGCTGGGATTCTATAAGAAGCCTGTAGTGGATGTCACCCCTCAGCTCTGTGATGAATGGCTTTGCTCTCACAAAGCTGGATCCAGCAGATAACCCAGCAGTGAGGAGATGGCATCGAAGAACAACAGTGGGTGGGTTGGATGCAGAGCCTGAGCTTGTCCCTGTCTGTTGCAGTGCTGTCCTTATCTGCAGAGCTGCTTTGTTTCTATTTAGGAACCAACCTTCCCTGGGAGACGTGGAGCAGAGGGAGGAAGCGGGTGAAAAATGATGCTGGGTGGCCCAAGGACAAGGGACTTTCTATAGCCTCTGACTGGGTCATCTGTTTGTCCCCTGGTTTTGCTGCAGTGTGTGTAGGGTCTAATTGGTGCCCAGTGATAAATTCTGGTGTCAGAAGGTTTGTTATGAATTTGCAAATCAATGGGGCCTGGGCTGCAGCAGGCAGCTGCAGGAGCAGCACGGGGGGAATCCCTTTTGGGGTGTGGATGGGTGTTTATTCACACCCTGTGGCTGTGGATGTTAAACTGTGTGTCAGGAGCCAGTGCTAAATTACAGATCCACAATGTCTGTGACTGGGAAGAGGAGGAGACCTCTGTTGTCAGCTGAATGACTCCAACACCAGCCAGCAGCTGACACTGAGCTGTGCTGTGACAGTCCTTTGCAGGCCATGGGGTTGTAAACTGGCCTGTGCAGTGCAGAAATCCCTGGGAGTCTGGAGAGGAAGGGGGGAAAAAGGGGGGTGATGGCAAATGCTTGAAATAAACCAGATAGTTACTCATTGCTGGACCATTCCAGCTTTCTGGTGAGAGACTCAATGTCCATTTAGCCCCCCAAGAATTCAACAAGCTTGTCCCTTGAATCCAGTCAGGTTTGGTTTCAGTTACTATTAACAGGTCATTCCCATACTGCAGAAAGATTCCATCTCTGGAGGAGGGGGGGTGTCCCATGTTTCAAGTTCTCCTGCAGCCTGATCCTCAAAGATGGCTGGATTTTTAAATAAATGTTTATTTTTTAACTAGATCTGTTCCTAAAGCCCCCATAGCTGAGGGTACTGTCACAAAAAGATCACCATGGGGTGTAAAACCCAGGCACCAGGTATCTCCACACAGAGAAACTCCTCCAGTTGCTAGGAATTAGACTTCTCCAGGACCCTTAGCTGGGCAACTTCAGGGAAGAACCCTGTTCCTAGACAGCTAGAAGGCAATGCAAAGCAGCCTCTACCCTGCATGGAATTAAGGACAAACCCAACCTATTTCCAGGCTTAAAGTGTGACTACCTTTACAAACCAGCACTCACACTGCATCATAAGCTACCCAGCAACATTCAGTAACTGGGAACCAGTAACTGGATGTGCCACTCACAAGCAGCAGCTGTAGGGAGGCTTCCAGCTCCTCAGTCTCCAGGAAGCAATGATTTGCCATTAACCCCACATCTGAACTCTCTGATTAAAACCTTGCAAGGGCTGCAGTGACAGTTTGAAGAGTTCTTCGTAATAATTACTGCAGAGATGAGCATTCCCCTGGAGACAGGGGGGAGCGTTTTCACCTCCCAAAGTCAAGCTACCCATTAATCACAGGAGGAGAGAGGCCACTGAAGGCACCATGGGACCCTGTGGTAATTCTAATGGTTACAACACTTCTCCAAGGCACTGTGGGGTCTGGCAAACACTCAGTGCCTCATCCTCAGAGCTCTGATTTCCCTCATGAGGATGCTGCAGTACCTGTGCTTGCATCCTAGAGAAGGGAAGGCTGTGGGGGGACCTCACTGCAGCCTTCCAGCCCCTGAAGGGAGCAGAGGAACAGGAGGGAATCAGCTTGTTAAAGGGCAGAGACTGGCAGGACAAGGGGGCTGGAGTGAAGCTGGAGGAGGGAAGGGTGAGAGGAGAGATTGGGGGGAAGTTCTTTGCAGAGAGAGTGGTGAGGGGCTGGAAGGGGCTGCCCAGAGAGGGGGTGGGTGCCCCATCCTTTGGGGTGTTCAGGGCCAGGTTGGCTGGGGCCCTGGGCAACCTTGTGTAGCTCCAGGCCTGGAGGTTGGTGTCCCTGCCTGTGGCAGGGGGTTGGAGCTCTGTGACCCTTGGGGTCCCTCCCAGCCCAGACCAGTCTGATTCTGTGATCCCAGTGAGGAATGCAGCCCAGCTCAGCACAGCCTGTGCTCTTGCCTTACAGAGGCTGGGATGCCACGAGCCAGGCTCAGAGCCAGCAGCAGCTGAGGCTTTTACCTCACAGGTTAGTTCACCCAAGGGGACTCCACCCTTGGGGGTTTAGGCACAGCAAGGGGAAAGCCAAGCCACTGTACACTCCTTGGTGATACCCAGGCTGAAGTTCCTCACACAATCCATAAAGTTGTGTTATAACAGATGACTTCAGTGTGATGCAGTGAAGGGCTGGAGCCCTCCAGCCACAGGTTCACCCCTCTCAAAGGTCCCAGCAACAAGCAGCACAGCCAGCACCCCCAAACTCACACAGGGCACCACCAGCCCCCACAAGCATCAACCAGTGTCACAACCTGACCAAAGCCACAGGTCTTTGTCCAGCTTCTGCTGAGACAGAAAAACAAAGACCTTCACCTGGGCCACTCCTGATCTGTGTCTCAAACTGCCCCACCAGACCCAGAGGTACAGGACTTCACAGCTAAAGAGCTACACCACAGGGTGTGGAAATGTGCCTTAAACAGAGCCTAGACAGTCACTGGGTGCCCTTCAGCCCTTGGGAGGCTGGAGGGAAAGAGCAGGGACTCCACAAAGGAGGGAGGAATTTTCTTTACAGGAGTGGAAGAGTCAAATTACACTTTTTTTTAAGAGGAATGCAGCTGTTGTCAAGCTCCAAACAGCAGAGAGCCCACAAGAACACCAAGGGACACCCACAAATCCACTCAGCTTTGACAAACCTTACCAGGAGGTTTCCACCAGGAAGGTAACAATGCCTCCACAAGGATCAGAACACTGCCTGTCAGTGGTTATGAAGAGTTTTGTCTGTCACACAGAGACTCTTTTCCCTCCTGCACCCTCCTCCCCACCATTTGTGTCATAAAATTTCTCACCCCTGTAAACTTAAGGTACAGGGAGCACACTTGTCAACTTCCCAACACGATCCAGAACAACCCATGAGCTCCCCAGGTTCCAGAACACATTTAGTGAGATAAAACTCATTCTCAAGAAGTCCTGCCCAGCAGGAAGCCTGGGGCTTAGGCAGTGTAAGATCTGCAGAGAGCAGCACTGAGGAAGACTGACTTAAATGAAATTAAATTCTGAGCAAGTGCCATTAGTAACACAGCTGAGAACTCCTTGAGGGATCTATTTATAACTTTGAGCTCTGTAAATCACTGGAAGTAGACACACAGCAGCAGTGAAGGCAAATCATAGAATCCCAGCCTGGGCTGGGCTGGAAGGGACCCCAAGGGTCACAGAGCTCCAACCCCCTGCCACAGGCAGGGACACCAACCTGCAGGCCTGGAGCTACACAAGGTTGCCCATGGCCCCATCCAACCTGGCCTTGGACACCCCCAGGGATGGGGCACCCACCCCCTCTCTGGGCAGCCCCTTCCAGCCCCTCACCACTCTCTCTGCAAAGAACTTCCCCCTAATATCTCCTCTCACCCTTCCCTCCTCCAGCTTCACTCCATCCCCCTTGTCCTGCCAGTCTCTGCCCTTTAACAAGCTGATTCCCCTCCTGTTCCTCTGCTCCCTTCAGGGACTGGAAGGCTGCAGTGAGGTCCCCCCACAGCCTTCTCTTCTCCAGGCTGACCCAGCCCAGCTCCCTCAGCCTCTCTCCACAGGGGAGCTGCTCCAGCCCTCTGATCATCTCTGTGGCTCCTCTGCCCCCTCTCCAGCAGCCCCACATCTTCCTTGTGTTGGGGCCATGAGACTCCTCACAGTGAGTGCTCCACACTGCCACCCTCACCCCTCACACACCCTGTTTGGGTCACTAAGCCCCACCTCAGCCTGTACATACCCTCATCCTCCTGTGGAGATTTCTTTTTGGACCCTCCATTCTTCTGGTTACTCCAGTGAGAGCTTGAAGTGGTGAAACAGTAAGTGCTACCTGCAGGGAAGCAGAGGTAAGGAGTTACTACCAGAAGAGCTCAGGAGACACACAGAGAGGACTGAGGGGGACAGAGAGACACACAAGCTCCAGATGAGGAGAAAGCCAACCCTCACATCCCTACAAGCACATGGCTCTAGGAAACAGGACAGCCTTGCTGGAGGGAGCAACAGGAGGGATGGAATCCTTCAGTTTCCTTATGTAACACACACATATAATGACAATTTCCTCAAATGTGGCTTTATTCAGAGATTGCTTTCATGTGGCAAAGGAAAGAGTTTGGAGAAAGGTCCTGAGTGTTGAAACACACACACATCTCCCAAGGCAGCAACCCCCAGGCAGCTCTGGCACAGCTGGGTAAGGGGAGCCTCGTGCTAGGGACTGTAAATGCTCATCCAAGGGGATGTGCTGGACTTAGACACAGGTTTCTCAGTAAAGGCACCAGGATGTGTTAATGAGAGCCATGAAAATAATGCTGCAAGCAGCAGGACTCACAGCTGCTGCTACAAAACAGTGAGCAAAGGCTTTTTTCCACCAGGAAACAGTCAGAAGTTCTATAGGAGAACTGACTGAGGACAGCAGCTTCCTTGTCCTGTGGTCTCTCAGGAAAGGAGGAGGAGGAGTAAGCCTGGACTGCTTGTCCCCTGCTACCCCTTCCAGGGGATTCGCTGCCATTGGAAAGATTGTGTGTGTGTTTCAACTGAAAAACACCCCAAAACCTCTCCAAAGGAACACATCCCGAGCCCACCAGGCAGTCAGAATGGCTGCAACCCTTCTTGTTCAACTCCCAAAGGCAGCAGCCAACTTCTCTTCCTAATCTGAAGGCAGCAGGAAGGAAAAAAGAACTGCCTTGGGTTTGTGTGCCTGGGCTTTTGCTCCATATAACCAGGAGCATTTTCCAACAGGCACTTTCAGCTTGCCCTGGGGCAAAGCTTCCAGTGACATCACGTCATGCCACTGCTGAGAAAGGCAAAGCACTGAGTCCCAGCCTGGTCTGGGTTGGAAGGGACCCCAAGGATCACAGAGCTCCAACCCCCTGCCACAGGCAGGGACACCAACCTCCAGGCCTGGAGCTACACAAGGTTGCCCAGGGCCCCAGCCAACCTGGCCTTGAACACCCCCAGGGATGGGGCACCCACCCCCTCTCTGGGCAGCCCCTCACCAAAGAACTTCCCCCCCAATATCTCATCTAACCCTTCCCTCCTCCAGCTTCACTCCAGCCCCCTTGTCCTGACAGTCTCTGCCCTTTAACAAGCTGATTCCCTCCTGTTCCTCTGCTCCCTTCAGGGACTGGAAGGCTGCAGTGAGGTCCCCCCACAGCCTTCTCTCCTCCAGGCTGAACAATGACATTTTCTTTCCAGGCTTCACTAATGAGGCACAGAAAGATTCTCTATTTTGAAGTCTGTGGTTTTTAAATCAGCTTTTAGGGCTAAGGAGCTGGGCACTCACTCCATGACACTGAACTCCTTGAGGGAAGGTGCCACTGCTCAGCCCTGTCACAAAGAAGCAGCTCAAACCCCTGCAAAGGGCACACAGCCCCCAAAGCCCAGGGCAGAACAGCTTTATTCCCACCTCAGGAACTCATGTGGTGAAGGGAAAGTCACCACTCTTACTAAGTACCACCTTTTCCCCTCCTTCACATGCTCAGTGATTCTTCAGGACTCACCTAAGAGGTTCCAAAGCCTGACAGGGTCATGAATTATGTTCTGCTTCTCCAGGACTCCACCGAGACCCCGGCGTGCAGGGGAAAGTGTTTGGGACAGGAGGCTCTGAGGAGAAAAAGGAAGGAGAAGAACCATGAGCACTCTGCATTCCATGAGTCTACAGCTTCTGAGCATGGAAACACAGTGGGCAAACTGCAGGACCAGCTGCAGCTGGGACACCTGAAGATTACTCCTGCTTGTGCTGTGGGCTTGCCAGGTGACCCTGAAGGTGGTGGTGGCTCACCCAGGTTCAAGCAAGGCCAGGTATAAATAGAAACACACACTCAGGGCACTTGACAGTGTTATCTTTTCCCTTCCACATATCACTCCACTCTTCATTCTAAAGATATGTTGGATGTCAGGTCTTTAAATGCCCAGATGCCCTCCCAGAGCAGGAAATCTTAAGGGCTGATCCTTCCTAACTCTCTGGGACAGCAGGAAGGACAAGGCAGCGATTTCCCTGGGGTAATCCAGGTCATGTTCCCACTTAAAGGCAACCTCACAACATTGAAACTAACCTTCCCTCCCACTGCTGACAAGTCTCTCCCCTTCCTCAGCACGGGATTCCCAGCTGGCCAGCCCCTGAGGGCACAGGCAGCAGAGCAGGCAGGGGCAGGGCCCAGGCTGAATCCTTTGCCTGGGCAGCAACACTGCCTGTGCCAGCCTGAGAGGGGAAGGAGCCTCTTGGGATCGGGGCTTTCTAGAGCAGCTTAAGCTTGTTTACGAGGGTCCCAGACACACCGGGCACGGTTCATGCTGCAGCCCCACGGCTGTTCCTCCTCCTCCTCCACCACAGGGGCTGGGTGGGGAAGCCTTAAGCCGCGCTGGAGGCCCAGTGGAAGCGAGACCCTGTGTGTTGTGCGCCAAGGGCGGCGTCAAGAGGCCCCACGGCACCGGCAGCGCAGCGAAACGGGGCCTGTGCCGAGGTGCCGGTACGACGAGCGGCAAGCGGCCAGCGGGACGCATTACCAACCCGCTTCAGCCGGTCTGTGGCGGCCCGGGCCCCGCTCCACGGCCTCCCCCCCCCGGGCCCCGCTCCACGGCCTCTCCGGCCCGGGCCCCGCTCCACGGCCTCTCCGGCCCGGGCCCCGCTCCACGGCCTCTCCGGCCCGGGCCCCGCTCCACAGCGCCGGGCCGAGAGCGTTGGGGCGGCCCAGCCCGGGCTCAGAGAAAGGGCCCGTCCAGGCCCGCACTGACCCGGCCCCGCAGGCCGCGTACCGGGCCGGGCTCGCCCCGGGAAGGCCCCTGAGGAGGCGGTACCGGGACGCCCCAGCCCCGCTGCCCGCTGAGACCGGCCGAAACCCCCCCCCCCCCCCCTTCTCCCGGGGCCCAGCGCCGCGCTGACCGCAGCACACGGGGGACGTGAGGCCCCGCCCCGAGGCCGGCCAGCCCAGCCCGCCCCGCTCCGGTACCTGCGGGCCGCGTCCCGCGCTGAGGGCCCCGCCGCCGGGCAGAGGGCGAGCCCGGGCCCGGGGCAGCGGCGGGACAGGCCGCCCCCAGCAGCTGCAGCGTCCCCGGAGCAGGAGCAGCCGCAGCAGCGCCATGGCGCGCCGGCCGCCCCGCCTGGAGGGCTCCGAGCGGCGGCGGCGGCGAACGAGCGCCGAGGGCAGCCCCGCACCCGCGGCCCGCTCCGCTCCCCGCCGCGCCGGCAGCCCCAGGCCTCAGCGGGGGCGGAAGTGGCCGCTGAAGGGCGAGCGGCCATTTTGAAAGCGGGCCGGCGGCAGCGGGACTGCCATGCCTCAAGATGGCGGGCGGGGCGGGGCGGGGCTGAAGGGCGCCCCTCGGCTCCGCCCCCCCCGGGCCGCTCCCCGCGCGGGCCGTCCCGGCAGCCCCCGCGCGGTTACCGGGGCAACGGGGAATCCCGGCGGCCTCCTGAGGCGCGGCCCGGCTTGGGGTCCCGGCCAGCCCCGGGCCCGCCCAGACCAGGCCGGGCCAGGCCCCTGCAGCCCGGCCTCGGCCAGGCGCGGCCGGCGGCTTCGCCTCAGCTTCCGCCCGGGCCCGGCCTGGATTCTGCGGCTCGGCCTTGGCCAAGTCCCCCGCGGCCCAACCCGGCCCGGCCCGGCCCCGCAGGCCAGCTGCCCTCCGCAGGCTGGCGCTAGGCCAAGGTCTGCCTGGCCAAGCTGCCCGGAGCAGACGCTCAGACAGCCCAGCCAGGCCCTCACAGCCTGGCCTTGTGCAGGCAGCCCCCCTGCCCAGCCGTGCCCCGGCTGCCCAAAGAGTCGTCAGCGGGAGAACAAACACCTGTGAGGAACAAGCAGGTTTCTGTAGGCACAGGAGAGCAGCCACAGGCCTTCTCCCCGAAGACATGGCTGGTGGGGATGGCTGGCAGGGGGAGCGGGCTGTGTCTGGCAGTGTGAGTACCTGAGCTGCCCAGCCTGATCGTTCTTGGTGTCGTGTCCCACGTAATCCCGACAGGAGGAAAGAAACAGCTCTGCAAGCTTTGACTCAGCGGAGAGGAAGGAATCCAGCTCCCTTCCTCCTTTTGCAGCTGCTGCTGAGGAAGAGCCCCCTCCTGAGAGCTCGAGGTACGAGTTAACTGGGCTAGAAAGCAGCCTTTGGTGCCTGCAGCTGAGCTGGAGGGATTACCAAGCGCGCTCGGTGGCAAAGGGAGTGAACAAACACACACATTTCTATGTTTGCTCTGTGTCAGGAAGGTGAGCTGGCTCCTGTGATCTGTCTTCTGTGGAAAAGCCATTACAGTCTGTTTTGACAACTCACAGTAGCCAAGCTACAGCACGACCAGCACGGGCTGCTGTGCTGAAGATGGTGCTGGAAACCCCCCCAAGCGTTACACCAGCGTGTGTGTCAAGGTTGGGGGTTGTGTTAAGTTCCCCGTGTACAGATACCACTCAGGTCATTGTATTTGCAGTCCTTGAGCCTAAATCTTGTGTAATCTCTTCCTATTTTGTGCTGGCCCTGCCTGGCAGAGTGGGTGGGCTATGCTGAGCGTTTGGTTGGGGCAGGAAGGCATTTCAAAGCGAACAGCCCCTCCCTCCTGCTGCTGCTCTGGGGAGGATATTTTGTTTGCCAGGCCTGTGTGTCTGGTCCCTCCCGCCCGCTTCCTTTGCTGTGCCTTCAAGAAGGCTGTTTCCTTCTCCCCTCCCAGACTGCTCACCAGGATGGTTTTTGCCTGGAGCATCTCCCCTGTGAGGAAAGGCTGAGTGAGCTGGGGCTGTTCAGCCTGGAGAGAAGAAGCCTGAGAGGGGATCTGATCAATGGGTATCAATAGCTGAAGGGTGGGACACAGGGGGCCATGGGCAGCCTCTTCTCAGTGTCTGTGGGGACAGGACAGGGGTGATGGGCTCAAGTTGGAGCACAGGGAGTTCCACCCCAATCTGGGGAAGAACTTTTACACAGTGAGGGTGAGGGAGCCCTGGGACAGGCTGCCCAGGGGGTGTGGGGTCTCCTTCTCTGGAGAGATTCCAGCCCCATCTGGATGTCTCCCTGTGTGACCTGTCCCAGGGACCCTGCTTTGGCAGGGGACTGGACCTGATGATCTCTGGAGGTCCCTTTCCATCCCTGTGATTCTGTGACTCTGTGGTTCTGCAGCTTTTCCTCCCTCCCATCCACGTTTCTCCCCTCAGGCAGCTCCAGGACAACCTTTTAGGTACCATCACTGTTGCCACTTCTCCTGACTCACCTGAAGCATCTCAGGCATTCTGGAGTGGGAGGTTGTAGGGCTACATAAAATAATAATAAATAATTATCTCCCTTCCCAGCAGGACTGAATTAGCATCCTCTTTCTAGAAGAGTCTCTCAGGATGTTAATTGTCATCTGCCCCCTGGGATGTGTCTAAGTAAACCTTCCACCAGCAAGGTCTATTAGCATGTTAATGTCCTCCTCGCTCCTGGAAGTCTCTTTGTATCACTGGCTTAATCGTTGAACGGCTTAATTTACAGACACAAAATTAAACTGGTTGCAATTAATCCATATTGGCTGGTCATAGCTTGCAGTGTCACAGTGAGGATGTGGCAGGGGGATGTGACAGGGCTGTGGAGACACCGCCGGCTCCTCCACCCCACAGATCCCACTGGGAACGGCTCAGGGAGACGCTGCACGGCCCAGTTGCTCTATGGGGTGTGCTTGGCTCATCTCCTGGCACGCTCTGCTCCCTCTCTGCCTGGTGAGGAATCTCTGTCCTGTCTCCTGGCCAGGGCTGGAGGCTGTGGAAGGCAGGGCTGGCCCCTGTGAGGCTGCAGGGAGCCCAGGCACGCTCGGAGCTGGAGGTGAGATGGGTGCTGCAGAGAGCAGAGCTGGTGAGAGGTGGCAGAAGCAGCTCTGGCTCAGCAGGGTGTGAGCTCTGTTCCACACCAGCCTGCTGGGTTGGGTGGTGTCACATCTTCCCCCACCCTAGGAGGGATCCACCGTGGGGTTATTAACACTTTGGAGAGGAATTGGCATGTTTGGGAATGCTGAGGGATGGAGGAGGCTCCCTCCAGCATAGGCACAGAGCAGAGAGGTGCTTCCAGTGGGGAAACACGGACACAGCGACCCTGGCAAAGCACCCGTGGCACCCCCAGTGCTCCCAGCTACCTCAGGGTGCCAGCACCATGCATGTCCCTACCTCTGCTTCACGCCAGGCATGTCACACCTTGCTTCCTTCCATTTTCTGATTAGACCTGTTGCTAATTAGGCCTGCTCTCTTTTTAAAGAGTTGCATCATTGAAACAGAAGCACAGCCCGGTGAGAAGCGAAGCAGAGTGCTCAGCTTGGGCAGGACCTGACCGACTTCTGCCAGGCTGACCCCACAGGGAGCCAGCTGGGTTGTGTTCCACCTGACACAGCTGTCAGGCAGAGAAGGGCCTGGGGGTGCTGGGAGACTGCAGGCTGAACATGAGCCAGCAGTGTGCCCAGGTGGCCAGGAAAGCCAAGGGCATCCTGGCTTGTGTCAGGAATAGTGTGGCCAGTAGGTGTGGGGAGGGGATTGTGCCCCTGGCCTGGGCACTGGTGAGGCTGCAGCTCGAGTGCTGGGTCCAGTTCTGGGCTCCTCACCATCAGAAGGACATCGAGGTCCTGGAGTGAGTCCAGAGAAGGGCAACCAGGCTGGGGAAGGGGCTGGAGGGCAAATCCTCTGAGGAGCAGCTGAGGGAGCTGGGGGTGTTCAGCCTGGAGAAGAGGAGGCTGAGGGGAGACCTTCTCCCCACCTCCCCTGCCCTGCCAGGAGGCTGCAGAGAGGTGGGCGATGGTCTCTTCAGCCAGGGGACAGGAGCTGGGCCAAGGGGCAATGGGCTCAAGCTGCCCCAGGGCAGGGTCAGCTCAGCTGGGAGGGGAAAGTTCTTCCCTGGCAGAGTTGTGGGGCTGTGGCACAGGCTGCCCAGGGAGGGGCTGAGTCAGCCCCTGGGTGTGTTTAACAGAGGGGGGATGAGGTGCTCAGGGATCTGGGGCAGCACAGGATGGGAATGGTTGGACTGGATGAGCTAAAGGTCATTTCCAACCTCGTGACTCTGTGATTCAGTGAGGACCAGCTTGCAGCCATTTAACAATGCAGGGCAGTGAGAGCTGAACAGGTCCCCACTCCAGCAGAGAATCACCCAGCTGAGTTTCAGGTCTGTGGGGTTCCCAGTGTGACGGTCCCAGCCAGAGGACACGAGTGTCCCTGTGCCACCGGCACCGGTTACCTGCAGCCGCGGCAGGGAGCTGGAGTCGCCTGCTGCCTATTCCTCCTCTCACACCCTGCCTCAGAGGCAGCCAGATGAAGCAGCACCGGGAAGGGGGGGGCTGGGGGGGACCTTCTCTTGCTGCTGCCAACACAAAGTGACGCAAGGAGAGGCAGTCAGGTGGCTTTGGTGGCTGCGCCGTGCCTTTGGCATGGGCGGCTCCGGCGGCGCTGCCTACGTGGAGCCGGTGCTGTGCGACCTGTGTGTGCCAGAGATGACCTTGGGAAAGGTGGCTTCAGTCCCTGCCCTTGGACTGGCAATATGCTCCTCTGGGAGTAAGCCAATATTCCGAGAAGACAGATAGAACCTGATCCAGGCTTGGCCCTGCTGGGATGTGCTCCAGCCATGACATCACTCGGTAAGGCCACGTGTATTTACTACTGGGGAAAGGTGCTGGCCTGGAGTCTGAAATCCCTGGGTTATCTGCTCAGCAGGTTAGGGGCAGGAAGCAGCATTACCAGCCCCATCCCTGCATTTTTCAGGCCAGGAGAAATCTGTTTCCACAGCCAGCACAGCCCTCAGCTCTGCCCTGCCTGAGAACTTGCCTCTCCTGTTTCCATGCTGCCTGTGAGATGTTCTCCCCCCACCCCTGCTCTGACCCCTGGGGTCTCAGGAAGCTCCTTGCAGGATCCCCCCAGCTCCTCAGCTCACACTCCTTTCACCACGGTGCTTTGGGCACCGAGTGAACGGATACCTGGGATCAGGTGGCTGTGCCATCCACAGACCTTCCATCAAGAATGAATGGAAGGAGTGCAGAGCCAGAGCTGCTGGGAGGTACATTCAGATGAGGATTTAAAGGATGAAGAATTGCTCTGCTACCTGCCCAGCAGCACCAGGCAGGGCTCCTCCGCGGCGCCAGAGCCCGGCGCTGGCTGGGAGCACCCTTCAGCAGGGTGTATCTTCTGCCTGACAACCAGGGGTGGCTTTTTTAGGTGATTTCTTTGCAGATGACAAGGTAAGGTCAGGGGACAGACGCTGCCCTTCAGCATAGCAAGGCCAAGCATCCCGGAAAGCCTCAGGCCCAGGAACAAAGGACATGCTGGAAGGAGCACACACCTGGCCCTCAAGCACAGTGAAACTCCTCTCTGGGAAAGGAGCTGGTCATCAGCCAGGCTTTTTGTGAGAGGCCACAACCATCACCCCATTCCTCCAGGAACAGCTGGGGATCACTGCTCCATCCAGTACTTCTTGCTGCTGTTGCTGGACCCACATCCAGACCTGTTCCTCCAGGATGCAGAGCGCAGCGTGGTGGCACTTAAACTGCTCCTCCCTGGGGACAGGGAGGGTGCATGATAGCCAGGCAGTGCTGGGGTCACCCCTAAAGACCAGAGAGTTGAGGACAGGCAGGTGACAGATGACTGCAGGCAGGGGGCTGTGTGCCAGGCAGGGCTGGCAGGGAGCAGCAAGGCTCAGCCAGACCAGCATGGGTACCTCACAGCTCAGCTTGCAGGGGTAGAGCAGGAGGGGGGAAACTCAGAAGGCCACGAAGGAGCAGCTTGCTCCCTGGAGAGCTGCTGCAGCCTGCAGAGCTCGGGAGGAGCCTGGGAACCCATCTGAAGTCAGCTCCAAAGCCTGTAGACTGGAGGAGGTCGGCAAGCTCTGAGCCAGCAACTGTCACTCCACACCCTGAAACCCATGAGCAGGCTACAAGCCTCAAGCCTGTCATTAGGAATCCTGAAAACAGTAATTAGACCAGGGCCATCAGGGAGTTCACACCTAGAACATCAACAGGAGGCATTTACCCAGCAGCAGGGGACCACTACCCTCAAACAGCATCCTCCTCTGGGGATGCAGGAGGCCCCAAGCTCTGTGCATGTCCTGTTTGTGTGGGTCTGAGCTCCTGTGTTAAAGCAACTTCGCTCCCTGGGAGAGCAGCACCCAGGGGTCTGAGCCCACTGCTGCCTGTGCTCAGCCAGCTCCCTGTCCTGGGCCCTGGGGGGTGGTCCTGGTGCTTTGGTGGGTTGGTTTCTCAGGGGGCTGCACTGGGGGGGGGTCAGTCAGAAGGCTGGTTTTGGTAGGAGGGAGTGGGTTGTGTTGGGTTTTGTGCCACCTTGAGTCACACCTGGAGCTGTGAGCAGCCTCCTCAGGCAGGTGGGAGCTTTCTGTTAGTTCTTACAGGCAGAAGGGCCTGTTTCAAGTTGGAGATGTCCTTGAACACCATCACCACATGTGGATGGCTTGGAAGTAGCTTTATTTAAGAAAAATGAGGTTTGTGTGAGGTTGAACTGAGGGGTTCTGCTCAGCACAGCACTCCTTGCTGGCTCTCCAAACAGCTGCCCTTCTGCAGGCTCTGCCTGCTGGAACCAGATCACTCCAAAACGTTTGTAAATGACATGAATTTAAACATGAGCCAAGCTTAAAGGTTCTTCTAATCAAGGTTCTTCAAAAGCTTTATTCTCTTTGGCCTCTGTGATGTTGGCACTTGGCTGGTCACACAGGATTTGCCCTGATGTGGGACTGTGGTAGCCCTAAATCAAAGTGACATAGAACAGGTTGGTGGGAAGGGCCCCAGAGCACCCTGACACGGGCAGAGACACCTCTCACACCCCCCCCAGCCCAGGGTGCCCCCAGCCCCATCCAACCCAGCCTTGAGCCCTGCCAGAGGTCCCAGGGCAGCCCCAGCTTCTCTGGGCGCCCTGTGCCAGGGCCTCCCCCTCCCCAGGAAGGATTTCTGCCTCCCAGCCCCTCTCCAGCTGCCCTCCTGCAGCTGAAGGCCGTTCCCCTGGACTTGGCCCTCCCTGCCCTGGGCACCAGCCCCTCTCCAGCTCTCCTGGAGCCCCTCGAGGGACGGGAAGGGGCTCGGAGCTCTCCCCAGAAGCAGCCTTCTCTTCTCTGGGCTGAGCCAGCCCAGCTCTCCCAGCCTGGCTCCAGAGCAGAGGGGCTCCAGCCCTCCCATCATCTCCGTGGCTCCTCGGGACTCACTCCCACAGCTCCATGTCCCCCTTGCCCTGGGGACCCCCGAGCTGGAGGCAGCGCTGCAGGGGGGTCTGTGTCCCAGAGCGGAGCAGCATTAGCAGAGAGCTGAACCCCAGTAACACAGGGCAGGCTGCAGAAGCAGCTGCCACAGGTGCCCTGTCCAGAGGCTGTCGGTGAGGACAGAGCCACAGAGCAAGGGCCAAAGGCTCACAGGGCTCTCTCCTCAAAGCCACTGTCCTTCCTTTGCTGTGACAGACAGAAATAGGCCTGAACACATTCCCCACGTGGCCTCATCTCCCCTCACACAACGTCCTCTTTCCCCCTCAGCACCACAAGGTTTGTTTTGTTTTAAGATTTGAGAGCTCCTGCCCTGTAGTGAAGGATAAAGCTGCTCCAGGGTTCACGATGCAGGGGGGTGGGCAGTGGTGTTGCAATTAAGCTCCAAGGAGCAAAAGCCACCCCAGGGTTAAAACCCCAGCAGGTTAAACATCCTCCTGGCACAAGTCTTCCCCCTGAAACCAGCAGCACAACCCCAACTGAAGTCATTCCCCACACAGTCCCCCTGGTAACTCGCTTTCAGCCAGTACTTTTCATGTCCCTCCCTGAAACAGCTCAACAGTCCATGGAAAAGGAAAGCCAGGATGCCACAGGCAGACTGTAACTTCCTCCCCAGCTCTGGATCTTTGACCTGGATGACATTCAAGCTGTGGTGGGAGCAGTTAGAGCCAAGTGTGGTCAGGAAATGACAAACCAGACTCCCCCTCTCATCTGCTAAGGCACCAGAGCAGCAGGCACTTGCTTGCAGTGTTTTCACTGAAGTATCACAAGAGGCTTAAGAGAAAGGAGGACAAAAACCACCACACCAAAAACCCAGCAACCTCTCTTTGGACTGGTTTAGTAGGTCTTAGGGAGGAGGAAGAGGGGTAGAGATAAAAAGACTAAACCTAAGTAGAGCACAGGACCAGCTTAACAGGCTCAGAATAAATCTCTCTCCTGCTGTTATTTAACAGTCAAGTCAGCCACGTGCTCCTGAGCCACTCCTTCATCCCTGCCAGGCCCAGCAGAGAGGTTTTTAATTCCCAGTGGCATCCTGGGCACAGGAGAACAACCCTTTAGGCTGCCTGGCTGGGAGTGGAAACGTGAATGCCAAACAAGCACTGGCAGCTGTGGGCCCCTGGAAGAGGGGGGGTTAAAACACCACATCAATTCCCCATCAGGGCACCAGTGGGAGTTGTTTGAAAGCTGCTGCCTCAAGGGTTCCCCCTCCTCAGCAACCAAAACAAGCCATGGGTGGCTGCCACCCACGCCGGGCCCCTTGGCCACCCGCTCTGGGCAGGGAGCTGCCCTTGTGTCCCTGTTTTGGACTCACTGTGGAGATCTGCTCCACAAACACAGCCCTTCCCCAGGGAACCCCACAGCATGTGGTGTGCTCTGGTGACATAAAGGGGCTTTTCTGGCACTAGATGGGTGGAACAAAAGAGATTCCCTCCCCCAGAGGCGTCCCCATCCTGCAGGAAGGGCAGCTGTGTGCGAGCAACAGGACTTACCGGTACCTCTGGAGTTACCTCTGAGCTGCAGAACACAAGTGTACGGGGTGGGGACTGTCTGGAGGAGCCAGCACAGCTTTGCTGGGGGTCAGGCACTGCCACAGGCACCAGCAGCGCTGCCTCGGGCACCCCAACCGAGCCGTCACACGGCCGCGTGTCTGCAGGGTGCAGCGGGGAGGCTTCTGCAGCAGGAACCGCCCTCCTCGCCCGGAGAGCCCCTGCAAGGGCAGCGCAAGAGCCTCCCGGTGTTACACACGCGGCGCTTGGAAGGAGGGAGGGAAACGCTCAGCGAGCACAAAGCCCAGCGCGGCTCTGCCGGGAGGAAGCGCCTGTTCCCGGGGCCTGTTCCCGGGGCCTGTTCCCGGGGCCTGTTCCCGCGCCGCCCTCCCCGGCAGCCACGAAGGGCTTGTCCCCCGGGCCCTGCGGGGAGAGCGGCGGGGCCTGGGCCGGGCTCCCCCCGGGCGCTACAGCCGCGCGGAGCTGAGCTCGGCCCCGCCGCGGCCCTCGGGGCCCGGGGGAAGGGGCAGGAACGGGGCCGGGCGGCCGCTCGGCGGGACGGGAGGACGCGGGGGCCGCGGGCCGCCCCACCCCGCTCCAAGCAGCGGAGCGGCGGCTCAGCCTGCGCGTACCTGCGGCGGCCGAAGGGAGCGGGAACGGGCCCGGGCCCAGGCCCGGTGCCGGCGGGGCCCGGTGCCAGGCGCTGCATCCACTGGCTCCGCCCCGGAAGCGCCGCCACGCTCGCAACCCCTAGAGAACCCACCAATGAGCGGCCGCGCCGTCGGTACACGCCGACCAATAGCAGCCGCCTCTCCGCGACCCCGCCTTCTCCCGGCCCCGCCTTCTCCCGTTCCCGCCATCCCCCGCGCGCGAGGCGGAAGAGGGGGCGTGGCGCCGCTGTGCCGCGTTTCGCCTCCCCCCGCTCCCCCCACCCTCCCCTCCTCCCGCCTCCTCCTGCGGCGGTCGCGCTGACGTTGGCGGCGGTGCTGACCGCCTCCCGCCAATGAGGAGCGCCGACACGGCGGGCCAATGAGCTGCGCTGTCTTAGCCGCGGCCGAGCGGGCGGGCGGCAGCGCTGCGAGCCCGAGGCCGAGGCCGAGCGCGGCGGGGCCATGGAGCGCGCGGCCGGGAGGCGCCGCCGCCACTGCCCGCGCCCCCTCCGCTAGTCCCGCGCCGCCGCCGCCGCCCCTCCAGCGCCGCCGCCTTCTGCCCCCTCCCCCGCCGCCTCCTCTATGCGGCGGGGTCGGCGGAGCCGCAGGCCTCGCTCCCCCGCGAGGCTGCCCTCGGCACGCTGAGAGCCCGGAGCGCCGGTAAGGGCTGGCGGGGGCGGGATTGGGGGACGGGGGGGGGGGACGGGACATGGAGCCCGGGGAGCGGCGCCGCGGCCGCCCGGGGAGCTGAGAGCCCGAGGCGGGGGCTGCGGGGGGAGGAGGAGGCGGCGAACCGGGGGAGGGCGGGCGGGGTGGGGGGGGTGAGGGCAGAGGGGGCGCCGGGAGCGGCGGCGAAGGGGGGGCTGCGGGGGGGGGGGGGGAATAGACAAGCCGGGGTCGGGGCGGGGGTCGAGCGGGCGACGCGGGGCTGTGACCGGCGGGTGAGGGCGGGGGGGGCTGCTGGGGCGCTGCGGGGGGATGGGGGGGGGTGTGCGGGAGAGGGGGGGAGGGGCTGCGGGGGCAGCTCAGGGGCCGCCGGACGTTTTGGGGCCACCGGGGCGGGGGGGTTGTGGCGAGGGGGGGGTGCGGTACAGGGCGGGAGCGCTGGGGGTGTGTGTCCCCCCCCCTTTCCCCCTCTCCCCGGGGCTGTTGGTTTCGGGGGCCGCTCGCCCGCCGCGCGGGTTTCGGGGAACAATACTAAAACTTGTCTGAAATGGTAATTTCCGTTTCCCATTTCATCATCCCCGGTAGGCGTGAAGCGCTGCGAGTGTGTGCGGGGGGCACGGAGCAGCCGCCTGGCCCCCCCCCCCTTTCACGCTCCCCCATCCCCTTGTTATTTATCTGTTTCTTTCCTCGTTTAATCTTTAAATCGCTCGGCGTTCCCCTCCTCGGAGGAGCCTTTGTGTGCCGGGGAGGGGCCGCTCGGCACCTTTGCCCCTTAGCGAAGGGCGGGGGGGGGTGATGTGTGTGTGTGTTGTGTGTGTGGTGGGGGGGGGATGGGGGGTGTGTGTGTCTGTGAGGAGAGGGAGAGCAAGGGGAGGGGAAAGAGGGGGGGGAATAACAAAAAGAATCCCAACCCAAACCAGCTGCAACCCAGCATTAACCTCCCCCAGCCCGGTAGATTGATTGCGTGTTTAGAAAGGCAAATCTCTGCTTCTCCTTCCCCCCCCCCCCGCCCCCTCTTTCCCCCTCACCCCAACCCCCTCTGCAGCTCCTCGCCTGGAAAGGAGCCGGGATGAGCTGAGCCCTTGATGCCCTCTGCCCTTTCCCAGCGAGAGCAGCTGTCCTGCGAGGGGGTGTGCGTGCGGCTGGGAGCCCGGGCTCTCTCCATTGAGGCACGGGAGCCTGGTGTGTTTACTCATCGCCTTCTACTCACAGCTCGGGGATGTGTTTTGATATCCAGTTGCAGGAAAAGGGTTCCTCCCCCCCCCTTCCCTCCCTGCCTGGGTCTGTACACAAAGTGCTCTCTCACCGCCGGGGACGCGGCCCTAAGCAGCAGAGAACAAATTCCAGGCACCTCCTGAAGCGAAATCCCCCTCCTGAGGTGGCTTCTCAAATGGGGTACCCCAAGGGGTGGGTGTCCCGTGGTCCCCCCCCCTCCCCTGTGTGCAGGGAAAGGCACCCAGCGACCATCAGGCTCTCCTGAAGTTCATGGAGGCACGAGGAGCACAGGGGGGTGAACGTGGCTTTCTGGTTTGTTCACAGAATGGAATGTTTCAGAGAATCACTCTGATTATTCCCTTTTTTTAGGGGGGAAACACACCCTACTCCCCAGAGTCCCAGAGAGAGGGGGTGGGGAAGGAGATTAACTCCCCCCCCTGTTTTCCCATGGCATCCACACATTCTTTTGTGTGTGCTCCACCAGGAGCTAAGGACTGGCCTTGGTTAACTTAGAGAGAAAGAGTTGGCCTTTTGACAGGACAGGCTTGCTGGCAGGGGGAAGGTGCCTGTCAGGGAGCTTTCAAACGGTAGAAGCATTTCAAATGCTTCGTGGAGCCAGACCTGAGCTGCTGAGGCTCTGCCTCGGCAGGGAAACTCCTGGGCACCTCGTTTCCTCCTGCTTGCCAAGGGTTGCTGCTGAAGCCTGTGTTTTTGCTATGGGCAGAGCTCTGTCGGTGGAAGATCCTGCTTAGAGGGGTGGTCTCTGCCTGGCTGAGGTGGTCTCTGCCTGGCTGAGGTGCTCCATCAGTGGAAGACCTTGCTCAGTGGGGTGGTCCATGCCTGGCTGAGCTGCTCCTAAAGCACAGTTGCTCTCTGCCCCCAGCGCACAGCCTGAGCCTAAGCTCTTCCTGAGGTGCTCCTGGGCTTTGTGGAGCTCATCTCTCTCTTGTTTTTTGAAATGCTGTGGCTCTCTGCTGCTTCTAGAAGAACACGTTGGTCCTAAGGAGGTAGTAAGACTTGCCAGGGCACATCTTGAGTGTGTCCTCCCTGGAGAAGAGCGGTCTGGGCTCCGGTGGGGTTTTGCTGTGAACCTGGGCTAGCTGGGACTTGCACCACCTCCAGACTTGTCTTGAGTGAAGTGGTAAGGCTTTGCTTTGTGAAATTCAGAGCAGGCTGAGTTTGCCCGGACAGCAAACCAACACGTTGGGGAGCGTAGCTTCTGTACCTGCCATTTCTGCCTCTGACACCATCGCTTCCCAGTGAGCTGCTTGGCTTGGTGCTGGTGTTAAGTGGTGGTTACTGGAGTCCTGGTCACGCTGGCTGCCTCAGTGGGCTGCAGCCTAGGGTGGGGTTTGTTACCTTGAGCCTTTCACAATCGGTTTCACCCTTCAGTTCTGCTTTTAGACATGAAATCTTGCCCGTATCTCCATACATGAATTGATTTTAGGTGTTTTTATGATGTAATAGCGTTTTCCCAGACTCAGACACACGGGATGTCTGACGTGAAGGTTGGGTTTAGATGGGGGAAAGAAAAACTCAACCCCCAGCCCCTCCAGCAAGGCGCTGGGCTCCCTCCCTCCTTCCCTCCCTCCCTCCCTCAGCGTCTGGTAGGCAACATGTTAAGATGCTTTTATTTTCTACTTCTGTTTTAATTGGCTGAGCCCCCCAGAAGGTCTCCTAAACTCACCCAAGCCCCTCACAGCATCGTGCAGTGTTCTGCTGCTGCTCAGTAGAGCAGACAAATGTATTTCTCTGGGGTCAGTGCAGACCAGCCGTGTTGATCGATCCTGTACCAGCAGCCTTCCCTTCCCAGTAAACCAGATGGACTGCTTACAACTGGTGGTGATTATTTTCCCTGGGTAATTGTAACATGGCTGCGTGATGACAGGGTTTCCTGCAGACACTTCAAAGGCAGGCTCCTGACAAGTGTGTCTTTGCAGCGTTTAATCTGTGCTCTTTGTCTTTATGTTGTGGCTTTGGGATGGATGTTTGAAGTTGCTCAGGTTTGGGGGTGGAGGGGAGGGGAGGGGGGTGTGTGTGTGTGTTGTTTTCTGCCTCCTGCTTTCCTGCGTGCTAAGAGGTGGTGATGCTCTCGAGCAGGGGGGTGAAACCAGGGTTATGAGGGGCTCCCGTGGTAGTTTTAGACCTGTGTGGTGGCTTAAAGGGGGAAAAGCTGGGAAGAGCTTTGAGTTAAGGGGCTGAGGAGCTGCATGTTTTCCTGAGATGATGCTCGAGGCTTCTGTGAGCAGGCATGTGGCTTTGTTTTTAGTGTGGGGGGGAAACATGCTTGGTGATGACTTGAGTCTTAACTGGGATGGTCTAATTACTTAGTGCAGAAATCCCTCTTGGAGGGAAGGAAATGCTCAGGACCAGAGCTGGTTAATTAAATTTTTTTAGTGAAATTACCCAGTGAGGGCTTCTTTACGAGGTTAGCCCCTCTTCCCTCCCCCTTCCACACCAAGGACCTGAATTTCAGGCTTGACAGTCTGCCTCATGGATTGAAATTCTCCCTCCTTATTAAGATTTAATGGTGGTAGCTACGCAGCGAGTAGTGACAGGTACTCCTGCTTTTCAGTACAGCAGAGCAAATAATACTTGGAAATATTTACAGGGTGGTTGTTATTCTAATCGTGTTTCCTTGAGGAGGCTCTAGTAAAGGTGCCTCATCTGCTGCCTCCATCACCAGCGAGAGCTCCATGGCTTTCGGAGGCTGCGGAGAGCGAAACCGGTGTCTCCAGCACCAGAGATTGGAGTGTTTCCTGCTAAACTCAGCTATATTTTTACCCCAGCTAATTTAAAACGGTCCATGTGGTGCTTTACAGGGATGATTTGTATGCAGCTTGGGGAGTATTTCCATTTTTCCCCCTGTGAGAGAGAGAGAGATTAGCAGCACCGAGCTGCCGCTTCCGAGGGTGCGGAGCGCGGGGGGGATCCTCGGCCAAGGGGTGTGTGATTCGTATGCTGCTGGTGGAGGGATGGGAGATGGGTGGGGGGAAACACATAAATGTTAAAGGAGAGCTTGTGTAGTCGATGATTTGAAATCATGAGCATCCTGAGCAGTCTGTATCCTGAGCTCAGTGTATATATATCCTGATGCGGTACGGTCGGGCACGATGCTGCTGGGGAAGGGGGGTGGGGAGCTGTCAGCATGGTCACAGGGTTAGTTTTGGGGCTGTCAGACCATACCTGGAATTTTCCAGCTTTCCCACGGGAGAACTGATGAGGGGATGGGGAATTTTGGTGTGTTTTTCCTCTGTTGAGTATTTAAAACCAGAAACACAAACAGCACCTTAATTTGTCAGAGTCTGGGTGGTGGGGCTGGCTTCATCCATGGCTACTTGGAGGTGATGCCAATTTGTAATCCCTTACAAGTGTATTAAGAAAAAATAGAGAGGGGAAAAAAAGAGGCTTAAATGCTAATAGCAGTGAACAAACCCTTGCTGAGCGTGTAGCATGTGTGTGAAGAAAGCAGGCACGCTCCTTGGGCTGCGTAGTCCCTGTCAGCTGAGGGCTTGCAGGAAATCTGGTCTGATTCTGATGCTGTGTGTGGAATGGCTAATCCCATGAAAGCCTCGCACCTTTTGACAGATGAAACGCTGCTGTTCTTAACTTGTTTGAGCAAAAATATTTTTATAGATGGCATTAGCTCTGTGGCTCGGAGGGTAATGCAGTCCTTACGCCGGAGAGATCTTCCTTTGATCTGACAGCTTTCAAGATCCATTTCCATTCACTGAGTTCCATTAACTCTGTTTATAATGGTGCCCTCAGACTCTTATTTTCCCCCCCTCCTGTTTTTGTGACTCTTTGGGGTGTTAATGTTTCTGTCTATGCAAGTTGTCTTTCATAAACTCAAGGAGTAATTGGGGTCAGAAGAGGAAATAATCCTGTTAGAAGGTGTGGTTAATTATATCAGGTATTTTGGGCTCAGAAATCCCTCCTCTGGATTCTGGAATGTTTTCCCCAGGTGGTGGGATAGAGAGAGATAATCGAGCAGCCCCCAGAGTGGGGCAGTGGGGCAGGGTGGTGTCTCTCTGGTTCTTTTTGGGAGGGTGAGATGAGCGTGACCGTGGGCTCGCTGGTCTTGGAGAGGCTTCTCGCAGTGAGTGGCCTCATCCCTCAACACCATCTTCCTGGTCCTGTGTTCTTCCAAGCCATGAGCTGAGGGTCTGATGGCACCCTTAGAGCCTGGTAGCTTGCTGGCACCCTGTGCTGTAGCCTGGTGCTGGCTGTCAGGGGCACAGCATCCCCTCTCCACACCTGCTCCCGGGGTGGCACCGCCGGCATCTGGCCAGACCTTGTGTATGAGAAACCGTCGCGGGTTTTCCGGACCCTTTCAGTTTTGGTAGTGAAAAACCTGCTGATGACTTCTGAAACCTGCTTCTCTTCTGGCTGCTTCTCATGTGCTGAAGCCAGGAAGTCGCTCGACCCGTTGGCAGAGTCGGGAGCAGAGCCTGAAGCTGCAGCAGGAGAAGGATGAGGAGCTGGGAGACGCAACCCCGGAGTAAACAGAGTGCAGTACCCCTTGGTTGTGGGATAACAGTGGCAGGGAGGGAATTCGCTGTTGTAGGCAGAAGAAAGTGGTGGGTTTTTTCTAGGTCAGGGTTGAAGGCACTGTCAGGGTGGTGATGTGAAGCATATATTACTGTCTGCATTGTCCCTGCCATATGGATGTGCGCAGTGCTGCCCTTGGCACTCAGGCGTTGAATTATTTATCCTCTAAAAATCAGCCTTTCTTCCCCTGCCTGGGAGGGAACCCAACTTCCCCAGCCAGGGTTTGGAAAGATAAATCTTCCTCTAGCAAATCGTTGTGGTGGCAGGAGCGATCGATCGATCAGCTATGGCGTCTGTATTGGGAAACCAAAGGTTACAAGGCTGGGTGTTGTGTGGAAGCCCTGGGAGAGGAATCCTGCTGTTGGGTGCAGGAGGGCTGGTGCTGGGACTGGAGCGTGGTGCCTGCTGCCTCTCCAGTGGTGACATGGGCATGCTTGGGAAATGGAGAGGGGAGGAAGCTTTTCAGGAGGTGGAAAAGCATCTTTGTCTTGGTGGTGTGCTGGGGGGAAGGGATGTGTTTGCACGTGAGTGGTGAGAAGGCTTCTCCTCTTCCTCTTGCACCATGTTGGTTTTGCTCTGAGTAAAATGTCCATGAGATCCTTGCTTGAGTGGTGGGTCACTGGCTGAGATGGCTGTGGGTCGCCGGGGAGGGGGAGAGCAGAACTCTTGGAGAGGGGTCAGAGGAGCCACAGAGATGCTCAGAGGGCTGGAGCAGCTCCCCTATGGAGAAAGGCTGAGGGAGCTGGGCTGGGTCAGCCTGGAGAAGAGAAGAGAAGGCTGTGGGGGGACCTCACTGCAGCCTTCCAGCCCCTGAAGGGAGCAGAGGAACAGGAGGGGAATCAGCTTGTTAAAGGGCAGAGACTGGCAGGACAAGGGGGCTGGAGTGAAGCTGGAGGAGGGAAGGGTGAGAGGAGATATTCGGAGGAAGCTCTTTGCAGAGAGAGTGGTGAGGGGCTGGAAGGGGCTGCCCAGAGAGGGGATGGGTGCCCCATCCCTGGGGGTGGTCCAGGCCAGGTTGGCTGGGCAACCTTGTGTAGCTCCGGGCCTGGAGGTTGGTGTCCCTGCCTGTGGCAGGAGGTTGGAGCTCTGTGACCCTTGGGGTCCCTTCCAACCCCAGACCTGGTGCTGGAAGAGACACCAGGTCTTTGCAGTACAGAAGAGGTCTGAAGTAATTTACCTTCACAGCACTGTAAAGCTGCTAAAATTATATCACCTCTAAAAAACCGTTCCCCCCTCAAACATTCACGGTGCTGGAGAGGTCGGTGTGCTGGATGGAGCCTGGAGAGCTGGGCTTGGAAACGCTGCGTCGCGGTGTGACGCCGGAGTACCTGTGGGTAGGAACTCCTAAAAAGGGGGGGGGAATAATATTAAATATATGAAATGGCTTTAAAGGAAAGTAAGGTGAATGGGAGCTTTATTATTGGGTATAAAACGCTTAAGTGCAGTTCATGGCGCATAAAAATACAGCACACATGAAAGTGCTCCCCTCCCCCCCGCCTTATCAGCTTATCTGGGCAGGAGTTCAGAGCCATAAAAGCTGTATCCTGCTTACACCTCCCAGCCTATCCTATGACCTGCTCTCTGTAAACAAGTTGTACCAGGAGCTCCCAATTACTAGTAAGTAGCTGGGCTGCCTGCGGGGCCGGTTGGGTCCAGGAGGAGCCAAGATAAAGTTCCAAGAAGTTCTCCGGTGGGAATGGTCTCCTGATAGCTGCCTTCAGCAGGGAGGAGGGAAGGGGCTGTTGATCCTGCCGGCTGTGGCCGTGGCCGGACCCTATGGAGAGCCAGTAATCCTTCTGGGTAGACTTTACTCCCTGGGCCTGGTGTTTTCCACGTTCCGCACGCCGCCGGCGGCTGTTGCAGATTGTGAAATGTCAGCGTTGTCGTAACAACACCCCACCGCTCGCCGCGCCGACTGTCGTTGTGCTGTTGCGTCAGGCGCCTTCGGATGGACTGGGGATGGAAAGCCTATTTATAAAGCGCTGCTGGAGCCATGTGTCTTCAGATGGGTGAGATTAGCCCGTGCTGATGCTGGGAAGAGATCTAGGTAGATGTGAGGAAAGGGTGTGTGTGTGTGTTGGCGGGGTGAGGGGAGGTGGTGGGGGGGAACAAACATCCTGCTGGTGGCTGTGCTGGGGTGGTTTAAATACCAGTGGGTGAGCCAGCGCTCCAGTTACAGTGCTTGGCTGCTTCCCATAGCTCGCTGTCTCCTCGGTTTCATCTTGCAGCCGGGTTTATGATGAGGCTGTAGCAAGCCTGGGTGTTTTGTGTGTGTGTAAAACCTTTCCCTTTCGGGGCAGTCCCAGAGCTGAATGCACCAGCCAGGCTCGAAGAAGAAAACCTGTTCTCCTTGAACGTTGACCTTTTTATTCCAACTCCTGTGGTTTCTGGTCCTACCAGCTCAGAAAGGACGTGTGGGAATCTGCTAGCTCTGGAAAGGAGGATAGCTGATAACTGCAGTATCTCTCTGGTTTCCTTCCTGGTGGTAGCCTGGCTCTCAGGGTGCTGCACACTGACCGTGCCGAGCTCTGATCTTTGATGCTCTCCGTTTTGCCAGCAGCCCGGAAGGCTTCTGGCTTCCTGACCGGCATCTGAGGAGCCTCGTGTTACTCAGAGCTGCTCCCTGTTGTGGGTGATGGTAGCGAATTAAATCACCTTCCCCTGTGATCAGAGCTGGTACTGGGGTGTTCAACTCGTTCTGTGGTGAGAGCTGAGTTGCCTCTGAGTTGAGTTAGCCCTTGTCCTGTGGAGAAGAGACCAGGCGTTGACGTTGGGGCTTTTTCCTGGTGTGCTGAGCAGCGCTCCTCAGTTCAAAAGCTACAGGTTGTAGTCCTTGCAATGCTGGATTTACTTCTGCAGCCTGCTCTGTCCACGAGCTTCCCCTGCTTCACCCACCGTAGCGTTTCTTTTGCCTTCTGTCTGTCCCTCCCCCTTCCCAGCAGCCTTGTGGGATGGAGGTTCTGCTCAGCGCTCTGCTCTCGCCTTGGTCCTCCTCATCCAGGATTCTTGTCTCTAATTTTAGCCTGTCTGCCTTTTGATGTTCCCTCCCGTCTGTTCCTGCCTTTCTCCCTCTCTCTGAGATCATCCTGCATCCTCATCTCCCTCTCGCGATCTGGGCCTTGTTTTTTGCACGGTGGGAGGACAGCGCTTGGAAACGGAGGGAAGCAGCAGTCGTGCTGAGGGGTGAAGGACCTGAGGGTGCAAAGACTCCTTCCAGGTATGAGAGTTCGGGGTGCTGGAGCGTTAAGCCTGCTGTGGTGTGGCTGTGGTGCTTCCCACTGACGGCTCGTTGCCTCTTCTGCATCGCCCTCCCCACCTCTCCAGAGGTGGTCTGGCTACATCAGCTCTTGTTGTCTTTAGGATCCATCCTGCATTGGAAGGATGGGGCTGTCTTCCACGACGCTGCCAGCCGTAGCTGTAGGCAGAATTCACTCTGGCAGAGCCAGGCAGGTCATAGAAATCTGCATGAATCCTCCTGGTAGTCTCTTCAGAGCCGCTGCCTTGTCCATCTGGTGCGAATCCACTCGCCGCAGCTCGCAGTAGACGGGTGCACGGGAGGTCTGCTGGCAGCGTGGCACGCTTAGTACTGCCTGGCAGCCTGGCTTCCCCCTGCACCTCCTGCCACTGTGGCGTGGAAGCCGCAAGCTGCGCCACTTGCCCCAGCACCTGACTCATGTTGGAGCACGTTTGCTTTGGTTTCCAGAGAAAGATGGCGCTTCTGATGCGGATGGGGCTCGGCGCAGCAAGCTGGCGCTCTGCAGTCGTCAGCAGGAAGCAGGGTACCCGATCCTGGAGCCCCTGCATGGGGGAAGGTGGCTGGGCCTGGTGGGATTTGTCCATGGAGATGGTGTGTGTACCGCCTGATGTGGTCTGTGCACGGAGTACAGATCCTCACTGTTGCAGACAGGGTGGTTGTAGAAGTTCTGTTGTGAAAATAGGATTTGACCCCACCACTGCTGCAGCCAGGAGCTTCAGTGGAAACCCAGTGCTGGCAATTGGTGGAGGTTTTAAAAGGCACCTAGCAACTGCTAGAGCAGTTTGATTCTCCACATTGTTGTTATGATTTTTAGCCTAAGGTTTGTGGCTGTTTCCCTTGTGTCCTATGGTGGTTCTCTGCGTGTTGCTGTGGAGGGAAAGGTGGAGGGACTCATGGTTGTGCTGGTTGTACTCTGCATTAGTGAGGCTTCACCTTGAGTGCTGGGTCCAGTTCTGGGCTCCTCAGCATCAGAAGGACAGTGAGGTCCTGGAGCGAGTCCAGAGAAGGGCAACCAGGCTGGGGAAGGGGCTGGAGGGCAAATCCTCTGAGGAGCAGCTGAGGGAGCTGGGGGTGTTGAGCCTGGAGAAGAGGAGGCTGAGGGGAGACCTTCTCCCCACCTCCCCTGCCCTGCCAGGAGGGTGCAGAGAGGTGGGTGATGGTGTCTTCAGCCAGGGGACAGGAGCTGGGCCAAGGGGCAATGGGCTGAAGCTGCCCCAGGGCAGGGTCAGCTCAGCTGGGAGGGCAAAGTTCTTCCCTGGCAGAGTTGTGGGGCTGTGGCACAGGCTGCCCAGGGAGGGGCTGAGTCCCCCACCCCTGGGGGTATTTAAAAAAAAGGGTGGGTGAGGTGCTCAGGGATCTGGTTTAGCTTAGGATGGGATTGGTTGCACTGGATGATCTTAAAGGCCTTTTCCAACCTTTGTGATTCTGTGAGATGAGGGACTAAATTAGCCGAGATGATAATGGTGATGCTGCTGTGGGCTCAGCAGCGGGTGATCCTCGGGGAAAGTGGAGCATGACTGGCATAGATGTGGCGGGCTGTGAATTTGGTGTTTGTGGGTAACCCGAGCTCACCTGTGAAGAGGTTTGTTACCCAGATACTTTCTGACCTGCCTTGCTGTTGTCAACAGCGCTGAAGGAGCGAGGCTCTCACGAGCCTGGTTATGTAAAATGGGGATACGCCGCATCCTTGTTTTGCGGCTCGGCCCCGTAACGTGCGCAGGGCTTTAAGTCAGGACTTCAAAGGAGCCAGCCTGCTTTATGGCTGAACCTATGAGCAGTTTTATGTGCAGGGTGGAGCGAACTTAGGGAGAATATTGCAGTTTTCCCACTGTCATAAAAAGTTATGATCCTCATGATTCAAGTATTGTTCCGTAGGCGGAGGCGAGACGCAGATGCAGAGGTCAGTGGGAGCGCGTGCGGAGCGAGTTCAGATGTGCCAGCGCAGTGAATGCTCCCTGAATGCTCTTGTTCTGTGTTCCCAGCTCGCTGAAACGGGTTCAAAAAGTGCCTTGTGCTCTTTCTGGGGCTTCCTCAGAAACCTGCACCTGTGTTACTCGCCGAACAGGCAGCCTATTTCCATGGGAAAGGAACTTGGCAGGGGCACCGGGACACCCGGCTGGGGGGGGGGGTGGGGGGTGCTGCTTTTCCCAATGTGGTATTTTAAAACCCTTCCTAAAACGTGGCTCTTCAGAGTGGAGAAGAGACTGTAAGTCAGTTTATAACCTACTTTCTTTCTTTGGGCTTTTCTTTGGGGTACGAGCCAAGAGAGTTAAAGAAATGAAATAAATAAGTGGCTGCCTCTTGAACGAGCTTCATTCCAATTAACTGCACTCATGCTCCAGCAGATATTCCAGAACTCAGCTATGTACCCTAAAAAAAGGACTGTTTAGGCTGAGTGATGCTGGTGGGGAGAGTAGGATAACCTTTTAAAGCTTTATTTGTGGGCTGTTTTGAAAGCATCTGGAGAGGGAGTGGGCTGTTCCTGACCTGTGCTGCTTTAACCCTCGGTGAGGTGTACGGATGGTGGGGAGAGCAGGGTAAGCTTTTAAAGCTTTATTTGTGGGTTCTTCTCAAAGCGTGTGGAGAGGGAGGGGGCTGTGGCTGACCTGTGCTGCTTTACCCCCTCAGCGAGGTGCAGAGCTGCCGACTCAGCACCGCAGATTATTCCAGGGGTGGAAAAAAAGTGCTTTTGGGTTCTCACGAAGGAAGTTGGAGCTGCTGAAAACAAGTCACTCTTGCAGTTTCAGTCAGCTCTCTATAAATACTCGGAGTGACTCTGCCTCTCGGTGCAAACGTTTCCTCCTGGGATGAGGAGGTATAAAGGGGCCCTTTGTTTGCGGCCGGGGAGAACGAAAGGATCCCAGCGTTGGGGAAACACAACGTGTTGCTTTCCTAATGTACAGTACATCTGAACGCACAGATACCTTTGTCTGGGTGGTTTTGGTTTCCCTTCTGCTAGCTGGAAGGATTTTATTCAGAATACTTTAAAACTTACATTAAAAAAAAGCCTGGCATCCTCCTCTCCAGGCTCTCCCTTAGCCCTTCCAGCCTTGCCTCTTATTTATTTTTGTCAACACATGTGTGAACATAAACATTTTCTCCAGCATGGCCTCTCCAACCTCCCTGCATTAACATATATTGTCACGGAGGAGAATTTTCGTTTAACTGTAATTTGCTTTATATTTTCCTCCCGGGTTGCCATAGAAACGCAGTCCGATGTGGCAGTGACTACTCGCAGGAGCTGGGTTATGCATTGCCTTTATAATGGACCTCTGTTAATCAGGCTGCAGCTTGCTGAGGAACCATGATGATGTGCAGGAGGCACTTTCTTTATACAACCTGCAAGATGCCTGTGGTACCTCGGAGTTATCCAGGGTGCTTTGCTCTCGGGCACAAGTTTTGTCCGAGGAGCCGCCCGTGTGTTGTGATTTGCCTGAATTTAATGTCTCTTCGATCCCATTTTCATTTTGGTGGTTCTGAGAGCTTAACCAGCAGCACTCTTCATCTTAGATGTTTGAAATGAGGCAATGGAACGTTTGTTCTCCTTGTCTGTGCATGGAAAGTCGACTTGCTTCTCATAAGAGCATGTTGTGTGTCTTCAGGGCGGTGGTCGCAGCGGGGCAAACTCTGTCTCTTCCACCCCAAGCCTGGCATCTGATGGAGGGAGCTTGGCTGACAGTGGTACCAAGTGCTCCATCGTGCTTGTGAGGAGGATAAACAAGCTCCCTTTTGGCTAAGAGCAGATAGAAAGGAGGCGAAGATGGATTTTAGGCACGTTTCATGCCTGTCTGTGGATTTTTGGGTGTGTTTTACACCTCTCTGCTTTGGGCACCTTGTCCATGGCTGCTGTTCTGAACTGTGCCCAGGGCTCCCTTGGATTTACCTCTGTGCAGGAGCTCCAGGCTCAGAGAACGTAGATCAGAGCGTTGCTGTCTGTGGAGCGTAGGGTGCTGATTTTATGGCTGAGGATGGTGGGGCCATCCCAAGGCAGAGGTGATTTAGGGTGTCTGATACCACCCTGTGTGCAAGCCGGAGCGCGGTGGTGGCTTTGCCCATCTGAGTGCCTAGCAGCATGTGCTTGCTTTCCTGTGACATCAAGGGTGAAGCACAGGGAGAATCTCCAGGAGGGATCTCCAGGGATACTCTGGGAGTATCTCCCCTCAGATACCTGTCATTTTCAGATGCACTGAGAAAATGGGATGCTGATCTGGGCCTTTGACCCTGGCTTGTTGGAAAACCTTGGAAGGACGTGCCTTCCCTCTACCCAGATCAGAACCAGGGAGGCACAGGATTGGGCTGAGCTCATGGATCAGCAAATGATTCATATTTGCTTAACGGGCTGAGCCAAAGGAGAGCCAGCCAGCCCCATGGGATTCTCTGTGTGTCTACTTCCACAGCAGAAACCTGGCATTGTGACTTGGAGATGGGAATTTCACTTCTCTCCTGATCCATGCTCCTCAAGTGAGCTTTCAGTTTGCTTTTAGGTCTCAACAGACCATTTGTAGGTTGGCCCCGTCCCTGCCGCTCCTCGCGGTCAGACGCCAGCTCGCGGTTACGTAAGCCCGGATTACTCCAGCACGTGGATGCTCTGGGATACATATGGTCTCACAGTTATTTCTTGGTACTTTGCAGAAAGAATTGAGTAACATTTTGTTCTGTAACAGGGTATTAAGAAACCAAGTGTGTTGTGTGGTTTTTCTTTCCCCCTGCAGTGGCGTATAAACAAGTAGTGATAACATCCTATTTAAAGCCTTCGGAGGAGGCTGGGCTGAATCAAGCTTTATTTTTCCCATACCTACACGCTGTATTTTAAGTACAGCTTTGCTAAAGCTGAGAGTTATTACAAATGAACTGGGTTTGAGGTGTGCTATGTGTGCCAGGGGTATGGGGTAGCCTTTTTCCTAGACATCCCTCACCTCTGCTTCCCTTGTTTCTGTCTGACACAGGAGGATGTTGCTGCTCCTTTGCTGTTTACAAGAGGCAGATGTGAATTGTAGTCAAAGGATGATCTAATTGTATTAAGAGCCTGGAAAGTGCCTTGGCTCCAGTCAGGACTTTTGGGTCTCTGCTGGAGTTTTTTTGCTTTTTTTCTTTGCATTTTTTCCTTTCTCCTTCCTGACTCCACAGAATGGTGGGGGTTGGAGGGGACATCAAGAGATCATTGGGTCCAACTTGGCTGGTAAATGCTGGGAATGGACCTGTTGGTTTGTGTGGTGTAGCTTGGGGTACTCAGATGTGTGTGTGCAGAGGGGAAGGGGAACACCTCCTGCACTCTGGCAGTGCTGGTGTCTCTGAGCTGTTGGATGGAGCAGTGGGATGTGTTGTGGTAGAGGTGACAGTGGCTGTTTGCCTGTGGTCCAGTGGAGATGGCATTGAATAGTTGGGCAGTCTGCTTAACCTTTAAATCCACACAGCCCCCCTCTGTGACCCCCTGAGCTGTGTGTAAGTGGGTGCATAGGATGCCTGACTGGGAGACACCATCTTCCCAGGTCTTCTTCCCCCCACAGTGTGATCCCAGAGGCTTCACTTGATGAATTGTGCTGTGAGCAGAATGGAAGGTATAAATGAACGCCTGTGCTGACTGCAGTGCTGTTGTGGACCCCCAGATAGACTCCATCAGCTGAATATGGGGTTAAACCCTCGTTCCTGGAGGAGGGAGGGCAGGGTGACTTTGGTGGCAGAGGGAGCATCTGACTGAAGCTTGGCTCTGAGAGTGCTGGGGTTTGGTCTGACAGCAAATACGTTACCTTATCAGAAGTCATGAAGAAGTGTTAATTGCAGATAAAACATGAAGGCAAACTGTCATGCTGCTGTCTCCTTTTCCTGGAGGCTGGAGTTGGCTTCGAGCTGCTTTGCATCTCATGTTGTGCCTTGAATTTAGCTCCCTGAATCCTGCTGGATGCCTGGATGGGCAGCACAGTTTCCAGCACAGCCTGGCCCTGGTGCTGTTACTGAGAAGATGATGCAAATCCAGAGGAGATGTGGGGCTGTGGAGCGTTGGGACTCGTGTTCAGCTTTGAGAAGAAGGATTTCTGCAGGGAGTTGGGTGAATTGTTTCCTTCTGAACAGCCTCTTAATGACCTGCTCTCTCCAGGGTGCAGGGAGATTAACCTCCCGTGGCTAACTTCAACCTGGGAGACTCCCACCATATTGCTGCCTTCAAGTGTTTGCATCTAAAAATACACCCGTGCTGCTGCACAACAGGCTGCAGGCACGTTAATCCCTTTCTCTTTAGGAAGGAGACTTTTGTTAGGAGAAGAACCACCCCACAGATCCTGTTTCTGCTGGGCAGCATTACCACCTCCCTTCTTCCAACAGCAAAACGTGGTGCAAATAATGGTTCTGGTTGGAATTCCCTCTCTGACAACAGCAGCAGAGATGAGGTGGGATTGTTTGAAAACCTTTAAGGAGGAGAAGTTGTTGGAGCAAGCTCTTTCCCAAGCTGCAGAGGCTTCGCCACGTGATGCCTCTTTAGTCTTGGGCAGAGCCGGCAGCGTTCTCGCCGCGGCTGTTGAATAGTCCTGACCACTTCTGCCTCTCCTGAGCACGGCTCGTTCAGGACGCTTTGTCTCAGATCTCCTTTGCTCTGTGATGTTCTCTCATTTAGCTGAGTCCATTTGGGTGTAATTTAGTTCTTCTCCTTTTCCTTGGGATGGGGAAGCACGAAAGCCAACTGGGCTGACACCTCGGAGTCGCTGCTGCCTCTGCGCCTCGTGATTCATCTCAGAGGCGCACAGCTCGCTGCCCTCAATACCTCACCAGCACCTCCAGACAAACTCAGACCTTGTGCCGTGGTGTTTCTGCCTCACCGCCTCCCAGCAGCCAGGCTGCTGCTTGTTGTAAGCCTTTTGTTTCCAGGTAACTTTGGGAATGTGTGGTGGTAGCAGCAGGGCTAGTTGAGGCACGGCGCGGGTGGCTGCGGGTGAGTTCAGCGCCATGTGTTGAAGGACGTGGTGGTTGATGCTCCTGCAGCGAGTTGGGACTTGACTTCTCGCTGTTTGTGCTGCCAGGGAAGCTGCAACGGGGCGTTTGAGGTCTGGGGTAGAAGATGACTTGCAGCAGATGTTGTGTAAGCGCGTGGAGCTTCGGTCTGGGCGCTCACTGTTCGCTGTGTGCTCCTCAGAGAGATGAGACGCAGGTCTTCTTACCTCTCCAGCTATTTAAGATTCAGAGAGTGTTTTCTCTCCTTTCATGTTTGGCTTACCTCGCCTCCTTTTCATAGAATCCCAGCCTGGTCTGGGTTGGAAGGGACCCCAAGGGTCACAGAGCTCCAACCCCCTGCCACAGGCAGGGACACCAACCTCCAGGCCTGGAGCTACACAAGGTTGCCCAGGGCCCCAGCCAACCTGGCCTTGAACACCCCCAGGGATGGGGCACCCACCCCCTCTCTGGGCAGCCCCTTCCAGCCCCTCACCACTCTCTCTGGAAAGAACTTCCCCCTAGTATCTCATCTCACCCTTCCCTCCTCCAGCTTCACTCCATCCCCCTTGTCCTGCCTTTATCTACCCTTTGCCCCAGGACCTGACCTGCTGCCTCTGCCAGGCTCCTGCTCCATCCCCACACCCGCTGGCGGTGCAGGGGGCTCAGGCACAAGCACCTCAGACAACCTGAACCATTTGTAAGAGAACTTTGTGTAAAATATGGACAGCATTAGAGGGACTGGAGCTTAAAATTAGCAACTGTTTATGATGCACAGTTGTAGTTGTTTACCTTGAACCATAATTATCTTATTTCCGGAGCTGAAACCGTCACGTCAGCTCGCTGAAGCAAGATTTGATGACAAAGGGATTGTTTTTAGCCACCAGCAGAGCAAAGAACGCTTCCAGTGTGTGTCTAAATACGACTTTATAACCTGAAGTACAGCACACTCCGGGTTTAAAATTGGCTCTGGAAGTTGCGTGGGCTTACGGGTAGGCTGTTTGGCCGGGGATCAAGGGACGGGGTTTAATCCTGACTCTGTCCTTTTGTCCTCTGAGCGTTTTCCTTGCCACCCTCTGTGCCGGTTGTTTGGTCAGCCATGTGTTTGAAGGGAGGGACGTGGCCTTTTGGGAGGTGTTTGTGGGTTTTGCTTGGGGTGTGGTTTCGTGGCGCGGCCGGAGCCGGCTCATCGCTGCTGTGGGGTGCTGAGGGGGGGGATGGACATCTCCCTGCTGCTCGGTTTGGCTCTGCTGTAACCAGTGACCCCCCCCCCCTCGAGCCTGAGGAGCTGGGATACCACAACCATACACAGATGGACAGTCAGCTTCCTTATTGTATTACTCAGTAACGCTCTCCGGTGAGTCTTCGTGGCTGAGGAGGTCTGTGTCCTCCCTGGGGTGTTCACCAGACCTGCCAGGGGGCTGCCTGTGCCTGCTGCTCCATCACCCACCTGTCCCTGCTGCTGCCAGGATTCTCCTTTCCCAGGAAGAGAAAAGCAGGATGTCCTGGAGAGAGTCCAGAGGAGGGACAGAGATGGTTACAGGCCTGGAGCATCTCCCCTGTGAGGAAAGGCTGAGTGAGCTGGGGCTGTTCAGCCTGCAGAGAAGCAGCCTGAGAGGGGATCTGATCAATGGGTATCAATAGCTGAAGGGTGGGACACAGGGGGCCATGGGCAGCCTCTTCTCAGTGTCTGTGGGGACAGGACAAGGGGCGATGGGCTCAAGTTGGAGCACAGGGAGTTCCCCACCAATGTGGGGAAGAACTTCTTCCCAGTGAGGGTGAGGGAGCCCTGGGACAGGCTGCCCAGGGGGTGTGGAGTCTCCTTCTCTGGAGAGATTCCAGCCCCGTCTGGACACCGACCTGTGTGCCCTGTCCCAGGGACCCTGCTTTGGCAGGGGGGTTGGACCCCATGGGCTCTGGAGGCCCCTTCCAACCCTTACGATTCTGTGATCTTTTTCAATGCTGGCAACTGCTCCTTAAACCTGTTCAGGGCTCCTAATAGAAGGGATGGGGGAAATAATCAGTGGAAGCTGTATGTGCTTGCAATCTCCTGGGTATTTTAAAAGAATCTCTTTCTCCTGGCCTGAACTTGCCAGGACCCAGACAGTGAGGAGAAGATGCTGAGCATAAATCAAGAAGGCACATCCTTCCTGGCTTCTCCTTGCTGTGTAACTGGAGGTGCTTGGGAGGCGCCTGTCACAGCCCTGGAAGCTGATGTCAGAGCCCTGGAAGCTGATGTCTCCAGCATGTCTTAACGATTGTATTTTCCACGTCCTTTGCTGGCCACCTCCAGGGTCATGGAGCCAGGTCTGCGATGGGACTTCAAATCTGTTTCTGTCACCACTTGAAAGCTGGTGGAGTATATTTTAAGGATGTCTCCTGTGTCCAAAAGGCAGCCTGTTTGGTGCTGTTCTTGACTACTCCACATTTCTTTTCAGGGCTATAACAGCAAGGTTGCACACAGTACCATACAGTAGTCACAGAGTCACAGGGTTGGAAAAGACTTCAAGATCATCAAGTCCAACCATTCCCATCCTGTGCTAAACCAGATCCCTGAGCACCTTATCTCCCTTTTTTAAAACACATCCAGGGACCCAACCACATCCCTTGGCAGCCTGTTCCAGGCCCTGACAGCTCCAAATGCTATTTATTCTGTCTAAGGGCAGCCCAGAGTGCTCACTATATATTTTTCCATTTTCTATTCTGCTGATTCTGCTTATAAAAGTAGATAATATGTCAAAGACAGGGCAATGAATATAATATTTACTTTTCAGAGACCTGTGGCAGGTAATGGGCGCATCTGGTGCCTGTAACAGCTGTGCCTGTCTGGTGCTGAGATGTTGGGGGAGACGTGAGTGTTCTTCCAAAGAGGAACCCGTCTCTGAGGTGTAGAAGCCTCCTGTTGCAATATCTGGGTGACTACAGCCCAGCTTGGTGGCTGAGGAGGTTGCATGCTGCCGCTCAGAGCGGGTGATCGTGCACCCCGGGACACGCTTCCTCTGTGTGTCTCCTCTTAGAAGGCTGAGCGGTGACTTCCTTGCCTCCTCCTTGGCTAATTAGTGTGTTTTAAAATGGGATGCCTGCATCCTTCTCACAAATCAGCTTCCAGAGAGGAGAGGAAATAGTTCAGTTATTAATAGCAACCTGTATCCAATTTGCCACCGAGCTGCAGGGTTGCAGATATCGGGGACTGTAAAGGTGACAACCGTGTCTGTCACTCTTCTCTCTTTTTCTCCTGCTCTTCCCAAGAAAGGTCTGTGTTTTCTCAGTGCCTGAGAACTGAGCCCAGGGTGAGAAACCACAGACTTGTATTTTTAAGTGAAGGGTGTTTTTCCCAGCCCAGCAGCATCGGTAACCCTCCTTCCTTCCCTTTGGAGAGCTTGCAGAGGGGATTTGGGTGGAATGGGTGAGTGAAGGTGTTACAGGGAAGGTATTGGGCTGAGTGATGGGAAGCACGGCTGTGTCCTGCTTGGGCTCGTGCTTGGGAGGAATGAAAAGGAGAAGGTACCTGAAATACGACAGCAGTTGGGATCTAACTTGAAATTGCTGGTTTAATTCGAGAGAACATCATAGAATCCCAGCCTGGTCTGGGTGGGAAGGGACCCCAAGGGTCACAGGGCTCCAACCCCCTGCCACAGGCAGGGACACCAACCTCCAGGCCTGGAGCTACACAAGGTTGCCCAGGGCCCCAGCCAACCCCCTCTCTGGGCAGCCCCTTCCAGCCCCTCACCACTCTCTCTGCAAAGAACTTCCCCCTAATCTCTCCTCTCACCCTTCCCTCCTCCAGCTTCACTCCAGCCCCCTTGTCCTGCCAGTCTCTGCCCTTTAACAAGCTGATTCCCCTCCTGTTCCTCTGCTCCCTTCAGGGACTGGAAGGCTGCAATGAGGTCCCTCCACAGCCTTCTCTTCTCTTCTCCAGGCTGACCCAGCCCAGCTCCCTCAGCCTCTCTCCGTAGGGGAGCTGCTCCAGCCCTCTGATCATCTTTGTGGCTCCTCTGACCCCTCTCCAACAGTCCCACATCTTCCTTGTGTTGTGGGCCCCAGCTCTGGACACAGGACTCCAGCTGGAGCCTCGTGTCTTGTCTTCATTGTGTTGATGAAGGTCAGCATGTTGCAGCTTAACGAGGGCACGCTGGAGCTTCTGGGACTCCTTAGCTTGGCTTCGTTCTGTTCAGACGGTGCGTTTCTTTCCCTTGAGCTCCCAAGGCTGGGCTGTGCTCCTGTCTGTCTTCAAAAGTCACATGTGGGTGTCCCTTTCAGTGGCGTCACCGGGGTGTGTTTGTTTTGAAGTGCTGGTGCTCTGTTTCTAGGACAGCTCTGACAAATCCACGCTGGGCTTGCTTGCCAGATCAGTCTGATGTGGTTACAGGTACCCGTGGACAGGAACTGAGCAGTTAGAACCCTGTATACTGGAATAAAGAGCCTGGGGGTTCTGTGTGTCTTGATGTTTCATGGCTGGGTAGCTAACTGGTAATTTTTTTTACTGAAAGAGTTGTGGGGCTGTGGAATGGGCTGCCAGGGGAGGGGGTTGAGTCAGCATCCCTGGATGTGTTTAAAGACAGGGGAGATGAGAGGTGCTCAGGGATCCGGTTTGGCTTAGGATGGGAACGGTTGGACTTGATGATCTTAATGGTCTTTTCCAACCCTGTGATTCTGTGGTGCATGTTATTTGGAAGTAGATGTTGATGCTCCTGTTCTGGTTTGCTCAGCAACTCGTTCTCCCAGGCTGAACGTGTGTGTTCATGTGGCAGTAACAAGGCCATGTGCCTCTGGAGCGAGACAGAGGCTCTGCTTTGCGTGTGCAGGTCGGTTAATGGAGAGATGAGCCTGGTTATGCACCTTCTCTGGAAGGGATTCAACCTGGCTGGAAAGGCCCAGTGGTCTTAGGGAATCACATCTCATGTTGGAGCTCTGAAAAAGAACAGTGGTAAGGTCTGGGGGATTGCTGGGATCGGTCGGGGCTGACAAGCGAGGATGCCTGCTGCTCCCTTGGCTGCAGGAGCACTTTCCTAATTTCCAGAGGTGGCCACTTGATGCAAGTTAATGCTGTTCTAAGAATCACAGAATCATAGAGGTTGGAAGGGGCCTCCAGAGCCCATGGGGTCCAACCCCCTGCCCAAGCAGGGTCCCTGGGACAGGTCACACAGGTCGGTGTCCAGACAGGGCTGGAATCTCTCCAGAGAAGGAGACTCCACACCCCCTGGGCAGCCTGTCCCAGGGCTCCCTCACTGGGAAGAAGTTCTTCCCCATGTTGGTGTGGAACTCCCTGTGCTCCAACTTGCAGCCATTGCCCCTTGTCCTGTCCCCACAGACACTGAAAAGGGGCTGGACATGTCCCCCTGCATCCCATACTTAAGATATTGATAAACGTTAATAAGGTTCCCCCTTAGTCTTCTTTTCTCTTGCTAGCATAGTTAACACTTCTTCATCCCTTTGTTAATAAACCACGTAATCTTTAAGGGATTTAACTGGGTGAGGTTTTTTTGGTGGGGTTTTTAACTTAGACTAAGTCACAGCCCAGCAAACGGTGTGTCCTCTCAGCCAGCAGCCCGAGCCGTGCCTGTGCCTGGCAGCACCGCAGGGCGAGCTGCAGCCTTGAGCATCAGCCCAGGGCTGGTTCAGGAAATCACAGGAGCTCTGTTTTGGCTGAACACTTTCCAGTCCTCAGGGAAGCCACAGAAGGGTGGTAAGGGTGAAGGAGGGGAGAGGAGGGAACACACTCCTGTGTTGCCAGGTCTCTCATTGTGTGAACAGAAGTGAAAAAGCTGGCTCAGTGGGACCTGTCAGGGCTTGCTTTGGGCTTCTGCCACATCATGCTGGGGAAAAAGTGAGTTACTGCAGGGATTGAAGCTCTTGGGTTGTGTCTGTTCTGACAGCCCCAGTTTTATACCCCTCCTGTTTATACCTTCCTGATACCTTTCAGGCTGCGTTCATGGGTCTTTCCAAGAGAAAGGGGATGTTGAGGGGTGGGAACGGGTAGGAAGAAACCAGATAACCAGTAACTCGGTGTGTCCAGTGACTGGGGAGTTTGTTGCTCAGGTGCCTGTTGCAGGGGTTAAACCCAGAGAAACATTCAGCTTCTGCTGCTAATTAGTTCTTTAGTTTAATGTGATTCAAACATAAAGCAGTTAAAGGCTTGTGTAGAATCCCTTGACCTACTGAAATGAGCTGCAGAGTCTTCATCTGAGCTTCCCCAGTCTCGCTTCTATAAAAGGAGAGGCAGATACGTACCGTCCACGAGCATCTCTTCCCCTTCTCCTTCCCAGCCTGATGTATTCATAGAGCACACAGTGGGGTGTGGTGGTTCCTCAGGGTCAGCCAAGAGGGCTGGTGATGGGCTGACTCTGTTCCCTGTGTCGGTGTGTAGATGCTGTATCTCACATGGTTTCGTGGGCTGGAAGAAGGGCAAGTCAGAAGGAATGAGGGCAGAGACTGGCAGGACAAGGGAGGTGGATTAAAGCTAAAGGAGGGGAGGTTTAAATTAGATATTAGGGGGAAGCTCTTTGCAGAGAGAGTGGTGAGGGGCTGGAAGGGGCTGCCCAGAGAGGGGGTGGGTGCCCCATCCCTGGGGGTGTTGAAGGCCAGGTTGGCTGGGGCCCTGGGCAACCTTGTGTAGCTCCAGGCCTGGAGGTTGGTGTCCCTGCCTGTGGCAGGGGGTTGGAGCTCTGTGACCCTTGGGGTCCCTTCCAACCCAGACCAGGCTGGGATTCTCTGATTCTGTGAGTACCTGAAATGCATCGAAACCATTCATTTGACATCACAGATCCTGGGTTCTGGCTGCTCCCAGGAGGTCTTGAAGCAGCTCAGGTGTCCCTGAAGGTGTTGTCGCCCCCAGTCGCTGTCAGACTCTGTTCCCTGTGTCAGACCTCCCATGAAAACACATAAAGGACACCTTGGTTCCACAGGAACCACCTTTCCCTTCCTCCTTCTTTTGGTGGGACAAATGGAGCCTGGGGCTGTTCAGCCCACACATATCTGTGTTTTCTGAGGACAATTTCAGGTTATTTTGTATTTTTACCAGGTGGCAAAGATGACAAAGAGCTTTGAAAAACGTAGATCTGAGCTTGTGGATTGTCTGCAGGGCAAAGTAAAGGAACTTAAGAGCCCAAGAATGTATTACCCACTTAATTTCTGCAAGCTATCCAATTAAACTTCACTCAATGCTGTGTTTGTGTTGCATCAAACACCCCAAGAGGTGTTTTGGTGTCCCCCCCCTTTTTAAGCACTAGTGGGACTCTCTGCATGCTTTGGTTTTTCACTGGGGTTACTGGTGCTACCAGAGCATAGTTGGCCATGGGGATGGCTGCAGAAACACTGGCTGGCTTTGGAAATGCAAGTGAAAGGCAGTGTGTGCAGCTCACATGGGTGCTGGGAGCATCTTAGAGCGTAGGGAGCCACATGTGGGAGTGAGAGCGACTCTGGTCCTGCCTGACAGTGGTTTGCTCAGCACATGTGTGCTTGGAGATGGCTGGTCTGTGAGCTGCTGATAGGATGGAGAGAGTTTCAGTTGGTTATCTCAAATTTCAGCTTATTTCTTGGAAACAACTCTTCCTCTCCCCCTTTGGATCTCCAGTGCAACACCTCTCCTTTCTCCTCTTCTGCTGCAGTCCCAAGGTGTGTGGAGTGGTCTGGGTGTGCTTTTCCAGGCTCCAGGACTTGGAGTAGCTGTAGGTCCCCTCAGGGGGCCAGAGGAAAGGTGTCACTGGCAGGGCTGGTCTTGGCTCTCAAGGGGCTGAGTAAAACCTCCAGGAAGGAGCAGAGGCAGCGATGTCTGCGCTGCATCTGTCTGTGTGGCACTTGGATTTCTTCCCCATGCTCCCACATTCATTGTTTGGATTCCTGACTGGCTCAGGGCAGGAGGTGCCTGCTGATACTCCTGGGAGATGTGTAGCAGATAATACATGTGTGGGGTTTGTGGGGCTCTTTGCTGGTGGATTCTCCCCCACTCTCTTGAATTGTTAGGAGATTTTTTTACTGTTTCTGAGAATAAGCCTTTGCCATCGTTGTGGTGGGGTGAAAAGGGGGTGTAAAGCAGAGTTGGTCTGAGTGTGTTGGAGAACACTTCTGGATTTCCCCTCCCTCCCCATTTGTCCTACTCACACCTCGAGCTGTGTGATGGAGCTTTATCTGCAGGCGTGAGCTCGCCGTGCCCTCCGTGTTCCCCAGCCTGTGCTGCTCCTGAAGCCTGGGGAGAGTTGCCTCAGTGGAATTCTGCCTCTTCCCTCAGTTTTTTGGAGGGAAGCAGATGAGTGCTGTGGAAAAAGGTGACCCAGCTCCCCAGAGATTTCTCAGTTGGGTGGTTGTTTTCTCCATTCAGAAGTTGGTCTAAACCAGCCCCCGAGTCACATCCTGGTACCCTGCCACGCCGCCTGGTTCTGGGTCAATCTGTGCTGATGTGAGGCTGTTGTTAAAGCAAAACACAGCTTTTAGCAAGAAAAAAACATGCCTGTTCATGGGCAGGTTGGCTGTGGGCAGTGAGCCTTCAGCAGGCAGCTTCTCTCCTCCTTCTCTTCCTCCTCCCTTTGAATTGGAGCTCTGGGTAGAACCCTCTCAGCGTTCAGTTGATCAGCTCTTTAGAAACAGGCGTCTCAAGCTGTTGAATCTTGAATGTGTTTTTTATAGTGACCCTTCTAAGTGACTCAGCACCTGCCAGGATACAACCAGGTTGGTTCTGGACATCCCTGGGAGGGCATCTCCTTCTGGAACCAGTCTTATGCCATGACCCAGGTGGTGTTGATGTACATAGTCTGGAGTTAATCTCCATGCAGGGATAGTTTGGGGTTTTCTGATCACATCTTGTGCTGGCTAAAACATTTTCCATCTTCCCTAAAGTTCCAAGAGACCCTTCTGTTAAAGAAGCTGGAGCTGCTTAATTCCCATTTTGTCACTGAGCTCTGGCAGAAGGTGCAGGGTGTGCTCTAAATCTGAAGTTTACTGATCTGTGTGGGAGCCCAGCAAGGGGAATCGATAACTAATCAGCGGGGAACTGCTGAGGACTGTGTGTTACAGAACAGAAGTTGCTGGGGGAACTCAGAGCTTTGAGCACTTCCCTCTCTTTAATGGAACTGTCTGCTTACCTGGAGTTTCCAAATCACTTTGTGTTAATAGAAAATAAAGCGTCACGGGTCTTGAAACACTGAGACTGTTTTAAACCAGACCCTGGTCACCTTGAATGCCTAATCCTTTGGTGTTTATGCTGTTTTCACATGAAGGAGGGGTGAACAACTGCCATTTTGCATTGCAGAACGTGGGCCAGGCTATGCAGGGACCGTCAGGCAGCCTCTTGAGTTCACGGCGTTGTGGTATCGTGACCATAATAGCTCACAGTGTTTGTGATGTGTTCACTGGACAAAAGGGAATAGAATTGGGCTGGTAAATCATAGAATCCCAATCTGGTCTGGGTTGGAAGGGACCCCAAGGGTCACAGAGCTCCAACCTCCTGCCACAGGCAGGGACACCAACCTCCAGGCCTGGAGCTACACAAGGTTGCCCAGGGCCCCAGCCAACCTGGCCTTGAACACCCCCAGGGATGGGGCACCCACCCCCTCTCTGGGCAGCCTGTTCCAACCCCTCACCACTCTCTCTGCAAAGAACTTCCCCCTAATATCTCATCTCACCCTTCCCTCCTCCAGCTTCACTCCATCCCCCTTGTCCTGCCAGTCTCTGCCCTTTAACAAGCTGATTCCCCTCCTGTTCCTCTGCTCCCTTCAGGGACTGGAAGGCTGCAATGAGGTCCCCCCACAGCCTTCTCTTCTGTAAGCTGACCCAGCCCAGCTCCCTCAGCCTCTCTTCATTATGCACCTACCATAATGGGGATTGGGCTTTTGGAACTGAATTTCAGCTGTGAGGGGCACGCTTGGGTTCCCTGCAAGGGGAACGTTGTGCGAGTGCCCCAGATGCACGTTACCGGCCAGATTTGACCCATGGTCTGTGCATTGGGCGTCTTCTGCTGAAGCACTCACTGTACTCCAGGAGTTATTTGATAACCATTTCATTAAACAAATGGTAAGCTGTTGGTTGTGAAAATTCCTTGGCTCATACGTGGCCGCTGTGCCGGTGCCGCAGTGCTTGATGTATATTTTATGTGTCAGCCAAGTAATGAATGAAATTGCTATATGTAGGCCAGGAAGCAGATGGAAATAGATCTTTAAAATTGTGCATCAGTGTGTCATGGGACAAGATTTCTGTAGACTTTGATGGTTATTTTGTTAGGAGCTGGTCACAGTCACAAGGAAACAGCACTGACTCTGCAGGTAATGTCGTTGGGAGGTCGGCTTTGCCCCTTGGTTTAAGTGAGAGAGGCTCCAGTCAGAGCTGTGGCTTTCATTATGGAGGAGATGGGTATAAAAGGAGTAAGGGATTCATGCTGGAAAGGCTGCTGTGTGAGTGTCGTCATCGTACTCTGTAGGGTGGCAGTTGCCCATCAGCATCCTTCAGTGCCCCAGCACTCACCTGCCTTGGGCCAACCCACGGGGCAGCTCTACATCCATCTCCTCTGCTCTTGTGGAAGAAAAATGTCAGCAGCTTCCATTAGTTTTCCTTTTGTTTGTCTGCAGAAGTCTCCCTGCTGCAGGATTTCCTCTCTCTGAGTCAGGACTGTGCGTCCCCACGTGTCCCCTTGGGTTTTGGGGTGGTTTGTTTTGATCCTCTCCTTTCCCCTGTGGTTCCTCAGAGTGTCCATAGCTGAGTTGCTTGTAGCTCTACCCTGGATGCCGTTGTGTTGCTCATCTAGACATCTCCAGCTCTTCATTGGGGAGTGAAAATTTCTCCAAACAAACCACCTCCCAGAGCTTCCTCTGCTGTTTGTCTGCCCAGTTATCCTTGGGGTCTCTCCTGGGTGGTTCTTTACAGCCCAGACTTGGAAGGCAAGTGTCCAAATCCAGCTACGTCAGAGAAGGGTGGGAGTTGGGTATCACACCAAGCTGCGTGTCATGAGCTCTACGTAGGCAAGTCCTGCTGCCTGCTCAGTTGTGAGGAGATGGTAGGAAACTCAATCTGTTGCTGTTTAAAGAAGCATTGTGCTCCAGAGCTGGGCCTTGGAGCTCTGGAGATGGGATCTGGGAGAGTAAGAAGAGATTAAAACAAGGTTTAGAAAGGCATGGGTGGCTGTTCTGAAGGAGCTCGGGGGTGAAGGTGTCGGTGGGAGAGGCCTTTGAACATCAGGAGGACTGTGAAGGTCCTGGGGAAGGTTGAGGTGTTCTCTGTGAGTTGGGGAACCTTTAGCACTTCATAAGGAGCAGCTGCAAATGGAGGGAGGGACTATAAATGTAGGTGGTTGTGTTGAAAAGAAGATGTTTTGTGCTTTTCCCCTGCTTGTAACCTTACCTGTGTGAGCTTTGGAGTATAAAATCAGGTTTTAGAACTTCTCCTTTTAGAAGAAAAGGTAATTTAGGAAGAAATCCAGCTTTTCCACTGTCAGCTGGACCAGGGGTTGGTCACTGTGCCCCCTCTCTGTGGCTTGTGGAGTCTAGAGATCAGGCAGGATGTGGGATTTGGAGTGGGGAGTTTGGCAGCGAGTGGGGTTGGCAATTAACCCTTTAACCTGCTTGTGTGGAGCAGAATCATTTCCTTGGGACTGGGGGAGCTCTGGGTCGGTGCCATCACTCCGGGTCGGTGCCAGCCTGTGGGATGTCATCCGCTTGTCCCTCTGTGAGTGGTTCCTTGATCCCACTGCTTCTCAGTGGAAGCATAGCAGGAGCTTGGGCATCGCTTCTGCATCAGATGTGTTTTGAAGGAGTGCTGTGGATTTGCTTGGAGCATACCTTGACCCTGCTAACACTGAGCAGATACCGGGAGGGGTCTTGGTTCATCATGGATGTAAAAAGTTTGGGATAAGGCAGTGTTTCACATGTGGCTCTGCCCAAGCTCTCTGGTCTTCCACATGGCAAAGGCTCAGACGTGCTTGGTGGTTGTTCAGGCTTGCCCTTGGTCACAGGACTTGCACGGGCGCTGCCTGAAACTCAGCCCCTCTGCGGCCAGGGAGCAGGTTGGGTCACCTCAGAAATGCCTGACTTCTGTGCAGATCTCATCTGGAACAGGCTAGTTTGGCTGGGGGAGAAGCTTATTTCTGAGCAGACGTGCTGGCAGAGCTGGGGGGGATCAAGAGGTAGGTCAGGTTTAGTAGCTGCAGCCCTGGTGCTTGTTGGGCAAGTCTTGTTTCTTCCTGTGCTGCTGTGACAGTGCTCTGAGACTGCCAGCACTGCACAGTTCCTCTGCCATGAGAAGTGGTGAAGGGATCAGGTACTGGCTTTGGGACTCAGAATCCTCCACCAACCCCTTTGTGTACTGGTTGGGTTGTCCAGTTAATGAAGGTGATTCTCATGTGCTTCTGGCTCCTACAGCAAGAGGTGTTAAATAAACAAAGTTCAAGGTTTGTACTGGATTAGCTGCTGTTCCGAGCAAGGATCTGGAGGTACCCTTCAGAAGGAAGCCTGTATGTCCTGGGTAATGCCACATAAGCTGAGAAAGTCAAACGTGGCTGAGGCACTTGGTAGCACAATGTGGGCAGGTCCCTCTTCCCTGGCGCTCCGGGTCTCTCACAGTCAGGGGGGTGACATCTATTCTCTGTAAACAAAACAGCTGTAAAACCACATGGATGGATAGAGAGACCTTGAGACAAGTAACATTTTCTTTGTAGTGTGTTATCAGAAGGTTTAGGAACTTGGCTGATGCTCTGTTAAGCTTTTCTCAAGCTCTTCTTGTCTTCTGGTGCGGGCTCGTTATCAGAGCCGTGTTTATCCTGGATGAGGCCAGGATCTGGAGGTGTGGGGGCCAGGATCTGGACGTGGTAGCCTTCCTGTACTTGGAGCATGCTTGTTGGGACTAGAGCTGAATTGTGTGGTTTAATTTCCTAACACAACCCATTCCTGTGTCTTTCAGGTTACGCAGCGATTTTGGGACACAACCTCTGTTGGATTTTAATACACGTCCTGCTCACGACAGCTTTCAACTATGGAATCGGTAAATATTTCCCTTCTGTCCAAGCTTTCTGTTTTATTACCTTATGAGTGCTTCTGTCTGTCAATTACTGCTTGTTTGGTGCTTTTTTTTCCCTTTATTTTCTGGAATTGGAAGTTAAAACCTGCAGATTTCCATGAAATAACTGAGAGGTACTGACTGAGGATACCCCAGGCAATGGCTTTGGTTCAAAGTTGCCTTCCCACTCTCAGATCCTTTCAAATGCAGTCAGTTTTTGCTCTGCCATAGTAAACCCAAAAGTTACCTTGCCTGCTGGGCAGCTCCAGCGCTGCTCTGTCCAGCAGCCAGCCTGGTAAATACCCTCCTATCTCTGGTATTTCATGGTCCTCTTTTCATTTTCCAAATGTCTCTTCGTTTTGAAGTGTTGCAGGGTGCCAGTTCCGTGGCGTTTTGTCTCCTGGTGATGAGTTAGAATGGGAACAGATGGCACCTATGGTTCATTTTGGGCAGAGAAACCTCCCCAATATGCTGAGACGACAGTTTGGTTCAGCGTGAGGATTCAGCTTCTCTTTGGGTAGAGTTTAGCAGCTGTAGAACTGGGGGGAAGAGATCTTTTTCCTGCGTGTTTTGGGAGAGGATGATGGAGACTGGTGCTGGCCTCTGGCACATGGAACCATAGGGATGTGGCTGGTAGGAAGGGGTTTGTTCCCGCTGGTTCGTGCCGCAGTGCGGGCGGTTCGGGGTGCAGATGGAAGCTGTTGCTTGCTGCTCTTGGCTTTGCTCTGGCTGTCACAGAGGGGGCAGAGTTGAAGGTCACACTCAGCGTGCCCAGAGATGCTTTAGATGTGGCTCTCAGTGGGTAACTTGTGGTGTGTCGCTGCTGCTGTGGGGCCTCAGGTGCTCGGGTGACCCTTTAGTGTCTATGGCAGTGGGATTATTTGCCTTGAAACTCTCATTATGCTGAAGGTGAAGGAGAGTTGCTCTCCCTAGGGCTCCGGGTCTGTGCTCTCTCAGGTGGCTCTGTGAGCTGGTATGTTCCCTTTGTTTTGTTTTGAGGAATAAAGCCAAAGAGAAATCTCTGTATTTAGTTTGTCCGTACTAATTCCCCTTCAGTCTGTCTGTAATAACTCTGAGGTATTCAGATGGAGACAAGGCAGGATTTCTGTTTCCCTTGGTGAATATTAATCAGAGCAGAAGCCTTTTGGTGATACAGAACAGCCCAGGCCTCTGTAACTCTTCCCTGCTGCAGCTCAGTAACTAAAGTATCTCAAGTGTGAGACCTTTTCTGTGGTAGGTGGTGGCTCTTTCCTTAATGGATTCTCTGAGAAACCGAGCTGGATCCTACCATAGGTTGTTCACTACCTGTTCCCCTTCATAGCTGGGTAGGAAGGCTTCCCATTCCCAGTTTTGAAGCAAAAAGGGGCTGGGTTTTTTGGGTGCAGGCTGTGCTTTTAAAACCAAGATGCTCTGAATTGTGGTACCTTTTGTTTAAGCAAAAACTTGCTGAACTTCAGTGAAAACGAAGCAAAACGCTTGCAAAACACCTTGGTTCTGGGCAGATTGTGGAGCATGGTGACAGACTGTGCCTCTCCAGGGCCTTTTGGCTGTGTCACTGACCTTTTGGTCACGAATATCCTTTAGGATTGTTACTAAGAGCTTAAATCCCACGCTACACGGCCGTGGTAGCTGCCCTTTAGAAGAATTTGCCACAGATGCTTCTCTCCATCCACAGCCCTTCTCTCTGTGGGTGTTTTGCTCGTTGTTTATATGAAGCTGTGCGATGTGGATGATGGGTTGAGCTGAAATGGGGATGGAAAAACTTGAGAGCTGAAGGCTGGGAGGATGCACAGCGTGGCAAAACACTCGCACTGCGGCTGTGCAGGAAGAAATATTTACTATAAAGTCAGATGTTTTCCCAACTTCTGAAACAAAACAAAAAGTGGTATTTTTTTTTGCTGGTGTTGTGGGTTCCATGAGCCCTGGGAGATGATAGCTACGTGACCTTTTCCAGTGGAGTAAGCTTTTATCCCTGGCTCCGTGAAGACGGGCTGTTGCGTTACTTGAAATGCCTGTTGGTCCAGGGCTGTTGTGGTATGGAGATGTTGGGACACGGTGAGAAGATCAGACTCATCCAGTGCTGGCTGAAAGAAACTACCCAAATCTGGCATGTTCTGAAACTCTCTGCTGAGGTGAATCCATTGTAGGGTGGGGAAGCTGTGGCACATGTGGTCTCTGTGGTTCATCACGTGGGTATCAACTGGGCACAGGTTATATGCCCAGGGATTGAATGGAATTAACACCTAGGCCAAGCTTGGGAGCAAACCTCTCAGCCCAAAAGACAGCTGATGTAAAAGTGGGTCCTTGTGCTCTGGGTGTCCTTGCATAAGGGTGTTTTACACCCTGATGTAAAACCCTGGGATGCCTTGGTTATCGTGTGCCGAGCTGGCACAATGAGGATGTGCCACCTCCTGCCCAGTTGCAGGAGAAGGTGTTGCATCCTGAAAGCACTCAGCTTTTTGTCACTTGTCTGTGATACAGACTGAGGTTGTCTTTGCCCTAAACCTGTGTGTGAAAATGCAGTTTGTTTTGGGGCTTCTCCCCTGCAGCAGCTCGTGCGTGCCTTGCTGTGAAGGGTGCTACCTCCATCCCCCGTGCGGAGAGACCGGGGGGCCTCAGGGCTGGGCACCCCGTGGCAGTAAGACCCTGCTGTGCTGGCTCTGTTCTGATGGTGCTGCTCCACACGTCCCAGTTTGGCTACTGGAAATAAAGAGTTGGTGCTGGACGGGGCCTTGGAGAGCGCCTGCTCTGCACCCTGATGCTGGGTGTTTCTGGCCCTGGGAGGTGACTTGCTCCCATCCTGTGTGCCTGTGATGGGGGGATTGGAACTCTGTGATCCTTGGGGTCCCTTCCAACCCAGACCAGGCTGTGAGCCTATAGCACACTGTTAGCCTGATCCCTGGGCAGCCAATGCTTGAATAACACACAGATCCTGAGAAGACTGTGGGGGTTGTTTGTGGCAGGACCCAGAAGCAGATGTGCTGGTGCAGCTGGAGGACCAGGAAGGCCGTGCTGCGGTGTGGGCAGGGCGTGGAGGCCCCGTTCCGCTCCAGGAAGGGTTATGAAAGTCTGAGATTTCTCCATTGCAGTAGATTGCTGCCTGTTGCGAAACGCAGGAGTTGCTACAAACATCACTACCCTGCTTCCCTAAAACAGACTTGGCTTTTTTGGTGTTTTGTTGGGGGTTTTTTTTATCCCCCTTTTCCTCCCTGGCTTTCTGTAGCAGTAACAGCAGAGGCCCTACTGAAATGGTGGGGGTAAAGAAGGGTAAAGAGAGGAATCGGCTTTTTAAAAGGGTAGATAAAGGCAGGACAAGGGGGATGGAGTGAAGCTGGAGGAGGGAAGGGTGAGATGAGATACTAGGGGGATGTTTTTTCCAGAGAGAGTGGTGAGGGGCTGGAAGGGGCTGCCCAGAGAGGGGGTGGGTGCCTCATCCCTGGGGGTGTTCAAGGCCAAGTTGGATGTGGCCCTGGGCACCCTTGTGTAGCTCCAGGCCTGGAGGTTGGTGTCCCTGCCTGTGGCAGGGGGTTGGAGCTCTGTGCTCCTTGGGGTCCCTCCCAACCCATGCCATTCTATGATTCGGGTTGCCTGCATGAGCTGCTGGCTCCACGTAGCCCGACCGACTGCGACACAGCAGCGCTCACGCCGCAACCAGCACGACGGGTGTTTTCTCAGCCAGCTGCTCTGAAGGGTTTGCTCACAACCAGCCAGGTTCATCATGGTGGCTTCCTTCTACCTCTTGCCAGCCAAGAAACAGCTGCGTCGCATCGGGCCACGTTCTGGGCTTCGCTGAGTCGACGGGTTTGCGATGCCGGGGCTGACAGCTGGTGTGATCTTCATTAGGGAAGCAGAGGGGGTCAGGGCTTTCTCCGAGCAGCAGAGAGATTGCAGCGGCTTCTGATGGTGGTTTTGGCACTGGTGCTTTACGGGGTTGGTAATGAATATGTAGGTGTAAGATTAAAAGCGTGAATAAGGCAGCGCTGCTGAACAGAATTGCTTCTCCGAGCTGCAGCCCTGCCTTGTCCTGACCTCTGAGAAGGATACGATTGTGAAGCTGAGGCCCGGAGTGGAAAAGCAATTACAATACATGCTTCCAGGATTCAATTGTCCCCTGAAAGTCAGATGCTGCAATAATGGGCCCGTTGTTTAGGCAGAACGTGACTTTACTTAACTGCCTGTTATTTTTCCTCTTAATGTTCTTAAAAATGTTCATATCCAGCTTCCAGTTTTTACTGCTGGGGGGGAGTGAAGCCTGGTGTTCCCCAAGGAAGCGTTCCTGGGAGCGTCCAGCCTTTCTCTGTGTCTCAGTCCTTACCCCTCCTGAATTAGAGGGTAGCACAACCCAAGGGCAGCGTGGGGTGAGGGTTTCCCTGGGTGCCTGGGGCACCTTGGCTTTTGGGGCAAGAAGCTGGGGTGTTTTGAAGCAGGAGCTGGGGAGGGAAAGCCATGTGTGAGTGAAATGAGGGCTCCTGTGTGTCTCTGGAGTTTGCCCGGTGTCTGCTGTGGTCCTCACCCCAGCCCTGACATGGGAGAGCCCTTTTCTTGGAAAATCTCAGGTTTTGGAAGTGCATTAAAGCAGCTGGGGGGGCTCTTGGGGTGTAGGTTTGCCCTGGGGCAGTTTGGGGTGTGCTGGAGCATGGCTTGGCCAGGGTGGATGGGATATGGTTGGTGCAGAGCGTTCCCTACCTGGTGCTCATCCCTGGCAGGGTGCTCCTGCGCCATGAGACCTGTGCAAACACGAGGAGGTTTCCAGAAAGCTTTTCTGTTTGCCCACCTTGTATATGACTTGATTTAATTTTTCAAACCCCATCATCACTGAGGTTAAGTGGCTTCACTGTGAGCTCACATCTCTTCACTGGACAAGGGGCCTTGAGCTTTTGGACACAAGAAGAGCTTTCACACCCTTCCCCTTCACCCCCGGTGAAGAAGCTGGCTGTTCAGATGTAGCCTGGTGTAAGAGGTTGGTTTGAGTGTTGGAATTGCTGCTTTTACAGCTCTCTGTGTTTTATCAGAGCCTGTTAAATTGCCAGCGTTATTCACATGCCACTTTTGGCAGATGCCACCTACATGCCCTCAATTTGATGGTACCTTTTAGGAGAAGTGTAGGTAGGGAAGCTCCTTTCTCATGTGTCAGATGTTGGGGAGTGGAGCACTTAGATTAATTGGCTTTCTCCAACCTCTCCGGTGCTAATCAGCAAACCCAGGCTGCTTGTGCTACGTGGCACCTTCAGAAATGTCTTGACTTGTTTCTTGGGGTGTAATTCAGATCTGTGTGCTCACTGTGACGCAGCAAGAGCAATCCACAGCCAGGCACAACGCTCGTCCTGCTTCCTCTTGGGTCCTGTTTAGAACGAGACAAAACCAGGGCAAGCATTACCCAAAGAGAAGGGAAACAAATGGTTGGGTTCCCCCAACCCAAACTCAGTTTTGAACAATTTTATTATAAAAAATTAGTATTTTTTTAGAAAAAAGTGTACTTTTGAGTTAGGATTACATGGATTGGTACCATACTCTATGCTTAATCACAGTTGCTTTTAGGAAGGAGCTCGTTAGGCTCATAGATGGTGCCCAGGGATTCATCATTCCCAGTAACCACAGAGTCTGGTGTGGGGCAAGACCCCTGTGAGACATCCACCCAGTGACACGTGGCAGCACAATTTCAGGATGAGGATTGGGGGGGTTATTCGGTGCCTGGGTGCCCGGTTATCGCTTCCATCGTTGCGCAACGGCGTTGGGCCCGACCTCTTCCGAAAGTAAAAGTGCTTTCAGGCAGGGTGTGGGTCATGTCTCAGGAGGCTCCAGCACGTGGAAACGCTCCTCCAAGTGAATTCCAGCCTTTGGCACGATGGTTTGTTTCATTTCTGAGCTTTTTGTGTGCCACCAAAGGGTTTTCTTGAGTAGGCCCAGAGTTACGGTCCCGCCCCGGGAGGTGCCGCTCCGGATGTGAGCTGACAGGCCCTGGAGTGGAGCGGCAGGATTACACCAAGCACGGCAGAAAGGGCTTGTTTTGGGAAGATATCCATCACGCTGTGATGAAGTGCAGATGATGCATTTGGCAGGGAGAGGTGTGCAATCTGTTCCTACCCGAAGGAGCTTGCAGACCAGAGGCCTGCTGATAAGACCAGGCTCGTGCTCACGTCTCGAGCGAGCGATGGTTTTGGGGCTCTGCACGTGCCCTGTTCAGTAATGGAGAAGGTAACGGTGGGCCTGGTGGTTTCATGGAATCACAGGGTGGTTTGGGCTGGAAGGGACCTCAAAGGTCAAGTCCCAACCCCTGCCATGTGCAGGGACACCTCTCACCAGACCAGGCTGCTCCAGGCCCCATCCAACGAGGCTTTGAACACCTCCAGGGAGGGGGCAGCCACCAGTTCCCTGGGCACCCTGTGCCAGGGCCTCACCACCCTCTCAGTAAAGAATTTCTTCCTGATATCCAATCTATATCTCCCCCTTTCCAATTTAAAGCCGTTCCCCCTTGTCCTATCACTCCAGGCCCTTGGGGACAGTTCTTCCCAGCTTCCTTGTGACCCCTTCAGGGACTGTCAGGCTGCTTTAAGGTCCCTCTGGAGCCTTCTCTTCCCTAGTCTGAACCAGCCCACCCCTCTCAGCCTGGCTTCATAGGAGAGGTGCTCCAGCTCTTGGATCATCTTTGTGGCGTCCTGGACCCATTCCAACAGTTTCTTGTGTTGGGGACCCTAGAGCTGGACCCAGCACTCCAGGTGGGGTCTGAGGAGAGCAGAGGGGCAGAATCCCCCTCTCAACCTGCTGCCACGCTCCGTTTGATGCAGCCCAGGATGCAGTTGGCCTTGGGGGCTGCGAGTGCACATTGTTGGCTCATGTTGAGCCTTTTGACATCAGAGATCTTCAAGGGGGGGAAGTATTTTTTGGTGCTTGGCACAATACATTCCTGTTGTGTGAACACAGAGGGAGATGTATCTCCTGTGGCGTTTTGGGTGACATCAGAGGAACTGCAGGTGGGACAGGCTGCCTGACACCCCCGAGGTGAGCATCCTGCATCCTGGTGTGAGGGAGCTGAAAACACAGCATAAATTTTAGGGAAACCTCTCATGGCTGGGGGTTTGGCTGAACCACAGATGTGTCTGATGCTGTATCAGGCATGGGCAGCCTGTTCCTTGAGCGGTACCTGTGGGAGGGGCAGGTTGGTACTGCAAGTGATGGTGGAATTAATGCTGCTCTGATAAAACCAAAGTGAGTCTTAAATGTCGAGTGTGAAGCTGGAGACTCGGTGTTATCATCATTTCTGTTCCCTTGGTTAAATTCTTGGCAGAGCTTTAATTTTAGAAGAACAGAACAACAAGGGCTGAGATTTCCAGGCTCCGGCTCATTCATTACCGGCTTAATTAGATGCTGAGGACTCAGGTATTCTGACAGCTCGTGCGACGCTGCGTGTTATCCCTGGGCTGCAGTCGTCTGCTGGACTTGTCCAGGAATTCAGACAAGTTCATTGAATTGTCTTTAACAAGTTAATGCTTTAATTAGTGTTTTGATCTTGGATTGAGACTGGGCTGGCTAATTGTTTCCAGTTGCTGGGGATGCGTGGGGCAGCTGGGAAAAGGGATTTCTAGGGTGTCTTGTAGAAACTTGTGGGTGCTGGGGTGAGTGGGAGGGTGTAGGGTGCTGTCCGTGCTCCCAGGGCCTGGCATTCCCAGGGCTCCTCTCCCTGCCTGGGTGCTTTGGGAAGCTGGCACGCCTGGCTTGGCTTCAGTGGGTAAACACCAAAAGCTTTTGCTGAGGGTGTTAAATCCATGTCACCAGCTTTCCCCATTGCCCAGGGTGTGGGCAGGGGGTGCAGGCAGCCCCATGGGGGTTTGGGAAGTTGCAGACCATGAGCAGAGCAGGTCTCTGCATCGCTTGGGACCGGCTGCAGCTCCCTGTGCCCCGGGAGCCGCATCTTGGCCGTAGTGTTTCCACCTTCTGAATCTGGAACAGGCTTGGGAGCTCACCTTTGGGGGTGGTAGCTTGTTGAGTTGTCAATACTATTGCCTGTAACCATCTGTTCCTACTGCTGAGGAGCTGCAAAAACCAGTAATTCATTCTTCCTTTTCTTTTTCTTGGGTGTAAATCTTCTCCCTTGTTACTTTTACGGGCTCCCTCCGTACAGAAGCCAAACATCTCCACCCTGCAGGAAAAGCAAAATGCCATTCTTTAATTTTCACTCTAAAATTAAATCCCAATAGTTACCAGTATTAGAGGCTACATTGGAGCACAATAGCTGTTTCTGGTGAAGTCCGTGCGTGGGTCTCCCTTAGCAAAGAGCAATGTGCTGGTGCAGCATCACCTTTCTGGGGTGAACCTAAGGGGGAAGGAGATGGCTGGTGTATGTAGAGAGTGGTTTGGGGAGTCACCACTGGACGTGGGTGCTGTGTTTGCTTGTGCAAGTAAAGCTTGGCAGGGATTTGGGGTTTTTTAATGTATGTATTGCTCAAGTGAAGGACTAACCCAATGGGGGCCGGCTCTGGGGATTGGTGGGGGAGGGAGAATTGGTCTGGGGGCTGCGCTGTGGTTGTCATGTGGGAGTCACAGGATCGCAGCAGATGGCATCAGGTGTAGGACAGACTCACTGCTGTGTATTGTACACCAAGTTATCCAGGGCCAGGATTTCACTCCTGGGTTTAAACTGCAGCATCAGAGTGGTTTCATTGACATGAATAACAACATGAAACCCCAGTTACTGGGCTTGTCTTTGGTGCTGCGTCGTGGCGGGTAGTGATGATGCTGGTTTTGACACAGAAAGCCTTTGCAGGAGCTCTTCTGGGTCTGGAGTCTTTATCCCTTAGTGTGTCCCTGGAGTTCAGCATTCCCAGTGTTTGTTTTGGTGGTAACCTGAACTGCAGAGCCCAAGGGCTTTGCTGAGGCGATGCCCGGTCTTCCCAGCTTTACACCATCTGCACCCTCACTGCTGATGGACAAGTTGGGTTTGGTCTCATCTCAACGAATTGTTGGAGTTTGAGATGTCTGTGTGTGTCTGGACTCATCCTGTGATACAATAAACCCCAACTGGTTTGGCTAGAAAAGACCCCAGTGCCCCCTTGCCACAGGTAGGGACCCCCTGCTGCAGCCCAGGGTGCCCCCAGCCCCATCCAACCCAGCCTTGAGCCCTGCCAGGGATCCCAGGGCAGCCCCAGCTTCTCTGGGCATCTTGTGCCAGGGCCCCCCTCCTCCCCAGGAAGGATTTCTGCCTCCCAGCCCCTCTCCATCCCCTCCTGCAGCTGAAGGCCGTTCCCCTGGGCCTGGCCCTCCCTCCCTTATAAAATAATGTGAATCCTACAAACCCTGGGGTTCCCTCGTGGTGCTGCACAAGTGGCCGTGACACGACCAGCTGTGTTGCTGGGTCAGATGCCTGCTGCTGCCTTCTGTACCTCTGTGGGCTTTCAGAGCGGGTCCTGTGCCTCACCATTCCGCAGGGGAAGGGCCCTGATGTGAGGAAGATATGGGAGGGCTTAATCCTAGTGGAAGTTACTGGTTCAGGGGGCTTTAGGAAGGTGTTGGTGTGACGGCCGAGGTGAATCTCGCAGGGTGGCTCTGGCGCAGAGCAAGTCCATCACCCATGGGCACCCCAACTTCCACCACCACTCTGAATTCCCTGGCAGTCTTGGCCCTTGGTTTATTTCCAGGTGTGACAAGGGGAGGGATGGCAGCATGAGGACTGGACAGGCTTTTACCCATCCTTGGGCACCTTGAGCTTCTCCCATGGCTGATTCCTGCCTGAGGGGGGGAAACACTCAGAGCATCTGCAAACCTGAGAGGAGCTGGTTGGTTTGGTGGCTGAGGAGGGGTGCAACATGGGGAGTTCTTCCACTTTGGTCGTTTTTCTCCTTGTGTATAATTATTTTTATCAGCCATTTCAACACATAAGGATTCAGAGGTCATCATAGAATCCCAGCCAGGTCTGGGTTGGAAGGGACCCCAAGGGTCACAGAGCTCCAACCCCCTGCCACAGGCAGGGACACCAACCTCCAGGCCTGGAGCTACACAAGGTTGCCCAGGGCCCCATCCAACCTGGCTGAAGTTGGTGAATAGCTCTGGTCCTTCTCTGCTGAACCCAGACTTATTGCCGGTGTCGTGTAAGAACGACGCTTCCTTTTCCATGTGACACACTCAGAAGAAAACGATTTTGTTGTCTTCAGTAGTTTTTACCTCATTCTTGTCGTCTTGCCAATATCCTGTATTTGTTTTTTTGCAGGAAGCCTTTCAACGTTTTCTTAATTGGAATTAACTCTTGTAATAGAAGCGCACGTTTGGCTGGGAGATAATGGAGGAAATAAATATTCACTGAGATTTATTTTAAGTTAGTGGAAAAAACCCATTTGTTAGAGAGCTTTGCTGTGGAACTCGAACTTCTGAGTAGCTCGCTTTGCTCCTGGGTGGTGATAAAGGAATAAACCTGGAGCAGCTCACCTCCCAGCCTGATCGCCTGTTAGGGCATTGGAAGGGGTGTTAATTAATGGAATGACACAGATGGAATGCTGTCCAAAATACAGAGGGGACAACAGGTAGCAAAGAATTTGGCAAAATAAACCCAGGAGAACAAATCCATTATGGGGAGGGAGAAAAGGGGTGTTTTCTCTTTCCTGCTGGCAGTTGGGGCTGCATCTGTACGGAGCAGCTGGCTGAGCCTGAATCCCCTTTTTCCTCTGGCTTTTAATGATGCTTTGACACCAGGCTGAAAGGAGAGCTCTGTCTGCACGCGCTGGTAGCGGGGCCGTCACAGCTCCTAAAGGATTTGCATGCAGTGAAGCTCTCCCTCCTTTCCCCTGCGGCTCCTCACTCAGTGCTTTAATGTGAGGAGTACCTGAGCGATGGATGGGGAGGTTTGGCTGAAGGGATAGAAACTCCCCTCCTTGCCTTGGCCTCAATCCTGCTGAAGGTAGGGAAGCTTTTACAGTCCACGCGGTGCTGGGCGTGCGGACGCAGCTCTGTGGACATGCAGATGTATTTTTAAACATCTCCTCTTCCAAGGTCAAAGCCCAGCGCTGGTGAGACGTGCTGGAGTGAGATAGCAGTTATTTGGGCTTGTTCTGGTCTGGAGGGAGCATGGGATGGGGTGGAAGGAGGGGTGTGCATCCTAGTCCTAAAATCCCAACCTGGTCTGGGCTGGAAGGGACCCCAAGGGTCACAGAGCTCCAACCCCCTGCCACAGGCAGGGACACCAACCTCCAGGCCTGGAGCTACACAAGGTTGCCCAGGGCCCCAGCCAACCTGGCTTTGAACACCCCCAGGGATGGGGCACCCAGCCCCTCTCTGGGCAGCCCCTTCCAGCCCCTCACCACTCTCTGCAAAGAACTTTCCCCCCAAAATCTCATCTAACCCTTCCCTCCTCCAGCTTCACTCCATCCCCTTGTCCTGCCAGTCTCTGCCCTTTAACAAGCTGATTCCCCTCCTGTTCCTCTGCTCCCTTCAGGGACTGGAAGGCTGCAGTGAGGTCCCCCCACAGCCTTCTCTTCTCCAGGCTGACCCAGCCCAGCTCCCTCAGCCTCTCTCCATAGGAGAGCTGCTCCAGCCCTCTGATCATCTTTGTGGCTCCTCTGACCCCTCTCCAACAGCCCCACATCTTCCTTGTGTTGGGCCCCAGCTCTGGACACAGGACTCCAGCTGGGGCCTCCCCAGGGCAGAGCAGAGAGGGACAATCCCCTCCCTGTCCCTGCTGCCACCCCTCTGCTGATGGAGCCCAGGATCCCTCTGGTGCTGCGTACCTGCCTGGGTGGGAAGGCTGGGCACTGCCGGTCTCTTTCCCACAGGAGTTGTCAGAGCTGCTTCACCTTATTATTCTTCATTTCATACTTGCAAAACAGCACCGGGCTTGGAGACACTCCTGTGGAAGCTCAGGCCGTGATGAGCAAGAGGATTAATTAGATCTTTGAGGCAGATAACTAGAGCAATGAGTTGTGCATAATAGTAGCTTGGAATTCCGGTGCTGCACCGCGCATGCCTTGGCTGAGGAGTAATCACCTCTTAGCGTTGGGTGCCCAAACGCCTCTGGGTGCTGGAGTGGAATTTAGTAAGCAGATGATGTGAAGTAAAAAGCACAACTCTGGTGGCTTTGCTCACACACCAGGGTCGTTGTTGGGGAAGCGATTTACTGCTGGTTTGATCACGTCTCAGTGGTGGCTTCCAGTACAGCAAGGTGATGTTGGCAGTTTGGATGCCTCTGGGGTGCTGCTGGAGTCTCACTCCTAGTTTGTAACGCTGAGTTAATGGTGGGGAAGGAAGGATCTAAACTGGATTCCCAGCGTAGGGATTTCCTGTACTCATCCTGTACAAACCACCCTCTACCAGGGGTGTGGGGACGTCTGGCTGCCGTGTTGCTAATGCTCCCTGGGAGGAACCGGCTCTGAGGTGACCTGTCTTGTCAGCCAGCAAGACTCAGTCAGGCTGGAGAGCTGATGGGGAGAGGTGTAGGGCAAGGGCAGGGTCTGACATCTGGGGAAGAACAGCCCCAGGGACCAGTGTAGGCTGGGGACTGGGCAGTTATGGAGCAGCGCAGGGGAGAGGGAACTGGGGATGGCCATGACCAGCAACGTGGCCAAGAAGGCTGATGCCATCCTGGGGGACATCAGAAGGGGGCTGGTTGGTAAGTCAGGAGAGGTCCTTCTGCCCCTCTGCTCTGCCCTGGTCAGACCCCACCTGGAACAGTGTGTCCAGTTCTGGGCTCCTCAGCTCAAGAAGGACACAGAGCTCCTGGAAAGAGCCCAGTGCAGGGACACTGAGGTGATGGAGGGAGTGGAACCCCTTCCTTGTGAGGAGAGGCTGAGGGAGCTGGGCCTCGTTAGCCTGGAGGAGACTGAGGGGTGACCTCATTAATGTCTATAAATATGTGAAGGGCCAGAGTCAGGAGGCTGGAGCCAGGCTCTGCTCAGGGGTGGCAGCGACAGGACAAGGGGCAGCGGGTGCAGCTGGAGCAGAGGAAGCTCCATGGGAATGTCAGGAGGAACTTTGTCCCTGTGAGGGTGCTGGAGCCCTGGGACAGGCTGCCCAGAGAGGTTGGGGAGTCTCCTTCTCTGGAGACATTCAAACCCACCTGGACATGTTCCTGTGGGATTTATTCTGGGTGATGCTGCTCTGGCAGGGGGTGAGACTGGGTGAGCTTTCAAGGTCCCTTCCAGCTCCTGATGTTCTGGGATCCTGTGAAGTGAAGGCTTTTTTTGAGGGAGACTTTGGTTAAAAGGAAACAAAAAGGCTTCATCCCCACGCAGAGCTTTCCTTTGCTCACAGAAATAAAGTCATGTTTCATTTACAGGAGCTCAGAGGAATGAAGTCAGTCCTGCACTCTGTGTTTTGGGTATAATCCTTAAGTGTCTTTGGAACAACTCTCGGATATAACCAAGGAGGACAGAGTGTACTGGGCAAAGCAGTGAGGTGGTTTTTGTTAAAACCATAACCTCTTATGGCCTTGATATTTGAATGTAAAACCTGGTAAAGTCCATCAGGTACCTCGGGGTAGTTCTGGGTGCCCCTCGGGGTAATCATAGGTGCCCCTTGTGCTTTTCCAGTTCCCTTCCTGCAGTGACTCTTTCTGTAGCTTGGTACAGACTCAGATTGGGGGTTTTTCACTAGTTAAGCCCTGCCTTTCTGCTGGTGCAGTGTCACTTAGCAGGCAGCTCGCTCATAATTCAAGCCATGGTCTTGGAGAGGCTTCAATTCAAAGGCGCTGAAAGAGCGCTCGCGTTTCGCCGAGCTGGAATTTCCCCCCCTCCCCGTTGCAACCTTGGGGATCCCTGGGAAAGGAGGTTGGGCCTGGGGGATGGATGATTTTTTTTTTTTCTGGGAGAGTAGGAATGTCAAACTTGGCCCCTTTGCTTTGACCTAGTTCTGAAACCCTTGCCTGGAAAAGCATTAATTTGTGGACACCGAGCTGGTTCAGTAGAACTGCAGAGCAGCCTGTGCTCTTCCACACACCAACCCTCAGCTGGGACCTTAAAGGCTGGTGCTGAACCTGACAAATCCCACACACATGCCTTCCACTCCAAACCTCCTTCATTACTCTGGAATTAATCAATTGACTTGGACTTCTTTTTTCCCCCTGCTCAGCTGTACTTTCACAAGGTATAATTAAAAGAAAACCCACCCCATAGTTTCTCCTCCTCGTTCAGCTCGGCTGTTGTTGAGCTATGTGTGGTTTGGACCTCAGCCCTCCAGAATGTTGGCAGAAGTGTTTGTCTGGAAAGAAACGGTAATTCTTTCGGGGTTGAAGAACGGGGAAGGGAAGATCTGTGTAGCAGACATGATTTAAAGCAGAGCTGGGCAATATAGACCACATTAGGGACATCTGTATGTATATTTTTATATATCTGTAGCTCACCGTATGTTCAGGGCTGTGATTTTTATATAGACTGTTCCTTGGCTTTGTTTCTATCAGGTTTACTTGGTTTTAGCTGTTTTTATCAGGTTTACTTGGTTTTAGCTTGTTGCAGCTGATCCTATTTTTAACTTTCCATATGCAGTTCAGTGTGGTAGCTGATGGTTGGCATCACTGGAACGTAGATATTGAGTTGCATTGAGCTAAAGCCATCCAGGAGTGACCTTAGACTCAAACCTTAGACCCAGGCTCGGGGTGGAAGCACACTCAGGTTCATATGTGTGATCTGAAAGGGGGAACGTCCGTGTCTTTTGGCCAAGGCTCTTTTTTCCTGGCCATGTTAAAAATCCTCCTGTAACAGCAGCGCCGGCGCTTTCCTACTGGCAGGATTATTGTCTTGGCCATAGTGGAGGTCAGAATAAATTCTTAAGCCTTTTTGGTTGGGCTTCCCAGCAGAGAACACGGGCAGCAGATTTCCCAGCTTCTCATCTCCAAGGGATGAAGGAAACCTCTCCTTGAGTGCAGGATCACAGAGCTGTAGGGGTGGGAAGGGACCTCCAGAGCTCATCAGGTCCAACCCCCTGCCCAAGCAGGGTCCCTGGGACAGGTCACACAGGTTGGTGCCCAGATGGGGTTGGAATGTCTCCAGAGAAGGAGACTCCACACCCCCTGGGCAGCCTGTCCCAGGGCTCCCTCACCCTCACTGGGAAGAAGTTCTTCCCCACATTTGTGGGGAACTCCCTGTGCTCCAACCTGAGGCCTTCACCCCTTGTCCTGTTGATCAAGCTCGGTTGTTCCTCATCCATGTTGGCTCCTATGGAGTTGATTTTTTTACTGCTTCATTCAGCTTCCTTGTGCTGTGGGTGCTGGAGCTGCTCTGGCTGGAGGTCTGGCCGTGCCGCCGCAGACGTACGGCACTCGCTGGGGTACCTGGGAGTGTCAGGACTGGGGCTCGGCTCCTTTGGGCTGTGGTGATGGAGGAGAGACCCCGAGTCCCAGGGGCTTTCCCGGGCCTGTGTCTCATGCCAGGCTTGGGTTTGCTGGGGCTGGGGCTGAGCTGGAGTTCCCTTTTTAAGGCCCTTTGAAGGAAGCGGATGTGAAACCGCTGCGAAGCATGAGATGGAACCAACTTCTGCATCACACTGAACACTGAAAGGTGGGAAAACTGGGGGCTTGATTCCAATATAGGGGTGCAGCACTCATCACTCCTGTTCAGAGCTGCTTTACCAGTTCCTCTGAGGAGCTGGAGCCCCGGGGTTCCCCATGGATTTCCCTTTAGTCACCCCTGTTGTACCTCTGGCTCCGTCTGGCTGAGGGATCGGCGCAGTGTTGGAAGTACTCGAGCAGAGTACTGGAAGGGGCTGATGGGCTTTCTGGTGGAGACTTAGGGCCAAAGCTGTTCTTGTTTTCCTCTGAACTACACAACAGCTGAGTTCTTGCTGGGGTTGTGTGTCTTTCCAGTTGCTGTACCCCCGGGCACGGTACACAGCCCCAGCACTCCTGGGGAAATCCTGGGGATCAAACTCTCCATGCACCACATCAGCTGCACATCTGGAGCGGCTGAGACCTCTGCATCCCTTCTGGATCCAGGTGCTGTGCTGTTACTTGGTTAAAGGCATCAGGAGCCGCTGGTTCTGGGCCCTCTCTGTGTTTTCCTGCCCACTTTGACTCCCTCCAGCTGGTGAAACAGTCAGACTGGGTTGGGGCTGTGTGGAAGGAGAGCTCATTTCATGCTTGGAATTGTAATTATGCTCTTTTCGTTCAAGCTGCCAGCAGTAAAAGATGTCTTCCAGTGTGTATTATCTAAATAAGCTGTAGTGTTTAAATGTTTTCTTATTTCATTTTAAGGATGTGGCAAAATAAATTGTGCTTACTCTTCTGGTTCTTGTTCTGGAGCAATTAATCCCCCTGAGCTCTCACCCGTGCTTCAGGCGTGCTCCTTGTCCTGTGAAGCTGCTGTGCCTTTAGCTCTCTGCTAAAGGGTAAGTGTCATGGCACTGCCCCAGCTTGCCCAGTTACACCAGTCCGGTGTCTCCTCCTGCAGTGGGTAACTGGTGCCACGAGCTACTCCATCCCAGTAACATTTTGTGCTTTACTGGCTTTATGCTTCTAGTGACTTTGTGTTTAATATACCCAAGGGCATCCTGGCTTGTGTGTGGCCAGTAGGTGTGGGGAGGGGATTGTGCCCCTGGACTGGGCACTGGTGAGGCTGCAGCTCAAGTGCTGGGTCCAGTTCTGGGCTCCTCACCATCAGAAGGACAGTGAGGTTCTGGAGTGAGTCCAGAGAAGGGCAACCAGGCTGGGGAAGGGGCTGGAGGGCAAATCCTCTGAGGAGCAGTGAGGGAGCTGGGGGTGTTGAGCCTGGAGAAGAGGAGGCTGAGGGGAGACCTTCTCCCCACCTCCCCTGCCCTGCCAGGAGGGTGCAGAGAGGTGGGCGATGGTCTCTTCAGCCAGGGGACAGGAGCTGGGACAAGGGGCAATGGGCTCAAGCTGCCCCAGGGCAGGGTCAGCTCAGCTGGGAGGGGAAAGTTCTTCCCTGGCAGAGTTGTGGGGCTGTGGCACAGGCTGCCCAGGGAGGGGCTGAGTCACCCCCTGGGTGTGTTTAACAGAGGGGAGATGAGGTGCTCAGGGATTTGGTTTAGCTTAGGATGGGATTGGTTGGACTGGATGATCTTAAAGGTCATTTCCAACCTGGTGATTCTGTGGAGGTAGGGAAATGCATGATCCCAGCTCCTGGGGTGAACCCAGTCAGCTGGAGCGGTCCCTGCACGTGCTGTGACCAGGGTGAGTTTCTGTGGAGCCGAGTTTGAGCTCTGGTTCTGGGCTCTGGACTCCCTGAAGAAGAGAAACGCTGGTTCATCTTCTCCTGTGCAGCTGTAGCAGCTTTTCTCTCATTCTTGGGTGTCTGGAGTCAGTGCTTCCCCTCCTCTCTGGAGTCTGTCTGCTCATTTTGTGGTCTGGAGATGAGAATGCCTGATAGCCACTCCGGTGTCTCAGTGATTGACTGGAAGTCACAGTGGATAAATCTTTCATGATTGGAAACCACTTAAGCCACGAGGTGCCTGATGATGGCTGGTTATTAGTGGAGAGGTTCTACCAAACAATCAGGGACAATTGAGTGGCAGGGAGTATAATTTATGACTTCATCCCAGCACTGGGGGGGCAAGGCAGTGAGAATCCAAACACTCAGAGAATTAGGTTTGACAGAGATTTTTAAAGGATGACTCTGGCTGGTGTCATTTATTGCTGGGATGTTGGACTGATCCTGAGTGAGAGCCCTCAGAGGGGCAGCACCAAGACCAGATAGGAAAGTGTGCAATAAAGGGACATGTGGTGTGTGGCCAAAGGCTTGAATCCTCTGGCAATGGCAGGAAGAATGTTCCAAGGGTCGTGTTTTTGTTTTCCCAGGAGTTTTCCTTTGGTAAGGAGGCGTAGGCATGCTGCCTTCTGTTTGATGACACCTCTGAGTGAAGGGGGTTTGATGGCACTTGCGAGTTGAGTGGTGCCTCTGCTGCATTAGAGGTGTGAGCAACAGGCAGAGAACAGCAGGTAGATAAACTCCTGGAGCAATCTGGAAATTAACTTTCTTGCATCTAATGATAGAACCATGGGATGTGTTGGGTTGGAAGGGACTTTTAAAGGCTGTCTAGGCCCACCACTCAGAGCCCCATCCAGCCTGACCTTGAATGTCTCCAGGGATGGGGCCTCCTGCACCCTGGGAACGCACCCAGCATGGTCCTGGTCAGCCTGGGGGTGGGGGGGTGAGTCTGGCTTTATTCTTGGGTTTTATAACATCTCAGGAGCTTCTGCCAAGCATCTCCTACAGACCCGAGGTGGGAGGAGAAACCCTCAAACCTTATGGATGGTGTTTTAGGGTGAGATTTGTAAAAAACGGTTCAAAACAAAGCTTTCAAAAGCAGCCACTTTCATTTTCAGCTCTGCAGGCTTGGCCTGTGGAGAGCCCCAGCTCTGCTTGAGCTGTGCTGGGGTTTTCCCCTTCCCTATCACGACGGAAGCCGAGAACGGGCGACGCAGCTCGAGGCGCTTGTGCTCCCTCCTGGCTTTGGCTCTGCCTGCCCGTCTGTGGGCTCTGCCTTGTGTCCTAAATCCTACACCTCAAACCTGAGGAGCTCAAGACCTTGTCTTAGCAAAAACAGTCTTGGAGTTAGCTGCCTGGGCCGTGCCTAGGTGAGGCTCCTGCCTGGCTTTGGAGGACGTCTGCGGTGTGTAGAGCGGAGCCTCGAGCGAGGGAGCTGCCAGTCACATGCTGGCGAGCGGGGAGCGTGTAAACTTCAGGCTGGAGATAATTTATGGTGTCTCAAGCTGCTGCTGAGTAAAACTTTCCGAGGCTGGCTTCTGACCTAGCTCTCAGCAGTGCTAAAACTGAGAGCAGCCACCCGAAAGTAGCATTTTTAGTTGTGCTGAGGGGGGGAAGGAGGGAAATGGGCAACCGTAGCTAACGTTTCACCCGCCGCGCTCCTGCAGCGCATGAGCAGCTCAGCAGGCTCCAACCACAGCCTGCCTCTGCCGTTACCCCAGCCTGGGCTGCTTTCAACTTGCCTTAAGCCAAGGTTTAAAATTGGCTTATCAATTAGTGTTACTGTGCTGTGGTACTTGGGTTCATCTGAACAGGAAACATGATGTCAGGATTATAATAACCCCCCTCTCGCTCCCTCCTTCCCCGCGTTGCCGCACGCCGGCACCGGGAGGGAGAACTTTGGGTCACGCTGGGTTGAGCTGTTGGCAGCATCTCCTGGGTGTTGGCAAGAGCTTTCCCAACAAGATGCTGGAGAGCAGAGGGAAGATTTCTCCTTGTTTTTGCAAATTAGCAAACGAAACCCTAAATAAGTTGCTAAACTCCCTTTCCTTCTGTTGGGTGAAGAGGAGCTGTGTGCCTGGAACCCTTGGAAATCATCACTGGCCCCAGCGTGCTCGAGACACCTTCTTTCCACCCCAGGCACTGCTTGTATCTTCCCAACACATTTGGCGCCTGCGCTGGCGAATCAGCTTTATAACACTCGAGAAACTGTATAGGCTCAGAAAAACTGGCTGTTTTATAAGGGCCCTGCCTTACAGCTTGGATTCTCCTTCCAAGGGTTTTTCAGAGCTGCTAAAAGGAAAGAAAAACCCCAACCTCCTGTGGGGGAGCGTGTTGGATTCGGTGCTGGCAGGACAGGGAGCGGCACTCGGGTGTCCGTTCCTCAAATGAGTGCTGTGTTGGGTTAACGAAGCTGTGTTTCTGCTTGAGGACAGATAGGAGGATGGGCTCACCAGCCCTTCCCTCTTGCTGGGGAGCTGAGTTTCCACTGGGAAGGCCGAGTCTCTCCCAGCCAGGCGTTCAGGGTGCTGGTCCCCTTCCCCTCCCAACCTGGGGACGGTGGGATTCCCATCTCTTCCTCAGGCTCACACAGTGATCCCTTCTTCCCACAGAAGCCTCTGGAAGGCTTTCAAAGTAGCATGGTATTGATGCTAACCACTTCCCAGAGGTTTCTGTATCAGATGGTGGGCTTCTCTTCTTTGCCCACTTCAGTTTGTGTTTTAATAAGTCCCTTTTCTCACCCCCCTGTCCATGTTTGCCACGAGCGGGGCTGTGGTAGCGCCTCGGGTTGTGATCAGAGTCCAACTCCTGTTTCAGTTTGGTCCAGAACCAGGGTTACAGGCACGCTCTGGTAGCTTGGAAAGATGGGATGGGGCACGTGTGAGGGCTTGTTGGGTGTGGAAAGGGTTGGTGGGGGACACGAAGGAAGCAGATGGGAAGTTTCACTCTCACAGTGCTTTGGGATCACAAGGTTGGAAAAGACCTTTAAGATCATCAAGTCCAACTCTGACTCCAGGATGGAGCTGATCCAAAAGATTGGCCAGCCCGAGCTGGGAATGTCAGCCTGTTTCTTCATCCATTAAAATCCTTGTGAGTGATTCCTGAGTAACTGGGAGAAGTTTGGGTAACTTTTTGGAGATGGTGAGGTTGTTCCTCAGTGCTCCAGTTGAGCCCTGGGACAGGCTGCCCAGGGGATGTGGAGTCTCCTTCTCTGGAGATATTCCAGCCCCATCTGGACACCAACCTGTGTGCCCTGTCCCAGGGACCCTGCTTGGGCAGGGGGTTGGACCTGATGAGCTCTGGAGGCCCCTTCCCACCCCTGTGAGTCTGTGATTCCTCTGCAGCCCCAGGAGCAGCTCCCTTCCTTGCAGCGTGTCTCCTTCCTGGCAGAGACTGAACACGTGGCTGCTTATTCAATTAACATACTGTAGGGCCTGATATGAATCTAGGGGTAAGGAACCCTTCTCAGAAGGGCTTCTATTTTCAGATGTGGCAGGAGACTTCTGACTCGTGTGTTCTCCAGCTGGCTGTAGCTGAGCAGCGAGGGGAGGAGCAGCACGGGGCGGTGGGTGCTGTGTCCCTCCCTGCCTGTGATACCCTGCCAGGGCTGGGAGGGCACTGCACACTTTCCAAAAGCAACGTCCAGTCTCAGTTTGTTTCCTCCTTGTCTGTGTTTCTTTGGTTTTAAATAGCATTTCACTGCTGCTGAGCATAACTGCATCCTGAAACGCCCCATCTCTAATACCACATCCCCCTGTCACCCTGCAGCAGTGAGGTTCTGGCTCAGGGAGGGTGCTGACCCCTTTCTTTGTCCCTTTTCTGTGTCTTTGCTCTTTCTGGCCTTCTCCCACCCAAGCTGTGGGAGAGCTCACTGTGCACTGTGACTTCTTGCTTTTCGGGTTTCATGTGGAGAGCACTTCAGTTTTACAGTTCCCCAGGAAGCGATGAGCCGTTAGTAAAGAGAAAACATTGATGTAAAACACTGATGGGTGTTTTAAACCCAGCCTACTGACTTGTGACTGTGCAGGCTTTAAAGTGACAGTGAACTTCTCAGCACCATCTCCAGCAGTGGAGGTGATGGGGGTCATGTGGAAGAGCCTGCTGAGCCCCGGTGCTCACAGCTGCCTGTTCCTGCAGGTCTTGGTGACACTGTGCCTGGCTTTTGGTGCTCTTTGGGTGGATTTTGGTCACCCAGAGCCTGGACAAGAGTCTGCAGGTCAGGAGGACATGGAGGCTTCTGGAAGGGTGGGTGGGTGGAAGCAAGAAGCTGGAGGAGCGGTCTCACCGTGGGGAGTGTGCATCTGGTTGAGCATCTCGGGCAGGTTCTCTGCAGGGATTTTGTGTGTCTTGGTTTCACAGAATTGTGGGGGTTGGAAGGGACCTCCAGAGCTCATGGAGTCCAACCCTGTGGAGACTTTATATAGCAACCAGACCAACCAGTTCCCTTGTCCCAGCTCCCTGGAGGAGCTGCTTTGGAGCTCGTTGGGCTGGATGCTTTAAGTGTGGTATTTAAGGTCTAAGTATGGTTATCCCTTTGCACTAGAAAGCATCTGTTTTAGCCAAAAAATACTCCTAACCCACCCAGCAAGGAGGGGAGTGTCAAAACTGTGCAGAGAACGGTTTGCTGACTCATTTTGGGGGAGAAAAAAAGGTTGTTTGTTCCTGGTGGTGTTTCTGCACTGCCAGGCTGGGGAGTGATGCCAGGAACACCCCACCCCATGGTTTCTGATCCTGATCTCACTGAGGAGTGAGAGGTACTCGCAGTTCAGCAGCAGGTGCTTTTATTCTGAGTGGGAGTTTCTGCACTGGAGACAGCTGAAGGGCTCTTAGGCCTGAATGCAGGGTGGAGGGTGCCAGCACCCACTGCTTCTCGTGGTCTGTGGGTGGTAAATCCAGGCTGCTGTGAGGAGGGATGGGATAATTCGGAAAGCAGGTGATGTTGGGTCAGAGTTTCTACCTCTGAGCTATAAACCTCGTTGTCAGCAGAGACCAGACTCCTCCTGTTTGCTTCTGGAGTGTGTTAATTTAGGTAGGCTGGAAGGGACCTTCAGATCCCATCTAGTCCCACCCTGCAGTGAGCAGGGACATCTCCACTAGAGCAGGTCACTCAGAGCCCCATCCACCCTGACCTGGAATGTCTGCAGGGATGGGGCCTCCACCACCTCTCTGGGCACC